>NC_092080.1:10755000-12005000 GCF_043229965.1 Drosophila suzukii
CATGCAAAAAGGACGAAGGACGACAGTCTGCCCACACCTGGGCGTCTGCGTCTCGCCACACGTTCAATGTCGCACAAAAACGTTTATTAACCTGCCATTATCGAGCCGGTTGCCCAAGTGCACTCGATGTAGACGACGGCATTGTACTAGACTCCGGAGACCTTTGCCTTACCCTAAAAAAACACCCATATACCCACCCACTGAATAGAACTCCCACAATTTACAGGAGACGATAAAAATCTCCAACACGCACAACAATCGGGAAAACAGCAAAATGTTTTTGTACCCCCATTTGGATGGGTTTCAGATGGCATAGGACTGGGGAATCGGTTCCCTTCTGTGGCTGAGTACCGGGCTTAGTACACACAAGTGGCTAATTAGTCTGGGGCCACGTAAATCGGTCGTGCACTTGATTTACTTTTAATAACCACATGCCGAGAGTGCTTGCAAATTTGTGACAATATTATTTCCAGTTCGGATTGTTTCAAAACTTGCCTTAACGTCTTAATGTTGTTGGGGAAATTGTCATTTATTTGGGGCCTTTCGGGGCCTTGAGGTTAGTTGGTTTGTCGGTTTGTCGGTGGGTGAAATTAGTGGATATCGAGCACAATAGGCTGTAATTTGTATTAGCCGCAAATGTGATTTAAATTGCAAGGGACCGGAAGGCCAGCCAAATGGAAAGGTGTGGTTTTCCCAGAGTTTATTGATTTTATTCCACTGGGCTCAATCAGAGAATAAGTGCTTTGACTATTTGTCAGGGGGAAAAACGATTTGTGGTAAATAATATTTGAAATTCCAATTAACATATACCCCTCTGTAACATATCAAATTCCGGCCGATCATAAAAATGTCATTACTTCAATAAATCATTCCAAGCAATTAGAAATATCCTTTGATAGTTTTATTTCACTCAAAGGAAAAAGACAACAAACAGGTCACAAATTGTCACCTCGAGTGGCATCACCAACCCGACTTTAATTAAGGCTCAATCGAGGCAACCACTTTGATTGGAAAATCAATTCCTGTATATATTATCGAACCAATTACAGTGCATTCGGTGGCGTAGGATTCCTGATCCGATGTCATCTCGCCAACCACTTTTCCACTCGAGACAGGCCACCGCACAGTTTCCGTTTCCCCTTTCGAGGATGCTTGACTTGGCTTCGCCTTTCGCTTGGCATACTTAAAACTAACAGGCAAATCGATGGACGGGGGGATGGCATCGGGATGGGTATTGCAAAAAATATGAATAAGCTCAGCTCTGCCAGAGTGTTGGGAATTTCGAATTTGAGTCCTTTGCTCGTTTACTAAAAAATCATAGCCAAACGCAAACGACAACCGTCAAACCAAAGCAAACCATAACCAGCAAACACACAGAAACAAAAGTGAAAACTTCGTACTTGAGGTAAAAAGGGTTTAAAAACTGAATTGGTATTTTAAAATGTTGAAAAATGTTGTGTGTTTTATGGAATAGTCTAAACACATTTATAAACAAAAAAAATATTTTTTAACATTTTAATATGAATTTTAGGACACGATTCAACGGGTTCTTATATGAGGAACTGTTATCTAAGAGGCTAAAATATAAATGGCAGTTTAAAAATATATAAATATAAAAAATAGGACAGGGCTGGGATTTTTGTTATTTGTGTAAATTTTAGAAAAATATACTTTCTATACCTAACATAACTCTTAATACAAAACTGTGCCATGTAAGCTAAGATTGTTTTTTTTCCGTCAGTGCACCGATTGGAACCCCCAAACAACTATTATTGATGCAAAGACCTGTGTGAGGGGCGTGATGGGTAGGTGGTCGGATCGTTACATAAAATGCATGAAAATCTCGATTCGGCTAAGAGCAAAAAAAGCGGGCCAAAACCAGGCAGAGGTGGAGCAGGAGAAGGAGAAGGCGATGGAGGAGCGGAAGGGAAACAAATTGAAGCTTTAGCCACGACTGACAAACTGCAGCTGTAACGGCCAAATGTTTTTGGCCATTTTATTTTTCATTTTCGCTTCGTTTTCGTTGTCGTTGTCAAGCGGATGGGATGAAGCTTAACAATTTTTATGGGTGGGCTGCAAAATATGGCTGCAGCCATGGGTTAAGCGGCTTAATTGCTCTGGTAAGGTCAATTCGGGGATGCAAAGCCCTCGAAGAGGAAAACTATTTCCATGGCATGTGCCTGCGGGTGAGCCATGAAGAAATTTGCATAATAACAGGAAACAATTTTGCCTGTGTGTGCGAGTGCGTGCCCTATGGGTTCCCATTAGGGTTCCCATCTGACCCCGGTCATTGGCATCGCTTTGGGTCTGGCCAAAAGGGGGCCCCAAAACTATGCACCGGAAAACGATGTGTTAGTTTGACAAAATGCAGCAGGAACGCCAAATCGAGCAGCTGTGGAGAGAGTAAAATCCATATAGGGATACGTTGGAAGGATTTTAGAAATCCCTTTTTACAAAACCTTTCCCCTAGATTGTGTTATGGTATTATCTACTAATATTATCATATTCTCTTTTAAATTTTATTATTAGTCTTTGTTAGCAAAATACGGCGTATAGTAATATTTTATTATATGATCTCTGTTTAACCCTAAATAATAGGGCGATAATGGTTATAATAGCATGAAATTAAAAAGCAAATACCAGAGAAGATGAAAGGATAACAAGACCTTGAATTTGCCCTTCGTCCCGCCACGTAACAGCGAATTACAAAAGGGGGAGTTCATTAAGGACGATATATATCATATTAAAGTCCCCTGCGGCGCGTTATTGTTTTAAAAACACACCAATTATCCAGCTCGCCCTGGGGTTCGCGACAGATTTGCATGCTCAAGAATTTTAATATACGCATGCATGCGAACATACATATATGATATGCATGCCATTATCCTCTGTTGTTGTTGCAGCCCGATCCTGTTCCTTGCCAACGCTCGCAAATAGTTAATAATCGTTATTAATATTTACGTGGGTAAATGCCTGGCGCATAACACCAAAGCCCCGCACATGAACATAAACTGGGGCGCAGAGACAACAATTTTCACCTCCATTATGCAGCAAACCGCTAAGCCGCCCCTCCCACGTGCCACGCCCCCACTGGCCGCCCACTTGAGCTCTATTAAAATGCACTATAAAGTGAAAAGACTACATATATGCGACAGTTTTTAATTAAATAATTAGCATCTTCTTTTTCTTTTTATGAAAACGGGTATTTTGGGAAGTGATAGCTGCAGCCTTTGATGATAGATAATTTAAGAATAATTCGATAACATTATTTAATTAAGCTAATGAAAATATTAAAGGAAATTTATGAACCATTTGTTCTGTCCCCAAATAGTTTAGTAGAATTTAAAACTGCGTATTTTTTGGCATAACAATTCCTATCACGTTTGGAAACATGCAAACTATAATCTTTTGTAAATGTTTGATCACTTTTATTTGCTAAACTACTTTCCATGTGGATATATTTAATTTTTTGAAAATGCTTTATCGTTGTGAATGCTTAATGGAATTTAGTAAATAATTTTCCCATTTCCTGGGCTTTGTGGAATTTAGCAACTGTTTGATTAAAGTTAAACTCTTGTAAATTGGGTCAAGGGTTTAGTGGAACTTAACAAGATTAAATTTGATTTGCAATAAATATAAAACTCTTTTACACAATATTTCAACGGTCTGTCTGGCAAAAACAAAGGTACTTTTCACTCACTTCATTGCCGAGAGCCAGGTCGTAGGTAAATTCCTTTGCAGGCTGCCCTTTTGGACTGCCACTACGAAATGCATTGCAATTCATAACCCAGAGAGAGCGGAAAAAGGGTCTCAATCCGGGGGAAAGGAGTTGGTGCTGCATTTTTAATGGCCATATCGCCTCACATGTGCAACTGAAAGTCGGGGCAATCAACAAACGGCGCAAAACGTGACCAAGGCCCCAACCTTTACGATTTACCTTTCACCTTCGCCGACGACGCAGCAATAAAAGCTTAATGAAAGCATTTTCCATGAATATCTTGCCATTACAAAATTTACGAGAGACTGCAACAGCGCAATTGCAACGCTCAAGTGGCAAATTAATAAACTTAACAGACTTCCCTGCCCCTTTTTGATGCCTTTCAAAACACCTGGTTATGGCTGCGACAACAACGAAAGTAATCAAAGTTATTGATTAAAAATTCCCCATGTCGTTCCGTCGAATTGTGTCGACTTCGTATTCGTTTCTAACAAAAGTTTGCCAGCTAAAAATTATTGCACATTTGGTCGTGGCGGATGCTTTCACTATTGTTGTGACCTCAAATAATGAACGTGCAACCGGGTTTCCAATAAACACGTACGTATCGAATGGCACTAGCGGGTCAAAGGGAAACTTTCCGGGTCCAAAGTTGGCATTCGCCAATTGCGATTGACACATTCCCCGGGTGTCGGGGAACCCCCCTATTTATAGGAAAGTGTGGCAAGTAAGCTCCAAGAATTACTGTCAATTTAATTGATACCCTTCTTAAGTGTTATTGCCAAGGGGTGTTTTAAGTTGTTGGCATTTTAAAAGGATTGGCAAAACATTTTACTTAATTAAACGCAAAGCAGCATTGAGAAGCTACGATGAGGGATACATTTTACAATTTAAATTGTAAAAAAAAATATTTTGTAAATAGTTTTGATGGATTCCCCCAGACATCCTTTCAATATATTCTCGTATATTTTATAATTCCTAGTTAAGCCTTTAATTGATTTTATATATTAGGAAACTTTAAGCCCCGTTTCAAAAGGCCATTAAGGGTCTTATTCAGTTCCTGTAACCACACATCCCCGGCTTACGCATACTTTGCCTGCCACAAAACTCCACCAAGAAACCGCATCTTGCAAACCACCCACACGAACCCGCAAATCAATGAATAAAACTTCACACAAAACTCAATTTTCAACAAGTTTTCCGTATTCTAAACACATTTTTCTTGGGCCCCGCCCAGCAAACAATTCGAAGCGACACAATGTGGCCGACACCAAAAACCTCGAAAGCCGAGACTGAAACTCGAAATTAAGGCCAAGACGTCATGATAAAAACTTTTGTCCTTTTCAGATGCTTGCTTGCCTCTGGTTTATTTTTTTTTATTTACCCTGACGAAGGCGGTTTCTTGCCTTTCACACGCCAACTTGAACTTGACGCATGTTTGTTGGCAAACAATCCGACATCTCACGCCCCCAGAACTCAAGCGGGCTGTGTTTTTGACTCATTAAAATGCGCGGCATCGGGTCGGTGCCATCAACGAAAGTTAAAGCCCAGCCAGAGGGCCAGAAATGTGGATCTGGATGTGGATGTGGCGAAGACATCCTGCGGGTGGCCAACAGGACCTGACCTGACCTGACTCGACCTGAACTGAGCTGAACTGCCGTTCGGCATCGGCATCTCTGAAAGGCGGCCAAACAAATCTTATTTAATTTGGATTTGGCTCCTCCGCACGTCAAGTCCCATTCGATTCAGCAGAGATGGCACCGTGAAAGAATAATCTAAAATAGGTCACAGAAAAATAGATTTTTGTCCTTCAAGTGAATATTTTAATAATAAATAAACATGAAAAATCGTTAAAAAGCCGTTAAAAAATTTTCAGTGGGCAGGTTAGACTTTATATATAATTCAAAAAGACATGTTTTTGTTAAACAGGCGACATTTTTTTAACGTTCAAATAACAACACTGGGCTACAAAATTGGACCCTTCTTGTTTACCTCGATGGCTGCCAGAAATTCTTATTTCCTATGAATCCTTTATATCTTCCTTTAAAAAAGTCCTCAAATTATTTTGAGTATGGAGTTCGATAGATAAGGAGTAACACTTTTCAAATGTTTTGACGAATTCAAAAATATAGAATGCGTTCATTGTAATTGCGGTTCTAAAAGGCAAAAGTCTTCGTTCCTTTCACTTTAAGGTCCTTTTTCTATAAATACTTGCATAAGGAACTTTTTGGTAATCACGGTTCAAAAAGGCGATGCAAGGCGTTTGAGTTTTTCTAGGAGCCTTCGAGGAAAATTTTGGAAGACCCTTAATATTAGATAGAAAATCGGGCGATACATATTAATTTTATTTTTTTTTTTTGGCAAAAAGTTAAGTTTCTCAGGCACGTTTCTTAATATTGGATCATCATTAATCAATTTGCTATTGCTTTTTCGAGTAGTTTCCACCTAATTTCCCCCCGACAGTTGGCCATGCCAATCGCGTCACGTTGCCACCGCTGGCGGGAGTCCTTCCATTTGGTCCTCGGAAGGACGCAGCTGTTGCTCCTGGAATCTCAAGTGCATTTGAATGGCTTGCTAACTTGCCGCCTCGCCGAATCGCCGGGCTGCTGCTGCTGTTTGCCAAAGTGTTAAATGTCATGAAGGGAATGCGCAGCTGGGCCTTTGAATTTATGGAATTTCCACTGCGCATTTACATTTACTACATGCCATATTTATTATTTATGCCCGCAGCCAAAGGGGTGCCAAAAAAGGGGGCAAATCAGCCAATAGACGGGCTGACAAGACGCATTTTCCCCTGATGTCTGAGTCAAAATAGCCCCCCCTTTGCCATCCGGTTTGCGCGGCATTTCCGCTTTTTATTAGTTGCAAAAGTTTTTCCTTTGCCTGTCAAATATTTTATAGCTGTTGCACACATTTTCGCTAGAATTTCACAAATTTCTATACAGTTTTGAAATTATTTTATTATAAAAACGGTCACTGGGTGGACGTGGACGGGATGAACTTCCGCCTCGCTTTTGAAAAGTGTAAATTGAATTAACGCCAAAAATTATGCAGCTCCAGTTGGCCGTTTTATTATTCTCGGCACTCTGTAAAATGAGTGCTTCCAGCACATGCATGTCTGGCATACTAATTAAAGTTAAATTGATTTCCCGAACTCGACAGGAGCATGGCTTAAAGTCTGACTGAATTAGCCATCAATTAGCAGTCATGACAGACATTAATTTTAAGGGGGGAAAAAAGAGTTCGAGCTCAGTAAATAAAATAAATTTTATAAATAAATATTTAAAGCGGATTTTAAAGCATTTACATATAATTTAAACAGTAATTCTGTGTGTTAACAAAACAACAAAATTGTATTTAAAGCAAACCAAATAAACGACAGATTTTCTATCTAACTTATCTGCCCAAGAATTCAAACTATTTAATTCCATTTAAATTTTCGAAAATATCTTAGGACCTCTAATTTTCCGAATTTCTACTCCCCACTCGACACAAAATACACAACAAAGTATGCCGAGGCAGAAATACAAGTCCTCGAATAACATTTCAACAACATTAATAAATTAGTTCAAGTAATTGAAACTTTGCGGTCATTCGAGAAAGAGAATGGAAAAGTTTTTTGTTGTTCGCTATCAAAAGGACAAATGAAATTATTGTGAAAATAAGCAGAAATCGCTTTGTGACAAATCGTTGAATGGTCCCCAGGACCGGCCTCAATTGTTGTTGACAATGCCCAGGGGCATTGATAAAAGATTATTTAATTCTTCAGTCTGGCAGTCAGCGTGGCGAGTCTGGGGACTGAAACTGATTTTTCCAAATGGAAATTCACCAAGAAACATTCGGTCTTCAGGACTCTACCAGGTGTCGAGTGACAAGAGAGCAATTAGACTAATTCGCGCAGTCAATAAAGTCTAGTTAATTAAGCGACAGATTGACCCGCCCTCCTGTCCTTATCAGTTTCCTGAAAAACAATTAATCATTTATACGCTCATTATACTTTAAACCAGGCTAATTTGAGCCCGATTCGACTTGGCCAACGGAATTCCCGAACGAATTTTTGGTTGGGGAATTCGTCGACAGGATTTCCCCTTTCCTTTCACCTCCTTTTCATGGCGGTGGGTCTAATTGAGCTGGCTTCAATTGTGCTTGAAATTTGCACGACTTGCGGAACGTTCCGACAGATCAGCGCTCTGGAATTGAATCCAGGGCTAAACGGAATGCCGCAGACTCTGCCAAAGGCAGTTTGCCATGAATCATAGACTTTTATCGACTAAGTTTTAACAAATGGGACTAGAAGCTCAATAAATTTCTTTTAAAACGACCAAGTTTCATATGAACCAAATATAAAATGGTACATTTTTTGTTAAATATAGTAATCCAAACATAAAAATTCAAAGAACATTAGGTACTTCTGTTCGCCTCTCGCAATTACCACATTTAACATTTATGTGGTTGGCCCTAACCGGCAGAAGAGACTGGCTCCAACTCAAAAAACCCGTTAGGTAATTAAGTAGAAAATTGTTAAAATTAACAAAACAGAAAAAAAGCCACTAAATCGAGAGCTCCAATGAGTTTGGCCCAAACTGCCGGAGATTTTCGGCTCTTCGGCGGTGGCAAAGTCTTAGACTGCTTAGGGAAAATTAATTAAAAATAAACATGGCACACGCTTGTACTTAAGGAATGCCAACGAAAATAGACCGCAGGCGGCAGAGGGAAAAAAAGAGAGAAGAGGAAAAACAAAGGAGGCGATGAGGAAAAACCCATATCCAGACAAATAAGAAAAATGAAAGCCGGGCTAGCCAAATTCCAAACAAAAGCTCACGAAACATTTTGCGGCCACAAATCCGAGACGATAAGAAAAAAAGTAACAAGGAGCAAGGGAAAAGAGAGCGCAGGAAAAAAGGTCCTGACCAGGACAGAGGAAGCACCAAGGGTATTTAGTAATTACGTCGAGGGAGCGACGGGATGGGTTGGGCGATTAGGAGGAGAAAGGAGATGCCCTGGCTAGGTGAAAATTGCATTAAAAATGTTCCAGTAGGGGGCTCAATGTTCTCCTGCACTGTCAATAAGTAGCACTTAATATGGATTTTTTTTTGTTTTTAAACTTCAAAGCTTTGAACTTTACTCACGATATATTTTTTTTAATTCAATTAATTTTATACTCTAATATCTATTATTGTGTCACAAGATTGGAGGCCATGTACAAAAATCTATAATAGTATCTTACTAGGATATGGTTTAAGAAATTGCTTGAATGGAATGGAAAAAAAAATAGGTAGCATGTTTATTTTTCCTGTGTAATAACCTAGGCATGCGAGCTCTCAAAATAAACCCCGATTTACCCCACATGGAACCAGCCTAAATATCTGGGGTTGCCCGGTGGGTGGTGGGTACCAAATTGGGAAAGGTGGATTTGGCAAGGTGGTGGTGCTCCATGGGTCAGACATATGAAAACTTTAGCACTCAGGAAACAGGAAACTATTGTTCTGCGGTGTCTGCCTTCTCTCCGCAACGGTAATTGTCCGGCCCCCAAAAACAACCCCAACCCACCATCCAATCCGTACACCCATCCAATCCGCCCACCCACTAGGTCACCCCCTTTTATTGTTGTTGCGGTAGGCCAGGCAATGTCAAACTGCCTGGTGTTTGATGCATGCTATATCTATGCAGCTAAGCATATGTATAGAAGTTGGATGTTATTGTGTTTCTGGCAAGTAATTTGCGTTTAATTTGCCGGTAACTTTGACCCCCTTTTCATTGGGGCACTGGGAAAAAGTGCATTTGACATCAGCCATTCGGGTCAAGGTAATAAAAACCACACTTTATCCAGTGTTATACTAATGCATACCTATTTTTACTAATTTATTCGATTAGGACAGCCATTTCGAATAATTTTAAAGTTTCTTTCATCATATGAAAGGTCAATTAATGCTTTGTTGTTTGTTTACTAGTTTAATTACATTTTCTAAGAGTATTCAACCTCTGATTTTGGCCAAGGTATTTACACAAAAATCCATGGCAAAATGCAAGGATCTGAAATTTCCTTTAACATTGCAACCAAAAACCACAAGGAAAAATGCATGTAAAATTTATTTCAATACAAGCAATATTTATTTACAAGCCAGAATAAATAAAAGAAAAATCGCATTTTCATGTGGATGGCTAAATCTTGTTAAGAGAAATATGAAAGAATATTAGAAGGCAAAAAGAACGGGAGGGGAAAAAATCCCAAAATGCATTCTGCATCAAACGAGAAGTATAATAAAATATTAAAATAAATCAAGAGGAAAAAACATATGTACGAGAAATATTAGAGGAACAAATTTGTATATCCCTGAAATAACATACATATAAGCATATTTCTAAGGGAATATTGAACAAGGATCACGGCTCAGTTGAGTGAGTGGGTAAGTGGGTGAGTCCAAGACAACAATGAGATTCGATTATAAGCGGTTTAGCTAGCTTGTTTTTTCATATTAATACAATTATTGTTTGCTTGTAGGTCACGCAAGTAAAATCCATGAGTTGCCATGAGAAAGTCAGAAAAGAATAAGTCTTCTAATACCTTATAAAGATTGCTGCCAAATAAATACCGTATTTATTACCACTTAAATTAATGAAATTCCTCAAAGGTTAATAAATTTTGGAATAGTTAATTAAAGAAGCTGACTCCGGTAAATAAACTCGTAATATAAATCGACTTAAATATTAATAAGAAAAAACGAACGCAAAGCTTCTACATAAATACTAAGCAATTAATTACTCATTTTCAAAGAAAATCGCAATATTTTGAGCCAACTTTGCCTGGCAAAACTCCTTTTCATTCATCGGAAATCTCCGTTCCACTTTGAATGGCAAACTTTCATTGAACATTTTGTTTCCCCGCCAGGCTGAACAAATCAAAGCGAATTAAGGCTGTCAGCTCAGAGCCAGAAATTCGTCTTTCAATAAGTTGCCAGCTTCCACTCCCCCTCTGAAAACCAAAGAAAACTCCATTTTGGATGTTGCCATTCCAGTTTTTTTGTGTCATTGAACTGCAGCTGGCAAGTGGAAATTAACGCAAGCCGCTTTAATTTGCAATTTCGATTCATTTGGATTTATCGCAGTCCCCCACGACTGTCTTGCCTGTCTTGATTTTTAGACAATAAAGGCCGTACGGAGTGCATGTCGGGAAATAATATATTAAAAGGGGAAGATCCCCTCCTCATGGCAAAAGAACTCAAACCAATTCTATTCACCCTCGGCCACAAAACCATCCCCATCCACCACCCTCCCGTCGCGTGTCCTGGCCAAATTTCGGCTGGCAATCAAAACGCATTGCCAATCAATTGATTTACACAAAGCCCCCCACCCGCTAACATGTCTGATTTGGCAAATAGCTGTCATCGGGTTATCATAATGTCAGTCACAGGGTTCTGGGCAGACATGTCTATTCTGGTGAAATGCTCTCGTCAAGTATTTGTTTTTACCTCTCAAAGGATTTTAGTTTTTGCTCGAGAAAATAAATAGGTCGAACTCCCTTTTAATAACTCCCGCTTAGAGTTTTTTAGTTCCAATAGAAGACTGAATTCGTAAGTCAAAATTATATTTTATACATACGCTTCTGCTATTCTGCTATTTATCAGTTAAGTAATGAACAACTTATTCAATTCCTTAGCTATTTAGTTTCCAAGTTGCATTAAGAATTTAGGCAAAGTGACAAACTTTATAGATTCGGCTTTTAAGCCAAGCCAAACAAATTGACCGCATCTATCTTGGATGCTGTCACCTCTGTTCACCTAATTAAACTAATGCAATCCTCGGCCGAAAATCAACAGCCAGAGTGTTAAGTCAAGCCAGGATATATATGTTGGATCTGCTGGACTCTGTGCTCCGGACTCCAGGCTTGTTTTTAGCCAGGACAAATAGGATAACAAAACATGACAAAACAACAAAAGCCACTGAGGCGGCTGGCGAAGAAGTTCCGCAAAAGACTAAGTTAAATTTATAGGCATTGAGGGCAGGAATTGCAACTTCCGGCCAAAATACACACACAGACATACATACAGGTTCGGGGAATTCCCCAGTTTCTGAGGACTGGCAACTTCATTTCACAGGAGCAGGGAACTTTAGAGAAGTTCGCTCCGCATGAACCGACGGCAAGGACAAGATAAAATATAAATGGTTTCGGTTTACTTGCGAGTGGGCGGTCATACATACTGTACATATATCGATGTATATATATTGTATCCTGGGGAAGCGGAAGTGCCACTGATAGCCGTCACATGCTGGAGATTTACTTATTAATGTCCTGGTCCCGAGTCCTGGGCCGACATCCTGTACAGTGGGAAACGGAGTCCATTGCTTTGTTTTGAAGTCTTTCCAATGGCCCCTCTACCTTTTTCGACTGCTCCTCTGTTGACTTTCGACACCCTTCTGTGTGTTTGGGACGTAATTTGTGCCCCGAAGGAGGTCGCAGGACAAAGGACACTGCAGTCAGCAGGGAGAACAGGCTGTTGCTTCGTGCTTTTAGTGACTTTGACAGTTTTATACGATTTATGTCATGGTAAATTAAAAATTACGCGTGCTCCCAACTTCTTACAAGTAAGCAGAGTTCCGTTCCGGCAGAGGAGGGTTAATCCCAAGGGTGGATAAGTGTGGGTGGACCGGGGGTGGTTTAAGTCTGTTGAGTGGGTGAGATTAGAAAATAAAGATATAGAAAATGGCATAGGGGTTGCTCGGTAATGTTTCTATTTCGCTTAGATCCGATATATGAAATAGTTTTTATGGTTAGAGTTGGATGATAAATTTGATATATGGTTCAAATATGCATAATGGTTTCTATGACTTGACAAGAAATGAAAAATTCTTAGAGGGTTGAAAAACAAGATACTCGTACTTTTTTTTTTAATATTCCAGAAAGAATATCGGAAATTGTTTAAGAAGCCTAAATCAATGAACAAATGTCTTGATAGCACCAAGAGTTTTATCATCAATCTAAATTTGTTGGAAAAATCTAAAGCTTCATCAGTTCTATTCAGCAATTCGCAAATTTCCTTTGCACATTTTTTCCATTTACAAGCGTTTTTTATTTCCACCCTAAAATGGGAGCTCACAAAAAATGTATAAAATTTCGCCAGCGAATCTGGAACGTTAATCTCTTCGTTAAACTCAAGTTATTTACAGGTCAACAAGTCAGCAGCTCTTTTCGCGATAGAAAAGGTAAAAGTGCAAAAAATACAAAAAGGAAACCTTGAACCCACCCAGTCCGCGAGTACAAATAGAGTTCCCCTCGGCCTAAACGACCATTTAACAGACACTTGTGTGGCCCATTTTGTTCGCCTTGCCTCGACAAATTGTGTAAAAAATAAAATAGGTTGGTATGGTGGACAAAAATGCAGAGAAAGCCCGGAAAATTTAACAAATCCTCAAATAATATGAACGTCTGGGCGCAACACCCTCTTTGTGTGTGTGTGTGTGTTTTTGGGGGCGTGGCAACATGGTAACAGTATAAATTTCCACCTGTGCTCCGTGTGAGGAAAAACACGCTGCCACTGCAATTTTCGCCTTTCGCATCGGAAAATGAATGCAAAAGCGAGCGAAAATCGCCGAAAAAAAGAAAAGGAGCACCTAGTATTTCACACACACACACAGAGAAAGTGAGATCGAAAAAGGATAATAAAAAGCTCATTGCAACAAATTCCTGCACAATTTCCCGTGTTAGATTAGAAACGAGAGTCGAGGGGCCAAGGCAGAAGTGGGTTCTAAAAGGAGACCAGACACCACATGGAACGCGGGTCCCTTCGTTTTTCGACTCATTCCAGAGGCTAGCATTTTTTGCCACCCTTTTCCTTTTCCTTTTAATTTTTGGCCCAGCTATGTGACTTTGCCTCCCATTCAGCTGTTTGATCCTTGCACTTTTTCATAGCTTTACACCCCAACAACCTCCTCGTTTTACCGCCCAACTATCTATTCTGGTTTTATTCCATTTTTCTCGTACTTGAACATTTCCCACGTTGCTTTACACTCGGGCACTTGTTCGTGGGATTTTATGAGCTTAGTTGGCGATTTAGCGATGCTTGTCTTATTTAGTTTTTAAATAAATGGCCAAGGATGTTAAGTTGGCTTTGGGTTTTTTTCACTCTTAGCAAGAAGTGCCTGAAACTTGTTGGATTTCTTATGGCTATCTGATTTTGGGCTTTGGGTATTAAATATCTTTAACTTCGGTCTTACATTGGCTATGCCATTCTACGAATCTGCTCACAATTACAGAGCGGAAGCCATTAAATTGTAATGTAGCATCCCCCAAAAAGGCGAGCGAAAAGTGGAAAATGTGCCATTAAAAGCCAAACGCCAAGGAGCCAACTCTTTAAGCGTAAACAAAAAAGGGGGGCGGACAGACTGTCACGGGTTTTTGTGCTTAAATTTCATAATCAACACAAAGGACAGACTCAGACACAGAATCAGACAGAGCTGAATGGCTATGGCTTCAGCGATCCTGCGAAAAGGACGGAAAGGAGGCAACTTGGTCAGAATTGGTGGTTCTGCGGATGCAAGGACTACAACTCATGTGTTTGTGACTGACGGAGTGGGTCTGTGTTTGTGTTTGTGTTTGTGCAGGACAAACAACAGCAGCAGGAGCATTCATTTTCGCTAAACCAGAAGAAGTGACATCAAAATGCATTAAGCTGAAATTGTCAACAATTTTTCAAGCCACCCCCAAAGGACGTTAGCTCCTTCGTGGGGCATCAGCATCCCCGACGCGTTGGCGTCAAGTCCGCCTGAATAAACCTCCCTCTGTTTCAAAAACGGAGGCTGATAACCCCAGATGGCAGTCAAATCTGACTGAATAATGACTGCACAGTGTCGAGCCACTAATAGTGCTCGATGGGGTCTAAAAAGGGGAGTTATATCTAGGTCTCGTATTGGGTTACAGACCGAAATGGGAATTTACATGTTTAACGTCAGCGCAAATTATGATGAATTTGGCGCCAGTCATCCCCGGATGTTTTAAAGGTCGATGGTTCAAGTGCTGAGAACAAGCAACCCCAAGTTGCCCGCTAATAGAAAATTAAAATGCCAGTTTGCCGTCTTGGCCCATCTGTTGCATAAGTGTAAGTGTAACTCAAAAGCCAAGCTCCATAAACTTGTACTTTACAAAGTTTCCTCTTGGCCAAGTTCCTTCGCTTGCGTATACTATACCATGCTATACTATGTGGTCAGCCAGGCAAATGCCGCTCTTGGCCAGGAGTTCATGTGGAAGGGAAATTATGTGCTAGTTCGGGTCAAGTCCTGGCCAAACTTTCCAGTATGCTTCTTCTTAGTTTTACTCTTTTCAATTAGCTGGCTGTAAGTTTGCCGAAATATGCTTTGACAGAAAGTGTCATAATTTCAGCAGCTGAGCAAGGATACTCTAGGGTCAAAATTAAATTTATTCACAACATGGGTTAACTTAGCAGCCAGGCGAAGAAAAAGAAACGGAAGTTTGAAGTGGTGCTTAAAAACTAAGTTGTTGCAATCAGCTGAGCGAAAATGGTAAACTATTGTAGTTCCTGAAGCCACACAAATCACTATGGTTTTTAAATCCCTTTTGAATGAAATTTTAGGTGTGCAAAAGTTAACAAAACGTAATCGTCTTTCCGAAAAAGTTCATTGTTCTCTTGATTTTAATAATATATTCTTTCATACTTTTAAGACCCTATTGATTTGTCCGCTTTTTTGAAGTGTCACAAAATAAAATATAATACAAATGTAGTCGAATCTGAGACATCGACGAATATTTTAGTTGGAATTAAAATTTGCCGTTTGCCGCTAAAACGTTAAAAATTTCTGTGGCATCCAACTATAAGTCTTGATTCAATTCTTATAGTGAGCAACCTATTAAAAATAATTATTCAATATGTTTTTATATAATTTAATGTCAACATGAATACGAGCAATTAATTTAAAAGAAATTTACTACAATATATAGGTAATTTCTTATAGGATGATTATAACTCTTACATCGTTTAAAAGTCCTTAAAAAATTTAATGTAGCTTCTTATACGAGGTTTACTAGCCCAGATAGGCCCCTTGACCACTGTACAATTCGATTATATACCAACTAAAGTCCCTGGCCTGCTCAGAAGTAACCAACCCGCAGAGCAATCTGTTAACCGAACCGGCACTTGGAGCACTCCCATCTGGTCATCCGGTGGCCTGGTGTAAATCAGAGCGCTGCTGGACATTTGCTCGAGTCTGGCCGGCACTTCTTAATATATGCCATGCATGTTGCATAAACAAGATTTAAACAAAAGGCAGCGGCAGTGGCAAATATTTGCCGCCGCGTGTCGCCAACAATGAGGTTGGATGCTCTCCAAGGATTTGGAGTAGAATGGGCATGGGTATGGGTGGGTGGCCAGGACTCGGCAGGATGGCCTGCTGAATCTGCCTTTTCACTGCCAGTGCGATGTCGAGAGCGGTCTCGTTTTTACTTTGTGTGCCACTCACGTTGTGCTCGTTATTCATATTTATTGCACACGTTGTGGGGACGTAGTTGTTCCACCTCCTCCTCCGGAGGAGTCCTGCGGGACCTGCCCCTCTCTCTCGGCCGACAAATGTCCGGGTTGCATGTGCATTGTCCTTGCGAGTTAGGGGGCAGAAGAGAGAAGGGTTCTGGGTTAGGGGTTGGGGATTGTATGGGAATGGGAATGGGGGCTTGGGGTCTTCATAGGCGTGCTCCTCGTGTCTGGCTGTAAAAACTTTGCAATTACAGTTATTTGATGGGATTTGGAAAGCACCTCCCACAGTCGTGCTGGCTTGTTTGGACATTCATTTGTTGCCGGATTGTTGCAACCTTGTCTATTTAGTGTGGCATGAAATGGAAGCCACAGAAGGCAAAAGGCGCTAAATGACAGAGGAAAAACCGGAAAGTCTAACCTAATGAAATGGAATTGAGTTGCAGTCGTGGGAAATCGCTTTTTAATGGCAACCTTGCTTGAACACAGGTAGAGTGCCTCTCAAGGACAATGCAATTGGATTAAAATAATACCCTTTGGGTTATGACAGGTTTTGTAGGACTCGTTATTATATTTACTTTATTTTTCTTTCTTTTAACAAGCTTATAAATTATTAATACTTTTTGGCATTCATAAAAATTAATCAGCTTACATGTTGCTTAACAATACATCTTAAAAATACCAGTAGGTGATAAATTTTAAAATTCACCCAAAAAATATAATCGCTTAAGACTATAGTATAAAACATTTAATCCCCATCAAATACTTATGCTAGCCATAAAAAAGCAAATTTTTCGTTCCTGCCGAATTCATAAATGTGCGAAAAATGTTTGATGGCCGTTCAGCAGCGTTACATTTTTTTACGACAAGCGGATAAAATCATTTTTAATTTCATCTCACATAATCAGGCAACAATTTATTCATATTTTATTGGGGAAAAACAATAAATGCAAACAGGTGGCATGGAGAGGGTTGAATTCACATGGGCCATTTTTGCCTTTTGCCTGTTATAAGCTGATTTATAATGCGAAGCCAGGACAAAGGAAAAAATGGCATGGCTGTAAAACAGGAAATCAGCCATACGTACAAATGTCAGAAATATCCTGAAAGTATATACCTATATTTATTTATAAATATGTATGAATGTGCGAGCATATGGCTGTGTGAGTGCTCAGTCATTTAGAGATTTTTGGCATACAACGATGCCGAAAGCCATGTCAATACGTGATCAGACTAGATATTAAAATTCCCAAATTTCAATAGGCAGTGGTCGATATCGAGTTACTCTTTCTGTGAAAATTAATTTAAAATTTAATTCTGTTCTTTGGTAATATTTTTTATAGCACACCAAAATAAGCAGTTCTTTAACTTTCATATTAAGAAGTGGTTGTTGGCTTAGATGTTATTTATTTCTTGAAAGTAGGCATTAAAAATCTAGCTTGTAATTTATATACTCACTCGCTCGAAAGGGTAAAAGCCCATCTAAAATATCGTGGGAATTGTCAAGTCAATAAAATCCGTTTGGGATTTATTTAATAAAAATTCCAAATAATAAAACACAAAATGTCCGTAATAAATTATGCACAACGCCGTAAACCAAAACGAAGAAACAGAACAACAGTGACCAAATAAAAAAAATGAAATGATAATAAAATAAAGGCAAACAGTGAATTAAAAATGCGAAATGCGATGATTTTTTATCGCCTACAGTTGATTTCTATTAGGCATGGCCCCCGGGAATTGTTTGTTTAGTCCCTTTTCGCTGAAAGCATGGCAGTTTTAAATAATTAAGTATAATTGTTGGTGGATTGTTTTTCTGAAATGGCGTGTTGTTATTATTGTTTCATTTCAGAACTGACCGAGGCTTTAAGAGATGTCCGGGTTCGAGTACCGCACGCGGTGAGGCGTAGTGAGAAGGCCATACTGAAGTGCTTCTACGACATCGAGGATGACAGCCTGTACTCGGTGAAATGGTATAAGGGCAGGCGAGAGTTTTACAGATACACTCCCAAGGAAACGCCGCCCATGAAGGTTTTTCACTTCCCAGGCGTCAAAGTGAGAGTAAGTTAGAAACCATTATCTTTCAATTAAATTAAGTTAAATGTTTTTAAAATACTATATCCCATTATAACTTAAATACCCTTACTTAGCAAAGGTTATGTGCAATTAAGAGCGCCTGTTTAAATGTAATGATAATGAAACATATTTTCCCATTTTTAACAATATATAAAAACTTTGATTAATATTTTACCTATTCACATTTTTACATTTCGGCGATTTCTATATCACACCTCTTTGTTTGTAAACCAACACATACCTGCCATTCCAATAAATCTGGCTTGGAAAACTATATTATTGCCACCGAATTTTTATTTTAGTTTTCCCATGCCATTCAAAAAGCCAATAAAATAGGCAATAGAACAAAAGCAAAAATGGGAGCCAAATAAATTAAACTGAACTAAACGGGTTGCGGCTTAAACAATGTAAAACATTTGCATTTCCAGGGCCTTCAAATCGAACGAAACGCTACAGTTAACAAGAAGGGGCAGGCACATGTGAAATTTCGATGCGCAATCAAATCAAAACACGGTTTTTAACTTCCGCTTCATGGCAGTTAGGAGCCGGAAAAACAGAATGTGGCACACGTGTGCTGAACTTTTCGATTCCCATTTGGATCTTTAGCTTCGTTTTTTAGTTTCAAAATGCGTTCAACGTAGCTGGCAATATTTTTCAATAAATATTGGCATTTTTAAATTGGTTTGAAAATTATTCAGGCGTATAGAAAAAACACGTTGGCATTTTATTTATTTGCTTACTGCTTTTGTGTGTATTTCGTATTTTTCATTCAAATTTCTGTTTCCAATCCATGTGACAAAAAATACGACAAAACAGCATTCTTTTCATTTGAAGAGTTGCCATATATAGAAAATGGTGAAAATAGGGCCCGAATAGAATTGTTTGCCTCCAATAGAGAAAGAAAGCACAAAAACAACGGAAACATACAATGTTCAGCTGAGAACGCTATAAAAATATAGAGAACGAGTTTAGATGGTTGCGAGAATATAATTTTGAAGTGTGGGTACTTCTAAGGCAATGATTGGTCGATCGAAAGGATTAGTAAGAGAAACATTTATAACCGTCCAATTTTGCTATTGCGTAAATGATTATTTATTAATAAACGACAGTAAAATTAAAAATATTTATGAGATGCCAGAAACGAAAAAAATACCTCAATTATTGAATGCACCCATTAAACATGTGTAAAAAGAATATAAATACATGGAGACCGGAAGTAATCCAACGAGATACAGATACGTTTGTTGAAATTTTTCATCTGGCCAGCGAGAACGATATGTATAAATAAATATGGGTATATGTAAGCTCTGGACAGCTATAAAAATATTCCTTTTATTTCATTCACCTGGACTTTTGTTAACTTTTTTGCAGCGCGTGTCCTCGAACGAGAGCCAAGTGGTGCTCGATGCGGTGACAATGGCTACATCCGGTAAATACAGTTGCGAAGTATCGGCGGATGCGCCCTCATTTCATACATTAATAGCGGCAGCAGAATTGGAAGTTATTGGTAAGTAAAAAATTCAGTCGGGCAAAAATAATTTACAAAAAATATCGGAAGGGCTTTATCTGAATCCGAATCTGGTGTGTTTCATTAAAAAATCGAACAAAAACTAACCAACTGAGTCTGATTGTAGATATTTAACTAATTTGGATATTCAAAATTGTAAATTCCAAACTAAATTAATTTTAAGTTCGAGTATTTCTCTTGAGACAGAAAAAGCCAAGCCAAAAAAGTTAAGCTTACCCGAGGCGAGGAGTCAAAGACAGATACAAACTTGCCAACTTGACCAAGTGTCTTATTCAATTGGCCAGGCCAAATGGAAGTCGTCCTTCCAGACGGACTCAAAATACTTGTGTGGGGATTGTGGACACAAAACTTAAAAATAAACTCCAAGTTCGAATGTTTTGGCAGTTAAGCAGACAAAATACAAACAAATTTGGGGGGTAAACGAGATAAAGATGAGGACGTTTAAGCCGGCAAACAAAGTGAAAGCCTTAAGAGCAAACATTTGGACAATTCCAATGGAGACGGTCAATAAACTGCCAAACTGGCTGTGTGGGTTGTATGTTCTGTGGGCTGGATATGTTGACGTAGGTGAACTAAAATTGGCTTGACAAACTTTTGAAAGTGTCTATTTCATGTTTATATGTCACATGTATGCGGATATGTGTCTGCTGGTTTCCATTTCGACTTTCAAGGATAATGGACAGCAGGAGGAGTAAGGATTTTAGAAGATATGCCTGAGAGATATGCACTTGGAAAAAATAAACAGACATTTTTATGTAATGTTTGTGAATAATTTTAACTAACAAGAAATTAATAGAGCTGGTCTGACAAACTTTTTTTTAACCCACAGACTGTTACCTTAAAGTAAAATAAAACTAATTTCAAGTCAACTATATAGATTACTTTTTAAACGATCTATTTTTGGAATAATCTTATTTTGGTTGATAAATAATCATACACGTTAAATTCAATTAAGAGAAAAGAGACAATTTCAATAATACTTATCAGAATTTTAATTGATGAATAAAATTTGTAGAGTGTTGAAGCTAAAATCTAATTGAAAACTTTTGAGATAAGCTTTGGTCTAGTTTTGGAGTAATCTTCTCTTGACCACTAACAGTAAACTTAAACATGAGAAAATAAACAATTTCTTTTTAAATGTAAATATCTTTCACCCTTATATACAAAAAATGTAGTTTAATGTTAATAAGCTTGCTTGAATTTGATAGTGAAATCTTGTTGTATTTAACATCATATTAATTGATGGATAAATTTGTGGAGTGCTGAGCCTAGAATCTGATTTCAAATTTTTGGGGCTTGCTTTGGGTCTGCTCGCAGCACCCAATTCAAATTCCAACTCTGCAGATCTGGAGGGTTCGTAATTATTTCAATTATGAAATGGGCCTCACTCACACAGCCGTCGGTTATTGATTGCGCCACACACACATACACAAGTAACACACACCCACTTGGCAATGCCAATTGACAGGACGACAGGTTGGGTACGGATTTCGGTTTTCCGAATGCCGCAGAGTATCAAAAATATAGTGACAATCGATCCGGTTTACCTCTGAACTGATGCTGATGATGCCATCTCATTTTCCCCCATTTCCCCATCTTTTTTTTCCCCATTTTCCTTGCAGAAACGCCGCACAATGCGCCATTCATATCGGGCATTCGTCCTCGATATCGGGTCGGCGACATATTGCGAGGTAATTGCACATCGCGACACTCGCGGCCAGCGGCCAATCTCACATGGACAGTGAATAATGAAGAGGTGAGTACCGCCCCCTGTTTGGGTATCCAACCGCCCCACTCACCCAAACCCCCTCTCAAACAACACCACTGGATGCGCCCGAAATTATGCAAACACAATTTTCTTGTTTTCAAGCGTTGGCATCTGTCGGGAATTTATGCGTCTGCTTTTTGGAAGGGGTTAAGGGCCCCCCCTGTAATTACCAGAAAAACACACGCATTCGCGGAGATCAACGCATGGAGACACGCCCCCTTGCACAGCCCTACATTATTATTCCCGCCCATTTTCCGGCAGCGTCAAATTTTAGGTGTAATTTTTTGTTCAAACTAACCATATCCATATCCATATCCTGGCAATTGGGAGCCAAATGGAAATGATTCTGGGAAATGTGCAAAATGTAGAGGCAGATAAAAGTCCTCCAGAGTTGGGAACGATTTACAGTAATTTGCATATTACATTTCTCAATTATTTTTGGTGCCTTTGGGTGTCTACTTAATCACAAGCGAGTTTGACTAGAGCAATAGTTCTAGCAAAAACATGAGAATGCAAATCATTAACTTCCGTGTAAGCTGAAACTAAAATGGCCAAACATTTCTGTTTAGTGTGGCAAATGAATTAGTGCACACAATAGGAAATCTTTAATTATGATTCAGATTACATTCATTTTGCAATTCTAGCTATGCAAATAGTTACCCCGTTGTTTGATGATTGTTAAGGGAATAAAATTGTTTTGCCTAGGCGTAAATATTTCCCACAATTTGTGATTTCTCAAATGTCTAATTAAAATGTTCACAACCAAATGTGTTTCAAACCAGGGGCCAAACATGTTCAAAATATAAAAATAAATGCTAAATAATGAACTTACATATCCTGAACAATCGGAAGAGGAGTAAGAGAGATGGGGGATGCCACAGAAAGAGACGGTGATAGTTTCATCACCCGACGGCAAACAATGCTTATTGATGCTGCATAATAGGTGCCACAGCGGAAACGGGAAAATAGGTACCACCGGGTGGTTGGGAAAACAAGGCTAACACATACATAGCCAAACGATACGCACACACACACCCACACACTTTAAGCCCCACACCTACACAAGCCGCAATATGGCGATGGTTGAATGGAAAAGCGAATGCCGCCGAACTGGTTGTCGAATTGAGTTGAGTTGGCCACGCTCGGTTGATTGGATGTGCGGACTATTTCCTCAACTCCCCCGCCTTTGTTGGCCACAAAATGCGCTTAAACAATAAGCCAACAAAGACATACCGCCAAAACCAGGCAACAAACCAGCTAAATATACGCGAAACAACTGCAACATGCTAAAGTTGGCTAAAAAAAAAATAGAAGTATCTGCGATGGCTGGGCAAATTTAAAGTGAAATCGGGCCACATAGGGCAAACTAATTGGCAGCCAGACAGTCAATCAAAGTCACAGTTTCAAGGGGTCAAACACGTCAGGGATAATGGCTTTCAAATGCCAGACCTGGACAGTTATAAACGAATGCCATTTTCATATCGCACATTTCTAAGAAGCCCTGGAAGGAAACCTGAAAAGTTTATTATAAAGTGTTTTATAATCATTTAAATTCCTCCTATAAAAAACTGCAAATGACCTTACTCCTCAGAATTTACTATCACCACATATTATTATATTTTAGTTTATTATAAAGTATTCTATATTCATTTGAATTCCCCCTTTAAAAACTACATTATTCCTAAATGACCTTACCTCTCAGAATTTACTATTATATATTCCCCATTTTAATCCCTGTTAATATCCAATTTTTCAGGTTAATCCCTCGCTTGTGCGTCATCATAAAATACTTCGAGATGCCCGCAATGACATGGAAACCGCCATTGTGGGCATTCATTTTGTGGTCACAGATCAGCACTTTGATAATGGCAAACTCAAAGTGAGTTGGATTATCCACTTCTTGATGAAATACCAAATATAAGATATATATTTTATTAAATATTTTATTTAATAGTTACGCTGCAGTGCCCAGTTGCACGACATCTACTGGAAAACCACCGAGAAGATCGTCCTCGAAGCGGATCTGTTTCCCAAACACGGAAGCGTGGCCAATGGAAATCACGTCAATCCCGACGATTTCTATGATCAATATGCCCTGCACGAAGACCATTCGCAAAACAAGAAGAATAGCTATTTGACGCAGTTTCAGGGTGAGTTATGCAGCCAATTATTTTCCCAAAACACAAAACACACACTACACAAGCACTACCAAAAAAATAAAAAATTCCCACATAGGACTACATTCGAACTTTGGTAGCTCATCCATGAGGCATTAATTAAAACTGAATACAAAACCAGTTGTAAAACACTTTTAGGGATTGCGTTTGATATTATATTTTAATAATTGAAAGTAAAAAGTGGATTTCATTAAAACTTATGTGAAGATGAAATGATTCTAAAATCCCTTTGTTATAAGTAACTACAATAATACACTTAATTTCAACGTTTTAAAAGTTTTTATAGTTGGTTGGATATAATACTTTCCAACTTGCTTTTTTGCCATGTGCTTTAGTATTTTAAAAAAATGTGTTGCCGCAAAATGGCTTCCTTTATGGTTTTAGAACCTTTTTATATCCCATATGAAAATGCAAGGGTTTTCTGGTTGAAGTTACACAAGTTCGCCTGTAGTCAGATGGAGAAAGTACCGGAATACATTGAATACATGGCCTGCATTTCTGTCTGCATTTCTTTCTATTTCTCGCTAGACTTTCTTTTCTATCATTTTGTACCCTCAGGCGAAGAAGACGACGGCACCGAGGGTGGATTGGGTGATGGAGGAGCCGCCTGGCGAGGAGCCGGCTCGTCCAGCTCCAGATCAAGTCAATCCCGGTGGATGGTCGGTGGATCGCTGATGGCGGTGCTCAGCTGGACGCTGGCCAGGCAATTAGTGTCGCCGTTGCAGGCGGTGATGACAAAGGTCGGCGGTGCGGCGTGCAACGCGAGCGGAAGGTGCACAATCCGGCGGACAAGACCCCTTGGAATGCGGGTCATCGTAACAAAGCAAAAGCAGAGGCAAAGGCAGAGGCAAAAGCAGCAGGAGGAGAAATCCTGCCTGCGGGTGTCGAAATGCAGCTGGAAAGGATGCGGATGCGGATGCGGATGGGGATGCAGCATCGGCATCGGCAGGACCAACAGCAGATGCATCAGGCAATTAACATGATTCAGTTGTCACACAACTCCAGTGCCACACTTCAGGGGTAGAAATTAAAGTGGAGTCCAGCTATAGTCATAGTTAGAGGATGTGCTATGTACGATGTGCGATGTGGGAAGGAGTTCAGCCCAAGGCCAAGACCCAGAAGCAACTGCAGGATGTATCTAAAATATTTACACTTACACAACAGACACACTCGTTTCAGCTAGCTCAAAGTAACTTCAAATGCATTTAAGGAGGGAATACGAAACATTGTAAGCCAGATAAGCGAATTACAAGCAAAACGCTAGTTCATCATTAATGCAACGATATCTGTTTGTTCAACTTTTCCTAAGAAGGAGCTGGTCGGGAGGCTTACACTTTTGGCAGCTTTCAAATTTTACGATTCTATGCCATTTTCGAATATTCTTGAATACATTTTAAAGCCTAGTCCGCCAACTCCAAAGTTCATTTTACAAAGCAAATGAAAATTGTTGTGCTAAGCTTTTAATTTTAGGTTCTCTATACATTTATATATCAAAGTCAAGATTATTTATAAATCGTATAAATGATATTTATATATGTATATGTTCTATATGAAAACAAAAAGATATATATATAAACATACTACGCCTAAATGTATTTGCCCCCAAAGAGAATCCCCCTTAAGACACAAAATGTAAGGCAAAAGTAAGCAATTAGGTCTTAAGTCTAAATATTGCCTATATATGTAAAAGTATATATGTATTGTACTTGTATATATTATATAAATGAAACGAAAACCAAAAAGATCGAGATATGTATGATATAAGAATTTACGGTAGATAATCAAAATAAAAAACAAAACAAAAAGAGAGAAAAGAAAATTAGCAGTTTTATTGAATGGGAAATTGTTAATGAGAGATTTTTTTCAGGAAATTAATTCACACATCTCAACAACTCATCCACCACTTAAGTGCTACCTTAATAGGAGTTGCCCAAAAACCTTAATCATCTCTGTTTTTCCGCACAATAACGTATTAAATTAGTTCACATTTGTCAGTCCCCAGTAGCATAAGAAAAGAAAAACACTCCAAGATGTGGCCAATAGCCCCTGGCTTTAATGATCTCGGGGCTTGCACTTATAACAAATGGGCAACAATAAAAGTGAGCCGGAATTGGGGACTCGAAAGGACATCTTGGATAGGGGGACATTAGCCCGTGTTCGTTGTCCTTGTTGCTGGCAAACAATTAGCATAACTAAAACGCTCAATTAGGCGCCTAAAATGCTGCTGCAGAAAGACCCTCGATCCTTTGTCTTTATCTCTCTCTCCTTTGGACAAATGCAATTTTCACCTGGCTCCTGTTTTTATTTTATTACACATTTCTTCGCCTTTTTTCGACCGACCTCCTTTTGGCTGGTGAGTTTTCCTTGGTTTTTTCCCTCCATTGTCTGTCGCCGCGTAATGTTTATTTTTAATTATATTTTTTCCCCCATTTGCTCTTTTTCCTTGGGTTTTCCATTTAGGGGGGGCTTTATTTTTGTGCATGTGCTCTTTGGTTTTTGCCGGCACTTGGTGGGTGTAATAAACGTTAATGGCGGTTGACCACAATAAGAGAAATGGTCGCACTTCGTTCTCGGCCGCATTTTATCGGCCCAAAGAAAATTCTCTGCCTTAGAGGCATTACAATTAATTGTCCTCGGCTTAATTGGGTATTTGTTATCAGCTGTTTAGTGGCTTAATTATTTTTAAAACCCCTATCACGAAATCAGCTGGTATTAAATCATATTTCTGCAAAGTACGAAATTCGTTCGCCATTTCGAGCGCAACTTCTGGCCAAAAGTTGCCAACAAAAAGCGGCTAAAAGCATTTAACAAGAAGTGCAAGAAGACGAAAGCCAGAGAACTTTCCATTCTATTTTGGATAGTTCTTTTTTTTTTGTTGGCTGCAGCTAAGGAAAGTTTTCACTGGCCTGGGCCAAAAAATAGAAAAAATAGGAATAAAATTTAATAAAGTTGGCGTCTTAGAGGGAAAGTAAAGCGGCTTTTAAAAATGTTGCAGGCGCAACTCGGCTTTGGCTTTTCACTTAGCCAACAACGCGAACAACAGGCAGATACATTTAAGAAGATGTAGCTACATATTCATAATGCCGATTTCCTCCCTGCCCTTCGTCGCCCTCCTCGTTGTCCTGGGGATTGAAAATTTATTCAAAAGTCTGCCGAGTTTTGTCAAGTCTGGCACGAGGGCGGGGCGGCGGCGTGGGCGTGGCCAAGTCCTGCAAGTGGCTCCGCCCCAAGGATAATAACTTTAACTTGAAAAGTAGCCTGGCAAGCGGCTTTCTGTTGTTAGTTTCTCGCATTACCCAGGACCCTTGTGGAACTGAAATTTACATTCGGGTATATGTCTAAGTACGGGAAAGTAAAAGCTGTCTGTTGTCATAATTGCGCAGAAACTCGGAGGCATCAAGATGTTTGCCATGAATATTATGTGTGATTAGGAGCACTTAAGAGGTCATCAGCAACGACACAGCTGGAAGGGGTGGCCCATTGTAGGTGGGTCTTTCGTGGAATTCCCCACACTTTTCTTGAGTTTTCCTTTTTTGCAGTTGAAAAGAGTCAACTGAGAAACGTCCAATTTAAGTTTAAGTTATGAAACTTTTAGGTTTCACGACGCACAAAAGGTAAATGAATTAACAGAGGTTTCAAGTTGCGTAGGTCGTAAAATTGTTTTTTAAGTTAAATCACGAAAAGTAAACCAAACAAAAACACTTATAAAAGAGAACAAAAATAGTGACGATACCACCTTCAGCATATTAAAGTTCTGATATCAACTATTGTGACTACAAATGATTTTACATGCGAAAACATAAGTACACTATTTCCCATTAGACCCGCTTAGCAAAATATTTACTAACGCGCGCTTATTTTATTGTATAGTTTAGCCAATTACAGCTGTTTTCCCGCTTAACTAGCGGGTTTTTCAAAAGTGGTGGAACTAAAATTTGTAATGTAACAGTTTAACACCTGTTTTAATGTTCCCAGCATGTTTCCTTCGCACTCTCTCTCCAGTGCGCTTCGTCACTACGTGGATTGCCATTCACAGTGAATTGTTTTGCTTTTCTTAGTTATTTTAATTATTTTCAAGACCACCAAGAGTAGTTTTTTCATGCTAGTTACAATGCTTAGAATTATTTATAAATCTGAACATTTAACGTTTCTCCACTTGTGCTTTCTAGAAATAACTTCAACCGGTTATCACACCACTTTTAAATCACCCTTTCAGCAGCTGCAAGTGCAAATATAGTCACGCATGTCGACACCCCCCTCTTAGCTCAGGAACTCAGGAGCTCGGAAACTCGGGAACAGGAACTGGAACTCAAACTGCTCACCGGTGATAAACCATGACTTGGGTTTTCCACCGCACTCCAGCAACCACATCGCACACAAACAAACAAACCGACTCACGCACAAACACATTTAAAGTCATAAATTTTTATTTATATGATGATGACTTAAGTTCTACGTGCGTTACCTCAGCACCTCGAAAACATCCCGCCCCCTGGCCACCGAACATCCTTTACAACATCCTTTGGCCGGGCTTTAGTTAAGTGCATGATTATGCTTTTAGTGGCACGTTGAGGTTTTGTCAGTCAGTTTGCGAAGCTGGCTTTTCGCCCCAAAACGCAACCCTCATACCAATGGCAATGCCAACTCCGACTGAGATTCCCAAACCGAGCTTCAAATTCTTTTTGTTGCAATGTGGCAAGCTGAACCGCTCCTGGTCTTCGACACCGGCACACGTGCGTTAATGGAAAATTCTCTTTAGATTACCCCACATTTTCTTTTCCTGCTGGTTAGCAGCTGGTTATGGTTATTCTTTGGTGGTTTTTAGTTTTCAGTTTTCAGTTGTATGATTTGTGCTTTGGAAATTTGGAGAAATAAAGCTCTTAAGCTGACCTGGGGTTCTTCTGAGCTGTTTACTACGCAATTAGTTACTTGGGATGGCAGATGGTAAATATGTTTAGCTGCTTTTTGGCTTTGTATACTTTTCTATCTTTAATTTTAAAAATCAATTTTGACGGGCTACCCGTTCTTTAAAATAATATTTCCTAACTTATATTTGTTATGATCTTACAACGTCTTAAAGATTATACTTTCCTAATTTCATAGCAAATAACATTATTTCTTTAAAAATATACCCAAAATTTCAATGGTGTTGGCATCATAAAACTAACTAAAGTATAAAAGCGCAAAGTTATGATCTAGATATATTGATAAACCATAAAAAGTATGGTCACAGTGGGATAGAACATTTTACTACGTGCTTTGTGGCAGCCAAAAAGTGAGCAATCAATTTTGATGGGCATATGTTAAAGTCAACAGAAGGAATAAAAAGTATCGCAGACATTGCAGCCAAAAAATAACAAGACACAAAAAAAAACGAAGGCCATGAATTATTATGGCTGAGCAACAAACTAACGAATTGTCGTATAAATTTTAATAGGGATGCCGCTGACTACATAAAATGTGCAAACATAATTATTGGCCGGAATGCAAGTCAAACAAGGATTTAATGGCCGAGCAGCAGGCACGAGTGTGTAAATTATTGTGTCGAGGCGAAGGAATTAAAACATTTCTGGAAGAAGTGCCAGACAAACCAACCAGACACTGTCTGCCGTTCCAGGCACTTCGCCATGAGTCAGCTGGGGGCTTGCCAAAAAAAGCAGTGAAGTAAAAAGAAACATCACCATAAATTCAAGTCAAACAAAGCGTTACGCGTCTTATTGCCCAAAAGCTTCGAGTTGGGCTAAAAGCAAGTTTGTCGCCTTGCCAACTGCCAGGCCGGGCTGAATTCTAATGCTGCCTTCGCCGAAAATGTTGCACTTTATAAAGCGAAAACACTCACAGTGCGATTGCCAAGATGACTTAATCTAGGATGTTCTCAAAATCTGAAAATCTGAAAATTAGTGGTAACGAGTTAAAGACTTTTTAACTTGTTTTTTTTTGAAAATAATGGATTATTTAAAATGTTCAAATTTTATGAAGATCTTTTTGAATGAATAAATTATATTTGTAATTTATTTTATGACTATAGTATAATTTTTATAACCGATGGCTTGTTTTAAAACCATATTTTGTTGAGTAGTTTCGAAAGCATTGTTTTGAGATATTGACCAAATTCATTTTTTTTTTGATGCCTCTGTATACTGACGCAAAAGTCCTGGGAACTTTTAGTAGAATTATTCTCAAATTTCGACTGCTTAAATAAAATATTATATGATTTAATGTAATCGGAGCTGTACTCTATATGGAAGTATAAAAAAATAAGTTTTACGTCAATTTTGAATATCTATTTTTATCAGTAGTACCTATACCACATATGAAATATATTCAAAACAAAACGATTTAGGAATTAAGCAATTTTTAAGGACTAAACCTAAATATATTGAATATTTAAGCATAAATTGATTTTTAAAATGATTTTATTACATTCTTAAGATTTAAGATTTTTAAAGAAATATATCCTTCCAAAGTTTGCTTACTTTCAAGAGTGTCTTGCACATAATCCAGTGCCAAATTTATCTATATATTTTTTCCGTAAGAATCAGTTTTTATGGTTAATTATTAACGACTAAAATATGGAGACAGCTGAAACCAAGAACAAGGACTGACATTTCCTTTGGCTTTTTTGCACCGCCACTACTGCCACCGCCACCACAATTATGTGAGAAGCTTTCGAGGGATGGCGAACATTTGGCCTGTCGCCTGAGAGAATCCTGCGGAACAAGAACCAAACAACCCAAACCAGGGCCAAAAAAATCACAACTTCCGTGCGTTGGCATGCGTTGTCTAACTGAGATTCAGTGGGGCTGAGTTCTAGTGGGTCAGGGGATACGGTTAGAAATAAAATACGGTGGTGCCGGCAGGGAGTGTCGTCTATGGTGAAATGATGCGACAAAGTAAGTAGCAAATGAGGTTGCTATTTCTCCTTCTTCTTGGGCTGGCTGTGTTTACTGCAACATAAATCAAAATCAAAGCCAGCACAGAAGAACAACCCGCCTGAGGGGAGCCAAGGATTCGCATACATATTTCGCCATTTTGGGTTTCAAATTTGCCCGAGGTCGACTGTGGAGCAGGATCGAGTTGGGTTGGAGTGGACGGCAGGAAATGCAGCCATGTAGCCTAACATAGTTAGATACGTTGAGATAAACAAATATTTTCCAGTTTCCTTCCTTTTTTTTAGGACTAGTTGATGTTGCGTGTAAAGTGAATGATAAGTGAAATGTGCCATCATTTCTAGACCAATTTTGGGGTGAACAAAGTTTGTATCTAAGATGGCAATTCTTTAGTACTGACAAAAAAAAAAACAGCTTAATTATCAAATTCAAAATTATTTCAGGCCAGGGAATTTCATTCAATAAAATTTAAAATTTTGGGTTACCATTTGCTTTGCTATCCAAGGGCAAAATACATTAAGATTGACGATAATTGATTTTAAAACTGCATGTTGTCCAGCTTTCATCGTCAGATTATCCCTATTTGTAAAGTTGTTCAACAAATTTCAACTGCCAGAACCGTGAGAGCATTTTCCAATTAGTTCCAAAACTAATTTCGGATGGAACAAAAAACGAGGAAAATATAAATATGCAGATATCCATTCAATTAAATGTTCGCTACACCTGTTTCACGCCTCGGGCCAACCAGGCGTCACTTTTGAAAAGCTGAAATTTAATAATGAACAAAACTCAAATATGCAGAGCACAAAAAAAAAGATGATATACAAATAAAAGTGGCGAAATCCGCGCACGTATTAGTCGATAAGCACGCACATATCCTTATTTCCCCTACTCATTACGCAACTGATTGTTAATGAAGTGCACACTCGAAATCATTTCCGACCTATGAGCGCAAATTGAACGAAATGAAACGAAAGGGAAACAAATTTCATTTGGGCGAGGCGGCCCTGAAATAATACAGAAAAAAAGGACATGGGACAATTTTCGCACATCTCCACACTGAATGTGTAAGTAAATAAAATTACATTACATTACGAAAACAGGAGAGTGTAAAAAGCAAATGCATGCATTTAAAATTTCGCACCTGTTTGGGCGGTGAATAAATATTTTATTAGGCATACCGTTACGCCGAAATGAGTTTCGGTCGTCACAGGCACGTAGCCCCATATGTAAAATGTACATATTTCCATCCAGAAATGCGCGCCTGTGGGAACCGAAATGAAACCGAATCCGGCGATGATTTCAAATCTAACAGCCAGCCGCCTTCTGTTTGCCGTCGAAAATATGCACCGACATTGACTGCGTCGCGAAATGCGAAGTCCTCTAATGAATGGTCCCAGGCCCTCGCAAACGGAAGTGCCGAAATACCCTATTTCTGTGGGTTCCAATATGAGAGTTTGGGAGAAAGCCTCGGGTATATTTGTATTTTTGGTAGTGAGACCACTCTTTCGATACATTTTGCATTCAGGACAAATTGAATGAGGAATGGTTCCACATAGAAATGCATCAATAGATCCGTAATACAATTTATATTATAATAATGCATTCAATCTAATTTCATAAAAATGATTTTTCGGATTTGGTTTATTTTTCCATCCTGTTTAAAAACCCAACCGTTTTGCTAGAAAATCTTTCAGTTCTTCAAATATTTTCCTAAATGTTCCTTTAGCTTCTACGGGGTATTTAAAAATTGAGAGTGTTCATCTAGGACTTTCAACTGTTTTTTGAGCTCTCCGTTTTTTCCAATTCCATTTCACATGCATCTGAAATAGGCAGTCCAAAAGCAACACTTTTTCCCCATTTCGCTCCCTTTTTCCGCAAATCTCAGTTTGTCTCTTTGCATTTTGTCTATTATTAGGGAGTGTGCAAGACACAGATTGCGATTTTTCGTTTTTGTGCCAATGTTTTTTGTGCCGGCGATTCAATTTCATTGACTGTTTGTCAGTACTCACAGTGGTCTCGAGTGGGTCTAATATTTCCAATGTCCAGCCTCGATTTAACTGGAAACGTTGAGAAAATTTAAGGATTGGCCAACGAATGCATTGTTGAATGTTTGGATTTCCTTAGATCAGACGGTCTTAAATAGGTTAAGTTAAAAAGGTTTCTTCTTAACAATGTGAATTTAAATACCATAGTCATGGTAAGATACAGATTACAATATATGTTTCGATATAAGTAACAAATAATAGTAAAACGTCAAGAAATAAAATAAATTTAGGAATATTACTTGTTAATAACAACAAATAAAATAGAATAGAACGAATACAATTTTATTAGAGTCTCATAACGAGTAAAGTTTTGGATAAATAAACTACCTCCTAAGGACACCCCCTGCGTCGTCTTTCTGAACATTGTTGTCCCCTTCAGAACAATTTGATATTTAATAACTTTTAATTGAAAGCAAGGTCCCTTCCCTTGAACTCGGACCGAATGTTTGCTATGCAAATCGAATGACAGGAGCCAAAGGGGCAATATCTGGAATATCAGAAGGGAAAAAAAGAAAACAGAGACAGAAGGTGCAACGCACCGAGGAAAATCGGAAAAGGGATGGTTGGGATAACCGAAAGCATTAATTAATATGCAAGTGGTCTGCTCGGCACCCACACCCTCCATACTTCCCATTTTCGAACCCCCAGAGCTGTTATTTAATTTCCCGCAGACAACCATGGGGGAAGGCGGGGGCAGAATTCCCGTGGATTGCCCAAGGGGAACTTATCAGTGTCAACGCTGTGCCAATAAAAACTATACTGGCATGCAAATGTTTCCACAATCAAACAAATAGCAGGGAGCTGGAGGAGCAAACACAATACAAACAAGGATGTGCAAACAAAGGCTGGGGCGAGCTTGGGGATCCCCAAGGACGAGGTGCCATGCGAAGCATGCAGAAATAATGGCAAGAGCTGGGCCAAAAGGAAAATCTTCGGAGGATGGGAAATGCGAAGGATGTGGGGGATGTGGAGGATGGTGGGAGCATGGTAAGTGCTGGAGCAGCTGGCGCACGTTTTCCTTTTCCCGGACGACGCAACAGGACATCACAGGAGTGGATTCTCTGGCTGCCGCCGGTTTCCTTAGCCGCTTTCGGCTTTGATTTGCCAAAGAAGAAGTAGCGCCAACACCAGCACAGCCACTACAATAACAAGAAAATTTGCATAGCTTACTGCAATTCGCTGGTGTTTTTTTTTCCGCATCCCCTTCGAGCAACAACAACCACTTCAATTCCCCAGGTCCCGGGTCCTTTTGCAATTCTTTTTATTTCACTTTTTACTTTGGCGGCAGCCGAAGATGAGAAAAAACACGCGAACAAGTTGCCAACTTTCATACGCCATGTGGGACGCACTTTTCCGTTGCCCAGCTAGGAATAAAACTGAAAAAAAAAACAGAAATGGCCAGGAAAGTTGTTTTTAAACTGATAGAATTTTAGAATCCCTTAGCTGACCTTTATTGTTATTCTCCCGCAGCTAGTTAACTTTTATTTCAGTAAGCAAAGTTTTACATTTTTATAACTTACAGCTCATGTAAGCAGGAGACATCTATAGAAGCATTAAGGTTTAAACGGTTTTTAAAAAACTAAAATATATTTTTTAAATTTCATATTTTTCTAAGAAGTATTCCCTTATGCCGTGTACTTATAACAAAAGTGATCTGACATAGTTTAAAAATATAAAACATCAAATAATACTTACATTTTCATTGGATTTTTAATAAAATATTATTATTAAGGAATTAAATTTCTAGTAGTTTATGTTCGTAACATATTATTTTAACAGCTTTATATTTAATCGATGGATTTGATTACCTATTATACTTCCCAAAATGCTTCTGTTCCCAAACTTTTTTTGGGGCTTCAATTTTCCCAGTTTAACCCACTTTTCAATGCATCTTGTTTCATCCAACTGCCATGCTGGCTCTCCACAATTTATCATCCTAATCGAAGTACACAACAGCAATACAACTTTTTAATTGGCTCATCCCGCCCCTTACGCCATCTCCTCTTGGCGTTAAACGCATTTGTGCCAGCTTGAAGCCCGTAAAAGCCACTAGAATAGAAACTCTCTTCGGGGAGAAAGTATGCTCCATTCCACCTATTTCCCCCGGCAACAGAAAACTAACCATTTACGCATTTTATGCAAGCTTACGCATTTCGCAATGCCTGATGGATTGCGGGTGCAGGGGGGAATTTAGCCATAATACGAGTCGGACGAGGCGGAGAAGCTCGGCTTGATAAACTATAAGCCACAAATTTGCATGAAGCCGTCGCCTTCGACTACAAATTGCCATTAAATGCAGGCAACAAGGGGCGTTTTGCTGGCTGGTGGGCGTGGCCGTTAACGAATCCCCCAGCACAACCCACCCACCTCACCTGGCTGTCCCAACAATAACTGACACCAGTTGCTCGGCTCTTTCCACTTTCCACTTTGTTGCAACAATTTGCGCGCCTGGAGCGCCGGCTGAGGATGTGGCATGTTTGGGCGATGTTGCACTTGAAATAAACCATCAAAGAATTTAAAACCATTTTATTTTTTAATTTTTAGATATTAAAATGAAACTTAATTGATAAATTTTCAAATAAGTACAAGCCAGGGACTCTAAATAATAGTTTTTACAACATGCAAAGGAGTTTAATAAAGAACAATCTTTATTTGTATAACAAGCTTAAAATCTTTGAGCCACCAAAATATATGTATTTTTAAGTAATGAAAATATAAAAAATAATTTAATTGAATAAATTGCAGATAAAAATTGGAGTGCATACAAGGCAAAGGCAAATTATTTATAATTAAAATATTATTAAAAATAGTAAGGTATATTTATTTAAGTAAAGTCAAGGTATTTATTCAAGTAAATATTAATATTAAAAAATTTTTTTTCTGAGATATAATACATTTATTTTTTCACACTCCACAATTTTTCCCAGTGCAGGATGCTGCTTCATTGCATTTAATTCATTTTTATTGCAAAAGCTTACAGACAGATAGTGGGTAAGGATATAGGTGTGGAGCCAGCGCCGCCAGGACGAAGGAGTAGTAAAGGCCACTTGGGTGTGCTCTTTAATTTATATTGGGCAGAATTTTATGCAGTTGGAGATGCTAAGCAAGGCGATCCCAGGGATGCGGCTGCCCGCCGCTCCGTGCTTCATTCGGCATCCTTCGTCCTTCAGGATCCGCATCCCTCCGGCGCTGCATGCCATACAAAAGTTTTTACAAAGTAGCTGCGGCAGCTGCTGCAAGTTTGAACAGCATCCATGATGGCAAAAGGAGCGCAATGGGAAAGGGGGCGAGAACGGGGTGAAAGGGCGGGGAACAGACAGGCATTTTGATGAAGCTGCCTTATATATTGGGTGCGGGCTTTCGCTGGGTGGCCCTGCTCCTTGCAGGAGCCGCTGCTTGCAACAGCATAATTTAAATAGCATGTAAATTAGACGGAAGTCTAAAATGAGTGCATAATGTCTGCTAAAAGTGTTCTAAGTGATTGTAATTTAGGTAAAAGTTGCAGCGAAAGCGCGCTTAGGGTCTTTCGTGGCCGATAAACTCTGGACGGGGGCAATTTCGCGGCATTCTAATGCCCGATTAGCGAACTCCCCTAATGGAATAATAATCCGAAGCACAGAAGTAAATTTAATAAAGCAATAAAGGACAGAAAAGCTTGACAAACTGCCTGTGAATTAATTATAATTTTATTTAATATGCCTACTTTGTATTATAACGTTTTTAATTAATCGAATTATTTCGTATAATAAACAGTTTCCGAAATGCTTTACCTTATGTTCTATGGATCTAGCTCCTCTAATATTCGAATTACTTAAAGTAAGGCAAGATTATACAACTAAGCCGAACTAAAAATTAAAATGAGCAAAATACCCGTTTGCTGCTTTCTTTAATTAATAGCAAAGAAAGGTATCTTATACTTTTTTATTTTTTTATTCTGAGTGTTTTTTCTGCTTATCATAGTTAAGCGCGAGTATTAAAACAAAACTGTATCTATTAAAAAACTACTTCTCAAGACCACTGTTAATTAATGGAACAATGCAACACCAAGCATTCCCTATTCAAAAAATACTATATCTCGACACAAAAAATGGCAGAAGCGAGAAGAACTTTGCACTTCAAGACTATTGTGCTTTTCATTGTTCTTGGGTTTCCTTTAACAACTCTTCTCGTCGACGGCTTTTCATAGCCTTTTTTCGCCACTTTCTTTTTCTGAAAGACAATTGAAGCGAATAACCAAAACGAAATTCGGGGATTGGGAAACAAAACCGAAACAGCATGACCCAGCTAAGACTTGGCTCAAAGTCTACGAGGATTTTCTGGGGTCTTAACACCTTCCGCTTCTGCATTTGCTTTTGCCACTTTTCATATGGCCTATTTTGGCTCTGGAGAAAAAGTCTAAAAAAATGGGGCTTCAGTTTTCGATTTGAAGTTACGCTCTTTGTACCCTTGTGCGTGTGCTTTAATTTAAGACTTCAAAGGATTCTGTTTTTGGCAATATTGTTAGAGGTCAAACGATTATACAAGCTACTAAACATGAGGTATAATAAGCAATGTATGAGGCAAAAATGTGATTGGGATTTTATTTAGCGAGCAATTGAACTACTAGGAACTTTAAAAAACATTGTAAATATATCTCTTCACAGTCTCATGTGCGGTATTGCTTTATAGAAGTTTACCATTGGCGCATTTTCGTTACTAGAAAATTAATTAGGACTGTAGCCATTTCCAGCCGCTCTTCATAAAGGCTCCAACAAATGTCTAAACTACTTTTACCTTTGGCATGACAGCCACTCGGGAAACTGCAGTGCAAACAGACTTTCGGATCCACTTTGTTAACTTCGGCATTAAAATACTTAACCCCATTCCGGGGCACCCCCGACCCCCACCCCACCCGTCATCGAAAACAAACCCACTTGAGGCGCACCGTAATCTATCAATAATATTATTACTTGAAGCAAGTTAGTTAGTTAGTTAGTTAGTTAGCTTCTCTTCAGCTGGCTGCACTATCCGCACTCAGAAGTTTTAACCAAACCCACCTCGGCTGCGCTCCTTTTGGATGGCCACTCAACGGGGGGCCAGGTAATTCCCTAGGTAAATTTATAATTACTGGAAGCGACTTGAACTAGTTATGCCGCCAGTTGGAGTCCCGAAGTCCTGAATTCCCCTCTGGGAACGGAATGGGGGGATCCACGGGGACCGAAAAGTTGTATCAAGTTGTTGTCTGCCGGGTGACCAAGGCGCCAAGGCAATCTAATTTCCATTTACCCATTCGCCGCCCCTACCAAAATGACCCTACTTTGTTGGCTTTTTCATTAGGTTTCCATTCGGAGGCAGCCGCACCTGGAAGCTGGCTAAAAAGTTCATTCTGGACGAAATTAAGTGTCATTTTTCTTCGATTTTGTTTTCACAAGATTCTTTTTTTTTGCAGGGGTATGAAAAAGTGCTCTCGGTAGTTAAACAGAGTTTTGGGAGTCTTTTTATTACCCCCCCAGTCATTTGCTTTTTTATTGATTTTAATGGCAATGGAAATGCAATTAAAAATTTAGCACAGTTCCTGGCGTAAGTGCATTAACATTAACTGAAAAATGATTTATGCCGTGTTTGACATTTTAATTATGCTCGCCGACGCAGCAGCAAACAAACAATCATGCAGATATCTCCATGTGCCGGCGTGTGAGTGACTTTCATTAAGTTCTTTTTTATGCTCTTAAATATCCGGCCATTTGTTTTAATTTTTGTTGCTTAACGTTCAATTTTTAATGTTCCATTAATTGCATTAAATTATGTGCAAAATTATGCACTTAAAATGCAGTAGGTTTCCGCTCATAGACAAATCACTGTGAAAAAGCATAAAAAGTGGGTTGGTTATTACATTTTGTCCATTGAATAATCCACATTACAATTATGCGTTTTAAAAATATTTTTACTAGTTAGTAATTTAAGAGAAAATGCTGTTTCAATCAATAAACAGATGGAGGTTATTCAACAGTACTGACCTTCAATTAAAGCCACAACTTTCTGAATTTCTGTGGTCTTTTTGCTCCACAAGCAATCACTTTAATTATATACCATCTTTCTGGCCCTTCATCTCATTTCCCTGGCCAGCACATCAAAAACCAATTAATTTTTATACATTGTGTTGGTTGCTTTATTCTGTAGTTTTTTTTTTTGTGGCGCACAACAATTTGCCAATAGCATCCTGGACAGGACATACGCATACAGAAGCAATTAGTCGGAAAATTTAACACAGTTCATTGGGCAAATTTGAACACGGCTGAAGCTAATGACATAATTTTGCCATTGACTGGATTAGATAATGCCCAGGACACACTTATTCCCATCCCCCTCACTCTTGGTCAGTTAATTGTTGTATGTAGGTCCTGCCCAGGACACATTACAATCTGTTATAAGCCCGAAGCCAAAGATTAATGATCGGGAAGGCCTAATGAAGTTATTTCGGGTAGGACAGGGAATGAATTCGATTCCCTGGGCCCAATGAAGACAATGTAAGTGTGATGAAGTGCTGCATCCTTGGGAATTCAAAGCTCCCTTTTTTATTTATGATGCGCTTAAATTGTTGCTCTTTGCATATTTACCTTGTTATTTTATTACGTGACGGAAATGAACAGAAATATAAAATGCAATAAAATAAAAAGAAAAGCGCCGGCAAGAGCAGCGTCCACATAAACAGCGCGAAAACATTGTCACAGCATGAAGTCGAATGGTTTTTACATGCAAAAATATTTCATTTCCTCCAGCAGCGAAATGCTTAATAATAAAAAAATAAAAGAAAGCGACGGCAGGCGAAATGAGCGACAAAGAAAATTTCATAGAGAGGGGAAGCTGGGGCCGGGCAAATAAAAAGCTGCAATAAAAATCTGTTTAACATGAAGTGCGGCAAACGCACAAAAGTCTGACACAGTAGTGAAGGGAGATCCTCGGAAATCATCTTGTTCTGTCTCCGCTGCCTTCTGCCCATACACTTTACAACTTATGAGTGCTAATAAAATTCACTCGGCACAGACAAGACACACATATAACCCGCAAGTCCTTCGAAAAAATTCAGAGAGTTCTTCAAGGTGTGCGCTTTGATAAGGAACTCCCCTTCGGAGCGAGTCCGTTTTGGCTGCGGGGACTAAGTGGTGCCGAGATCCCAATGGACAGAATAAAAGGCAAGGATTTCATTTTAAATTTAACAATTTATTGTGTCAGAGCTGCGGAGAGAAGGAGTGGATGGGTTGCCTTTTGCAATTTCTGTGATAATTTCGCACAGAATGAAACGGTTGTCGAATGAAGAAAGAAAACCCTGATAAAATCTCCGATGCATAAGCTTAGTGGGTATTATGAGGTGTGCTTTTGCGACTGTGATTTTCCAAGATTTTTAGCTATTGTGTGCAGTATGGTTGATGATCATATATATGAAATTCTGCTTGCTTGGAGTTTCAACAGTGGTTATGCGGTGTGGTGTTCTTATATAAAATATGTGTTCCTTTTTTCTTGAAACGCTTTTAATATACTTTATTTTTGACCAAGTTTACAGATCACTGCACCTAAAATCGTTGTTATTTATAGGTGTAAAATTGAAAATATTAACACATATCTCTCATACGATTGATGTAATGCCCATCTAACCAAGTTACCTTTGATAAAGCTCAAGCTCCCCAGAAAAAATATCAGAAATATTAAAGAATCATGCCAGAAAAGTGGACAGCTTTGCTGCTATTGCTACAGCTGCTCGGAAATTTGGAGACGGGTGAGGCGATTTGGTTTCCCTGGTACTTCCAGCGGTACGGATTGGCCCCGCATTCGACGCGACATGGCGGAGGTCACAAGAACAAGACGGATTCAACCTGTCCACCTGGCTACGAACCCAAGTCCCCGGCGGTGGGGTTGACAGGAGGAATGGCCGGCTGTGAAAGGGTGTCAGGATCGAAACAACCAGGACATCGAATCTGCGACGACAATCCCGTCCTGATGCAGCTGGCCCGTCTTTATGTAGTCAGTCCCGAGAGGATTGTCCTGCTGCTGGCCCAACCCTCGCTCACCGATTCCTGCGCCGAGATCACCGATGTGCTGGGCAACATAAGGAAGTCCATGCGCAACTGCATCCTCGCACCGGACAATATCTACGGTCGGCTAAAGGATGGTCTCAGCTACTTCCAGACGGAAGTCTGTGAGGGCGGCGATGGCAGCAACCGGAAGCGATGCACAGGACTCCAGGAGTCGCACAACTGCCTGCGGGAACTGCGAACGGACATGATCGAGTGCGAGGCTCCGGCGGATTGGTACGAGCGGCGGAATGCCACCAAGGTGTGCCACATCTTCAACGATGTCCTGGACTGCTATTATACAAGGGCCGCCCTGCTGTGCGGAGTCGAGGTCGCCAAGCAGCTGAGATCCTTCGCCGGGGACAGCATGGGCCGGGCCATGACTCACAGGTGCGCGGTCAACAAAAGGTTGCCCCGCGTGGACAATGCCATGCCCATCAGCGCAAATAACGGGGTGGGCGTGGGTTGCCCTTGGTTTAATTCATTTCATATTTTGCACATTATCTTTTGGGTCGCAGGCCTTGAATATATATTTCCATTATAAAAAGCAGTTGTGTCTTTAGCGGAAGGAAGTACAAATACTGCCATAAAAATAGTAGAGAAATCTCCACTAAAAACAGCTCCCAAAGAGCTAAATACTAGTAACGATCGCACCTTCAATACATAAGCTGTACGTGCAGTAAGAGCCGTTTTTGAGAAAAAAGCTAAGAAAAACCCAATTTAAAAAAATGGCCATATTTTTTTAACTATGGTATTTAGACAAATCAGGTTAGCATAGCGTACATACTATTTCAAAATACCTTTTCAGCGACATATAGCTCAAGTCTGTAGCTTTGGTAGTTCACAAGTTACGGGCCTTCGAAATCTAGCTATTTATATCTGTTTTCCTTATATAAATAGATAGCGGAATTTTCCAGAGATGGTAGAACTGAATTTTCTTACACTAAGCTGATTAACATCATCTAAAATATAAAATTTACAGGACCCCAAAACAACATTTTGGTAAAAACTGACGGATAAAATAAAATTTTCATTTCGAAAAGCCCCCAAATTCTAATTTTAACAAAAGATGTGTCACCCGACGCGTATTTTCAATAAATATATAACCAGGCTTATAAATTGGGGCCTTTATCCACAACGGCCCCAACAGATCCAATTTTCCAAGTTGTTACTTTTGTCTTGGTATACAATCCTATTAGTTTTTACGAAACATTTCGATTGCAGATATTTAATTTTTCTTGAACACTCTCCTGGTGCGCTTCGTCACTACGTGGACTGCCGTCCATCGTGATTCATTTCTTGAATTATTTAAAAATTTTTTTGAGAGCTTACAGAAGCAACATCTGGTTTTTAAGCTTCATTATTAATTTGTAGCTTTATATAGAAAATGGATTCAAGTAATAAATCTAGCTAGAGAATTTATTTGTTCGAGTTTCATAAAACTTTATTTTATAACTACTGCAATTATTTTATTGCTTTATACCGCTGGAACTGACATTTTAATGTACAAATTTTTAGCTCTCTGTTATGTAGATCACACATCCAACTTGGGAATTTGGTTGGTAAAAATAGTAAAAATAAGTGAATTTATAGCCATTCTAAGCTGTCAACGGCCTCGGCGACGTACCCACAATAAAGTTTGTGACGTCAGAGAGAGGAACTTAATAAACGGATGCATGGCCATCATTTATCTTCCGATGGGCCCGAAATGCCAACTTAAGTGTTTAGCTATTTTCAACTAAATTTCAATAAACACCCGAGGGACTTGAGCTGTCGACAAAGTAAGCCAATTTACCAGCACCGGCGAACACCCGCATAGTTTGGTGGTGTGCGTGGGTATCTGTGTGAGTGTCCGTGTGAGTATCTGTGTGAGAGGTGACCGCAAACATACAAACACTGCTCACGGGAAACCGATGTCGACATTCGCCTCTAGCTTAGAGCGAAACTCATCAATTATGTTGACGCGGCTGGAAAATAGTGGGCGGTTCGATGGCTGCGGGTGGTGCGGTGGTTCGCCGAGGTGGCCTTTGTTAATGACACCTTTCCCAATCGCTTGAGCCGGCCATGAAGAGCGGGATCTGAAAGCTTTGGGCCATGGCTTTTACATTTGCATCCCACGCGACGAGCCGGGCCTCAGGAATACTGGCCTGCGAAAAGCACAGCGGACTTCCATTGAACAGCATTGTAGTGGTCGAAGCATAGTTGGAGTCCATCAGGAATTTTAGTTAAGGAATGCTAGGATATATACGTTTTTGGATTTAAATGGGCCAATATCAGATCTCTATTCAGAAATGTTAGGTCAGAGATGGTATTAAAGTATAATTAACATGTAGATAAATTGTAAATTGTTGAAAATAAGTACTAGCGTTTCTTAAAATACACATTTAGTTCCATTTAATTTTTCAAATGTATTAATTCTCACCCCATGAACTTTTCTTTAATGAGTCGATTTATTTTAATTGTTAATAAATACAATTCCTAACACAAAAGACGCAATAACTTAGGCTAATCAGAGAGTACAAATTAGATTTGGTGATATAGGGGTACTCGTTGCTTTTGACAGCTGAATTTAATTGCTTGTCGCTAATCAAGTAATTAATTATACCAGGAAACCATTACCATATAGTAATCCGGAACTTAAAATTTTAATTGGTGATAAAGGGTTATTCCCTGCTTTTTTCAGCACGATTGTTTCATATTCAAGTTTAGCTAGAACCCTTATCGTTTGATTTCTGTGAATTCACGTGCCCTTAATCTGTGCCATATACATGTATATACATACATGAATTTATATTATTTTTCAAGATAACCGACCAGTTATTTGGCAAACGTTAATTTGAATGAGAACAGAAATTTAATGAAAGCTCTCGCGTTAGGACGCAAATATTTCCGGATCGCAAAATAAAAAGAAATTATTCAAATCGGCGATGCTGTCAAAAATTCATATTATTAAAGTGCTCTACGCCCTTATAATACCACAATATGTTAATATGACTGTTATTTATATAGAAATCAACGATTATACTGATAATCAAGATGTGAAAATAAAACTTCCAAATAATGATACATTGAGCATTACATTTAATTTGAAAATGTTTCAACCAAGTGACACCAAGTGAATTTCGAAACTACACCAGCAACAGAACCAAACGCTACTAAAACAACTACAAGGACGAATGATTCAATAATGACATCAGCATCAACCCCTTCATCGGAAAATTCATCGATTACGGTATTGTACTCATGCTCAAGAGCAGCAATCTGAGTTGTTTCGACAATTTGGGCTGACATTTTTTCGTTTTTTTTTTACAGATTTTTAACAATAATTATATACAGAATACTAAAGCAACAATTAGAGAAGGCACAGCTGAAATACCACTTACTAAAGCTATGGATACTCCATTCACACGACTTTCGACGCCCCCAGAGGTAAATCCACTCCTGATAATATATGATCCTAGCAATCTACCCGAAACATTAACTTAACCTTAAAAAAAGCAATACTAGATTCTTAAAAAAATATGTATTTCAGGACCTCGAAGTTAGTGAAGAAGTTGAAGGAAGTGGTAGTGGTGAAGGTGCTTATGAGCCACAAATTGAAGGTAAGTAAAAGTAAATATAATTTGTACAATTATATCATAAAGCTACAGCCGCAGCTTCCACAACAGTTACGCCAACAACAACTATGACGACCAGTACTTTAGAGGAAATAACCACTATAACAGAAAATTTATGGATGACTCATCAGTCAAATGAGAAGGTAATCTACATGAATTTCAGTAAAAAATCAAGAAATTTAAAAAAACGCCGACATATTTTTAATCTCATAGTTTCATGTTGAACTTTTTTTATATAACTTTTTATTTTAATAGAAGAAGAAGCTTATATTTGGTATTCCCATTTTACAGATTTTAAACAACACTAAAAAAGGGAGAAAATATGCCTTATCAACTCGACTTTCAACACCCCCAGAGGTAAAATCACTTCTCATAAATTCTTTACCGTCCAAGTAGGTGAAAAATATTAACAAATTTAAATTTTAGGACCTCGAAATTAGTGAAGAAGTGGAAGGCAGTGGAAGTCACGAAGGTAGCGGCGATCACCAAGGAAGTGGCGATCACTATCATCATGGAAGTGGTGATCATCATCACCATGGAAGTGGGGATCATTTTGGTCACGATCATTATGGTAGTGGCGATCATAATAATGTTGGAATCTACGAACCACAAATTGATGGTAAATATAAGTACATTCCTATAATGTTTATAGTGAATTATAAAGAGTTTATTATTTATTTTTATTTTTAGGTAGTATAAAAAATAATGATCACGTTACCAACAAGAGGGAGAAGGAGGATTTCTATTTTCAAAGCAGTGATTTGTACAGTATTTTAACAGAAAAACTAGAGACTATTAGCCAATATTTAAACAAAACATAAAAAATAATTTTATCATCTATATCTAAAATAATTTTAGAGCTTCAATATTTTTAAATGTGTGTGGAAATGTATTTTTAAATTATACCAAAATCCCTGATAATTACATAACCGTTGTCCAATTTTCGATTGCAACCACAAATTGCTAACAATAAAATAAAGGTGGCTGAAAGTTATGTCTGCTAATACTAAAATTTAATGCCACAATTAAGCAAGAGGGTCGTGACGCCCACACCATTTCGATAAAAGGGCGCACTAAATGTGGCAAAAAGGGGTGTGGCATCGCAGGATCCCCGCAGGACCAACCAGATTCTAGTGTGGCGCCGTTTTGTGACGCCATGGCTGACGTTGTCTACTCCATTAAAATGAAGTTGTGCTGCTTTTGTGCCGTCTTTTTTCCTCACTTGGCGCCGCCGAGACTGCGAAAACAAAAAGCAGATTGTTCCCAAACAAAACACGGGGCCACATTTCAATGGGGTTTTTACCTGTAAATACTGCCAACCGAGCGAAGGGGCAACACAACAGTCCATCTGCCCGACAATCGCCACGCAGCCGTCCTCGAAACGGATAAAGTATCTTTTCAGTGCGAGTTAAGACACGGTAGATTGACATACCCTAGATTGGGTTATTACGAACCCTTTGAGAAGTTTGCAGGTCCGGTATAGCTGAAACTATGGATTATAATTAGCTTTTAACCTAAATCTAAACCTAAAAAATGTAAATTTAAATATTTATTAGAGTAGTTACAAAAATGTGTGACCATTTTTTACCATGCTGAATGTTTTGTTGATAATTTTGGATATCAAACAATCCTAAAAGTTTTTGTATGACTGATCATATTCGGGTTTCTTCCCTATTTTAATCTGCAGAATTATTACATTTTATCACTTAGTGTATATCGACATCGGTGGACAGAAACCAGCACGAATTCACTTTTATCCCATCTTGTTTTTCTTTGGCTAAATAAAAATAAGTGCTGTGGAACAGAGAGCTTTGCCTGCTGCCTGCAATTGACAATAAACATGGGAGTTGAATGGTAAGGCAAGGCGGACAGGACTCTAAAATGTTGGTCATTCCCTCAGATGAATGTCCTGTGGCCATATGTGTGACTCGGTTGATGATTATTTTATTCTCCCCAGGCAAACTGAATAACGGTTGAGGTTGTGGTGGTATAATGAAAATTGTTTTCTGTTTCAAAATATATTTCGTTTTCATCATAAGATTGATTGAATTATTCACCGTTATATAATTAACTGAATGTGTACAATTACGCGAAATGCGCTCGAATGCCTGTGTTAATTATTTACGGAATTTACGAAACTGTCCAAGTGTTTTGTATAAATTTAAAGTAACAAATGACATTAAACAGATCATGTTATCTTAAACTGTATAATTTATTTATCAATGCCCGAAAGCGATCTAAATAATGGTGGCTATAAAACTGACATAACCCTGCAGTTTTGCAACGCAAACACAAATTCCTCGCGGCCCAAAAATATTTAGATGACACAACTGTTATGCCTTACTTCATCAATGTTTCAGCAAATATTTTGCCGATATAATTCATTTCAATTCCATGCCAATAGAGCTCAATCACGCCCTCGGCCCCACAAGCTCGTACCTTATAATTTCATCAACATCAATTCAGCCCAGCCACATAAGACCCGGGGCCAACCCATGCAGATCCGACCAACCAGACCGACCGCGTTTGTTTGTGCCATTACGACCATTCAAATGCCCCGGCACGTATCGAAAGCCACAGCGGGAAAAAGGGCAGACAAAACAAATTCACCGAAAAAAGGAGCAGGGAAATGGAAGTGAGCATATTTAATAAGTTGACAAAACATATTTCACACGCACAAATGCGCCGGCTTTCGGTTGGCTTCCACTTTTGTTTGGGCCCGACTTACGGCCAACTGCCTACATATGTCAAGCATCATTATTAACAGATTTTCGGGTGCGACACGCACGAGGCCCAAAAAATGTCTCTGAGCTATCCATTTATCCCGGGGCTAGCTGGTCGAAAGGCAGAAAGGTGTGGGTTTTGGGCCCAGCGTGTGAAAATGTTATTGACATCTATTTCAATATTTATCAAGGCAGCCCGTAAGTATTGCCATATGCGTCAAGTACAGATTGAGGGATTTCGGGTTTCATTAAATATGCTGGAGATGAAAGAAAACTGAAAAGCGCAATAGAAAACACAATACAATCCAGCCGCAAACCTAAATAACTCTTAAAACTCCCAGACTCAATCTGAAACCATCAAAATCAATTTATCGTCAACTTCACTGGGTGTGATAAAATGTATTTAGGAAGCTTTTCAAACAATGATGCTCAGAATAATAGCAGGTTTTGTGTGCCTCTAAAACATGAACAATAGAGGTTAAAATTAATAAAAAAAATGTTTATAAGAAACAAAACGGGACAAAATCGTATCAATTATATTTAAATACACTTTAAAGGGTAAGGTTTTAGAAAATCTACCTTCTTTTAAATAGTAAGAAAATGATTAAGAAAAACAGGAAATATAAACATGAACTTTATAAATATTTTTTAAAAATGTATCTTTTTTTTTTCCATTGCTTGTTTGTACCTTAGTTTTGAGGGGTGTTTTAAAAAAAATTACTTTTATTTTTGTACCTTTTAAAATCAAATTAAGAACTTGTTCCATGTATACTATTTGACTGATGTTCCTCATGCAACTTTGGGCGGGGACTTCTCGAGGAAGCCCGTTGTGCAAGTGACAGGGGAATTGGCGTTGGGTGAAGCCCGACCGGTTCCGGTTCAACCATTAGCTTCTGGTCCGGACTTCTCGACTCCAGGACTTCTCGACGGACTGGCCGCAACACAAATGCCATGGCATTGGACCTGACACTAATACACAAAGCTTGGCTGGGCAACTAATAAGCGTGTGCCGAGGTGTGTCCCACTTTCCACTTTCCTGGAAGTTATAACTTTCCAGTTGGCCAAAAGGACAACGCACCCCCCACCCCCCTGGCTGTCAGGACCAAGCTGTAGTTGTGGCTCCCATGGGAATCCTGAGAGTAAGCAATACGACAGGGTCTGGAAATGCAACAAGCAAATTAAACCCATATCAAACTGGAAGCATTGAACTGTTATAAGCCGGGCTAGACATCTTGGCTTCGAATGGCCCAACTAGGCGGCCCAAGACGTGCCCAGCTCCAAAAAGGCATCCAAAGTACAATACTTAAGCACAGTGGATAAAATGGTAAGGTTATGTGGCCAGATACTCCTCAATTAAGTCCTTTATGAAGGTAATCATTACACACTACCATTTGGCGGGGAACCACATTAATTAACACTTTTATTTATAGGAATAAGTATGATTATTTAAGTCTATTCAAGACCCACAGTGCACTTTCGTCTGACCTTTTAGAAATTTAAACCAGCGCCATACTAAAGACACGTCCCAGACATGCAAAAATGGCGAAAAAGCAGCAGGATGAATCGAGTCGAATCGAATCGAACAGAAAGGAAAATACTCGAACGGCAACCATATCGTTGGCATATTTATGGGCCATGACCGAAGGATTTTGTGGCAGATTCTTCCAAGGATGCGGCATTGATTATTTTGCCATTACCCATACGCCGCGTTGTCCGTCGCATAACAGGGCAAACACACAGATTCAATATTAAATTAAAACCTGCTTCAGTGGGTCGAGACGAATTCGGTAATTTATTGATTGACCCCACCAATCTAAACTTAAGCCAATTTGTGGCATTGGAAGGACGAACTCAACAGACAACCATCAAAATGCAAAATGATGGGAAAATTATTCACATTGCCCGGGCGCACTTGTTAAATTTATAATCAAAACCAGAAACCAAGTAAGTCAATAAAAGTCGGAACAGAACTTGTGGCATTTTGTGCTTATTATCGGGCATTCAAATTGCCTCAAGCGTGAATTATGTGCCACCAGCGAATCAAATTTGGCACAAATTCACGCACTGTTTTGCAGGCCATTGAAAGTCGTCGAATTGAATGCAAATAAGCGTAAAGATTCGCTTAGTGACTTTGACCCTAAGTGCTTGGCATTGTTCGTTGATAAGTTAATTGAACTTTTGTTTAATTCCAGGAGGAACGAAAAGTTGAAGTTGAGCGCGCTCAAATAGTTGAATCAACTTTTATTTCAGCATCTAAATAATGTACGTTAACCGAGATTGCTGTTCTGAAATCAACGATAAGTGAGCAAGGTAACTTGGGCATTCTTAAAGGAAACTTCACGTAAAAAACGTTTTGCAAAAATTGAGTTATTCATGGCTAGTTAAACCATTGGCGGAAGTAAATTGTATAAGGCTAAGCTTAATTCGTTACGCTACTGGAGTTTCCTTACAAGCCTGTTGTAGGAAAGAAAGGTCAATATTTTTGGTCTTGAGAGTAGGACATTGGTTATACTTACATAAAATAAAAATGTAAATAAAATATTAGGTACTAGATATATTTTAGCCCGTACCTTTTCGGCCTTTATCCAGTTTGCTTGGGGTAAGAAAAATCAATTATTGGAATGAGTTGACTGTCTGTCCCCGTTTGCTCATTAAAAAACAGACGCCCCACAAGACCTCAAAGGAGACAAGTCGTCTTGAGTCTACTTGTTGAGTCGAGTCTGCCAAACACCTTTAACCGAAGATGAAGCCCCCCAAGAAGAGAGCTTTCGTCCTTGAGGATATGCCTTACTTTCCCCTCTAATGACATGCAATTTAAGGGATTTTAAATAGTGGCATGCAAAAGTATGCCAACAGCATGCGGCATGTCAATGTCATTATGCAAGAAATGGCAGAGTGACGTCGCGACGGCAATGCGGTGGTGGATATTTGTAGCTGCATTTTCACACCGCTTGCATTTTTCATTTACCACAAACACACAGACGAAAACCAGATGAAAATTGCACTGGAAAACAGGAATACACATACGAATGCCGGAGAGTATATAACAATAAATGCATTTTTAACGCAAAAATATAAATGTATGATGTACATGCATCCATTTGCCTGGCTGCTTCTTGCATAAGAACTGGTCCGAGGTAGAGTGGGTTTGTAAAACATTTTTATGCTCCAATTTACAATCAAGCCACGCACCAAAAATTCATTGCCACCTGAAGCATGTGCGAGAATAAAGCCGAGAGCGAACAGCTCTGGCCATTCCCGATCCTTTGATTTAACCACTCTATTGTGGGCGACCAAAGGACCTTGGCTAGGTTATCCTTGCATCGTCCAAAAAGCTCTCCAATTTAGCAAATTAAAAAGTGTTATCAATCGAAGATGGGAGTGCTAAAATTACTGCTTAAATACAAACTGGTTGTATGCCAATGGCAGTCAAATTTTGGGATAGGATAGAATATATATTACCAGTCAACCTAAAACATACCATTTATTTATTGTCGAAGGCCTCCGCAGCCAGTGCTCGAAAATGTAGTATTAAGTTTAACATTGTATGATAAGCTTAATTTGTTAAATAAATAAATTTATTGACCAAAAAAAATTATAAGTTATAAAGTCTTTCTCTATCTTTTCTTACACTAAAAATATTTGTATAGATTAATAAATGAAGATATATATATTTAATAATAAAATATAAAAGAGTGTTACCATTTTTCCCGTATCATTTTTTTTAGCTTAAAGACTTTTAACTAATTGTAATTTAAAGTGAAAAGGTGTACAATTGTTATTAAAAAACTTGGAATTCCAAGCTGTTCAAGGGCACTATTCGGTTTGCCTCTTTAATTTGCGGCTCGAGGCAAATTAATTAAAAACGCAATGCGATAAGCAATACATAAACCCCCTCTACAAATCGAAAAGACGAGCAAATGTTTGTGGGGCGATGGGAAGAGGAAAATAATTACATGGCACGCAACAGACAATGCAAGGTGAAAATTGCATTTTCCAGAGCGGAAAAGCGGGGAAAAACGGGAGGTACTCGCATTACATGCTTCTTAAGCAACGCAAGACTCATACGTGCCACGCGCTGAGGCTAAGGATATTTATACAAACTTGTTGTGTGTGCGAGGAGCAGGATGCTGCAAAATGCAAGTAAAATGGTAGGGGGAAAATGCATTTAACAAAAACTCGAGCGCAATTTTAATGCAAAGAAAAGGAAATTATACAACGTGTTGTTGCTGCTGCTTCCTGAAACTGAGCAAGTCAAGAAGCTCCCAGTTCCGCTATCCTTCTTGCTCCTCTTTTTTCTATCAAGGTACATATATATATTTTATTTTTTTTTTGTTTTAAGGGCGAAAGTGAAGTCCTGGCACCTTTATTTAAGACACCGCCTCAAGGAGCTTGGGCGTGAGTTTTCGGGAGGGTTCTGGCTGGCATCTGAAGCGACATATGTTATGTCTCCTCCGCGCCAAGTGTTTCCCGCAGTCTGCCAGCATAAAGTCATTAAGTGGGGGAAGTGAAAATAAATTTACGCTCGGTAAATAAATCTTTTCGATTCTCTCCACTTGTTCGCCCCGTTTTCTTTTGCCGAACTACTCGAAAATACTTTAATTAAATTTGTTTAAGATTCGCAGCGTGAGTAACCGGGTCGAGGGGAAATGGAAAAGAAAACGTTCTGTCTATTGTCTTGAATTACTTAATTAAGTGGTCTTGTTTCTTATTTATACAAGAGGGTTTCATTTTTGACTCAAGTTATATCCTCCGATTTTAAATACAACATAAAATTTAAATATATAGCTTTAAGAACGTCTGAACAGGGGCTTGAACTTTAAATTTCCATAAGTTTGAATACATTTATTTTTAAATATACCAAAACCATTTTTGAAATTTTTTTTTAATTTTTAAATATTTTTAGAATAAGAAAAATACAATAAAATTAATGTTTAAATAGTAATCATTGTTTTCAAGAAAGTATAAGATACCTTGATCAATTAAACATTTAATAAAACGCTTTTCGAACTATCCCTATCCCTATCCATGTTTTATGTTGAGAACTACTTAATTTCCCGATTTATCTTTATTGCCACTACATCATACTTCATCCTCAGATGTTGGGGTAAACTTTCGGTTTAATGCGGCACAACATGCCCTGAACTTCTTTGCCAGTTGCCACAGAAGCTCGCCCATTTAAGCCATTTCAGCAAATGCGTAAACATTTCACGTAATCGCTCAACACCTAATCAGCATTCGGCTGCAACCCTTTCGCCGCTGCTCTTGGCATTGTGATGCAACAAAGTTTCCGCCCCCCATTCACCCATTTCCCCTCCTACCAACTCTACATGCAGTCGAAAAAGCCACAAAAGTTGATGCACTGAGAACTAGGGGAGAGGGGAAAAGGGGAAACGATCTGAGCCACGTCTATCGCATATTCTTGTTGCTCCAGATACTGCGGCCTGAAGTTACTGGCAAGCATATGAGCATAAAGGATATACGCTGTAAATTTTCATTTTTATGAAGTTACACAAAGTACACAAATGTGGTTACATTTTGGATTAAACTAAGGTAAGTATGCAAAATACTATAGTATGCGCTTCTGTGTATGCACATATTTTTCGACCAAGACCGGAAAACAACAAAAAGTATGAGAAAGGAGGTGGTTGAGGGTTAGAATACTCTTTTAAAATACCTAAATAACGAAAGTTCTTGTAGTGGAACAAATTCGTTGTCTTTAAACAAATTATAGTAATTATATTCTTCTTAAATGTTGTATAGAAACATCCTGATTGAAAAGGACTTCCTTAAAAATGTGCTTCGAGCAGTTTTTATGTTAAGTTCCACAAGAGCATAAACCAGTGAAAAAGTAGTCTTTACCCCCGACCGTAAAATACCCGACCTTCAGTTCGTAAAAAACATTTTATTCTTATAGCCGCTGAGTACACAAAACATTATGGACCTCAGCTAAAAGTCACATGATAGACTGTAATATTTGTTCAATCGACATTTAATTAGATAAGTGCATAAAAATTGAAAACCAAAATGAAAAGTTTGCACGTGAAGCCACAGAAATACTGAAATGCACTTGACTAGAACAGGTACTAAAATCAATAATAATCTAAATCTGGACGTAGACCACAGAGAGGGTGAAATCAAACTTACAAATCAAGTTTTATTAAAGGACAATTAGAAAAAGCCATCAATTAAGGTCTTCTGACTCCGGAATTCATTGAAAATTGACAACTGACAAATATGGTTTGAATGAATGAGAAGAGGAAAAAGACCACATTAGTATTTTTGTCCGTTATATCAACAACTATTGAGTCAACGGATAATCTGAAAATTAACAAAAAATTCAAGTTCATACAATAGAATTTTATTTTCGTTTACGTGTTACAAATAATTTTTCCAAATCATTCTTCAGCGGTCTCATCTGCTCCTGCAGGAAAAAATCCTTCCAACTTTCACTTCATTCCTTCGATTTCTTTCTTCGGTCTTGAGGAAAGAACCCAAGAAAGGGAAGGATGTCCTATGCTTGATTTATTTTACATGTCACGACATAAGCGCACTTCCAAGTGCCAATCGAAGGTCCCTGCAGCATAGAGGACCGACTTGGAGGGGGATGTCTGCAAATGTGACACGTTTGTGTGTTTTCGTGCGTGTAATAAATTTTTTATATGCATTGCGGACGAGCAGAAATAATGCTAAATTCTTAATCGACACCTGTCAATGGGGTTTTTTTCCCCATTTTCCCCTGCGAAGATATGCGATGATGGAATTGATGTGTGTGTGCCTGTCCTGTCAACGCTGGAAAACTTCCGACTCGTTTTTAATATGCCTCCCATGTGCTTAAACAGAATGCTTTGCATACATACTTATTTCCCGGGTTCTGGGGTTGTTCTGATTAATATCTGGAAAGTATTGACAGCTGAGATTTTCTCTTTCCGTTTCGAGTGGTGGGAGGGCTTAGAGTCGAGTTAATAAAACATCGAATGACATGTTTTGGGATGGGTACGTGCGTAAATTTTGAAACATTGAGTTCATATTTATTGTGGTTCGTGTCCTTTCATTAAGCTTCGCATTGTCCCAGGCTTAGCTCTTAAATTGTTGTCCGTATTTTTTATTAAATATTCTGCATTGTGTGCAACTTTCATAGAAACCGTAAGCAAGCATAACTCATACGCCGTGTATGCCGCAGCAACCGCAATCCGGGTGGCAAGTGGGTGGGTTTACGTACAGGTTTGGTCGGGTTCATCTCGGAACCTGGGCTGACCCCAACTCTCCACCTCGACCGGAGTGCTACGTAAGCTCCAATGGCTGCGGCCCAGCAAACATGGTCTAATGACAGAGATTTATGCTGTAATTGCATTTAGTGGGTCGACGGGAATAAAGAAACAAGGTTGGGTAGAAATTAAGTTACCGGAGAATTTTAAATGCCCTTGCTGAAAGCCCTATAAGGTGCACTGATAGAAAATTGATTGTATAAAAAAATTCATTTTAGATTTAGTAACGTAGGAATAACTATAAGAAAATACTTATCTAAAATGTATATATAATATTCAGCAAATAAAGAAAATAAAATCATAAACTCTGTATTACGATAAATTTTATAAGTAAAATGTAAGTCAAATGGCATGTAAGGTGATCTTTTTTTTCGTGTAATATACACTTATCCTATGTTTTTTTTCCGTATGGTTAAAATAAAAATTGTACCACTTTATAATACTATAAGGTGATCTTTTTATTCATGTCATGTAAGTACGGTTAAAATAAAAATTGTATCACTTTATAATACTATTATACTATCAAAGGCTAAAAAATTATAGGTGGTTATGGATCTGATTTTAATGGAGCTTTGAAAACCCGTCATTGAGCACTCGCACTCCTTTTTAGATGAGGGTATTCGTTTTGAAAGAAATGCGGCATAAATAAGCACTGAAACCAATTATAAGTTTTGTTTTGCTTCTCGCAATTGCACATTTCTCCTTGCTTAGTGCACGGTGACATCGAGCAAATGGCCGAGCAGCGAAAAGTTTAATGAAATTGAAAATAAATGAGAAAACATTTTACACGGCGCCATTTGCCATTCGCCTTTCCCCATTCGAGTATTTTAATTGCAAAACGGCAAAGTAAAGTTAAGCTTTTTGCGTAATCTGCGGATCGCTGGAGGACAAAGCAAGTGGCATTCGAGTCCCAGAAGAGATGGCCAAAATGCAGGCCGAGTTGGCCAACATCATTCCCTTCAACGCCGTCACCCAAAAAGCGGGCCAAAACAAATGGGCAAATTAGCATAGAACGACCCCTACTCATTCCGCTCACACGTGCGCACTTCACTTGGACTTCATTGCACTCGGGGAACGAGGAGTGGAGCACACACTTGCGAATTTTATGGGTCAAGTGTTTATTACGCCCACGGGCGTGGCACACGATGAGTACTGAGTAGTGAGTACCGAGTACTGAGTACTGAGTACTGAGTGCCAAGTGCCGAGTTCTGAATACGTAGCTCAAAGGCGCTGCTAAATTGTAGCACATTGTTCCGAGGACCAAGACACTTGAGGAACGTTTGTTTACTTATGTAATTGTGACGGTTCCCCGTTTCCGTTTCCCTTCTTGCAGCCACTCGGCCCAGACTGAAGTGGGTGCAAAACTTTTGTCCGCACTGTAGGCAACTTTAATTGAAACTTAATTGCGCGAAATACGACTCTTTTAATTGCAAAGTCTGCATTGTTTTCGTTTCACCCCCGACTACGGACTCCAATCAGCAATCTGTCATTGGATGAGAAAAACTATTTATTGAATATCGCAGAACAGTACAGAACAGAACAGTTTGCTAACGGACTAATTAAGTGCAGCCAAATGTGTCCATTTCTATGCTTTGTAATTGCAGTTAATTGAAGCAAATTGCCGTTTGGCCAAAATGCCAAGGGAATATTTCTAGTTTGACTCATGCGTCCGAGACGGTAAGAAAAATATTTGGAATGAATTGACTGCCAAGCAATTATGGCTTCGAAGGCCTCGTCCTTTGGCTGTAATTGGAAATTTTGTCAGGCCGACAGGCAAACACAGAAAGGGGACACGGACATAAAGTCATTTAATAGGTAAATGTACACATTGAGTAATTTTAGTTCGACAAATGAGTTTACCATGTTAATTGGCCATAATTTTAAAGATAAATTTTATCATAAAATGGTGCAACATAATTTATAAACCTGTAAATAAAAATACTCGAATCCTTAATGGGTAAGCTTTAAAGTTCTGTTATTTATTTCCCCTTGAATGTTAACCCATTTTTGTAATTAATATACATAAACTCTTTTAATCCGCATTTACTTCGCTGACAAGCCGCTTGTAAGTTCGCTGCCATCAAATCCCATTTAATCTTTTATTTCATTATTACGTATTAACACATTTATATATATAGAGAGCGCTCTGTTATTTTAATGCCCTGGAACTACGGTGACATAATTTAAGCTACAAACACAATTTACCAATTAATTAACGAAGTGATTAACGTTCTGAGCCCGAGGCTTGATGCCACAGAAGCGTGCAAATCAAATTTTAACGCCTTTTTGGTCTTTTTATAAAAGCAAATTGAAATTAAACTGTGCGTGAGTGAGTGACATAGAAGTAGAAAGGTAGTCCCATTTGGGTTCATAAATCCATGAAATGACAGGAACCTCGGCATCCTGATGCCTGTCGATCCAGTGGATAATCAGAAAATTGTTTGTGTGCCTAGTTTCGACATTTTCCCCTTGAGTGGAAAGCTAATTACTACGTTTTTGAAATATTCCATGACGTACATAGCTTTTTAATGAACAGGAAAACAATTTATTTTCTTTAAATTCTTTAAATTATAAGACGAAGGCCAACCCAAATCAAGCAAACCAGTTCATTCATTAAAGCCCGATACAGAAATCACCTCCTACACGAGTGGTTTATTTTTGACATTAGCCCAAAAACTTTTGCCACATCACAAGTAAAAGAGATATGGGCCGAAAAGAGAGGCAGACTTCCAAGCCAAATGGCCTAATTAACTAGCAAATACCAGACCAAACAGGAAACACACCGCCCTTTCCCTTCGGGCCATTCTGACCCAACAAGCTCATCTCAATCCCAGACATATGTATACCGTATATTTGGGGAAGGACGTGGGCGGGGCACGTCTCATTCGGAAAACTAATGACAATAATTTGGCAAACTCTCATCACCAGTTTGCCAGCTTCTGGTGTACAATAAAATAAATATACTCGGGTCTATTTCGCCACTTACATGTCATTGAAGTAACTTTTGAGACTGTTATTGTCTTAATGGGGATTATGGCATGGAAACTTTGTTGTACCAAAGTCGGAAGTGGTAGTAGGCCTTCCATGTGGTGAATGAAAACGTGAGGCATTATTCCTCGAAATCAACTCTTTCCGGTTTCACGATTTAAATGACATGCGGACTGGAAATTTGTGCATTATTTGTCACGTTCGAAGTAGGCAAATAAATAGTTTGCATTGGCTGCACAACCCCGCGTATACGTGATGTTATTTCGTTTCACATCGCCGGCATCACCATCATCATTATTGGCCATCAGCTCTCATTGAGCTTTATTGTTTCACAAATCGAATTCATTTGTATTATGCTTGCACCGATAGTTTTTGTCTTTGGTGGTCAATTTGTGAAAAAGGTGTATTTGAATTTTAATAAAGCACAAAAAGCGCATAAAGGCATAAACTACCATTGTTTTATAAAAATAATTGATATGAAAAGTAAGTTATAAAAATTAAGTAGTCAATATAATAAACTCGAACAAGAATTGTGTTATTTTAATATTATTATCATAATAAGTTCCATCGAAGCCATGTAACTGAAACCACAAAAAAGGCAACCACATGCTTAGCCCCATTAAAATATGTTATTGATTGATTAACCCAGGAAAAGCGGCCTATTAGATGCCTAGTTTGGCAGACAAGGAGGAGAAAAAGGAAAAATGTCCCAAAAATATGCTAGCCGGAAGTTAATACCCCATAACGTGGCCATTATGTCAAGGAAGGGACCAGAATGAGTTCAAGTTACGCTTAAAAAATGAAAGCGGGAAAGCACGGGGCTAAAAATGTGGGGGACAAATTTTCGCAACCTTTTAGAAAATGTTTTAGCAGCCGTAATTGTCGGACCGTCCATTGTCCATCGCGTGGTTCCCTTTGTCCATAATATTCTCTGAATTTTCTCCCACTCTAGGACATTGTTCTTTGGGCAGCTTGAATGGAATATTGAATTACGCCTAATGGGCAACTTCACATGAGCGTATACATACAAAACGGCCTTGACTTATAACTAAGCACGAGAGAAATGCCCATCTTTTTTAATAAATGTAATGAAATTTTTTAAATATTCCTTGTCTTTAAATATTTGATTGTGCGCACATTCTACAAGTTATAAAAGAAAGCTTGGACCCACTGCGAGCCAGGCAACTGGGCGAAATCCCCTCGAAATGGATTCACTTGTCTGAAGAGCCTTTGGCTTTGGCCCACTGAATGACATACGATTATTGAATACCCTTTTAAAAGTAATTAAATTTCGTAATATTTTTTTGATTTTGTTAAAGTTTTGGGAAAGTCTTTAATTTATTCTGCAGATAGAATAATATAATATTATATAAATTTTTTTTGGACCACGTTTTAAAGGCTCTAATGAGTTAGAAAAGTGTTTGTTATGAGCTTACGTAATTGAGGAGTGAAAGGCAGTTAAAGAAGACGACAATCGCATTGAAGAAGTCCTGGGAAGTCAAAATTTATGCTTAGAGGATGCAGTGGAATCCTTTGTGCGAAGCTCTTTGAGTGGATCGCATGCCTTTTGTGTGATGGCATAATAAATATCTCGTCTGTCCTCGGCAAATAGTGCCAACAATGGAGACCTCTAGTCCATTTCAATCTGAAGCGCAAACCTTAAGTAAAACCCAATGTCCGAAGCGTCCACACAAGCGGAAGTTCAATATGTTTGCATAGGCCAAAGGACCGAAATCCTGGACAAAGGTGGTCCAAAGGAACGGGGCGGGATGGCTGCTGTCTTTTGTCAACGTTGGCCCCAAAGACAACTGCCTTTAAATCGCTTTTTTATATGCCATTGAATGAACGCTCTTTCGTGGTTTGTTTGCCTATTTGACCATTTCTTTTTTTGCCTCTAACTATTTTTGTTCGATACGAACTGGCGGTATCTTCAATCCAAAGAGGCGGTGAAAGGGAATCGACCACCTAATGGCAATCAATTAGCAAAGATTGAGCTGTCTCTCCAGTGTACAACTGTTGGCAAAGGAACCAGGTCCTTTCCATTTTGAAGTGTTTACCCTCAAAAGGCGTTTATGCTACATCCGTTTTGCCTTTTTCCCGCCGTAAATAACCCGGACGTAAAGGGGCACTAGGTGCCAAAGCTAAATAACAAACTTGTTTCGCTTGATTCTTCTCTGGGGCACTCCATCGTTATTTTCCTCTTTTTTCGAAATCTCACCCCAAGCAAAACACAAAGTTTCAATGACAATGGCAGCCAGGAAGGAAAAGGCTACGCACACGGAAGTTGCCTTTCATTGAGGTTTTCGGTTTTCGGCTTTTCTTTTCTTTTCTTTATTTACTTTTACATTTTTTGTGTTCTTGTTGAAAAGTAAATGAAGCCGTGTTTGTTGAGGGTCTTAGGTCATAATAAAGATAAATGATAAGAAAGTGATAAGACGTTTCTTAAATAACCAAACAAAAATGGAGCAAAAGGTTGCAGTAAGGAGTGAAATGGGGCTTATAAAATAAACAGTGGGCAAAGATTAAAAAAAATGTTTAAATATAAGTCTTCCGCGTAAGTATGATTTATAAGAAAATTTATAATTCAGGAGCTTAAATGAATAAACATTTCCTATTTTGTATGTTAAGTTAAGTATATAGTATTTACTAAATACTTTAAAATATTTTATTAATTTTGATTATATATAAAATGTTAATAAAAATATTATTATATTATATTTTTATCATAACATATTAAAGAACCATAAACCACGGTTCCCAAAGTCTTCTGCCTTATCATTTAGCATGCATAGTACGAGGCACATCCCGCAAATATTTGGTAAACAAGCACTAATCCTTTGGGAATCTTCGGGATGCTTTTGAAACGACTTGCCAGCCATAAACCGGGGTCAACTTTTGCCTGAGCCGCGGAAAGCAGCTTAAGCCAAACAAAAATTCGATTATAAAATAAAAGAGCAATCATAAAAGCCGGAGGCAAGAGCAGTGAAAAATTTCTGATGTAAACATCAAATTGAAATAAACGATGGGGGCACTAAAAAAATATCTTAAACTTAACTGCCCTGGGCAATTAAGTCGAGGAAGTTCAATCGGACTAAGCCAATATCCGGGTCATGAAACAATGTCCTTTATCACAGGGGGCAACAGCCACGCCAAATATTTGGCAAATAAATATCAAAGACTACCCAGTCCGCCCACAGACTTGTATAAATCAATTGATTGCCGACGCCGTTGCGATTTAACTTTCTTGAGCCAATGCGTTAGGAACACCACCACCATGGGGGGTGAATTTGAGCAGGGGAAATGGGTGTGGGATTGGGAAATGGCAGTTTCCACCCCAGTTTTCCGGCACGCGCTGAAAATACTTTGCCCCGAATTATGTGCAACATTCGATCTCGTCATGCCCGCACTTCGCTCTTCGGGGTTAGTCCCACATCAAGTTCGAGGGGGCTTAAATGTCTAATGTATTAATTCCGTTCCTTGGGGTGAACGATACGCATTTCGTCTTCTCATAAAATTGCAAATTTTCGCTCCGTGCCTCTTTAATCCTAACGGGAAAAAAAAAGTTTCGCAAAGTCGTTGGACAAATGTCAAAATTTGTGGCTATTGATTTGACTTCCTTTCGTTGACATTGGGGTTGGAATCCATTGATTAAGGGGACTAGGAAATGAGGTCTATTCATATAAAGACATAAATAGACAAATTGCAAATGGGTGGAGAACTAAAGTGATATCATGTTGTGTGCCAGTGCATAAAATGCATTTTAATGTTGGGGGTGGCTTTTGGGAGGGTGTATTTATAATTTGGGGTACGGCTATTGGTTTGAAGACCATTAGGAATTGTAAAATTAAATTGAGCGAAAGTAAAGTTAAGGTTATGGAAATGATGGATAGATAAATAATATTATAAAGACGTGAGTGTTTGGAATTTTTTCATTCCAAATAAATTATATTTGAATCGCTTCCCATAGAGGCTAGGCATTTCTGATTCTAAATAACTTTCCAACCCTTCATTCCGCAAAATTGGACCAACTGGGTCGATTGAGTCCACGTCGAACTACTTCGCTTTGCGATGGAGACGGCGTGTCTAGGTAATCCTATTGCCACCAATCAATTTAACATCAACATGTTACTGTTGCCCAAAGCCCACCCAGACCATTCGCACCCCGGAAAAAACCTGTCAACCATCTCACGGCTCTAATCCAATTGCTGGCTGCCAAACAAGTTCTATATAAATCGCCAGAGCTGAAAAAAAAAAACTGAAGAACTTGGCTGCAATGGAAAAAATGCATTGCATTTTTGCTGAACACATAAATTCCAAACCTGTATATTGTATATGGATCTCTAGATCGGGGTATTTGGCCATGAAAAATCCCTAAGCTTTTTGAAAGGGAGGCCTCCACGAAGCTAAACGCTTAAAAAACAACTGCACTTTCAATAGGTGTAGAGCCCGAAAAAAATTGCGGTAAAAATCATTTCAAATTCTAAGGGAGCCTAATCTTCAACGGAGGTATTAGAAAGGTATTAGAGTTACAACACCCAAAAAATGGTAAAGTAAACCTTACCTAAAGCTAACTAACTTCCGGCAATATAATGCGTAAGGTATAAGGGCAAAAAGATTTTAAGATTAATAAATTGTTCATTTTCAATCTCAGTGTAGTAAGTAAATGGACAAAAATACACCTTCCAAGTGCACCCTTAGCAATTATAAAGTTGGTGTGTTATGAACTATCTAACAAATAAGTTGAAACCAAAAAATAAATGTACTTTACACCTACAACTATTTTTATTTCCGCTTTTCAAGCTCACATACCAAATTCACATGTATGTTTTACAATGCGATATATTTTTTGCAAAGTGAGAAGCTTCTGAACATCTTCGCAAGCTTGTTCCATTGCCCAAAATCTCGATATTGCCCCGGCAAAGCACCTGGAGCAATGTCACCAATGCGATTTACGACCATTATTCAATCAGTATGACTGTTTGTCATTTTGTGCGAGCACTTTTCGAGGACTACTCCTCCGTCCTTCCCGTTCCTGTTGAGGAATCGGTGGAATGGGCTCGGGGACCACGGATGTCTCCTGTGAGGGAGTTGAGGTTGTGATGTGGAAGTCAACTTGACGCCGTCTCGTCTGTTGCATTGTTGGAAAAGCATTTTCTCGCAGTTTCTGGCTGTGTTCTCCTTGTCTCGTTCTGTCGCTGTTTCTCTGTCCCTGTCTCTGTCCCCCTGCCCCTACTGCCGTCTCTTTCCCCGCCCCTGTTGCCGTCTCTTTCGCCCCCCCCGTTCAGAGCCATCGTAGTCAGTCAACGTTGACGCGCGCTTTTAATGCATTCTTATGTCATTTTTTGCACTGCACTGCACTCGAATGTCATTTCTTTTGTATGGCTGGAGCACCGAAAACCCCAGCCCAGCCATCGAAAGCCCTAACCAACCTTTAACCACTCTTCGTTGCCCGTGTTGTTATTGTGCTTTTCGCTTTTCATTCATTTTATACTTTTAGAGTCGCTGCGGAGGGGGAGTGAAAAGACGGCGTCGCCAAACTTGAAATTGTGGGCGCATTTCATTTATGTTGACAAAAGGGTTTTCCCCACCCGCTGGCACTTTTTTTTGCTACCCAATTTGGCGACTCCTCAGCGATCGCCCACTCCCCAAAGAGAATCCTTGTTTGTGGAGTCCCCTTTTTTTATTTCCGGTTGACATACAGTAAGAGGGTATACCAGATTTGTTGCAATGCATGTAACATTGATTGGGATCCTTGGGCTTGAAAGGTAAACAGGGAATGTTATTTTGATATGATGTTTTTAAATTAAAGTAAGCCAAGAAAGAAAGATGTTTTGGATTGATATTAATATAAAACAAATGCACTGAATCTTGTATATCACAACCAAGCTTTATTATCTTTAGTCTCTAGAAACAAAGGAATCCTAAAGAATTCGCGTTTGGTAAACATTGTAAAAATAGCTATATTAAATATACGATATATCCATTTATAAAGGGTATGCTATCTTCAATATTTGGAACCCCATCTTTTGTTTACTTACTTTTTTTTGTTTTGCGTTGCTTTCTGGCTTCATTTGGAGGAGTTGATGCCAGGCGCTTTTGTTGCCTGCCATTGTCGTTGCCCAGGGTAACATATGACAAGCTTTATAGGAAGGGGTTAGGCAGCTGGGCAGTCGGGTGTTAAGGGACTGTGCTATCTGTATGTCTGAGGGGAAATGAAATGGCAACAATCGGTAGCTTAACGTTGGGGCGTTAATTGATTTTGATTGAGATGTCGATCCAGAATGGACGCTCCATAAAGGCAAATGGATTCCAACGAAAGTGAAAGCTTGCGATCCATGTTCAGCATAGCTTGTTTCACATCAAAGGATATATATTGCTTTCTTATTATTTAGAATGGGTTTCAAAAATATATTATTTCATACATTTAAAGTTCGGTCTATCATTTCGTTAAATAGAAGAACAAAAGTGTTTTTCAGCTTGTTATTTTAAAACTGAAGATAACCTTGCAAATTATAATTTGCTACGAAGAATCTACCCTGAGTGGTTATATTTATTTGCAGATACCGTCGCAATATCTGCCAGTAAATCCTTGACAAATTTTGAGCTTCCTCAAGCAAACCAAAAGCCAACGTGGTCTGAATAAATTGGGGTCAATAGGAGACAACAACACGGGTAAGGCTTCTCTCAAATTAATACGAAAAGTTTCTTGATTATTTGCGAATCACCTGAAGAAGCCGAGTCACACGGAGGCAACAAATGTTATCCATGTTCGTCGACATCGTCACATGAGACAAAGTCTACCCAGTCTCAGCCTCCCGTGGGAAAACTTTGATTCAAAGTGAAGACTCATGGGGGAGTTGGATGTTGTATGCCGGATTTTGGAATTTAGATGGTGTTGTCAAGTAGTTAACTAATCCGCTGCTCTGAAAACACGGCTGGTTAGTCAAACAGAGGAGATAAAGAAAAATCTTAACTCGGTTTGATTTTGCTCGGTGGCGAAAATTTGTTGTGCGCGTGCCATTTAAAATTGTGCAACCGTGCGTATGCGTAATGTTTTTCATATGAACTCCGGCCTTTTCGGGGTGACAAGGCAGGCCAGCGAAATTGAAATTCAACAGACACACCGACCAGAGACTGAGTTGAGATGAGTTGACTCGACTTGACTTGACTCGAGTAGACTTGACTTTTTGGCTGAGTGCACCAAATGATGATGTTTTAATTTTTTCGGTTAACAGAAAAAGTTAAAAAAAAAATAAAAAAAAGCGTTCAAGCGAATTTTTCTTTACTCTACATTTCCTACGTTCAGTTGGCGTAAAAAAAAACCTAATTTGTATGCCAGGCAGCAGAAGTCGTTAAGTCGTTTCAACCAGGCGAAGAACCAACCGTCTTGGCTTGTCTTTGAAGTCGCAAAAAAATAAAAGAAAATAATATGAAAACGCAGCCAAATTTCGTGTTAGAGGTTCTTCCTCTCTTTGTGCTTCTGCTTGCCAAGTGCAAATTGAATTAGTTTTGCTTGGGGAAGGAGAGCTAATTAAAATGCCGCACATCATTTACTAGAAAATGCATTTTAAATAACACTTTAAAAATGATGTGACAATTCGCCATAAGAAAATACAGAAGGAAAACTTGGAAAAATTGGGTTGCAAATTTTAATTAAAATTTGCAGTAGTTGAAACGGGGAAGATAGCAAGAATACTGTTTTCCTTAATGAAACTACTGAAACTCCAGAAGTTCGTAAGTTGTTGATTTAGTTAATGCGTTTGTTTAACCAAGAAGTGACAAGTAACATTTGCAAAGAACAATTGTGTGGCATTTCGCAAGGAAACTGAAAACTTATTCATGCGAAAAACGCAAAGTTAGTTAAGCATTAAGCTATGAATAAATATGCAAGATAAATATTTTCCAACTTGGTTACATTTTAAACTCAATAAAATTTTTGAGATTATTCAAGCATCCCCAGCACGTTGTGTGCCTTCAAGTCAAAATGCAAATCACTCAATAATATGTCGAAATTGAACATGTGTAATATGATAACGAAATGCCCGAGATTATGCAACCAATTCGACATCGTCTTCTGTTTCTCTGCCTCTGCCAGCAACAATTAGTTATGCAAAGTAGCAGAAAAAAGACTTTAGAAATGTGCAAATGCTCAAAGTACCTGTTCGACAGTAAGCCCATAAAATTGCCAAGGCAGTCCAAATTTTATTACTGCTGGTCCCCCCATCTGCCTTGTGCCCAGAATCAAAATCAAAGCTCATTTTGTTCGGATTCTCAGCCCCAGCCATTCAAAGGAATTTCACTTCGCCCCCTAACAACCTATTGCCTGCCATCTGATTCAGAATCCCAGTTCGAAGTTCTACCCGTCTCCAATCACTCAGCTCGGCAATACAAAATGCTTTGCGTGTCCTTTGCAATTTTCTCATACATCAATTTTCATATTCATACGTATTGACTTTTGTTTTTTTCCTCCATTTTTACAATAATATTGGATCCAATATGGTACGACAAACGGGTTCCTTTTGTTCGCATTTTACGCACGATTTCATTTATGTGCTCGGCTTATGGCTCACATTGTTTCGGCAACTTTGGCATCATTCGGGCTTCATCCCATGCAAAGGGAGCTTAGATTTCATAAAATAAATGAAGTCTTAGCTTCTGTAGGATATTAGACTTTCCCTGGCACAGTTCCGAATGTAAGACAAGACGTATTTCTATAATTAGTTTTAATAAATCATGGCTTAGATTTTAATTTTTTTAAATTTATTTCTTAATAAAATTAAGTGAAATTAGCAAAATCACAATGATAATAAGATTTAAAATACTTGCTTTAATTAATTATTATTAATACTATGTAAATTATGTCATAAAATATTCCCCAGATCTTTCGGCAAATTCCATTAAACACTTTTTGAAATCTAAATTGGCTTTAGCGAGGATCAAACCGGATGAATATTAATTTATCTTCCATAAAATATGTACTTTTTAATATATGGTAGTGGAAATAAATGATGCCATAATTCCATTTGCATTCATTTGGTTTGTTTGCGCCCATTTCTGGCATTTTCGATTAATTTATTTGGCGGGGGAAGCATTTTAAAATTATTGAAAATATTATTCCGGCATTGACAGCTGCGGTATGGCATATCAAAATTGCATTTATCGCTCAATGGCTGGCTATAAACATATATTTATGTGTATTGGCCAAACAACAAACTATCGGTCGTATTTGATTACAAGCGGTGGACTGGAAGCGCGTCAACGGAAGTGAAGTGGCTATCAATGGTTGATTCAGTTTGGGATCTCTAATTTAGATGTGTGGTAAATACCCAGTGCATTCAGCATTTGTTTATTGCTCTTAAATGGATAATGAATATGAAACGAGCAAGTTGTGTGTGGGGGGAATCGGTTTTCAGAATAATCATGGCGTAAATAAAGAGAGGCTCATTAGAGATGATTGTGGTTAAGTAAAGCACAGATTATGTTTAAATTAACCTAGACCTAGTGGAAAGAACAGAGTCATTTTACATTCATTTTTGTAACTTTTTCATTTGCAATGCACTGAACTTTTCGATAATATCACAGAAATTGAAGAGATTTTAAAATCGCTTAAAAATATGTCTAAAAGTATGCAACAATAATTTTAGAATCTGTAAGCATTCCATTATTACACTGCATACTTTGTGATTTTAAGACCACCATTAGTTATATAACTCATCATCCTTTTTGGGCATTGCTGTATAATATTAAATTATAATCACGAGTTTTATTATAAGTATGTTCAACAAACTCCTCGAACTCCACAGCCAAGCAAACTAATTTATAAAGTCCATAATCTTTTTGGTGAAAAACTTGACTAATCTGGCAATGAGAGCCGGCGTTCTTCCGTCTCTTTCTTCGGCGACAGCGGCGGAATGGGAAATCGCGATAAGCGACTCTGACAAACATTTATCTATGGCGCATGCAAATTTCTACCCCTCAACTTTACTCCCACACGCCGAAAACTTTTGACGCTGCAGCGTCGAAAGGCGAAAAGCGCCAAAAAGTATGCCACATAGATAAGCGAACCGCACCGAAACCAGCTAACTGAAATGGGTAAAGTGCGACTGAAGGCGCCGGAAAGGGGGCGTGCCGGCAAATGTCATTGTCATTGTTTGCGATACAATTGAAAAGTATAATTAATTAGACAGACGCAGTGCGGGGTGCAAAGAATAGAGTCGAGCACACTCGTACAGAAAGAAAAATTTCACTTTAATTGAAGGAACATGTCGTTCACATAAGGTCGGGATGAGTAATTGCGGGATTATCCAATCAAGCTGAATGTAACCTCCTAATGAATATAATACTTCTTAAAGAATCCTTAAACAGGTAAAGTGATTTTGATATCCACAACTATATTCCTATTATATTTCATTTAAAGGTGCTAGGACAATAAAATCACTTTATTGGAAGTAATTTTAATACCCACAACTGTACTCCTATTGTATTTCATGTAAAGGTGCTAAGACAATTAAACCCATCTACTCAAAGTATATTTTTAATATATTGTTTATGGTTTTGATATAAAAATGTAACGTATACAAAATGTTATATAAATGTATATAAAATTTATAATCATGGATTATGAGTTTATTAAGGGTAAGTAGCCTAAAAAGTATTCAAAACAGACCATAGTTAATCTGTTTCATGCATATATTTTTAGATGGGTTTTAACCATTTTCTATCGTATAGAAAGCACCAAATTTGTTTCTCTCGGTACACATACTTCTGTAAAGGGTACTTCACCAAAGCGGCTTAGTCCTAGACAGGGAAGCCGGAATGAGAAAGGACATGGATACAAGGACGGGTACGGGGGACCGCCTCTGTATGCCCTATATGTCCCTCAATCTGCTCAAATCCCGAACCAAATGAACGACCAAAACGCATTGCAGTCACAGACACTGATGGCGAAAGGGGAAGCGGAGTGAAGCCCACTCAGCATTGTTGCCTGCAGTGTAATTAGCATATTAGACAGTTTCAGTCAAGGGTCCTAGACCACCGGTGCGATGGAGGGAGCTGCAGATGCAGTTGCAAATGGGACCTGCCTTCTGCCTCGTGCCTCCAACCGAAACGAAGGCGTCCAACCTGTCCCAATTCAATGCAATTAACGTAAGGCGCCATGAGCCGGGTCAGTAGGGGGAACAATCTCAGCTCCATTCGGTGCTCGGATCCATCTGTTGATATGACAATTCAGATTTCGCAAATTAGTCTGCATGCGTGTGCTGGGGAGTGCAAATGTTTCACACATACCTGGCCGCCAACAATTGGCAATGCATTTACAATATAGAAAGGGGCGACATGGGTGGAGGTAGCACTTTGTGAAGGGGGTGTAAAATATCTTATTGCGAGTTAATTATAATTTCAGTCTTCTTATGACATCACGCTCTTCGGTTTAAAGGAGAACTGCAAAATGGTGCTGAAGAATTCGCTCGTCAAAATGCACATAAACAATTTTATGGATTGAGACAGAACTGTGTTAAAAGTATATAAAATATCTTATTGCGAAAAATATTTAAGATAATATATTTCAAACGACTTACGATATCCCATTCTCCATAACAAGGAAAAATTGCAAAATGGTTCTGAAGAATTCGCGTGCCTAAAACCATGTATACCATTTTATTGTTGCTTTACCAGAACTCATTCTTATTTTCACCCGAGACAAGGCAAATTCAATTACTTGGTCATTCATCAAGTAGATACCTTGCGTCAATAAAAATTCCTCAAGAATTCGCGGGTAAAAAAAACATTCACCAATTCAAGTGTTATTGCATCCCTTTGAGTCTACTTCACTGTCTGTCGTATAATTTATAGCCAAGTCAATTTGGCGCGCACACTTGGGGGGCGGAGAAAGCAATGCAATTGTGTCACTGTCCCACTGTCACGTTATCGTCCTAAATTGAATTGTAACTCCCCTGCACCGTTTGAGTGGAAAAATCCGGCAGATAGGAGGTACCGAGCAAACATAATGCTGCTGTTAAATTTATAGACATTTATGCATAGTTGGTCCTGGCCACACTGAAATTAAGACAGAACCCCGTAACAACCGCGCACAATCAGCCGAAAAACAAAGCCGGCAATAAAGGCGAATGAAAACAACGTAGTCAAAGGATAACCAAAATAAAACAATAAAAAGCCACAACAATGTGCAGGGGGCAGACAGTCGGCAGGAGTGGAGAAATGAGGGGAGGTGGTCAGGATCTGCAGTTGGAGGACAATGTCCAAGCCAGGATAAAGCGAGCAGGATTGCGATGCGCGACACTTGCAGCGAATGTCCTTTTCAAGCGCTGCGTTTGTTTCAATAGTCCAAAGGGGTGGCGTATTTTCCTCATTTTTTTTTTTATATTTTGTTCTCTCTGTGCAGAGGGGACAGTACAGGCAAATGTTGCAAAAAGTATGCATTTTATTTCTATTGGGGTCATCAAGCTGAACGCGTCTGGTTATTGCTCGGTTGTCTGGTCAAAGGTCGCCCCAACCCGCGGCAATCCGCTAGATTGCGTTCTGTGTTTTGGCTCTTGTTCTATTCATTTTCCTCCCGCCAGCCGATTATGATTGTCTTTTGTTATGACTGTTGTTCAGGGAACAGCATAATTGACGGTATCACAATGCGAGAACTCGTTGATAACAGGTAACTGATATGGCATTTGTATTCTTTAGTCTGAAGAGCCAATTTATATTTTTGCGTACGAGTTAGACAGAAAATAAAGATGGATAAAAGGGGAAAACAGGCTGTTTGTTTCCATAAAATACGAAATAAAATTTAAATAAATTAAATAATAATAGAATGTTTACGATTTGCAATAACTATAGAGCAGTGAATTTCTGAATAGAAAAGAACGAACACACAGATTTTATGAATCAATTTAATCTAGTTCTTTGAAAGGCTCAGATATATAAAGATTAACTTAATGCCTTCGTTTCATCACAAATTTCGTTTATCTCAATCAAAGAAACAAGCTCACAAGTTCAGAAAATCACCCGAGGTCACTAAATAATCCCCTTCCGACATGAAGGATCAACGATAAAACGCCTGCTCTAATTACACACAATAAGCAATAAATAAAATATTGACAAATCAAGATGTTTTTGTGTCTGCTTGAGGTCACTCCCCTTGGCCAAGAATTCAGGACCAACAACAAGGCGTACCGCCCACTCACAAAATAAGTCCTCAAGCCAAATAAAACGAGGGGCCAATGCGAAAGCCCAACAAAAGGGAAACCCAAATCACTTGATTATGTGGAATATTTTGCTATCATTAATCTTCGAGTGGGAGCTATGTGTTTATACGCTTATAATAAATGGCCCTGGCACATCTATATTAATAACTAATAGATGACAGCGTAATTGTGATTTACAAGAGCCAAATAAATAAATTTTTATTAGCCCAGAAGGAGAGCGTGACTTGAGGAATGGCTGGAAAAGTAAGACGAACAAAGTTCAAATAAAAACATCTTGAAAGTATGAAGAGGAAGAGCAGAAAAGGTGTTAATAATTACTTATTAATAATTTAAAAAAATACCTTTTCAAAATCCACTTTTACTTGTTAAATTGCTTCAATCTTAAGAAAATTTAAAGAAAATGTTAGTTTATATTCTTGAATGATTAAAGGTAATTGTATAAAATGGCATACCTAATTGTTTGTGCACTGAGTCCTTTTTTCTCCCCACAAAGCCTACTTTCTCTCACCTAGAAAATATTTAAGTGGCCGCGAACCACTCTTGAAAGCCAACTCCAAGTTACTCCTTTTGGCCTTCGTCAAGTGAACCTGTTGGCAGTTTAGAATGCGAAAAGTGCATTTCAGCAGGTTTCCTCGAAAAGCTTAATGGACATTTTATAGCACTCTCCCTTTACACACACGGGAAACGTATAAAAAAAAAATTGGCAAATGGGAGGGGGAAAAGAGTTTCAGTCTGGCCCCGGTGCCATACATCATTTTAGCATTTCAAATACGTAGGCACATAAAAATCTCTTAACACCAAGGCGACGGCAAAAATGAAGCAAACAAAAACCAACCAGAGTGCGAGGGAGAAAAAATTGCAATTGTAATTCAACTTTAGTGTTTTCAAACTGTCGGAATGGAGCTGCAGGCGAGTTGGGGGCACGAGTGCCAGCAATCTGACTGCTCTCAAAATGAAAAATTGAATTTGTTACCAGTGCTGCTCACCACCCCTCGTCCATTCGAAAACAGCCAAAAAAACACAGAAATTTAGGAAGAAAATCAAAAAGAAAAATGAAAGTCTAGCTCTTAAATTGAAACGCTCGTTACGCACACTTTGCACTGTTTATATGCGTGAAACTCGCCTTGATTTATGCAACAATTGCACTGGCAAATAAAAAATAGAGGGAGCTGATGGTGGGATGGCAGGATGGTAGGATAACAGGATGGCGGGGTCAGGGTGCATAAAACCTAATAGGAATAAATGTGCACCTCAAGGAATTTATGCGGCAAGTGCATATAATTGAATTTTATGAGTGGAAAATGCAGGTGAACATAAAACGAGAGGAAGTAAAAGTGAGAGATTGGATAGTGATGGCATGAAATATGGGTTCACTTTAGTACTACTGAAACAGTTTGAAAACAATTTCGATAAAACATAAACTAAAGAACTAATTTTTCCGTTGTATAAACCTTCAATAATTAGCTTTTGACTTTTAATTTAAACAAAAATTTTCTTAAGAGTTTAGTTAAAAATATCTATCCATCTACTACGAATGAGAAAAGTTAAAACAACATGTTTTAACACTTGAATAACTATTTAATTGAACTCTGAAGAATGAAATATGGGTTCACTTTAGTACTACTGAAATAATTAATTAATTAACCATTACCTTTTTATTTAAACAAACATTTGTTTATAAGTTTTTGTAAAAATACCTAAAAATCTTCTAACGATTCAACGAATGAGAAAAGTCAAAACAACACTTTTCAACACTTGCAAAACTAAATTTAATTGAACTCTGAAACGTTCACAAACACCCAGGGACATCAAGCCCAACTTTTTGCAATGATTTAATCCAAACTTAATTTCGTTTCATCATTGCCGGAAAGTTTGGCCGGCAAATTAATCCACTTCTAGGGCCAATAGTTTCCGTTATGCCCCTTTGCGCCAACAAGCAGCCAAGTGATGCCAGAAGCAATAGCGAAGCTATTAAAAATTATTCATTAAATACGGAACACAATAAGGCGAGCAACAACAATAGAGGGAAAGTGCAGCCAGAGGAACAAGGAAATGAAAAACTTACGGGAAAAGCCCCCCCAAACCTTTTCTTTTTGGCCCTCTGCATCCTGGCATCCCGAACAATTGCGAGGTGCCGCCTTTTCAGAGTTTTTATGCTCGCCAAAGTATGCAACGAAATTACAAATGTACGCTGCAGTGTGTTGGTGAGGTGGAAAAGCGGGTGGTGGGTGGTTGAGGGGTGTGGGGGGAGGCTGTGGGCTTGACGAGGCCAAAACCCGAACCAGAGTTTTCCGCCAGGAAGCCGCCGTCGAGTAGTGAGCTGAAAAACGCCAAACTAACTAGACTTTCACTTTATTATTCATGAAAAGTGAAAAGCGTGCAGTGCAACAGCCACCAGAAGATGATGGCGCTGGAAAATTGGGGGCGGAGGGGAAAAGGGGGCGGGGCAGGGCGGCGGGATCAGTGGTGGATTGCCGAAATGACTAGCAAGAAGTGATGTTATGTGGGGCGTGGCTGAAAATTAAATGAAATTAAATGCAGCAACAGAATGAAAGGCAGAAACTAGAGGCCAAGCCGGGAGAAAATATATTTAAATTAAAATGCACAGCACAAAAATGGTGTAGCCCCCAGATTTATCAATTGAATTACTAGTTTGATAACGAGAATTCTTCTTCCGAACTCCACATACCTACAATCTTAACCTGGAACCAAATATTTTTATTAAAGTATTTATAAAAATTGAATTTATTCCTTGAATACCTATGATACCAAGACATAGTAAAGGATTACTTTACAAATTTATTTTTTTTTGTAGAAACTATAACCATAAATGTTTTGTACTGTGTGCCAAATTCAACCTGCCTTTTCATTTGCCTAAAACCCAATTGAAAAACGCACACAGTGCACAAACGCACACATCCTTTCAATCAATTTTAATTAATTTGCCAGCCACTGTAGGACTATAATTTTTATAAATAAGCAACACTAATCGTCGCACCTTCCACCTGCCCCCTCGATTTCGCCACCTGGCTGCACTAAAGGCCGGCAATTTGTTTCTATTAACAAAGCTGCGCCTACAAATGGTGCATCATTTATCAAGCCAAGCTGAAAGTCACAGTATGGAGTGGGTGTGTGATTTCGAGGTGGGTGCGATTGTGTATATCAGGCCATCCTGGGTGTTCTGGGTGTCAAATGGTCAGGGACGGAACACACCTGAGAAATTGGTAATGGTGCGGAATTCATGAATAACAGGCAGATGGGTTGAATTAACGAAGGAAAGACGACCGGTGACATGCCCTGCCATCAATTTGAGTTAACAAGAAAATGAAGAAAATTAAAAAATGTAGTAATTGGTAAGTAACAAAATAAGATATACCATCTTCAAAAAACTGTGCCAGATTTATATATTCATTATGTTTTATCGTAAAAGTATGATAATAGAAAAATTATTAAATAAAAAAAACATTTTATTATAACAATTATAAAAAATAGCATTTGGTATGAAAAACAATGGATGAATAATATTACTTATATAATCTTAATGCTGCTACCAAGTTAAAAATATATGTTTCAATTCCCGACTTAAGTATGTATTTCTTCGTCATAATCAGCAATCACGCCAAAGAAATAGCTCTAACAAATGAAGAAGTTCCTTCGCTTTTAGCCAAATTCAGACATTCGCACATGTGTTTCGACATGTAACCGGGCCATCGAATACAAAGGACTACACGTATATGCCGTCATCATCAGAGATGGCCAATTTGAAGTCATCACTCAGCACGGACAAACAACAGCCGGCAGTCGGCGGTCGAGGCGGAACCGGAAACGCTCTAAGCACCCCGTCGCACTGATAACACCAGCCAAGCACACTTTTACACTGGAATTTAAGATTGGCCTTAAATTTACTTGCAAAAATTTTACCAAATCAAGTATTATATAGAAAATATAAATTATAAACAAGCTGCATATTTTACAATGTGAGTTGATGTTGTTATTTTAATAACTATAAATATATTTCATAACAAAATTATTTAAATAAGGCTTATATTTAAAATTAAGTAACGTAAAGCTTCCACATTTTTTTTGAAGGTAATGTAATCTATAAGGTGGCCGAATTTTCATGGAAATCCTTCGATTTTGGACCATGGATTTCTCCAAGTATACACGTAGGCCAACAGGCCATGAGTGAGGAGGTCAGGACTAGGACGCCCAGAAAGTTGGCAAGTCAGCAGTGAGCCGGGTCGACGAGCTCAGACATAACTCACAAAAACACATCAATTATGCGGAGTCTCCGCACATGTGGATATGTATGTGGGTGTGCGAGTGTGCGAGTGTGCCGCTGCCTGGTGCTCTTTATTAATGACAGTTAAACTGTCAGTATGTGTCTGTGCGTGCCCTTGCAGGTGGCAAGAGCCTCGTCCCGAAAGGACCCTCGATTTTCCCCATTTTGTGGCTGCACCCCGTAGAGCGCGTTTTGAGTAATGTGCGCTTGTCAAATTTCAACCGAACTGGACAGCCATAAGTCAAGTATTGCTTGGTGGGGGTCGGAGCTGAGGCCATAAAGTTCCTGGCCAGCAATGCTTAAAGTGCGTCCAAAATATTGGGTAAGTTAGTTCTTCTTTAATTTGGTAAATTATGAAATGAGGCTCAAGAATTCACGCTGGATAAAGCAGAGAATAGATAAACCTCCCATACTATTGCCTTATTTATTTTTATACCCGTTACTCGTAGAGTAAAAGGGTATACTAGATTCGTCGGAAAGTATGTAACAGGCAGAAGGAAGCGTTTCCGACCCCATAAAGTATATATATTCTTGATCAGGATCACTAGCCGAGTCGATCTAGCCATGTCCGTCTGTCCGTCTGTCCGTCTGTCCGTCTGTCCGTCTGTCCGTCTGTCCGTCTGTCCGTCTGTCCGTCTGTCCGTCTGTCCGTCTGTCTGTCCGGATGAACGCTGAGATCTCGGAAACTATGAGAGCTAGGCTATTGAGATTTGGCGTACAGATTCCTGAGCTTCCTACGCAGCGCAAGTTTGTTTCAGTAGACTGCCACGCCCACTCTAACGCCCACAAACCGCCCAAAACTGTAACTCCAACAGTTTTGATGCTAGATAAAAAATTTTAACTGAAATGTATTGTTCTCATCAATACCTATCGATTGACCTAAAAAAAAGTTTGCCACGCCCACTTAAACGCACACAAACCGCGAAAACCTGTGACGCCCACAATTTGCATGCTACATAAAAAATTTTAACTGAAATGTATTGGTGTCGTCAATACCTATCGATTTATCCAAAAATAAATTTGCCACGCCCACTCTAACGCCCATAACGCTTAAATCTGTCTACCGCCGGTAGGTGGCGCATTTTAATCTCGCTTTGCTGCTTGCATATCTCCATTTAGCTGAGTAACGGGTATCTGATAGTCGAGGTACTCGACTATAGCGTTCTTCCTTGTTAAATTTAACTTCCTTGTTCTAGTAAAGTACGTTAAAGTACTTCCAAAATATTGGGTGGGATAGCTCTTCTTTAACTTGGTAATTTATAAAATGAGGCTCAAGAAATCACGTTGGGTAAAGCAGAGAATAAATAAAACTCCCTTACCAAAAATTGCCTTATTAAATTTTAAATATAACTTTATTGATTAATAAACATGTCAGGCCTAGAAACTTGATATCAGAAGTACCAGTTTACCAAAGGTAAAACCATATCACAAAAACTAGTACCTAAATCAATAACCCCCAACATCAATCCAATCCCCTTCCCATCCGCCATTCATCAATTGTGCTAAGAACACATCTCAATCCTGGCTGCCCGAGCTATTAAAACTTAAATCGACTTCCTTCGGCAGAACAACAGAATCCCATTCACTTTAATTGCTAAACGAAGAACAACAGACCCCGTCACTCCCACATCCGTAGAATCCACTATGCAACGCCTAAAAGTATGCAATAAATTCCATGCCTACCACGCGACCTGCAGGAAAACCCATCAACCAAAACAAGAAAAAAGAAATATAAATAGTAGGAAAACAACAGCCGGGAAAAGGAAATGGAGAATAGAAAAACCGAACATATGAATGACTTTCATTACAATTTTGATGTGAAATGCTTTAGCATCCAGCTGAGGCCTCCGCTCATTGTGTGTGCTCGCCTCGCTCAATGGGCATAGAATGTTTATCCATTGTTATGTAATCAATGACAGCCAGGGATTGAGGCTGCTGGAGAGGATTGAGTGGAAATCCGGTTCTGAGCCACCACTTCCCATCGTGAATTCTGCATGTCTGCCTGCAATTCGCAGTGAAAGTGGCGTTAAAGTTCATTGAAAATAAATGATGGCATTATTTTGATTTGATGTTTGCTCTGATTGCTCCTACCACATATAGATTCTGTATATGGGAAGTTCACAACAAATGATGTTGAGGCAGTACGCAAAATAGTTGCAAATGGCCCACACACACGCCACTCACACACACACCCATCCACCCACACATCTGCACTTGGCCCTCGTGTCCTGTGAGTGTGGCATTTTATTTCGTTGCTTGACTGATTTAGCTTGTCATTCAATTTCATGGTCAGTGGCTTTCACTTCCAGCACAAAATTCTCCGGGAAATGTTAAATAAAAAAAGAAGCTAAAAACACATGAAAACAATGGAATAACAAAAACAAAGTCATTTGCATTGTCCAGGAAAAGACAACAAATTGATTTGAAAGTGAGCCAAACGCAGCTGAGACAGGGCCAAACGATGGGTGTGGGGGTTTTAAAAAACAAGCAACTCTGTCGCTCTCAACCATGTTACTTTTATTGCCGTGAAACATTTGTAAAGGTTCCAGATACTTCTCTATACCCATATAAGCCAAATATAACCGAGGGGGACATTTTGGTTGGTCTGTAAACAAATCCCCGAAATGGAGAATGCATCTTAAGCACTAACGATGTCAACGAGTAAACCGCAGTTACCACCCAGCTTGCTTTGGAATTCCTCAACACACAGATTTTTTTCTTGTATATTAAAGTCATAAAATGTTTAAAAAAGAAAGAACAGCAGGAAAATGACGCAAAATATTAAGAAAAAAAATTTTGAAACTAAAAAAAATCGTAAAATTAAAGGAAAGTTTTATTTTTCGGGAATTTTGTTTAAAATAAAGCTAGTTTTGGCAAGATTTTTTTAGTAAACTGGTTTCAAATGCAACTAAAAAGTTCGCATAATTAAGTTTAAAATAATAAAATAACGAAATGATTTAATTATAACACATAATCCGGCTGATATAATATAATCTGCTCTCCATTAAGCCATTTAAGCTCATATAACTCCGCCCGTTGACTCACAATACCCACTGCTCAACCACAGATGTGTAAACCTATAAGCCACAAACTACTATCACAACAACCAACTCCGAAAGTGGCAACAATTACGCGCCAGCTGAGTGAGTAACGCCAAAAGGCCAGCGCCAAAGCTGCGGGCGCCGAACAACCAGCAACAACCAACTTCAAACAAAATAACAACTTGTCGAAGGGCAACAAACAAACAGTTTTAAACACACGCACGAAGGCATGAAAAGTAGTTGGCCATTTCAGTTTTAATAAACACATTAAACACTTAAGCGCCTACATGATACCGAGCGTAGCGTGATTGAAGTGGGAGGGTCCTGAAAACCTCAGGATGTGGCATTCAAGGGGATAATATTCCCAGATGAGAGTGGCAGAAAAAGAACACCGTCAGCACTTTATAAGTGAATGATTATGAACAAAGCTTTACAGGCATTTTATCTTTAGAAGGTTTTTTTTAAATTCTTAGCTTACATAAATTAGGAATTGAATAAAAATAGTATTTGTATAGGGTGGATCCAAAAAATATCACCAGGATTTCAAAAGTTCGCATAAGGGCCTTAAAAGTTTGCAGTGAAAAAGGATCATAAACTGTCGGAATTATTAAAACCTGTTTTATAATGATTGCCCTGGTGTTCTGAATAAATTAAGATTTCTATGATGCGAGTTAAAAAAATTATGATGCATTTTACGATCAACTATATATATGCACTTTCTCAATTTGTATCATTCGAACGTATAGTTAATGACAGCCTTGATGCTGTTATCAATGATTTGTTAATGACAGCCTAGATGAATTGTTGATGACAGCCTAGAGGTTGTTATGAATTGTGAACGGTAACTATAAAGGTATAAATTTTGGATTTGGCATGCACATTCTTGAGGTTCCTGCGCAGCGCAAACGCCCGAAAATTTTTATAATAACATAACTTTTGAATGAAGCTTCGGATTTTAACGAATGAGGTGTCATTTGACGCGTATAATTTGCAGAAAAAAAATAAGCCTAATAAATGGCACAATGTATCTCCACCCGCAACAACAGCTCCAATTTTTCAAGTTTTCACGCTTACAGTTTCACCGCTCTTTCTCCTAAACCAATTGAAATTTTTAAAGTCTTGGTATGCAATCCTTGTTAATTGCCTTCCCCCCCAAAATACTAAAATATCCCCGCAAACACTTCACTTCTGTCATCGTTGCATTATAATTATAATACTCACATACATCCTTGTGCCGTGCGTGCCCATATAAATTTGTATCTGCGAGCGCAAACAATGGAAATTACACTTGAGTTGGCACCGACGAGTGCTGTCTCACTTGAGTCCTGTCTGCGTTGCGTGCGCTTAAATGTTTCAATATTTACCGTTTATTAGCTGCTATATGGTCGGGGGCGGGAAGCCAGTGGGCGTGGCCCCAGACAATGGCCGAGGAGGGGGCGTTAAGGTGTGGCAAGTGTTTAAACGCTGAATGTGTCTGGTGTGAAGTGTGCTGCCATTAAAAGTGAACATTTAAATTACCAGATGGCAATCTATATGGAAGGCCTCTTATCTGATAAACAGGTATCATAATTTTTACTCTTGAATGTGTTTTTATTTTCCCTTACGCATAAGATTACATATCCGTCTTGACATATAAATTGAATATAAAATCAAAGGTAGTTTATTAGGGAAATAAATGTAATTGTAGTTTACCATAGACTATACAAATTGTGTAACTAAACATTATGAAGTGCAACTCTTTTAAATATTTATAAAATGAAAAGTTTTTCCCCGGAACTTTTCTTTGTCACTTCCAACGCACATCCTTCAAGATATTAACACCACATGTGTATATACACACATCCTTTTTGAAAACTAAATAAGGCTTTTAGTTCCTTTTTTGGGACATTTGGTGGCAAAACTGTAGCACTCATATTTCGTAAACAAGTGTTGCAAAAAGCGGGAAACGACAAAAAGTTGAACTTTCGCAGACACACAATGATAAGGATATTTTATAACTGCATTTAATACTATTACATCCACATACGAACTTTGGGCATGAGGTCTCTGAGGAAATGCATTCGTCGGCATTTTGCAGCTCCAGTTAAATTTCAACATAATAGAGCAAGAAAACATTTTCAACTTTTGTTGCAGCACAAGTGCCACAAAAGATATACTTCCCTCAAATATTTATTTGTGGTGTGCTGAGTTTTTGCTCAGCTGCCATTGTATTCCTCTTGAACTTTCCCAAGTAACTCTAGGAAACGGAAAATATGATATGCACTTTTGAAGCTTTGTCCTTAAAAGCTTAAAACTATAATATGAAACATTAAGTGGAGAAATGGGATTAGAAGTATAAGCAAAGACCTTTTTCTGTTAATTTTTGGCCTAATAATATACCAAGCAATAATTTTATAAATAAATAAATAATCAATCTAATCAAAATCCTTTCTTTACCAAGACTTACTTTAAAATAATATATTGTTAAGTAAATGTATTTTTTATTCCCCATAGTTTTAAGTTAATTAATTTCAGACAACTTAAGCCTATGAAATTTTCGCTTTCTGGTGTCTATGAGCTTATTTCAAGCGATGACGATCCCCGGAAAATAAGCTTATGTTCGTATTCAATAAAAGCCAAAAATATGCAGTATACTTCTATTTCTAGTTCAGACAAAGCTAAACCCCAATCAAAAAGCCAATCCCGTGGCCACCCCACAAGGGCGTCTGTAAACTTTTGTGAAAGTCAAAGCCACAGACAGTGGCAGCAAATCGAGGCAGTCAAAAATATTAATAAACCGCAAACGCTGTCTCAGAGCCCCCGGAATTCCCGCAGCCCTGCCCAGTTTTGTGTGCGGCTCCGACTCCCCCTGTCGTTTTTGCGAATGATATAAACCACAGGATAAAAACTCAAATATGCAGGATCGACAATTTTCCACAGCCCCATGTCGGTGGGGGTGGAAAAAGAAAAACTATGAAAACATCATAAATTTTCCACAGTCAGAAAAGTTTTAGAGAGCTCAGCTAGCTGCTGACTCACCCACATACTCCTATGAGCAAACGAGGACTCATAGCGAAGATAGCTGATTATCCAAATGAACTATTGCAGCCGGAACCAGTGAAAATTGCAAAAGGCCTTCCACTCACAATTAATGCCTCGATTGGAAGAGGGAAGAGCATGTTGCAGCTGAAAGTGCAGCAAGTCCGGAACTCAGATCACAAAGGTTACCAAATTACGGCACTCATTTGGGCTTGTCGGCAAATTTGGATGATGAAGGGCGATGAAGGGAGATGTAGGGATGTACGTTTAATAGAGGCCAGTGCACATTTTCGGAGGTCGGTTCGGGGGTTACTAGGTTCAATTTCCGTAAGTCAAGTGGACCTCCTAATTGTCCTTTAATTGACTGAACCGCAAGATGGCAGAGATTGTCCGGGTCCACCATGCATGCATGATGTCATAGGATGTGAAAAGCGGGACTAGATGATGCCATTAAGAATAACGAGTGTTTTGAAATCACTTTTTAAATTAATTTTAGGTGGTTAAGGATATAAAGTGAATAAAGGATAGTCATCTTGCTGAATGAGTTCATTGTGCTTTTGAGCTTAAATTATAATGTTGCATACTTTTAGACACCTACAACGTAATTTCCTAGTAATTTCAAAGCTTCAGTTGGTTTTGTTTTTTATGTGTGACACCCTGATAAACTTAAGATTATAATTGGATGTTTTTAGGCTTTCCGTCCTTGTACTTTAATATATAAATAATCCGACTAACCTTTTGTAATCCTTTGGCAATGTTGTAGGGCTATTCTTACATACAAATTCACCTGACTTGTGAATTTAACCTTATTCATATTCTTACTTACCTTTAACCCTTCCGGGCAGGTAAACATTTCACATACGTACAATTAAAGGGGCTGTTTTCAAAGGGTTTACCATTACCAGACCCACACTCGTAATACCCACCTAATTATCATTCGAAGAGCAGGACGAAAACAGCAAAAAAAAGCATATAGTGAAAATTATTGTACAGAGTGCTGAGAAAACATTATTAGCGTATGTGGGTCGCAGTCGCCCTAGTACAAAAGCTAGAAAAAGCACATAGACATAGCCCTTTGCATTTCGCAGAAATCTTGCCTTATAGAAGAAGCATTGTTTTTCTAGCGTATTTTCCACCGCACACAAGTTTGCGCCATAAATACAAATATTCTCCATGTAGGGTTGTAGTTTTCTCTCTGGCTTTTATTTATTTGCTTTATTATAATAATCTGTGCCTCCACTCCCAAAGGCAACACTTGTAAGCGGAAGTGCAAGTGACTGCCAACTTTCCAACTTACTTTTGGTTTGGATAAAATATTTTTGTTATTTCTATATATGTATATATTAGCGTTCATGTTTTCTTATATGGGTTGAGAGCCTGACTAGTGGTGCAATTATTTGGGACCGTAAAATTTTTATTTTATAAGTAAAAACCACTTGAGAAAAGGGTCTCAAGAGAGTACTTATATTTGGGTTATTTAGAGGTACATTATATATATTTTTTGTTTAAATAAAAGGAAATTAAAATCCTTTTACAAATAAAGGGGACTTATAAATAAATATTTTAAAATATTTTAACCGAAGCCAAGAATATTCAAAAGCAAATTTTCTTCCCAATGCTGTTAGTGATGTTCCTCACATTTCGATGGCAATCTCATCGCTCTGGATCAGCCTGCCATTTATACTGACTTCTTATTGAATGAGTCAGTCAACAACTTCATCGTCCTTGCTGAAAATCATTGAAGCTTACACTCATCAACAAAATGGAGGTGGAGAATGGATAGAAGGAAGAAAAAAGAATACATCTCCGTACAAATATTATGGTAGTGGCAATATTTACACTTTTCACGCTTTTCACATTCCGACTGGCTTTCCTTTTGCACATTTCTGGCACCTTGCTATCTGGTTCTATCTGTAGACCATCTATATATCCATCCAGCCATCCGTCGAACTTTTCTGTGCACTTTGCCATCTTCAACGCTTCGTTTGCCGCACTGGGTTTGCCAAAATAATATTCGTAAATAATTTTTGCACCTTGATGTGATTTGTGCGCAAAAATGTTTTCCAAATGATTTGTTTGCCTAGGTATTTGCTTTTATCTGTTTTTCCCTGCTATTGGCCAATAGAGAGTGGGTGGGTTGGAGGCGGTGGAAATCCGGAGCAGGAGCACTCAGTGTAATTGTATTTACCTTTCGAGCTTCCTTCGCGTCATTTTACGCCCACGCAGCGAAAGTCAAACACAAACAAATAAAGCGCTAAAGAGGAAGAGGAACGCCAAAGAAAGTGGGGGGCGAAAAGAAAGTGTGCGCCGGAAAATGGCAATGCACATTGATTAAATCAAATAAAATAAAGGCAAATAGGAAAATTGGATAAAGGCAATACAAGAATTTTAGTTTGCCAATGCGAACATATTTTTGCATCCCACAAAATTTACAGAACTCGTTTAATATGATTGAATAATCATAAAGTTTGCTATTAATTTAATTCAGTACATGAAAGAAGGAACAATAAATGGCAGTAATGTAGGAAATTGTGTTTAAATTTTAATAGGAAAGGCAAAATGAAAAAAAAAATAAACAACTGTATTAAAAATAATAATCAATAATTACAATTAAAATAGGGAAATTCCTCTTTTCTTAACTTCAATAAAAGAGAATTCGCATTACATACTCCCAACCATAAACCTTTATGAATACCAAACTATTATAGCTTAAAACTAAAGCAATTCTTCAGCAATTCTTCCCATCCGATTGCTGTGTTTCACTGGCATTAATACGCCTTTCTCCGTATCTTTTGTGTACGTTTTGGGGAAGCGTGATGCCAAGTTTTCCAGAAGAACTTTGCAATTTCCCAAACAATTTTCATGGCACGCAGGCAGGCGAGCGGTGCGAAAAGCGCGAGCATGTGTAAAAGGCGGCGGGTCGTGCGTGATGCGGAAAAGTCTGTAATTTAAATATGTGTTGCAACACTTTGCTTTAATGGGTGTAAGTTGTGCGGCTACTACAAATTGCCGGTCTGTGGCCGACAGTAACTGACTCATTGTCAGTAAAATATATATACAAAAATGTTAACTCTCCTGCGGCTGCGGGCGATAAACAGCTTTAAAGTAATCGAGCCGCATAATAAGCATAAAAATATAATGCCCATATAAGCTTACAAAGTACTGAAATATCAGTCTGCGGGATGGTATGAAATACAATAAAACTGAATGGAAAAGTTGAGAACTGAAAACTGCTACTGATGGGCACCACCACCACCGATGATGATGTCATCAACGCCACCACGCAAGGATGTTCCCGAATTATGCATCCTGGTGGATGAAAACACCCGGTCGAGGATACAAAACTCCGACCAAAATCAATAACAATAACAGGGGAGCTGCGAGATCTGAAGCAGACGTCGCCAACTCTCCGGCCAGACGTCCCGGCAAAGTGGCGCCAATATTTTTAGCAGTCTCGCTTCCGGATCGGGGTTGATTACCTCCCCCATCCACCTTCCAGGAAAAGCCACCATCCCTCTGTGCTGTTTGTCCTGTTCCGTCTGACTTGTCATGGCTTTTTGATGGCTCTGGTTTGGGGCTTTCCTCCGATAGTTTTCACAGTTTCCACAGACCCTCCACTTTTGTGCAGTATGTGTTTTTTCTTTGGTCCCGTGACTCATATGCCATTGAATACTTAAGTCTAAAGTGCATAAATTCATTTTGCCCTAATGAAAACAGGAATATTTCTTTGAACCCAACCGCTTTCTAAATCTGAATTTTTACTTGCCCTTAGGGCTATTGAAATTTTTAATTGAGATCTAAGGAAGGGTAGGTACTTCCTAACATTGTTCTGTTACTCCATTTTTTAAGACCTGCGGTTCCTGGCCAAGTTTTAACTTCACTTTGAACTTTTAATTGGCCTCTGGTGTTAATTGAATAATAATTAATTATAGACTGACAATTGCAGGTGCGTATCGCGCTCTTGATAATGATCGCCCAGGTGCAGTTTAGGTATCCTCGGGGCTAGCAGAACATTTTTGTTCGAAACTTTGGTGTAATTACTAATTAGAAATTAGAAAAATTAATTGTTTTCTACGAAAATAAAATACAAAACCTTTTTGAATTTTAGTAAAATCCAGAAACAATTAGCTGCTTTTAAACTCTTAACAGACTAGAGAACTGGCGCTGATTGCTATACCAGAAAGGGACTGTTTCGAGGATTGGAAAAAACGTTGGCATAAGTGTATTTTATTGGGTGGGGATCACTTTGGTTTACTTTTTGTACCACAGTAGTACCTGTACATTTATTTCGAGTTATACATAAATAATTCAGTATAATTTATAAAGATTTTCTTGAGTGACGGTCCTTTTGTTTCCATATATCTCCGTATATTTAATACGCATAGCAGCCACACACACTTTTCTGGTCGCACTAATTAAATAATAAATTTAAGTAGAGACATGTTCTATATATATATATATGTGTGTGCGTTCGCTGTCTTTTGACCAGCGCATTTGTTTTATGTCATCGTCATTTCATAAAAAGCTTTTGCCATGACGACAAGGACGACCTGCACTTGCATCCCGCCGCAGCATTCACGTTGCGTTCCTGTTTCTGTTTCTGGTAATTACTCAAGCAGACGTCGAGGATTCGAGGAGGACCACCCTGTTTGGGCGCCACTCCACTTGTCGGCTGGCAAACATAATGAACATATGTGACTACTCGGCGCACGGCACACTGGCGTAAAAAGGCGCTTTCTCCACAGACACACTCACTTACACACTTGCACACACACTGGGACAAGTGGGCGTGTGCACTGGCTGCACAAAAGGGGCGTGGCCCGGGGCATTACGCGCACATAATTCTAATTAGTGGCATATGCCACCAGATAGCAAATGCCATTGCCCACAGTAACCAGTACCCATGTCTCAAATTATGTTATTACGCCTTTTCAGCGACCAGATTATTTTACCATGGCAGCGGCGTAAAAATAAAGGACACAAGGACTCGACGCAAAAATGTATAGTTTACTTTGCAAATATATGCGGCTGAATGTGGTTTAAGATTCGGTTATTATTAATACTCGAATAAATTACTAACCTAATTTAATAGAATCCCAATTTAAAGATCGTTTTCTGTCCTCAAAATTAATGGTTTTTCAGTTTTTATAATCTAGTTGTATTCTTTTAGGATTGTAGGTTTGGTTATAAGGTGTATGCCCACTTTACACAGGAGATGTATTTATAATTAATTATTACCGATTAATAGCTTAAAATTTTGTAAGTCACAAGTAGGCCATGATTTTACCAGCACATGCCTTGTAAAAAGGTTTCTGACTTCAAGTCACTCTCAAACTAATTTTGGTATCATAAAGATCAAAACCAAATTGTGATTTTTTCCGGAACACAAGCTGAACATAACTAATTTACAATGTCCAGTCTTGAGGATTTCTTTGCCAAGAAGGACAACAAAAAGTGTAAAAAAAAAAGTCAAATTACTTGGCCACCGACGAGTTGTACAAAACGCTGGAGGAATCAGCAAAGCTGGCCATAGAAGGTGATCCCGATGATCTTGGGGATGGACCTTCGGGTTCTGGATCGGGAACCAGCGGATCTGGATCTGTTAAGCCCTTGGAATTCGGCATTCGATTCTCGGACGAAAGCGTTAACGACGAGGATGAATGGTGTGATTTCACGGAGGAGAATCGCATGCAGTATACGAGCTCACGCCGTAATATCCAGATGAGTCTTAGCTCAATGGTTTTGTCTCAATTTTCCGGGGGCGGCGAGCTCAAAGGTCAGGATTCCGAGCAGCGGGACACTGGCGGCGATGGCGTGGACGTGGGTCAGGCAGATGGTTTGTCCAATACCCTTTGTCCCTGGCAAAAGTTGGAGATGCAACCCCAGAAGGAACCGAAGAAAGATAAGAAGACTGAAGAGCAGCCGGAGAAGGAAGAACCACCGCCGGAGGCTAAGAACCAAATCTACATTCCCCCTGCTCTGCGCCAGAGCCAAGGCGACTTCAATCAACGCCTCCAGGGCGAGCACCGTATGCGTAAACCCCACTGCAAGAAGTCTGGAAGACCCCAAGCCCCGGATCTCAACAGCCCCGAGTATTTTCCCAGTCTTAGTGGCCCCAAACCATTCAAACACACCAAGTAATTGAGATTCAATGTTTCCAGTTACCGTTGCTGTTCAAATTTAACTGAGATCATTTCTTTCTGGGCGGTCTGATGCTAAACCTCACTCCTAATAAAAACGAAAGCATACCCCCCAATTTTTGGTGGTGCTTTACTCGTAAACAAATTTGCACTCAACAGGCCCATTAGCATTACACGACTTTTTGGCTGGTCCCCGATGTGTCGTTAGTCGTAAACGAGCCAAATATTTACAATCAAATCGGTTTTAGCCTTAAATGCACCCAACGGACTGTAAGCAAAACCAAAAGCAGGCTAAGCCGGCCTTTTAAATTTGGTCAACGTAGAGCATGGGCAATTTGTTGTGCAAGATTTTACAGAAAACGTTTTTAATAAATAATTGGGGCTGCTAAATTATGAATATCTCTGTAGATAAATGCAATACATTATACGTAAGGGTGACCAACAAAGTACAATCTTATTCTCACTTTTAAATATGGTATAATTTGTTTGGCAAAATATGTATTTGAAAACTTAAAAATTTTTGAAGCTTTGCGCAAAGCTTGCTAAAAACTCACCTATTTAAAACTAAGGGTGTTAAAATGAAGTCATGCAAACTATGTTGAAAAAATAAAAGGGAATCATAAAAATAAATATTTCCTAACCAGCCTGAAACCATTACCGAACGCTCATAAACCTATTTTATATAAAGAATTTGTATTCCCTTACCGCACCGTATTCGTGGGTGAGAGTAGAACTTTATACATTTCCATAAAAATATCTATTGCCCTAATGTACGTATATCAATTAATTACTTATGGGCTGAACTAGTAATTAAGACAGCAACCTTTTTATATATACGCAAAATTTATTAACATCTATTGCTGTTGGATTAAACTGGGAGTCTCATCGCTAGATTTCCAACAAGATATATCCCAACAATTTTCGTCAAACACAAATTTTTGGATCCACTATGTCGGGTTCCTTCTTTGGATGGCACTTTCTTATCGATGAGACATCTTTGTTGCATTGTTTAGAGTTCCCTTTTTAGGATCGTGGATGAGTAAATCCTACTTTCCTTCTAAGCAGGCTAACAATGTCCGCCGTAGGGCCCGTAGCACGAGCAGCAGCCATAGGGTCCACAGGGACCGCAACAGTGGTTGATCGACCGGAACCACTGGCCATTATAGGGTCCGCACAGCATACAGGGTCCCAGTCCGCCAGTCGGTCCACAGCAAGTGCCGGGCATTGAACACATTCCGGGGTTGCACATCTTTATTCTGGAAACTGAAATCTAATATTTTTCGATAGAAAATAACAATTTTTTCACACTCACATTAGCCTGTTTACGGAAGTAGGATTTTTAGTCCAAGAAATTTGGTAGTCTTCCAAAAAGATGTTTACTGTTAGAGAAGCCGAACGAGAATGAGTCTCAACCACTCTCTAGGTAAACTAAGTTTTAAAATTTTGATTTCGATTTCAAGGCCTTCTGAGTTGGATTTTCAAGGCATGCTTTCGGCATATATTATTGGAGATATTTAATAGTTCTTATAAGTTAAAAGACCTCGTATTATACAACATTAAGTACGGGATATTATTCGTAAGTTCCTAAGTGCTAATGATTATTATATTTATGATGTTATATACGTTTTTAAGAAAAGCTTTTTTTATAAACCATAACAAATTTGGGAGTTCTTAAAGCTGCTCATGATTGTCTGTGTGTCCAATAGAATTCCACTTCATTGCTCCTCTTCAAATACTTCAGTGGGTCTCCAAGGGCTTCTCATACCCCCAAAACTCGCGATGTCATAATTTAGCCAAAGGCGCAACAAGTTGGAATGGCCCGCGACTGATTTTTCCTTTTTGCCTCTCCTTTATTGTTTTACCGAGAGCGGAGTTTTCTTAAGCATTTTGTGGGGGGACAATGCACACAAACCTATTTTTCTTCTCAGCCGGGATTCCGTCTTCTTGTTTACGGACAACAGAGCCGGGATTCGCAGTCAAAGTGAAGTAAAGTCACTTGACAAGTTTTGTCACGTGCGTCACATGTTGGAATGCCTCCTCCTTGGTGGGTGAAAACCCACTTTTCCGACCACCCGCTTTCCACCATTTTCCCTTCTAGCTTCTGAGCATTTCGAGCAATTTTCCAGGCATGCCTTGCCGCTTCTGTCGTTGTCGTCATTTCATTGTTTCAAAATTGTTGCTCATGTTGTTCCTGTTGTTGACCCGGTTTTCTGATATTTTTTTTCTCTTTTAGCCAGCCACGTTTCTTGGTCGGCAGTTGGGTTTCAACTGAAAAGAGCTCTTGTTGGCGTAAATGTGTTTGTGATTATTTAGTTATGGCATCTAATTGAGTTTTGTGTTTGTTTGCTTGGCGTGGGAGTGTGGAAAGTGCTTATACAATAGCTAATTGAGTCGATTGCTTTAACATTTCTCACTTTAGTGCTTCAATGAATGGAGAGTTAAGCAGAGTACCAAGGGAATCATATAAACGTACTTGTAAGTTAAAATAACTTATGTTTGAAATCGTTTTTCGATTGCATAAGACATTGGGTTAATCAGAATGCTAAAGAACTTTCACTTGCCTTGAAATCTTACATGGGGTTCTATTAATAAATATATTTTTAGCGGTGTTTTCCGTATTTCTGTATAAATACTCATACTATCCGTTAATCAAATTAAATATATAAATGCCAGCAAACTTTAATCAGATTAGCTGCTTATCATTTACCAACATTAAACTAAAGCACTTCCGCTCTTCGTAAAGAGCCCCTGCCTCTGTGGCCTCCCTCCAACTTGAGCTTATTTTCCGTACCGATTCATAGACCCCAATACCCCGTAAAATGAACCTATACCCCGTAAAATAAACCTATCCCTAGCCATATCCCAACATCATCTCCATCGCGTGCTGGTCTCGAATTACGGCATTGCATACTTGCAGGCGCGTGCGCTCCCATTCGATTTGAACTCTGTGGCGACTTTAAAGAAATACCATCAGCCAGCCGAATATGTTGTGACTCTGAAGCTTAATGTTTCGTGTTGATGTGGCTTTTTTATATTTTTTGTAAATTTTTCCGGCTTCTTTGCCAGTATTTTTACAGCTTTTGAGCAATGCCTTTGTCCGAGCGCTGAGAAGTTCAATGTCCCCCATTTTATAAGCGTCCGTGCAGCGGAAGTTTTTGGGGCGATAAGTTTTTTGTTCCGTTGCTTATGTTTTTGATTTATTTATTTATACATACAGCTTAAGAGAGGAAGAAAACTCCATTAAAATTGGGTAACTAAAACTAATACTGCATAATTACATAATAAATTAAAACTGAAATATTTATGCACCATGCAAAATGTTATGCATTTCATTATGAATGCAACAGGTGTTTTAAGTCAGATATTTGATCAGGCAAAAACTAAAATAAATTAATTAAAGGTTGTGTTTAATTTTCATTTTTATAGAAAATGTATTTTAAACATTTTCTGTAAAAAGGGAATTTCCTAGTGTGCTGTAAATATATATCAACGAAGTAGGTTTGCTTGTGGTCACTTGACTGCCTGAATAATTCATCCAGACATAATGGATGCTGTCTGAATCAGTCGGTGGATCAGGATGCCATATCTGTACAGCGGCATCAACAACATGATTATCGTTGTGGGGGAACTGGAGCGAGTCAAGTGAACTCCGCCTTTCACTCTCTATCTATGGGGATTTCTGCAGCAGGGCATAACTTATGCCCATTGTAGTTATGCATTGAATGTTTTGCCGAAGTGCACAACTGCTCAATCACTCACCGAATCAATCAGTCAGAGCACAAAAACCCCGGAGATGTGAAGACTTTCGTTGACTTACAAAGCCCCGCCAGCAATTATACGCCCAAACGGAGTTTGTCTATAGCCAATCATCCATTCTCAGGGTAATAAGCATTTGTGTGTGCTGACTTTGCATTGTGTATTGTTCGGTTTTCGATAGCTTACAGAACGCGATTATATTTGCACCATATTTCAAAGGAACGAGAATTGGGCCTTACATCCTTACAAGAGCCTAATTTAAATATTAGTTTTTGGAAATTGATGGTTCGTTGATTGCACGATCCAGATTTTAAAATATAGAAATATATATAATTAATTTAAACTAAAGCCTAAAAAGCTTTCCATGCCTCGCCGACTTTTTTCATTCATTCCCCATTTAGTTTCCACTCAGCAAATGACCCTTGATATTCCACATTTGATCTGATTTGCACTCTACTCCATCGATATAAACACACATAGGAATCAAATTAATTTTTTTGCCCATCAGCAAATGGAATTGATTTTCTCCACTGCCCAGAAATTTTGCAATTATACAAAAAGGTTTTGCCATGCAATATGTAAACAAAAAGCGATTTCAAGTGTTTGCATTCGGTGAATTTAAATTTTTGGCTATTGACCATTTATAGAGGCAGTTGAAAAATGTGCGCATAAATCATGCAATTAATCTTAATTTGAGTTACTAGACCAGATGTCGGCATCCATGCCAATAAATCTACTAAAATTGCCTCTTTAAAGTGTCGTTAAATACCATTTTGGGCAAGAACTTTTAAAGAGTGGACAAGTCGCATTAAAGGAGTGGCAGAAAAAAGTTTATAATTAAAACTTTACGCACGTTTTGGCCAAGTAAATAGCACAGACGGCCAACACAAACACAATGCCACCACCAGCGCCAACAAGAAGTCTTGGTTTTGGTCTTTTTGGTACGCATCCAGCGTACGAGAATTTTGTGTTGCATACTTAAGTGGGCAGAGTCTTCAGATACGGAACATATGCCGGGGTCAAAGGATATGGCTGTCTGTGGGCCTTGAGATTGACACTAATTATGGGACCAGATCTGGCTGGCTCGGTCGGACATTTAAATACTGCCCAGGGCTTACCAACGATTGCAAACCACAGCTTTTCAACTCAGTAACCATCTCGTAACTAGTAAACATATTATTCATGAGCAACTGTAAAAACAACAACTGCAACGAAAATTGTAAGTCAAATGAAAGTTCATATGTAAATATTTTCAACATGCTTTGTTTGTTTTAAAATTTGGCCAACCAGTTTGAATTTGGTCAGTTGATTGTTGGCTACTGCATAAATAAATGAAAATGCCAGTGTTAGGACAGGCCCATAATTTAAAACATAGTTGAATGCCAATTTAAGTGTATTCTTGTAACAAAATGATTTTCCTTTGACAACTATTATTAAATGTATTGCGGTAAAATACCGTGAAAAGAACGTGAACTTTTCAGCGACAAATTAAAAGAGCGAGAGTCATTTCGAGTTAATTGTCCTGAGAATGGTTGCCTTTTGCCGGTTTCGTTTTATTTTATGTTTTTTAATTGTATGCAAATTATTGTAAACTGTTGCGGCTTTGTCTTCTGTGCAGAAAAAACGGTTTGCACATTGAAAGCATCCTGAAGAAGAGGTATAATAAGATAAAAATAATGTAGAAAGACATTGTTAATTTCCTATGAAAAGTGCATTTATTTGCATTTATCAATGCAAAAGGCGCCCTGCTAGGCAGCCCAAAAAATTATTCCATTTAATTACAAAGCATGTGTTTTCATTATTGTTTTTTCATGTATGAAGAGGGTTGATAGTTTAAAATACTTCATACTTCATACTATTTCAAAAACACAAACAAAAACACCAAATCGATTGTAAACGATGGAAAACAGGAATAAATAAATTGGAAAATGTTTTATTTTAATTTAATTGAAAATATGTTTGGTATGAAAAATGTAAATTGCTAAATACATTCCCTTTAAAATCGATTGTGTAGCTTAAATATTTTGTGAACGGAAATGGCTAAAGTGGATTCGACTTTTTGTTAACTCATTCAACGTGGTTCGCATGTGTGTTATTTTTACAAATAATCAACAACTTTTTTATTTTTTGCAATGCTGATATTATTATTCAACTGTCATCAGCACGCGGTGTTCCCGACGTCTACGACATTGAAAAAACGCACGAATGCTGCTGGTAAAAGATAGAAAAAATCCTTAAACTGCTTTTGCCTTAATATCTGGAACACCATTATTCACATGGCACAAGGTTGGATTATCACATCGAGCAAGGAAAGGACGAAGTGAAAGCCAGACAAAGAGACAGGCTCAAGTGAAAGTCAGGCAGCCGGAGAATAAAAAATCGCATAATGCTGGCAAAAAAACAATACGGAGCAAGAAAATTGTGAAAATTATTGGTATAAAGTCACAACAGGCACAGAAAAACTGAACAAGGGCATCTAATACTGATGGACAAGCTTGTCCTTCGACAAGAAGGATAACTTTTTGCACTAGTCAGATAGGATGTCCATTACTTGTCCTTCCTTTTTGCGGTTCAAAAAACTTACTAGCCTTGGCACAGAGGGTTTGAAAGAATAACTTCGGTCTTATCGGTTGATAAATGTTTGCCAAGGTATTTGAGTTTTTGCCCTTTGGTTTTGATAAATTAAAAATGGAAATTAGTTTGACAAGGTAATTCGATGAAGGTTCCATTCGGTACTTGCTTTTCGAAGAGATGTCATTATATTTGTAAAAAGCTTTCTGATATAATAGAGTGCTCTTGGTATTTCTAGCAATACTTATCTTCTTATTAAACAATTAACTCAATATTGTATATTTTGTATTATTTTCCAGTGCTGCAAGCATAAGCTTTTAATTATATTATAAATATCGCTCTAGGCTCAAAATATGATATAAGTATTTTAAATCAAAAGCGGATCCAGGTAAATTATATGAAAGTGTAGAGCCCCATACCGACTGAAATTTCGAGGTATATATTGTTTTTGAAATATAAAACTAATTTTTGAGAGCACATATTTGTTCTACCTAAATCACGATCTTTATTAATTTTAAATTCTTTTTTCGTAAATTATTGTTCAAGACCAAATTTGGTTCAGAATTGGTATGCCCCACTAAGCTCTCTAAGCAAATAAAAATATATCGGATAATTGCCAGCCCTTGAAATGCAACAAGACAAACCACTTAATTTCCCCACCGGACTTAATCAACCTTTAAGTCACCCACCGCACCAACTAATGGCCAACGAGCCACCGCAATCTTTAAGCCCCAACCAGATCGGACCCCCATTTTCGTGCTGTGGCTGGGAGGAGATTATGGTAGAGGGCGTGGCAAATATTATCAGTGTAATGTTGCATGGCGTTCCGTCCCATGCCGTCCACAGCAATCTATCAACAGGAAGGCAGATAGGCCATTGTGCAGGTGGTGCCGACCTGGCCAAAAGGGTCGACGTCGTCATCGTCGTCGTCGTCGGCATTCGTGGCCCGGATAATGGGGTGGGCCAACAGGGTTGCCAAATGCAGCTCCATTGGAGACTACCAATCTGCAATCATCTCCGGCTGCCTGCCGTTGATGATGCCAATAAAGTGCTTTTTGTTGTTTATGCCGATAATGATGTGTCATCCAGTTCGACTGGCAAATGGGCTTTAATCCCCGACCCCCCCTCCTTGGCTTTAAGCGATTTCTTTATTTGACATTTTCCTGAGGAGGTGTTGCTTCACACTTTCTCCGCCCGTCAGTTAGCCAAGTTAATGACATTCCCATGCAAATCGAGTTGACCCTCAACAACCCCAAATATTGACCGTTTTTTAAGTGTCCCGAGCAGACTATTGGACAAATTATGAGCTGCGCGGGAATGCCGTAAAGTAAAATAATGCAGTATAAACATTCCATTGAAGAGGCATTTTACGACAATTATGCACTTTCGTTATTGCGAAACTTTACAATTTTTATTTAATTTGCCTTTATTTATTCATACGTTTATTGCATTGCTATGACAACACATAAATGAAGAAACTCACCGCGAAATGGAGCATGTGGTATGGGCGATTGAGTTGGATCGTATATTATGAAAATAAGTGCAGTGCAAGGAGCGAGATTAATGATATGTGGGGCAATTTGGGTAATAAATAATGTGCTTTATTAAACTGCATTAAGAAATTAACAAAAAAATCAAAGTTAAATTTATTAATTTGTTGTTTTTTGATATGGAATAATATTCTAGCCATACGTATTTTTAAAAATATATTCGGTAAGGCAGTGCTTAAAGATAAAATTTTAAAAAAGCATGTTTTTTTTTTTTATTTATCACTTTACAAAAACTAATTGCTTGTTAATACTTAAAGTTTTTTCAAAAGGTTGTTTTACATTTCTTTTTTTTTGTATTACTGTTTTTAAGCGTATTTCCACACCTTCATGGTAAGTGTAAAATATTTACACGCTTTTTGTTAACTACATATCTGTTAATGTAAGAAGCTTCCCATGCATGTATTACAAGCAGAGAACAACAGATTCAGCACAGCAGCCGGTGGATGCAAAAAAGAAAATAAATAAAAAAAAAATCCTTAAAGAGAAAACAGGCAGGCGACATAATAAAAGTGCGCATATGCATGCATATAGTATTACTATACATTGTGTATGGGTAAAATGTATATTATATGTGGGGGCTTCCTCGGACGTACATCGTTGCAATTTTCACATTTCTGCGGCCACGCACAAAAGCCAGGCCCGCCCACTCGATCACGCCCCCATCCATCCAACCGCTCGTCCTGGACATCAAGCGTCCTGGACCACCGAAAACCCAACCCATAGATTCCTCGGCTCATGCAAATGAAGTTATCCTGCGGTTATTTGTGGCTGTCGTTATGATGTCGGGACAGAGAATGAGGACGAGTGCAAGGATATCTGGTTGCTGTAGCTGTTGCCTGGCAATTGATTAAGGCTTAATTGAATTTAAAGTCAAGTCGTGGGCTTTAAGGATTAATTACAATGTCCTGGGATGGCGGGCATATCACTGAAATTGATGAGACCCTGACCGGCCTCAATCGTCTTAACCGATAAGGACACGACACCAGGTTGAATATATATTCTTTGGCACGATCCCGGCCCGGCCAGTGTTTCGCTTAAACCTAATTAATTATGGCAATTAATTGCAAATGCATTGCCCAGGCAAAAGCCAACACTCCACACCCCGGGCCAACCGCAAAGGCCATCTGACAACTGACCGACTTTCGCCGCAAGGCCGGCGAGTCAGCTCAGCCGGGGCTTATTCCGCCCGACTGGGCTTCCTTTCGTACTCCCCGACTATCTGACATATGAGAAGGCCACCATTCCACCGACGTGATTAGACAATGAAATGCGAAACTGATAATTGGCTAAGCAGCTAAAGAGAACGACGATAAATGCTTTCGCCTTTCCATTGTTTGTCTTGGCATTAGTCGGAATGGCAAATGTGTCAGCTGGAAGGATTTAATGCTCAACTATGTTTAAATTTTAAATCCCCAGCAGGGGCTAAGGACGTGGATACATAACTATAAACTTAATATGATTTCAATTAAAACACGAATACATTTTCCAAACACGCTGGCTTGAATTTTTTATGACAAATCTAAGCCGAATGTTGCTAGTCAACACTGGTTTTTATGATAGGTGGTTTTAATAGATCATTTGTCTTTGTTAAATATGAGCCAATGAAATTTAATTAAAATTTGGATTTAAATGCTACTATATACTAGGGATATTCTGGTTTTTATTAGTTGAAGCAAAAATTTATCGAACCATTTTTTTTGGAATTTCTTAACAAGCCGTAAACTGGCAAAATTTAAATTGTAGTTGCGTACAAATTATTTAATGCATTCTTAAAAAAATTCTGCCGTTTAACTAGAAATATTTTAAAGCGAATTCTTTAGTTTCTTGTCAACGAATTTAGTTCAGTTGAGTTACTTTTGTTTCTAACATAAGAAGAAGAAAGAAGAAACGCGAATTCTTGAGTTTCTTGTTGACTTGCGTAAGTTCAGTTACTTATATTTCCACCAAAGATATATAAGTAATTTATGAAATATTTGGCAATATTATTGAGCAGAAACACAGCTTCATGGCAGATCAACCTTCACCTTCACTCCCTGTACACCCCCAACGTGTTTCTACATCCTGACTGCTGTCTCTGGTCGGAAATTAATACACTTCCGTTTTTGGGTCTCCCATCGCATTACTCAAAATGTGTTTTTGCTGCATAGCCCCTCCGTCCAAAGAGACATAAAAATTAATTTGCTTTTGCCGTCGTCAGGCTGCCGGAAGCTCGCTGTAATCAACCGACAAATAAATTAACACTGCATGATGAAGGGCACGAAAATAGGGATGGTGATGGGGATGGGGATAAGGTCGTAGCACCGCGCTTCGGATTTTTATGAGCGCCTGGCAAATTGCGAGCCCCGCGCATTTTTGACCTTTTCACTTGATTTCCGTTTATGACTTACCTTAAATACATTTTTGCCAATATTTTAGCCATATTTTTTCAACCGATTTCGCTGCTCTGGCGTTTAATTTTTATGCGCCCGACATGGTTCAAAGCTGGCTCGGTTTTATTGACAAAATGGAAAGAAATATTAATGTTTTTTAACATGCACGGCACGTCACGTCTGCCGGCATTATTCAATAAGCAATTTAAGAGGTAGAGGCGCGAGTTTTTCCGTGTTAAAAGGTAAATATTAAATAGGGTCGATGCAAATAAAACGAAAACAAATAAATAAATCCGGTTGGCAAAAATAAGAAGGGCACCGTGGGAAGAATTTAAAATGTGACACACATTCACAAAACTCACATTAAATATAAATTTTCATTTTAAAACTACAGATTAATTTGCGATATTAAAAAGCACACTGTACGATTGAAAATTAACCATATTTCTGATTGAATATTATGTTTTTATATGGAAATATAAATAAATATTTGTTGTTATAGTGGTCGAATGGCGTCGCACCCAGTGCTCAGTAAAATAGTTATTAAGTTAATCATTTATGTAAGGTCTAATTTGTTAAATAAAATTATTAGGTAAATACCGAACCTCACCTGCCCTCAGTATGCCAAATTTCACATCATTAGTGTTTTAAATGCTAAATAAACTAGTTCACTGTTTGCAGTTGCAGAAACGTATTAATCATGCTACTGCAATGAATTTATTCGGTGCAAAAACTTTGTTGGTTGAACAAAGCTTTAAACTTGGCCGCGATAATTGTTTGGAGGCAATGGACCCCAGACCAGAGCTAAATCCTGGGAAAAATAGTGGGGTCCCCATGCCGCCGCTGCCAATTACTAGGCAAAAACCAGCCACAACAATGTTAGATGCTTAAAATGTCGACGAAGCGCACATTAGGCTTAATTATAAGCAAGCAGACACAAACGGAGCGCTTGAACATTACCCAAAACCAAAACAACACGTATACGCCCCCGATGTCCAGGATAGGACATTGTTGCTGCCGGAATAGTTGTTGTTATTACAGTCCTTTGTGGTGGCCAGAAAACTTCACTTGCATAACTCACGGACGAACTGAAATGACCGAAGGACAGGGCAAAGTTTTGGCCTTTAATTTCGAGCGCTGCAACGGTCACACTGGTCAACATGCAACCGTGTGGGTGTCAGTGTGGCCAACGTTGGCTATTTTCATTATTAAGGGAATTCGGATTGTAATGATATATATTAATGCACAATAGCGATTAGGTAAATGTGACTTAGAACGTAAACAGTTTACCTAAAATTCATATTAAAGCGAAAAACGATATCACATTTTGCCCGCTATGGGTTAAAGCTTCCAAATGCTAATTCTAGCTAACTCGGACAACACTTGTGCATATGTGTGGGGCCGACGTGCGTTTGGCACTTGTTGTTATTGCTGGAAAACTTTGGCAGAATTTCCCACCATCTGCGCTGCATCTGCATCCTGTGCGGTTTGCCTGCCGTTGTCGTTGTTGTCCAAACAACTTTCCACTTCCCTCTAATTCCCCAAACGCCCACCATTCTTTCCTCGCCCTCGTTGTTTGTGGCTCATTAAAGCATTAATCATAAGAAGGCGGAACGATATTTGGTTTGGGTGTATACACAGCAATGTGGTCCCGGTCACGATTGTACAACTTTAATGGCATCACGTCGACCAGCTCAATTTCTTTCACTTGGTTAGCTCAAATATGAGAGCAAACTTCACACACATACTTAAGCCCATACACTGCGATTTGTTTATATTTATGGGAACGAAAATATGCGAAGAAAGCGGCTATTGTGGTGGAAGTCATCAATAGGTTTGTTTTCGAAATAAATATACTTAACAATTATACTTATACTAGTATACTAGTGCTATATGCTAAAGAATTTTCAAAGCCTTGTATAAAGTATCTAAAAATATTGATACATTTTAGAGTACCTACTATTTTATATATTATAATGATTAATAATATAATGCTATACAAATAATTTAATTCTCAATATCAGCTTTAGATTACCAATATTAATAACTCCATTCCTTTTGAAAATGAAATATTCATATTGGCTTTAAAATACTTTATAAATACTAACATTACTATTAAAACGTTTCTGGACCTTTGTTTAATGATAGAGTATTCGTTTTTTCTCATCCAAAAGGACCTGCTTTCTTATTTGTGGGATACTTTTGTGTGGCCGCCAAGCTAATTGTTTCGATGCTTGTTGCTCGTCTGGGCCATAATTCTTAAATGCTTTATTACTCAAACACAAACCCCCATTTGGCCACACCCCAGCTCACACACAATCTCGCAAATTGGCCCAGAGCAACGTTGACGGTAATAAAAATTAAATAAAACGCATTCGCTTCCTACAAATTTCTTAATGTTTGCTTGCCTGTTTGTCCCGGGCACATATGTGTGAGTTTGTCATTCTGTTGTTGTTTTTTTTTTACATTTTGTTTGTTATATTTTGTTTGTTGCCTTGTGCAATGCTGTGGTTTGTTTTTCTTTTTTTTTTTGCCCTTCCTTTGTCATTTCCTTTACGCGGGGGTGGTGGTGGGAGGAGAGGACAGAGGGCGTAGGGCATAGGGCGTGTCGCCCCCACGGGACTTGACATTTATAGCTGGGGCATTAAAAGTCAAGAGTGGCAAATGGGGGAGGAGTTTCAGGGGGATTGAGGTCACACGTCGGGGTTCATGTGGCTCTATGTTTTAAGGCACACACTCACTTACGGCTCGTTTGGGGTAAGTAGCACGAAAAAGAGACACAGGAAATTATAAATATTGTTCAACTTCAAGGACAATTAATTATAATTAGGTAATTATTCATTTTTGGTGTTTCTAAAGAAAGTTGGGAAGGGAACAGCAAGGTAACACTTAAAGCCGTAGGGCTGAAATATAATAAATTGTGAAATTAAGATGCCATTAAAGTGCTTTAAAAGTGTTAAGAACAACTCTTAACTATGCATTATTTTCTTCTAAATATTTTATATAAATAAATATATATAAATACCACCATACATAATATTTTATATTATACTATTAATATTATTATATTATTTACAAATATTTGTATGTAATAATTCTTTTTAAAGTCTTTTGCCATTTCAAAATCAATATGAAAATGAAATCCCTAAGCTGCCATAAGGAGAGACAGAGTAAATCTTCGATTGTGCTCTGATTATTTCTTGTGACATAATTAGCTTTGGCGATATAAATCTTCATATGCGTATGCTCGTGTATCGTGTTAATTAATACACAAATGCAACTTTTAATTGAAATTAACCTGAGTGGAAATTGAAATCGGCCATGCTCGTTTGCACAGACACATATCCTCCGTACAGGGTTCAAATTGGAATGCATAAATCACAAAATAATCAGACATTTACGGCCAGAGTTTGGTGTATTATATATAGGATTGGGTGGTAGGCTGGGCGGTAGATGTCAATCTCGCAAGCCAATTGTCAATTGAATGCATTACAATTACCGAAATCCCGCAAATATTTCCTTCAACGGTGGATGGGGGCAAAAATCCTATCCAAATGCAAAACTTTCCCGCTCGATCGCATAAATACTTAAAATTGCATATGAACCAGGGCCCAGAGCCACCCACATGGCCGCCCCCTCAAAATTGCACAGAATTACAGAATCGCGGTGGTGTGTGCAATGAAAATTGATTTATCACGCACACAGCATTTACGGTCACGCATCCAACATAAATTTTCATTCACTGCCTTTTCGGAAGCAACGGCTGCCGCATTGTTTTTCCTCTTGTATATCTGAGGCGGTGGAAAATTGTTTTGTACGCAGCATAAATTGCAATTTTATACAGAAACAACTGGGCTTTAGCCGATCCGTACACCCATATGCGCATAGGTGTAGGCGAATCCGCGGTGTACAAAAAAAATAAATATAGAACTGGCTTTTATTGTAAATAACAATAAAATTGGCATTGCAGAGGAGGGGAGAAGCCAACAGTACGAGTATTTACAAGTACTTTGCGGTTACGCTCGGTTGTTAAAAGCATAAATAATTGGCTTGCCTTTAAATATTGGCTTTGGTTTCTATAGACTTTTGGCATTTTCTGTTCAAAGAAATACAAAACCAATTCGTATCAAATGTTTTTACCAATTAGAGCTTGTCATTACACACAATTAGTGAACTATGTTGATTTCACTTGTATATTAATTAACTTGATATTTAGAGGAGTGATTTTACGCTTTTATATATTTAGAATTGTGGTTCGGGATTAATGTTTTGCAAGGAAATGAAAGAGAATATTTTAAAACATTTATTTAATATATGTATAAATAAAAAAAAAAATTTAGGCTGTATACCCCTAGTTTCTTTAGGTTACCATGAAGTTAAAAATAAAGCAAGTAACATAAAAAATTGATTTCTTAATTTAAGTATTTGCATTAATTGATATTCATATACAACTTTTAACTTTTGTATGTTAAAAATTGAAGCTGTCTGCACACAAAAAAAATCCTTATCCAATCATCACTGAACATATTGCTGAACAACCCATAATAAATTGCAAAATGAGGAATGGAATGTCGCAAAGCTGACCCAGTGACAGAAAATGAACAGCAACAATGGGCATTGTAATGGCACACAAAACGGGACAGATTTGCATGCCGAAAATTCATTAGCACTTTAACAATGACAATTTATGTTATACACATTATGGCCGGTGCCACGCCCAACTACCACCTATTACCGCCCCCCAAATCCAGTTTGCCACATAACCAAATACCCACATACGGATATTATATTACAGAGCCGACGTAATTATTGCATCCTGAGGTAACATTGTGCATTGCAAAACACATTACAGTTTGATATTTGGCTCTGAGTGCATCAATTGGCAATTACAATTCACTCAAATGATTCATTCATAAGCGTCGTTTAAATCGAAATTTAAGCCAAACTTAAATCACACAGTTTGGTTAAAATGGATAAGCCACTCGATGATACCCTCTCAATGGGCACTTTTCAGCGGACCTTTCTTGGCGAAATGTCTCCCAAGACACCACTAAACAAATTAGCGTTAATTTAATGACAGACATTACCGCCCCTTTCTCGCCGTCTGGCAGGATTTATAGGTTTCTATAATAGATGACAGAAGGTTCGGTGTTCCTTTTCGACTGTGCCACTGCCACAGCCACTGCCCTTGCCTCGAGAAGTGTCCAAGTCGAGGCAATGGGCAGACCATAAATTCCATTTGATTTTCCTCCAAAAACTCCAACCTGCTATGTCAGCACCAACTGTTGCGTGGGCGTGGCATGCTGTTGAATGGCAATGATGGTGACGTTAATAAACTTGTCGCAAGGAATTTTCGATGCGACGGTACAACAGCCGGTGGAATTTTTCATTTAAAGGTGGTCACTAAGAATTTAAACGAACAGAATCGGAGCTTAACAAGTATTCCCGGCATTGTGTATTAACAAAAAAAAAACTCAATCTGACACAATTAAATTATTCAAATATAAAAAACCATTTTCGTGAATTTTTTATACAAATTGGAAATTGTTTCGAATAACGCAAAATATTGACAACTGTTACTGCATTTGACAAAACAAAAAACATTTATCAGCCACCAAAATTGTGGGGCTACTGGATTTGATGGTTTGTGGGAGCGAATAGGATTGTGACTCAAATATTGACAATAGGAAATATTCCCTTTGCTGTGAATATTTCAAAATTGTAAGCGTATATTAATCTGATTTTGCTTGTATTGGATCTGGTTAATGAAGTTTTATTTGAACGGAATAAAAGTATTTGTGTTTTAATTATTATTAATTATAATTTAATAACTGTATATCTTAAAAAGGATTACACTACTTACTGTTAAAAAAATTCTACTCCTAGTTAGAAGATTCATTTGATTCTACTTACTTTGGGTACAATCTAAACTAAGGCCTTGAGTACCATTGCCGAGCACTCGTTACTTAAACACATTGCCATAAGCCAATAATTTCAGACTGATGGAAATATTCATATAGATTTCATTCACTTTGCAGGATATTTGTAAGTACATGAGTGGGTTTTCTGCCTGCGCCCCAAAAGTGGCATCAAATGCTCCATGCCCCTCGACTTGTAAATAATAAATCTGTTGCAATTCTTCGGACAGACAAGCGAGCGGGGCAACATTCCTAGACAGGATGGCTGCATTTTAGATGCTGCTTCTGCTGCTCCCGGATGCTTTGCCTGATGTTCTACTTAAAAATCGTGACTGGGCTACCGTGTTCATATATTTGACATGCATATATTAAACACTGCTCGGCAGCTAGCAAATTTAATAACAAACTGGGGGAAAAAAAAAGAAATACGAAAATTGAAATTTGTGCTAACTTTGAGTGTCGAATAATATATTTTTTAAAATAACATGTACTTATACAAGGGAGAAATATGAAAGTTTTTGAAAGCATTTTTTTTACCCAGGTGTGCACAAAAATTGTTCGCACCTTTTCAGTTGCTTTGGCAGTTCCTTAGTTGGGGCAGAGAGTTTTCTGCTCAGCTGACAGGGCAAAACCATCCACAAATTCCTATTTGTTTGCCAGCTCTGTTCTGTTGTACATAAGTTGTGCTTCCCCTTTTACAGAAAACTTTTTGCATACAACTAATGTGCACTTCCGCTTTTTGCGCGCGCCATTTTCTTTTCGGCATCAACTTCTCCACTTCCGTATCCTTACCACTCACCGTGGACAGGAAAAAGGGAAAAGTCCTTGCAGCAGGACCGAAAAATATGCGTTGTGTACGATATTATTTTGTGCTTCGAACTTTTGTTCGACAAGAAAGGTAACGCTGTGAGTGTGGATCCGAAAGTCCCGGATGAGTGCAGGGATGCATGTATTTATTGGCAAAGTTTTCGAGGTCCTCGAGGGACTTCTCCCGGCTGGCCAGAGAGTTAAATCGGCTTTCTGCAGCTAAAAAATTTAAGTTTCTCAAGGAATTTTCAAGAATGTTCCATTTTATCTATCATACAATGTGGCAAAGTGTTACAAAAGACCAAAACCAGTAAGAAAAAAGGTTAATACGAGTATTACTGCCGAAATAAAAATTATGTGCACATGAAGAAAAATAAAACAGAAAACATTTTTAATATTGAATAATATAGTGATTGGTAATTGTTGAACTAATAAGCTTTTTTATTAGTTGTTGCTAAATTAAAATACGAATTTCAGGTTGCTTTAGGCTTGTTAACAATTTATTAGCGAGAGAGAGTACAGCAGGCGAGACGAGAATGCGTTTTATGTCGAGATCAGAATTCGTACTGATTTACAAAGAGACGGCCAGCCGAATGCAGGGCCCAAGAATGCAAGTACACAAAAAACGAGAGAGCTAGAATGGCAAGAGCTACCTTTCGCGATGCAATTAATATAAGAGATCGAATTAAGAAGTTAGTTGGCTGCTGCGGCTGCGTGACCCGACATACTCCCCCCGTTGGAAGCCTGGGTTTCAACATCATCCTTAAGGGGTAGCAGACACAGCTTGTTTACTGCTCGCTTTGTCACTCCTGATGCTGTCTTCAGAACGGCAACTCGAGCAACCCCGTCTCCACCGAAGAGAAGCTCGATCACTCTGGCGAGGGGCCACTTCATGGGAGGCAAGTTTTCGTCCTTAACCAGAACTAGGTCATCGACAACCAGGCCAGGTTTTGGGGTGCGCCACTTGGAGCGCTGCTGCAGTAATGTTAAGTATTCTTCCTTCCATCGGGACCAAAAGATCTGCTGCAAGTATGCCACGCGCTGCCATCCATCCAAGCGATTGAAGTTAAGACTGGTCACATCCGGCTCGACGAAAGAAGAAGGCGGACCACCATTCAAAAAATGTGCTGGGGTTAATACATCCAGATCAGCTGGGTTTTCTGAAATCGAGACTAATGGTCGAGAATTAACAACCGCCGAAATGTGACACACCAGGTTCCGCAACTCCTCAAATGCTAAAACAGCAGTGCCAACAGCGCGGTAGAAATGATGCTTAGCGATCTTCACAGCCGCTTCCCAAAGACCGCCAAAGTGTGGCGACCTAGGAGGAATGAAACACCAATCAATAGCCTCAGCTAGGCAAAAGTCCAATGTAGCTCTCTGATGATCACTGCTGAGGAAAAGACGCCTTAGTTCAAGCAGCTCATTGCGAGCTCCAACAAAGTTGGTTGCATTATCAGACCAAATCTGCCGCGGCCTTCTTCTAGTGCATATAAATCGTTTGAGGCCATGTAGAAACGATACCGTAGAGAGATCCTTGACCAACTCCAGATGAATAGCCTTCGTGGCGAAGCAAATGAAGACACAAACGTAGCATTTTACTGGAGGCTTGCTTCGCACCTCTGACTTGTAGAGAAAAGGCCCGCAAAAGTCAATGCCAGTGACTTCGAATGCATGAGATCCATCAAGTCGTTCCTTTGGAAGATCCGCCATTATATGCTCCACTACTCGAGGCTTCATTCGAAAGCATCTAATGCATTTGTTTACCGCCTTCATCACCGTCTTTCTCCCCCCAATAGGCCAATATTGGGATCGAATAATGCCGAGTAGTGCCCGTGGCCCAGTGTGCAGATTGCGTTCATGAAAGTGAGTAATAATGGCAATAGTGACCGAATGACTCCGTGGTAATATAATTGGATGACGCCCATTAAAATCCAGAGAAGAATTCCTCAGCCGGCCATCCACTCTAAGAAGCCCAAATTGGTCAATGAATGGCGAAAGAGATGCGAGCGAGCTGGAGGAGTGCACCATTCCCTTTGACTGCAATGATATGATGTCATCCCATAAATGTGAGCGCTGGACAAGACGAAGCAACAGGAACGTGCCGCCTTGAAGGTCAGACACCGTGAGCGTAGAGCGATGGATGCGATTACTAAACTTATAGACGTATCCGAAAACTCTTTGAAGGGCAGCAAAGGAATTGGCAAATTTGGAACTGGACACTATGTCTTCATATGGAGATTTTATTAGCAGAATCCTCCGGCGAACCTCAAGCGTTGGCTTTTCAGCAGTGATTGGGGTCGGCCAATCAGCTTTGGGACCACAGAGGAATTTTGGTCCATGAGTCCAGAGAGGAGACTCGTTGAGCGAATAGCCTGAGGAACTGGCCGCCGATCCATCAAAAACTACGCGAAGCTTTGTAGTGGAGCTATCTTCCTTTATGACGCAATGATGAGGCAAGAAATATCGGCACAACCCGATGTCAGCGGCAGAAACTGATGACATATGTCCTAGATCGAGATATTCTTTTATGAATGCTGCATATTGAGCCTTCAAAGATGGCTGACGATTCAACTTTCTCTCTAGGGACAAAAATCTTCGATAAGCTTGCTGGTAGGACTCTCCCAAAAGATCTAGATTAAACTTGGCAGGCAGCCGAACAGAATAATCACCAGCTGGCAAACGATTGACGTGTCTTACGAAATGTGCTTCACAGTCCAATTCTTCCTTAGTAGCGCGTATAATTGGCTCGGCGCAGCTTTCCACTTCCCAAAATCGTCGAAGAAGATCATCTAACCGATCGAAACTATTCTCTCTACTAGCGAGAAGTTCATCTTGAGACGACATTAAAACCGAGCCATCGGAAAGGCCATAGCCTCCAGAAACAACCCAACCCAGACGCGTCTTTTGAATTAGGGGTAATCCAGGCGGGAGCTTGATTTGGCCAACGCACAACATCTCGAAAAAGAGGCTGGCTCCGATTAAAAGATCCACCCGCTGGGGAGCATAAAACCTTGGGTCAGCTAACTGTATATTTTTGGGTATGTTCCAGCTGCCAATGTCGACGTTGAAGCTAGGCTGTCGCTCTGTTATGTTCGGAGCAATCACCGCGGTAATGTTGGCCGAGTATTCGGAAGTTCGGGACTGAATCGTAATATTGACCGAGTGACCGTCCGTCACAAAACTGGAATCTCCAACTCCAGTTACAGATGCTGAGGATTTTACTTTCTTTACTTGAAGCTGATTTGCGAATCGGGACGTTATTAGATGCAGTTGGGAGCCCGAATCGAGTAGAGCTCGACAGGGAACGAAAATCCCAGAACGGTTTTTTACTAAAATGCTAGCCGTTGCTAAGAGCACAATATCATTACTAAATTCCTGTGCAATAAGAGCAGTCGAAGTGGAAGGCAGTGCAGAGGGTGAAGCAGAAGGAAGTGCTTCTTGAAGCTGTGCTCCTTCTTGTGAGGGAAAAGAAGGTGAGTTTCCCAGGTGAAGCAGGGTGTGGTGCCTAGATCCGCATGAACGACAACTACTAGAGTTGCATTGCCGAACTTGATGACCAACCTTAAGACAATTTATGCAAAGACCGAGCCGCTTCGCTTCTTGAAGCCTATTCGCAGGAGACAGGATTTTAAAATTCTGACAATAAGAAATGGAATGCCCTGTATCATTACAGAATATACAAGTCCAGGGGTTTGCGTTCGAGGCAACAAATGCTGATCTTCGCGCATTGGGTATTCTGTTACTTCCCACCTGATTGCCCGGCGTATAGTTTGCCATGGCGAAATCCATAGTCTCCAACGTCCTGCATCGCTGCTCCAGAAATGATGCCATTGACTCCCACGTAGGAATTAAATTGACGAAGGCAGGGTCCTCTAAACGCTCTTCCCACTTTGCCTGACTTGCCGGATCCAACCTTTGGAACAGGACTTGGACGATGATGCATCCTGCGATTTGTTCCGTCGTGCCCAGTCCTTTGAGAGCACGAATATAAGCGTTGAATTTATCGGACAGCTCCCGAAGTGTCGAGACGGAACCACTCTGCACCGCCTTTAGTCCCAGGATCTCAATAATGTGTGCCTGAAAAACCAAACGTCGATTATCAAATCTATTTTTCAGCAAATCTAAAGCAATTGCGTAGTTGCCATCCGAAATTTCCAATGAGCGAATAGTTTCCAACGCTGCGTCCCTCAGGCATGATCGTAGATGCTGCAGCTTTTCTACGTTGGTGAGGTCCGGATGACTATCTATGATCGTGGTAAACATAGAATAAAAATCAGACCAATTTGCATAACCTCCAGCGAATTTTGGAAGCTCCAGTGGGGGCAGCAATGCTGTCCTATGTCGAGGCTGACGCTGCTGGGGGCCGAAAACTCCCGGAGTGATGCCGTCAGCAAAGGTTGAATGCGAAAGAAGCTGTGAGGCGCGCTTTGAAATTTCGGATCGAACCGATGACTTCAGAGTTACGAGAATGTCATCAAATTTCTCACTTAAATCACTTTCAATTTCCTCTAAATCCAACTCTTCGAGCTCACCGAGCACCTTTTTAAATGACTCTTGAAGCTCATCAATCAACTCTAACCTCACATGAAGACCGGATTCGTCGCATGAAGTTAACGCCGCACTTGATAGGGAATCCACTAAGCGCTCCACTCTATTAAATAAAGCCGTTGCCTTGCGCTTTAAAAATATTGCCCTGTTTGCATCAGCGGTAACATCTCCAAAAGTTCCCGTAGGCATGGCTACAACAACAACAGCAGACGAAATGCCCGAAATTCGGCTCAAGCGGGAAGATGAGCGCAAAGCAAACGAAGGAATAACAGCCCGTTACTTGGCTATGTACGCTTCTATGTATAGCTGATTTTGCGCCTTATATGTAAATTTCCGCAATCACCAACTGCTATTTATTTTATAGCGCTCACTGCATTTAAGGCCTTATGATTGTTGCTCCGCCAATGCACCGCAGCAGCAAGAATGAAAAAGTCAATAAATAGACTTATATGATTTGCACTTAGTGTTATTTATGCACAAATCACGTCGGGGTCACCAATGTTGAACTAATAAGCTTTTTTATTAGTTGTTGCTAAATTAAAATACGAATTTCAGGTTGCTTTAGGCTTGTTAACAATTTATTAGCGAGAGAGAGTACAGCAGGCGAGACGAGAATGCGTTTTATGTCGAGATCAGAATTCGTACTGATTTACAAAGAGACGGCCAGCCGAATGCAGGGCCCAAGAATGCAAGTACACAAAAAACGAGAGAGCTAGAATGGCAAGAGCTACCTTTCGCGATGCAATTAATATAAGAGATCGAATTAAGAAGTTAGTTGGCTGCTGCGGCTGCGTGACCCGACAGTAATCTTTAAAGCGATAAAAAAACGGTATACATTAAATGTACTCATCTCTGCATTTATTATTAGTAAAATACTATTATATATTGTTCTTAAATTGAGAACATTCTTTCTTAAAAACCGTGCAAGTACATTTTGCTTTCAATGTTCTCAATATTAGAATGAAATGGTGAGAAGAGAAGAGATAAAAGGCGTTTATTTAACAACTTTTTGATAAGTATGCACTACTGACTGGTCTAATAGTTTATATGTTGAGATATACCGCCAATTTAACTTAGTTGGAGCAAAATAAAAACACATTTTCAACTTCAAAATGTCGTTCTTTTTTTAAGAACATTTTCAACACAGATGAGAACGTCAGAGTTTTCTACGTGTCTCATAAACTCCATACCAAAATTTTCAAAGTTTTGTTTAGTTAGTTTAGTTTAGGCTTAAAAATTGAATTTAAAATGTTGTAAAAATAAATTCGATTTTATGAATTTGTTTAAAAACTGTTCTTATAAAGCTGACAGATATTCGAATCAGGGCAAAGGATGGTTTGCATAAGGGCCACATTTAAGTCAGTGGGAAATAATTGCTGGCTGGATAACAAATCTACCCCTTGGGTGCGTTAAACAAAGTGTTTTTCCTGCCGCCTGGCCAGAAGTGCAGTTGATGGCCCAAGGACCGGATAAATGAATCCCGTAAAGAGACCATCCTATGTATATCTGTGCCTTCATGCCCAAGTACGAGTGCATATCTCGGCACCCGGACGGTTGGACATGTTAAACAAAACAATCAAGACACCCGCTCAATGGGGAATGGACTCCTCTGTGTGGTTAGTCAATAAAAATACTGCCCAAATGGAATTAACACGCACTCGACCAGATCACCAGCTGCTGCAAACGAATCTAAGGTTTGCATTCCGCTGCCACGCCCACCTCCACACCGCCCACAGAATATCCAGAATATATCCTACTGCAAGTCCTCTCTGCATTGTCGCAAAACACTTTGTCTCACTTAATTTTTTCCTCGTCTACTTTTGCTTTCTTTCATTTTATTTTTTGCTCCGATATTCCCTGGCACTGGTTTTTTCCTTTGGTCGTTTTTTGGTTTTACTGCCTGCTGTTGCGATGCGGCAAACAATTTCAATTTAAATTGCCAGCTTTGCTTACCTTTTTGCCATGCTCTGGGCACACTTATCAGTGTCAATAAAAGTCCGAGGGGAGAACTCTGGCCAAAAGGAACTGGCCAAAACGAGTAGCCAAAGAAACAGCAGGCAGCGGCAAAGACAGATGTGACGCATCCAACGGCCCCAGAAAAAAAGTGCAAGTCGCAGCAGATAGACGGTGCCATGGATGATGGTGTGGCTACCAATATTTAGCCCCTGACTGCCAAATGAATTTCGGGCCAACTGGGATTTAAAGTGGCCAACGCGCAGTGCGAAGCAGAGGTCTTTAAAAAGCGTACAGCTATGGCTTAAGGGTGAAAAACTGAAATATAGACCTAAAACAAACCAAACTAGCATACACTTTAAATGAAGACTGTACATTGTACATATAAGTCAAATAAAATCAGTGAGTTCCTTAAAAAGATTTATGAACATTGGAGATTTTATAAGGAAAATTTAAAATAAATTTAAAGAAACTTATGAACTTATATGAATTAACCAATTAACAAATTCCACATGAGTGGAGTGAGATCATCTATATCAACATATCAACAGAAAGCGTAGGAGTAAAGCCAGTTGCTTTTTGTATAAGCATTACGAAGCCAAGAAATATATTTTTGCTCTTGTGTTCATATCTGACTTTCTTCTCTTCCGCTGGCACTGAAACAAAAACCATTATTGTAGTAGTACAAGTCGAAATATGTGTGGGTAATCTGGGTGGACGTGCTCGTAGGAGTTTATTTTACTGACACCGCATGGCGTCTCTTAATTAAGCAAAAAAGGACTGGGCCAATAAAAGCATGAATGCCAAATATAAGCTTATGATTTATGAATCGAAAGTGAAAAAATAAAATATATACCTATAAAAATTTTACATTTCTAAGAACAAGACTTACAAAAAATCGTAATTGTCATCTTGAATGTTTCTTCCAATAATTTTTTTTTACTTTTTAAAGTGTACCATGAATGCATTTACCCATGTACTATTATTACTATTAAGTAAAGAGTTGGTTAAGGGACATTTTCCTGTTTGATATCCATTTTTGTATCGGTCTGCCAAGCTGAACATTCTCCTCCCTCGTCCATTTTTGCTTTTTCATATTTCACTTTCGAAAAAACGAATGCGGCGGCTTAAACTGAAAACAAATTGTTCCTGTGTTTGTACTTTTCTTAATTTCTTCTTTCACTCTTTTTTCATAAAAGCAATATTAAAGGACATGAGTGCAAATATCCCGAGTGTAAATATGAAATGCGAGGGAGAGAAGGCAATACGAAAAGTGGTATAATAAATAAAAGTCAGCTCAGAATGATTCAAATGGTCACCACAAGAGGTGAAAAAGTAATAAAATATTGAAGAAAAATTCTTTAAATAAGGGAGTAATTCCCAGATATATCAGATTTCAAGTTACTAAAATCGAAAATAAATAACCGGGATATTTATTTAGGGTTACATACGGTTCAGTTCAGTAACTGTCTTAAAAAAGGGTTAACTATCTCTGCTACACTTACATCATCAAACGCTTTAATAAACTCCACCCCGCCGACAGTTCCGTTCGAGTTTTGAGTGTTATTGCATTAATACGAAGAAAACACAGTAAAAACCTCATTTTCAGCACAATTTTCACATTGCAACACAAATTAATTTCCTTTGAGATTTGACTTCTGCGCAACTTTATCGAGTGTACTGTGAGATGGCGAGTTGGCGTCCTTGCTGCAGTAACGTTTATGTATATTGTTCCCCCAACTGCCCTCAACGTTGACCCCCGAAAAGCAGAAAGGTCGCAAAAGTATGAAATGTCACTTTACAGTTAAAATGTCCAGAAAATTATCAACTTTAACATTTTGTTGCCTTTCTGGCTCGTCCTGCAGTAAGAGATAGGAAATATAGTTTCCCAGTTTACTTGCTTGGCTGGGTTTTTGCTGCCACAGACGGCAACTTATAATGAAGTCCTCGAGGACGAGGCACTCCGAGAATCTCTCTCAGTTATTTTAATGCAATTATCTTACCAATTGCGAGTGCGAGAGTGTCTGTGGTTCAACGGAATGCAATGCAAAAATTTTTGAATATGTTTCTGCTTGTAAAAAAAATCCTGATAACAAGCTGTAAAAAACTTTTAATTAGCCATACAAGTTAATAACGAGCATACGCAACGTTGAACCCCTGAGCATCGCTCGTAAACTCAAAAATATATTTAACAACATTTTGCTCACTGATTTTTTGTATAGTAATCTTACAAGGGCAACTGTATTGGAAGTTTAAAATAAATTTGTGAAGTCAGTTATGAAACCTCTTAATAATTTGTGAAATAATTTGATAATTATATTATGTTGTGTTGATTTTAATTTAGAAAATCTGAAAAACCTATGTATACCTAAGAGTTTTTTTTAATATTTTCTTATATTAGTTAGGAAGGGTTCATATTGTCACAATAACACAAGAGATGTTGTACAATCTCCGAAGCCAAAGAGTATTTTTGACAATAAAAAGTTTAAATTCCTGTCAGTTTGCCCTTAATTATATGCGTTAAAACGTGTACATACGTTTGTACCGGCAGTAGCCAAGAGGAATGTGTATTCCACATCCTCCCAACCATATCCATAGCATAAAGACAATCTGAGCGGCTCTTCCTGTTCCTGTTGGCGCAGTTTTGCTTCCAAGTTGGACTCCTGTAAATATGCTACGTGCGCCAAACGAACAAACAAGCAAAAGTTGCTCTTGCCTCCGGTATTCTACCGACATAATCACATATATAAATATTATTTTTTTGTTCACGTGTGTTTGGGTTTGTAAGCCTGTTTATGATTCTTGTAATTTAGGTTTTGCATCGCTGTTTTTGTTTTAGTGTGTAATTATACAAACTTTTTACCCGTGTGGCAAAGAAGTTGCTAAATGGCATTTAGCCTTTCAAAAAGTAATTACAATAGAGGTACCTATTCTCGCTCATAATTTAGTGTTAAGATAATTTAATTATGGTATTTTGAATAAAATCCAATTTTAATTAACAAGCTATGCAGTGCCAACTTTTAAAAGCTCTCAATGTTAGTTTACAGTGAAGGAGCTTTCTATGTTCTGGATAGCTGAAACACAGATTACTCTTTTAATTATTCTTTCAAATAAAATTTTTTATTAATTTGTATTTAGCTTTTATTATTTTTTAACCCAAAAATTCTCAAGCCAGCATTTCTTTTATATTTCGGAATATTTACTATGTAGGTATATTTTAGTATTTTGAACTAAATCCATTAGACACGAATTTTTTGTTCAGTTCTTAGTAAATTACTATAATTACTAATTATAAAAAAAAAATTCCCAACTAAAAGATCTGCGGATTTCAGTGTCAAGACTTTGATTAACAATTATCATTTGTGTATCGATATTTCGAAAATATCCTAAAATTGCCACGGGACTTTTTTGAAAAAATACCAAAAAGTTCACCAACTAGCATGGGAGGCGGTGGAGATCTCACCAATCTGACAGTTCTCGGCTGATCGTTGGCGTGAATTGGTTTGGTTCGGCTCCTCGCGCCAACGACCGTGTGTGTTAAGATTTATTTTTAAGCTGCACGCAGAAAATACTTTTCTGTACGGGTGAAGAAAATTTTCAATTTTGAGTGCAATTCTCGGGGTTTTCTTCCCCACTACCCCTTAGTATAATTATTTTTAAATGAAAAATATATTTTCCTAAGGGCTAACAGTGCGAAAGAGTTAAAAGTGCAAAGATATATGGAAAATATATGTATAATGTGCGAGATAAATCTATATTATATATTGAGCTGGCACACTTTGAGCAGCTATATATAAACATACATATAATAAATGAGTGCATTAAGTGAATAACGTGTTTCTAATTCAACAGGGATGCATAAGTAGTAACCATTCAATATTTTAAAGCATAAAATCAGTGGGGAATTGAAGAATTCCCCAGTCAGTTGAAAAATATGTACTAAGCGAAAAAAGTTTAAAAATATCAACGCCACGTATGCTGCTTTTGGCTTTTTGGCTCGGATTTTCGGTACGCACGACTGCCCCTCAACTCAACAAATAAAAATCTCAGCGTGCTTTTATTGTTGCCACGCGAGGGAAACGCCGAGGGATCAGCATGTAAGTGAAATGTTCAACAAGCAGCCCCGCAATTAACTAGATCAAGTATACATTATATATGCTTCGATTTAGCCTTTTAAAAATAGCCTTTTTAAAGTGTTCCATTTTCTGTGTTTTGAGACTATGGCATCGCATATTTCAATAAACCATTTTAATTGGAATTAAGTAAAAGGCAATACAATTGAGTTAAATTGTATTTCGTTGCCTGCGCATCGCTTTTGTTGTTCTCTTTTAAATTTTTTGGGGGCTACAATAGGAGCACTAACAACACTGCCGCATCGACAGATCCAACTACGTGTGCTTGATCTAATTTTAGACCGGCGAAATAATCTTCTGGCCCAAAGAAAATGACCGACGAAACGCCGATCCTACACTATATTCCCCGATCCCACACAACCCCAACCTCTTCACTCTTTCTTACGTTTTTCTGTTGTTTTAAAAAATATTTTCCCGCACATATCTCATTGTATACGATGAAAACTAATTTCTGGTTGGTGCGGCATATTTCTGTTTTATAGTCAAAAATAATTAAAACAATTGTATAGAGAAGAAACATTGAAGTGTTTTTATTGTTTGGCCTTCGCAAAAAAAATAAATATGAAAAGATTAGGGGCAAACTGAAAGTGTATATCGTTTTAGTACAATCAAATTATTATAAAAAGGCATTTAAAGAATTTCATAGCATTTAATGGCTTTTTATTGTTTATAAAACCGAAATAAAATCACAGAAAAACTCATGAAAATAGCGTACAAAAGTAAACAAATCATTAAATGGTGATCAACGCTTATGGGCACACATATATATTTATAAAAAACAACTATAAAACAAAGATGTCTAGTACAAATTAGTTAGCTGATGTTTTTAAATTCAAACGACAATTTGTGAACATTTATTCTCGTAGTTCTAAGACGCCAACAAATCAGCGGGCCGCATTTAGCCGGAAATATACCATTAGCCAAATTGTATAGCTCATCGAAAAACACACCCATGGGAAAATCGAATTTATATTATAAGTTATGATATATGGCCGAACGTCAGAAAGTGTTTCGTGATGACTCAGGCCACCCGCTGTGTAAGTGAAGTTCAGCCGGGAAAGGAAAAGCAATGCGGGGAAAATGGGTATTTTCAATATTTGACATTCGCTCTTCTAGTATATTTCTCAAGATTTCAACGGTCTCTCGCCAACTGTCAAACATTTTCATCTGCGCTTGCGTTCAACAACATCAGCTGTTTGACAACAAATGTGAGTGCGAGCGGGATAGAAATACCCAGTATTAAAACACTCTCCCGATCTATTCATTAAAGTTGTTTTAGCTTCTGATAAAAATATCTACAGCAAGAGAGCCTGATCTACAGAGATCCAAAAAAAAAAAACAGAAATGTATAAATGTTTGGTTCCCGCTTTTATTCGTCGGCACATTTACGTACGATTTCGATTTGTTTGTAAACACAGAGGTTCGAAATTTAGGGTTAAACAATATCTCTGGGATATCCCATGCATAGTTCATATAATTGATATTTATAACTATGTTATTGTTGATTACCATTAAAATTCAGTTTCCCTGTACAATACCAATTAATTAAGTAGAATAATTCTGAAAACTTTTTGGACTCACTTCTTAAAATATAAGGAACAACAAAACATATCCAACAAAAAACATTGTTTCACCGCCACAAACTAATATTTTAATGTATTTCGTTGAGGTACTTTCTAGGACATTAAATCAGTTAACAGTAACTTTACAACTAAATTCGTAACAAAACTATTTTTTGACCTATTCAGATTTTCGGCATTTAATCGGTAACATAACAATAAAATCATAAAAAACAATCTTTTTTTATTTTTTTTTTAAGTTTTAAATCTAGTGGCTACTAAAGTTTTAACAATTTTATTGTTGATTCTTAATACTTTTTTTCTCCAAGTACATAACTTAACATATCAACTCTAAATACGTAATTTGATATTATTGAATATTTATTAAAAGGGGAAACTTTTAATAGATTTCGGTTTTGATTTGTTAACTTAATAACCGTAAATGACAGTTTTTTTGTTTGTTAATCTAATCTAAATTGTTTAGAACAGAAATCGCAACAAACGCAGAGTTTCGGTTCCTTTTTTTTGACTACTGGGTTCTATTTCATTAATTAGTAACTTTAGTACCACTCAATTTTATAAAAACATTTTACTGCGGGTATGTAAAACGTTTTTGAATTGAAACTTTCTCTGCTTTTTGGAATAACTAGTAATGTACACCAACAGCAAACTTCCCGATTTCACAACCCTTCACCAGTCGATGAGCAAGCTCCATATCCTAAGCTTTTCTTGCGGACATCATCAAAATTTTCACGGTTGTCGCTGCGAAAAGCTGAATTTTCCTGCACAGTGTGCTTTTGTGGCTGATTCCTTAAACTCGTTCGCGTTGCTGATGGTCGCGTGTGAAAAATACAATAAAATACAACACTTAAAAGCCAGGAAAATCTAACAAATTAAGGCCATAACAAGGAAATTGTAAAGTGCAGTGTTGATATTCACAAAGGGGGGGCCGAAAACGGATAAGAGGGATCTAGAAAGAAGCTGCTTTCACTTTCTTCGCAGTGGGCCTTTTAGAAATTTTTCACACATTCGCATGTGTTGGTGCGGTGGCGCGTTGGTGTGTAGGCTATTACATATGCGTGGGTAGGTCAATCGGTCAGCTTGAACCTCTCAACTGTTAGAACCCTCACCAAAACATGGATTACTTAATGTAATTAATAAGCCAGCAAGGCACACTATGTATCCATACATCATTTCCCAGGCGGGCCATCAAAAGACCACGAGCAAATTAGTTTTTGCTGCCAAAAGCGCGCTCTTGACCCCATTTCTTGTCTATAGAGTTTTGCCCTAACTCCCAGGAAGTAACCAGCTTAATCACACCCGCATTAATATACTTTTATAACTTTTTTGGGGAATTACCCTAAGAATTCTACCTATGCAAACCAATTTTTGCAACGAAATATAAGCCAAAAAGGTATTTAAAGGCTTTCGTATTTTGGTAATCTAATGAAAGTTGAATTTTGTTTGCTGCAAAGGCCAAAAGCTCGGCTGCAGAAGGAGCTTGCCTGAGAGAGAGTTTGTGAGAGAAAGTCGCTTTCTCTCAGTCAAAGTTGATTGCCCATTTGACAGTTGGGTCACAAAAAAGTCGTTGCGACAACAAAGGAAAATGTAAACATTGCGCGTGTTTTTGTTTTGGTGCTCTCTCCCTCTCACACCCACTTAGCCACGTAAGTGGGTTATATATATAGGTTGCTCTGGGCCAGGAAATGCCGATAAGCTATCACCTATCACAGCCGATGAAAATTCGTTGTCTGTTCACTCGAATGGAATTAAGTAAAATCCAATAAAGTGCTCTGATAGCAGGAGTTAACCGAAAATATGCTCTAAAAAACTAATGGAACCATCATGGAAATTTCTAGAGATTTCTAAGGGGTTTCAAAGTATTACAATGTTTAAGGGGTGGAATTCTCAATATATACTTAAATATTAACGTAATTCTTGTAGATCTACAATCTTTAAACGACTCTTCACTGCAGACTAGCAAACAAATGCCAAATTTTTACAAACCGCCGCTATTAAAACGTCCAAACTAAAGACCATACAAATACAACAAAACTATATGTCACCACCGTCGAATTTCTACAACTAATAAACCCCATTGTCTAAACAAAACTAAAAGCTTTCACCGTATTTAAGTGAGTCTGAATAAAAAGTGAGCATGTCTGTGTGGCGACTGAGACCAAACACACCTGTTGCTGCGATGCTTTGACCGCAATTCGCTATTTGGCTTTTGGCAAGCACCATTCCCCAAGGATATAAACCGCATTTTAAACGAAAGGCAAATCAATATTGTGCGTCCGAATGAAACTTCAAATATGAATACAGGTAGAAGGTCCCTAAATCATTACGATAATTGGTTTTAAATAATGGGATGATCCGTTTGTCTTAAATAAATGAAAGGAAGAGCAATTTAATGTGACCTTATTGTTTAAAGCATGGATTTTTTAGCATTTAAATTAAATACAACTTTTTTAGATTAATGTTACATTAGTGTCTTGATTCTCGCTATTTTCTTTTTAAAAGAATGATCAATATATCTTATAAATAAAGTTTCATTTTGGCTATTTACATATAGCTATTTATAATTGGTGAAGTCAAATTATTCAATAGGGTAACCAAAATTCTCCTAATGAGTTCTGAAATAAAATGCCATAATTTATTTAATACTATTATTTTCAAGGAATACTTTTACTAGGTTTAGTTTACTAACAGCAGACGGAATAGCCAAGTTTATTATGCCAATCAATAACCTCCAATACTTCACATTTCACTAACTTTAATAACTTTATGTATTACCACCCCCTGTGCCGCCTTTTTACACCCCATTGACAATACCCAAAGGAGACCATAAGGAACAAGCCTCGTTAACACCGCAACAGCAACAATCGCCGCAGCAGCCAGAGCCACAGCAACCAATTACCCGACACGATGCCTTGGATAGTTCTAGTGCTAACAATAGACTAAATCATAAACAAAATAACGATAAGGATAGGGATACAACTAGCGATAAGAATTGGGAGGCGGCGGGCAGAGATTTATTGCCGGCCAGTGTTGTCATCGTCGATGAATCATGTGCCTCGAAAAGTCAGAAGCAACCCATAGAGTCGAGAAGTGGGGCCACCACCTCATCGCAACGCCGCCGGCAATTGCAATTCCAGAGACAAAAGGAGGCCAAACTTTATGACCGTGGCGATGGGGAACGGGATCGGGAACGGGAGCGGGAACGTGAAAGGGAACCCTCGACCTCGACCTCCACCTCCACCTCAACCTCCACCACCGCCACAACCACTGTGATGGGTGGCGGGGAGCTGGTGAACTGTATTGCCTACGATGACAACACCCTGGTCATCGAGAGGAAGCCCTCGCCCACCTCCCCGTCCACCTCCCGACGTTATCTGAAGGCCGAAACTCCGACGCGTGGCAGTCGAAAGTATAATCGCAAGTCATCGTCGTCGGTCAAAAGTGATTTGGAAGTGGTCGTTGTCAAGCCGGAACACCATCATCAGCATCGATCTCCGACTATAACGCTTCCGGTTCCCGCTAACCCACTAACCACATCAGCATCTGCGGGCACTTCGCCCACGGGCGCGGCATTGGGATCTGGATTGGGAACCGCCTCGGGAACGGTGCTGCAACAAAGGTACATACAACTCCAGCTGGAGCACGAAAAGAAATACATTTTCCATGCAATCCAAGAGTTTGATTACATGGAACAAACTAGGCGCTCTAGGGCATAGTAAGTCGGAACCAGACCCCACAATTAACTACTAACTATCGTACTCGTACTCCTATCGTGACTCAATGTTGTCCCATGTGCTCGTCGTCTTAATGTGTGTCTCGTGTGTCTGAAATCGCATGCCAAGTATTTAATGTGCCACATGAAGCCCATAGTAGTAATATAGTAACCGACTTTAAAGTTTTATCGGGTTATAAATAGGTTCAAAAGAAGCCTTGTGTATACTTGTGACTCCCGGTGTAAAGAAATAAATTGATTTATTGATATCGTTACGAAATTGCAAAATTTGATTGTCTAGATCTTGGCCCACCCACCTATCAGTTGATTTATGATGGCCTTAAATTATCATGCCAAGTTTAGTCATAATCGGATAAACATATGTGCCATAAAAACGAAGTAAAATTAGTTTGTTTATTGACGAAATTCAATAAACTACAATATTATAGTTTATCACGACTTTTCACAAATCAACACAAAACATCTGTCAGAGGAATGATTTGCCTTCTGTCGATGAATTCTCATTTAAAAGTTACAAATAGGAAATACAAAATGTACATTTTCAAAGAAATGGATTTGAATTGAGTTTCTTTAAAGATAGAAGTATTTACATGGGATTTGATGATGCCCTTAATAATAATTAACTTAGTTTAAACTAGATAATCCCAATGAAATCTAAAAACACCCCTGATTATGTTAGGGATTTTTACAATGGAACACTTTAAGGTTATTTAGTTATGTACCCTATATGGCCACACCCCACCCTGTAGAATAAATGGTTGATGGCAGGTGAAAGAAGAATTTTAAATAATGTAATGTACTATTCCTTCCATACGACAGCTGCAGTGCCCTCGATCCACTCGAGGATCCGGACCAACCCAGTGGGACCACCAGGAGGCGACCCACCAGCACCGAGCTAGCCCTCAGCAACGTCACCAGCCAGATTGTGAACAACACCACCTACAAGTTAGACTTCAAACAGCGCCGGCACAAAAGCATCAACGGTGGTGGTGGTGAGCCAGCGTCAGCGGGATCCAGATCGGGATCTTTGACGGGCTTGGCCACAGGATCGGCGATCAGCCCGGGAGCAGGACCCTCTACGTCTGCCTCCAGCGGTAAGCGTCGCAAATCGAGTTGCACATCCTGCGGCGGTGGTGGTATCAGTGCCCCGCCCTCAAGACTAACGCCCGAGGAGGCGTGGCAACTGCAACCGCAGAACAGCGTCACCAGTGCCGGCAGCACAAATAGTAGTTTCAGTGGCGGCTGTGACGAGGACAGTAGTTACAGTGCCGTCGGTGGCGACAGCAGCAGCAGCAATAGTTGCAACTGCGATATTACCGGTGATAATAGTACGTTGCATGGTTTTGGCGTCGGTGACGTGAGCAGTTTTATTGGTGATTGTGACGAGGGTGAATTCGAGGACGGCACCAACAAGGATCTCAGTTCGCAAACACTGCGCACAGCGGCCATTGTAGCCGCAGTTGCAGCCGCAGCCAAGGAACAGGCCCAGGAGCATTCGCTAGCCGATTGCGAGAGCTTCAGCGATCGCCGGCAGGATGCCGATGAGGGTGTCCGCATCTTCCAGGATAGCAGCGGCGGCAACAACGACTCACTCGAGGACGTCGGCGAGGTGGACGACAACGCTGACGTTGTTGTGAGGAAGAATTCGAGGAATCGCCCCTCGATCAGAAGGACATGCAGAATCACCGAGGAGGACGACGACGACGAGGACGAGGACGACGGTGATCAGGATATCGATCGAGAGGATCAGGAGCTAGACGACGAGGAGCCCGAGGGCACCACCATTGACATTGATGAACAGGAACAGCAGGAGCAAGGGGAATCCGCTGAAGAGGGCGACGAGGACGACGACGAGGACGTCGACGAGTATTTCGAGGAGGAGGAGGACGACACCCAGGCCTTTTCGCCATTTTACTCCAGTTCCGCGGAGCTAATAGACAATTTCGGTGGCGGTGCTGGGAAGTTCTTCAACATAATGGACTTCGAACGCGGAGCCGCCGGCGGAGGTGGCTTCTCACCAAACGGCGGTCCTGGCAGCGGCGATGCCTCCCGGGCGGCGAGATACGACTCAGGAGAGGGGGATCTGGGCGGCGGCAACAATATCATGGGTAAGTCTTCACTTGCCAATCTCCCTAACCGTCTTACAAGCAAGGAAAAATTAGGATTTCAATCAACCAATCAATCCACTATATCTGATCAATTTAAAAATAATTTTTTTTACTGAAACAAATTGAAGAAATAAGTTTATTTTCACATACCTGAAAATATTGGAATAAATCAATTCTTCATCCAAAACATATTTTACTTAAAATTACTCAAACCAAGATAATAGCCAACTCTAATTAAAAAATTTTACGCAATTAAAAAAATGAATTTTTTTTTAAATAAATATTTAAAATCTTGCATATTTAAAATGAATAAAAACCAAAACAAATGATAAACAATGCGAAAAATATTTTTATAAAATTGAATAATGTTTTAGGAGATACTTTTTAATAAAGAAAATATTTAACCTTCCTTTATGGTTTTGTTAAAATGATTAAATATTTAAGCTAAAATCGAAATAATATAAGCAAAAACAAAAATGTTTTAAATATTTTAAACTAATAAGTTTGATTGAAATCATTTTTTCTGCTTACTAACGCAACCCTTATAACTCCCCTCAAGGCATCGATTCTATGGCCATCGCAAACATTCCGGAAACCATGAACGGCACCACAATCGGACCAAGTGGAGCAGGTGGCCAAAAAGCTGGCGCAGCTGCAACTGCCGCTGGCCAAAAGAGACAACAGCGGCGGGGCAAGCCGCAACCAGATAGACCACAACGAGCACTGTTTTGCCTCAGCCTCAAGAATCCCTTGCGAGCTTTGTGCATTCGCATTGTGGAGTGGAAGTATCCTTTTCATAACCAAAACAAATAAAATAGCATCGAACTAGTTCAACAGTTTAAAATCAAAAGTTCACCAGTCCCTTTTTTCGGTGGAATGTTAATATAAAACATATAAATTACAATCTCTTGTTGATCTAGTTCGATGAGGTACAAAAACATCCGCGATCTGGCTTTCCTTAACACTTTTACCCCTCTAGACCATTTGAGTTCCTTATTTTGTTAACCATTTTTGCCAATTGTATTGCCTTAGCCGTATACACGCCTTATCCGGGCAGCGATTCGAACGTAACGAATCTAACTTTGGTAAGTTCTGTCCATATAAAAAATATTTATCAAATAAATGATGTTTACTATGGCTTACTAATTAATATGAATTTCTTTCATGTATTTCTTACGTTCACCTCATTATACGCATCCAAATCGCACATTCAATACACTCATAAATGCACCAACGATACGATCCTTAAAACCAACTCTGAACCCTGAATTCCTGATCCGAAAAAAACACACATGCGCTCTAAAACAAAAACCAAAATAAAACAAAACCCAACACCAACACCGAAAAACAGGAAAAAGTTGAATATATATTCCTAGTAATATTCACATCGGAATGTGTTATGAAAATTTTAGCATATGGTTTTGTGTTACATAATGGTGCATATCTAAGAAATGGATGGAATTTATTAGATTTTACAATTGTAGTTATAGGGTAAGCATATAAAATATACCAGTTAAAAGCGCTTAGCGCCTAGGCCCTCTGTGGCCTCGTTTTAACCATTTTCTATGTTACCTTATATCCAATTCAATCGAAATTGACCAAATCAGAAAATCGTAAAACGAAAAAATTTGAAATCAAATCTTGAAATGAAATTATGCCTAGACTGAGACACGTATGAACTTTGTATGCCGCCCATTTCCAGAGCGATAAGTACTGCACTCTCCCATCTGATGAAGGACGCCTTCGATGTGAAGGCCCTACGTGCCTTTCGTGTGCTACGTCCACTGCGACTTGTATCGGGTGTACCAAGTAAGAGCTACATTGCATCGGCGAAAACAAATCTATAACCCAAAAACGAAACCATCAGACCCGACAGAGCCAAATTCTAGAAACTACGGATTGGTTCGTAGTTAAAATACTGCACAGTAAAAATAATGTAAAAATAATTATTATCTATTACTTAAATGTTATTCTTATTGTTATAAACAAAGAGAAGAACCTTATAGCCTACAATCAATTCCAATGAAAAGTAAAATTTCCGATAGACTCTCTTAAGTATTTGTGTTTAATACCTCAATTTTTTCTAGTTTAGACTTTATACGTAACATATTTTCTGTGCAGTGTTTTCTGCTTAACATTGATTGTATGCACTATATTTTTATCTGGCATCTAAACTAACGAGACCCCCAATATCCAATCGAACATTGGCAACTCACAATGCTATCCTACAGGTCTACAGGTTGTGCTGAATTCAATTTTAAAGGCCATGGTGCCACTGTTTCACATTGCACTCCTGGTCATATTCGTAATCATAATCTATGCGATCATTGGCCTAGAGCTCTTCTCTGGCAAATTGCACAAGGCGTGCCGCAATGAGATCACAGGTAAGCGGAGCTTCTCCCATCATCATCGAATCGTACAATATTTATACGTTGTACGAATATCATTCAAATGTCTTGAATGCCACCAGATATGTCGCATTACAAAATCAGCGTCCAAAAAGGTTCTATCACTAGCAGATTAGTGCACATGGAAATCGATGGCTGACATGAAGCTGACCAGAATACGTCAAGAGAATGCCTCGATTTCCGGCTAATCTGCTAGTCAATAAAACTGTTGATCAATGGTTTGGGACAAGTCAAATATGTCTAAGATATGGCATATTCCGGATACGACACTCCACGACAAGAAAACTCAATAATGGCACTCCACGAACACAACAGTATCTCATATCTATATCACCTCACCCCATTCCATTACATTTCACTTCATCACTAATGCATGAATCCTAAACCAAACAAAATCCAACGAATCGGAATCTAGGTGAATACGAGGATGAAATTCGACCCTGTGGAGTAGGATATTCATGCCCAGCGGGCTTCAAGTGCTATGGCGGCTGGGATGGACCAAATTTTGGCATTACCAATTTTGACAACTTTGGCCTGGCCATGTTGACGGTATTTCAGTGCGTCACCCTTGAGGGCTGGACCGATGTCCTGTATAGTGTAAGTGAAGCTAAAATGCATCCATTATCAGAAATTTTAGCTAGTTAAATAGTTATTATCCTAAGTTAATCTATTAAATACAATTTAAATTTGGCTAATACCTACATAATCTTCAGATCCAAGATTCAATGGGCAGCGATTGGCAGTGGATGTACTTCATTTCCATGGTCATCCTGGGCGCCTTCTTCGTGATGAACCTTATTCTCGGTGTGTTGTCCGGTGAGTTCTCCAAGGAGCGTAACAAGGCCAAGAATCGCGGTGACTTCCAGAAGCTGCGAGAAAAGCAGCAAATTGAAGAGGATCTTCGAGGCTATCTTGATTGGATTACCCAAGCCGAGGATATCGAACCTGACGCCGTGGGTGGTCTGATATCCGATGGCAAGGGCAAGCAGACCAACGAAACAGACTCCGCCGAGAATCTGGGCGAGGAAATGCCTGAGGTTCAGTTGACTGAATCACGTTGGCGCAAAATGAAAAAGGACTTCGATCGGGTCAATAGACGAATGCGCCGAGCCTGCCGCAAGGCTGTCAAATCCCAAGCATTCTACTGGCTCATCATTGTTTTGGTGTTTCTCAACACTGGCGTCCTGGCCACAGAGCACTATGGGCAACTTGATTGGCTGGATAGATTCCAGGGTGAGTGTTACGAAATAAACAACAAAAAATGCAAATTGCTAAAAAATTCGCGGTTCAGCTTGTTTGAAACAATGTTATTGTGGTTTTTTTTTTAGTATTGAATTAAAATATAATATACTTTTTCTTTTTCAGAATACACCAATATGTTCTTTATTGGTCTCTTTACCTGTGAAATGTTATTGAAGATGTACAGTCTAGGCTTTCAAGGCTACTTCGTTTCACTGTTCAATCGGTTCGATTGTTTTGTGGTGATTGGCAGTATAACAGAAACCTTGTTGACCAACACTGGCATGATGCCTCCATTGGGTGTCTCCGTGTTGCGATGTGTGCGTCTGCTAAGAGTCTTCAAAGTAACCAAGTGCGTAAATTCTAATAAAAGTTATGAGATCAAATATAATAACACGCTAATTTTTAGGTACTGGCGATCTCTTTCGAATCTCGTTGCTTCCCTATTAAACTCTATACAATCGATTGCTTCGCTTCTCTTACTGCTCTTCCTCTTTATTGTGATATTTGCTCTGTTGGGTATGCAAGTCTTTGGTGGCAAATTTAATTCAAAGCCCAATGAGGAAAAGTACCGAATGAATTTCGACTGTTTCTGGCAAGCTCTGCTCACAGTCTTTCAGGTAAGTGATTTTTTGAAAATTTGTGTTCTAGAATGGTATGCAATGATATACATTTTCCAGATCATGACTGGTGAAGATTGGAATACTGTGATGTACGAGGGCATCAAAGCCTATGGCGGGGTGTCTTCTTATGGTGCCTTGGCCTGTATTTACTTTATAATTTTATTCATATGCGGTAACTATATCCTGCTGAACGTGTTCTTGGCCATTGCTGTGGATAATTTGGCCGATGCCGACTCACTGTCCGATGTTGAAAAGGAAGAGGAACCTGTAAGTACGGTATGTGGTTGTACAAAGTTCTACTAAGTAATCATTTTCATTTTTCTAGGTCGATGAATCAGCCCAGAAAAGGTCCCATAGTCCCACTCCAACCATTGATGGCATGGATGATCATCTTAGTATAGATATTGACATGGAGCAACAGGAACTGGATGACGAAGACAAAATGTAGGGAAAGCAAAACACTTAAGAAATGCTTCGGGCCTGACACTCAAGTTTAATTAATCTGATTCACTTATTTCTTTTTAGGGACCATGAGACCTTATCCGATGAGGAAGTCCGTGAGATGTGCGAGGAGGAAGAAGAAGGTATGTCATGTCGAATTCTATTAACCAATCCACCGACTAAGCTCTGTGTAAGATTTATACATAATCTAAGAACTATAAATTAAGTACTTTAGCTTATGCTTAGAATTTCTCAAAAAAAACTAACACATATCAAAACCAAACCAAAAATATTTCCTAAAACAATGCCGCCGACGCCTACATCAACTGCTGCTATTTTTCGGAAACCACGCACCCAAAAATACCCAACAAAAATTAAAAACACACGAAAACACTTGCAAATATTAATCGAAAGACTCCAATTCCGAAGTGTCAGCACGTGTCACTGCACGACCCAGACGATTATCCGAGGTCAGCATGAAGAAGACTAAAAAGCCCATCCCGCGAGGCAGTGCCTTTTTCATTTTCAGTTACACGAACAGGTAATTCAATCAACCAATTCATCGATCCATCGCCGATCGACAGCCTACAAAAGACACACACTCGCACACTATTTAAATATGATTCATGTGTCTTGTGATTGGAGTTACTTAATTTTACACTGGTTCCTTTGCCGTTTGTTGTTCGCATGTGACAAACAATCGATTATAATTCCCTATCGAGCTGTATCTAATGCGTATTGCGAATGTACATAACTCCTATTCTTTTTAGTTTAAAGAAACCAAAAACAAAACACCAATACGACACCAATAATATTTTTGATTTATTTAATTTTTATTGGTTTTTGCATTTTGCTGTTAAGGTTGGCCAATTATAAGTATATTATTTTAATTACTTTCTTTCTTATAAAGATATAATAATAGGTATTCGATAGAAATGAAAAATTTTTAGTAAGAACCTAAGTATATTTTTAAGATATTTGTAGTTTTATTGTATATATGGTTTTTGGACAAATTCTTATAAATGTGTTTATTATTTTTTCCAAATTGGCAACTTACATATATATACGTAATATATGAATAAATTTGTATTGCATATAGTGGATGAAGAAGGCATGATTACAGCACGACCCCGACGTATGTCTGAGGTTAATACGGCAACGAAAATTCTACCCATACCGCCGGGCACATCATTTTTTCTTTTCTCGCAAACGAACAGGTTTTTATGTTTGAGTTTTATTTTCCCCCGAGTATCGAAAGTCTCCGAAAATACTATATATTTTGCATATGTGTGTGCAATTCGTGTGTGTGTATGCGTAAATTATGTTTTTTTTAAAACATAATTTCAATAATCATGTACTTGTCCTTTTGTTTAACCTTGTTTTGTATACTGTCATAAGTCCACAAAATCCCGAATTAATTTTTTTATTTTGATTAGATTATAGAAATTGATTTTGGTAGACCAAATTTATATAGATTCTTAGCTGCTTCTTATACCATGATTTTGTTTTCTAACTTGTCTTGTGAAAACTCTAATTGCATGATAAAAAGAAATATTTCTGAGTTTATTTTTGTGATATAGAATATTTTAGGCACTCGTTTTTTAACGGTGTTTTTTTAACCATATTTCAACAGATTCCGCGTCTTCTGCCATTGGCTTTGCAATCACGGCAATTTCGGCAACATCATCTTGTGTTGCATTATGTTTTCGTCCGCTATGTTGGCAGCAGAGAATCCTCTGAGAGCCAACGATGAACTGAATAAAGTAAGTAGCTCCTGTTCCGAACCGAAAAAAAACCGCGTCAAATGATTTTAAAAACTTGTAAGTTAAGATTGAAGCTCCAGACCAGATGATATCCCTTTTGCCTTATACTAGAAACACTATTCATTCGATGTCCTTCACCACTGTTCATTTGTTTTTGCAGGTGCTCAATAAATTTGATTATTTTTTCACGGCAGTTTTCACAATAGAACTGATTCTGAAATTGATTTCATACGGCTTCGTATTACACGACGGAGCCTTTTGCAGATCCGCATTTAATCTGTTAGATTTACTTGTGGTCTGCGTGTCATTAATATCTCTAGTGTCCAGGTAAACGATAATCTAAATAACTACTCTAACCCAGTAGTTGTGATACTAATTACTTCTGGAACATAAACAATAACGTCGATTTCAACTGCAGTTCGAATGCGATTTCAGTCGTGAAAATTCTACGTGTGCTCCGTGTTTTAAGGCCACTCAGAGCTATTAATCGTGCCAAGGGTCTCAAGGTAAGAATTCATCCAAATCCTAATCCTATCTCGCTACTTTCTTTTCTGACACTCAAATAAATGCTTCAATTAAAAATGGTTACACTTTTTCTTTTAATTTAAGTTTTATTATTTTAATTTTTATTTATCAACGAAATGCACAAAATAATTTCAAGAATTTCTCTCCAACTAATAAGCAATTTAAAACTGTTTAATAATGATAACCCTAAGAAGTGGTCTTGGGCCTTCAATTAACTTTTGAGTATGCCAAACAAAAAACCTTGAAATGCTGGGTGTAGGGTGCACCACAATAAAGTTATACAAAAAAGAAACAAATAAATGAAGCAAAAAAAGTATATTCATGAACTATACATAGCTGACAAACCTTTTTTTTAATTTTGAGCTTTACTCGTAACACCTTAACGAAAATGGGAGTGGAATAGAAATGTATGGGCGTGGCTTGGGCATAGTGAAATCTATGTAATAACCCCAAATACTAAACACAAGACCAGCAAACTGTTCGCGCTATAAAAGGAAGTCAGAAACCAAAAACATGCCTTATTTATGATAAGTTTTATATATTAAATAGAGTATTACTATAACTATATATCGTCGTATCACATACAGCATGTTGTTCAATGTGTCATAGTCGCTGTTAAGACTATCGGAAATATTGTGCTCGTCACATGCCTACTGCAGTTCATGTTTGCCGTAATAGGAGTCCAATTGTTTAAGGTATGATTTTACTTTTAAGTTCCCACTTTGTTTGTTTCCGTTTTAAATAAGCCTAAGAGTAGGGAAAATATATAAAGTAGAGCTACCAATATATTTTAAAATACCTTATAGCAAAGGTGTTAAATGATTATACTTAGCATTTAAGGATCTGTAAAAATGTCAATTTAAAATGCATTTATAAGTGATGTAAAAATTTTGGACTTGCAGCCACCGCATGAAACCTTTTTAAGAATAAAAACCTTCAAAGGAAAAGCTTAAGTTAATTTACCTACAATTGAAAATAGAAAGTTATATTTTTCTAGAACCAGTTTTTAGGCTTATTCTTAAGAAATTAATTTGGGTGTACAACCTTGCAACTTTCCAAGACCCCTAACATAATGTTGTTGTTAAAATCAAATTTTTTCGTTCGAATTTGCACAAATACTAATATTGTTTCAAAGCTTTCTAATTTGATTTGACTTAAAATTATGTTGACTAACTTTTGTAGCTTTATTGGTTTTACTTAAAATCAAATGGTAAATAAATCAAAATCGATCAACTGCAAACGTCTAGCTAATGTACATAAAACCAACTTTTTGCTGGCTAGTATTGCTTATTAATGCTCAGCATAATATATTTCAGACCAAGTCGGTATCAAAGATATATCAGCAAATAGTCATTCACAGGAAACGGATTAGAAACCAGCTAAAACATGTGAATTGGGATTCTTTATAAAACAGAAACCGGGATGAATAGTTATCCTTTTGAAATTTACTTTTAAGGATTATTAACCGCCCATGAAAGCGATTCCACCGATTTTAACACCACTCACACAACCTAAAACACATTATACCATATTTTGTAATATCAACTCTTATATATTCCACACCCATTTTCTGCGATTGTACACGTCTAAATGCAACAATAGATATCGATATGCAATCATGAGCACACTTCCACATACAGTATATATACGCTATGTGCTACATATATAGCGCACACATCAGCACATGAATTTTGGGTTTTATTCTTTAGCAACAAATCAGCAACCTACCTTGCACCCTAGCATCAAGGCCTATCCGCCCTTTAGTAAATAAAATTCCCAGGTGTATAGAACCCCAAAAAATTGCGGACCATCAGTAACAACAACTCACTAAAACAATTAAATAGAATAAAAACCCTAATAAATCCACAGTTAAGTCATATTCCTAAATGTTGCCGACAAATAAGAATAATAAAAACTTATTATTTTTAATGGATGACTTTACTATGGACTTACAAAAAAATAGTTAAAAATGTTTTTGATTTTTATTTCATTATTTACTTTCTTTACTTTCATAATCTAAGCCTTTTGATTTTTATTTTATTTATACCTTCTGTTTTCATTATTATTATTCCAATTGTAAAAAATATAACTAAAATTCTATTTGTAGAATTTTAAAAACAAAACACACACACTTCTTATAAAAGGATTTCCCAATTTTTTAAACGTATTTTCTTCCCTTTTTCTCTCCTCGAACGTGTTTCGGTTGTTTTCAATTGAATTTTGCAAACCCAACAAAAAAATGTCGTATTATTAATACTGATATAATGCCAAAAACCATTTGATTTCATCATATAAATATGTGGCCACCAAATACAAAAAATAACCCTATTAATTGATGCTGACGCCCCACACAAACATTAATTGAAAATGAAAATATAAATTTTAATTATCATTCATTCGCAATAAATTTAAACAACCAACCAATTGGCCTACACTGATAAAAACATTAAACTTCTGCAGTATGTGGTCAAGTGCGTTGTAGTCGCAATCAAAACCATTGGTAATATCATGTTGGTGACATATTTGTTACAATTCATGTTCGCTGTTATTGGAGTACAACTCTTTAAGGTAATTTCTTTTGAATTATATATGAAAAGTCATTGGTGAAGGGTATCTTCAGACGGCTTTAAGTGTGCGCTTCTATTTTTCGAAAGGAACAAATATAAATAAATTTTCAAATGCGGCTTAATCTGTGTGTGCTTTCAATTTTGTAGTTTCCTTTCATCTTGGTATTTGTGTGTAGGGTAATTTTTATTGAAAGGTAACTATTATCGATGTTATATCTTTGAATTTGACTAAACATAAGTCTTTTTCTAAAGTAAAGGCTGTTTTGTAACAGAACAAATTTCGCTTCGCAATAGCTTGGTAAATCAAAAAACGAATATTCTCAAGTTTTACCATCCAGCTCAGTTCCAGCTTTTTCAAACTAACCTGAAAGGCAACGTTAGCTCGCTCCCTTGCTAACCCAATGTAATATACTTTTATATTTTCCCATGTACGTAACACTGTTTTTAAACCCAATAACCTCTGTTGGTGTCCAGTCTGTAAATAATGTTCTGTCCAAAAAAAAAAGAAACTAAAATCGTTGTCGTCTATCAACAATTTCGAGCAGAGTATGTGTAAATGTGTTTGCATATGAAACACCCTGTAAATGTGTGCATACATTTAAGAAAATATGTAGTACTAGTCTATCGTATTCTGCTCAAAGCTATTTTTGAACTAGGTATTAGTTAATAGTCCGTATAGTAAAGCAGTTATAATGTTTGTGATCCCTGGGATAGCAAACTCGATCGAAGATTACTTAACGATGAGATTGCTACCCATAACATATCATCTATATCATTTCATAAGCTAATCGTATTATTATCTTTTCATTCCCTGACGTCCCTTAAAAATGTTAAACCCATCAAAAAATAGGGTAAATTTTTCAAGTGCTCTGATGGTTCCAAAATGAAGCAAGAGGATTGCTAGTAAGTCTTAAATAAGTAAGTAAAAGCGTTAGTTTATATCGAAATACTTTTTTTAGCGGCACTTATCTGGTCTATGAAGAGGGTGATGTTCACAAACCGCGACTCAAGGAACGGGAATGGAGTAACAATCGGTTCCACTTTGACGATGTGGCCAAGGGCATGTTGACCCTTTTCACGGTATCCACCTTTGAGGGTTGGCCAGGGTGAGTTTTTATCAACACTTTTTTTTTCAATACCTCTTTTATATATTTTATATATTTAAAACTCCAGCTTGCTGTACGTTTCAATTGATTCGAATGAGGAAAACGGCGGTCCAATACACAACTTCCGTCCGATCGTAGCTGCCTACTATATAATCTACATCATTATTATTGCCTTCTTTATGGTGAACATATTCGTCGGTTTCGTTATTGTCACCTTTCAAAACGAGGGTGAACAGGAATACAAAAATTGTGATCTGGATAAGAACCAGCGTAATTGCATAGAATTCGCTTTGAAAGCGAAGCCTGTTAGGCGCTATATACCGAAGCATGGTATACAATACAAGGTCTGGTGGTTCGTCACATCATCATCCTTTGAGTACACCATATTCATACTGATCATGATAAATACGGTAACGCTGGCCATGAAGTTCTATAATCAACCGTTGTGGTACACGGAACTATTGGATGCCTTGAATATGATATTTACGGCGGTCTTTGCCCTAGAGTTTGTCTTCAAACTAGCCGCATTTCGTTTTAAAGTAAGATTACCCATTTACTTATATCTGAAATCAGATAGTAACTGATTTATCTATTACTTTTCAGAACTACTTTGGTGATGCCTGGAACGTTTTCGATTTCATCATTGTCTTGGGCAGTTTTATAGACATTGTCTACTCTGAAATTAAGGTGCTTAAATGTGATTTATGGATTAGGACTGGAAATAATAATTTCAAATATTTGCAGAGCAAGGATGCTTCTCAGAAACCCGAATGCGACATTGTAGAGGACTGTAAAGCCACAAAGAAATCTGTGTGTTTATATTTAATTTTTTTCTACATACATTTGTATAACCTATTTTCTTGCAGGCTGGTTCAAATCTAATATCAATTAATTTCTTCCGACTGTTTCGAGTCATGCGACTTGTGAAACTTCTGAGCAAAGGCGAAGGCATTCGAACATTACTTTGGACTTTTATCAAATCTTTTCAGGCCCTGCCCTATGTAGCCCTACTAATTGTGCTTCTATTCTTTATCTACGCAGTGGTGGGGATGCAAGTAAGTCGTATTAATATTATATTAATATTAAAAAGCAATATTAATTTGTTTGCATTTTTATTTGTCAGGTTTTTGGCAAAATTGCTCTGGATGGTGGTAACTCCATAACGGAAAATAACAACTTCCAGACTTTTCAACAGGCCGTGCTCGTACTATTTCGATCGGCCACCGGAGAAGCTTGGCAGGATATTATGATGTCCTGCTCGGCCCAACCAGATGTTAAATGCGATATGGATTCAGATACGCCTGGCGATGCGTGCGGCTCCTCAATAGCCTATCCCTACTTCATTTCCTTTTATGTTCTCTGCTCGTTTTTGGTAAGAGCCATTAACATTAATGTATTCTATTTTATCTGATAATATTACAATGTATTTTTTAGATCATTAATCTTTTTGTGGCCGTCATTATGGACAACTTTGACTATTTGACGCGCGATTGGTCCATTTTGGGACCACATCACCTGGACGAGTTTATTCGTCTTTGGAGCGAATACGATCCGGATGCCAAGGGACGCATCAAACACTTGGATGTGGTCACACTACTGAGAAAAATCTCGCCGCCACTCGGCTTTGGCAAGCTGTGTCCACATCGAATGGCCTGCAAACGACTGGTCTCCATGAACATGCCCCTCAACTCCGATGGAACTGTACTGTTCAATGCCACACTATTTGCCGTGGTCCGCACATCGCTGAGTATTAAGACGGATGGCAACATCGATGATGCCAACTCCGAGCTGCGGGCCACAATCAAGCAGATCTGGAAGCGAACCAATCCAAAACTCCTAGATCAGGTGGTTCCGCCGCCGGGCAACGATGACGAGGTGACCGTCGGCAAGTTCTATGCCACATATCTGATTCAGGACTACTTCCGCCGGTTCAAGAAGCGCAAGGAGCAGGAGGGCAAAGAGGGTCATCCGGACAGCAATACGGTCACTCTACAGGCCGGTCTGCGAACCCTGCACGAGGTATCCCCGGCTCTCAAGAGAGCCATCTCCGGTAATCTCGATGAGCTGGATCAGGAGCCGGAGCCGATGCATCGAGTAAGTTTCCTTGAAGGAATCTATAGTTTTACATATAGCATAGTAGCATTACATACCCACAAAACTTTTATGCCAAATATCCTAGCACATGAACGAAAAATTAAAATTAATTATAAACAGGGCTTCCTTTAGGGACACTTTAAAATCAGTATCGAACTATTCCCGATTGCTATTCTTGGCAATAAGACTTCACATAATTTTTTCGTCGGATAGATCACTCTGTTAATAAAGCGTCAAACGTGACTAGAAGGATAAAAAAAAAAATTTAAAAAGGGTTTATTTTAAAAATTTGAATTCATAACTACCTGTGAATATTAGTACTTCCATTTGCTTTCCTAAAAATATTTTAGTTGTCGGACAAAAAATTTACCTTTTAGGACTATTCTGATTTTTAATTTCGATAAATTATTATTTCGATTATTATCATCTTAACTGTTATAGTAAAAATATGAATATTTAAGTAGTTTTCTCTAAGAAAATTACTTTACTAAATCTAATTTTTTTTAATACTTAAAAAAGAAAACCGAAAAAAGCCAAACTATAAAAAAAATTTACTAAAATGGCTGTAATTTTATATAATATTTTATTAAATTTATAAATATTTTTCACATTTCCCGTAGCGCCATCACACGCTTTTTGGCAGTGTGTGGTCATCGATCCGGCGGCACGGGAACGGAACCTTCCGGCGGAGCGCCAAGGCGACGGCCTCGCAGAGCAACGGTGCTCTGGCGATCGGCGGATCCGCGTCGGCGGCCATGGGCGTGGGTGGTAGTACCATGGTCCTGGGGAGCGGGGATCCCTCTGGCGGGGACTATCTGTACGACACCCTGAACCGCAGTGTGGCCGATGGGGTGAACAATATCACGCGGAACATAATGCAGGCCCGATTGGCGGCGGCCGGAAAGCTGCAGGACGAACTGCAGGCGACCGGAAGTGGCGGAGAGCTAAGGACATTCGGCGAGAGCATCTCCATGCGACCTTTGGCCAAAAACGGAGGCGGTGCGGCCACTGTGGCCGGAACCCTGCCGCCCGAGGCCAATGCCATTAACTATGAGTGAGTATGCGGGGAAGCAGATAGATCTGCAAATGGAGCTGACAGTAGGCCAATTTTAAAGTTCTCACCTAGATAAAAATTTAAAAAAAAAAACGAAAAAAAAAGATATATAAACACACGAAGCTCCATTACCATACTACTTGTTACTATGGCTTGCTGTTTAGTGAGTTGAACCATATTTCTTACTGCCAACAATTATCGTTTTCTGTTTTGTGGCATTTTGTTTGGTCACCTAGTGAAGAGCGCCCTAAAGTTTGTAATGGACAAAAGGAGCCGAGCCAAGCTCAACAACTGACTTGGCACCACCATACCAAAACAAATACGAGTTTTAAATTAGTTGACTTAGCAAAAACTTAGTTGCAATCACAAAATACCTTTAATTGCATACTTGTTGCCACATAAACTAGTGGATTTTAAACCAAATGATACAAAAAAAAAGAACATACTTATTGAGAAAAAAAGAAAAACATAAACCAAACTTTTACTCAATCCCCGAACATTAATTTCAGCAACCGCAATCGTGGTATTTTATTGCATCCATATAACAATGGTAAGCCTAAAATGCTGCAAATTGCAATAATAAAATTAAAACAAATAAAAACATAACAAAAACAACTACAGCAGTAATTGCAACAGCAAGAACATAATGCACTACAATTTATGAACATTATTTAATGTGTTTTATATTTTATTCCTTTTTAACCGGACAAAATTCTAAAAATATAATTCCGATCAAATTGGTTCGTTTGTTGTTTTCACACACTCAAAATTTGACCCTAACAAAAACGCAACAAAATTTATTATAACACCAATCTAATTGTTTACCAAATGATTTGTTTTGTTTTATCTCCGATTATGTAGCTGCTGCATTTCTAATAATCATATTGCAAATTAAAATTATGTACAGATTCTCGCCCACTGCGTTCTAAAATTTGTTTTATTGCCTGCGGCATGTAAAATTGTTGAGAACGACTTTTCAAGTCGAATTGCAAAATCATTAACTAATCAGATGAGGCGGCCAAGTGTTTTTTGTTCATATTGTGTTTTCCTGGCTGTTCATTAATCGGGACAAAATTAATATAACTGAATCGAATAAAAATTGTAATTATGTTTCACAACATTGTAGTACACATTCATTAGATCTTATTTCTGAACTAAACATAAAATAGACTAGTTATCGTAGAACAAAACTCGTAGTTTAGTTATTTTTGAGTGCAGCTTATTATACAGCTAAAAATTAGAAACGCTTTCGCTGCATTATAGTTAAAATCAAGCCAAACACACAAAAACATATTTCAATACATAAAGCATATATTTTTGAGAATATTTTAATTTCAGGACAGCTTACATACAGGTAAAGGTCATAATTCTATATTATAAGTGGAATATATAAAAATAGAAATTCCAGATGTTTACAATTTAAGAAAGTCGATTTGCTTCGTTCTAAAACTGATAGGGTATTTTAATTACACTTTTTAAAACTATTATGTTTATTAGAATTAGTTTCTTTATTTGCTTTAATACTGCGAAGCGGAAAGTCGATAAATTCGGTATTACAATTGGCTGATCTATCTAAAATACTATCGATACCACCTTCTTCTCCAATACTTCTTCCCAATAAATATTGTGCTAACCACACTATAACCTGACATAAAACCACTTCAAGAAATATATTTTCCACTTTAACAATTTAATACGATTAACCAAAGCGTCTGTGGCTCCTTTTGTTAATTACAAACTAATCAACGGATTTAACCCATCAAAAGTCATCAATTTTGTGGAAGAACAAATTCGTCAAAATAAAAAGATATTTTAAAAAAATCAGTCAATAGCGTCTGTTATAGTAATTTGTTTTTCTAACTCTTTCTTACAAAAATCTTTATTATAGCATAAGTGATTCGAGTTTAAAAACCACCGAGTGCTGAGTCTCGAACCCTGACAAAATTCTTGAGTGTCCAAAGAGTCTCCAAAGAGTTCGAACCAAGACTGTTTACCTTTCCATATGGGGATTCTTCCCAAAAGCTAATTTTATTTTTTATTATTTTGTTGTTAAGTTTAAAATGTAAAGAAAAAAGAAAAGAATCAATTGAAACATTCCGTTGTCGGTAAAGATTATGCTAATTCGTGTATCCGACATGAGAGTTCCCTGATAACAATGTGGATTTAATGACATAACACCTACAACAAGAACAACAAACTACAACAAGTACCAGAAACAACTTTAACAACAACAATCGTTTAACACGCAACAACAGCAACAAGAGAGAACGAACGTAATTAAAAGCAATCCCAAAGCAAACCCGATATCGATGTCTATATATTCTATATATATAAAATTTCTTATATATATACTTATAAAAGCCGTGATGTTGTGCCCATCTACTCATGAAGCCTTGGCCTTGGCTTTATTGAGCCGTATCCCTTACCAAAGTGTGTGCCTTGCGACCATATGAACCACATCTTATACATATAATACTAACCAAAAACCAACTACTCAATTGTTATACCCAAGCTGAAAATCTGAACGTTGTCTTCGTTGTAATTGTTAAAAATTTACGTATATGTTATCCTATGCTATGCAAAAAAAAAACATCAGCCAGAAAAATTATTCAAAATGTACTATTGTCTTTCAGTGTTGTATAATCGTCGCTTCCTCTTTTCTTTTGTGTGGGAATTATTGTCACATGGATTGGGGCCTTCGGGTTTCAACATCCACTTCACAAACATTTGACACAAAACACTGTGAATACAAACACAACTCCGAAATAACACCTAATTTAGATGCTTAGATGCAACGCCTGCATTGTTCATAGAACGCCTAGCATTAAAATCCGTATAAATGTTGCCTAGCATTCCTGGAGAATATTGAGCTTTGCCCTATTTATACCAATAACTGCTTGCTACATTTTAGAAAAAAACTTATCGTTTCATTTGTGCCTATGATACTAACATTTATTTTAAAGGTTATGACACAGGTTGTAACAATGTTTGAAAATAGTGTTTAACAGCCTGTAATATCGAATGCTTATCTAACAATTAACTGTAATCATATATTATGAATCAATCTAATAGGCTTGATGATCCATTAAAGCAGAGAAGAGCAACTATATTTTAATTATAAAATTTGGTTCTTGCTTAAAAAATAATTTTAATAATATATATAATATTATTATATTAAATGTCTTAAAGTGTTGAGATTGGATAGTTTGATTTTGACAACTTGTAAATATGAGTCTTATAATTTTATATTAAAACTTTAAAACTTATTTATTAAAATTAACTTAAATATATTTTTAATTTTCTTGTATATAAAACTGGTACTTAACAACTAGTGTAAAATAACTGCAATAATAAGCAAAACCTTTTAGACAAATATATACAAAAAGTAAAGTAACTTGTATAAAACTTTAAAAAATTAGCATCTGGATCATCAAGTTCTAATAAAGCGTGTATAAAAAAACATGCGTATATCAAATCCAACTTATATTAAGTTTTTAATAAAAATCTTTAATATTGTCTTATTTTATGCAAACATTTAGTCTACGCACCCAATGGTGCTATTCCTGGCCACGAACGCATGATCCAATCGACACCAGCTAGTCCCTACGATCAGCGTCGTTTACCAACTTCATCTGATATGAACGGCCTAGCCGAGTCATTGATTGGAGGGGTAAGTAACAATTTGATAAAAAATATAATATGCAAAAGAGGTTATATTCAAGACCAGGATAATATTTATATTAATTGAATTAAATTTGAAACAACATTTCTTCAAAATATACGTGATTTGAAGAAAATCCGACTATTATATGACAAGCACTAAAAACGTAATTTTAAAGTCTGAAGAATTCGCGTTTTTAGCATTCTTGTGAATTGGATTTAAAATTTTAGCCTTTATAAAATGTACTAAGAAAAGCTAATAATGGGTAAAAGGGTAGCACAGGTGGTGTTTCAAAAAATTCGGAGCCAGAAAAAAGTATCTTCGAAATTAAAGTAATATAATTTTGTAATTTTCAGGTACTCGCCGCTGAGGGATTGGGTAAATACTGTGACTCCGAATTTGTGGGGACTGCTGCGCGGGAGATGCGCGAGGCGCTGGACATGACGCCCGAGGAAATGAACCTGGCCGCCCACCAGATCCTCTCGAACGAGCACTCGCTGAGCCTGATTGGCAGCAGCAATGGCAGCATCTTTGGCGGATCCGCCAGCGGGCTTGTTGGAGCTGGGGGAGGGATGGGTGGTGGCAGCAGCATTCGCAACGCCTTCGGCGGAAGCGGAAGTGGTCCGTCCTCGCTGTCGCCGCAACATCAACCATATTCGGGCACTCTGAATTCACCACCGATTCCGGATAATCGTCTGAGACGTGTTGCCACAGTCACGACCACGAACAATAACAATAAGTCCCAACTGAGCCAAAACAATTCGAGTAGCTTAAATGGTAGAGCTAATGCCAATAGCCAAATGAATCAAATGAACCAAATGTCACCAAGTGCACAACAAATGCAGCAACAATCGCCCCAAAGAGGTCAGGGCAACCAGACCTTCTCCTCATAGCCCCCACATTGTAAGCTACACATACAGAATGTCTTCTTGATGGAATTTTAAGTGTTCATCTAGCGATGGACAGTTTATCTATATAATTTTTAGCGGAGAAAAAAACACATTAGTCTTAGCGTCGAGAATTGTTACATTTAAATTGTTCACAAGCGAGAACCAAACCAATAAAACTTGTATAACTTGTATAAAGGAAGTCACCTAATTGTAATTGTATAATAATAATAATGTTTTGCCTTTTTGAGAAATCTATCGTTGGCCTTCGTCCTCTAACGAGCCACAAAACCCAAAAACCAACAAAACTAAGCCTATCAAATTAAGGAAAAATGTATATTTTTGGAAAAAATAAAGGGGAAACCAAACTAAACTGATAATGTTTAACCTGTAATTAGAAATAAAAATCAAAACCAAAAATAAATAAAATTAAAAACACACCAATGTAATTGATTAGATATTAATCACCAAAAAACTTTAAACAAATAATTATATATTAACATTGAACATTTAAACATTATTGAGCGACAGTGTAATAACCTATTTCGATTTAGACGCATTTTATTTTTTAAGTATTTAATAAACGAACAATTAAATGATAAATGGAATTGTTTAGAATACATACAGCAGACATATATGTATAAAATTCATAAATGTAATAGCATAATTTCAAACTGAGAGACCGAAACCCCTAAAAATTAATGTAAACTGAATTTTAATTGTTATGATTGAATTTTTACAATAAAAACCTGAAAATGTGAGCAAATTATAAGCTTCGACTTTTCTTTGCATATTTTATTTTAAATGAAAAATATTCTCGGAGAATGCAAAAATGTCATTTTGCTGCAGTTTTTAATATTTAACTTTTGTCGACCAATTGATAAACTACTGAAGCGAATTTTTTGCGGCAAAAAAAAGGAATTCCATTTTTGACCAAAGTGGTTGTCATATAAAAGGAAAAACGCGGGGAGGGGAAACACAAGTTTAATTAAAAAAGTGCAAATTGATTTCTCTTGAATTTTTTAATAGATTTGAAAGGCAGAACAGAGCATTCATTCCTGGGAAAATATATATATACTGATTTAAATATATTTGTGGATATGCAAGCAACTTGAAAGTGACCTTCCGACTATTCTTTTTTTCCCCAGAGTTTCGAGAGCGAGCACGTGTTAATCTGCCACACAAAGGATTTAGAGTGCCTCCCCCACATGGAACAATAAAAAATAAACAAATAAACCAAGCAGCAGGAGCAGCAGCAAAAAGTAGCTAACATTTTGCCATCGATTTTCTGTCTGGTGCATTTTCTTAACAACACTGGCCCAGGCCCCATTTTCTCCCGTATTTCCCGCTTTTCCCGCTTTTCCCGATGCCTTGGCTTCTGCACGTTGCAATTTGGCGCTGCTCTTCGGTTTGCCAATGCCATTGTTTGACTTGGGCTAATACGAGTATGACTGAGCCTCAGCTGCAATCGAAGGAGGAAAAACCGAGAAAAGAAAGTGGGTGGAATCCAACTGAGATTTCCAAAGACAGGACAGGACAGGCCAGGGCAGAAGAGGGCATCCTTGGACAGGACACTGGACACTAGACACGCCACGCTGTGGCCCACGTCCCATGGTCGGGGATAACGCAAGAAAATGCTCTTAAATTAAATATTTGCCTGGTCCAAAACGGGCACAGGGCCTCACAAGCTTGGCTCACAGCTCCCAGGCTCCTTTGGCATTGGTGGGTTAAGAGAATATGCAACTAATCATCATGACATCCACATTGCCCCTCCATAAATATTTCACATGCTCTCTGGCGATTTCCGTGCAAATATCTGCCAAATGCATTGTCACTGTATGTGCGGAGATCTTTTATCACGTAAATGGTCGCATGTCGAGGACCAAAACTAACTTTAAGCCGAGTTCAGGACGATTTAATACTAAAGTTGGCTAGGAGCCAAACATAAATGAGATATTACGTACTATATGTTATTCCAGGTTATCTATGATATGCAGATGTTTTAGTTTTAATATGTAAATTAATAATAAAAGAAGCTTTAAAGAAACGTACTATATAAATTTAAAGCTTGAAAGCTAACTATTTTCGAGGTTTCCTTTATAAAGTAATTTGAAAAGTAGCATTAAAAAATAAGTATATTTATGCAGCCATGTCTTTCAAATCTTCAAATCCCACCATTTTCTTATTTAATGCAAATTAAAACCATTATTACCACAATAACAAACGCAAAGCAAATAACCAGCATAATAAAGACCAGTGTCAAAATAAGTTTGGTTGAAGACAAGTCATAAAGCGTAAAAAGAACTTTGGGGCAAAGTTGCAATGCAAATAGAGCCATAAAATGAATGCAGTTCCAATTGCAGTTGCGTAAGTCGCCGGAAAGTCTGCAAAACATCAGCATAATCCAAGATTCGAATGACTGACAAGGAGGAACTTAAAGCTACCAGATGCCAGGATATCGCCAGGATATCGGAGCAGATATAAAGCCATTTGCCCATCCGTAATTGTGCCAAAAAGGGCGCCAGAGTGGGAGAGTGGAGATCCATACACCCGTAGAACCCACTTCGCATTGTTAGGCGGCCCATTACACAAACTGCACACGGCATTTAGTTTTTGCCTCAAGCCTAATTGGCCTCATTATGGTAACAAGGAATAGCGCTGCTCATTTGCGATTAACCGCACGTAGAACATAACTACAAACAAAGCGTGGGTTAAATCCAAACAAAAACCAGAAAAAAAACGCTCCTCAAAGGGGAAAATTGTGCTCCGAAAATCAACGGTGAGTTATGTATGATATGTGGGGTTAAGGGGTGTGAGTCGGAAAAATTGCCCCTGGCCTTATCTTTTGTGCTTTTATCAGTGCAGACAGACCTAAAGCAGAGCACACACAGAAAACCCAAACGAATCCTTGTCTTTCATTAGAAAACGGCTAATTTGGTTCTGGGCTTCTACCTATTTACCCGCCGGATGTTCAGCGAAAAAATCAAGCAAACAAAAAAAGGCAGCCCACCTTCGCACAGAAATATAAATTACATTTGCCAGAGGGCTGCAAAAAGTGGTGATAAATGTATGAAAATTAGTTAGACGCCGCCAAAGGAATGTCAATTAGAGGAATTTCTAAATAAAGGATGTAAGAATAAATACACACGTGTGGTTAATTTTTGAGAGATTAAGGAATGCATGTTGTGTACAACATATGTGTAAGTCTTTTCTCAAGTTAATTAACGAAGAAAACTTTAAAGCTTAAGGACACACTTAACCATTTCTATAAATATCACAAGGTAAGAAAAATACACATATTATTTTTTAACCTAGTTTTTTTACATTTTTTTTAAGCAGAACAAACTTTAAAAATTTGTCTTTACTTATAAATGTTTTGTTTACTTTTCCCTTCCCTAAAAACCCATTTTAATACTTTTAATAATAAACAAAATCATATTTCTTCCTGTGCATGAACTCATTTATTTCTCACAAAACTCGTAATAGGTATTTTGCATTTAAAACACAACATTCCCATAACTTACACATATTAAAGAATGTAAATTCCGAAAAACTTACGATTTAACATATTAAAACAATAAAGTGCCCCCCGGATGATATATGCAACAATTTGTGGCATGAGCACACGCTGACATTGTTTATAAGATTAAAACAAAAAACACAAAAAAAAGTGTCTGTCTAGCTGGTTGAAACTTATCTCACAGCAGGGCAGAGAGGAGGGAAATGGCCATAGAAATATGTCACAGCAGGCGAAAGTGAAAGACAGCGCCAAAATCCGAGGTGTAATATCCTGCTTGACAGCAGAACGAAAAAAAAGTGAATATACAAACAAGTAGAGAACAACGAGGTGAAGTTCGCGTTCCATCAGAATGGGGACTAAAAAAAAATGCTTTCAAAATGACGACACAGCGACGGGTGGCAAACCGCCCAGGAGACTTCACAAGAGGCGGCTTAAGCTCATATCTGTGCGTCCTTTATTAAATGTGATATCCTTGCCCACACTCCAATTTTCAAAAAAACCCCTGCAGCCTCATCTGTTGCCGTCTGAGTAATACGAGTGGCAAGAAAACATAGCCCAAATTATTTCAACGTTAAGGGCATTGTGGATTAAAAAAGTTCCATTACTTTCATAAATAATAGTCTTCACAATACCAGCACTACTATTAAATTATGGATTAGTTATGAGGATTTCCCTCAACTTAAGTTGCTTACCCGTATGTAAGCAGCGTATTGAAAAACAGAACTTAAGGAAATGTTTCAAACTCCCTATTGCAATATCAAACGATTTAAAAAAATTTAAGCGGATTGAATATATGATAGTCGTTTCCAGGGAAAACAGGAAGTGGAAGCTTCCGAATCGCCAATAATTGCGACTGTCCCAAAGGCTTCCAGCCAACTTGCACTGTATGGGATTTTAGCTAATCATGGCCGGCAACATTGGAAGGGTGGTTCTATTTCCGCTCAAGGACACTCGTGAAAATCCCCCAAGTTTACGTTTAAACAGACATGGCCATTTTGCTTTCATTCGTTGTCAATAGAAGGCAAATGAACAAAAGTTAGATTTAGGAATTAAGTTCTTTTTATTAACTTTTTGATTTGTATTTGTTTTTAAGCAATGATGTAAATAACCATATTTAAATATTTATTTAAATAAACCAATGCCGAAAGGCATACAGTATGACATTGCTCAAAAATGAAATTGTCTTTATCAATTTGTAATTTGTATACAAGTTTTAAGCATTTATACTTGCCCAGCTTAATTTAAAAACTACAAACAATCTAGCCAACTTACGGCACAAGCAAATCATGTTCAACTTTTGAATAAAAGCGAAACCTTAAACAAAAATCAATAGTAAGAGAAATGCAAAACGACATTCTATAAATACTTGATCTATCATCATTCCGGGTCTCAGTCTCCACCCACAAAGCCATGTGCGATGCCAGACTGAAAGCAGATGAAAAATAAAACAAAATAAATAATGTAAGCTGGTGGCGCCACCGGGGCGACCATTCCGTCCGGCTGCAGTGTGTCCTGAAACCAGAAAAAATCGAGGGCAAAATGAGGGGCTCACTGGGGGCAGAATGCATGGAGAATCGGAGCCAAGAGTAGCACAAATCCGCTTTAACAGGCCGCCAACTGACTGCTTGACTTCCCTGCCAGGCTCGACTCGACTCGACTCGACCCCATCCAGACCAGGCCAAAACCAGGACCTTCTCAACCAGGAGCAGGATGCAGCAGCAGAAGGAGGCACTCAGCCGACGACAGAAGCCGGCAGAACAATCCATTCATTTCATTCATCTATGTACTCATGCGAAATGAAAAAGAATGATGCAAAGTTGTAAGCCGGCGGTGGCTGGGATCGTAACTAAAAAGCCAATACTCGCAGGAAAGTTAGTTTTACGGCCATTAGATACCCGGTACTCGTACTTATTTCTTGATGAACTGTCTTCAATGGAAAATGATAGCATTTTCATGTGAGTGTGCATGCACTTTGCATGGAAATTTTCATACTATAAAACAAGAGACGTTAACTAAAAAATATTTAAAATACTTAATAAATATTTAAAATTATAATTTAGTCTTATATATATTGATTAATCCGTAATTCCAATATATAGAGCAATTATGCCAACATAAACTGAAAATGATTGGCATCAATGAGTCCTAACTGTCGCTTCAAGAAGCCGAGAAGAGTAGTTCAACTCTAAGGACTGTTTATCACATTCCGAGCATTTGCTGCTGATTGACTGACTGCCTTCGCTGATAAATCAATTTTCCTTCCTTGGATAAATTTGATTTCTTGTAAAATGGAAATAATCAAGTTCCCGCCCTTCGATAGTTGTTGGCGAGCCTCAATCGCATTTAATGTACTTTTTGTCTGATTTACATTCATTTCATTGCCATGGCATGGCATTAAAACTGACTTTTTTAAAGTCACCTGTTGACTGCATTTAAATAAATTCCTTTTGAAATTTTCTCAGAAGGACTCCTTCTTTTCCTTGCTCGTTTGCAAATTCATTTTGCTCGGCACGTGAGTTGATTTAAAAGATGCAGGCAAAGAGATTTTTGGCAGTCAACTTAAATTTATTTGAAGGCTTGATTCATGCGAAATCAAAGGTAAGGACAAATTCAATTTTTTTTCAGCACAGAATTTTTGAAAGCCAAATTATGTAATGGAGGTAATAGAGTTAAATCAACATTTTGACGGAGTATATATTTTTTCAGAAAAGGAACTTAGGAAGGGATATTTGAAAATGAAAGTTGTAATAAGGAGATTTATATTAAAAACGATGTATAAATATTTTTAGCTCTTAATTAATTATTTTTAATCTGCTTTCTGATCCAGGTAATTTGATTACTATTAAATGCGATGTCAAAAATCCAATCATCTTAATTTCAAATAAAATCCGGCAGTTGATTAATTCAATCAATCTCACACAGAAAACCAAAGTATTGCCTTTCTAACGAGCCTAATTTTCGGTTGCGCTGCAATAATGAAGCCCTACTTTGTGATTTACATTCACTCGAGTTTAATTGGTGTAACTCAATTTTCCGGCTTTTGACAGGAATGTGCGAAATTCCGGACTAATTTTGGTGTTTTTGCCACGCATCTGCAGCTAGCCAGCCCATATATTTCGACTGCCGGCTGTAGAAGACGGACGTAGTCGAACTGACTTCAAATTTCAAATGTCCGGAGGACAGAGGACCGAGGACATTCGATGGTGATGTACTAATTACAAACATGTCGCTGGTCCATTCAGTTCTGGTTTTAGTTTGGGTTTGGGTCGGGACATCCTCGATGTCCATTGCCATTACCATGGCTCATCATCATCAGCTCTTTTTCCCCCAAAACTAAATTTGTATGTCGGGTTTCTGCGTACTTTGATTTGTGATTTGATTTGCACTTAACCGGCAGAGACTGCAGTAGTAGCATTTGGGTAATTATGATGAACTGCTGCAGAGATCATGTAAAGTTCGACCAACCCGGTTGGCCTGGAGACCATTGACCCCCGGCTTTATCTAAGCACTCAGACACAAACAATGATGACGGCTCTGCTGCCTTTTGTTCGCATTTCGACCAAGACGCCAACAATTGTTTGGAATTTATGAAGTGCTTCCTGAGTCCGGAATTCTGACCTGACAGATGTGCAAGTAAGTACAATTGTTGGCACTTAGGATGCACTTACAACTGTTTTAAGTTGAAGTCTCACATATCATACAGTTTGGATTCAAAGTTCATCCTTTTCCTGGAACCCCCCCTTTTCCGTTCCCATTCGTTGAAATAAGCACTTAATGCATATGCCAGATGAAATTCGAAAATTATGAAGGAAGCCTGTGCTTGGCACACAGCATTTCCCAGAATTTGACTGCGGTTCGAAGGGTTTTTTGACCCACTTTTAATATCCACTGAAGTTGATTGGATGGAACATGCAGATCTTTAAATATGCTCGATAGGAATAAGATATTAAGAGAGTTGGACAATTCCCCCATCCATACACACACATAATTGATCGCCCAATTACTTTAGTCGTTGGGTAGTTATACATATATATTTATTTAGTGAGCCAATATACCGCTTTAATTGGTAATATTGTCGTCAATTAACTCAGGTACCAAAGCATAAATATTTACTCAACAAGAAGGCAATGATAATGTGCCTGATTTGAGATGTTACCCTTGCATTTTGCCAATATTTGTGTGGCAATGAAAACCGCACACACACTCACATTACCTTCCAAAATGTTCCTATGAGCCTGAGTTTGCTAATTATTTGCCATTTTGGCTACACACTTTTGGGTTCATTGATCATATTTGGTCAGATTTTGGCATGGTTTGGTATATTGCGGCATTGTGTGTTTGAGCATTTATGGTCAACAACTATGTATATGATGACAAAAGTTTCTGGGCAGAGTTTGTGTTTCCGTTCGGTTAGTTTCCAGCTCTGTTTTGTTTTCCTTCCATTTTGCATATATTTCATGGTGAAAGTCTATAGGTTGAAAGGGGCGAAGCAAGGGAAAATTTTGGGGCGGGCTGTTTTAAATTAGTTTAGAAATTGTTGTCACTATAAATATGTAGATTTGCATGTCCCTTCCGCCCAGCTCTGGCCATATGTCTGGAGTAAAATGAATATAAACAATATGCCTGTTGTCACTGTTGTGCTTTTTGGAGCACTGTATTACGTTTTACATATCATATTTTATTTTTGATGTAATAAAGATACAAATTATTAAACATATGGAGTAACTAAATAGATGTTCCTTTACCTTTTAACTACTTATTTAAGCTCATATTTTATTATATAAGATCTAAACGCTTCGTAAAATGGCTTCCGCTTGGGAACGTTTCTCTCATTTCATTTCGCATCGCTTTATAAAAAGTTATAGCACCGAGAATGTCAATTTTATATTCCCAAACCCACACATTCATTTAGCCGCACCAACTTGACACGCAATCTGAAAGCCACAAACGCCTTGCAGTATGCAACAAGTTTTCCGCTTTCATGCTCATCTTACGCAATTATATGCGCTACATTTCGCAAAACTTTTGCACGCAGCAACTTTAACTCCTGACTTTGTGGCACTTCACAAAGGGCTTCCCATTTCTCTTTTTACCATTTATTTTCACGTGACTTGCGATGAAGAGGTTACGTCTTATTCACGTGACCGGCGTTCGAATTGTTTTTAGATTTTAGAAGGGTCAGAAGGGTTTACTCAATAATACCTCTGATAGCTACTTGTAGAACTTTTAAATCTATATTTGGCAACTTTGTTTAGGAATAAAGTCATTATAACAGCCAAAACTCCATTAAAAATTAGGAATTGTAACAGTTAGGACTATATTTAAAACTAAATTTGGGTTTCTGTTGCCAAATTTGTAACCTTTGTTTTAGATAGTATATAATACCATCAGCAATCACCAGGAAATGTATTTTAAACGTAACGATACACCTAATATTCTCAACACTATTTTTTTATAATCCTTGCTGACGTTTGACCTTAAAACTAATATTTACAAAAATCTTAAGATTTGTAATAAAATCATAATTTCAATTTGATTCTCTTAATCCAGGTTGAAAACTGCTTGTTTAAAATGGCTTTCCCCATTTTTGGCTCATTGGGGAATTCTATGGTAGCTTTGAAGTCGGTAAGGCAGTCGCTAAAAGCCAATTCCACACCTTTTCAACTCAAGCATTTCCCCTTTAGCAAGCAAGCAGTTCTATCAAGTACACTGGGTTCTACTTCCCCATTGGCCCCAAAAGATTTTCTTGCCATCCGGCAACCACTTGTTGATCTTCTATGGTGAATTGCAGTTTTCCTCTCGTGGTCTACTTTTAGAAAACCCCATATCATATTGCGCATGCTTCGGAGAAGGCTATATCGAGAGAAAGAACCATCCAATTCGTGTCAAACATTTTTGTTGGCCAACAAAATTTATTTGCTCAATGCGTTTGTCACTTCGTGGCCGGAATTCGGTTACCATCGTCATCATGGTTAGCGTTGCAGTTCACCCAAAAAAAGGAATTAGAAAGGATAGAAGTAAAATCAAAGCCAAAACCAAACAAGCGAATCAGACGAACCAAAATTATGCAAAGGTTTACTCAGAATTTTGTGCGATTTGAGTTTTAAAATTGAAGTACTTTTTGATGTCACGATAGGATTATACATGATCCACTTTCTTTTTTGGTGCATTAATATAACTTTACATATAATAATTAAAATAATTTTAATTAGTATTTGTTATTTAACCTTTAAACTATTTTCCTGCTTTTTAATAAAAGCAACTATATTATTGTATCTCAAGCTAATGTCATAAAATATTTGAAAAATCATTTTGCATAATGTCTTAGTTTAACAAGGAATGTATTAGTAAGCAAATAATTCAATAACATGAATTCCCTCAGCCTTAATTGATTTTGGATTTGATATTGAATCCATGACTAAAACCACAAAAATAGAGAAACCCAATCAAAGATCAAAGGGGATAATGCAATTGTTATGCCATAGTGTCACTTAGTAAAAACTTTTCGCTCGAATGTGATTTTCCACATTCTCAGCGTTTCCTTTTTTCACATTTCCTGTTGTTGTTTTTATTTTCTTCTTTTTTTTTTTTGCCGACAAACTAATGCAATAACATTCAATGGCGAAATGCAGTTATTATTGCCCAAGTTTTTGTTGGCCGAATTTGATTGCAGTTGGCTTAATTCTTCCATGTATGTGTGCTATTTCGTTTGTTTACTTCTGTGGGTTGTTTTTGCAACAAGATTTTCATATAGTACATAAAAGCTTTCGGTTTGGACTTTGCCTTTTTGATAATTCCCATTTGGGTTTTTCATAGGTTTTTTTATTCGACCACTTTACGCATTCCAATTTAATATGGTAGTCAATGATTTCGCATATTCTTTTGTGTTGATTTTTAGCATCGTTTTTATTTGCCAATTAATGAAAATATTGTTTGCGAAATTGTTTTAAATAAAAGGCTTTTGCAATTGGTGGTTTTTAAGTTTTTTTCCGAATTTTAAGTTTATTCCCTTGAAACAAGTTATCAAGTGTCATTTCAATAAAAGTTTCGAATCCGTTTTTTATAGGTTGTTAAGTAATTTATAGGAGATCTGCTAATCGAATGTATTTAATAGGTTCGACCTTATTTTGAACTCCATTTACCATAAACACAACTTAACCAATTAATCAAATTAAATAGACCAAGTTCGATGTTTTATTTTTTTTCGGTACCTTACACAATAATTAAAATTGCCATAAATCACTAATTAACATTGAATGGAGTTTTTGCCATTGAACGTCAATCTAATGAAATGGAAGTCAAGCTAAGAAAAAAAAGAAAGCCTTTATGGAAAACTATTGAGCAGAACAAAAAATACTTCGAAAAATATACGATAATATGCTCGGTTGTAATCGTAATCATAATAATCCTAATAATAATAATGGCCATTAGGCAGGAACGGCACAAGCCGGCAAAACCATTTGGCCATTGAATTCAATTCGTGCGGAAATTATTCATTATGAATGAGGAGCAGAAGACAAGGCAAAGGCCAAAAGGGGTGACCTGTGACCCCCCCCCCCCCCCCCAAACTTCGCCGCAAAAACGCTCGCAAATCAATTCACGAAAACGTGAGCAACGTTTTTCCTTCAGTTGCATAAGTCCAACGGCGAGGGGAAAACCGCAAATGGTTGGCAAGGGGGTGAAGCCGGAAAATGCCGGAAGGAAGAGTCAAAGTATTTCTGGAATTTAAGCAACTGGCATTCGTGGCCCCGAAATGTCAGCAGTCGGAGGCCAATGCGTGTCTATACCGTGTTAGATGGAAATAAATAATACGTAAAGAGAACGATGTTTACCAAGAATTTTGAAACTATAAGAAACATAAGAAAGTCGGATCTGAAAGACACAAGCCCATTAATAATTATGTTTTATGAAAATTCCGAGGAGTGAATATAACAAATGGAAAACTTTTAATGAAGTCTTTATTTTCTGTATTTTATAAAATATATTTTTGAACATATATAGTGAGCAGAAAAACAACCGGAAATTTAATTCAAATATATTATCAAAAACATAGAGAATCGTTGATTTTGATCTGCCGAATATATACTTTGTTCGCGTATTGTAATGACCGTACAAACTTAATAGCATGATTCGGTTTTAGATGCAACTCACTTTACACTTTAGATTTTTAAAAACTAGTTTTCTAACTATTTAAAAAAAATTGTTTTTATTATTTTGTGTTTATCAGATTTCACCAAATTTCTTTTTTTATTCTCAAGGTAAGCTTTTTAATTTAATAAAAAATAGATTTTTATGAAAGTAGATTTGTGCAAAATAGATGCAGTCTTATCATTAAAGTGAAATAAAAGAGGCGAGACTTTTGGCGTGACTTTAAGTGGGACGGAAAGTTAAAGTGAAAGTGCAGTCAACAGTTTAGCAACATTATTCGCAGCATAAGTCAGGATTATCACTTAAACGCGGCCCGCCCCCCGGGCACTCGGGTGAAAGTCGCGGGAAAAACTTCAAAGAAGTGGGGAAAGCTAAGAAAAAAAGAAGTAGACTAGGAAAATGCACACTAAATTGTTGAACGCGAAGTTGCAGGAGGAATGGCCATGCTCGGCATTCCCTCAACGTGTCGAAAGACAACGAAGGGAAATGGCGCAGGAACAAGGACCGGCGAAAAGAAAGAAAATGGGGGCCCTTTTAAGCCTGACAACTAATGTTCAAGGACGGCGTTCTGGGCCAGGCCGTTACCGAAACCCCCCGAGCTCCCCTTTTGAAACCTCTATCGACGATGTCGTCAGCTGCAAAAGACGGCAACAGCTTTGGCTTCCTCACTTCATTTAAAGGCCACTTGTCAATGATGGAATGGAAATGGGGTTAGCAAAAGGAGATGGCTCCCCATTGCGAAATACAGCCAGTAACCCTCCGATTATGCTGCTTGTGTCCCCTAAATGTTTTCCTTTCCAGTCGCTCTCTTTGCCTTGCGATTATCTTTTCCTGTCCTATTTGTCCCGAATTAAGCAGTTTAAGTTAATGCTTATTTAATTTATTAGGGAGTAAATATTTAAAAGATGTAGAAGTATTTTTCAAAGTTATCAGCAAAAAAGCTTGTTGTATTAAGAGGAATAAAGTTATTCTGAAAAATTATAAAGAATATTATAAAGATGAAGACCATTTGTTGTAAATAACAAATATAAAGGTATATTTATTAAACTTACTATTATCAAAGAGTATAATCTTTTATATATATTTATATATCTTTATACCCCTTGCTAATACCTAAACTAACTACTATTTTAATTTACTTGTCATACTTTGTGGTCTTATTGTAAATAACATTGTTTTAAGAAATTTTTAAAAATGATAATATTATATTTTTGTCAAGTATTTTCGTTTGTTTTCGCTACTTGGCCTCATTTGCGCTTTGCTGGCAACCTAAAGGCAAAACATTGTGAATTGAAACTCCAACCAGGGACAAATGCAACTTTGTGGCCAAGGTGCAAAACACAGCCACAACGGAAAGTTTTCAGACCACTCCTGGCTTAAAGTGCGCCTGGCCACACACCTTCAGAGGCCCTCCTGACTAACTAACTAACAAACAGCGACGCACAGCCAACAACACATACACACACACAATTGAATCGAAGTGTTTTTGCACTTAAAAGTTTAAACTTTAATCCTTCAATAATATTTTTGCCAGAGTGCAAAGTTAGACTCACCTGGCTACACCACCTGTATCCCCCTTTCAACCTGCGATTTCAATTATCCAACAGGTGGGGGGGGTGGTTAAATGGGAAATCACGATGCAGCTCATTGGCCAAATTATTTGCAGTGGAAAAGAGTGGGCAAATTTGCATAATAGAAGCCGCGATTTTCGCCGAAAAATACCTGCTGAGCCGGATTAACCTTTGAACTTCAAGGGGCCGCCTTCTGGCCATGGGCAAGGTTTTAGTCTAAGCCCAGATAATCAATACTGAAATTCAACATCAGCTTTAAATTCAACGCCTCCCATCCACCACCCATTTTTGAATTGCGGTTGCAATGCACCATAATTAGCTAATTGATTTCAATTTGCATTTCGCGGCTTTCTGGGACAACGTCGAGTGGCTTTTTGCAGATATCAAAATGTGGTCAGCTGAGCTGGTAAGCTTTAAGAATGACTTTTTGCGGGTTGCCCAGGTGCGTCAATGCAATTATAAAAACGTATTTGTTTTAATAAACTGACATGCATTGGCGAAAATTTAATTCAATTTCAATTATATTTCATTTTTGCATGTATGGTAATCTTTTTTGAGCACTTTAACATATTATCTTTAAACTAATTAATAAAGCAAAGATTTGCTTAATTCAACGCTAAAATAAATAAAACATTTTTTCAAATTATAAGCCCCTTTAGATTTTTTAATATCCTTGAATTGATTATACAAATTTACTTTTGTGGTACTTTTTTTTATAACTCTTTAACATAATATCTTTAAACTAATTAATTAAGCAAAGATTTGCTTAATTCAACAATAAAATTAATTATACAAATAAATTATTAGCGACTTTTAAGCTTTTAATACATTTGAATTGATGAATGTTTCTATTAAAATTAGTACAGCTTGGATATATCATCAATTCATGTACAACTTTAAAATTCTTAAAAGTTATTAAATAATTTATAAAAAAATCTAAATAATTTGTACAAAAATGTATCTAAAAAATAGAAATAACTAAAAAGATTTACAATTTAAAACATTTAAATGCTTCACTTTCTTGATTAATTGTAGCTTTCTAATGAGCAAATATTTTCGATAGGAGTATTGAGTAAAAATGTAGAAACAAAGACAGAACTTTCTATTCTGTTGACTGGCTATCTTGTATCCTGGCTTTTACTTTGAGATTTTCTATGCCAGTTTTGTTTCGCCGTAGTTTCCAATGTAAGCTGCTGGAGCAGCCATTGCAGAGGATGCAGGATGCAGGATGCAGGATGCAGGATCCTGGAAGCCTTCAATTGGGAAAATCCCATCAAACGCCTTGCTTTGTGGCTACTGTTTACGGTTGGGCTTACAGTTACAGCTACCTGAACTTTGCTAAAATTTCACTTTGGCCCAAAAGCAGGCCTACTCCATCGCCTTTCCCCATCCTTGCAAGGCCACCCAAGCCACTACAATAGAAGAAGTAGTAGTAGTAGTAGTAGTAGTAGAAGTAGTTGTAGGTGTAGCTGTGGAGGCTAATCAAAAAGCAAAAATGCGAAAATCGTCTTTGTCATCATATGTCTAACACTCGTCTCACTCGTTGGCCCGCCCTTTGGGTTTATCCGTCCAACCCGCTATCAGTCTCCTCTCACCTTGGTCCTGTTCTTGGGCAAATTTGCATAGGCGTTGATTTGGGTAGCTAGTACTGCAGTGCCGCAGTGGCAAGGACCAAATACCAAGGACGATGGGCGCAGAGGTTTTGTGTTTTTGGTGTACGCTGCTTTGACGTTGCGAGCATCAATCAAAGGATTACATATCGAAAGTTGAAAGGCTCTTTAACGCACATAAAAAAGTGTGATGGTGCAGGAAGGGAAGGTAAACTCCTATACTGGCACGCCATTTGAATGTAAAGTAGACCTTCAGAGGCCTTTCAATCCATCCATCCAACCAACCAACCAACCATCCACCCCACCCACGCCATCACAAAATATCGAAAATTGTATGTTTTCATCTACATGGAGTTTAAAGCTCTCTTGTCATGTTTTTCGTGTGTCACATATTTGAATAACAAACCCATCAATCATCAACAAAAAATACAGTAACAATAATAATACCAACAAGAACATCACGGAAACGCAGCGCTGAGCTAATGAGTGTTGACATATGTCAGTTAAAATGGAGCCCCCCTTATGGGAAGTGAGGGGAAACCGAAAAAGTGGCAGTCCCTATCTGGATGTTTGTTAACAGGCCGACTGACAAAACCGCAATGAAATTGAGCATTCCAGGGGATTAATTAAAATGTTGACATCTACCAAAAAAGGCAATTGAGAGGCTGTAAATAAAGGAGACAAGAGCAATATATAATAATACAAATTGCGAATCAATCTGGAATTGAGTCAATTGATTTCAACCAGGACTTATGATTCGAAAACATTTCAACATGGTAATATTATAAAAACGAATTTATTTATTAGTAATTATTAAAGTTTGAAAATTGGAAAAAAAAATGTTTGCATTTAATCATTTTGGAGTTACTTATTTAAACTACAGACCAGATCGTGATTTCTTACTTACTTCAAAATTAATTAAAATAAAAAAATGTATTAAAACAATTCGGAATTTTTTTAAAATATCTAATCTGACAATCTCGGTTGAATAACATTGATTTTTAAAAATAAATCGGTTTGAATTTTAATTGGACAGATAAATTCCTCTAGGTAAACTAAAAAAAGTTTTCAATCTAGAAAACTTTTAAAAATGTAGGGCTTAAAATATGCTTAAAGTGAGATCGAGAAAAAGGTTCTAAATCTACAAGATCTCTTGACTAATTTAATTATTTATTCATCCCCCTTTGATCACCTTAGTACACTAATTTCCGGAATACTTAATACCCTCCATAAACATTTATGCGGACACATTCCTCAGCTTCTCGCAGGCACTCAACTCACACCGCAGCCGCATCGTTAATGACAAATGTGTGGGGTGTGAATGTAATTACTGGCCCGATGCTGTGTAGTATGAACTCATCTACGACGGCGTCACACGCAGTTGGCCAAAACGTCCGAATGTCCAAATGTCCCACCTCCAGCGATATATGGTTAGCAATTGCCTCGACCAGACGCACAACCACTCACACACACTGTGCAGTCACATTAATCTCGTAATTAATTAAACCAAAGTCCGGGCATAAGCACAAAAAGTGACTACTTAAGCCATTTTGTCTCGGAAGCCAGCACATGGCCCACAACGCACACAAAGGCAGCCTCTAACTGACACATGGACAAGCATGTTGGACATTAACTTGGCCTACACCCACCCTCCAACCCACACCCACGCACACTCTTGTGTTGAGTGACAGGCGGCGGTTCTTGGTTTTGGCCAGTAACAGCAACAAAATGAAACATTAAGTGAGCGGAAACGGAAACAGCGGCCAAAGTGCGTGTATAGGTGTGTGTGTGTATGTGTGAGGCGGCCGTAAAGTGTTACCCAAAAAGCTAACATCCGTTTTGGTCGCCAGTGGGCTCGGGAATTTGTTCCCTTTTTGGCCCTTCACTTACAGCCAAGTTACCTGTTGATCTTAGCCATTCATGACAAAGGCGTGAATTTCATGAAACAAAATTGTATTTAAAAATTTCCATTTAAATATTATTTCAACATTTTATTTTATGACAAATAAATTATTATTAATTTAGGAAATTTTAAACACTGATAAAGAAATTTAGAATGATGCCAGAAAAATACCTCTTTAAGGAAAATGTTGCTTTAGAAAATGTTGCAGGTATTTTAGTGCACATTTTAAATACATTTAAATTAAATAAAAATAAACTCAAAACAAATGTTAAAATATATTCCATGTACCTACACATTTTTTGCTCAGATTTTCAATTTTCGCCTACAAATTCAGCTCGAATGCATTTTACATGTTTCATGTAAGGAAACCCAAACGGAGGTGGAAAAAATGATAAACAGAAATGGACGTGCGAATACAAAAGACCTGCGGTGGTCATGGTCCGGCGTGGAGGAAAAATGTTTGCCGAACCAGGGCAAAGGGTGAAAGTAGGCTGGAAAAACTGCTGAACAAGGTTCAACATATGCAAATGTAGTCGGCCTGCGGACATTTAAGGTGTTCAAGCCGTGTCGAGGTTGCACAGCCCATTTTAACCGAAAAACAAGGGATAACTATTTAATTTTATATTAAAAATAAAATTTTCCGACTTTAACATGAATGCTTAATGGATGTTATATTGATATATCGATATCGATAAACCGATTAACTTAGGCTTAATAAAATCGCATTGAAATTCTACCCAAAATCACATTGAGGAGCCATTTTTGTTCAGCATAACTTTGGAGCAATTAAAAAAAGGCTAAATTACAATCATATTCAGGTACATAATTTAGTAGAGACATTATAAGTTATTTTAATTATTTTTAAATAAAAGAAAGGGTATAAAATTATCGATAAACTTTTCTTAACTTTAGCATAAATCCTTTGTCGCAGCCGTGAGTGAATGAATGAAAGATGCGTGGACCATGACGCCCTTGTTGCCAATAAATCGGACAATGATGGCTCTACATGATATGGGCGTCTGGATAATGTGAAAGCATTTTAATAAAATATTTTACGCCGTTAAGGGGTAAAGGCAAAAAACGAATTTTAATGCTTGAATTAATATCGCATGAATAATAAATGAGGCGACTCATGAGGAAGAGACTCTGCATTCTTATTCAGTTTACATCAATAAAAGTACAGAAAAGTACTTAAGTAATTATGCTTTAAGTAATTTCAGTACGGATTTATTCATACATTTTATAATAAGGTCTAAGTAGCGATTAACAAGAGATTTAAAAATATATTTATTTTGTTAAAATATCGATTGTTTGCGTATTCCACTTTCTTTTAAAATGGTCTTTCTTTAATATTAACAAACACAAATATTGTATATGTTTTTTCAACCTAGGAAAATGAAGCGTTTTTTCACCTCTGGGCGACCTCCATTTATTTAACAACAGCCACTTTTTTCGTTATTTTGCCGTCCATTGAAATCAATTGCAGTTCATGACCATCAGAAGCGTAAACATTTGGCTGTCGGAAATTAACACACTTTCCGTTTCCGCCCAAAGAGATGGAAAAACCCCGTTTCAAACGCCCACATGTAGCCATAATTTATTCATATTCTCCTGAATCTCGCTGTCCTTGCGCCATTTTTCTTACCTGGGAAACAGCGATTTTTCCCGTTTCCTGCTCTCTTTTCGGCCAGTCCGAAAGTGCGCTAAATAAAAATTAATGACTGCCGGAAGGGAATTGTAATCAAGGGGCTAAAGGTCGATAAAGTACAGGCAAAACAGTCAGGAATCAAGCATTAATTACAACAACAAAGGCAATAGCCGAAATATAACCATTATGTATAATTCATATAACCCATCACTTCCATTTGCCAACATTTTTTTGCTCATTTCCGGTGGAAAGGCACGCATTTATATTTGTATGTTCGTTTCAATCAATTTATATTGGCGGTATTACGCCAGATATTTACAAACTTTTAAAGTTATTGATTATAAGGTACATTTTTTTTGCACAAGCACTATACAAATACATGTTCTATATAAATAATAATAATCGATCAAAAATGTACCACAAATAGCATCATTTGAAATCGCTCCGGTGGATGAATGGATTTGGATGGATAAATGCAAATGACGTCCAGCAGAAGGAACTGAAGCATCTGCTGTCGACATCAATTTTACTTGGCCATTTGTTGTTATGGCCTTGAAGGTTGAGTGGGAAGTGGGCAGCAGGGAGTGGGGAGTAGGGAGTGGGAGTCCTTATGGCCCCGCAAATCCAATTGCACAGCAGCCTGGCAGGCAACCTCAACTTCCACCGACCGCCAGTCAAGTGTCCTGCCAGTGACTTCGGCCTGGGAACGGGGTTAATCCAACCTGCCAGCTATCCTTGGCCATCTCGGTGTCACGCCTGCCTCGTGGCAACTCCCCCCTTCTCAGCCCCATCCTCCTCCATGGCATCCTGTCACTCAAGGAGTGCTGCTCTCAACCAGTCCTGTTGATGTGCCAAGCCATTGTTATCGGGGCTATTACAAAATTCTAGAAGGCCAGTTTATGGCATTGCGTTGGACAAATTGCTTTTGAGGCCACCTCGCATACAAGTTGAGGTCAAGGAATACGAAATTATTAACACTTAATTGAATGATGGTTACACCTGTTGTTTTTTCTAATTTTATACCATTTACTTGTCTGTTTTATAATTTATAGCATTTCATTTAATTAAAAAACAATACTCTTTCATAAATTTAAAGTTTAACCTTTACCTTTAAGCACTTTATCCTCACTGTCATCTGTTCAAAGCAGCCGTTCTTGGTATTATGCATATCCAAGATACACAAAGTATTTTCCTTTAAAAGAAATCAGTGGTTCAGCATCATCGCAATCCCACGCAGCTGGCAATGAAAACATTTGCAAATGTCGCCGTTTATTTTTTTAAGAGGAAGAAATGCAAAACAAATGTGTTTTGATTAAGTGGAAGTTTTCGCTAATGGCAAAGAGAGAGTAAAGGGTTTATCTGGATAAGTGAAGGGGAAAACACAGCGATATAGAAATGCTAAAGTAAAGTTCGCTCATTGAAATTTGAGAAATTATACTTCAGGCTTGACTTAATAGTAGATAAAATGCTTTCGAGTTAAATGAAATGATTGTTTTATTTATTTTACAAATAAAATCATGCTAAAACAAATAAGAAATTCATATATTCAATCAAAGTAAGCAGAATTTTAATAATTTAACTTAACTAAATACACTCTTCTTTATTTAAAATTCTATAAACTCGTCAGCCATGAAAAGACAATTAAACAATTATTCATACTTTGCCTCTCGACAGAATGAAATCAAAATGCAAATAGATTTGTTTCTCCCCAGCTGGCCATGCCCACTTCATCAGCATGCCCACTCGAACGCCCATAATCAGAGCCGAAAAAGCAATCAACAAATATCAAAAACTTCGTTCATTCGTGTCATAAACAAAAAAGAGCAAAAACTGCAGACGGGCGACGTTACCAATTCAAGTACAAAGGCCAGTTGCCAGTTCGACCTTATGAACCCACCACCCACCACCCACTGATGGGGGTGTCGACTCACCAGGCCATGAATATTTTAGTAAATGCCGCGCAAGGCTTTGACTTTCCCACTTGGTCACCCGTGGTTCCTCACTATTTACCCAAAAAAAAAAAACAAAAAGGGTTCTGTTTCTGGGGGATCCGACAATTTACGCCATTTTTGGAAATCTTTTCCTCTGCTTGTGCGTTCAGTTTTCCTCATAGAACCCGCAGTTCTTTTTTTTTTTGGAGGGATGCAGGGGGGTATGAAAAAAATGTGCAAAGTTTGTTGGTGTCGTCGTCTACGGGGCATTTGAATTACGTTATTGCCTAGAAGTATGCTTTAGTATTTTGCGGTTGAAAAAGTTTCAATTGCTTGGGTCGTCGACATTGCGTTTTTTATTAAATAAATTGCAATGCCACTTCTCTGCCGCGACAGCTCCTTCCCTCCAACTGTTTCCCCGCTTTGTTATGCAAAAATGTTCGACTCAAAAGGGTTGGGTCTATCTCTCCCCGGGGCCACCAAACTCACCCAAGTGTTGAAGTGAAAAAGCCGGCATTGAGTAAACAAGTTGCGGCTTTTTCCATGCATGGCCAAAAGTGAAAGAAATGCCTTTTTAACTGGGGCAAGGGTGTCAAACGGAGGGACCCGCGAAAGTTCATTAATTAATGAAACCAAACCAGTCATTTGGGTTCGTAAAACTTCACTTCCTTATAGACACTTCCCCCCGATTTTTGATCTAGCTCTGGGTAGAGAGATTGGTTGAAGTTTGTACTTTTGTCAGCCATTTTTGGGCAACACTATTATTAGTTTGTTATTAAATTGAATCAGCACAGATATGATACATAGATACAATTTAATTTAAAAGGTTAAAAAAATATTTATATTGTAAAAGAGTATATAATATTTTTATTCTGTATCAAACCACATTGATATGGAATTTCATCAAAACTATGTACTATTCCAATTAGGTTTAATTAAATGTATTTTGTTTGTTGTTTTTTTTTTTAACTATACGGGATATATTACATTTTTATCAGCCCAGGTTTAAAATTCTGTTTTTAATTAATAAACTACATTTTTAAAAAAGGTTTTTTTTTTTGCACAACAAATAATATGATTAATGCCCTCTTTGTGTTTATATATGTATGCCAGCTAACAAGAAATCAACCCAAGCTCAAAAGATAATATTTTTACTTAACCTTTTAGCTATTATAGGTGCATTATAAGCTTTTTCAAAAAGGTAGATACATCATTTTGTTTTCTTCATTATTTAGCATAGCCATTATTATTATTTCAGACATGAAGGCAAAACTCGTGTCGGAAGCTATGCAAAGCCATTAACACCATAATGCATAAGAACCCGGGCGGCGAACTTTATATATCAATTTGGTAATCCCCTGCGCTTAGCACATATCCAGAGACCGAACCCAGGACCTCCATATACATAGGCGTTCTTTGCGTGCCCAGAGGTCTTGTGGTTTCTGCTGTTTCGTTATCCTGGCAGCAGTTGGATGGCTTGCACAGACTTTGGCCCAAACTCCAGTTGTTAGTCCTAATTAATTATCGCAATTAGTTAAATGCAGCCAAGGAAGTACTGGATTCGGGGATTTCAAGGGGGCTTCCGGAGGGGGAAGATAACGTCAGCTGACTGCGGCAAAAAATGAATTTTCTGCTTTCGTTTGCACGAAATGCCCAGATAATTTTCAGTTTTCTGTCTGCGTGTCTAGTTTTCATTTTCATTTCATTTAGTTTTTCCTGCAGTTTCCGGAAAACTTTTACCCACTATTATTTTGCTTGTTTATTTGTTGTTTATACCCGTAATTGAATTGTTTAGAAAGGCTCTGCCAAGATCCTTTGTTCTCATTCGGCTTGGGCTTTTTTGAGAGATACCAATATGGCACAGTGGAATAAGTTGTTCGTTCGATTTGTTTGTCGATGAACTGCAAACATTTTCATCTATTTACTTAGTTACCTCGGCTCATCCATCAACTCTTTCTCCAGCATCGATGAAATTCTCATTTGAAATTCGAGACACTGCAAGAAGCCATGGAAAATAGCATCCTAACATCAGTAAACAATCTGCATTTTCAGTTACAAGACAATGCACATAGCCTGCCAGCCAAAGGATATAAGCATTGCCTGCAGGACCTGCGTGTGTGTTGCTAAGGAATCTTATGCTGCACACATGACTGAACTCGAGGATGGGGCACATTGGGCTGGGTAAGGAGCAACAAAGTAGTTGCACAATCTGCACTGATAAATAATAAATCTTCAACATCGGCAGGGAGACTCGAGGAGTCAAAGAAGGAGTCGTAGTCTCCACAGTCTGGCGTCCTGGCGACGATTCAACTAAAGCATAGACAGCCTTAAGTTTTGATATATTTGCATGCTGCATCAAAATGGCAATTCATACAATGCGGAAAATCTTTGGTAATGAACTTTAATGGTGTCGCCATAAAATGTTCGACATATGCATAAAGTTTCCCCAGGGAATGGACCATACTGTATGCATAGAACATTTTGAACAATATTGGAACCTAAGCCCATTGAACTGAAAGACTTTTGAAGAATTTCACGTTAAATATTTGAATACAAGTAAAATCGTATTTATTTTTAAAACGGAATAGCACAAATATATGTTAAAAGTTTTAAATGTAAAAAAGGAGAAACAGATCTGATAGGATGTTCGAGGTCAGATGATTTAAAGATTTTCAAACTGGTGATATCAATCCCTTTGCAAGTATCGTATTTTTCAGTTAACCTTAACTTGAATGGATCTGATAAAGTGATAATGTCTTTTTATCCTGACATTTATGAAAAAAAATATTAAGACCTTAAAAATAAATTATATTAGTTACATTACAAATATTTAAAACTAAGCTAATAAGATATATATGGATATATATATATATATATATGATATTAATAGGATGTTCTGATAGGGTGTTCTAGTCCTAACATTTATAGGAAAACATGTAAGAAGCATGAACACAAATAATACGTGTAATAGTGATATTATACTTAAATCGAATACGATAAAAATGATATAAATACTCTCAAACTGGTGAAGTATATCCCATTGTAAGACTCGCAGTTCCCAGTTAGATATCTGTAAAACGCTGTTTGTGTCCTGCAAGTAATCGACAAGCAAACATTAATAGCATTTCGGTGTTTGCTTGGTGTGTTGCCACACAGATAAGAAGGCGAAGGACGCAGTTCCGTAACCAAGCCACAAAACTTTGTGCGACTGTGACTGTGTCGAAAGACATGGCCGAAGTCCTGCTCCTGATTTTGGTCCTTTCGGTGGCGCCTTTTCGCTTTGACACAAAGCTGCAAGGCAAGCGGAAAGTTTTCGGTGCGCCAAACTTTTGGTCAATGCAGTTACACATACACTACAGATCCTTTCGGCCCCAATGTGTGTTCGTCTGTTTGTATGCTTTTCTTGTTTTTCTGGGCCAGTTTGGACCAGACTGGCGTGTAATATGAGCTAAGCGAGGTCAGCCAGGACAGCCAGAGTGGTTGGTGCATATATACATACGCTTATAATTAAGCATAATATGAGCCAGATCCTGAACCAACCAGCCATATAGCCATATCCAGCCATACAGCCATCCAGCCTCCGTTCTACGCGGTGGGCACTAAGTGTTGGCATGTGGTTTTTACTGTTGCCAGGATTGCGTCCTCCTTGTTGTTGCGATGTTCTGCATTTTGTTATTTTCCTTTGTTTAGGGCTTGTTGCGGCAAACATGTTTGTGTCTATGAGCAGCTCTGTGTTTGCGTGTTTGCTAGCCTCTTTTTGCAGCATAATTTGCACAATTAACATTGCAATAAAGTTTTTGCGCCAACAATTAAGCGCTGGCAAAAGAAAGTTTAATTGGTCTATTTTCATTTGAACAATTATAATAACCAATTAAAAGAATTTGCTGAAGTTTGGGTTGGGAAACGTTAAACTAGGTTGTCTTCAGTTTTATATTAACATTTTTTCTCTAAAATAAACAATTATTAAAATGCAAGTGAAAAAATTATGTTCAAAAGGGAGACTGAGATCTACAATTCAACTAAATTCCGTTTACTAGAAACCAGTACACTGTAGGAAAATTGAAACGGTATTTTTTTATTACTTCCTTTTTATACATATATAGTGTATAGGTTTAGTTGGCACGGCAATGTCGAATCATAGCCTTAAGTGGCCAAAGAATCGGGAGAAACAAAAGCGGCAGGTAAAGTTCCAAATGGTGGGCGATTCGGTGGACAATATAGGCAACCATCGAGAAGCTCACCGAACCCAAAGCCATGGACCCGACCAAATTGGAGACGGATTGGTGGCCAAAATGAGCAGCCTTTCGAAACCCAGAGACCAACCATTCCACAAAGCCTCGCCTCTGAAGGGAGACGAAAAAGAGATCGAGGATTACAGGCAGCTTCATAAGGTCTTCCAGAAACTGGACATGGCCGACCAGATCATCCTCTACCGAGCTTTCCATCTCCTTCCTGCTGCCTGCATGGCCCTCTGGCGGACAACTCGAAAACGTCTGGATTTCAGGACACTCTACAAGGAACTCGGCGTGGAGGACCAGAACCACCTGCTTATTCACATGATGGTTCACTTTAAGTACGTCTATTTTGTCGCAGATAAACTGCAGGTGAGAATGGGCCTTTACAATCTATGACATGATAAGAATCCCCAATATTATATATTAAAGTTTAATTTAAGCTCAAGATTTTTATTGACATTTTTCGATTAAGATTTTTTTTCAAATCAGTAAGCATTATAAAATCTAAATGAACATTGATCAACCTAATTCTAATGTTTTTTGAAAATGAAGAAAATAATTTTTTAGAAGAAGGCAGACCCTAAATTTAATCTAAAATAAATTTAAATATTAATAATTGAACTTTACCGGCCAACAACCATTTTAGTAATTGAAATATTGAGTAATAGGTACATAAATTCTTACAATATGTTTTTTGGATGATGAAGTTGCAGATGAAAAACTAACTAATAAGCTTTTGGGAATATTTTCAGGAAAACCTAAATACCCTGGAGCGAGCGGGAGTAAAGTCCCTGAATTCCGTGCAACGCTGTGAACTGCTGGTGATGGATGAGAAGTCCAGATTGGAGGACAAGACCCTTGAACACTCGGCGGTAGGAGATTCCTCTGGGGCTAAGGGAATGTCCCAGTGGCCTCTGCACGCTCTGCCCAAATTAATGCGAAATGTGCGTCGTTTGAAGGCCCATTGCGAAATCCAGGTGCACTTTGTCGAGCACTTTCAGCACTTGGAACTTTTAGTGCTCTATGGTTCCATCTCGCAGACTGCTCTCACGGGAATCCTAGAACGGTGCGAAAAATTAACCAGGTTGTTCCTCAAATTCGATTGCGACACCTTGAGCTTAAAGTCCATCGATAAGTGCAGGAAGCTAAGGGATTTGTCACTGCCTACTAGATTGTTTGCCCGTCAAAAGGATCTTGTGATGAAACTAACCGATCTTCGCCTGCTGGAGTTAACATACTGCCAAAATGACAGCCGGTTAACACTGGAGTGCCTGGAGTGTGTGTTAGGCCAACGGCCAGAGTCAGTGGACCTCATCCAGATGGAATGCCAGGGCTTTGAAGATCCCAAATGGATAAAACAAGTGGGTCTGGATCGGTGTAGTAAAATACGGGGATTGGTTCTGTCCAATTGTCACTTCTGCGATCGCGAGATCTGCCAGCTGTCGTTTCCAAAAGTCCAGAAATACATCGCCCTGAGCAGCTGCCACGACATCAAGGAGTACCAGGTTCTGGATATGGTGCGCCAGTGTCCCGGTCTGAACGAACTCTATCTGATCGACTGCCCCCAGCTGAGCTGGAAGGTCCTGCAGGGGATTTACCGAATCCGCAAGAGCGAAAATCTCAGCTATCCCATCACCGTTGTCCTCGGCCAGTGCACGGAACTCCAGGAGGTCTATCAGACCATGGTATGTACTCTCTTCTACTTCATAGGGTTCTTTATGGTAAATTAAGTTTTGCGTACTCTTATATTTAATATGATTTATCTGGCACAGTTTTATAAAAGATTATAAGGCAATATTAGGTTATCAATATTCTATTGATGATCTTTTTAGTTGGATATATAAAGGAATATTACAATACTTTTTTAAGCTTTTTTCCTGATTTTGTTAAAATACAATTTCTTTTGATAATTTAAATACCCATATTTTATAGTACTCGAACTACTGGTGCTTCAAGCTGCCCTATCTCAAGATCGAACGCGTTCAAAAGCAAAGTCGTCCCGTAGAGGATATCCAGGTTTTTTTCAACATCAACCAATTGGATTCCACATAAGATTCCACGTAAGATAACAACAGCTGATGTAAAAATATACAAAATATATATTATTTAGTTTTCGGAGAAATAAAATGCAATCTATAAAGTTTGGTATATATATATATATATATATATATCTCTGTAATCATCTTTTCTGCTTTGAACATCTTTGTACTATCACTGAGTTACTTTAAAATCGTTCTGTGCTATCACTGAGTTACTTTAAAATCGTTTAAACAAAAAAAGGGCAAGCGATTTTTACCGAGTATCATAATTTACTACTCAAGTTGACAAAGTTAATTTCCGTTAACCTCATAATAAGCCACACAAAGCAAATTTCTCATCCTCACCAGGACGCCACGACTGAAACCATAAGGCATTTTCAGCTTATTACGGCTCATTTCACAAACATTTTTGTACCACCCACGTGGGTGCAAGAAAAAACCGGATGGAAAGCGGGGGAAATGCTGGAAAATGCTGGGAAAAGCGGCAAAAAATTTCCGGACAAAGGAAGCCGAAAAGAATGGTAGTGAAGCCGGAGTAAACGAGGCATGCGGCAACCAGTAATGGACAATGGCTCAACAAAGACATGTGAATTATGTGATCTATTGTTTCTAGATTATACTCCTCCAGAACCAGGAACCAGAAGGCACATGGCCACATTTACTCTACTTTTCGATTAATTAAATTGTGTTTTGCTTTCGCTTACTTATTGGATCTGCTGCGAAGCCAATTAAATTGCCAATGAACCACGAAGTGCGTTAAATGAGATTTTAAGCTTTTGACAGATTGAATTTTGATTGGAAATGGTAGCTGAAAGTGGAATTGGAATTGCAGTTATCGTTTTGGCGACCGTGGGTATTAATAAATATCCAAGCACTGGGCTTCCTTCCGGTGTATGGTGTATTTTATGGCCCAAGTGTGCGATGTGCGATGGGGTAAGGAAGTGTTTGGGCCAAGATATTGTCCTGCTCCTGCCGTGCGTGAGGCCATAAAACACTCGAGAGTTATGGTCCTGGTCGATGGCTAAATGCATTGGTATGCGTAGCGTAACGAAAAACAATTAGCTGCGGCCAAATAAAAGTGGCCCACATGCTGCACACTCACACACCCATTGTGATGGCACTTAGAAAAAATTGGGGTTCAATAAAGAATATAAATCGATAGTTTGTTAGCAAAATCGGGTTTGAACTGTAAGAAATATCAAATTATCAATTTGTTTACAGAAAGATTTTGTATAATAATTTTAGATTAATATTTGCTCTTTTTTTAAGGCTTTTCCTTTCGAAGCCCTCTAAATTCCGATTTGAGAATGCCCTCCTTGTATTCTTTCCATTTTTATTTACTTTTGATTAAATTGTTTGGTGTTTTCAAAACTAAACCCCAATCTAAATTTTGGAAAAAGGTTTTCTATAAAGATAATCGACCTTTTCAATGATTTCTTAATTTAATGTAAAGAACAATCCCTTCTTAAATCAAGAATAAATGCAACTTGATGAAAGTTCGCATATAACTTATTAAATATTTATTTTTAAGCGTCTCTGTACATCGCCCTAAAATCTTTTTAATGATTTTTTATTTTAACGTAAAGAACAATCTCTTCTTAAATGTAGAAAATTTGCAATTTGATGGAAAATCGCAAAGAATTAGTGAAACATTTCTCTTTGAGTGTCCCTGTATGGTACCCATCATTGTTGTGCTGGCAGAAACTTTTATATGGCTTGTTTCCTGCCACGCCCCCTTTCCCGCCCCCGGGGGTGGGGTCTTATCACTTTATTCACTGTCTGGAGCGGATTGCTGGCAAAGTCATGTCCTGAATGACGAATCCCAACCGGCTATTATGTTCACGACTCACTCGTCCGAAAGTCGCAGGCAACTGAAATTGTTTGGCCGGAATCGTGTGCATTTCACTTTCTGATATTCAATTAATTGAAGTTTTATTTGTCTGATTGCCGTTCGAAAAGGTGGTGGTGTTGGTTGAGCAACAGTTAAGTGGATAACGATAAACAATTAAAGTGTGGAAATTGATTGATTGTTGTGGAAGTTCGAAGAGATTAACAGACAACTCTGTTTGAACATAATTGGCGAAACAAAGTTAAGATGTTTCGTTTCGAAATCAATGATCGGCTACGCCTATAATTAAGTTGCAATTGAAGTTCAGATAATCAACTTTATAATCCCTGTGGTATTTGATATATATGTATACATACATAAGAACTGTAAACATTCCAAATTCTCTATGTCCTTTATCTGCATCGTTTTTAATTTCCTTTTGCGGATCAATACCTTATAAATTCTGCGCGGCTGCAAGGGGGGGAATTTAGATAGCAGTTTTCCGGTGTCCCCATTATAGTAAATTCCAAACAACGTAATCCTTTAATGCCTTTTTAGCTACTGCTCCGGCTACGGGTACTTTAGCAGGAGCTTTAGCTCCTTTCAGAGAAGGCTGCATCTCGAATTCCTTATTTACTTTATAGGTGCAGGCAAAGTAAACCAATACCAAAGCTATTTTAGTCGCTTACCGTGTTTCCTCATTTTTTTGTGCTTCTTTGAGCTCCTTTCCCCGACGACTGACTTTAATCAGTGGCATTCTAGGATGCATCTACCTCCCCCCCCTCAAATTCCGGCTGCTTTTTTGCTCACCAAGCTGCCGTTGTCCTGCACTCAATTCGTTTTCTTTATTTTCCATCAGACGGAAGTCATGTGTGCCGGCTGCACATCCTTTCTGCCATGGAAGGTAGCTCCTGCCGCTCGGTTCCATCCACCAGGATGGAGGAGTTCGTCTGCCAGCAGCAGCAAGGACTCCTACCGGACACACACACACATATTTAAGCCATTCCCACATATAGGGCAGATAATCGCTTTACAATCAGGCAGGAAACTATTGCAAGCATGATTGTTTCCGCGAAACGTGTTTGCACCCGAGCAGTTTCCACCAAATGCCAAGGAAAATAAGGAAAACAACTTTTACTCAAGGAAGTCGACATTGGCTGTATTCTACGAGAACATCAATAAATAATAATAAATGCATTTCATCTTGAAAAAGAGTTTAGCAATGCATCAAGTTTCAAGCACCTTGATGAAACCATTAAATCTTCACTTTATACAATGTCTTGAAAAACATTTTAACTTTTAAATATAACTGTTTAAGTTTTTAGTTCCTTAACATTTAAATTGTAATGTAGTCTGAGTAGATATCCATCAAGATATTTTATTCAAAGCCTTTTTTTATCATCAACGAATTTTAAATTTATATTATATTATTGAAATTTTAACGAGGAATTTTTCTGTTTTGAATTTTTTATGTACTATGCAATATTATTTTTGGTTTGTTTAACAAATAAAAAATATATTTGAAATAAAATATTTCATTTATTTACCATAATAAACTAAAATGTATTACACTTAACCTGAACCACTCAAATTACCTTTTCCGCCTGCGCTATAAACTATAATTACTGGACTAACAAATCAGACCTTCTGACCTTTCTAACCGCAGACCGAAACTCAATTTCAAATGTCAGTCAAATAAGCAAAAGGGCCGCTGGTGAAAATTTGGGGTAAAGGGGCGGACAACTGGCCAGGCCGAAACCGCAAATAAATTACTGGGCCACGTTAAAGATTTGTTAATAAAGATAAATTTACTTATCGTTTATCTTGATTATGCAAAAAGCCTAAGTGAAAACTCAAAGACCCCAGGGTGGAGGGGCACCACCACCACCACCGTCGAAGGAGCACAAAAGCCAGATTCGCCAGTGGCAATTGGATGAGGAGCGGAGGCCAAGAAAGCGGCAGATGGGCCTGAAAACTTTTTCATTTCCTTCGGGCCAGGCCAACAGAATGGCCAAGAAGAGTGATGAGGATGAGAGGATGGGTTCGGCTGGCTACGGTCTATATGGGCCATGAATAAACATAATACATATTGCACTGTTCTCTACTAAATTAAATAACTTGCCTCTCGATCTCGGAGAACAGCCATTCTGGACTTAGCATATTTGCCCGAGGCCAAGGATTCTTTTTTAGAAAGCCAGACCTGGCTATGTCAACAGCTCCTGATTAAGTTCTTAACGGGTTCTTGTGCCAGGGAGATTTCTATAGAAGGAATTTAGCTCTTTTCGTCAGGGTTTTTGTGTTTGCAAAACCTTGGTAAGGCGGCTCACAAAGAATGTTTGCACTTCGGAACAAAATTAATGGGGTGGACAAATGATGCAGGAAATTGCTCATATATTATTGCTTATTCTTTGCTGATCGCATGGTAATTTTGCTTAATATAAGAATATATGATGACATATTTTTGCAGTAAAGCTGACTAGTGAACTGGTTTTAAAAATAAAATAATTTTGTATATAACAAATTAGTGTAATTAACATAAAAAGTATTTATATATATTTATATATATTTTTTAAATATAAAAAATATTTCCACTCTCACTAAACCAAAATAAGGCTTTAACAGCTTAATAATAAAACTCAATCTAAAAGCATTCTAAAACGATTTACTTTTGAAAAAAAAAACTTTGGTATTTTATAGATATCAAATAGTTTTCCACTTCAGAGTACCAAACTCAACAACCAATCTAGTCCACTTGTCTGAAATGGATAAAACAAAACTTTGCAGCATTCAAATCTCCAGTGCCGGCAACAACAAATTTTAAAAATAATCTCTAGCCAAGAGCAGGAATTTGAGATACATTTATTATGCAATTTAATAGCCGAAACCAAGTGCAAATAGTTTGCTGACAAGGCAGTGAGAAGGGGTGGGGTTGGTTAGATGAATACCCCTAAAAGCCCCCTAAAAAGCCCCCTAAAAACCCCCTAAAAAGCCCCCTAAACCAACGGCTCAATCAAGAGGGAACTGGTCCAAGCCAGAGTTCAACAACTAACAATTTGTTTGCCCTAGTGTGGGTCATTTGCAGATGACCAAGATCCTTGATTGGTGGGTGTGGGTCCTTTTGGTTACAGTTTGGTGAACACCGAAACGGACACACTTTAAAATGTGTTGTGTTGGGCCAAAGCAGAAGCGTACGACTAGGGCAAAAGGTTTTTATTTATTGGCATATAAACCACAAATAGCAAACATGCCAAGATGGCAACGCACCCACAAAACTTTTGGGTATACCCACAATACATAAATATTTCATGTCTTGACTTTCAATTTCAGTTTTTTTCTCATCCACTACGGTTTTGTCCTTTCCCGTTTCTCACTGGTTTGTTTATTTGTTTCGTTTTCGAATGCGAGGGGATTTTCAAAGGGGGGATGTGGAGGCCAACCACTTGATTTCAAAATGTTTTATTTATGCGCACGATTATTATTTTGGGTTCCTCGAATATTCTTCGTGGTCCCCGGCACCGGAATCTCCCCACTTTTGCATGCTGTGGTCACCTAAAGGCATTTTATCATAATCGAATAGGGAAGCCGGGTTTCCAGTGGTTTCGGTTTTTTTTGGGGGGGAGGGCAGAATGCACTAACTGTGGTCATGGACTGTGCCACTGCCTGATTGCTTCAATGGTTTCCTTTTCTTGATGCGGGTCCATTGTGCACATATATGTTTATGGTATAGTATGTATGTTCACATATCTGCACGCATATATAAATATCCTTTTCCTTTCCCGGGGGAGCTTTTTGTGTTATAGTTGTGTTTTCCTGAAAACACACATTTTATTATCGTATTTATTGACCATCATATTTACGACCATTTTATGGCATGTTAAATCGCTTAAAAAGCTTGCCAAATTTTCAATTCCTTTATTGATCCTTCCCACATCAAGTTGTGTCACAATTAAAGTAAGAATATTTCAATTTAATATTTCGGCTTTGGTTAATTAAAAGTTTCCAACTTAGCTGATGCTGAGCTTAAATAGAAAATCATCAATTACGTTACAAGTGTAGCCACATTCCTGATTATCAAATTAAATGAACTGCTTTTTGAACTTGCACAAATTCCATAATAAATATTTACATATTCTCTACGTAATTTGAAGTGGATTAGGACCGACAAGATAGATTTTCAACATTAATTGGTCACCAAAGTACTTAATGCAATAATGAAGCTTACTTCAAGCTTTACGCGCTCCAATTGGGTTGCATTTTGTTTAATTGAAATACATAAGCTTTGAACTTATGGTTTTGTAAAATTATCATAAGTTTACGAGTAATCGCTTTATTTAGAAATGTGTTTATCAAAACAAGTAACAAGTGGTGACAGGAAATATTAATTTAAAATAATTATAATTATTTATTTGCTAAAATCCAAGAGCCAACATTTAAATCACTATTGTGCTAAGCTGGACACAAATATTTGATAGAACTAAAATAATTCCGCTTTAATGCCTTTAAAGCCTTGGGCAAACAAATGAAGCTTTGATAAAAATAACAAAAATGAATTTTCAAATCCTTTAAGTGTCACATACAATTATTTAAATACTGTTCAGACAATAGCATTTCGTGTGAGGCAAAAAAAACAATTTCAAAGCCATTAAAATTAGGTCAATTGATTTTTACACAGCACAATGGACGACAAACAAATGGCCACTGAGCCATACAAATTTAAAAGCAATTTAAAATAAAATAGATGACTAAATGCTGTTTCCACGTGAATATGGCAAGTGTCAAGTTCGATGGTTCAACAGTTGGATAAACGTTGAAAGAACTCAATTTCTTCGCTTGACGTGCTCATTAAAACTAATAACTCTTTTATGACTTTTTGGACTGAACGTGGAATGTGTGAAGTTTTGTTGGCCAACGGCCGACATATGGCCAAGTTTAGCAGGGCTAAAGGGGAGTGGGTAGATAAGACCCAGGATTACCGACCAGCACATGCCTGTAGGCCATTAAACCTAATGACTTTGGCTAGACAAACTTAATGGGTTGACTTTACCCCATCATGCGACAATCACTCTTTCGCTCAAACTATACAGTTTATATATGTATGTTTATTATATAAATATTTTTTGTTTTTTTTAGTAATTTTAGTAATCAATTTCTTGATTTTATTGCAGAGTTTCAATTAAAAAGTTTTTGCAAACATTTCATTTTTAGCTTTCTGTTTGATCAGATTTAAGTTTACATTATTCATATCCTAACAAACATCAAGCGCTTATTTGCTTAAATTGTATTTTATTTTGCTCGTTGCTCTTGTGATGTAATCTGTGCAATGCTGGATTATTTATGAATTTACTGAGCAACAGCCATGCATTTAACTTTAATTATGCAAATTGAATTCCATTCATGCATAAATAGACTGAACGACTCATGCCCTGACATTTTGACTTTGTTCTCTCCGACTGCCACTCACGATTTGCATTTACTTTTGAATTTTTATTAGAATATTAGCACTTATGCTAATTTTTTTCAAACATTTTATTTGCTGTTTGCCAAACCAAGCCAGTGAGAGATGAATATTAAAAAAGATAAGTTTTGGTGCAGCAAGAAAATGTTGGGTACTTTGAAATGCATCAAAGTCTGTGAATACAAATAAGTTAAGCTAAACTTGGTGAAGAGGAGTGAGATTTAATACTTTAGAATGTGATTTTTGTGAAATAAAAAATCTGATAATCACAGATTTTTCGTTACCGTTTTTATATCATTTTCCTTCTGAAATTTTAAATTTTCAGGAAATTTGCAAATAAAGCAGGGAAAAGCTGATTTTGTAAACTAACGAAAAAACAAATGTTGAATTTATCGACGTTAAAAATTTATTTGTGTCCAATTATGAAAATTTTGCACTGGTTTTAATGGTTATTAAATTGCCTAAAATGCAATGGTGCATTTAAATGTCATTATCGCAATTCGAAATGGCGTGCAGAAAATTCGTTAATTAAAGTTGAGCAATTTTTGGCTTGTTTATTTACTGGCATTACAGGTATTTATATTCATTTGTGTTTATTTCGTTATCGATTTAATCACAGCCCATTGACCAAATTAACGTTGCGGGGGTATTTAAGTGCACTTGTGTGTGCTCGTTTTGTTTTTTTGGTTCAGTTAGGAATTTAGTGGTTCTAATTCAATGGAATAATCAGAGCCTATGCTCCTTGATTAATGATGCAGATTAAATGACTCGCTTAGCAATAGTTGTTATTCCCATTTTTGTATTGTTTCGTATTGCTTATTTGGAATTTCGTTTATCGCTTTTTATATTAGCTTAATTGCCATTGGGCTTTGCATTGACTAAACATAATTTGCATGAATTAATAATGAATTGGCCATAACTCTTACTTGAATTATGGTAAATTTATGAAATGCACCTTTTCAATTGAGCAATGCATACGAATGAGTAAACTTAAAAATGAAATTATTTTTCTAAGTTAAAAAAATACCTGATCAATTCAAAATTTATTTAATAAATGTGCGTTTTATTCGCTAAATTTAATTAAATGATGATTATTTAGGGAATTAAAGCGAATACAATTTGAATTAATATATTGAAATAACCTTCGTTTGCAAGCAAAGTTTTAAATTATCTTATGATTTCTTTGATATTTTTCTACACTTAACACCTTATATCAAAACATTTGGGCATTCTTTCATCCACATTTCAGAAAAGTGTCTAGCTGTCAGCACAAAAGACGTAAAGACACCTCTTATCGGGGAAAATTGTGCCACAGCTGCTGGTTAAATCCAGCCTAAATGGAAATGGAAACAAATGTGGCCTAAATGCATAGAGGCTCGGCAATAAGTGGCTAATACACAACATTCATAGCCAGCCATCCACTTGGCTTAACTTTTGATCAAATTAGTGTGGCCGATTCAATTTATCCACTAAATTTCTTGGGTTAAACTTAGCCAAATGCAATTAGTCTTTGTGCTAAGAGGTGGCTGGGTGGTTTTAGGCTGATTCGGTTTGGCTTTTGGTGTGGCCGTGCATAAATCATGAAACCAAAAACAGAAATTTACAAACGGACAGCGGAGACGTGGCAGTGGTGCATATATAATGGCTTAGAAATTGCTTGACACAGCGCACAAAACGCTCATTGTGTGTGCGTGCGGCTGGTTGAAACTGCAACGCATAAATCTCGGAGATTTGAAATCTCATTGACAATTGGAAATGTGACCAAAATCATGCATTTCCGTCGCCATCTCTTGACCACAATTCTGCCCAAACCATCTCTGTCTACGCTGGCCTCTGCCGGCCTGGCCAGGGCCAATTGAAAATACATTTTACACAATTACAAATTGCAATGAAATTGATTTATCACGCACAACTGCACGAAGGTCACGCAATCCTCATAAATTTTGACACACCCGTAGTGAGATGGAGGCTGGTCGGAGTTGGCTTTTGGGGTTTTTGGCCCGGCCGGCAATTTGCCACAGTTTTTGGCCCACTCCGTCCACAATTTACATACATATTAGGCTTATTACTGGATGGCCATATCAGCCCCCGATTCTCACTGGCTGGCTACCCTGCTCTGGCATTCTATTTAACGCTTTTAAGTACATGAATTATGCGCATTGCACTTTGGCACAAGCATCACTCCTCGTCGTCGTGTGAGTTTGTGTGTCCCGCCTGGTGCACATTTTATTATCAGCAGCATTAAATTTTATAAAATATGTATGGGTTGTGCAGAAAGTTTTCATCTTTCGTAGACTACTGGCTGATGCCCATAAAGTATGTGGAGTAATTGGGTAGCGCCCAGCCTACGTGATGCTACAACGAAAATCCCCCCAAAAGAACAAGTGGAAAAGGGAAAATTCGGAGGACTGACCACAGAAGAATTCGAGTTTAAATTCTTGTCTGGCATGGTTGACAGACAAATTTCATTTTTTAGTATTTTCGGAGAGGCACCAAGTTCATTTCTCTGAAAATTCATTAAGTGATTTAAATGGAAATTTCAATTTTGGTTTGAAATTGCCAAAAATTATTGCATTTGTACACAGTTTTAAGAGTTTATTTACTGATAAAAACACAGTGTTGTTTTGCTAAGCCAGTGTTGTAAGTTACTTAAAAGTGTACCCCAGTTTTTAAGCTACAAAGAGTACTGAAACCCCAACAACATCTTCAATAATTACATAAAATGTATCATTATATCGCCCTTTAGGGAGAAAGCTTAATGGCTTAAATTAGGAAGCACCTGTCTTAACTAAGAACCCCTTTTTAATGAGTCCACCCAATTTAATAAGATATAGTTTCTCGTCCACCCTCAAACCCTCAAGTTGAGTTTGTCCAGCTGCCACTTTCCGGATTTCTTACCAAGCTGCTCGCCCCAGGGGAAAACACAAGCAAATGAGCAGCGGCATGTGAGTGAGTGAGTGTTTGTTGTGAATAAATGATAATACCGGTATTTGTCCGCTCCCATGAATTGCATGCATTCAGGGACTCAGACTGACTTTCTGTCAGTTCCCCGACTCCTGGACCACTTTGGCGGATCCGACAACGGTTGGACCACCACTGGTAATGTCCTTTGACCTCCTCATCAGTTTCCCCATCCTCATTGTTGTTTCCTTTTTATTTTACCATGTGCTGCTGCATACTTGCAGAAATATGCTATTTATTATTGTAAAATATTTTGTAAGGCTTCCTCAGGAATTTATGATGAATATGAATGGAGGTTGTTTTGTGTTGATGGTAGTGTTGGCTATAGTCTAAATTGTACGGCATTTTAAAATAGTTTACTTACGAAAAACATCTAGCTTTACATACTTTTATTTGTAAAAGAAAACCATCATTCATCGTTTAAAAACAAATAAAATTATGTTTAAAACGTCAATTGTCACGTGGTTTTCTAATTCTACAAGGCTTTCTGTGAACCTCTTTTTTATACCCTTGCAGAGAGTAATCTTGATCTAGGCGCGCTATTTAAAAGTTCTTTTGCACAGTGTAAAACCTAAACCTTTACAAATCGTTATACTCTGATCAGGATAAAAAATTCTTGACAATCGGGTTCACATATCCTAAAGTTCACATCGAAAAAATCAGCTGGAGCTTTAATAATTCCTTTGTTTTTGGGACATTTCTCGCAGTGACCTTTAAACTTCGTAAACTATATGTTTTATATATACATTGGGCAGGGAAACAATCGGGTGAAGATAACTTAATGATGTCATAGGAACAAATGATAATATTTCCATTTTTAACTTACATATCGAGTTTTTGGAATTACTAGTAAATTAGCAATTTATGTTTGTACCTTGACCCTTAAGCGGGTTTAAAGATATATCTTTTAGATACTTCTGTTTCGATTTGTACCTTACGTACTCCTCCCTTCATTCTTCTGACATACTGGGGGGTTAACAAAAATTGTTTCGTTTAATTTTGCGCCAGGACTTATCAAATGCAATTTAATTACGCATGCCAGAAAGGCATTTATATCAATGATGCTGCTTTAATGGAAAATAATTGAATATTTGTCATGCATTTCACCTGCAAACACATGGCCTTCAACACATGCAATCGTGCACTTACACACACGCATCGCTGAACTTCCTGAAAACAATCAAATTGAGGTCATTTTTGTAAATTGTTGTTCCTGCTAGTGATTGTGTTGTTTTTGGATCTGCTGCCGCTTTTGTGTTGCTGTTTTCGTTGAACCTTTTGAAAATGCTCGATTGGTTTTCATTAAGTTTTCCGTGGTGATAATAACTTTCATTCCGCATTTGCGTTGTTTAATTGCGATAAATCGAATTATTTAAAGTCGGTTTTCTGCTATCGATCATTGATATTGTGTTACTTAATTAGAAAAGAAAATAAATTTATCATTGTAGGAAATTAACAAATTTTTCCAAATTAAATACTAACTTATAACGAATTTTTTAAGGAGTGTGACTGAATTCTTCCAACCAAAAAGCTTAGCCATTGTGGTCACAATAAATTTAGCAATGTATTAGACTTAAATATATAATTAAATTGATTCAAGAGAACATCATTCTGCACTTTAATAAATATTTAAAGCTTTGAAAATGAAAACGTTTGCTTTTGTTATATTTTTTGATAAAAACAATGCAAGAGATGTCTTCCAGTGGCAGCTACTCTTCAATCTGCTAACCACCTATATTTTCAACATAGCCATATTGTTTCGACTGTGGATTTACCTTGAGTTCGATGCAACTTTTCATATTTGGAAGGGCATTTTGTACATTGTTCTGTTTCTCACTCATCACGCCGAGATCATAATGCAGTTTTCCATTTTTGAGATCAATCGCTGGAAGTGGTTGGAGCTTCGTGATCTTTTGGTAAAACTATGGGTTGTCAATTTTTCGGCCATCCAATATAGAAACAGTTAGGAAATGATTCTCTCCAGACAGGTAAATATCCCAAATTAATTTGATGAGCTCGTTACATATTTTAAATTTAGTTAGAGTTCTCAATCTTGTATCTCAACCGGAAACTTCAACTAAATCCAAAACGTGTGGGGCGCCTTCACATCGTATGATTTTTCGACATAAGTAACTCATCGGTTCATCAAATGTCCAGAAACATAATCACCACATGTTTTGGTTCTTTGTCAGATGAACTAGAAGAACTAGATGATGAACTTAATTGCGTATTGAATAATTAGGTGTCCTTAACAATTTCAAATTGCCTATGATTGGGTCCTCTTTTGCGGAGTCAAATTTTCAAATTATCTTTTTAAAATTCTTGCGACCTTCTCCCCCTTTTATTCTCCTATTTTTTATAGTATCCATTCTCGTTCTTCTCTGGTCCTACACTTGAATCAGGCTAAAAAATTCAATATTTTTAAATTAAGGCGCCATGTGTTCTTCCTCTTCATGAAGATGAGTCATATTCTTACTAATCTGGTAACACCAACCTTGTCTTTCCTTTGACCCTCTATTGGTTTATACCAGTACTGCATAAATTGTGAATAGGACATTTTTAAGCTTATGAAAGGCTTTTTAGATCATTTACTTTTGTTCTAAGGACTCAAATAAAGTTGTTGAGCTTTTATCCTGGACTCCTTAAAAAGAGCTTTTAATACAAAGTGTGACCATTTGGTGGTTGGTGGTAAATTCTAGTAAGGGGTACGTGTGAAATATTGTGAGGGGTCCTGAAATATTGTGCGCAACATTTAAAAAACCCTTTGTCTTCAGCAAGGGATTAGTTGTCTTAACTTAAATTTATTTTAATTTTAATTATATATTTTAGGTTTCCACTGTACATGCGTGTTTAGAAAAATGTAGACTTTATCCTTTCCAGTGTGAAAAACAATGTTTAGAATTGATGAAAAATCATTAAAATTCTAAACACACAATCCATATATATTTCTCAAGTAGTTATTGACACTTTTATTATATATTTAAATAAATTTAAAATATATTTTTCAATAAAATGTTTTATTTATAAATAAATAAATGAGATAAGATTTTGAATTTTTAATCCAGAGGTAAAAATTAACCAACTTTTTGGTTTACAATCCATGCGTAAGGTAAAAAATGCAATATGCAATGCAATTTATTGTTTACTCTGCACGATAGAAATCCTTTTACGGTGCTTTTACTTTATAGACCATTTCAATATTCAATTATGCCTGAAATCGATGCAACGCAGGCACCCACGCTTTTACACCAAAGACTCACTTTCAGTGCCATTTCGAAATTGCAATCCCAACTTTTTTTTCCATTTACTTCTGTGCTAGTTAAACCCGTCAAAGCCAGCACCATTGGCATTGTTGTCACTGGTGCCATTGAGATGATGATGACGATGCCTGCGATTGCATAATGCATGAGTGACGAGATTCCGACTAGCACATTGGCGGCCCATGAATATTCAGTCCGGAATTCGCATACCGACAGGGCAAACTGTTTGGTCAAGTGTTGACAATGGTGCCAATCTTCGCCACAAAAGCGGATGTCTTTATGAGCACTTAGTCCCCAACTCGTGCGGATTGCCCGTCGATATGGATAACACAAGACAAGTACACAAAACAAAAAGTGTACACAATCGATTTGTAAAGTATTTGAGTGCAAGGTTGTTGTAAACATCGCGGTTTTATCCTAAGAATTAAACAAGCTATTGAGGTAAGATACTAAAATATTCTTAAATATTCTTTAAGTGTAATTCAGCTCAAATTTATCATACCTAAACTTTGAATAATTTGTTTTTATAAAAAAATAGTTTGTTATATAATACAAGATTTGACATTACCAAATGTAGTGTGTCAAATTTAATAAATGTGTTTTATGCATGAACGAATCCAAAATTGGATTTCACTTTTCAGCCAAGTGGAAGGATATTTCTCCGCCAAATCCGCCCCCGCGGATCCGCGCATGGTTTGTTAACCATTTTGGGTATTGACAATACCAATAAACACTATTTAAATTATTTAATTCCGCTTTACATTCGCATTAAGTATAAACATCTACCCATTTGAAATTACCCGTTATATGTAGTAACAATAATTGAAATAAATGAATGCAATATCTTTACATTAAATTTCCAACTACTGTTAATTAATTGGCCAATTGGCTCGCAAAATTACAAGAAATAATATTAAACACACAAAAAAACTTTTAGATAAAATTAAAAAATATTAAACGCTAGTTTTAACCAAAACAACAATAGCCTTTTTTGTAGTTACCCGTATTGATCACTTATAATCATTTATAATAAATTATAATCTACAAGCCAGTAAGCAAAAATATAATATTATATTATATAACTATAAAAATCTACCGCTTTTCAATTAACTGCTAAAAACGACTATAACCAAAAGGAGTGCAAACAAAATGTTACCTGTGTATTTAAAAATACAGTTTTGGACTTATACAACATTTTATAATATAATATTTATTTTTATGATCTTTAATTTATTTCTGTGTATGTGTAGGAGAATCCAGGCCGAGTTCTGACCGCAAATTTAATTGGACTCAACGGAGCAGTGCTGATGAAAGGAGACCCCGCCGTGCATTGTCACTTGCAACTAAAGGATGCATGTCCTTTGCCCACCTCGACTGCATCCTTTCGTTGTTTGCTCTGTAATTAGGCGCACAATGACAAGGGAATCTTGACACTTGTCAACTCTCGGCTTTCCCATGCTCTTTTCGTCCTTATCGAAACGATGTGCAAATGTCAGGTGTCATTTTTCTATCGGCTTTTCTTGTACGTCATTAGTGCACTGAAATAATAGCAGGGGCATTTTGATATCAGGTGTTTAGTTGGAAAACAATGGAAAAACATGGGTTAAACCTTGGCAAATTGAACTTTGAGATAATTTATATTTAAACAACGATATGCAAATATTGTTAGGTCTTCTAACAAACTTACATCCACTTAAAAAATTTCTTTCTTATAAAAGTCTTAAATTTTAAATAATAGTTAATATCTAATCCCCACTTAAAGCCATGGCTTTTGCATATTTTGTAACGCTATCCCTAAGTTCCTTTTGACTAGAACCACCGTAAGCCTTTATTATTCCATTTAATTTTTTACAGCCCCAACCAAAATTGCCTAACTCTACTAAAACCCCACAATCCTGATCAAACATTCCATAAATTTTCGCTGCTGCTGCTAGCATAACGATAGTTTTAAGGTCGTTGGTGACCCAAATGGGTGAAAAAAGATACCCATTTTTCTCACCCTTTATAAGGCAATTGCAGTTAACGGTTTTTCAATGTCAACGAAAAAAATTGGGACAAAAACGAGAATGGATTCCTTGCATGTCATGTTGGAACGAAGAGCCTGTGGCCCATAAATCATACTCCGCCCATCATCAGTCAGCGGGACAATGGACGTGAGTTTTTCGAAAACGTGGCCAAGTTGTAGTGCCACGCCCCCCAAAGGAGAATGAGTGGAATGTGGGCGTAGGAATGGGGTTCCACCGAGCCTGTCCATCAACGTTACAAGCAACAAGGTTAAACGACGCTCAGAATTCCTCCTGGAGATGTCAACTTCTCTCGTCGCATGGACGTCGGCTGTTGTGTCACAGAGAATTAATTAAAGATATTGCGAAATCGGCTGACAATGATGAAGTTTCATGCCAGTCTCCACGCAGATAAAAAAATATCAATATGGAAACTCACAGTTCCATTCAATATTTACATAAGCGTATCATTTTTACCATTAAATAATTTATAATGGAAGTGGAATTTTACGATTTCCCTTCCTTCGAAAGAAGAGCAAAACCAAAAAATAATTGTTTAAGCTGTTTAATTTCGAGTAAGGTACCTACTTTCCAAATTTATTTTTTAATATTTGTATCTATTGAATTGGTGTCATTCAAGATACCAAATAAATACGAAATTTCATAGGTATCACATATTTTCGTATACATTTTTTATTGGTGCATTTGTCCCCAAAGGAAATTTGTAAGATCGAGCATAGCATCGAATTTGGGGGACTAATGTGCGGTTCATTGAATTTAATTTTCCCGTAATTGAGCTTGTGAATCTGTGGCTTAACCAAAGCAATTATCGATTTGCTTTGAAAAGCGCATCTATTCATAGTCCCGAGGCGTTGAAGCGGTCTGCCATAAAGTTCCCTGAAACATGATGCCGAAAACAATTTCTATTAATCGTGAGACTTTCAAAGGAGGCGGTAGGGGTATTCGGGGCCATGAGCTTACTCATTTGTACTTACTTTGTTTCTTGAAAATGGGTCAAACTAATTGAACAAGCCCCAGCCAAGGGGTCCCATTGAAAAGATAAATTAGGCAAAGTGCTTGGCCGATGGGCTTAAAAGAAAATCTGCCCAAAAGCTCTCTCGCCTAATTAAAACGGAAGTGCAAAAAAATACGACTAGAGTACGGATCATTTCCAGCAAAAGGAAATCCGACAAAGTAAGCTTAAGCTGCGACATAAACAATGTTGCTACCAACTTTTCGTGCTTATCAGGTTAAATCTATTGAACCCTGTTTGCTCAAGCTTTTGTAGATAAGCATTTTGTCTACTTATTTTCACACTTGCCTTTGAGCCATAGAATATGGCGTAAAAATAGGACCGAAATAAAATTGTAATATAATCTTAACATTACATTATAGTGACAGTACGCAGTAAAAATGAAAATAAAATAACAGCCTTCACAAGACGTGTCTGACCTTATTGGTTACTCATACAGGAAATGTACATTTTAGTATAATCATATAAAATATATACCTCCCATCCACAAATTTCATCAAGCTATAACGATCTATAAAAAAGAAGAAAAGAAAACGTCCTTTAAAACTTTTTTTCTTACAATTGAAATAAATTTAGTAAAGGGACAAATTTGAAAATTCTTTCGATTTTTTTTAAAAAGTATATGTACTTAGCATTGTAAAAAGAGCCTAATCTCATTAAAAAAGCACCCTTAACCATTTTTTTTTACAAACAAGAACCTTTTTTGCAACTGTACCTCTTTAGTTATGAGGAACAACATATATAGGTTTACGTAAAACAATGTTACAGTAACCATTTAAGCTTATTAAATAAATAATTTGAAAAAATTAGACTAGCCCATAAATTGTTGGTATATTTCAACTTATACAGACGCAATCAAAAGTCATCTCATTGCTAAATCATGCTACTAATTAGCGGTTTTAATTTGGCAAAGCCAACCGCAGAGCCGACACAAATCGGCAATACCAAAAGCCAACAATTGCCATGGCTATTTCATTCGACGTCAAATAATGCCAGCAATTACTAATTAGCAGAATTGGCTCCTATATAAATTAATTCAATTCCGACAGCAGGCTAATAAGAGCATTTTCGCTTTTGAAACATTATGGATGCTGACGCTAAAGCGACAAATGGGGAAAAGAGGAAAAACAGGCAAATGTGTCAGTGTCATTGTCAGTTGCAGAGAAAACACACGAGGACACAAAAGGACACGTACGGGGGCCATAATTTACCGGGAAACACGAGCCCATGAAATGGGCGCCAGTCCATAAATTATGGCACTTCCCCAACCAAAATGGCTCTGACACTCGATTCTCAGTTAACTGCTGGCCTTTAGGCTTTGGTCAGATCCGACATAATTAATGAGCTGGCTTTGTTTTTCCCTTTCTTTTTTTTTGCTATTTTGCCATTCGAACACGATCTGCGTAGCTGATATGCAATTAAAGCCAAACAAGCAAAGCTGAAATTATAATTAAATCACTGCCGAAAATCCAATGAGCCCGGCAGCCATGATCAAAAAATTGACAGAGTCCTTCAATAGGAGGACACAAAAAATATATAACATATCTATAAGCAGTGACAACAGCATCGACCATATAGATAATTCGAAACATGTTAACTTGTTCGAACTTTTTACACGCTCTGGGTTATTCGTGTTATTCAAGCTCACTGGGCAGCCACACAGGACGATGAGAATTTCGGGTACAGGGCCTGTGGACTATAAAACGTAGCCAACTGTGAAAAACAAGGAAAACCAGCAGGAAGATGAACCCATGGAAGGCACAACACTTTCACCCAGTCGCTGTTAATTTTTAAAGCATTCTACTTATTTAAGAGTATATTAAAGGGGTGTATTCGCGTTTCAAGGAAGAAAGACAAATTGATTTTCAGGATTAGTTTAATATTTTAAAGACAAAAATAGGAACGTTTTTTATTTTAATAGGTGTTTTTTTAATTGAATGAAACTACCGAATTTTATAACTAAGGATCATTAAATCGTTTATGGTGTTATAGATGTTTTACAATTTTCCATATTAAAGACCAAATTTAAAAAGTTAATTATAATTTTAGTTATAAGTACTTAATAGTAGGTACACTCTCTAACTACAACTATAAACTAAATAATAATAACATTACTTGGCACTCCCGAAGCTTAAGGCTTATAAGTCTATTTTGTTTCTCCAACTCCCTGTACAATAAAAAAATGCCATAAACAAATAAAAGATTCACTAGGGCGCTGCCAAAAGTGGTGTGCGCAAAATTGACATAAAGGAGCGAACTAAACGACCGAAGGGAAAATGTTCGCGAAATTGGCACCAATCCAAAAATAAAATGGAAATGGCAAGTGACACTAGATGTCAACCATTTTTTTCCCGCACTTATTTTTTTCTTTTCCATTTTCATTTTCATTTTCATTGTTGGTGTTGCAATGGTGACCGTAGTCAACAGCAGTAGGAGGTGAAAGGTCGAACTCAAATGGGTTTTCCTCTTAGGTAATTTATGACCACAGGGTCCTTATTAAAACAATATTTTATATCTTAAATACTTTATATAAAGTTCAAAATATACAAATTTTAATGGGTATACATTTACTAAACTTGTTATATGGTATATGGTATAATATACTATTATTCTTATAAGCAAAATATTTATGAGATATAAAAATGTCATTCAATTCAAAAAATACGTTTTAGTACTCTATCATAGCGATGATACAGAAAAAATTGTTCTTTATTATTTAACTTTACCATCATGTATAATAATACCTGTGCACCCTGTATTGAAAAAAGATGGCAAGGAAAACGAAAGTTGATGTTGCGAAATATTTCCAAAGGAATTGCCCTCAGGGGTCTTTGGATGGCAAAAAAGTTTCGAATTCCCAAAAGTTGATTATATGCTTCAAGGCGTTCGACTCGATTGGAATTTTTTTCTGGTCTATCTGTCTCTAATTGAAGTGTGTTCTCATGAGTTCTGTAAAGTTTTTTTTGGCAGAGTCTTCTACACGTTTATCGGTGCAGAGTCAGCAGCGGAAAATATGCCACAATTTTGGGCTGCTCATAATTTTATGCAAATGAAATACGCACAGCCAACATTTTGCGGGTTTTCTCGGCCTCACTTTCCACCCACTTGAGCTTTACTAAAAGAGGAGGGACTGCGAAACGTGACGGGATAGACATTACACAGTCGAAAACCCATAACAATATTATTGTGAGAATTCTTTTTTGGAAATTTCCACCTGCTCAAACCCATTTAAAACGGCAGTCTGATGATGACATCTTCTCAAAGGTCTTATTGTTATTCCTAAACCTCAAAGGTGGGAATCTTTCTGTTCTTTTTTTTCAGTGCTCAACCAACCACACACGAGTTTCCCAGCTTCTCATCCGGCAGATACGTGTTCTACAGCTGCCACAATTACGAGAACATTATCATGCAGGTTGCGGAGGATGGGTGCCCTCGAAAGTATGCTCATAATTTAGCCAGCTTGCTGTGCACTGCAGTGGCTAGGGCCTGAAAAAAATACCTGAAATACCACTACTGAACCACTTTTTTTTTTGCATTCCACCCTTTGTCAGTGCAAACTGCAGGCAACTGCACTCCAAAAGGGCCCTCCATCATACGCTTCTCTAGTTGTTGTTTTTACACCTGCTGTTTTTAATGGTAAGCGGGTATATTATAATCCAAACAAGTATGTAAAGTTTGGATTTTGTGCACAGTAGAAGCAAATGTTCCTTGTTTTATATTTTTAATTTAATTGTAGTGAGTTAGTTCTTATAAATAACTTTCATCTATTTCACCAAATGCAATTAATATTGGTTTTAATGCCAATTATATGGTAATTTCCATTTTATTTTATAATCCTATGTTCACAGTTTTCGGAACAAAATATTATATCTTCTTCTGATCTTTAAACTATTTTGAAGAATATTCCCACTACCGGGTATCGTAAGGTCGGAAAACTTAAAAACCCGCGTTGCTACTGGCGTTCTGTGTAAAAGTAAAACGCTGTTGAGTTCATTAAAAATTTGACTAAGTGCGTTGTCATCGTCATCATGGCAACCTCTGACCCCTGTCTCACCATGTCTGTGTACTGATGCTTGGCATCCTGCACGTCCTTGTCAGAAGTCCTGTGTGTGTATATTTTGGATGTTTCGGCGAGGGTTCGCTACCGATGTGCGGTAGGCGCTCTTCAACTTTCTCGTTTCACATGTGTGTCTGTGCCTTTTTTTTCGGTTTTTGCGCTAACCGAAATTGGGTTTTGTTGGTAAACGCAGGCCAAATTTTTGGTCCGGGATTATGGCAAGATGATTGTACCCCAAAGCCTGTTTTTAAGGCTCATGAAATATGCAGGCGGCATATGATTGTGACTGGGCAATTAATATGCCACCCCAGGAGATAGCACTCAAGTGGGACTTTAAGTGGAGCCAGGAGTCATTTTCATTTAATATAGGTATAGCTTCAGAAAATTAATTAGTACAATTCACATTCGTTATAATGGAACACATCTGGGAAGCCTTATTAAAATTATGATAAGATTATTTTTGATCCTAAGTATTTTAAGTACATTTTAGCTATATTCCGGAAACTAAAAACTATTAAACCATTATGAGCTATGAAATATTTAAAAAATCATTTTTTTATTGAATCAACATAACTTGTCCTTTCTGAATAGTATCATTTTTACATTTTTACAAAAAATTTTTACAAATAAAAAAATAAAATCTTAATAAAGATTTCTACGAAGGGATCCTAAAATATTTACCATTTCTTTTACAGCAAACATTGATACCAATTGAGTGCTCAACTCCTTGCCTAGAAACACTGAAAAACCTCTATAAATAAACCGTTCCCAAAAAAAAAACAAATCTCTTGAGTCAACAAAGCTATGAATAATATCCATGGGCATCGAAAATCATTTCTAAAACTCTTGGGGTGTGGGATTCTCGATAGTTCTCTTCTCGAGAGCTCTTTTAGAAAGTGGAAAACAGGAAAATCCGCCTCTCTGTTGTGAATATGCGGCACAAAGAGGAGGCGCGTGGGAAAATTCAACGGATTCCCTTGTGACAAAATCAATAGATAAAGGAAAACCGATGAGAACAGCTGTTTGCCACATTCAAAATGTAAACATGCAGAGAGGCACCAAAAATAGGACTCTCTCTTGAAAGAGTGAGCGCGGGTATTGAAGAGAAACGGAAAGCATTTTGAGGTTGCCAGAAATCCGATTAAGTTTTCCCCATTTTTCAGTTGTTCGCAGCTCTTCGACGTCGGCGGCTCGTGGCACGGAAAATCGGAAAAACCGCGGAAAATTCTACATCGCCCCGTCCACATACACATACACAGTGACAAACGACAGTGTGTTCCATATGTGTAATCAAATCGTTCGGAGCCCCGCCGTTTATATATAGAAAATTTCAACGCACGCAGCTCTGAGGGGAAAACTAAAATACGAAAATAAATTACGAAAATCGTGGCCACTTTTCAAAAAGGAAAACCAACCGAAAAAATTAAAAATGTATAGAATCGCATTTTCCACGGGCTCGCTTTAATCGCCGTTATTATCGTTATTATTATTCGCATTACGCATACGCCCCGTATGCCGTTCGGTGTGTTTGTGTTGGTGACCACTGTGTCTGTGTGTGGTGAAGAGCGAAAAGAAAAGCTCTGCTTGCGTCGCAGTCAACTTTGCGACTCCACCCTAAATTGTATATCAATTTTGAAGGGGTTTTCCACGTTCTTTTGACCAAAAAAATAAACGGGGACAAATGCCACAAAAATAGTCCTTACAAGCAATACCAGTGAGAAAACGAATCGAATCGACAGAGAAAACAACAAGGAAAAAAAACACAAGGAAAATGCGAGAAAAATGTTTGGTTTATGCGAAAAGTTGATGACACATTTCGCTGTCATTTTGACCGCATTTTTCCTCTCCCAGCCGCTGTTGTTGTTGCTGATTTGCGGTCCGCATGGCGGCACCTCCCCCTCGACCTCCGCCCACTGGGCGGCGGAGGCCTCGGCGGCGGATGAAGCGTAAGTCTGCCACCCTCCAGGTGGAAATTGGTCAGCAGGATATTTACCTTTAATGGGCACGCAACGATTTCGGAATGAACATGGCTGACATGGGTGAAATGGTTGAAATGGGTGGGTTTTTTGAAAACCAGTCAATTAGCAGGCGTGCTCACACCGCCTCCATCTCGTTGTCAAAGTCGCTCGTTAATTTTTCGTACATTTTATGCTAATTTCGTTGGCAGCCAGCGCGGCTTTTTCTCTTACGGAATATTCCCTGTAGGCATTCAATGGGCTTATTCGGCTAAGGGCTTTAAATAAACCTATTTGGGGCGTATACGAATGGAAGTTACATGTTTACATACAAAATACTTGACAAAAAATATCTAAAAAGAAAGAAACAAGCTTAAAATGTACATGTAAATATGAATTTTAGTAATAACGATCTGCAATTTTGATTAATTTTAAAAAAATATATTTCCTAAATAAAATGGAACCGATTTTGGTTCACTTTATATTAAATTGAACGTTTTGCATGTTTGCCAAAATTATTTGAGACTAAAGTAAAAAAGTCTTAAATTATTTTAAAGTAAAGCAGTTAAGGATAACCAAAAAAAACACTTTCTTTAACCGTACGATATCCAATCGTTTGTGGACTAAGGCTTAACCTCAATTTTCCTGTCACTATCTATGCTCACATACTCACTTGTTTGATTTATAAGACAATTTCAATTTCGGAGCACCTTCCCCATTATAATCGAGACTTGGATTTCCTGGTATTCATTTCAACAATTCTGCTCACTAATGAAAATCAATTTACCTTGCTTTTGAGATAAGACTACGCAAATGATATTCTACATATACAAGTCCATACTCAGGATTGTAGGAAGATGTTAAAGCCACTGCATTAAAATGCTCGAACTTAATTTATCTTCTGCAAAACTTAATCATATAGACATTTATAGACTTCATTTTCAAACTAGGCATTTAAGATAAGTAATAAATGTATTGCATAGAAATATGATACTGCAGTTTTCTCCCTACCATTTTCATAATATAATTTAGATTAAGTTTCTATCAAACTTGTTATTTTAAAATATGCAGCTTAAAGTGAATAAATTAAAAATTCCACCCAATAATTATTAGTACACTTTGTATTATTTTATATCACATTTTCTTTAATTAATTTCTTTTATTTTCCTATCGAGGTATTCCAAAGGTCGTGTACCCATATTTTGTTTGCCATTTCCCATTGCGTGTTTAAGCGTCTTGTCTTTTGTTCGGAACATTTTTATTCTACTCTGTGCGTCAGCATTTTCACCCGCAGTTACTCATACCGCTCCTCTAGATTTTTCTCTCCCTGATATAATATCCCTTGCTCGAGGGTCCCAGAGCTACGCAATTTCTGTTCTGTGCCCCAAGTTCTCATAAAGTCACATCAAAATTATTTGTCTGACATGCTGACTTTGGGAATGACGCGAACAGGTAGAGCCGGTAGAAACTCAGACGCCTATTTACGCTAAATGAATATTTTATTGGGCATTTTGTTTGCGCCCGCCAAACATAATGCCGAAAGTTGGGCAATTAATTAAAGTAAATAGGAGGCCTGGGGAAGCCTAATTAAATTATTTTTCTTTTATAAACGATTTGGTACATGCTCGGTACATGGGTTTACCTTATTTTTGTAACTCTTTGAATTTTATTTTTTGTAAAACATAAGATTATAAATATAATAAGACTTTCTTTTTTGGAAAAATACGCTTGAATCAATAGAAACCCCAAAACAACTGGGCAAACAAATCTAAATGACTCATAAAAAGTTTAGCAAGGCCACATAAATTATAATAAAGTAAATGTCCAATTAGCATACTATGGGATGGGATGATAAATAATAAAATATTAAAGACCAAAAACCCCCATAATAAAATTTCCCCAACCAAATTAGCGCTACTAAATAGCCACTAAATTGCGGCCTGGAAAAGAGCAGAGACCGAGAAATCGTTTAATGTCCGTTCACATTACGAAGAATATTAAATGGAAAATTGGGATTTTTGGCGCATTGCAGCATGGCGAGCATAAATAGAATATGGCAATTTAAGCCCCAGGGAACCGTAATAAAAATTCAATATAAAATGTAAAACATTGTTGAAATTGAGTTTGGCTAGTCTTCTTAAAAATGTGTACATATCATTTTTTGACTAGGTCCGCAAAGCATAGATATTAAATATTTAATGAAGGAAATTTTTAAAAAAATTTAATATAGATAAAAAAATAAAATACCTTTTGTTTAATTTTATAATAAAATAGGTACCTTTTAGTAAACATAATAAATCATATGAATGATGAACTAAAATACGAACTAATTATGACCTTATAAAATACAACTAATAACATCCTTAAAAATTATATATATTTACTTTGTTCGATTAAATTAAATATATCTGCCTTCAAAGACTAAAGATATATTAAAACATTAAGACTTTGAAGTCCGTCAATGTCTAAAGTTCTTGTAAAGTGCTAAGTCAGACTTTCTGCGGTACCATGATTTCCGTTTAGGATGAAAGTGTAAATAATACATTTCCCCCGAGTTGTTGCGGGTTTCCTATCTTCAGGGGTCGGGACTAACAAGGGCCATCTAAAACAATGACAGAACGGCCGAGATACGACAAAGCAATGTGGCCAAATTAATAGAACAACTCCAGAACGCAATAAAGGCCAGAGAGGCATTATTCATTTCCAACTACCAACCAGCGACAAAAACAATTTCACCGAGAGCCGACCGGGCCAAAACACTTGAGGGTGTCTATGAGGGTATTTCGGGGTATGTAGGGGCTATTCATATATATATGGGGGGTATTTCGGGGCGCTTCGGGGCTGGCGGAATAACTGTGTCAAAGGCAACGTCGGCGACAGAAGTGAAATGAAAATGGCCGAAACAGCGCCGCCGGCAGCGTCGGCGACATCAAAAGCCACGTCAAGAGATTTCCTCACCGAAAAAAGAGCCAAAGAGCGGAATGAAATGGTTCGGTCATGCGCAGGCACAGAATTCCTTAAATGTTTATAGTAAATGCCAAACTCTCACGCGAACGATTGCCAGGCCAATGCATTTTGCTAGACGAAGCTAAGTAAACTATTAATGTGTTTTCTGAAATACACTATCACCTCACGACCCATGAATTGGATATCTAAACCTATAGAAAGCATTACTAAAATACCAGTGCTGCTCATTTATATTTTTGGCCCAACAATAGAAGATTAAAAAATATTAGATAAAGTCGCTTCTATTCTTGAACCAACCTTTATAATTGTATTTTCTGTTTATTTCTTTCTTAATACTAATTACTATTAATTATTGCATTGTCACTATGGCAGACAATAGTAATGTTTAAATATTTTCATAAGTTTTTAATATTAAAATGTACTCCCTTGACTGTAGACTAGGTCTTTATTGCTTAATCAACAATCACAGTTCCTTCGGTCAATATGCTGACCATTTATGAATGAACAATGAATAATGTTCTTAATAATCATGTCCGAAGGCGTTCTGACATTTTCAAATTTTGGACTACCCTAGGGACTCTCCCAAGATCTGACATTTTAAGAACTGTTAGAGCTGAACATTAGCTTATCGTGAAGCTTTAATTTTTTTAGTATGCCAGTATATAATATTTTATATATGTTTCAGAATTTTAGTTAGTACTGAAACGAATAAAATAAAATTAGCTGATTGCGACTCAAAGTAGAAATTATGTTTCCAAAATATTTTTGTTATAATTTTCTTTAAACTTTTATTTTATACATACACCAAAGTAAATTTTGTTTACCAAGGGGTAGGGTACTTTGTTTTTGAAAATGAAATTTAGTTGCTACTAATAGAACATTAAATATTTTTGCGACTTAATTCGATAAAAGTTGTATTAATATATTGTTTTTGTATTTGTACACTAAGGTGTAGCATATATTCTTTTAGTAAGGTAGTTTTAAGAAGCTAGTTAAAGATGATTTGCTACATTGTGCTGTGTCATTTCGAAGTCTTTTGGCTATCTCAACCTTTGAACTTTTACAACCCATCGCTAGACTGTTTATTGCTTATCGCATGCATTAACTAATGGAATCCTCCCAAAAACAAGATATATATTTAAGAGAAAGTGTTTTAAAGAGAAAGTGTTTTTATAAGAGAAAGTGTTTTTGGAAGAAAGAGAAAAAAGCTGCGCACGCAGGCACTTGTTGATTTCTCAATCTCAAACAGCTGTTCGTGGTGAAACGTCGACTGCTCTGCCAGGAATACGGCTTTGTCACCTCTTTGTGGCCAGGTGTAAGGTGTAAGGAGGTGCAAACACCACCCATCCACCCATTCACCACCCAGCCGCGCCCCCTACACGCCACTGGCAAACATGTGCGCTAATTGAATTAACGGAACTCGGACAGGTGGTTGACATCTCGCTGGCGCAGTTCTGACGTCGACAAAGTGTTGTTTACTGTTTTCCCCCTTTTATGGGGGTATACTTTACATGACAAGATTTTAATTGGACAAAAAGCCTGTTTGTTTTAGAAAAAACGAAAACAACAGATCTGGTGCTATTCATGACGGCTTAAATGAGCTTTACAACTCAACAAATTTAGTTGCTTCATTAAATATTCAATTTAATTTTAACTTAACTTTAACCGGTTTTCAATCCTGAAAATTTAGTGGGATATAATCAGCGAACAAAAGACCTTTGCAAATGAATATACATACATGCATATTTTCAAAAATTGCGTAGAATTAAATAAAAAACAGATCCAATGCTTTTAAAACTTATGCAGATATCAACTCTTATCCATGATTGTCTAAACTTTTTTAAGCTTTTTACATTATACATTTTCTTAAAAACTTAAAAACTTTCGCTCATTTGTATATTAGGGTATAATAAATTTGTCGGGAAGTAACACGTAGAAGTAAGCGCTTCCAACCCTATCAAGTATACATATATATTCTTGATCAGGATCACTAGCCGAGTTGATCTACCAATGTCCGTCTGTCTGCCTGTCCGTATGAACGCTGCGATCTCTAAAACTATAAAAGCTATAAAGTTGCGATTTGGCATACAGATTCTTGAGGCTCTTGCGCATCGCAATTTTATTTCAGATTGTTGCTACCCCCACAAATGCTAAATCCTGTCTAGCGCCAACATTTTCATTTTGTAAAAATGTAAATGTGATTTTGCTGTGATTATCTACCATCTACATGTTAAAAATTGTTTCCAACGGACCACTCATTTAAAAGTTCAATAAAGTTACACTCTCTCGTACTAACATTAATTGACGGGTGTTTAACAGTCGAGGCCACTAACTATAGCATTCTTTTCTATTTTATAGTAATTTTATCGAAAATTCCAAAATTATTACAAGTTATTCACCAGGGATTTTTCATTGCAGCGTCGGCAAGTGGGCCACACAGTTTGGCGACGAGCTGTTCGCACTGGCGCAGAAGATCACCAAGTCGCAGGAGATCAAGGAAAAGTACAAGGAGTACAATGCCCGCGTGGAGCTGAAGAACGGCACCGAGCTGATCAAGTCGATCACGAAAAATGTGGGCAGGATGCTGGCCAGAAAGATGGATGCGGTGCGCTGCATCCAGGAGCGGGCCGAATACGTTAACGAGAACTTTGAGTTCAATCTCACCTATGCGCTGCAGAATTTCACCTATATATCTAGCAAATATTCGAAGTTCAATGGTAATAGTTCCGAGAAACTGCAACCGAATGAGCAGGACTACGAGTGGATGTATCGGGATATGGAATTGAATCCGGACACACACTTCTACAATACGCCGGTGGACACGGAGCACAGTTCGGTGCATGTGCCCTCGAACATTTGGGATCGTTCGAAACGGGTGCTAAAGACCATTATGTGGTCCGAGCAGCTGGATGAGGTCTTCCGGCAGAATTACCAATCCGATCCGGCCTTATCATGGCAATACTTCGGCTCCGATACGGGAATTCTGCGACACTATCCGGCTGCCCAATGGACGGATACCAAACCAAATCCCGATGATGCTGATACTTACGATTGTCGGAAGAGATCCTGGTATATTGAAACGGCCACCTGCTCAAAGGATATTGTTATCCTGCTGGATCGTTCGGGCTCGATGACTGGTTTCCGGCATCACATAGCCAAGTTCACTATTCGCAGTATCTTGGAAACCTTTTCCAACAATGATTTCTTCACTATTTTGCAATATTCCAATGAGGTGAATGACATTATACCCTGTTTCAGGGGAGCCCTCGTCCAGGCCACACCCGAAAATATCGAGGTCTTTAACCAGCACATAGAAAGTCTACCTCTTCCCGAGGGTTATGCTAATCTCACTTTGGCCTATGATGCAGCCTTCCAGCTGCTGCAAAAGTACTATGACAGTCGTCACTGTAGCACCAATTCCACCTGCAACCAGGCTATAATGCTGGTAACCGACGGAGTAGCGGGAAATACCACCGAAGTCTTTCAGAAGTACAACTGGGGAAACGGCGAGAACGGCACCTCGCGGATGAACACTAGGATTTTTACGTATCTGCTGGGCAAGGAGGTTACCAAGGTGCGCGAGATCCAGTGGATGGCCTGTCTGAATCGGGGATACTACTCGCATGTCCAAACTTTGGACGAGGTCCACGAGGAAGTGCTGAAGTACGTTGATGTCATTGCCACGCCCCTAGTGCTGCAGAATGAACAGCATCCGCCCACCTGGACGCACGCCTTCACCGACAAGACGGTAAGTGCTTACTTTTTAAGAGTACACAACTTACGTAACAAAATCGAACTGTTTACAATGTTTTGCATGTTTTGAAGGGAACACATTTTTGTTAAGATTTTACAAGTGCTAAGAAAATAGGCGTGCTGTATTTATTGATTTCATTGTGCTCTTAATGGCACATTTTGGGAGCAGTAAAATCATCTTTCTATAATATTTTTCCGATTGTTATGAAACTTGGTATGTTGATACAAATTGTAGAAAAATTAGTTTTCTCTTCAAAACAGAAATCTCACACTTTCAACTGTGGCTACCAAAGAGCTTTGAAATTTGTTAGAGTCTTTTAAATATCTAACTTTTGAACTGTGCCTACCACAGAGCTTTGATATTCGTGAGGACCTTATAAAATCAAACACAAAATAATAAAGCCAATTCAACCAACATTTTCACAATATTGTGATTATTTACAAAGAAAATTTAATGTTTTTCCAAACAGTACGATCCAAAAACCTCGGATGAGCGACGACCTCGATTAATGATTTCTGTGGGGGTGCCCGCATTCGATCGCTTTTATCGCCACGCCAACAGCACCAATCCGAGGGCACGTTTGTTGGGAGTCGCTGGAACAGACGTGCCCGTGGAAGATATAGACAAGCTGACACTACCCTACAAGGTGGGTACAGAGAAGTTTTTACGACATTTTGTGTACTCATGAACTATATTTCTTAGCTGGGTGTTAATGGCTACTCCTTTGTGGTGTCCAACAATGGATATGTTCTGCTGCATCCCGATCTGCGTCCCATTGGGGTAAGTTTTTGTCATCTTAATATAATACCTTAAATTTATAATTATTTCTTCCCCAGACCAACGGCAAAATGAATCCGAACTACAACAGCATCGACTTCACCGAGGTGGAGCATCTCTTCGAGGACCAAAGTCCTCGTGAGCCAGGCGAATCCATTCTAAATATTCGCAATGCCATGGTGCGACACCAAAGCAATGAGTTCAAGAGTATATCCGTGAAGTTCCACTACGATAAGATGCGCCGCGTTTCCGAGGAGAAACAGGACTACTTCTTTGCCCCCTTGCCAAACACTCCCTTCACCTTGGGCATCGTTATGCCCAGCGAATATGGCAAAACTTGGATTAAGGTGGGCGAGGAGGTGGACAAGAACAAGCACATGAAGATAAATATTTCGGATTTCTTTATGGGCGACAATTGGAAGGTTCATCCCGATTGGTAGGCCAAAGATATTTTCTCCCGGAACCCAACTACATTTTCGTAATTCTATAGGGTTTACTGCAAGTATCATTATCTGGAGGGTCATGAGTTCAAAACACCTGAGGATGAGTTACGTGAGTTTCTGGGCAAGATGATGAACGACTGGAAGTGGCCAGAGCAATATGCCGAGGATGAATCTGATTGGGATGACAAAGATGAACGTGAGTGTGCTAATATCTGGAATATACATTGCAATTCTAGAAATATAGATAATTTTTTCAAATTTTAATATTAACGATAATCTTTCAGTAAACTGTGGCCGCAAAACCCTGGGTGATGATGCCTACTATTGCAACAAGGAGCTGGTTAACCTGCTCATCTTCGACGCCAAGGTGACAAACTCCAGTTATGGCGTTTGGCGATTTGAGAGCAACGAGGAGCGTCAGTTGATAGAGCGATTCGGTGCTGATCTGCGTTTTGTGGCCACCATGAGTGGCCTGACCCGCTGGCAGTTCATTTTCGGGGAGGTTGAGGTGGACACGGATCGGGAATTCGGCGACTACCACACCACGGCCATCGACGAGACCTGGTACAAGAGTGCCATCCTGCAGCACCACGAAGACCGAGCGGAGAGCTTCGTCTACTCGGTGAAGCACTACGACGATGACATGGAGGATAGCGAGGTCAAGATCACCGCCTCGCACGCCATCTTTCCAAGGGACGGCGGCAAGGAGGCTCCGGCCTGCGTGGTTGGCTTTCAGTTTTCCCACGCTCGCATGTGGGAGCGCTTCTTCAATATCACCGCTGTGGATCATGTGAGTCAAAGGCACCTTTACAACACTATTAAAGATTACTTTTAGTCTGTTATCATCTTCTATCTATGGGTTTTTCAACGCTGTATTTGCTTCTTGTGAGAATAAGAGAATTATTCATTGTTTATGTTACAGTTTAAAAGATCTATCATATATTTTATAATTTTTTGTAGAGCTGCTTGATTGATATGGAATATAATTACCTGTAATCTTTTTATAGTGCAACCATTGCCAGTCCATCTGCACGGATGACGAAGTGGATTGTGTGGTGATTGACAATAATGCATACGTAGTGATTGGACAGAATATCAACACCACTGGCAAGTTCTTTGGGGAGTTCCATGGCGATGTGATGTCTGCGATGGTGGAAAAGGGCATCTTTCTGAGCATCGAGGTCTATGACTACCAGGAACAGTGCAAGGAGGAGCCAAAGGCGGGTAGCGATGGCCACAGCCTGTTGCATGTAAGTCTTGAAATTTTAGTTGTCTAAAATTTAACTGAATCGTATTTTCCCTATTTAAGCCCCTTCGACTATTAAGTTTTGGCTGGAAGTGGTTGGTGGGCCGACTTTTCTTTCAGTACCAGAGGATTCAGTGGTGGGCTGAAGGAGCACCATGTAAGTGTTTTTCATTATAAGCTACATTTATTAACCAGAAACTCTCTTAACCCTTGTGTTCCAACCATAAGTTTAAACATATACATACCTTAAACCAGTTTAACAATTTGACTTTTACAATCAAAGATATAAAATTTCATTGACTAATTTTTCTCCAGTAGAGTGTTTTTTAATCCTTCATTTTAACATATACTCCATGTGAAGCTAAATTTTGGGGGAACATTTTGAAATAATATATAATTTTCTATCCCCATTTTAGTTATGGAGTATACGGATGAGATCGAAGACGAGTATGTGGCCGTTGGCGATGGTGGAAAAGCCTCGGCTGCCAAGCCGAAAGACGATAGCGACGATGAGAACGCCATGTTCGATGAACCCGAACCGGATCCCATCTATAAGGCCTGTGACATGCGATCCACTCTGTACGCCCTGCAGCCCGCTGCCCTGGCGGGCATCAATGACGTCGTGGAGGCGCCCTCAACAAGACCTTTTTGGGTCAAGAAGATACCCAACTCGAATCTGGTCCTTGTGGTGGTCAATGTCCTGATGCCATCGCGAAGCGTTCGCCTGACCACCGAGCCGCAAAGGATGGAATACGATAACGAGTTTCCCTGCTATAAGCTCAACATGAGCTTCTACGAACGGCGACGCATCGAAGAGTGCTACACGGAGCACGAGGATGTGAGTATTGAAGTAGTAAACTTGGAGGTTTATTTCTTTCTAAGTCCACGTAAAAATATACTCACTATTACTCTACATCTAAAGTTATATCAAAGAGGTTTAATTTTCTATTAGTCTGCGTTATAATGTTTTATTTAGTTATAATATTAGTTATTAATTCCATTTTATATTTCCTTTTTATAGGAGGAACTGTACACCTATTGCGGCAATGCCTCGCGGCTGGGTTTAACTCTTCAGCTGCTGCCGCTGACCATAATTTTAATGTTTTACCTGACGCACAGCTTTATGCGTTAGGGATAATGTACACAAAACTATATATTATACAAATATTATGTACTATACGCGACTACGATCGGTTTGTTGTTTATACATAAATATATATATTTTTGTTTTCTATAGATTGTAAACTATGCCGTAGTCCAATACTTGTCGAATGTTTAACAACAACGCAAACCAAACCAAAACTGGCACAATCTTCGGTACTTAAAACCACTAAATAAGCAAGAACAATTTCAACTCTTAGACTTACAAACTGCGCCAAAATGTTATGAAACTGGGTCTTACTTTATTTTACAAATGTAGTGAATTGATGAAGGCTGCTGCTAAACGAGGAGGCAACTTAAAGACCAACCATTTAAGGAGAAACCCTTTTTCACACGATGAGTTTCCTAGTCCCAAACTGCTCCTTCCACAGTTTCTTAGAATATTAATGAAAGCAACGTTTTTTTATATATACATAACGCCTATAGATAAAAAAAACCAACGTTTCACTGACTATTTTGATAGATTAATATGGTGCAACCAATGCCAAATAAATTAGCAAAAATTAGTAAAGGTGAACAAAAATAATTCGAATGACAATTATTTTTGTAATTTTATAAAACTTAGTTGATTTTTTACAACAATGAAAACTTATAAATATGATAATACGAAGAAATAATAAAATAACAAAAAAAACAAGACAAAAAACACTTAATTTTATTAGGAAAATATTGTCGTTTTGTTGCAGCCGAAAAGAAAATATGGTTTTCTTATTTGTACACACCCAAAACGGTTTAAAACAGATAATATTTAATCTTAATATGGCAACATTTTTTATACGTTTTTTCTTCTTTGTAAAGTGTATATTATTGAGTATAGTGTTTTTAAAACGGCAGAGTTAACGCACAGATTTATAAAGACAAAATTTAGGACCACCTGTAAGTATGCAATACTTGTTCAATGCTGAGTTTGAAAACCCATCTATAATTTACTGCTCTATTCTGGCCTTACACTTAGTCAAAAAAAACTTTAGCAAGATTTACACAGAATATGGAACGGAAATCCTAACCTTAAATGAATACCAAAACCTAATTGCCTTTGTATCGTATTTCGAATGTGGAAACAATTTATGAACTTTATGAATTTATGCATAGAAACCGAAACCAAAAAATGTAATATTGTAAAGACAAGTTAAATTAAGATTATTTTCAAGGAAATTAAATCAAAATGAAACGGCGTTTTTAAAGCTGAGCTAAGATGCTATGATGAATGAAAAATGGAATGAAAACAGTTAACTATTAAATGTAATTTTTTAAACAAACTGAATTACTAATACAACATTTATTTTTTGGAGTGTTTAAACGTTGTAAGATGTATAAAAAATATTAAATAACAAAATCTAGTCATATTGGTATACGTGGATTTGCAAATTCATTAACCAATTACTGTTCATCTCTATGAGTTTACGACTCTTTTTAATCACGTTTTATTAAATTTCGACTCGTATACACAATGTATGTATATGACATGTCCACTAAACCTAAAAAACGATAAACATTTTAAATTTCCTTAGTAAAATAAATGAACTAATCGTCGAAAAATACTATAAGGGTTTTAAATATTTTTGTGGGTTTTTGATGAGGTAAGTGTTGCAAAAACAAAGGATTGATGCTCGCAAGAAAGTCGTGACTGATACCGTGACAAACGATGTGCGTGTGAGGACTCTGTTCGTGTGCCGGCAGAGGCTAAGCAGAGCTATGCCCTATGCCTGCTTAATGGGACACTGCCTACCGCTGATCTATGATAGACCAAATAAACAATTTAAATAGAATAAATGAATTAAAACTTAATCGTTTTTAGTTTTTAATATATTTATAATATTATTATATTATTGTTGAACGACATATTCAAGATCCCTTTATATTAGTCCCTGTTTTTATTGTACAGACATTTTTATACGTTTTCCTCAGAAACAAGTATTGTTCCAGAATTGCTTCTAGTAAGTTACTGGCATTAGTATACTGGAAGAAAGAAAACGTTGTGTTTTTAATAAAAAGGGTTTTTCCAACTGAGCATACGAAAAACTGAGTTTCTGTATGGTAATTCTCTGTTCATTTTTAGAATTTTTTGTTGTCTATTTAACGGTGATAAGAATATTTAAAATAAAGATCTTTAAAAAATCAAATTTTTTCAGGAGCGGTGTACATGAAACATTATTGATACTTTTAGATACTACTTTATGTGAAAACGATTTTTACATTAGCTCAGTTGGAAAAGTCAAACCCATTACTGATATAACATCAAATAAATATAGACTTACGGTATCGTATGCTTCTGAAATATTTCATATTATTTTAATAAAGTTATGAAAAAACACATATTTTCCAAACAAACCTTTAACCAATTGGGGACTTCTGAAGCACGAAAAAAAATACTTTCATATAATTAATTGATTAACAAAACTATTTTACAAACCTATTCGGGCAAGTTTGATTTGGATTGTACAGCGAGTTCTGATACATCCCAATTTTGAAAAAAAGATCCTCGGTTGCATCAAACAGCGTAGTCTTTAGATAGTTTTGAGTTAATAATATATTTTTCAAGTGGGTTGAAAGCACATCTTACACTGTTTTCTTTGGAATGGCTACGTGGCATCAAGAAAACCAATAATAGTAAATAGTTCCATTTCCACATTTCGTTTTTATTCCTTAGCTGTCAAAAGTTAACTGAACGGAAGATTTCAGATTTATGGAACCTGCAGTGTAACTAAATCCCATTAGAACGAATGAATTAACATTTAGACTTTACTAATTGGAAAAGTTTACAAGTCTCATACAGTCGTTAAAAAATTATGAAATATGTACAACACAAAATATTAGGAAAAGGAACCAAGAAATATAGGTATTTTTTTAGTTTTAATATAGATCATTTTTATTTCCTTGTAATGACTAACATTTTAAAAAATTACAATTCAATATTTTGGATAAATTATTTTGTAAGCATTATATTTGTTTTTATTTTCGGCTTGTGTTTTTTCTTCGTGCTTTTTCATCGCCTCCTCTCAGACACAATAATTTGTTAATTTGTTGTTTACAATAAGGTTTAATTTTTTTTTCATGTTCATTTTCTCAATTTTTCTTTAACTTTTTGTTGCTGTTGCTGTTGCTGGTTTGAAGTATTCTTTTTATTTGCTTGATTACTGCTTGCAATTTTTGAGTTTAAATGTATGTAGTCATTAATGTAAAACTTTGTAGTCTTATACTACATATATATATTTAATTATATATATATAGATATATATATTTGAGTCACACACACATGCATAAGAGTTTATGCATATATGTGCGAGGCTGATGGTATTGTAGTTTTCAAATAAGCATCGTATTTAGCATTTAAAAAGCAGACTGTAATATAAATAAATGTTTTTTTTTGCAGTAAAAGTTAAAACTCAAATATCTATTTAGAAACATGCCTTGTTTCGCTAAGTGCTACAATGTGCCCACAGTTTAAGGGAAAATGAACAGTAAAATATAAATAAAGCAGATTTCAAGGGGGCTAAGCTCCAAACTAATATGCGATTAAGTACATTTTCCCGTTTTTAGAATATGACTGTTAAGTAGATATTTTTTTCTTCATCATACACATTTCCTCTAGTTTGCTCTTTAAAGAATTTTGTAATATTTTCCTTCTTTTGCAGATTTTACATTTAATTATTTTGTTTATTCCAGAACAACATGGTTTTACTACTTTAACGAGCCTTCTACAACCATTTAATGGGGTATACGGGCTGCTCGTAATTAATATATGCTTGTCTGTTTATATATGCTGTGGGTGTAAAATTAAACTCTTTTTTTTAGCTTGGTATGGAGTGGCTGAATCGAATCGTAAAATAACAATATAAATTACATTAATTAATACATACAAATTACACAATTGTTGCCAATACATTTCAACTTGAGATTTGAGGTTTAATAATTACTGGGGCTGTGGTTCATATTTTCCATCTACAATTTTGGGTTCACTGTGGTACTGTGGTTATTTCCATTTCTCGTGTTTGTTTGCCTATCAATTTTTATTTCTTTACTTGCTTTTCTATTCCGCTTGCTGTTTTTTTTTGTTTTTGAAAAAATGAACACTTTTTATCTGGTGGGAATATACATATGGTTTTGGAAATCTATTGCACACAACATGAATTCTTATGGCCATTTTTGTGCTTTAGTCGCGCCTTTGGCTTGTATTTCTCCAAAAAGGATAGCTGCTTGGCATTGATGGCCCCACGTCGTTTACTGTAAGACATTGGATTGTTAATTAAATAATATTCATTAAGCTGAATTTAAGTAGTACTCACTCTCTAATCATTTCCACAGCTGCCTCGTATTTTAAGCCCAATTCAATCAGTGCCAAGGCAACCAGAACAGGAGCCCGTCCCAGACCAGCTACACAATGAACCGCGACGCAAGCTTCGGGATTTTGTTGATATCTAAAAAGGGAAAATACAAACATTTATAAACTTCAACGTAAAATTAAGACCTCTTCTTACATTAAGTGGTATAAACTAAAATTGCTTTCGGCTAAGGCCTATAAATCTAGATCTACGCTTACCGACAAGTTTCATTATCAACAAATGCAGTATTATTATAAATTGCCGTTGCTGCCTCGCCATTATCATGGAGATTATCATTGGCTGTTAGGGGAATTGTATCTGTGGCCCGACCTGATGCTGCGGATAGACTGGCTCTGGTTGCTGAAGTTCTTATTGCAGTTGCAGTTGCTGTTGTTGGTGGAACTGTTTTTGGTATGTGTCTGAGCGAGAATCGCTTATGTTTGTAGTAGGATAGTGTGGCGCTTGTGGACTTTCTAAAACTAGGGCACAGCAGCAGCGGTATCATAAAATAGCACACGAAACGAATCATACAGGAAGGTAAGGTAAGTTCTCGTTGATCAAGTTTGATAGCTTACAGGTTATTAAAGTTGTTTATGGTGAGTGGAATTCGAAGTTTTTACAAAACGATAACGTTGAGAGAGAGATAGAATGAGAGAAGGTATGTGCAGAAGTTTTGATTTAACTAAAATCTGTACAGCAACTTATAACTGATGAGCATTGGAAATTATACAAAGTTAGCAGCTAAGGCGATAGCGGGGACTACAAAGCAAGGTTCTATACGTCTTCTAAATGGTCTCCTCTTTAAAAGTGTTGATCATTTTTTAAACAGCTCATTGGATATGTGGCTAGCGCAGCTTATTGATTTTCGTTGGATTTTATTTTGAATTTAGAAATTTAGGCTTATCTTTCGATTGAGTGGCACAAAGCAATAAATAATACTGAATAAATTGATAAAAATCACTTGGATACTTTTTGTATATTCGCGTATACTTCGAATATGGTTAATGATAACTTGAAAATTATATTTTAAATGAAATAATACAATATAGTTACATATGTTTAGACTATGATTAGTAAAGGAACTATTTGCACTGGAGCTGTGATTTTATAGAATTAGTTTGGGAAAAAGTTAAATACTTTTACACTGTTAGTTAAATACGTTGTTTTGTTAAATTTAAAAATAACACAAATATTACTTCTTAGTTATTCTAATTACTGGGTAATGGCCAATACTACGTAAAACTAGGTTCAGAGCTCCAGTATTATTGTGAAATTTTAAGAAATGTCTTACGCTCAATGTCAAAAATGAGATTAAAATTCAAAGATATAGTTAATTAAATAATAATAATAATCTACGCGTATGCAAGAGCGTTATCATTTTACTTACTTATCCTTTAAGACCTCAAACCACTCGTCAACGACTTGTTGAGGCGGGAAGGTGCCGTCCTCAAAGGCCAGGTCCTTGACGGTAATGCCTTGTGTCTCGAGCTCGTCGGTATTATAACTGGGCTCACATACGCGCACCACAGTGTTGACATTGTTCTTTTTCAGCTCCTGTGAGAATGATATACAAAATTAGTAGGGGTTCCAGAGAAAGATGATGATTGTGGGGGGGCTTACCGTAATGTAATGGTTAATTGTTATGTCTGATGGTCGATCGGTGATTAGGAACTTCATGCCCTTGTACTCAATTAGAGCGGGGGCTGGGCGCAGATCTTTTTGACGCATGGTGATGCTCATAAACAATTACAAAAGCAGTTCTGAAGGAGTTTGTCTGACTCGTGTGCACTTATTTACGTTAAGTCTGTTACTTTCTTACAATCTGAGGTGTGGTTTTTGTTTGGTTTTCACAAAGATTTGATTGGTTTTTTTTAAACGGAAGTAGTTCGATTTCTAGATTAAAAATTCAGCGTGTTAGAGGCTTACAATTGAATTTCGTTTAGGTTTGAGTTATGTATAAAAAAATAAATATAAATATAATTAACTCTGTTTTCGTATGGTATGCTTAAATGATTTACACCAAAACACAAACCTAAGTTATTTTTTAAGTAAAAATTAATTGTTTTTTTAATTAAGTACAATTTTGGATTTTTTCTTCTATCACAAAGAAAATTAATCAGTTTTCTGTGACCTAAAAGTGATTCCCTGTTAAGTGTCACACGAATTTTAAGCTAACTAAAATGATTTGGGCTCAGTTTTAGTTTTGTTTTTGAAAATATTACAACTTTTTCTCAGTTTCGTTGTTAAAAATTAAAATTTCTCCTTGCTTGTGATATGATCTGCGATCACCGCGATGCTAAAAATTTAGTTTTATGCTTTCTCTCCCATAGATGAACAGACTTTGGCTTTTTCGGGCCGCTGCTGCCGCTTTTTCGGCTGATCCGTTGACGGTATTAAGCTTATCTGATCCACACCACTTATCGACGTCGACTTCCGAAGAGGTGACCGTGTTCACTCAGGCTATCACCGCCTTGTTTGAGGATTGCTTACCTGCAAGGAATAAGACATGAATGAGTCGAGTTCCAGACAAATCTGGCGTTAGTTGGTTCAAGCTTCTTTGTTAAGTTTCTCTTTGTTCATTCAATTGAAAACAATTCGTGGGAAACTAAAAAACAATTTAGCTCAATTACACGCAATGAAATAATTGAGACTTTCGCCATTTTCGTCTCACACTGGCCTCTTATCCATGGGGTTCTTGGTTCTTGGTTCTTGCTTCTTGAGGGCGGGTCAAGCAGGCAATTGTCCAGAAAGGTCACCGCGCTTAATTCACAGTAAGTCAAGTGACCTTTCCATTGCCATCCACTCTCACGCACGGGCAACTTGAGCCAATTAATTAAACAAAAAGCCCAGATCCTTGGCGAAAATTTCGAATACTCACTTTTTATTTGTGCTGTGCCTGGCAGTATTCTGCACTGTCTAGATGAAACTCCATAGATGTGGGAACAGGTCGAACCAACTGCAAATACAAATAGAATACATGAGACAATATATTTGGAAATTATATTTATAGCTTTTATATATTTAAAATTGTCTGCTTATTTTTAGGATTATCTGATTCAAAAAGACATTAAAAACCCTATAAAAGTATTTAATAATTTAAGGGAAGCTGCATTTCAACCCACTTCCGCAGCTAAAAGCTTTTTGGGAAAATAATTTCTCATTGTTTATAAAAATCGATTTGCAAGGCAAAGAGGCACTGCCAAAAATTACATGCAAAGGCAAATAGAATAAAAAAAGATTAAATCGTGGAAAATAAAATGTAATATATAGAATTCATAAGTCAAGCGGATGTTTTCAAAATTTTTAGTCAACTTTTAAATGTGTCGGTCATCTGCTTTCTGAAGACAGGCATAAAAATATTCCCTTAAAGCGATCCAAGATAATTTCTGGTCGTTTCCAAGAACATTTATTTACAATATTTATGTTCCGTTGTTGTTTGTGAAAAACATATGTATATATAAAATGAGTTCACAAATAAAGACAGAAACAGAACAATGATTGTATAATATGTATATCGCATATATACAACGTTCATATCTACACAAACGCGATAACTCTTAAGGCAAATATTCCATTTTTTATGGGCACAATGCGACCTGTGTTTATTTTTGCATTTTTGGCCTAAAGTAGGCGAGCAGTTCCATTGAATTTTGGCCCAACGATTGTTACCGGAAAGAGGAATTTGGATTTTAGCAGAATACATAATTGAATAGCGAATGTTATAGAAACGCGTGGAACTAATTAAGAAGCGGGTGCAAAAAATAGGAATTTTTTTTGTTGATAGAAGTGAAAACTTTTACTTGTTGTTCGTATGCACATAGCACATACTAGTACATACTAGATTTGCCAGTCTGTGTGTTTACCTCATGACACGTTAAGCAACAACACTTTTTGTTGATGCTATTTCCCACTCGGTTTTTACTTGTGACTTATGCAATGTATTTTTTGTATTTTGCGTCTTGGCGAAATTGAAAAGTCACACAGGCGAATGTATAAATTTATATACTATGTACATTTGAACGAGGTAAAACAAATGGTTATTTGCTGATTACGATAGGGATTGTAATGCGGCTATATGAAATCCCGATTAGATATTGCCCGATGCCGTTGCCAAGACCCTAATCGATTTTATCCGCGGATCGGAAAGCACTCTCTTCTCTCAATTTTTTAAAGACCCACTGACAATGGTCGTTCTCAATCTTTCAGGTAGATTAATCAGAATTACCTATCGTTAATCGCCTGTGATGCGGCGAGAAAGGATCTCGATTAAATATCGACAAGTGTCGATTCTGAGACGTTGATCGATTACGATTACCACACTAAGCAGACGCGTATTGCTGCGCGATGAGCACTCTCTCATGTTTTGCTATCGACTGGCGATTGTCAACTCACCGCCGCCCATTTGTACGGCTACATCATGTCCCTCTTTCCGGCAGTAAGTCTCCATTGCCGGAGAGAGCGGAGAGAGTCGCATGACGTGACGCACATCTCTCCAATTGCTCACGCGAACAGATTTTCCCTCGGCCCCACCACCCCCACTTCACCACCCACTTTACAGTCTGCTGCATATTTAAAGCTCTTTAAAAGGTCTGATGTGCAAAAACACTAGGGGGAAAACTATGTAAACCAATTTTGTTGTTTAAATAATATAAATAAATATTTACTATTAATGAAGAATTGATGTCCTGGGGAGACAAATTAAAGCTTAAATTTACAGAGCTACTGGTCACAAATTTCAAAGCTAAATCAAAACCCAGCATTAAAACATATATGTTTTGTTAAATATTCTATGCATACATTTGTACCTTATTAAAATAAACAAAAAAAATTTTAACAAATCACTTCGATATCACCACTAGTATTTTGAACATAGCTGTTTTTTAGAGCGAAATAAATTCTACACAAAAACAAACTGGTGTTGACATTGCCCAAAAAACACTTTCATTTATGGCCAAAACGAATCATAAATTCATGTAATTGCTCGCTATTTTAAAGTGCCAGAAATGGATAAAGCTATAAAATCAGTGGATATGAAATGGAATGGCAATAATGCATTTTAATTGTGTGGGAAAGCTATAACCTTTTAATAATTACACAACTAATGCATTGATAATATCAGAAGGATATGACGACGCGAAAAATGAAATTTATCTTATCTAGTATTTATGCAAATATGCATACATATATTATTTAAGTGTACAAACTTGGCTAAAGAAAGTTTTGCGAGCAGATAGAATTTTGCGGTATACCAAGGTCAGTTGTTATTTAAGGGCAATAAACAAAGTTAAATGCGGTTTATATGCACAGTTAATGAAGGCTAAGGCGCACAAAAACATGTAACTTAATATGAAAATGTGCAACTAGCAAATTTAAACCAGTTGAATCTTATCGAGATGTAGGCAAATGGCATGACGACACTAATACCTAATTGTGGGTATATATAGTAAATGTTACTTAATATATGTTTGGATGTATTTGTACGTGTTTGTCACACTTGGCTGCCCATCGATACAACTACGATTCTCCAACATCGTTGAATTTAATTTAATTTAGGGTAATTTAATTTAACGAGAATCTGGTATTACCTATTTTTGGATTTTTTAACTAACAAGCTTAAATGACAAAAACTTTAACCTAGCTTGAGCTAGTCTTAAAGGGATTACAAAATATAGTTGCAATTAAGCCAAAACTCTTAAAACCACTATTGCAAAGTTGTTCTATTGACATTTACCCTTTCTTTTCTTGGGGTAGCAGATGCGTTTTGTCTAAGCTCTAAGTTGATTGGACTTTCCTGAGACCATGACCAGACAACATAGACAGCGGGGCAGACAATGGAGAAACAAAGAATCCAAGTAGGAACTCAAGAAATCTAGAGGTAAAAAAAACAATGGAATGCCGGTGTACCTGGGATTGGATTTGGGGTTCAAAGTATTTCGATTCAATTCCCTTTTTTTGTGTTTTGCTGCTTTCAGGTTTTGTTTAGACTTCAACTTCAGTCCTGGGCAGGCAGACGGCCATATTTCGGCGAGTAATCGTTTTTTTTTATTACAAACCTGTAAACAAGTTGAAAATGACTAACGGGAAATGTGATGAGGGTAACGCCATTCAAGCCTCAACTTACTAAACCAATGTCTGTCTACAGGTGTCAATAAAACCAGACGGCAAAGCCAGACATAACGCAGACACACAATATGCCCAAATCAAATGGATTATTCATACATATGTATTCATATTCATACAAATCTTTTTCTTCAAGTCTCAGCAATTAAACTCGGCAGGAAATCGGTAGACTAAACAATGATTTTGAACACTCACGACAGCATAAATTTATTCTAAGAAGCAATACTTGATTTATGAATAGCAATGTCAAACTCGACATGACATACTTCAATTATTTGTATACGAAACCGGAGCACTGTAATAAAATACTGGTATTTGCTATAATGCACAAGGATAATACAATTTATTTAAGATCTTGAATAAAAAAATGTATTCAAAGAAAAAAATATTTTTAAAAGTTTAGCAGATCTTCTAGTTATAATATATTTATAATATAGTTCTAAGAGCCCTAGCCTCTAGGGTAAAACAAAAATTATTTTAAAAATTTGAATAGGTTTTCTAGTTATAGAATGGAACAGTTCGAACTTATTAACTAACTAAACATTAGAAAGATCTAAGAGCCCCATACATTAGGGTTGCCTAAGTTTTGTTTACCTTAGTTAATCAAACCAACTACCCATAAGGCACACACCTTCTCAGGTCTCGAAAGTATGGGTATTAGGAACCCAAGATAGACAAATAGACCGCAAAACAAAATCCGACCGACAACGCTTCGCTTAGGGCACGTCAAGCAACTCAAAATGAGACTGAGTCCAAGTTACGAGTTATTGATTTTGCGACTGCTAATGGAAGAGGGGGGATGACCATCCATACCCACAACCTACACCCATCCTTAATTTCGTTATTTCGCCATAATGGAAATTTTGAATTTGCCCAGAAGCTTTTCTGTGTGCATCCTGGTCGTCGAGGAGATGAACAGGAAATGGAAGCTATGGGGGGAACCTAAAAGTCCAACCGTCTTTCAGTTGCCAAGTGGTCGACGATGTTTTTAGTGACGCACCGCAGGCGGCTTCTTATGCGTCATCGTCTTTTTATCGAGAACAGCTGTTGTTGCTTGGTTTTGATAAAAAAAAAAAATAAAAGAGCAACAACAAATAATAATAAACAATCTCGTTTTGTTATTGCAATTATCAAATGCATGTCTCTGCCACAAAACGGACGTCCTTCGACATTGATTTAGAGACAAGAAGTGCAGTGTACACTAGCAAATTGTCGTTTTACTTGTTAGTTTTGGGTATTTTGCCTTAACCAAGGGCAGGGCAAAACTATTGAGGACAAACCGCGCGCTCTATATATAGAATAAAATGGGCGTGGGTCGTCGGTGGGCGGTGGCATTTCCCACATTTCCCCCACAATCTACCACCCTTCATCGCCCACTGACGTTTGTAAATCGTATTGCATGCTTTGTTGTTTGTTTTTTGGTCTATTTTTGGATATGACATGTATTGGTGAAATTCTGCACACAAGCTGCCAAAACGTGACAGCAGTAAAAATACAGCCCAATGATATGTAACCCAGGAACAAAAGTCTGAAAGTTCCCAGCAACTCTCATTCCATTTCGCAAGTTCTAATTAGCAAGTGCTTACGACAAATGCGAAAATGTGTGTAATAAGTTCGCAGTTGATTTCGAGCTTGGGGCTAGTAAAGAAGCTTTCTTAAAGACGTTCCGAGACCCCATAAATTCCCATTAATCAATATGACCTCAAACAAATTGGTGGCAACTCTTTAATGATCATAAATTCTTCTATATATTTCGAAGAATTCAATTGATACTTATATGTGTTGGAATATAGAACATTTAAGAACTGGTGGAAAGCAGATAAACGCAGAAAACAGACAACGAAATGCAAACGGCTGGAAGGAAAAAAAAAATAGGGAACTATATACACATGCGTATACGTAATCTCTATCTTTATTTTTACCCTTGGGCAGAGTGTATCATCCGAGCACTTTGAAATACTTTAGATAAGAAAGCCGAATTTAATGAAATCTTTAATAAGTATATTTACGACACTAATTTGCTATTAAGATAGATATTTTTTAAAGAATTTTTTTTAATCATAAAATTGTTATAACCATCCCTGTTTTTTACGGTCTATATTTTTTTACACTGGTGCCCCAGACTTAATTATGAGAAATCTTTAAACGTTGTGCTAACCAATGACGTATTTTTTTTTAATTCGCTGGGAAAATTTGTGATAAACCGGATTCTAAAATGCTTCTCCCTGTTTGATATGCTTATCTTTTCGCTCTTGTTTTTTATCACGAATAAATAATAAGAGAAAATCAACGCTCAACCGAATGAGATTTTTTTGTTTGCATGACCGGGGTAATATCATTGAACTTTCTCAAGGACAAGAGACCCCAAACGGAAATAAAGCAGAGCGAAAATTATATCAGACAAGAGAACTGATTTAAAAATCTGATCTCTGCGTGATATTCAACCACCAGTTGGAAAATAAATGAACTCCTGGTGGGTATCTGCCATTAAGTTTTTGTTGCCGGGTTGTTTTTTTTTTAGCTCTTTCAATTCCAATTGACGCAATTTACTGATATCGATTAGCAAACATTGCGATCAAGATATATACCGTCGCAAAAATGCGACAAGTAGAGATAACAGCAAATCAAAGCCAAACCTTGTTGAATAACTGATTGTAAAAATTGAAATGTTATGAGCGAAGAAGGAAATATTTCCACTTGAATTGTTCTACGTCCACATTTGCTCAATATAAAATGCCAACTGACTTGCCTGTTTCGCTCAAAAGACCTCTTGGCCGCCGCTTTGTTTATTGTTTGCTCTCGCTTTTTGATATGATAAATCTGCTTAAAATGTCTTCGCAGATTAGATATTAGATATCTTTCAGTGTATGAAAACTGCAAATGACGTATGCAGACAACGAGAAAACTGCCAAAAAGAAAAGTATTAAGAAGCGCCAGTGTTTGAAGTTTTTCTGGGGCATTTCGCTAGCAGTTCCTGGCCTGTCCTAGTTCCATTCGGATGATAAACTGGGTCATTTACTTTCAACTGGCGACAGAAGTTAACCAGGTAACTGGGTCAAATGAAAGTAAAATGAGCGAGTTTACATATTTAATTTGGTGTATAATTGCTCTTTCTATGGTGAAACCATTTCTCATCCGGCACCTCAAGAGCAGAGTTTTCCTTTCCCTTAAAACGGATTAGGTGGAAAACTAATTTATATTTTATTTAACATCCTTTAATATTTTCATTTCATATTTATAGTGGATTCAAAACTATTTCTTTTAGGGCTGTCCTACAATCAATGTTTAAGATGACCATTGTTCCATAATATTTGTCAAAAAGGATCGAATTCTTTAGATATTTTTTTTTGCTTTAAGTTGTAATCCGTATTTTAATATTTATAGATGGTACAAACTCGAATTATTTCACTCTTTAGGAGAAAGTACATATAATGGGGTATTGTTGTTCCCCAAAGCCATGTACAGATGTATCTGTAGGCTTCTTAATAATAAAATGATTGTAAAAAGTAGTAAATGCTCTATTAGGAACCGGAAAATCGTTGGAAATTTAAACATTTCAAATGTTGGTAATAAGAAAAAAAACAAAATAGAATGTAAATGCCAACGCACACAAACACACCCATTTCGTGGCTTTCAGTGTATGGGTGCCCATTGTCGTTTGGCGAAATTTTAAACAATGAAATTGTATTATTTGCAAAATACGTGGTTTTAACGGATCCCCGCCCACACTTACCACAATTGCCATACACATTTGAGTATAACTTTTGAAGCTTTTTCGTTGCTTTTCGTGCACGAGAAAATTGAATTCACGTCCACACGCACACAGACGCACCGCTCGACTCTCACAGACACAAATTCCACGAATGCAATTTCCTTGTGTGTGTGTGTGTGTCTTTGTATGACCACAACTCTTTTTAACAACTTTAATTGACTGTATCTTTAGTTTGAATGTTTTATAAGTGTTTTATATTGCATATGATCGGTAATCGTTGGTTTTTGGGCAACATTAACGCGAAATTCGCTTGCTGCTTAACCTCAAATTTCTTTGTCGCACACAGTCGCTACCACACACACGCAAACACACACAGTCAGTGCGGGGCGGAACCAATGGCTTAAAATCAATCAAATTCACTTTATTTTTTGGGGGAAACGAATCCGTGTAGTTTGCAGCACAAGATTGCACAATTTTCCACTGAACTCCAGGTGTAAATTACTTGAAATTTAAGTAGACGTTGCGACCTGCTCTCGAAAAAAATTTCAGACGATGCTAGTCGATAACCTATCGATAGGATAATCAAAGCCTCCTGAAATCGAAGAAGAAGAGGCCTATCGATAGGTGGACGTCTAGAAATATCTAGAGACGCATTTTGCAAATACCAATTAAATACCTACTACTTAGTTTTTTTTTGTTTTTATTTTTTAGTTTCTAATATTGTTAAAATACAATTCAAAATATAAATACAGCGCTTTTTTATTTTAAAAACTAGTAATTAAAAATTGAAGTAATAATTGATAAGTACTATGTTGTAGTAACTAAACCGTTTATTATTATTTAAAATTTCAGTTGTCTGTAAATTTCGTTGTAATAATCTGTATATATATTTTTCTCTAATTATAAATAGACAAACAGACAAATTAAATAACAACTAGGGGATATATGTCCAATGTACATTGTACATATGCATATAATCTTGTAGGAATAGAGTGTAACATACATACAAATCTTTCATTGGTTGGAACTCGAAGGAAATATTTACATCTGTTCGAATTTCAACCGATTTCGTTTTAAATTATTGGGGATATTCGCAATTGCAAGAATGACCTTAACTTAAATACTAACAAAAGAAGTACCCTACTATTTACGTATTTTGCACTTCCATACATACATACGTACGCCTCCGAAAACAAGCGTTGATCTTACAAATTAGTCATCTCACCTATTGCCGACAACACCGACAATATTTTCCCAGTAATTCGAAATACTATACTGCGAAGTGTTTTAAATCGTGGAATAATCCCTAGGGGCATGTCCAAGCGAAAGGCCGAAGACGCACAAACCGACAAAATGGCAACGGCAGAAAAAGTTCCACAGGTAACTGAAAACCAAACAAACTATTTGCATATAAACAAATATCAAAAACTATCACCCCTGCAGAATGACTACACTATTGGACTGGAGGATCCTGTAAAGGACTACCAGAAGCTGATCGAAACACGTGTGCAGGTGGACGAAATCGTGGACGATGATGTCACCAAGGAGAATTTCGATCGGACGGCTGCATCGGCGCGTGACGTCATCTGGCGTTTGTTATTCGAAGAAGCCGATGCTTCGCCCTCAAATGTTGAAAAGGCCACCCAACTGCTGGAGGAATACCGTGGTGATGCCTGCTTCTACGACCCAACGCCCTACAACGAATGGATTGTCAAGCTGAGGGACGAGGTCCTCAAGAAGGAGCTCATCGACTTTTGGCGCGAAGTCCTGGTTAAGAAGCAGTTGGGTCCCTGCTGGTCACGCGACTGCGATCTGTTCGATAGCGACGACACACCACCATTGGAGTTTTACGCCCATGCCGGCTGTACGGCTCCATTTGCGGCCAGCCTAAAGGTGCGGGCCGCCCTCGAGGAGAACGCTTCAGAGGATCCGAACAGTCCGGCTGTGCCCACCACTCCGGGCGAACTCAGTGCCGACGATACCGCCGCCTTGTCCGGTGAATTTGAGGCCGTAATCACCAAGGAAAAGCCGCTCGAGGAATACCGCTCGCTGATGAAGCGCTTCGTCCTGACCAAAATCATTGTGCCGGACAACGTTCACCAGGCCAGCGTGAAGAAGATGGCCGCCGCCGCCAGGGAGATCATCTGGAAGCTGCTCTTCGACGGAAGCACTCCCTCGAAGGAGGATCAGGACAAGGCCGCCGAGCTTTTGCAGGAGTACAAGGGCGATGCTGGTTTCTATGGCCCCGATGAGTTCAACGGGTGGATTGTCGAGCTAAGGGATGAGGTCATCAAGAGGGAGCTTCTGGACTTTTGGCGCGATAAGATGGTGAAAATGGAACTGGGTCCCTGTTGTGCTCGGGATTCCGATTATTACGACTATGAGGATACCCTGCCATTGGACTTTTATGAAAAGGCCGGTTGCAAGGCTCCCTTTGAAGCCCCCACCGATGATGATTAGGGTCTCTTTAGATCTGTGACTTGCAGTCTTTTATCCCTTTGGATGAAAGATGTCGACTTATCTGAGATATCAGTTGGCAAAGAAAAGTTGTATACAGAGCCAAACTTTAAAACTATATTACTTTGGTAAAACCTGAATTTATTTTTAATGACCATCAAAGTTACTTTCCTTATTTTCTAAAACCCTTTTCGGAATCTCTCGAAACACAAATTGCAAAGCATTTGACATTACTTTGTAGATCCGAATGTCAGCATTGTTAAAAAATATTGAATAAAAATGTTTTTGGAAATTCGTAGTCTTTTATTATGGGTATTTGGATACTTATTTCACTGGGATGAAAGACATTAATAAAAAAAATAGTTAACAAATTTATAACCAGTCCAGAAATAAAATACAAATTCTTTATTAAACCCGAAAATTAAATAAATAAAATCCAATATTTAGCTTGTTTTTTTCTGATGACTTTATTTTATAAAACCAAATTTAGTAATGTGATTAATTAGTTAAAAGGTTTTTCTTTCGCGGGCTTAACCACGAACAATTATTTAAACTTAACTTTTAGTAACACAAAAATCTGTTCTGTTAAAAAATTATTAATAAAGTTTTGTAACTGTGGCTTATTATGTTGAGATCCATTAAATAATGTATCTGAGTATTTTATATATATAATATATTTAATGGCACATTGACTTTAAATACCGTCTAGAAATCTTTTTATTTTTATTGTATCACAACATATTTTTTTGGGATACTAGATTTGTCTCCGGTTTTCCTTAAACCTTATTCACTACAAAATCTTTCAATTTGCTTATAGTTGAATAATTTTAATTATAGCTTATGAGGTAAATAATTGTGTTTTCAACTTCAATACAAAACTTGACTGATATAAATTGAATAACAATAAATTTTCAGCACAGTTTGTATTTATACATATTTAAATTAATTTGGTTTATTTAAACTATAATTAAACACGGAATTCCTTTTAAACTTAACTAATAAATGCCGAACACAAAAAGTAAACTTAAATTTCAAAATTTTCACTTTCACTAACTATAGAACATATATCCAATTCCTGTTACTGTTCCCGTTTTTACACAACGCATAACTAAAATCCAAAATTCGAAATTGGAATTAAACATGTACAAGTAAATCTAAAGGGCTTTCACAACATATGAATAACGCAACGAAAAATAAACAAAAAATTTGCGTCCTTAAAGAAAACATATTGTTCTGTGGTAAAATATGGCAACCGTTGGTTCTGCTTGAGATCTGTGGGTTTATGGCAGGCAGATCGGCTTGGGATCGGATTATGGTTTGGGAGCCCGGCAGACCTTACTCGGCGTAGAGCAGGCGGGATCGTGACTTCCGAAGGCCTCGAGAGCCTCCACCGCCAATTCCACTGTCTCCACCCTCGCCACATTGCCAGGATTTGGTCTTGGCTCGAAAGTAACGAAACTCATCGTTGTGCGCTGGTGCCAGCATGGGGACATATTGGCTGGGATCGCACAGGTGGGCATACAGGCCAAAAAACTCCTTGTACCCATTGTGCAGGATATATAGCTCCGGGTAGTCCAATGCCGGGTAGTTGTGGGCATGTTGGGTCCTGTCGTTGCTGCGCAGAAAGCGCAATAGTTTGGGGCCCCGTTCCGAGGAGAACTCGCAGTGAAAAACATAGATGCGACGGTCTTCCTGATTTGAAGGCAGGGCGGGAAAGGCTTCCTGTATTTGGCCACGCGTGTATAGATTCCGGGCCCCTTGTATATGCCCGCCCACAAACTCGTAGGGATAACGACAATCGATGATCTCATAGCCACCCTGGCTGCCCAATTGCTGGTCAAATTCGCCTTGAATCAGCCGGGCCAATGTCTCACTGGAGATGGTCTTCAGATCACGATGTCTAATGCCTGTGAGCAAACAGGGCAGCGTACAAGGCTTGCTGAGATCTCCAATCAACTCGGGTTCATCGCCCAGGGCACTCATGATTTCGGCATCGTTCATGGAGAGGGTCCTTGCTTGCAGCTTTTTGGTGGGCATGTTGGCGGCTCCTTGACCAGGTGGATCTTCCTCCTCTGGTTTGTTAATGGGTAACAAACTCAGACAGCGTCGCAAGGAACCACGTTCTTTGCTCGAGGATTCCATCTCTGTGTTGCCATCTGATTTGAGCTGGCCGCTGAGGAGAACCTCCAGGTCATCGGGTAGCTCTAAATGTGGATCCTCGGCCGACTCCTGCTCAAACATGGCCAGATACTCATCGTCCAGGGAGTTGCCCGAATCGTAACTGGAACAGGAGCTGCTGAAGCTGCTGAGGGTTCGCGAGGAAAGGCTACCGAAGGTGTTGAGCGTTCTGGCCGACGGGCATCTCTGGGTGGACTTGGGTGTGCCATCCAGACGAGCTCCGCGCATATTCTGCGACAATTCGGTAATGGGCGACAGAATGGCGCTGGCGGGAATGTGCCGCTTGAGCATCCTTTGCAGTGGCGTCTCTTGCTGGCCGGCTGGCTTGCGCCTTTTGGCCTGGTATTCCTGGCCATCTTCTAACTTCTCCCGGCCACATGCCCCCTCGCCATCCCCCTCCTCCTCCTCATCCATATCGAGCATCAGCCGCTTGCTGGCCATCTGCGAAAAGCATTTAAAAAAGAACAACAAAGTCAGCTGTATACCGGCTAAATCAGCTGGATTTCCTTGGTATTTGGTAAATACCACTTACCTTGTTATATTTGCGGCTTTATCTATTTATTGGCAAGACTAAACAATGGTCTGCAGCATGCGCACTGATTTTTATTGCCAAAATTCTTGGCGCTTTTCCTGTTTCTGGCACGTTTCTGTTTCGCTTTTACTGGTTAAATTTATTGGCGCCTTTACCAATTCCCCATTCTTCGGCTGCGATGAATTCACCACACCACCGCCAACTCACCACGGCGCCATTTGTAAACTGGCGCGCTCTCAATGTTTGAATTTGATTTTTACTTTTTGTATATTAGCATGGTCGGTTGAATTGTTTATGTCAAGGATCAGTTAATTTTGTAAATTCTAGAAATTCACAGCTGTCTTTGCAGGTGCTTTTGTAAATTTTATATATAAACTTGGATTGGTGTGGCTATCGATATATTGCTTGATCGCCCTGCCAAATATCGATGGTTTGAATTTATCGATGTTTTACCACCGCTATTTTGTTTACCTTTTTTGAAGGAATTATATTACTATTATTTTATTATTAATGAAATATGCCGGAATTCGAAAACTTTAATGTTAAAACCACAATTGACTGCAAGCAAGGAGCAGTTCGTGCAGTGCGATATAATGGTGAGTCCTTATATATATTATATGTCTTTATTTATTGTAAAAAATTTACCAAAATGTTAAACGTTCTAAAATATATTTAATTAGTTGATGGAACCTATTGCTTGAGCTGTGGCTCTGACAAGAAGATAAAACTATGGAACCCTGTTTCTGGACTACTCCTCAAGACCTATGGAGGACATGCTGACGAAGTGACGGATGCAGCGGTACCTGAACTAATTCACATAGATTCAAATAGGTTTTTTAAATAATATATATATTTTGCATATTTCAGGGAAGCTGTGATAGCAGCTATATTGTATCCGCCAGCTTGGACAAGAGCATAATCTACTGGGATGTGTCTACTGGTAAGATAAAACACTTTAATTATCTAGTTTTTTAAAAGCTTTCATTAATCATTGCAGGATCAAGGAGTACTTAGTTACTCCTATTCAGATCTGTTCATTTTAAGGTTATAAGAACTCAGAAATAACTTTAGTTTTATATTGTTTTTGTGTTAAATACAACGTTACAGTTCCCAAGGTTATTTTAATTTTCCTATGATATGTAGTGTTTATTAAATCTCTACTATCTATAAAGTATCATTTTAATTCCTCCTTTAAATATTTGATTTTAAATTATTAATATTAACGTTATTGAAATAAATACTTTTTAGGCATTATATAAAAAATCTTCATGTTAAGAATAACTTCTTATCTCAAGAAAAATATGAGACATTTTGGTGCATACTAATCAAATGTATTATTATTTATTCCAGGAGCTCCAGTTCGCCGTCTGCGTGGCCACGCTGGTGGCGTCCGGTGCGTCTGCTTCAATGAGGACTCCTCCGTGGCCATTTCCGGGGGCAGGGACAATGCCGTGATGTGCTGGGACATACGAACGCGTCGCCTGGACCCCGTTCAGGTGATGAAGGAGGCCCGCGACTGCATCACCACGGTGGCCACAAACGAGAATCGCATCTACGCCGCTTCCCTGGACGGCTGTGTGCGGACCTACGATATTCGGGTGGGCGAACTGACATGCGACAAGGTGGGTGAACCCATCACCTATTTGGCGCAGACGCGGGATGAACAATGCCTGGTGGCGGGCTGCCAGGATAGTGTGGTGCGACTCCTGGACTGTGAGACGGGAGGATTGCTTTCCGAATACAAGGGACACCGCGGAGATGACTACCACATCGAGTGCGGAATACTGGCGAACGATGCTCACATAGTCACTGGTTCCAGCAATGGAGATGCCTTTGTCTACGACCTGCTGGAAACCAAAGTTCTGCAGCGCATTTGCATAAGTACGGCGGTTGCATTGATATATCAACTATATAATAATAATAATATATGATTATTTTCCTCAGGTGATAATGGCGGTGTGGTTCACTCTTTAGCCACCCATCCCAAGCGACAGGAAATGCTTTTCGCCAGACGTCGGGATATGTACGTTTTCTCCACCGATCTGCAAATCGAAGAGGAGCAATTGTAGTTTTTAAGTCCATCTAGTTTAAGTCCAGGCTAGTGATAGGTATATTCATAGGGATCATCTCCAGGTGGCCAATTGAAAATCCACCTCAAAGAGTGTTGCTCGTGACCATTAAACCATAAACATATTTAATAAACCCCACCATTAAAAAACTGTTTCTAATTTTGTTGAGGGAAAAAGGAAAAACCATTTATTTGACATAATTTGTTGTATTTTTTTGTTTTCATAGAGCATGAATGTATGTAGTAATATGGGGTTGTTGTTTTGCATGATCTGGCTTATATATTCTTCACGATTTCGTTTCCTTTAACTATGAACGGCCTGCATAATGTTTCCTAATCAAATGTTTCGAATGCGGACGGGTGGGCGAGTGGGCGTGGCTGACAAAATGTAGATGCCTGCATGCACTTGCTGTTTCCTTCATCATTCTCATAGTCTCTCTCCTTGTGTGGAAAATGCGGGACGCCAAGCCGCGGCGACGCTGTGCGAAGAGCAGTTTCTTCAATTCGAATCGGGGGGAATCCCCAGCAGACTGGCGCCCAAACAGGGACACTTGGTGTCCCAGCAGGCAGACGTTGTCACAAAAAATATCTGAAGAAACTAAAAACAAATAATCGCACAGCGTCGGCGCAGCTTGGCGAAGGGAGACAGCTGCATGGTCCTATCGCTCGCACGTGCGCATTCTTTTTTTTTCGTAAAGGGAGGCTCTTTTGTGGGGGGGGGGAATCAAGGATCAAGGATCAAGGGATTCTTGGTTAAACTCTCTGAACTTGTCGTACTTAAGTTACTAAAGCATATTAAATATGTATGCAAAGTATTTTGTTTATTGTAGTTTAGTAGTAATATTATGTAATGTTCCGTTACTTATGTTCGTATGTACTCTGCATGTATTATTTATATATGTTGTGGTAGGTATGCGTAATTTGTATATAATTTATATTTATATATATATATATATTTATATAATAGTTTATATAATAAACGTTTTCACTTGCTTTAGTTCTGTTTTTCGTTTTGCATTTTTTTTCTTTTCCTTTAGATTGTTTTTAATATTTTTTTTAATGTTTTGTTTATGTTTAATCTTTACCACCCACGCTCTGCACTCGCTTACATAATTAGACTTAAAATTTTTTTTACAGAAATATATCAACAAAAACTCAATAAGTTCCATTCAAAGTATATAATGTACGCCTAGTAAACGTTAAAATTAAAGATAAGAAAAAATAATTTAAAAAAAGGTAAAAATTAATGCGATGGTGTTTATAGAGTTCAAGGAATCATCAATAAAACTTGCTTAAACAATTTCCGGCATCTCTCAACTTCCGATTATCTCTGGCGCCCTTTCACTGCATGCAATTCAAACGAATTAACCAAACAAAAATGTATTAATTTTATGTCTATTTTCTTTTTCTTTCCATTTTGTACTCTGTTTTGTTGTTTCGGTTTCGTTTCTTGTCGTTTTTGCTGTTTGCCTGCTGCTCTACTATGTTGTTCAAAATCAATTGTTGCACTCTTGTTTTTTTTATATCTGTTAATTCTAGTTTCTTAACCAATAAATGAACAAATGTTATGTGTGTACTTTCTTTCTTTGCATTTAATTACAGTGGCTATATGTGTGTTGTTGTTGTGGTTTGTTGTTGGCGTTTGAAGCTTGGAAAGAGAGGTCTGGTTGAGTTTTGAAGTTAAATCATAAATATCCCAAAAATACAAAAATTGATTTAGGTCTTGCTTGGTATATATATCATAATTTTTGTTTCTTTTCTTTTCGTTTGTTTGTTTGTTTGTTGTTAAACTCTTACTAATTTACATACTTTTGCCTCTGCCTCTGCCTCTGTTTGGTAACAGTCTCTTTAACATTTCTGTGGCTACTGGTGCTGCTGCTGATGATGCTACTACTTTTACTGCTTACAATAAGGTTAAAGTTATTGCTACTATTGTTACTTTTACTGTTACTGTTACTGTTACGTTGCCGGGAGGCAGCAAAAGGATTTTGCTTAGTAAACTGTTGAGTGGTTGCTGCTGTTTTTGCTGTTGTTGTTGCTGTTGTTGTTGTCGGTATGGTGGTTGTGGTTGTTGCTTCCTGGCGAGCGCCTTTAATACTAGCTCGTGCCCCAGTCACAGCTCCTGCCCCACGTTGGGCGCCACATCTTCCTCCTGCTTTTGCTCCAGCTGCCGCAATACATCCCGAACTGGAACCCGAACCCGAACCCGCTCCCTTTTTGGGGCCATTGAATCAGGACGACGGCAGCTGCTTGGCCACTATCACGCCCGGCCGGCATTGTTTTAAGGCTGTGGTGATGGTCAGCTGCTGGGCTCCACCGCTGCCATTGCTCCCAGTGATTATGGTGCCCGTCGTCGAGCCCGCTTGCAAATGATGGCTGCTGCCGCCGCTGCCGTTGCCGCTGCCACTGCTCCCATGGCCGCCCGTTGTTTGCACCTTAAAGATCGCCGTCGGCGTAACGGTGGTACTGCTGCTGCTCGTCGAGACCAAACCGCCAGCATCTTTGGCCGTCTTGGCCGTAATGATAACCTGCTTATTGCCGCCGCTGCTCTTCAGCTGTAGGAAGGGTCGCAGTTCCGCCAGCGCCGCATGTTGCTTGCCCGTGGTGGTGAGGGCCAGCGGTGCATCCTGCGCCAGCCGATGATGATGCAGCTGCTGCTGGTGATGCACTCCAGTCATTTGGTGATGATGCTGCTGGAGATTCTGCTGCTGGCCAAACTTCTCTTGACCCCCACTGCCGTCCGCAAAGAGATGATCGCCCTCCAGATGCCGGATGGCCTGGACAATGGTCTCCAGATTCTGACGATGTGGATGCTGATAGTGTGTGGTGGTCTGAATCGATGGCAGATCATGCTTCTCCGCCTTCACCTTGACAATCTTCTCGTGGATGCGCTCCACCTCCACCTTGGGCGTGGCTTTGATTGCCGCCTGCAGAATGGGCTGCAGCATCGCAGCACTCGACGTGCATCCTTCGGCATAGGCTTTGGCAATTGCGTTCACATTGACCTCGTTCTCGGACTCCGTGGAGCTGTTCGACGACAGGATGACCTCCTCGTGCACCTGATCCTCGGTGATGATCTCGGCAGCGGCATCGGCCTCTAGTTCCTCGATGCTAGAGCAGACAACCACCTGCTGTTGGCCGGTCATCTCATCGATCTCCACGTACGAGACAGTGCCGCCGAGTTCCTCCAAATCCTCGGTGCGCACAAAATTATCGGTGTGCTCGATGACCTCGCGTGGAATGTAGGCGCCACTATTTCCTCCGGATGCGGCTGCCACCGCTGTGCCGGGTGGTGCGGTTGCCACACTGTACAGCTGCCTCTTGATCATCTGCAGCTCATCCTCGAGCAATCGCCGCAGGCTGCGCTCCTTCTCCAGCTGCTTCTTCGACTCATGCAGTTCCTTGGCCGCCAGTAGGGTGGCGTTGTTCAGTTTGGTGGCCGCCGCACCGCCGGCCGTCAGCAGGGTCATCGGTTCCGGGGACATGGAGCCCAGTCCCTCATCGGAACTGTCGCTAATCGCCTGGATGTTGATCACGTTGTCCGTCAGCTTGCGCTTCTTGATGGCCACCGCCGTGGAGTTGCCCCCGCTGGCATTGGAATCGTTGTAGTTTCCCCCGGAGTTGGCACCACCCTCGCCGGATCCTCCGCCTCCGGCCTCGTGCTCGCCCACCTGTCGCTTCAGTTCGCTGTTCTGCGTGAGCAGCTGCGTCTTCTGGTTCTCCAGCTCCACGATGTATTGGAAGGTCTGTTGCAGGATGGCGGCCTGGAAAGAAAAGTGAGCGAGGGTTAGGCCAAGGTTCAAATAAAGTTAATTGAGTTGAGATACAAGCAAGGGGTAAAAGGCTAATGGTTTGGAATTTTACTGGTAAGTTAAGAGGTATATTTACTAATTTAATGGTAAGTTGTACTATTGTTTAGTAAGTTAAGAAGTAAAAAATAATTCAATATATTATCTTTGCGAGTAAAATGAAAAAAAAATAGTTCTTGTTGGAACTTATTTTTTATGAAGTCTATAAATCATTCCCCACATTCATTTCCCTTTTGCATTTAATCCAATGATTTGTTTTGATTACATCTCGTATATTTTTGGAATGGTACATATTATGTGAGATCATTAAGTTGAGGAAATTATTAACCCTTTAATCAGGGACTCTCTTTTTCTCGCCCCACAATAAAAGTCATTCAGAAGACACACACACAACACTCAGAAGATTCACACATGGGGAATCTTCAGCTGAGCGTAGGAAGAGAAGGAGAAAAAGAAGGGGAAAAAGAAGGAGGAGGATGAGGACGAAGACGAAGCATAATTGCCGAGAGCAGACTTAATTGCAACAACACACAGCACATAAATAGCCTGGCTTGTTGCTTTTGCATTTTGCATTTCGCCTTGACTGTTTTTGTTTGCCTTTTCGCAATGTTTATAGTAAATAGTGTAGTAAGGCTGCAAAACAAGCTGGCTCGACGAAAAGGTTAAGGAACTCGTGTCCTTCAAAATGCGCGCGCTCCCCATTTCAGGCTTTGTGCAACACTGGCCTGCAAAAAAGGCGTGGGAAGTAAAAGTGCATACATATGTCCATATAAAGGAGAAATGTGGTTCGAGGAGGCAGTAAAGATGGAAATCTGGCTTAGAAAGTGGCAAAGTCATAAAGGAAATCAGCGTGGGCGTACATGTAGGCCACATATTCTGTAGAACTAACAATGTGTTTAGGATTATTAATAGAGAAAATAGGGAGTTCTCATAACCAACAAATTAAACAGGTATTTCTTAATGATAAACATAAAAAAGATATTTTAATAACAGCAACAAACGAAAACAATAAGACAAAAAAATTGTAAACCCTTCTTATAAAACTATTTATAGATTGGTATCATCTTTGTTTTTTCTAAAAAAAAAAAACTATAAATAGCTATCTAAAATGTATCTTTAAATTAAGGTAATGGAAATGAGTTCCATAAAACCTCTCCTTTTTTTAATTATCCCTTATTGAATACAAAACATTTTAAAATACAAATTAAATTCGTATCCCAAAAAACCACAGCTTTGAATGACATTTCTATTAGAAAAGAACCGCAGTCGGGGGCAGAAATCGTATAAATTCTGAACTTTTTCTCTCTACAAATGCCAAAGGAATGCGTTTGCATTCTTCAGGCTTTGATTAAAAAACCATAAATCTTATGCTGCTTTAGTGCAGTTCTTATTGTTGCTGTAGTTGTTGTTGTTGCTGCTGCTGGAAAACTTGTTTCGATTTCGGTTTGTTGTCGGAGGTCACTACTAAAAAGCAATAATAACAACTAAAAGATGGCCAGCCGGGAAGGCAACAACAACATTTGGTCTGCCGGCATCGCACAGCTGCTCTCGCGCTCTCCCTCTCTCTCTCACTGGTTCTCCCTTCCCCTCTCTGACTGTAATTTCACACCGTACCGTACCTCATCTGTGTACTTGTTGTTGTTATTGCAACTCAGAGAGAGAGAGAGAGCTAATGTTGTGTGTACAGTTTTCTTGGGTTTATTATTGTTGCTTCCAGTAGTAGTAGTACTAGAAGTACCCAAGCGGTTTTCAATCTCATCACACTCCTCACCCCCCTCTACACTATTCTATATCTATTTCCATCGCAGACGGCGGCATTGCAATGTCGTGCGCATATCTTATAAGAAATCGACAACAAAAACAAAAGAGCAACAAAAGCGAGAATAAATCACATAGCATATTTAAGTTTTCTAGCCGCGGTTGCTTTGTTGTTCTTGCTGTTGTTGTTGTTGTTACACACAAAGGTCGTTCATTGACTTGTCTATTGGAAATGGTCGCAGACATATGGTATGGGAACTATTGGAAAGATAAAGAAAAGTGTTGCCGCTTTGTCTGATAAAACTATCAACCGATGGAAAGACAAAGGATTTGGTTTTTGGGTATATCATATGAGGAGATAAATGTACTACCTAAATAGTTTTATAATAAATGATAAGCCATTTTTAAGGATGTTTCCACAGTTATCCAGCATTCAAACTAAATATATTTATATTTATCATTTCTTCATTTAAACATGCAGATTTAAATTAACTTCAATTGCAATAACTTCCCAACAAGAATTTGCCATAACTTTGCTTATCAGAATCAAAATGCACTTGTTCTTAAGTCCAATTCGCGCATCATATGGCACTCCCTCCCCCTCCCACTCGCACTAAATCGCGTTCACTAGCCGGCAAGTTGAGGCCTTGGCTAATAAGAAAATGTCGTTGCCATCGCAATTATAGTTGTTTTTGTTGGGGGAAAAATGCCGGCTAAAGAAAAATCCACCACAATATTATATCGGTGTGAGAGTAAACAAAAGGCAAAGTCAAAAGCAAAAGCATATATGTAAACAAAGCAAAGGAAAAAAAAAAAGGCAGAGCAACAACACACAACAGACGGCCCCTTTTGCGGTGACTGTACTTTTTTCCAACAAGAAGCCAGCAACAGTTCCAATACGAAAAGTTTTTCAATATTCGCCGGCGTCGTCGTCGTCGTCACAAATGTTGCTAGAGAGAGCCGCTCTCCCAGCATGTGCTCTCTCTCTTAGGTAGGGGTAATTGCATGACGTTAGAGCGAGACAACCATGGTCTTCGTTGGGTTTGCTTATTCGTTTCGTTTTCGTTCGTTCCGCGAAACGGAAACCAGACGTAGCGAAAAACATGTGGGCCCAAGCTTTTACGGCCTCTCCCACGTGCTCTCTCTCATGCTCATTCAAGCTTTCCAGTTATTCCCGATTGGAAGTTGCGCGCCCTCTCCGCTCTGCCTCTCTTTGACAGCTGACTTCTATAAATGGCGCGTCTGTTTCTGGCGCTCTCGTTGTTGTTGCACCATCGCTATCGTTGTTGTTCTTGTTGCTGCTTTTCTCACCCCACAACTTGCACTACAATTTCGTTGATTGAATAAAAGGAAATGCATAAAAATAGCAAATACGCCGCCGGCACGAGAGAGAATTCGTCATCAGCTGAGCTGGCACTCAAAAGCGGCCTACGCCTCAGTATTGGTTTATCTGTGTGCGAGGCGTAGCGGTAAATAAACTAAAATGAAAATCTTATATTTAACAGATCCTAAGATGGATTTTATGATTCTAACAAAGAATTTGATTTGATTATTTATACTGATATTTCTGAAAACTTAATTGCATTTAAGAATTAAAAACTACGTTTATATTTTATGTATAATAAAACAAACCAAGGAAAAAGCATTTTTAAATTGACGAACATATTATTTTACATTTTTTAAGACCACGTTTAAATTGACAAACATATTATTTTAAATTTTTTAGATATTTTGTACATACATTATCATTATAACCAGCCAGCTGTTTAAAATCTTTGTGTTTACTTTTTGATATTTTTTCATTTGATAGTAAAGTGGGCGCGATAGTAAAGAGAAAGAGAAGGGAGACCACCCATAGAAAAAACAGCCGGAAATCAAATCCAACCACCAAAAATGCACCAGCACCCCACACTTTTCCTTCTTTCCTTCCCCTTTTGATTTGTTTTCTTTGTGTTTTTCTATTTTTTTTTTGGCCTACGTGCGTGCACGCATGTTTCTAAGTGTGGCGCTTTTCCCTTGTAAAATGCGGTTAAATTGAAAACAACCAGGAAAATAATTTTATTTTTACTACATTTGTATTGCCCCACCCCAAAAACAAACAAATGGCAAAACGAAACCTTAGCTTTTTTATATATTTGCCTAGCCGAAATATTTATAAGCAGTAAAGATACTTTTGATAACCAATAGATAACTTTGCAGAAACGGATATGCCTCTTGCCCAAAAAAATATTAACTCCAAGAAATAAAATGGCAATCAAAAAATTCTTTATTCATTTTGAATAATAAAAACTACATCTAAAACTGTTTAAAAATCCCATAAAATTTTGAAACTAATATCGTGGCATCTGAAATTCGACTTTACTCGAATGAAATGATTTCAAGAGATCCATTTGAAACACATTTAGGGCCTTGTATCTTATTTATAAATGTCAATCTTCCCCCATTTTCAACTGATATTATTGTTTATTCTCATTATCTACCATCTGCCGGTTTATTTTTTCTTTCCGTTTTATTGCGTCGCACGTCAGCGAAAAGAAGAAACAATTAACGCTACGTTTTCGCTTATCTTTCGGTTCTTCCTCTTCACCTGCAGATGATGATGACAGGTGTGTGCGAAGCGCCAAGAAGAAGAGAAGCGAAACAAAACAAGTCAGCTGACATTAGTTTTTTGCCAACTTTGGCTTTGGCTTCGCTCTATGGCCACGCCAAAATTTAAGATATCAAAAATCTTGTTTGAGAGCAACTATTAAAAATTATATACAAACATACCATTATTAGAAGAAGATAGCTTTTAGAAAAGCTTAAGATATAGGATATTCCAAGTCAAAGCCTTCGATTACTTATAGACCAAGTGATCTTATTTCGTTGTAGGACTAGAAAATTTGATTTTTATGATCTTAACCCAGCGAAACCTTGTAATACCAAATTGAAAATGGATCCTCTTGCATATTTTATCGTTATTTTAATAGTCCTTGAAGCGCGATTCCGTATTTATTAGCATGGCAGACCTGCTAAAATTAGCATCCAAACATTTTTGGTCATAACGGAACCCGAGACGAGTTGCACGGGCCATAATAAAATCCGCTAGCGAATTGTTGTTTTCCGTTGGTTGTTGCAAAAAAAAATGTGTGAGCGTGAAAATAGGCAAAAACAGCTGCGATTTCTACCGGCTTACTCGAAAACACACATCTATAGGGTAGAGATATGGATATAGAATGAGAGATACGTACGTATGTATGATACACACCCACAGATGGGGGCTTTTCTACGGTTCACTCGCACTCGCACTCGCTCTTTCGCCCACTCTCCCTCTCTCGTTCTCTCCCGCTCCCACTCCCACTCAGCTGCTTTTGTTGGGCGCCAAACATGTGTTCCCACATGTACGTCAAAACGATGATGATGTGAGTGTGTGTGTCTGTTGGGTCCCAGGAGAGAATTTTCGGGGTGACAACATCGCGCGTATTTTGCGGTCAAGCCAAATGCAACAAAATCGAGGCTATTTTTAAACAGTCATATGTAGGTACATATGAAACCCCCCATCTCACCCACATTTTTCTGTGAAAATCTCCCATTTGGAGTGTGTGTGTGAGCACGAGGAAATGCCGTCATCGAAAAATGGGAAAAATAAGATCAATACTTTAAAAATGAGTGCTACGACTAAACGATGCCTATTAGAGTTGATAATATCAACAATCTATCGTTATAACTTAATTGGATGTGGTTATATTACCAAAACTTTTGGTACACATTTAGTTTTAGGCATATCACCAATCTATCGTTATAACTTAAACGGGTATGGTTAGATCACTAAAACTTTTGGTATACAATTAGTTGTAGGCAAAATAAATTAAGATCGCTTATAGTCAATTGCCAATCATCAAAATTTTGAATGGTATTTGAATTTTGAAGGCGAAAAGAGGCAAGTCTATGTTGATCCTGAGTATAACATTCATTCTTACCAATAAAAACAATTGACCGAATGCAATATACCCTCTCACTTTACAATTACCAGGTATCATATGTATATTATATAAGTGTTGTGGGAGTAAAAGGAAAGATTTCCGGAGAGACTGGGGCGAGGTCATTCGGGCAGACAAAAAACAGCTGTGTACCAATTCAATCTATAAGCTCTCCGCACATACATACATACACATCATTCTGGTTTTTTCATGTTTGCAAATTTATTTCGCATTTTTGGCTAATTTTTTAAACAATTTGCGAGCGGAGGCTGCTGACTCAGACTGAATATGTATGTACAAAAAATAAAATAATTATTTGCTTTTTACGCTAACCTAATTAAATTCAAACACGTGCGGTAGATGAGCTCACAGCTATGTTTGTACTTGGTACCAGTTATATATCTCTGGATATTTGTATTTATATTTGCCCCTAAGTTAATCCAAGGCAAAAGTCATAAAAAGCGGCAATTAAAGAAAGCCAAAAGAGCGTGGCAATTGAAAAAGTAACGTCAGTAGCGAGGAGCCCAGGGTTGCAGTAATAAAAACACAAGCAAAACTATCTTTCTTACAATATCCGAAACTGTGAATCTATAACATACAATACCAAAAAAAAAAGGTAACCATCAGTTTCATGACTATTATTACTATTATTAGGTTTAGAAGGTCTTTACATTGTAACCAACTTGTTTATTAATAAACATTTGCAAAGAAAATACAATTTATTTAAGAATTGTAGGATCTGGGGAGCCTTTTTAATGGAATATTTAGCGTAGGTTTTCAGATTACTGATTACTTGATTTTAAATAAAATTTCAGAATATCCTTGTAGAAGAATCCTTTAGTGCTTACGTAATATATGTACAGGATATCCCCTAACAAATCCCTTTAAGAACTCAAAGATATTTTATGATAAGTTTAAGACTACACCCATTTTATCCGGCTCTATGCAACTCGTGGGACTTCGTCATCATTCAGCAATGTAAATTTAATTATATATTTTCACTGACTGGCGGCAGCGCCTGCTGTTGCTATTTGGGTTAATTAAAACAGCTGTCTTGGGTAAACAACAGCACCAGCGCACGTTGATAAAAATAAATACAATGCCGCAGGCGTCGTCGTTCGTTCGCCGCGTTTACTTTAATTTTATAGAAGTGAAATTCGATCAGCTGATCTGTGTGTGAGGGTCAGCTGCCTTTCGGTGCGAGTTTTTTATTATTTTTTTTTTCTTGGAATTTAACAACAGTAGAACTGCTCTGCTCTGCCTTTCTCTTTCTACCGCCATCTTACCATCTCTTTCGTTGCTTAAGTTCAAATCGCTTTCAACACACTTTCAAACATTTTCGCGTGTTTGTGTGTCTTTTGTTGTTTTTTTATGTTAATTAAATGCTTTCATTGACCATGAGCTTTGGTAAGCCGGTGGCAAGAAACAAAAAAAACAATGAACCCTATGGCATGTCGTGGCTTAGCCCCATTGGCACTCTATGGGTTAAAGGTTTTATTGACCTTTGGTGGAATTCAAATTTTTCTGTCTGTTAGTTCAGTTCTGTGTATTCAAAACAAAAAGCGCAAGTAATATTTGGTATTCAAAAAATTAGTAATACAATTTTTCAAAGTTTCTAAACTCAATGTCATCATAATATATTTTGAGATACGTTTACAAAAAAATGTAATAGAACCCTAAAAAAGTATCAGTATGTAAATATTCATGATATGCTCTCTTTTCTGACTATCAATCTACCAAAATAAAACACTATTTGGATCAATTACCAAAAAAAAAAAAATTATCTACTAAAATAAAACCCTATTTTAATCAGGTAATTACCAAAATTAAATCTTACAAAATTAAATAGAACCCTTAAAAATTATCGTTATATAAATATTCATGATATCTTATATTTTCTGACCATCAATCTACAAAAATAAAACCCTAATAGGATCCGTTTAATACCAAAATTCGATTTTTTGTTTGATATCTAATATAACCCTGAAAAAGTATCAGTATATAAATAATATTCATGATATGCTCTCTTTTGTGCCCATCAATCTACTATAATAATCTACAAAAATGTTATCAAAGAAAATTTGTAGATTTTAGAATTTCTAAGGTTGCACTTAAAAGGTTTTATACAAGTGTATCTACATCATCTTAAGTATTTTGTTATTTTTTGTAGGCATATGAATACGGGATCTACAGATCAGAGCCCAGTTATATGTACCTACAAGTAATATAACGATTGTCAAACCGCGTTGTACTTTTTGTTTAGGTTGATTTCTTTGTGACACCAGCTTGCGACGCAATTGGGAAAGCTGAGCTCTTGGGAACCGAGCTTTTCTGCCGGTCACCGACGCTCTAACCTTGTTTTCTCACTGTGGTTGTTGCTTTTGCCTTCGCTTGACCAGCTGAGTCTCGCTTACACGTGCTTGCAATTGTGTGCGTGAAATTGCGCAGCAAAAATGCCGGCTGGCTTTTGTTTTTGTTTGGTTTTATTGTTGTATCTCGTAGATTTTTTTGTATTTATTATTTTGCAATTTCTTTAGAAATTTATCGGGTTTTTGTTAAGATTTCACAGCTGTTTGCTGACTCATTGGGAATTGCATTTATTTTGAATTTTCCAAATACAGCCTTGATTTCGATATATACAATTTTAGCCTATAATATACTTAATTACTTTAAATTTGGCAATGAGTATTGTTAAAAGGTCTTTTGTTTTAGCATAGTATAAAAAAAAGATATAATAGCAATAACTTAAGTTAAACCTGAAGCTGACGAGCTATAAATCAATACAAAACGGAACTAAGACACACACACACACTGGCAGAAAAAGCTGCCGACATTGTAGTAACGACGCTTGAGAGATAGCCAAGAAGCAGACAGCGATCTTGACTTGGTCATTGATGAAAAACACCGTTACGATGCAACTAAGTCATTAAATCCGGCGAGACGGCATTCCATATAATCTACGGAAAAAAATCGCCAGACAGAGGGGGAAAGAGCTAGAGATAGAGATAGAGAGAGACCAACGACCGACCGACATTTTTGCAAAACTTACACACACCGTCGACTATCTCCATCCCGCTCTGTCTGCCCACAAAGTAATTGATCCATTGCACTTATGCTTTTTTTTTGCTTTGGCTTTTGACTAGGTTGTTGCTTTTGTCACTGCTTTCTCTTCGCTGTTGCATTCTGCTGAGAAAGTCTTGAGTGCCAACTATCGATAAGTTATCGTCCCGAGTAACGGTTGAATTATTCCAATCGATAATCGCACCACCTCTAATCTGCTTTCAATGCATTCTGATGTCATAAAACAAATGCAATTTTCTATAAACGCATTTGTATTCTATATATAAACCGAAAATACTTTGTTATCATGCCTGGGGCTTTCGTAAAACGACTAAAACACAACCCGGATTTAATTCCACTAATTTAACAACCCTTTGTGCACCACGAAATTCCTAAAGCAATTAGGCAAAAGTGTGGTTTTTAGTTAAATAAAGCTACTGAAGCATACAAATATTTAAAATTACGGAGTGGCTTCATTAATTGCATTTTGTGGCTGCTGCTGCTCTACATGCGAGCACTGCACACCTGATTTCCCTTATGCTCTTGTGTGTGCGGAGTAGTAGTGCAGGCATTTTTACTACGAAATGCAATTGAAAGTACAGGCTACACACGATGCGATGCTATTTATATACATATATGTGCGGGGCTTACATAACTCGTTATATATATATATAGGACCTATGTACTTTTCCCCAAACTGGGTGTTGGCATGCCCCAGAAGTTGTCGTCGCATCAAATTCTCCAGCTGCAATCCCGCTTTTTGCTTCCATCTGCAAAAGGTTGCGAGATGCCAATGGCCTAGTGCACTGCACCACCATCGAAAAACCCCCGAATGACCTCCACCCACCGCCCCTGCCCGGTGCCACGCCCCTGTGTCCAGAACATACAAAGGCTATCGGGGCAAAAGAAAAACGGATTTTGCCGGGCCAACAATCGCAGTGCGCAACTGCCAGGCTGAATGCCCATTTTCATATGAAGAGGGTGGGGATTTCTTTTTTTCTTTTTGGTTGGGGAGGGGGTTTCTACCACCCATCGTTCCACTCGGAATCGTCATCGGCTGTGAAACAGCTGCCTACCAGGCGCCAGACAGACGCCAAAACGCTGGAAATGAAATGGCAATGAAACACTCTCGGGAGCCATAAACCTGCCGGAAAATGTAACCCACCCCCACTTTCCACAGCTGAGCGAGTGGTGTGGGCTCCCATCAGCAGAAGGCGAACAAAATGTTGGCGCCATCCCATCCTTATATCGCATATATCCCAATATTCCCGTAGCATACCAGAGTATCCCAGCTCTTTTTTTTTTTTTTGGGGGGTAACTTTGCGTTTGGCGCGCGCTTTTCTGCGTTGGCCACTGGAAAGGAATCGATATTGTATTGTATATAGAAAATTTTCCAGTTTTCTCTCTGTTCGCTGTCTGGGCAAGGTGTGTACTGTTTACAGTGAACACCCCCCACCCACTGTAATGTAGGTTAGTTCAGCTGGGGCGCGCCTAAATCTTCGCACGGTGCAAAATATTGCAAAACTGATTTTTTAACATTAACGCATTGTACGAGAAACTTTTAAAAATAATTGAAGGATTTCTTAACTTAAGTTACTAATTATTTACTAAGTACAATAAATATTGAAAACATAATAAAGACTTTTGGTAATAAAAGCATTACCTTAAAGAGTTTTATTACGTGTGGAACCAAATTTTTTTTTTTCATATTTTGTTAAAACTATTTATTTATTTAATTTTGACTTAAGACAATTTTTATACACCTAATAAAAGTGTCTTTAAGGTTTTAAGCTAATTTCTTTAATTTTTGTTTAAAAACTTGAAACTTTTTCGCTCTGTGCATTGCGAGTATTCACAAAAACAACAATGGGGGCAACTGTACGCAATTGCACATTTGCACTTTAGCGCCACCTAGCGAGCAAGTTCAATGACCCGCCAAACAGTGGGCGGGAAGAGTGCGGCCTGGTGAGTGCAAAAGAGAGAGGAGAGCAGTGAGTAAATCACAGACTTGCACTCACATTTCCATCCCTCCGCCCACTTTATGCCACCCACCTTAGGGCGTGGCTGTGTATGTGCGTTTGTTCCTGTGTGTGTGTGTCGCTGGCATGCACCGTTATGTGCGTGTGCCTAACTGTGAATGGTTTCAGTCGTCGCAGCTTTCTGTCATCCAACCTCACTCTGCATTGCAATTTTATTTCGCACTCTCTCTGTGTGCCAAATATGCATGTGCATTATACAAATGTATGTATGCACATATGTTTTATGTGCGTAGGATCTGTTTTCATTGCGTTTTAGGTGCCCTAGTCCTATAATTTTTAACAAAACATCTAGGTAACATCATCTAGTCCTACAATTTGTAGCAATACAACTAGGATAAACAAAAAAAGGCTAAATCTGTACTATCAGTATATCTACGTAGTGCTATTATATAAGCTTTATAGGTAATCGTTAGGGATCCATAAGATAATAATACTTGAACTAGAACCTGTGGGTTTGATTCTAAATCAACCCTTGGCAACCCAGAAAGTTTTGAGGAAACCTTTCCCTTGAGTTTAAAATCCCTGGAGATTTCTCAAGAACCTTTAGCGAAATCCTAGGAGATTTCAAAATGATTCTATTCATGGTTATAATCAGTATTTACATATGTATTAGCCGGCACTTAACTAAAACTGTAAAGGCTTAACCGTTTATATAGCGGGTGGAAACTTGGTCAAGCTGTTGGAGGTTTCTATTTCGCCAGTTGCTCTCTCCCACGCTCTCCCTCTCTTTTTCCACAGCCGTAGCCCCTTCTCTTTCACACGTATTTACTACAATGTTTACTATGTGTGACAGGCGCGGTGGTATCGTATCGTTTGTAATCGTCGACGTTGACGAAGTGCATAGAACAAAAATCCATAAACTACTTGCACTTCTGCCCGCCAACCGCCCCTTTTTACCCCCGTCTCTTTCTTCTGCACTCGCCCCCTCTCTGTCTACGCCCATTATGTCATTCATCAGGCAGCGTAGTCGTTGTTGTTGCTCTGGTTGCTTATACCCTTTTCATTTTTGCCTGTAGTAGTATTTTTAATATTTACGCGCTTTTCTTCCTGTTTGCATTACTCGTTTACGCTGGCTTTCCTTGGCTTTCTTGTTTATGCTGCGACTTATTACATTGTTTCTCTGTTGGTTGCCTGTTATCGCCTTTCTTTTTGGTCCAAAGACTGATTTATGGGCCTTGGCAGTTACAGTTGACACTTTTCAATTTGCAATAAATAAGAGGGGCTACAAAGAAATCCTCGAAAAAAGGGAAACTACTAAAACTCATAAGTCAGTGCTGGAAAGTGATCATAAGGGCAGTTTCAGTGTTGGAAAGGGGATTTGGTTTCAAATTCGGATATTAAAGAAATATTAAAAGAAATGTTTTTTTAATCTAACAATTTAACACTTTCTGTTTGCTAAATCTAGAGACAAATCCCTTCATATTTATCATTTTTAAGCTTTCAATTTTTTTTACCAGTCCCATTCTTTTTTTCCTAACCGCAGACACATAATTTAAAAAACAAATAACTGTCTTGCTCTTTTTGTACTCAAGCCATTTCGTTGATTTACAACCGTCTGAGTGGTAGAAATACGAAGAACAACATCTGCAAAGTACTTATAATGTGATTCCATACAAAGTGTTTTTAAGACATGCCCAATATCCTCCCCCACTAACAAGGCCGTTCATTCCACCGGCCCTTTACAACACACGCGTCACAACAAATCGATGTCGTCTCAAGGTGAAAATCCCATAAATATTAGAACATGTGTATGCTAAACAAAAAAAAAAAAAAAGAAAAAAGCTGAACAAAATATATATGCGGCGTAAAAAGAAAAAGCGAAACGCCTCCTACAACAAACAATTGAGACGACGACGACGCCAACACGGTTGCCCTGACGACTAAATGTCGAAAAGGGACCTTCAAAGCTTTAGTCCCCACTTTATACGACCCCCCCCATAAAGCCATTTCCATTCACGTTTTATTCCACAGCTGGAAGCTTTTGCCAAGTGGCGTGTGTGTTTGTTTTCCATTCTTGGCCAGGAGTCGTCGGCAATTTGTCAACATGTGTTCCTGGCCCTGTAATTGCGGTCCAGACCGAAACGATTCGGGTTCGGACCCTGGTTAAATGTAAGTGGAGTTGCGTGCCACGGGCTAAAAAAGTAAAAAGGTAATCTTAGGGTTCGAGAAGGCCGAAGAACCTCATCCCAAAAATGGTGTTGATGTCGAGATGATGATTGGCCCTACAAGGAGTCCAGAAAAACAAGTCAACCCACCGAGAACTGACCATGGGTAATAATATCTCAGACACTTGCAGTGAAATCTTTTAAATTGGTTAAAGACTAATAATGCAACACTAATAACCAATTTGTACACAGTTTATGATTAGCAAAACTTTTTTCATTGGTCCTTATTGATTTTATAATAAACACGCTACTCTTGCAGATAATATATATGACTTCCAATTTTCCAATCTTAGGGATATTGTAGATATTATACCTTTACGCTAAAAGGTTTCTTGAACTTAATCACTGCTGTACTATAAACCATATTATCGCCATTAATGGAGTTGGTTGCTTACAGTCCAGAAAAAACGTCATCTCAAGAAAGCGGTACCCAATGCTTGTCAAACTGGATTGGATAGTAACTTACCTTGCTCAACTTCTCGCCCTCGTGTCTCGGGAGAAGCGATCGCAGACTCTGGAATCCGGCATTGATGCTCTGCATGCGTCTCCGCTCGTTGCTGTTGGCGATTTCCCGGCGCATCCTCTTCTCGCTGTCCACAAGGGGTTTTCCCGAGCCGTCTCCATCGCTCAAGGCCCCGCCCCCGCCTCCTCCGCCGCCTTTGGAGGTATTCGTACCGCTCATGCTCGACTGGCGACGCTGAGAACCCTGATGGGCCGACTCGCTGGCGTACTCGATGTGATAGTTCTCACCCCCTGAATCTTCCAGTTGTAATCTGCAAAATGACGAAATCGGTTAAAAATGAGTCACAGACTGGCAAACGTATAAAGACGGCAATAAATATTGGTCAAGAGTCATATCTTCTTCCGGGAAGTGGTTAAATACAATTATTTACCCTACGCATTATTATGTTATGATGGATACCATTTTTTGATGTTTTACAGGTAATACTAAAATGGATAAAAAAAATGGGTACCTCAGAAATAACATTAAAACTGTTGGTTGCAAAATCTTTCAACATTTGCATGAAATTACACTAGATTTAATGTATTTCTAAGATAGTATTGCACAAAGACCAGTTTTTATCACCTTTTTTATAGATTCTTCAAGGTATTATCTACGTTATTGTTTATGGCTTTGGCTTATCCCCTGCTTATACACAAAACCAATTAACTTTTACATTTATACAATCTACGAGCACACAACACTCACACAAAACCACATGCCCGTTCACCAAAGCGCTGAAAAATTCATTCATTCATAAATTTACAATTCCATTCAATTCAATTTTAGTTTAACCCGCCGACGCTGCACAACAATCCCAACAAAAACAGAGAGGCGACCAATACACTCACATAGCCACTACTCTGTTGTTGTTACGTTACCATCAGCATCGGACTAAAGAAAAAGTTGAGCTGTACTACGGTTCGTAAATGCTCTAACCTATCCCAACACAATATTAAGTGAACCTAATACGTTATTAGTATTTTAGTTATTCCTAAAATATCTTTTTTTTAATTATTTCTATTCAAAAATGTAGATTATGGTAGAAATATAAATGAATTTTCTTTTGTAATTTAGTTTAATTTTGGAATATTATAGAGGAATATTATCATTTTCTGATTTTTTTTTACTATTCTTTATAATTGCGTACAGTTAGGCAATTCATCAATATTTTTTTTAGGAACTAGCCTACTTTTTTCTTTTTTAAGTGTGATGGATCCTGGTTGAAAATTCTGTTCGTCTATAGATGATCGACTTTTTAAGTATGTTGATGGTAATGTTCGATATAAGAATATAATATTAGGTGATCTTTGAAGGAATATTTATGTTTTTGATTAATATAAAACTTCTATTAACCTATGTACTTTGGGAATATTTATGTATTTGATTAATATAAAACTTAGATGACCTATATACTTCATTGTAGGGTATCAAACTACTGCACTACACATGTAAAGGAGCGACAGAGAGGGGGCTAGAGAAAGAGAGAGGTAGCTCGGCACAGCTGTCAATAGTATGGGCATTCCTCTTTTTGTTATTGTAGCCCACCATCGCCGGTTGTCGTGATTGTTGTTTTCTGTTTCTGTTTTGTCGGTTCAATTCGATTTGGTTCGTTTCGGATGGATTTGCTTTGGACCTCCGTTTCGAATTATTTTGCAGCTCTTCGAGTACTTCTTCTTCCTCTTCTTCATGTCGGGGCTTTGAGCTATGCTGCAGCACAGTCTCAAAGAGACGCGAGCGGTCCCAAGAATGCCGAACCGGTTTTACCCTACGAAAAAAGAGCAAACACGTTTTCCACAGGCCACAGAGTTTTGCTGTTGCTGCAGGCTAATGAAAACAATTTTCACAATGGTATGCTCACCGAGAAAGAACAACAAAAACACAGGTAGATGAACGGAGAGCGGGGGTGGAGGTGGGGGTCTTGAGTGTAAAAGTTGCAACACCGCATTCCGGGCGAACAACAAGAACAACGCTCTTTCAAGACGATGCTAGAAAATACAGTCTCACTTCTCTAACATGAATATTCGAAAAGAAATTTTCGAAAATCTTTTGTGGCAAGAAAATGTTAGGTTAGGATTAGGAAATTTTAATACTTGAAATGGAGAACTATGAGAGATTCTAGAATATATAGTCTTAGATTTTCTAAAAAACAGTCTCACTTGTCTAACATAAATATTTGAAAAGTGATTTTCGAAAATCTTTTGTGGCAAGAAAATTTTAGGTTAGGATTTGGAAATATGAATACTTGAAATGGAGAACTATAATTGGTTTGTATAGAAATTGTGATGCTGAGATTCTAAAATATATAGTCTTAGATTTTGTAAAAAACAGTCTCACTTGTCTAACATGAACATTTGAAAAGTGATTTTCGGAAATCTTTTGTGGCAAGAAAATTTTAGGTTAGGACTTGGAAATTTAAATACTTGAAATGGAGAACTGTAATTGGTTTATTTAGAAATTGTGATGCTAAAAATTCTAGAATATATAGTCTTAGATTTTCTAAAAAACAGTCTCACTTCTTTAATATAAATATTCGAAGTGATTTTCAAAAATATTTAGTGAGAAGAGAATTTTAGGTTAGGATTTTGAAATTTTAATACTTTAAATGGAGAATTTGAATTAATCGATCCAGAAATTGTAATGCTGAGACCTTACAACTGGATTATATATATCAATATTGATACTTTTCTGTTTATATTTTAAATATCTTACTCCAGTTACAGTGCCATAGCTATATTCTGTTGGAAAAACTTTAAACCCTTTGAAAACCCGTATTGCAAAAAGCATTAGTTTTTAGTTATTGAAGCTGGACTGTATTAGAGACAACGTCTCAGTAGCTTGGTTTATTTTTAGCAACATCATCCAAAGGTCGTTCTTCTCCGGCAGCATTTCTGCGGCAAGTGGGCTGCCGAAGGAGAGGGGAGATGCCTCCAAAGTTGGTCAACAGCAGCCCCAGCAGGCGGATGTGGATGCTGTGGCAGCCAGAAAAGCAGAAAGGCTGCAAAGAGTGCAGACTGCCAAGTTGCTGCTGCAAATGGCCAAAGGAATGTGGTTCGGATCTCGGATCTGGACCTGGGCACTTGCCTGCTTTTTGGCCTCTCGTTTGTTTTTGTTTGCACAATAATGCCGAAAAACACTGAATGAAAACCGCGCGGGGAATGTTGTTGCATGCTGCATGTGGTGGCAACATCTGTTGTTGTTTTTGATGCATATTTTTGTCTACTTTACGAGGGCAGCCTAATTATTTCAGCAATGTACATCACTTAAAGTGAAAAAATGAAATTAAACCGTTTGATAAAGAAATTTGTAGAGTTGGTGGGGGCAATAAATATTATTCTAAGATGAACTATTTATTCCCATCCTCATATATTTTCTAAACTTTTTTTTTACAATCTTTAAATCGTTTCCAACTCTCTATTTTCACTTATTTCTTTATAATGTCATCGCAAAACTATAATTTCTGGTAAATTTGTTTAAGACAAAACGTCTAGATAAATTTAGAAATTCTAGGTTTCTGATCTAGATTTAATTTTTAATCTATTTCTTGCACTGCTTTATGCCCCAAATACTCTTTAGTTAAAGACGCAACATCTTATATTTATTTAAAAATGGGGTCATCAAAATTGCACAAGTTCTTTTGAGCACTTTATGAACATAAGCTGCAGTTTCCCCTTTGAAAACGGATTTTCTGTGGTGCAAATAATTGAATAAATATAATAATAATAAAAACATATGACTGTGGACAGCTGACGGCGCTGCTGCAGCGCTGCTTTTGAGGCAGGGTTCAATGTAGTTCATTGGCCACTTTTCGCCAGCAAGTACATAGAGAGAAAAACACAGAGATACGAGCGATAAACAGACAGAGAGACAAAAGCCGAAGTCACGAGTGCTGGCTACCTCCAAACACCCACCGCCACCCACTGCGCCCCTCTTCACTCCTCACTCTTCACTTGATGTTGTTGCACTTTGCACATAAATTGTACATACGTTTATTGGGTCACTGCTTACGTCATCATTTCACTGGAATTTCGTCGTATTGCTGCACCAGCAGCAGGTGAAGATAAGGGATAAAGGGGGATATTGGGGGGAGGGGAGAATGGGGGTTGAGAAGGCCGAAGAAAGTTGGAGAGCAAGGGAAACTCCCAATCCTCAATTCATCCAGATAAATGTGCAATTATATAATATAGCCCAGAAAGTAAACAAGTGACACCGACTTTTAATAGTTGCCAACATTATTCGTTTCCATTTAGACCTGCAGCAACACCCATCCAAAATTCCTGGAGGATTTACCAGAAGTTGGTAGAGAAATCCAGAAAGATTGAGGAAGTCAACAGAAACTAGTGGATCCAAGGAATCGAAAATGCTTATTGTAAATTTATTCATAAAATGAGGATACAACCAAAATATAATTTTTAATATTTAAACTTACTTTCTTTAAAAATGTCTATGATCAATATCAATCCATATAAGTCGTTAAAGATTGAAGATATATTATTATTCATATCTAGACTCCTCCTAAAGAAAGTATTCCATCAAAAATAACTTAAAACAAAACGAAATCAAAATGTCTTTAAATTTGAAGTCCAAAATAAAAATATAAGCTTAAAATACCCAAAGCCAATCGAAATAAAGGAACTCGGAATTATGACCTAAGGATTTTCCAACGCACCGTTTTGAAAGTAAACACGTACGCCACATTAATAAAACCCGGGGAATTCCCTCATTTAAAATTATAGTTTAGGAAAAGCGGAGGCTAACTAACGACATAGACTGTGAATCCAGGGCAAAAATGAAATGCAACGCAATAAGGTTTGCGCCACTTGCGTAATTTGTGCAACAAAGTTGAGGCGTATGAACTAATGAACGTACTAGAAGAATTCGCATTTCCCCGCCCATTACTCATTTTACAGTTGTGCCCGCCAGTTGGCGCCACATTTGCCATAAAACTATAAACAAAGGAACGTTAAAAAAGCAAATAGAAATTATATAAGCCAGATAACTTCGGGGAATCAAAAGGCTTAAAGCGTTATAGAAATTCTATCCCAACTGTTTGTTTTCTAAAGAAATCTACAGAACTCCTGGTATCATAAACAAATGTTGTTATACTTGGATTGCAATTTGAGTTATTGGTGAAATATGATGCACATATTTGTGTAAAAAATACGAAGAGGGGAGAAACCGAATTGCTTACTGTTTTTCAGACAGCTAAAGATATTTATAGAATACTGTAGTATTGATCCTAAATAAATAAATAGATAATCCATATTTAGATACATAACCTCTAATTGGTGGTAATGATTTTCTTGATAATATTATAAAATATTTAAAAATGAGATATTTTTGATTTATTTGAGGATTTATTTTATAAAGCATTGCAATATTAATCTTTAATAGTTAAACAAATAAATTGTAAAATAAATAAATAATAACAATGGTTCGTATGAATATTCAAATGATTTTTTCATGGTATTTTCAAAAATTTGTATATGTATATACTTTGGATTTATTTGCGGATTTATCTAACAAAATGTTGTACTATTGATCTAAACTAGTTCAACAAATAATCCGTGTTAAAATATATAATCTCCAATGATTTTTTCATGGTACTCTAAAATATTTGTAGATGAGATACTTTGGATTTGTTTGCGGATTCATCTTAACGGTTTCTTTTATACTATCGCTCAGTAGTAGTTTTGCCTTCCTCATCCTCCTCCTTCTCCTCTTTCTCTCTTTTGCCCTGTCCCAAAAACTGATGTACACAAAAATCATGTGTTTTTCATAAACAAGCCGTAGCGCTCTTTCTCTTTCGCACACCCCGTTGCGCCCTCTCTCTTTCGCTCGCAGGTTGCCAATAATGCCGCATGCAAAAAGCGAAAGAAAAAAACAGTGTGGAAACGAAACGAAAACAAAATGAAACGTTTTGGCATACGAAACGAAACACACAGAGCCATCGCCCAAAAATTTGCGCAGCAGATTTGAAGCCATGTGCTGGTATTAGTTTCCATTTCATTTTTTTTCGCAAATTTGCAGCGGGTTTTCAGCTTTAGCTTTGTGTATATGTTTTTTCAATGAAACGTGTGTGTAGTAAAAAATGTGTGTGGCGGCATCTGTACTTTTGTGCTCTCCCTCTCTCTCTCAGCAAGCTTTTGCCTTTGAGTGCAACTCAAATGGGGGGTCTCTCTCTCTCTCTCTCTCTCTCTCTCTGTGTTGCCTATGTACTTGGATTAAATGGGGAGCGGCTCTTATAAAACTGCAGCGAGAGCGAGATGGAGTATGAAGGAAAGAGTTGTGTACACACTCTCCCGCTCTGTCTCTTGGATTGCTCCTCTTTTCCAGTCAAGTGGGGTAAAAACGGAAATGACGCCACACAACAACAACACAACGGCCGCAACACATGGCTTTCATTGTATTCGCAAATGTGCAACGGATGGAATGGAGAGAGAGGAGAGCAGAGTGGAGACTTTTAGCCAAGGCATGCTCTTTTATTTTAGCACCAACAACAAGCGGACAGCAGCTGCTAAAACGCAGTTGTTATACCGCCCACACTGGTGGCCAAAATAACAGTCTAACCCACGTTTTTTGTTGCCTTTTTTAACAGTTATCTATGAACTGCATGTGTTTCAAAAAATGATTTCTATTTAAAGTAAACTAGTTAGATATGTTGTTGAAGGTTGGTTTTTTTTTTGCTTTTAGACGAGAATTTAAATAATTTATTTTATTCAGCCAACTATAAAGTGATAATCAAATTTAAAAATCAGCACCAAAAACCTTTGGTGTTGTGCCGAAATAAATATATGTATATAATAAACAGAAATAAAAACCTTGAAAAGCCAGCTGAAATGGATTGGTGTATGTGCGCTCATATATATATATATTTCCGATTCTTTGTGGTTGTGCAAAAACATATGCTTGGCGATAAGAAAAGGCGCCGCTTATGACGTGTGAAAAAGCGAAAAGCGCAACCATATGATTCTGATAAGCCGGCAAGGGAAAAAGAAACTTTCGCTGCGAAAACATGACAAATATTCGAAAAACATTAAAGATCAAAAGAAAGGCAAGGAAGAAAATAAGAAATTCAAACTGTACACTTTCGCAGGCCATTTATTTTCCACATTTCTCAGGTACACGGAAAAAAGAAGATCAGATGTTTAATCATTTTGATGGGTAAATAACAAACAAATAAATTCCTCCTAATGAAAAATGATGTAAAATCCTAGATTGAGATATTTGCTCTCTAAATATTTTTACTGTGTTGAAACTGATCATTAATATCACAACCATTTTTCTTTTTGTGTACAAAGGAAGAGAGAGAGAGAGAAGAGTGTAAATAAAAGCAAACCAAAACCATCTGATGATACGAATATACCGGTACAGCTGATTTCATTTCAACTATGAACAGGAAAGAAGAAGAACTAGAAATGTTGATTAGGCAATGCACGATAAGCGAAGGAGGGAGAAAGAGAGAGGGAGTGCGGGTGCGCCGCAGCTGTTTTTTACCTCCGTTAATTCGAACATGTGAGCTAGCGCAAATTGGCAGCTGAGCGCGAGAGCCGGAGAACGGGAAAGAGGCAGAGGAGAGGCGAGGAGCGAAGAGAGCAAACGCGATCAACAGCTAAAAAAAATAGCAAAAGCAGCTGTAACAATTAGACCAAATATTTGAGGAAAGGAAATGGTGAAAATAAAAACATAGTTGGCAGTAAAACATTTACAAGGGGATCGTTAGAAACATCTTTATATATATATTCTTTAGCTTAAAATCTGTTCTTAAAAATAATAATTTCCAAAATTTCAAAGGAAAAGATTATTCAGAAGTTTTTATACATGTCATGGTAAAAATGACTTAACATGTGATTAATTCTTGGGTAAATTTCTCATAAGAAAATAATCTTTAAAGAACCTCTTAGTTTTGGACTCTGTAGAACCAAATACAAAAAAAAACACATCCGTTTTAGAAACAATTGAAATGATGCATTATTAAATATTATTGAATATTATAAAAAATTTATACATTTTGTATCGTAATTTTGAGGTAATATTTTGAAATGTTTAAAAACGCCTAGTTGGTTTCCGCCTTTCTTCTTTAAGCTGGTATTAAAATATACTCATACTTCAAAATAAATATATATTTTGAAATTGCGTTGGTACTCATCATAGTTTTTAAAATCTCCTCTTTCCCAAGCAGCTGTGCCCATGACTAATATTTGTGCCGGCAGTGTTTCCCGTCTGCCGACGCTGCTGACAAATTGACAAAACAGCCGTTTTACAATATGGACGACCAAAGGCAGAGCGTGAAAACACGAGAGGAGAGCGGCAGGAAAAGAGAGCGAGGAGAGGAAGAGGGCAGCAGACACGAAAGATGGGAGAAAAAAAAGAAGCGTCACATTTATTCCAGCAACAAGAAAACGGCATGGAAGTGGAAATGGAATGCGACATGCGCTAGTGTGCGTGTGCGTGTGTGTGTGAGGGGAGCCTTAATGGTGGTGGTGTTTTTGTGCCGTATTTGTTTTGTCGGCAAAACGGCGGCAAAAAGCAAACGAGAGAAAGAGAGAGGGCGAGCGAGCACACTGAGAGCGCACTAGCAAGTAGTAAAAATAATCAATAATTTGCGTGATAAAAATGCAAGCCAAGCTGTTGACTCGCAGCCGCGTTGTTGTTCCTGTCCCTTTCTCTGGCACTGGCCAACACTGATATTTGTAAATACTTTTTTTGTTCAAGCCAAACTTACTGCAATTCCTCATCCAATTCCTCGGCGCTGTTGTATTCGGCGTGCTCTAGAATAACCTCCTCCGTTTTGATGGCAACCGGTACGGCGGACATGTTTAATCGTGTTTGTGTGTTTGCTTACTATCGTGGCCGAAAATGTCTGCGCCACGTGCGTTTTGTTGTTGCTGCCGCTGCTGTACGACTACATAAACATAAACATTTGCAATTTATTTATAGCCTTTATTTGTAGCCTTTTGCCTCTATTGTATTTCGCACACACACATGTGTCAGCTGGTCTCAGCTGCTTTTTGTATTTAGCGGCAAATCGTTGGCCCCGTCTCACTCGCACTCGCACACACTAGCACTACACCACGACACACGCACACACCACAAGGGAAAGAGAGAGAGAGAGATGGAGATGGAGAGGATGAGCGACTTTTAGCGCGTCCAGAAGTTTTCTTTTCACTCGGCACTCTTTGATTTTGCCCTCCACGAGCTGAGATTTGTGTATTTTATTTCGCAGCTGTTTTTTATTTGACCCGCACTGGCCGCGCGACTAATGAATATGTGTACACGGCGAATTGGTGCACTGTACGCTGTTTTCCGATCGAAAGGCGATTTACCGTCCGTCCGTTGCGTGCATTCGATTCGGTGAAAAACTGCAGAGTGACCGCGCGTGGCGGTGGCGAAAACGTCGCAGCGATTCTGTGGGCATTTTTAGGTTCTGGCTAGCTTTGCTGCTTTCCAGCCCTGGACCGGGTAGCTTCCAGCGTTCTACAACACTGTTTTCCGTTATTTTTTTAATAAAACAAATATTTATTTCGAAATACTTTTTTCACCTGGCATAACGATTACCGCTGTGAGAAAACCGCTCTGAAATAAAAACGAACCAGCACAAAAAATTCAGAATGCACAGCTCCAGTTTCCCAACCCAACTGCCTAGAGGGCGCTCCTTTCTCAATTCAGTTTCCCTTTCCACCACACCCTTTTCCGACAAGAAGGCCGTCTCTAAGCCTCAGGAGCTGCCCAAACGTCCGGCCAAGCGAACCCGTGGATCCATGTCCAATGAGTCCATCAGCCCCTCGACAACTCCGCCGCCGGTGCAAAGCAACAAGCGCCGTCGCATCTAGGTGCTCCCCACTCGAAATCTGCATCTGCGTCCGCCGGCGCCGTGGTGTTCCCAACTGGAGTTGAAACAGTTTTAAGCGAACTACTTGCGCACAGGGTCACACTAGATGTGCTCAGCTGATTGCGATGGGCAGTTATCGGTTTCGGTTTACCTATCAACATTTGAAAGTTTTTCTCAAAGAACAAAGAATTAAATATTAAATAAATTTTAATTTTTAAAAACTATTTAAATATGTGTATCATCCTCTAGCTTATCATCCTATGGTTTTCTATAGTCCGAAATTCGCAAATTTTAATTTAAGTTACTTTCAGTCGGAACTCAAAGTAGATATTATTGCCAACAATCTTTATATATTTTACAAAGGAAAATAATTATATCATATATTTTATGTACCTTTAAGCGAATAATCTTTTAAGGGAATAATCTTTAGTGCTAACAAATTGACCGATGCTGTAGCCTCCTGTATTTCCAATTGCGTTACCAAGCAATCATGTGATTAAATTTATATGACTTAGCAGTAACTACAAGGCAATCACAACTCATAAAAAATATAACGTTATACAGTTTACTTCGTGTTTTTATACATGTATATTATATTTCTAGGAATTCACAGTCGAGTAATGATTACATCTCATCAAATAATGTCGCCAAGTTTACAAAAGCAGCAGTAGCTCCATGAGCAGAGCCCTTGCTAATTTTGAAAGCATTGACAGCGCATTCCATGAGGCCATAGACTGAAAATAAAGTATACCAAATTATGTTAAGTTCTTTTAAAGTACATTATCGCAACTTACATCCTCCCAAGATGGATATGACGGTGATGAAGCCAGTCCAGTTGCCTGCAACCAGTGAGGTGACCAAGTAGTTCAAAATACAAAGGACCGATACAGTGGCCCAGCCCAAAAAGTTCAGCAGGGAGGCCAGGCGCGGTTTGTAGATCTTCTCGGGAACCTCCTTGACTCCGGAATTCTTGAAGAAGCTACCGGTTTCATGGAAACTGTCGATGATCTTGTCCTTCTCCGCAAAGAAGTCCAGCATAAAGGCAGCGGCCTCCTTTTCACCATCTGGAACTGGAATCCAGTGGCACTCGTCGAATGTACATGTAGGGCTCCACGGGCTCACCATTCAACTGGGACAGCATGGTGGGTCTTGGCTATAAGTATTGGAAATTTAAAGTTGGTTAGGACTTTGTTTATCCTTTTAAATGTTTAAATTGAACTATTTTCTGCAATATAAAATTATTACTTTGGATTTTTCAATGGAACTTAAGTTGCGGTCGAAGTTGCGGTCGAAGTTGGTGATCATCCAAGCGGTTAGCCAGTCAATCTCGTACGTGTGATTCATCAGCAACAGTCCGTGCTCCTTGCCAAAGAACCTTTTCTCGTCCTCGGGATCAATGTAGACATGCAGTTTGCTGCCTGCATACCATTCCGCCACACAGACTAGGACTAAGAAGGGAGAACATTTAAAAAATATATTAAAATACTTATAAAATTCCTGATTTCTATGTATCTACATTAATATACTTGTTTTAAACTCAATTTCATGTTTTAATAAGGGTTTATAAGCTTCATGCTCTTTTGTTAAATGATCTTATTAGAAAACTTTAAACGGAAATGTGACAAAAACCAAAACATTTTTTAAAATTATATATTTTATACTTGGTATACTTACTTGCTGTAGAAAGAGTAATGGAGGTAGTACATAAGACTTCTAGAGAGTCGCTTGTCGAAGGGTCTCACAAGAATAATCAGCAAAAGCTGTCCAATGTTGACGAAGATTCCGCACGTGAAGAAGGTCACGGCGATTAGTAGTCGCCCCAATCCCTTGAGATGAGACATCCTATGCTAAAAATAAAAAATGCCAATAAAATCAATGAAATTCATGTTCTGCAATGCAGTTAATAAATATGTCCAGCGCGCGATATCGATTTGATTATGGCCTAGGGATCCTGGCTCCTCTATCATACATTGATCCTGAAAAGAAAGGAAACAAAGATGCTCTTTTCCACACCACCTTGGAGGTAGAGGTGTAGGCGCGTTTTTTTTATAGTCGTATCCCCAAGAGGCCTAATCGACTTTGTAACACATTTACATTTTGAGAAAGTAAAATAAAATAAAAATGTTAGTTTCAAATCAAAAACTAAAATAAAATGAGTATTATATGAAATACATATTAAACTATATTAAACTATATAATATACTACTACTTTACTATGCTATATAAATCATCCATCCGTTTGCGTGCTCTGGTCTTTCCTAGTTGGTCCAGCTTCATCGTTAACTCCCTTTAATATGTCAACTCGAAATTCCAATGCCGCAAAGGACGCCCAGATCCGTGGGTAAAATTCCGCACCTTGGGACTCGAGTTGATTTCTCGTTATTTTAAGGTCCTCCAAAGCTGATTTAAGGCCAATCCTCCACCTCTGGCCTACTGACTCGAGGGTATCGTTTTTCAAATAGCGGGCCTGGAATAGAACATCTGGCCCTGGCGAGACGTTAAAAAATCTAGATGTTGCTATCTGAAGATTAGAAATTTCTGTTTTTAAAGTGTCCCTAAAATAAGATGGCGTGGTAGTCTCATTCAAATCAAAAAATTTTTTAAAAACGTCTTTGAAACTATCTTTGAAGAGTGGTTTTGTATACAAGTCTCCTAATAAGACTTCTGTAAACGAAACATTTGTTATTGCTTTTAAATGATTATAATCCCAAAGTCTTGGGACTTGAGAATCTACCCTTTTAGCATTAATTGGATTGTTGTCAGAAATAACCGCCAGCAAGAGATGACTAACATTTTTATCTTTTAAAAAGTTAATAATTAAATTTAACACATTGTTAATACGTTCGCCCGTATTTCGAAGGACAACTTCAATAAATACTATTTGAAAGTGAGACCCATCGAAGGTCTGCATGGCGTAGGTGGATGCCCTGTAACTTATTTCAGTCTCTGGAATCTGAGAAAATGGTTGATTCAAATCAATATATGGTTATAACATATATGTGGGCGGAAGACATTATGGGCGTTATGGGCGCTTCCTTCTGCCTGTTACATACTTTCCGCCGAATCCAATATACCCATACCCTTTCCTCCGAGTAACGGGTATAACTACACTACTATCTTAAAACAAATAAAAACTTACCTTCGGTAGCCATAGCTCGTCGACCAGGAGGCTGAAGGGCTTCGTCCAATCCCACCTGGCGTTCAGGCTTCCCAGTAGAGAGACGGATCCTTTGCTAATCTTTTCATTAGCCCAAGATAGAGCCGCCGACACCTCTTCTATCCGGCGCCCATTAGGCAGCTGTAAATGATTAAAAAATTTAACGGCATGTAATACCTGCATTGCATCAATATCTGGAACATCAACATTACCAGATTCTAGGAGCTCGTAAGCTTCATCCAAGTCCATCTCGTCCCGCTTGCAAAATTGTAAGCAAAAAGAAAGCCATGCCAGTGTTGGGAAGGATGATAGAAAACTACTGTTTATTTTGCTAAAAAACCTATCGGAAATCGACTTTGAATTTGCAGATTAAGTGAACAACGGCATTTCTATTCTATTCTTCAAAAATAATGAATTCTTTTAAATACTTTGTTTTTTCCATTGACTTTTGCGAATCAAGCTAATCAGTTGATGGTGAGTCGCCAATGATAAGCTTGAAAACCCGATACCGATAAAAAATAATAAAACCAGTGTGCAAAAATAATTGGAAATTTGCTGGAAACAATTTGTTCTATTATACAGAGTTCTATTTTTCTAATATGGATTTGAAGTACCACAATAAAGATGTTGTGCTAGAGATCAAGGGATCGGACGCGCTCTTTCTCAACACCTCCATTTTGGACGTGTTGAAGTCTTTGAAGGAATTGTCCGAGCCAGCCGGAGATGCAAATTCTGGCCGTGTCCCCAAGAGACGGAGGGAAGAAGAAGAAGAGGTAGGGCCACATTTGTATACCCTTGCAGAGGGTATTATGATTTAAGTCAGAAGTTTGCACCTCATAAAGTATATATATTCTTGATCAGCATAATATAACCTCCTACGCCTGAAAATACAATTTTTAATTAGTTCTGGATTTCGATTTAAATTGTATCAAAACCGGACGACTACATCATATAGCTGTCAAAGAAACGGTCTGAGAATTAATAAAATAATTATTTTTAATAAATTGTGCTTTGATTTTGATCGTATTTTCTTTAACTCTGGGATATAGAATATTTTATAGAGTCTTTTCTTATAAATTTAATTTTACATATGTATTTGATTGCATTCCAGCCTAAGACACCCGAAAAAAAACGACGGGAACTATTCGACGACGTGGGCTTCGAGCAATCGAACTCATTCGAGGAGCTGGAGGCCAGTGGCTCCAGCCAGTCACCACTCTATCCTCACTCAACATTCGAGGAGCTGGAGGCCAGTGGCTCCAGCCAGTCACCACTCCATCCTCACTCATCGTTCGAGGAGCTGGAGGCCAGTTCAACAACTCTCCATGGCTCACCCGAGACCCTCGCCCACTCGTCGCCGTTGCAGCCTCTGAGCCACAGTAAGCTCATTCCTATTACTCCATGAGTATGTACAATCTTCCTTATTTTTCAGTACGCAACATCGAGGACCTAAGGGCAGGCGAGGTCTCATGGTTCCCACAAGCCAAGACATGGGGTCTAAACGTGGATGAGATACGCATGCTCTACCGGGACAAACTAGAGAGGGTGCATGACTGCTTGGAGTGCGGCGTCATCCTCCACAGCCACAAAGCCCTAGTAGAACACGAGAAGTTGGACGACCACGTCCAGGAAAAGGAGAGGATCGATAAGTTCTTTAATTCGAATGCAAAATCTTTGTGTCCAATCTGTGGAGCTAAGGCTCAAAACAAAACGAAGCTGAGGAACCACGTCATCAGCCACTTCCATTGGACCTTTAGTTGCGAAGAGTGTACCAAGTTGTTTTGCTCTATCAGGAGCTACAGGTACCATCAACATCCGCCAATTACACACAAAAAAAAATATGACTGCGAGTGTGGCTGCACTTTCGTCGGGCAGCGCAACTTAAGACTGCACAAGTCCAGCTCGTTTCATAGAAAAAGAATGGTAAGTGGATATATATATTGTATATTATTTGGTTATAACTTTCCATTTCCTTATACAGGCTTTTATAAACCCCCAAGGCGCAGAGCCGATCGCGGAGCCGGAGACCGTTGGCGACTTAATGAGTCTCATAGCGGACGAGTCCTTCCCTGACCTTTTTGAATAAACAGTTATATATATTAATATTCATTATCTACTTTTGTTTTGGATTGGGGATAATTTTGAAATCGTTAAATTTTTAAATTGTGGAAGCATAAATATATTGAATGACGAAAGTTGAGTATAAGAGTAGTAGAAGAAGTAGTAGGGACAAATCTGGCCACCGCCACCGAGGGCGTTTTCTACTTTTTGCTTTGCTTTTTACATTTCAACGTAAATCCCCAAAAAGCGCACGTAAAATTTTCAAGGTGTGTAAATCCCCGAAATGCGCATGTAAAAAAATGGCTGCTGTTAAGCAACTGTTAAGCAACTGTTAACCGCTGGCTAACAGCCGGTGGCTAACAGTCTGTTGGGGCCGGCAAAACGGGTAACCGTTAATTTCGAAATTGTTATCAGTGGCTGTTAGGGAATGATCCATTTTTGCCCTATTGTTTTTTTTTTTTCAGTGCGACTAATGTTTGAAAAATGTTTTTAGGTTCCTGGAATATTCAAGTGGGATATTATATTTCATAATATATAGTTGTTTAGATTTGAATATACTCTTAATAAAAAAGATTTAACATAGTTGCGAAATTAATTATGTATTCAAGAATATAAGATAAGAAATGGATTTAAGAATAAGCATTTACATTTATGAAAAGTTAAAATTTCTGTTCATGGACTGCGCTTAACAGGGCTCTGTTAACAGTCAGCGTTTGCCAACACGCCATCTGGAGCTCAGTGCAAAAAACCCAAGGTTCAAGTCTATGCTTAGTACATTCACATTGCGGCGAATTTTGGTGCACACGGCGAATTTGAAAAGGCTGGGCGAATTCAGCACTCATTTTCCAATTAATTTTTTTTATAGTATTTAGGGAAAAGTATGTAACACTTAGAAGAAAGCGTTTCTGTCTAAACGATGTGACACCGAAAATGGTTAGAGCTAGAGAGTTAAGATCAGTGAGCAAAGGAAAACACTTCCGGACGGCTTTTTTATCTCTTTCTCCTCGTAGACCCCTATAAACGGGCATGCTGGAGCCATAGAGAACTGGAAAAACAATTGATGTTTTGATGTATCGATACATCGGCGATGCTTTTTCCAGCTCTACTCGTTTTTTCTCTCTCGCTCAACTTATCTCTCGCTCTTTCGCAATCGGGCCACACTCGACGGCTATGCCGTTTTTCAAAAAGTCTGGCAACACCTTCTCTCTTCGATAATTAAAAACTGCCAAATAATTCAACGGTTTCAAGAATTCAAATAACTTCAAGAACTGCGACATATCTATAGATATTTTTCAGCATATCATAGTGGAAAAATATATAAAAAAGTGAGAGAGGAAAAAGGAGATCCTATGTGTTGCCTAGTATAAGTTTACTCAGCTAAGTCCAAATATTCCTGTTACTTAAAGCTTCTTATAACTCCGTCCTCAACGGAGTTTGAATCTAAGTAATAGGTAAGTCCTCTTTTAGACACTTATTTCTTTCATTTGATACCTTGGTCTTTCAAATATTTCCAATATATATTTCCAAAGTTTAAAGTACGCACTGCGTCATTTAAGCTGTAAGCCATTGTACATGTTAAAACTTTATTTGACTCTTCATCGAACCATAAAGCTTTTCCAAATTTTTTTAAAGCATAGTGGGATATGTATAATTTATCGCTGTCATATGTGCCAACAAATCTTGCAACTTTGGGATCTTACTTGTATGACATGTGCTAATATGAATCCCACATGCAAAGTCGATATCAACAGACCAGAGTGCCAGAAATGGATGGTCGAAGTATACGCCAAATGTCGGGATCTCTTCAGCACGGAATCGTTGCCCATGTGGTGGGTGAACGATACCCCTGCTGTATATAAGGCGGATGTTCAGGACATGACCGTTGCAGACTGCCATCGGCTGAAAAGGGAATTGGCCAACGAAGTGGCCGAGGAGGATGAGGATCTAGAGCTGGAGAATATTGGCCTGGGAAGAATGGTGGCCCTCTTCCTGGCCTGTGGAGCAATCCTTATGCTCTCCATTCTGTTGTGTGGAATGAAGCGCCAAAGCACAAGATCTATTGCGGCAACCAAGGTCGAGACCGCAAAGGTCGAGCCACAAGAAGATCCTGCTGGTTTAAGCTCCACAAAAAAGAAAAATAGGGCAGCTAACTGCAAAAGTTGGATGCGCAGGAGTTGTAGACGCTTCTTCCTCCACAACGAATCCCAAATAAGGCAGTCCAAGGCCAATGCTGAAAGGGAGGTGGCCATCCGTAACGAACGCACTCGGCAAAATATCGCTATGTGGACAAAGGCTCGGGAGCGGGATGAACAAAAGAAAAAGGAAAAGCTTCAACGAAGTATGGAAAAGGCCTCGAGAAAGAAACCAATGGCACAATAAACTAAATTAGTTTAATATATATTTTAATAACCTTTTTTGACAAATCTTAAGAGTGTTTTTTATTTTGCAGCAAAATGTTCCGAGCTAGTCATCTAACCAACTTTAAAATAAATATATCTTCGAGTAGAGGCGAAGGAACATCGATTTTAAGTAACCACACACTTCATTAATTTTAATATGATTTCTATTATATGCTCAAGTATCAGAGCAACAGGTACTATCCCCACGAACTTAAGGAACTGATTGCCCAAATGCCTGTTACATTCTTTCCGACAAATATAATATACCCAGTTTTCTCTAAGAGCTAAGGGTATAACTAATTATAAAATGAAATTATGATTTTTAAAACGGTAAGTCTTTCGGCTAATACATTTCAAATCCCTCTCCAACTCAATTCTTAAAATGTAAATAAATAAATCATTATTAATGTACACCCAATACAGTTTTGGTTTTATTAGCTTTATGGTTTATTTTACTCAGATCACAATTAATATTGCTGTCTTAGAATTACTGTGTTGCGCAACAACACTTCAAATGATACAAGCAACTAGGCCTCATTAAAAAATCGTCTTAGATTTAATCCAAATTCTGGTGAAATACTTGAAAAGTATGTTGCACTTAACAAACTCCTTTCGAAATTAATTATAAAAATTGTTGTCTTATAAAAGGATTAACACTTGCCACTAAAAGTGTGCGTACTAAAAACTGATTCCGCTTAACCACAATTTTGTTATACATATAAAAAACGTTTTTAAGGCAAAGGTTGTAAGTCACGTTCTTGATTGCATACAGCGCCTAGTTTAATTGTATTTATTGTATATATAGTTGTAAATAAGTTTTTATTTTATAGCCATCAAAAAGCAGCGATGATGAAATGTATTAAAAATGTCTTTTTGTTTGGACCTGGTACCAAAATCAGTGGCTCATTAAGCTTATATATCAAGTAATTACTTTTGTTTTGTGTAAATCCTTAAAAATTTATCCGACAAGCCAGTGCGCTTGATATTCAGTAATTTGTTCCATTTATTATTTAGGTATACGTAAGGCTCACTCGAAGTACGATTAATCTGTGGCGAGATCAATGAATGCATATATGTACGCTTATGCGCTCTAATGTGCGAGTGTGTGCAGGTGTATATAATAGATCTATAGAAAACTAACTTAAATGATAAACTATTTATGTATAACAAACATGCAACCGAGAACTATGCTTTTCGTTCAGTTAACTTTACAAGTATGTAATCTGCTCTCATTTAAAGCTACTTCGTTGTGCAAAACATTTCGATAAGATGATAACATTTGAAGATGACGTTCAGCGAGTTAAGGCTGCTTGGTCCAAGTTTCCTATATACAGTCGCTGGCCAGCGAGTCTATGTGAGTTTCTTGGCCCACCTCAGGTCATCATCGCGGGGCTTGAGACCCGTCAAATGCTCGATAATAATCTCGAATGTGGACCAGAATCTATTAAGAAATACTCGCTATTATAACCATTTAAAGGATTTCCGATATACAAGCAAACCTTATGCGTTCCAGAGGCCAATTTAGCCATCCGGTGGTGATGCAAAAGTACGTCTCATGTGGGGCCACATGGTGGATGCGATGATGCTTGCGTGGAAGGATAATATGACAGCTCTGGAGTAACAGAACCCACCTGGGCAGTCCCCAGTAGGTGTGCGACCATTTGTGTATCTAAAGGAGATGGGTTTCAAATCATTATCTCTCTTTAATATTCAGTTTTGCTTACCTGATTGGTCATGGCCACAAATATGGAGCAGAGGAAAACATATGCTATCCAGCCAAAATGCTGCTGTATCTCACTCGGCGACCTGATGTAGAAATAGTGAGCCAAATATCCGAGGATTGGTATGCCCACCATAAAGTTGTCGCCGTTTGTCTCGATGAAATCGTGACGCGTTATTGAAGTGGGATCCAGATGATGCTCTCGAAACGGTCGCAAAAAGTTCTAATAACGAAAATATATTTTATTATTTAACAGATAGTCGGTGGTATGGCATTGCTCACCTTTCCAATCATGGGTAAATCCACCGATCCCCAAGTATCTGCCGCCCAGTGCACCAATCCAGAAGCAAAGTCAGCCGTTATAATGCCACATAGGGCCGACAGAAAAGCCACACTTATTCGCTCCAAACGCAGGTGCCTAACAATTAGGGCTAGATTGATAATCATAAGGCCAATACAAGTGTAGACGCAAATGATTTCCTGGGCACGCTTTCCTGTTGAAGTACAATATTTTTAATATAATAAAAGCGATTTTTAAGATTCCAAAATCAGGTAATGAAATATCCTGAGATGATGTCCCTTAAATTTATCTACTCTTTTTTAATAAAGCTAGTACAATAATAATATATGTATATCATTTTTTGTACTCCTGTAATGTTAACTAACATATTAAGAATACTTTTTAGTTTGATTATCCGCAAGAAAAAAATATTTAAATACGATTTCAAAAGTCTATTTAATGAAAAATGGACATAAATACTCTTTTTTTCAAGAATTAAATCCAGACAAGAGAACATTATATATTATAATGTAACAGGACCTTTTCTAACAGTCTGTGGAGTCGATAACTTTCTTCATTAATAGAAGACGTCAAGTTATATGTAAAAACATTACTTCGTTAGCATCTGTTTTCCGGGGATTCTTCAAACTTAAATTGTTTTCGTATGATACCAAAAAGGGATTAGGACTAACATGATTTAACACTTTATAAAAAAATGTTTTAACCTACTCGTTCTTGGATTTGTAAGTTAGTTATGTGATATCACATATGTATAATCAGACGTGTAATTAAAAGTAATAATGGTTATTATAATCTACCTACAGGAAACTGTATTCGTAACCGGTAATAACCTGATTTAATGGGTTGTTCGGTGGGAACAGCTCACCTGGACTGTACAGCGAGGCCAGTTCCTGGGCACCCTTATTCTGGGGTCCCCAGCGCGGAGAAGTCGATGTTATTGCCGCAGCGTTGGTCCCTTTTGTTGTGGCACCAGCGACCTTTAGCTCCTCCGGCATGGCCGTTTCCTGATCCTCTGTGGTGGCGGGCGCTGAGTTGCCATTGGGGTCATCCTCGTACATGGAGTTGGCCAAAATATCCTTATCGCTCTTGCCTGTCATGGTCTGCAAATTGAGAAGCAAGGCCAGTCACAACACTGACGATCTGAGCGATATAAAAACAACTTGAAGGCCTTGATGACAATTCCTGACTGATTGCCAATGCAATGCCTCAATTCAATGTCAGGCCACCGATTCTATTGCCTGAGAAAGGGGGCATCTGGTTCAATTGGTCGCCTCTACATAATTAACGATTGCGAGGACAACCAGGTGGGTGTACATTTTAGAAAGGATATGTATATATTTAAATGGTTTATTTAACAGTTGGAAAACAAGAAAGAAGAGGAAACTATTCAGTGTAAACGAAGGACAGACCGTCGCCTTGCTTCAACCAATGACCTCTGGTCAGGGATCCCAGCATGTTGCGGCGTTGATGTCATTACCTTCAGCTGCACCGACTTCCCCAATCCACTAATCCCACAGAAACCCAAACGACGGGTCACGCAATATTTTGGACTTACGACTGGTCTGTGGGGACCGCCAGAAGCTAACTCTACCGAATGAGTTGAGTTGTCAGTGGCGGAGGCGCGGTCTAGAGGTGCCTTAATTAGGCAAATTGGTATTTAAATTGTTGTGAACGCTATCCGCCTGCTTTTTGGGGTAGGTTGAAAAACGCGATGGGTCAAAGGATTATATTTTTAGCAGCTTATTTGTTTCTTTGTTATTCCGCTCTTTATGTTCGATGGGGTACTCTTCGGTGATAAATGAGCCTTAACACGAAATGTGGGCGGAGAACAAAGTCTCGTTTGGTCTTTAAATAGGTATAGAATAATGTTATTCAAAGTAAACAATGACATTTGCACCTTGGATTTTACACCTCAGGGTATACTTATCTCCGGGGACTGTAAAACTGATAAGAACTACCAAGGACAGTGGAGATAAACAGTAAGAAAACGGATTATAGTGGTAACAACTGCATAGCACCCATAAAGATTAACACCAATTTACAATTTTCTAAATAACCCATAATTGAGGTTACTTGACTTCCTCGAACTCAATTGAATTCAATAAAAATTTCATTGATTAAAGCATGTTTTTCATCAGTTGAGTATACCAAAACCGCCAAATGCACTCGCAATTACATTAATTAGTCCATTTGGAATAGGAAATATTACACAAATTAACTGTTTCAAAGTTCCATAGGCCATCTGTCATTAGGCGAACTAATGGTGAAAGCACATTAATCAAAACTGGCAACTACCTATTGATAAAGCCCCACCGAAACACGCGTGGGCATACATATATCCATCCACTAATGCCACCGAACCCAGGAGCCTCGAAGGACACGACAACAGGACCCATAATCTGACGGTTGAGTTCCAAAACGCCCCCGCTGGCAAACGCAAACATTTCCGGGTGACGTGCACCGGGCAGGATAAACAAAAGACGGACGGAATGAACACCACCAGTAGAGCGCTGATTCAAATTTCAAAAATAAATGCGAACTGGTGGAGTTGCGGGTGCAAATGGGGCTATTTGGGGTGGTTAGTGGGTGGTTGTGATGGGGAGTAGTAAACCGAGAAACCCAAATGAATGTGAGAATGCCGACAACTAAATTCTTTGGCGCCGACTTCAATGACGCCCACGCCTGTCCTAGATACCCTGTAATCAGGGGGTATGCCTAGCATATCTCAGCCAAACTATATGATCTACGAAACATAATAACCTATCAATTGCTGAAAACGTAATAAGAATGTGTGTATATCGATAAATACTACACATAATTTAATAAACTTGAAAATAACATTAATCTAAAAACAGTTTTTTTTAATATCCCATTTTGGAGGTTGGGTTTTGCCCTATTTCGCTTCATGTTAATATTTTACAATTTTAAATTCGATTTTACCAAGAACTTGTATTCTTTTATGTAAGTTACTATTATGTATGGTGAGGGAATAGTAAACCAAAAAATCTTAAACTGAACTCAAGATAATTCAGTATTACCTATAAATAACAGAGCACAATAATAAAAAATTTAATCCCCCCTTAAAAATCATATATGAAATAATTAGAATAATTTAAGAATTTAATTAGAATGAAACAACTACTGCAGTTTAAAGGGTATTTTAATTTTTTGTAGCATACTTTTCAACACTGTTTAAATCTCCAAAAACACAGCTTAATAAAACATTACAAAATTCTTAAAATTCTCAACCGAGTAATCCGAACTTCGAGCTTGCCCACCTGGCTAATTATTTGTTTGTTCGCTCGCGAAAGGCATAAAAAAGGGCGCACAGCCAACAGGTATTAATTTGGCACAACGTAACCACGATTTTCGTGGTTCGTTTTTCGTAGGAAAATAACAATTTACTACACGAAATGCGCGAAAGACACTCAAAATGGGAAAGTTCCTAGTTGTTTTTTTTTGGGTGACAAAACCGACAGCTTTTGTTCGGTTGCCAACTGCGCTCTCGTTTTTAAATAGTGTAGTGGCATAGCGGTATTAATAGCCCCGTTTATTTGTTGTCGCGACTTTTTGCAAGTGATAAGGAAATTTCAATGGCTCTATTTTTAAAGGCAAGCGAAAATCGTTCTCGCTGAAAGCGGTTGACTCACCTTTTCGCAGGTGTTATTATTGTTATCGCTGGTTCTCCAAAAGTTTTAGTGGGCCTGGGCCTATTACTTGCAGCAATTAAAACTAAATGACCGTCTGCCAAGTATTGATTTGGAACCAAAACGCCAGCGATTGTTTAGCATTTACTAACTTTGAATTACAGCGAACTTGGGCGTCGGCGTCCCCTTTATTTTTTTTTTTTGGTTTCGTAGTGGCATCCAAAGGTAAATAAATGCCGTGCTTTTCTTCTTTTTTTTGTATGCACGTGATTTAAGGCTGCCCCACCGTACACACACACACGCACGCCGCGCACTCTCGCACACACACACACACACACACACGCGCGCACGAGCTGCAGTAAGAGTACCGCTACTTTGCACCAGTAAATTCCGAAAGAAACTAAACCTAACGGCAAAAACGAATCGTACGGCGCAGCCATTTTCATTCATGCCCCCCGAAGTCGCATGTGTGTGTGGGTGTGAGTGTGGGCTTTACCGTTACGTTGCCGGGCTTTTTGGTGTTGGTTTCGGCCATGTTGCACTACTCACTGTTTAATCTAGCGGTTCCAAACGCCAAAACCTTTACTTTCCGTCCTGTTTTGCTGATAAAAATATTCAAATTTTGACAGTTAATCCAGTGCAAATGCATAATTGACGGCTTTAAAAAAAAACCGCCATCGGGGCATTTTGAACTGATTCCGAACTAAAATGTAATTAAAGGAGGTAAAACATTATAACGAGTCTCTAATTTAGTCCAATATTTTATCAAAAGGTAACTCTTTCCAAAATGTCGTACACAATTATACAAATTATTTTGAGCTTCAACTTAAACCGGGGAATACCCCAATGGAGCATGTCGCAGCCCTGGATGTATCGACTATCGATACCTTGCAGCGTTGCCACCTTGCTTAAAAAACAGCTGATCCGCCGGCTGCATGAAATTTACCTTGTTACGTAGTTACTGAAAACAAATTGGTTTTATTCAATTAAAATGTTGCCCATCGCACGTGGAATTTACAGTGGACTGGCCAACATAACCAGGAACAGCCGGGCAGCTCTTCACACGGCCAGTGCAATGCGTTGCAAGGCGGAGGCTTCAGGCGAGGAAAAGGATGCCACGGAATCCACGGAGGGCGAGGGCGAGGACAACTCCAGTGGTTCCGCATCAGATCCAAAGGATCGCAGCAAGCTTATCCCCGTGGAGACATCGATCCGCTACTTGAAGAGCGCTGCCTATAAGCAAACCTACGGCGAGGACTTTGTGTGGACGCAGTACCGGTAGGCCCAATAAACATCTTGGGGGAATCTCCAGAAGGTCTCCCAAATCCGTATCTGAGCTATCCCAAATTCAACAGTTTAGATATGACAGCCTTACAGCTACCATCTACACCGTTAACATATAAGCAGCTAAGATTTTCACCTGCAGGCTCTTTGAAAACTAATCATTGTAAGATCGTTTTTGAACTGTAACCGGGACTGTTACAAAAATCTTGTTCAACGAAACGTTAGGAATTTGTATTTGGTTACATAGGAATCTCAATTGAGATGTTCTCAGCTATTTTTACATAGGAATCTCAACCGAAACATGATCTTATAATGCATCTTATATTTTCAGGCGCAACCACAAGGGCATGTATGCGCCACGCAAAACCCGTAAGCAGTGCATCCGCCAGAACAGGATCACCACGGGAAATCCTTGTCCCATTTGCCGCGATGAGTACCTGGTGCTGGACTACCGCAACACGGAACTCCTGGAGCAGTTCATCTCGCCCTACAGCGGAGATGTTCTCAGCTACTCGAAGACGGGCCTGTGCCAGAAGAGCCATTTGCGACTTCAGGTTGCCGTGCAGCAGGCACGCGATTCCGGATATCTAACATACGATGTACCATTCAGGGAGTACGATTACAACGAGTACTACGGTCAGGGACAGAAGCAGAAAGCTTAGTTAACATATGTTGCTTGTTGTTTATAAAAAAAAATTATTGTAAAAGAAGTAACAGCGCCTTTTAATTAAGGTAATTCTGTAGTACAAGTTAGCCCTTAGGGTTGGTATCTGAAAATCGATGTACTCATCTATAGCGTACCTTTCTGCATAAAATTGAAAAGCAATGTACCGTACCGAACTAAGTTAATATGCGGTAAATGGTTTCAGCTCCGTTTAGTCTTGAGTAAAAGATGAAACAATTCACAACTGACGGAAAATGAAATCGTGCATTCTGGTGCTGACTCTGTCCTGCATGTTTTTAGAGGAGACAATCCTTGTTCTTGCGCAATCTGTCAAAAGGGTGCAGAAGAAAACAAAGGATATTAAAGAGCAGGATCCGGTAGAGGAATGTAGTGCACTTAGAAACGAAGCAAATGAATTGGAAACCTCTAACCGGGCTTTGCAGAACGAAATTTTCAAATGTAAACAAAGAGACAGATGTCCTAACAAAGGTCCAGATGGCATTTACAAAATTACGCTCGGTGGGAACAACATTGCAAGAACAGCAATTACTTTCGAAGCTTCCTGCAAAAGGTGCGGTTGGATGATATTTCAGCGACGTTCTGATGGCTCTGAAAACTTCAACCGTGGCTGGAAGCATTATAAAGCAGGATTTGGAAACATCAAACGAGATTTTTTTATTGGTCTCGAAAAACTGCATCTAATCACGAAGGCACACCGTTGCCAAGTGTTAATTGAGCTTCGGGATAAGAAGGGAAACCGTCGCTACGCTCATTATGATCAAATAGAGATTGGAAGTGAGAAGGAGTCGTATATGCTAAAGGTGGTTGGAAAATATTCGGGTACAGCAGGTGATTCTCTTAAATATCATGAGAACGCTAAGTTTAGCACATTTGACCGTGATAACGACTCACATACTGAGAACTGCGCAAAACATCATCACGGTGGTTGGTGGTTTAAAAAATGTGCTACAAGGTTTGTAGTACGAATTAATTCTTAAAAGGCATAACTTTAAACATTTAAAATTACAGCTCGCTGAATGGAAAGTATTATAAGGACGGAAAAAAACCAGAAGGAAAAGATTATGGGATTTTTTGGGGTTCTTGGAATAAAGACTACGACTTTAACATCTCGCTTACCCATGTTGAAATGATGATAATACCTCAATGCTTAGCATTGGAAACGGTTCCTATGATAATGAAAAAATTGAAGCGTAACTAACTTCTAAAATGTGCGTTAAATTTGTTCTAAGCGAACGGACAATATTCTAAGCAAATGTCCATATAAAACACACAATAATACAATTCCTGAAATAAATACAAATGGGCACTACATACATAAAAAGAGTTTTTAATTTGGAAAACCATCAAAACTATGAAATGATGACTAGGCCTGAATGTTTGCATACACTTTTAAACTAAATTATACGCTTCTATACACAGAGAACACCAGGCGGAACTTAGTAATATGCATAACTAAACAAAATAGCCGTTAAATCCTATAGCTCAGTTCATTCTTAAGTTGAATGTGAAAGAAATCACTTTATTAGAGCCGGGAAATGAAATCCTGTATTTTTGTGATGACTGTAACGTATTTACTTTTCGTTGCAGACGGTCTGAAACGATCAGGCGGTCTGAAACGGTCAGACGGTCGGAAAAGGGAAAAACTAGTTACCAACAATGTGGTTCCTTGCAGTACCCTGCAAAAGAAAATGCCTACTTTAGTGTCCACGAACAAGGCCTTGCAGAGCAAGCTTTTGAAGTGCAAAAGAAAAGTCTGGTGTCCTCGCGAAGGTCCAGATGACATTTATAATATCACGATTGGCCGAATGAATACATTGAAAGAGATAAAAGCTACTTGTAAATCGTGTGGTTGGATGGTAATTCAGAGGCGTCTTGACGGTTTTGTAGATTTCAACAAAAGCTGGACGGAGTACAAAGACGGATTTGGCCTTATTAGAGCTGAATATTTTATCGGGCTCGAAAATTTACATATTATTACGAATGCAAAACAATATGAACTTTTCATTACGCTTCGACGTGAAAATGACGTTGGTGGCTACGCTAGATATGATAATTTTAAAATTGGAAGTGAAAAGGAGGAATTTGAGCTAAAAACTTTAGGAAAGTATTCTGGCACAGCGGGGGACTCCCTGAGATCGCATGAGAAAATGAAGTTTACCACATTTGACAGAGATAATGACCTTTCTAGCAGTAACTGCGGAATCCCTTATTACAGTGGTTGGTGGTTTCACAATTGTTCCACAGGGTATGGATATAAATAAAACTGGTCATCTACAATTTATAATTTTTAACATTTAAAATTACGGTAACCTCAATGCAAAATGGTATAAAAACGGAATAAAAAACGGAGAAGGTTTTGGAATTGGTTGGGATTCTTTGACAGGTGGATCAGTTTCTAAAACACTTACCTTTGTTGAAATGATAATTAAACCAAAATCGTGCAAATTGGATGTTAAATAATAATACAAAAATAAATAAAAGAGGGTATAAGAAAAAATTCATTGAACAAAGGTTTCGAAAAATTGTAGCTTTACCATTCACTTAGAGTTTCCACCGTATTTCATTAGTGACCATATGTTTTTCGGTTACCGCTAACTTTAAATTTATTAATCAAGTATTTGCTTATTAAAGGGTAAACTGATTTAACTGTTAACGTGCATGTAATACCCCTAGGCCATTTGAATGTTCTCCTTATTTTCACCCCCGATTTCCTCTTGCAGGAGTCGTTGATACGAGCGCTGGGCCAGAAGATGGTCGTCCTCTTTGAAAATGCGGATATTTCTCGTGCAATTTTTAAAAGTGCAGTTACCCAGCAAGTTGTCCTCGTTGTAGCTGGAATAAAAAGGCTTAACTTAATAAATTGTCTTACTATAGGTAACAAAAATCGTTCTTGCTTTGATGAAGGTAAACATTTACAACTGTCAATGATTTAAATACTTACCGCTGCAGTTCGCTGAACTTGTTTAATATCACGGTCTTTTCTGTACTTTCCTCCCCCATGGTTAGGCCATCGGCCATGATTCCGAGAGTGCAGCTGTCGAAGCTGCACTTGCTTCCCTGCAGATTTACCGAAGCGGTCTTATCCAGCAACTCCAGTCCTGTTTTGCAGTTTTTGAATTGCACGCCTCCTAACTCGACGCAAGATCTCGGTCGCATTGAAATGCCCACAGAAAAGTTCTCAATTATGCAACTTTTGAGCTCTACACTGGCGCCAGGCATACAGACGATTCCCTCCTGAGTGCTGGAGCTGCCATCGCCCAAAAGGCGACAACCTCGCATCGTCAAGGTGCCATTGCGCAGTAGAATGCCCCGGCGGACGTGGCGGCAATCCAAGACAAGTTGTGACAGCGTATAATCACCATCAATGACCAGCAGAGTGCTATCCTCATCGCTGGAACACACCACCGGCAGCTGGGAAAGATCTGCAGTCGGAGTTAGTATAGCTTCCGGTTGGACCAGGCCACTCATGCTGCCGCTGTCGTTGAGATGTTCCAAAAACTTGATGGTGTGCTCACCGGGAGAAAGTAGTATATGATCATTGCTCTGGCAGATGCCTAAAACATCTTGCAGCGTATTTGACAACTGCACCTGCGCTTCTGGCTTGACCTGCATTTGGGCCAGCTTCAGCAGATCCAGCTGCTGCTGCAGTTTTCCTGGCACCGTGACCACATGGCTAATGGGATTCCGTTCAGCCAAGAGATCGTCCATTTGTCTGGTTCTTCCTGATGAGCTGCGAATCCTCTTCAAGCTGTTCGACTGCAACTCACTGTAGGCCCGCCTCATTTCAGGATTTTCCAGAACCTCGAACTCGCTCCTAATGATGGCCATGCGAAGGTGCAGGCACATTAGGTCCGTTACCGGCAGACTGGACACATTAAGGCTGCCATTGGCATTGCCTGTTTTCGATTGTTTTCTGGCCGGCTCCGCTCCATTGTCATTAAGTTCCACGGCCTCGTCGTCGCTCTCGGCATCGCTGAGATCGAGTTCTAGGAAGTCCAAGCGCTGCTGGATGTAACTGGCTTCGGTGAGCAGGGTGCGCATGTGCAGCGCCAGTGGACGGGGTAGCCGATTCTTGCTGAGATCACAGACCAACTGGATGCGAGCCTGTAGATGCTGCTGCACCCAATCGCGATCATCGTCGTAATCCTTGTCCCAGGGCATCCAAACGTGCGTATAGAAAAACCTCAACCGATCAATGCACTCCGCCGTGGTATCCACATTCAGGGCCGAGTTCTCCTGCTGCACCGTGGGCCACAGCTCCACCAGGGACACCTCGTTGCTCTCCGGCAGGTGGACATCGTTGTCCTGGACGGCGGTGACCACAAAGACAGCCTTTAGCTCATCGAAGATCACCTGCTCCACGTAGCCGTACACAATGGTGGGATAGCGAAGTTTAAGATCCTCGCAAATAACGCGCGGTATTTTCCAAATCGCCTGCCAACCTGTATGTGTACGTTTGATGTATGTGGTATGGGCTAGTCTTTGTTGAATTTTGCACTAGTGTGGGTGGCTTACCTGCAGGCTCGATCTTCAGTTCTACGTAGGATTTCCACTCGGATCGAACCTGAGAGGCGGGCATTACGGCCCCCTCCCAGGAAAGCACCGCCTCCGCTTCCTTCAGGCGCTCTAAATACGATTTCTCGAAGGTAAACACTTCCATTTTGCGCCTGTTTAGTTATTTGCAATGTATACGTTTGGAAAGATTTTTGAAATGCGTGTGCAGGCTGTGGCTTCGATAACGATTATTCGGGAGGAGTTATCGCACAGAGCAACCATGCGATAAAGTAGCTTAGCTATTTTCTCGACCAATCTGGCTTTTATTTCTGTTCTATTCAATTTCTTATCTAGCCGTTTCGTTTTTAACGGACCATATTTAAAATACAATTTAATGATTTTTTTTGTAACAATCAAATCAAATAACTATAAAGAAATATAAGTAAAAGCAATTTTGGTTAGCCATATAAAATGCGGTGGTTTCAGAAAGTTTTTGCCATTTTGCTTAGTTTTCCATTTAGCTACTTTTCCCAACGAAATCTGTCAGCACTGCTGAAAGTATCGATGCCAACAGATGTTCAAAATACTCATTCAGTGCGGTGTTTTTCATGTAAACACAACAATTAACAAAAACTAAAGAAAAATGGCATCAAACAGCATGCCAGAAGAAAATTTTGAAGGCGGGGATGTAAGAATATATTGGGACATATAGTTTCAAGACACCTAATGATGGTTCTTTAACTTTTCCAGTTCAACTTTGATGACGATGCGGAGGATGACCAATTTGTGGCCACTAATTCGGGACGAAAGCGTCTTTTTAGCAAGGAGTTGCGCTGCATGATGTTCGGCTTTGGCGACGACAAGAATCCGTACACGGAAACCGTGGATCTGCTGGAAGATTTGGTCATCGAATATATAGCCGAGACCACCCACCGGGCAATGGAAATCGGTCGGACGGGTCGCGTTCAGGTGGAGGACATTATCTTCCTGGTGCGCAAGGATCCTCGAAAATACGCCAGAGTTAAGGACCTCCTGACCATGAACGAGGAGCTCAAAAAGGCGCGCAAGGCCTTCGATGAGATCAAGTATGTGGGTAAGTATTCTTAATGTGCGAGTTAGGATCGACAAAGGTATAAACTCACATTTAAACACATAATTCACAGGCACCGAGGGCAAGCTCAAATGACAGAGGTCCAAAAAAGCCCCAACAAATCCAGGAACAAGCCAATCCTAGCAGTAAGCTTCCAGCGTACGAATTATTCTAAATGGTTTTAATACTTAAGCTAGCCCATAATAAACTAATCAAAATAGTCTTCAATGTCAATATCGGGATTAAGTATATCATCGCCATAGGGCTCCAGATCGATGCCGTTTAGGATGAGGTTTTCGCAGGTCTCGGCCAAATCGGTGTCGCCGATGAGGATAGCACCGCGCAGTCTACCCTTTTGCAGGACAAACTTGATGTACTCTTTGTTGCGAGTGCAGCGCACTAGGATTTCATAGTCCTGGCCCAAGTCCTGGCCATTAAATCGCCCCAGCAGGACGACTGGGTAGCCAAAGAGCTTGGTTACATGGCCAAAGAGCTCGAAGCAGAAGTCCTGGTACACGGTTTCACCCTCGCTGGCGGCTGCCATACTCCTCCCCGCCATCGAGCCCATTTGTCGGGCCTGCGTCCACAGGCGCATCTGGAACCAGTGCATCGCTGCTGGCCAGTTGGCCGTGCAGACATCACCGGCTGCATAAACATCCTCCAGATTTGTACGCATCATTTCATCCACGAGAATGCCACCATCCTCAGACAACTTCAGCTTGGAATCGCAGCTGTAAAAGGTGTTCGGCGAAACTCCCGTGGCGGAAACAATGAAGTCACAGGTCAGCTGCTCCTTACTCCCATCCTCGTGTTGCAACTGGACTTCATATCCTGCTTCATCGGGAAGCTCCAGGGTCGAATAAATGCGAGATTTGTAGTAGATCTTCGGAAGGCGTTTATCTGCTCCTCCAGCTGCCCCACTCAATTCGAAGGTGCGATGCCAATCCGGACCCAAAGCAGCACCATGTTTATTAGTCTGTTCCTTGGGAAGCACTTCGCCATATCGCATACGTTTGATAGCCGTTACCGGAGAGGAATCCTGTGCATCCAACTCGCTCCTGGCCAGCTGAAAGAACTCCGCTGCTCCTGGGTCCACAAAGGTGGCCGAGATGTGGGCATCCTTCACCACCCAATGGACATTAACATCCTTCAGCTCGTAGGCCAACTCACTGGCAATGCCGCCATTGCCCAGAATCAGCACATCCTTGGCTGCCGCCAACTTGCGCTGCAAATACAGCACAGAATCCGTGTCCCGAATGCCAAAGGCGCAGGGATCGAGTACCTGGCCGCAGAATAATTTGGGTACTCCACCAGTGCAGAGGCACAGATAGCGATACTTGATCACCACACCCTTTATGGTGCGAATCCAGTGCTCTTTGCTGTTGATGTGATCCAATTGGTCCACTAGAGTCTCGATGATGGCTCCCATTTCGGAGACATCTCGTTCCCGGACATCGAACTTGTGCAGATAGCGAGCCACCGGCACCAAGTTGGTGACACTCTTAACGATGCTGGATTCCGTGAGCAGGAGAATGGAGGCAGTGGGTCGGCAGATGGCCAAGGACTCGGCGCAGCTAACGCCAGCGATGCCGCCACCGATCACCAGGAACTCGCACTCGCGCGACATCCTCTGGGAAAAATAATAATAAACCAAAATCACGAAATACTGAAGGTGATTCACTAACGGCCAACTGAACAGCTGATTTCAAGGCAGCACAGTGGGACCTGTTGAAGTCTGGTTCCAGAAAACAAAACTAGGTTGGGAGATTACAAAATTTGTTGACCCACAAATTACATTTTTATAATAAGTGTATATTTTACTTAACAAGAAAATATGTATATTAAAGAACATTGAAAAGAATGAAATATAATTTTAAAACAATATGGTTACTCGAACCTGTTCGTAAAAACTTAATATGTCAAACTTTCACCTAGGGAAGTAAATTGTTTTAAAGTTATAATGAAAAAACTTCAACTTTAACTTAATAGTGGTTTTGGCTACAGAAAATCTACTGCAGTTTATATTTATTTTAAATTTTTGGCGGGTTAAAATCAGCTGTTTTTGTTTACTAGGTATTTAACAAATGCTAGAAAGTAATGCAGCCCTAAAAAAAATACTACGCAATATAAACCCCCCATTTGGTAGCCACCGGATTATTTATGGACCGTAGTATCAAATCAACTTTAACGGTATTCGGCTTTATTATCAGAAAAGCAAAGGAGCACTATGACCAAGGAGCACTGGATGCGAGATCTGCCAAGTGAATTGCGCGACCTGTCCATCATCAATCTAGCCATTCCAGGTATGGATGAGATCACCCCATTAATGGAATTAATTAAGGCGTCTCCATTCTAGTATAGGTTCCCACAATTCAATGACATATGGCATAAATAGCAAGTCCAAATTATCGCCTGACGCGGAAAAGGCCATTCGGCGATGGCATCGCTTCTTTCCCTGCTTCGTGCGCCGTTGGAGCAAAACCCAGAGCTCCGGGACATTGGAACAACTGCAGTTGGGTGTGCGCTACTTTGATCTGAGGATAGCCCAGAGGGATGATAAGTTCTACTACTGTCATGGCCTCTTTGCAATGGAGATTTTCGAGCCACTATTGGAGATTCGGCAGTTTGTGGACTCCCATCCCGAGGAGTTGGTCATTCTCGACCTGCAGCACTTCTACGCCCTGACAGTGGCTCATCACCAGCAGCTGCACAAGGATCTAATACAGTTCTTCGGCCATCGGCTGTACTCCACCGTCGATGGTTCCCTCAAGGATTGTACTCTGAATCGATGTGCGGAGATGCAACGCAGCTTGGTGATCATCTATAGGCGGTGTCCTATTCCCTTGCCATTAAGGTTCTGGCCCAGCTATACTTGGCCCACACCATGGCCTAATAAAGCGAGTGTCAAGAAGCTGCGGTCGTTTCTGGAAGACTCCCTACTGTCGCGACAGCCCCAGCAAGGGTATGTCTCCCAGTGCCTCATCACGCCCACAGGCCGCTACATTGCTTTCCGGCTCTTCTTCACCCTGAAAAGTACAGCCAAGCGGGTGGACAAGAAGTTGCAGCCATGGATTCAGGAGCAGATTCCGGGTCCCTTTGAGCCAAAAGATGATCCTACAGTGAATGTCTTCCTTGCCGATTTCGTCAACCTCAAGGACGGGCAGTTCTGCAATTGGGTAGTGGAGCTAAACACAAAGATACAAGAGAAAGTGGCCGAGGATCAGGAACTCGATTCCTCATGAAAGATGTTCTGCTACCTTGTGCAGGATATGCATTGGAAGTCAAATTGTTGATATAGGGTTGTGGCTCTTTTTATATTTTTATACACCAATATTTAGATTCTATTACAACGTAAAGTATTCATATTTAGATCGAAAAATGTTTCATTTGGTAAACCCGTGATTGACGTATAAACCCAGTGATATTCAATTTAGTAATTCTATGTGCAAACAATTTTTAAAATGAGCCCCTGATAGGTCCATATGAATAAGATGTTAAAATATTTTTTAAAGCTCGACCATGTTATTGCTAAAACAGTCGCTCAAACTTTCGTGTTAATAACGTTGATGTAAATAATGGCACAAGACAGCTTTTCTCGTTGGTGCTATCAATATTTTATTTTTAAAAACCAATATACAAAATATATATATATTTAAAAACATAAAAACAAACGCAAAGCACATTGCAGCATAAAATCTAGTCCAAGGTGCGAACTAATCGTCGTCAATCGATAAGAAATCGCACAGCCTTCTGTGTTTTTGTCGGCGAGGTGGCACTTGCAGTGGCCTCCGCTCGGGTCAGGGAAGTGTGCATCCCATTGAGCACGGTGTCCATTCGGGCCAGAGCCTCTTGTAGGCTGACGGCCAGGACACCGTTGTCCTGCTGGTTTTCCCGCTCGAGGAGGGCATTCTCGCAAAGCCGCCGCAGTCGTTGGGAGGATCGTTGCATCGTCAGCAGCTCCTGTTGGACGAGCGTGGTGAAACTACTCTGGTTACCTGGCGTCTCCTCGGGATCGTAGGTCAGCAGGCGTTTGGTGTACTGCATCAGTTGGCTGCCAGGTGAAGGAGTGGAAGTCTGTCGGGGTGTATTGCTGCTGCTGGACACATTGAGCAGTCTTTTCAGCGGTTTGTTCAAAAGCACATCCTTCATGGCACTAAGATTCAGGGCGATGCGACTAGAATTGTGGGTATCGCTTAAGGTCTCATTAAGATCTGCATCTAGTGGCTCCCAGTCAACCTCAACACTCTGGAAAATGGTTCTTGCATTCAGTTTCTCCTGCTGCTCCGCACTGTCCCTGACCAAATCTAGCCAAACACCCAACCTGGCAGTGGGCCATTCTGCTTTAAGGCCACGCTGCTTGTCTAAAATCAGGATTACAGTGCGCAGCAGTCCAAACTCATCGGGCGTCTGTGTTTGCCGGAACTCCAATGGCAGATCCAACTGGCGACACCTTTGTGTGGCCTCCTTGACCATCAACTGGGTCTTGTGCAGACTCTCCTCCGAGGGATTCAGCATGATGCGTTGGATATCCTCTAGAATAGTGGATTTCTGAGCTGGGGTTGATACTCCGTCCTCCTGCCTCAGGGGAGTGTGTTCCTGTTGTTGGGCCAGCGCTAATGCTTGGCGCTCTGTCTCTAGCATCTCGCTGTTGCACTTGTACTTGAACTGCTCCAGTTCGAGGCACTGCAGCCGCTCCTCAAAGTCCCGGGCATGCTGAGCCCGCTCCTGCTCGATTCGCGTGAGAGCAGCTCGCTTTTCCGCCTCCAGCTCGGAGCGGAGCTGTTGCTCCTGCTTCTGCAGGATCTCCTGATGGGCCAGTTGGAAATCCACCGGACGGTCCGTCTTTCCTCTTTGCGAGCAGAAGGGATTGGAGATGCGAAAATAGTGGGAGCCACCGATAACCAGGCGGTCACCATGGAATAGCTGCCGACGATCCTGCAGGAGTTCTCCGTTCACATATGTTTCAAAGTCCTCGCTGCCGGGAATGACATACAACTTGCCACCACGTTCGTGTTCGATGCTACAGTGCTGCAAAGCCACCAGTGGACCATCTAGTACAATATCCGGCTGAGAGTTTGCATTCGCTCCTGGCAGACGACCACGTCCAATGCGCACTAGTCCTTGCGGCAGCAGGTAGAACAAGGTGCCACTCAGTATGGGATCAGCGGCGAGATTGACCAGACAGGCCTGCTTTTGCTCGGCGGTTAGTTCCAGGGCCAATCCCCGGCGTTTCAGGACACGCAGCTCCGATTTTCGCTGATCCTCCGCCTCCTTAAGCTTCTCCATCCAAGACTTTTGCGCTCGACTCAACTCCCTTTCCCGTTCAGCCAACTGTTGACGCAGTGCCTCCACTTCTGTCTCATCCACCGAGGTTTCAATAATGATCTTACGTGGCACTGGATTGTTATTGTTGCCGGATAAACGCCTCTGGCGTTCATACTCATTCCTCAGGGACTTCAGGCGATCCACTTCGGCGCGCAGATCCCGGATGATCTTGTCGTGGGGCGATTCGTTCACCTTCACCCGGTTGACGATGGATCGAGCCTTGCAGGCGTACCGCAAAGTGGCCAGAGTCTCATCCGCATGAATGCTAGCCGGTGATATGGTGGCCAACATGACGGTCTTTGAGTTCCCGCCGAGGTTTTCCTGGAAAGAGGAGACGACAAAAGTTATATTCAGAACTTTGGGATGCATCTTGAGATTGGATGAGTAATTGTATTGTTTTGGTGTTAATCTCTGGGGTAAATCCAGTTATTTATTGGCAGGGTCAATATGGCAAATGGGGATAAACCTCAGCTTTGACTTTCTCACTTTTTGCTTATTCAGTGTTATTCAAGGCGGTAAATATTTTTTAACACCTACTTGGAACAGATAAAAACATATAGATTCATCACTAATTTAAGTAAATACAATAAGTAGTACAAAATGCATTTCAGTATTCAAAAACCCATCCATAAAATTGGATGAGTTATGCATGCAAGTGCAAGTTAATTACTATCTGATGCACTTTGTTTTTCAATTCTTTTACAATATGACATTTTAATTTTATTGGATTACTGACAGTTCGGAAAACAACTTATTTGTATGCATAATCTTAATGATTTCTTAAAGGGGACTGTAACTGAAAATGGTCCATTTCATTTCGATGCGATAGGCATTGTTTAATACGAAATATGGTGTGACTAAAATATTGATACTTTATAAATACATATATTTTCGAATTGTATTATATGAGTAATTAAAGAGCTTTATAACACTCCCCTTTCGAGTGTCATAATCATATTGATATGAAAACCTTCTGAAAAGCGATATACCCCTTTATATGAGGGGTACGATGATTAACAATCGATAAACATTGGGCCCATGGGGACTGTAAAGTACTCAAAAGCACTCGCAACAGATGCGTGAAAATCTCAAGGAATGGAAAATAGACAATCTAAACCTTCGAGTATGTGTTTTCGATTGTGGACTTGGCGCGATAAGGACGGGCGAAATGATAAGGCAACGCCCAACTGTTTGCGTAAAACTACCGTGACAAAGGCACCGACTGATGATCATCATCATCTTATCAGAAACTGCAGTGCCAAGAAAGAGAAGGAGATAGACGAGTTGTTGTGCAAACAAAATACATTTGCATGCACTTATATACACAGAAAAAATACATGATAAGAATAAATATATATTTATTTGGGACAAAAAGCTACTTTTTTTGTAAAAACTGATCAATTTACTTTTATTACGATTTTTATTAGGCGGCAGGATTTGAACCGGGGCTTAAGTTATCATAAGTTCTTATCAATTTTCACCTTGGTTTTCGATTTCATATAATATTTTTTTCCTGTGTACAGTGTACATATTTATTAAAACACACATACATAGCTCTGTATTAACTATTTAGTACACATACTTGACAGTGTGCGTAAGTGACACTTGTTTGATTAAGCAGGTCAGCACTGTGGGCCAACAAGAAGAGGAACGCGGAAAGGGGCTAAATGGTTATACAAACTGCGCAGCAGCAGCGGCGTAGGCGTGCACAGTGATACCAAATCATATATTTTCCCTAACTATATATGTACGACCTTAAGGGGCCTGTCGTATTCGTCCGATTGTCTGAAACTGGGTCCATTAACCGCAAATCAATTCAATCAATGGAGGGAATCGCGGTTAGTCATTCACGTACCAAAACGTACCGTATACAAAATATTTTTTACTAAATATAGCTCTTGAACGTCCTCCCATCTTTAGAAATCAGTCACGAACTCCCCAACAAATGACCAAAATTCGCGTGCACAAAACTTAAACCGCAAAAAGCCGCTAATAAGCGCGGTACGTTTTATAAAACAAAACAACCAAAACCTTGGTCAGAACCGGCTAAAATGACGTAGACCACATATTAACACTAGGTTTACGCAAATATTCAAAAATGCACGAAAACATTTAACCTCTGGGCTACTGCAGCTTGTGGTTTTACATGTTTTGTGGGATTTTTAAGCCTTCCAAAAGTCACACTTTTAAACTCATGTCCACTTTGACTATGGAAAGTTTATCGATCAGACCCTCAATTTTAGCACTCAAAAATTGATAAACTGCTTGGCAACGGAATTTCTTTTGATAAATGAGGCAAAATCGTGGCCTGCAGTCTAGACTGTGATTAGAGAACCTGATAAAGATATATCCAGTCAATCCTCTGGATGATCAGCCAGCAAATACATCCGTCAGATCACTACTGCTTTTCATCATATTTTTTGGTATTAGCAATTTGTCGCTAATGAGAAAATCTTCCAAGCCCCCAGTTAATTAACATTTATTAAAAATTTTCAAACTAACGTTGAATGAATCATTTGGAAAATGGATGCATGTTAAAAAAGAGTGATATAGAGAAATGGGTCCCACTGTGCCTCATGTGAGAGCTGTAACCACTGTGGGAGCACTCGAGGGGCGGGTTCGGGTGGAAGGTGAAGCTTCAACAAAAGCACGAGACGCGAAAACACAACAAAAAACAATGCCATACATACGTGTTTATAAACAGGCACATACCACCTTACAATCGCGGGAACAACAATATCAGCACAACACTTGAAAGATTAGATTTCTTCTGATATAAGCTAAATGAATCAGAAAAAGTTTGCCATGAAAATACTAATTTTATTGGTATTTATTGTTAAACTCAAATTAGTGAAGATTCAAGTTAGAGTCCTGCATAAGTAACCGGACTTTTTTTCAAGCCTAAAACCCAACTGACCCACCTGAAACCCATTTGACCTGGTTCCTTTGGGTTTGTACCAAAACAAAAAAGTCAAGTAGGCGGTTTTTAAGCCATTTTAATTAGAACCGTAGTACCTTACCAACCATTCCAAGCTGAAGGGTTGTTTACTTGAAGGTAACTGAAGAATTCGCGGTTTTGTAGAATTCAAGTCTTTACATCTCCGCTGCCTTCTTAACATTGCCCACAATGTTTCGACTTCTTAATCTGAAGAAGTCGCGGTCAATCATTATATTTAATATCTATAATCGTTGCAACCATACGCGCATAAGATTCTCAGAGAATGTCCTATTATTTCTCCCCGGACTGTACGCACACATCCACACGTAGACCCAGCAGCAGTAAATATAGGGGAGACCCGAAGTCGGCAGCAAAACAAGCCGAGGCACGATGGCTACAAAAATGCAGTAACTCTAGTGTTCGGCTTTCAGTTTCCTGAGAGACTTCCACCAGAGTACATCGAAATTCGGTGAAATTTTACTAAGAAAGAAAGAAAAACCACTGCATTGAGATACCTTGACTTGGTATATTCCACGCAAATGTGCATAAAAATACGCGTTATTTGAAAGACAAAACAAAGTGATTCAAACAGAGGGTTCATTGGACGCTTGAGAAAACCGAGAGACAAAGTGAAACGACCTCGCACAACGCGCGCAAACAGAGAGCAAAAAAAAAAAAAACACACCCACATCCCATCCCACTACTGATTGCTGCAACGCTCCATAAAAAGAAAAATATAAAAAGCTATACAGACATGGATGTTTGGGGATTCTGCGTTAGCGATTCCACGATGGCATATGGCGGGGCCATGCGCAGCGGATACTACCGGGATTACGAGCAGTTTCCCTACGGAACCCTGGAGTCCACAAATTCCCCCCATGCGGTCAAGGATTGCTACAGTCGAGTGCAAGGTAATTTAAAGAGAACAGGGTCCCAAAAATGCGATAACCTATAGCTTTCCAAATGCACTGGGGGAAAAGTAGAGATAAAAGCAGAGCAAGTTCGTTGGTTGTATTTGTGAATTGCGTGTGTTGTTTGTTGTTTTTGCAAGAATTTATAAATAGCCAGCCTGATTTCTTGGCCCCATGTGTACATACATACATACATATGTATTTATGTGTGTGGCGGAACACGCCTTTATTTTTTGCGCACAAACACAGGGTGTCTAAAGTTTCTTGGCGCAACTCGCAACCCCCCTTACAATCTGTTTATATCGGCTTAAATCCACGTGCTGTAAGATATTGGCGCTTTATTGCATATAGCAGCTAAAATTCCACAAGGTTCAGTTGGAAATTTCCGGCATTTCAAAGTTAAAGCGTATTTAAAATAGGTATATAAAAGAGTATATCGTAACTGGTGAACAATCATAAAAGGCAACAAAAGACGTACATTGTGTGGCTATTTAAGAGGTGATTAAACTCCGCCTTATCGAGTTGAGTCCATTAAGAGATACTCTGCGTTCGATTGTTTTACGATAATGAACTAGACACACGTCAAAAGCTTGACTGTACTTCCAGAATCGGCTCACAAAAGTTGAGCAGGTGGTCGAACAATGGATTCTTTTTTGGGGAAGACAAATAAAGCAGGGCTTCATTGTGTTTGTGTGCCAAAATTAAAGCGTAATAACAAAACTGAGGTGTGCGAAAGGTAAACTTTTGTTCTTCCGTGTAGTATAAATATGCCCACTGCATTATCAGGTGCACTGAAACAAAAAATATCATTTATGTATGTACAAGAACAAAAATAATTCCTTTTGAAAGGTCAAAAATTTTATCATTTTGAGACTTACATTAAATATATAGTTTTCATATTACCAAGTATGCCTTTCATTTTGTGGCTTATAATAAATCTACTTTTAAATGAAGTGCATTTAGAAAATAACTCATTTTTTTTCGTTGTATACATTTATAGATTATGCAAGGTCGCTTATCAGCGCCTATGAATAGATTCTTTCCACATGGATCGGCTGGGCTTTAATCAATAATAACCGTTTAGCATTTAACATGGCCAATTGAGCAATCAAAGCAATAGTTTAATCAACAAAGGCAGGTCATCTAAGCATTCAGGAAGTCAAGAGCAACACAATTAAATTAATAAAAAATAATTACAAAAAACTATAGAATTTTAAAAATTAACATTATTATTAGATCACAGCTGCTTGTGTCACAGGGTCACATATCAAATAACGGGAAACACACGGGTAGGGGATCATACAGAGTGGCGACGTGACGTCGTGAACGCATGCCGAGCGACATCACGTAGCCAAATCAGCTGTTTGGCGGCCCAGAAGGGCGTTCAAGTGGGCACGCACGTAGGCCAAAAAACAGAGGAAGCAAAAAACACAGACGAGGCCAATCAAACAGCAAACAGTACCACCGACCTTCACTAACCGGTGACCTATCCCATCCTCTCGATTACAGAAAAATGCAAGCAGATAAAGTCCGAGAAGCAGATGCGCAAGGACTGTCCGTTCTGCAAGGAGCACAAGAAGCGGCCGCTCATCAACTACATGCGCAAGCGGGAGCAGCGGAAGCACCATGACAGCATCTGCGAGGACGAGGAGGACATGCACGAACATGAGCTGGAGCACGCCCACAATCACAGCCAATCCACCGTCCTTGCCGTCCAACAAAGCTGCAAGGTGTGAGAGGGAGCGGGACGACTCTACTGCAGACGATTCCCCACAGACAGTCGCGAAATGCCATATATTCAAATGTGACCAGAAGAAAGGAAAAACCTGAAAGAGTAACAACAACAAAAACAAAGGAAACCCAGAGGAGAAAAGAGAAAAAAGCTGTTAAAGACGAAGATTGTGCGACAAAGAGGGAGCGAGACAGCATCGGCAGCTACAAAAATCGAAGGCAACTGTACCCTTTTTTTTTAGTGGTTGCCCCAGCATTTCCGCATCGCGAATACACTACCATTTACAAGAAGCCAGAACTTGAACTTGATACCAATTTACAATTCCCTTTACCGATTAGCTACCATTTCGTTTTTACACTAACTTCGCAGTTATCTACAACTATAAAGAGTAATTTGTTTACCCAAACGATGAGAAAATCAAATAACGAGAACCTGCCCCGCTTGACCAACGCATTTTTTTGACCTTAGACAAGCTTACAAAAAAAAGATATATGTATACAAACACATAACAAGGGAAGCAAAAATAGCAGAAAAACTAAATTTTCTATTTTGCGTACGAGACTGAGTATATTGCAGTAGAAAATTTAAAAGCAAGTTTATTTTTTTTCTATTTTGGACCCTTTTGGATTAGTTACAGGTATACCATTTAAACAAGAAGTTATGAAACATTAAGGAAAACAAAAATGCTTTATTGCGGTTGATAATTATTATTTTTTCGATATATGTGTAGCTATGTATACTTTGGACCCCCGATTTTTATTGTATCCTTGTCTATATTAGACATTCCCCTATATTTATTGTACTACCAACTGAGCATTGCACAGTCCGAGCAAGTGTCAAAATTAATCGTAATATTGCTATATATGTACAAGTTAAAAGTGTTTCAAAAGTTTATGCCAAGTTAAATTTTGTTAACACAACTTATAATTATAAAAAACAGAAAATATTATTAGGTTATGTGGTGTTCAGGCTCAACTGTGCAAATAGCAAGACGGAAATATTATAAAAAAGATTTAAAATTTGCATTAGTTATTTAAGTAATTGATCAAAAGATGTATTGATTTGTGAAAAAATTTGCTTGCAGGTTCCAAGAAAATTTTCAATTTATACAATGTTATATATCGTATATATTATATATTAATGTTTAATTTAAATTATAAAAAATCAATAAAACTACAAATGAAAAAAAATTGTTTTCAAATTGTTCTTTTCTTTTAACAGATTGAAAAATGTGGATTGTTTAAGGAAAGTCACTATGATTTTTATCAGGAAAACTGCTTTGAACTAGCTAAAAGTGAAAGACACCTGTTCCCAGTACATTGTGGTGGGTCAGTTAAGACCACAGACTAAAACTGGTTCACATTTCCCCAAAAAATTCCTTTATTTTGTATGCAAATCTTTACGGAAATCTTTCCGTCTCGCACCAGTTTACTAATTGAAGTTAATCCGTCTATTGTAGACTAATCTCAAAATATTCCCCAAGTTGAATAAAAGAGAAATACAAAATTAAGTAAATACTTGATGGCTAAGGTCAGTTTCTAAACGATTACCCTGGGAACTTGGTCTGACCCAGAAAAAATCACCTCGAACCCGAATATACCGGCCTGGAACTTGACCGTGTAAAGAGGATATAGTTGATTTCCTAGATCTTTCATTCCAACAATCAAAGTTTGTCCAAACACAACCTTAGTTAAATTAGTTCCCACTCAGCAAAATTGAATTGAATTAGAGCAATAAACATCTGACACGCTTGGATGAGATCAGCCTGTGCCTTAATGAAAATAAACTGCTCTTTCTCCTGGATTCCCGACGGGGTGATCAAATTGTGAATTGCCCCACACGCTATATTTACATATATGAACGAGTGTGCATCGGCATTTGCAATGGGGTGTACGGGGAAAGCGGGATTTGAGAAAAACAACTCATGGAGGGAAGCCATATATTCAGTTGTGTGTACAATGAATTCGATTCATTTTATATTCAATGTTAACCACTTGGCTCGTGGAGTAGAACTTGCCTGGAGGGTAAAAAAGCTAAGTATACTACTATTCGCTGGCTTAAATTACAATTGTAGTTATGCGGGAAATCTGAACCGAATCATCACCGTGTTAGATTATATAAATAGGTTACACAACTTGTACTAAACTTTCGCTTTCTCATATGTTTTTCTTGACAGTTTTTCCCAATTTATCTAATTTTCTTTTATTACTTTAATAGCACCTGCCTCAAAGAAAAAATCATCAGTTTTGTTTTGAAATATACTTCTACTCGCTGTCTTAAATAACAATTGTAGTTATGCGGGAAAGGTGATCCGAAACCACACGCTGTTTTCTTAGGTAAACTGCAAACGTGTTTAAAATTAAATAGGTTACACAACTTGTTCTAAACTTTCGCTTTCTCATACCTTTTTCTCTAGACAGTTCTCTTCACTTTATGTAAATTATTGTATTATTTAAGAAGCACCTGCCTGCAATGAAAAATCATGAGTTTTCTTAAATTAGCATCTGAAACAAGTGCAACACTTTTCTGACATTATTCATATTGTTACCGCTTAATATGCCTCATTATTTCGATACGGTGAATTAGCATTCATTTGTGAACTACAAACGTGGCTTGTTTAAAAATGTACATTGGCGACAGACCTCCGCCTGTTACTAATTATGAAAATAATATAATGACGTAGTCACTGGTGGCACGCTTTTTGTATTAGACACGATTTGAATGCAATAAATCAAAAATTAAAATAATCAAATCATGTGAACCGTGTAATCACTCCATTTGCATTCAATTCGATGTTTCTGGATTATATCTGGAATCCCACATCCACTCGCTATCTAAACAATGTTTGCGGCTAACCAAAGTGAGTTTGGGTTGATTATAAATTCACTGCGGTTTCTAGGGGCTTTGCACACGAACCAGTTAGTTTGGAATTTATTTAGAAAGCAGGCTTGGCGCTCAATACTTGCAGTTCCAAAGTTCCTCCAGTCATGTGAAGGTCATACACAGTTCAGAATTAATTAATACAAAAAAAAATTAAACGAGAAAAAGTATATATTTCAAAAAACTCTGATTGCATTTTCAAAATGCTGAACCGTCTGTTAAAAAAACTAAAAACTTCCACAGGAGTCAAGTCGCAAGGTGAATTATATTAGGCTTTTGAACCTTTTTTTAACAAATGAAAAATGTACCTATTATCAAAATATAATGATTAATCCAGTTAGCTACAATCACGACCTTTCACAAAACGATTTAACAAAACAAAATAATTTAAATTTAAGTGCCTTATTGTTTGTCCAATTTAATTATACCACGGGCTAGCATTCTAATATCAGGTATACGTTTATAGAGTGAGTACTATTTATTGAATCATACGATAATGAATTGTGCAAGAATTGTTGTTGTCTTTATGGTACCCGGTGTCTGATTATGGCTGTAAACAAAAACGCTTTCTAGTTTTATTTGCACATGTTAAGTAAAAATGTAAATTTCTTTTATAACTTAAAGATCTACGAGGTCTGAAATCTTATTATCTAATTTAAGCATTTAGACTAGAGATAAAAACAATTATAGAACTGGAAACGAGCGGGTTCTTAAATAAGTTTAGTAATGAAAGCTGGATTATATATCTTATAGCCTGTTATCAATAACTTTATTATTATTTACTAGGTATTGTAAATTATCAAACTGTGTCCATAATCACTGATTAATGCGTAATGTTCTGAGTTTGTTTGAGTTACGTTATTAACGTGAACTGCATCTAAACACTTCTATCTATATAAATTATTCATATTGTGTATAAATTGTTATTAAATTGTTATATTGCAGCTCTTAAGGATGGAAAAAAGTTGAGCAAGGGCAATTGCAAATGCGAACCTACGGCATGTAAATGTGGAAAACGGCGACAACGACAGCAACAATTGAAATTGTTGGTGTCACAACTTAGGAGACGCGATAACTTATCAAGTGTTATATTGTTTTAGTACCAGAGTACACCAGGAAAAATAAAAAAGAAAACACTGTCTGCAAAGTATTTTTAAATCGCTGGGGTGGCAAATAGGTGTACATAATACTTGTGTTTATTATGCAAAGATAGGAAAAGTACTTGAAAGATAGTCAGTTCCAGAAATGTTGGACGACAAGAAATGTATAATCACAATCACAGATGGCCTCAAACAAGGTCGCTTGAACTTGCATGTTTCTTTTTTTACTAAAAAAAGATCCTAAGGGCTTACTATTGACTTGTTTACAATATAACCGGGTTCGACGCCATTCTAGAAAATTCTTGTCTTTACCTTTTATGGCAAAGCCCATATATTAAGCTGAAACTTTTGAGGGATTCTCTGGGGCGTACTACAGTAACTAAAATTAAAGTGGCAAGACAATAAATAACACTTAGTGGAACGGGTTTCGGGAAAAAAGACAAGTGTTTGGACTTTGTAGTACATTCAGTCAAGAGGCTTTTACTCTGGCGCCCATTAATTACTCATAGAATATCGAGGAATGGTAATAAATTACGTCGTAAAATGTCAAGTGCACCTTTATTTAGACGCAGATACCTATTTTATATAAAACTGTTTATAATCTATTAACCAACCTTGTAATACATCAATAATACAGATATTACAAAAGTGGTAAGGCTCGTGATTTTTCTTTGAGAGCAGTCGTTAACCAGAAGTACACACATAAGTATGTACGTAGCATGTGATATACTATAGAAGGCATATCTAAATTCAAACAATGAGTTTACATCGTGAGCAAATCGTGGTTTATGTAATGATAATTAATATAGAAAATATTTGAGTTGATTGGTGATTCAGTTCTATAATCTAGTCCCATGACTCTTTTATAACCGTTTAGTGATGATCAATCTTAAAAAGCTCCCAACTATGTAATCTTTGCTAAACAATTTGTTTTGTTACTCAAATTGCACAATTTCTTCAGGTTGTTTATTCTTTCATGTTCTTTCTTAATGTCTCATAACGAAAGATATATGTAAGAATCAACAAAGTGAATAAAGATTCTGCTATCGTTTTTAATAGCTTTCTTAAAATAAATTTCTGAGACGCCTACACGTGCCTTTAAATCAGGTCGTAAATTATATGAGCGAATAAAATAGATAAGCAAAAGTTGAAATTTTTATGATAAGAAACCAAGGCTTTAATCACTCAATTGATTGTGGCGCGGGGAGGTCTTTGATTCAACTTTAAGACCCAGATAAAAAGTTTCAATATAGAAAATGTTAAGGAAACAATAAATAAGAAACCGAGTCTTAGTTTTTATCTAAGAAAAATAAAGCAACGAATGATAGCTAAGTTCAAATGTAGAAATGACAAACATATATTTTATCCTACAAAGGCGTGATAAGCTTAATCTTATCTCCTGCCTTCCCGTTTTTTCATACTTTTCACACAATTTGTGTTTTTTTTATTTGAAGTAATTAGCATAAAACTTAATTGTGTTTAATTGGACGAGCAAACACAAACAAACATCTGTCATAGGACCTGTCCAAAAAAAATGTAGACATCATAAAACGCGAATTCGCGTGTCTGAAAAGACAGGGCGACGACATTCATCAAGAGATCAAATCTCTTTAGACAATGATCATTTAAACAAAGAGTTAGCGGAAACATAACGAGATCGACGGAAAAAAAAATTCGACAGTTTAGATTATGTAAATATTGGACTGTTTGAAACTACTGGGTACTTTCCATACAGGTCAACGTGTCGTATGCATTCCCAGTGCAGTTCTAGGTACTGATTGCTTTCCGGGTAATTACTGATTGTGAGGAGACCTCATTCCGTGGGCCATTGGCTAATCAAAGCGAAAGTGTTGATAACCGTCCCGCTGGAGGTGGCAAAACTACGAAAGTATCGTAGGGCTCTTAAGAACAGCAGAATCTAATAAACTAGCTTTTCCAAGATAACAATTTTTTTTAAATATATTCAAAATACATTTTATATATTAATCCCTGTGTTGCTAAACAGTTGGAAATATTACCCAAGTACCTTTGGATTTAATTAAAAACTTCGACTACAATATTTTCCTAAGAATAAGAAGCAGTTATCATCAGTCAAAAGTAGACCAGTTCCCTGACCCAGTTGATAATAGTTAGAACCGAGTTGGCAACACTTACCCTTAGAAGCCAGGTGAGCACACTTTCGCGATAAGGAACGAAGGTGCTGGGTGTTCCAGATCCCAGGGGTCCATTCCCGGTGGCCTTGCGGGAATCGGCCAAAGCGGCGATGACTTTTCCGAGCGTCAGAAGGCTTTTATTGATGCTGACGCCCTCGCGGATCCTTTCGCCGTTCGAGCCCGAGACACTGATGCGCTCGCTGCCCGCCAGATCCACCAGACTGATCTTGCTACGACGAGTCTGCCGGAGCGAGGATGTTGAGCCCGAGTCCGTATCGGAGGATAAGGCATCATCGCTGCTCAGATCGGTGAGGTTTAGGACGATATTGAAGATGGAATGCGAGCGTGAGCTCTTGTCGTTCATAGCTGTGGAGGCGGTGGCTCGCTGGGAGTTGCCTACGGCCAGCCAGTTGCGGAGTGCCGAGTACGAGTCCACCGAGTGGGCACTCAAATCCACAACATAGGGTCCAAAGATGGGGTGCTCTCTCACCTTCAGAGCCGGTCGCTGTTGTTGCTGGTGGTGCTGCTGCTGAACGGGAGTAGATTCCCCCGATGCAGCGGCCGCATGCTGGACACTCAGCAAATCGTGGATCTTCTCGTTGTAGATTTCAAAGTAGCTGACCTCCACCTCCACCTGCAGTTGCTGCGTCCTCTTCACAGCCTCTATGCGGCGGAACAGCTCATGGCAGAAGCGTGGAATTATGCCCGCCTCGTCGTGTGGTGGCCCACCATCCAGAGCGGCATCGTCCAGCGCCTCAATGCCCATCATGCTGTAGGATTTACCCGAACCCGTCTGCCCGTAAGCAAACAGACAGGCGTTGTAGCCCTCAAAGGCGGTGTCGATCAAAGGACGAGCCGTGCCCTCAAAGACCTTCGCCTGACAGGCGTAGTTCTTCCGCTCGGGATCGCAGGAGTAGTAGACCTGGTCGTAGCTAAAGAAGTGCGTCACACCGGCCGAGGAGTCGGCACTGCTGCCTGCCTGGACAGTCAACTCGTTGCTGTTTCCATGCACCTGGACCACATTGGTGACCTGACCACGTGTGCACTCCAGGGCATTGAGTGGACGCACTCGCACGGCCACTATCATGTTACTCTCCTCAGAGACGCTGAGGCAGGAGTCCATCATGGAGTCCCGATCCTTGGGCCTGCTGCAGCTGGATTTCCCGGTTCCCGGAGTCTTTGTTCTCCCGGGTGTATTGTTGGCATTCCTGTAAAGCGATGAGGGCGTGTAGCAGGCATTTAGGGATGTGGGCTTGGGCTTCGGCTGCGGGGTGGTGTTTCCCCCATTGAAGGCCGTATTTAGCAGTTGATCCCGATGATCCTCTGACCGCGTCATCAGCACTTTCTTGCGCAGCCCGTTAATATCCGACGCCGGCGTCGATTTGTGCGAGCCTCGCGTCTGGAACTGCTGGATGCGCTGGCGCACAGGTGTGCTCTTGTTGCTCATCTTTTATTTGGCTAAGTCCGCCTTTTTGCTAAGTTTTATAAAATAGTTGCAAGAAGTTTCGAATTATTGCGCGGCGTCGTTTGTTGATTTTTTTTCTAGTGACGAACGTCGATCGATAACAAAGCAGGGTTGATTTTAGAGCGGGGTCCGAGATCTGGTCTGGCATCGCCACTAATAGTCAGGGATGGAAAACAATTATTTTTGAAAAGTGCTCTGGTAACGGTCACTTATAAATTATGTTGTGTGCATAAGTGTTTCCTTAAATTAATTTTCTGTAAGGTGGAGGTGCTATTAACAATCCACAATATGTTCCTATATACAATGGATATATGACAAAAAAGGAATGCAGTCGTGAAGCAATGGTCTTCGTTAAATTGAACACAATGAGTGGTCATACATCCTTTTGCATCATTAATGAGTTGTGTTTTTGAAAAGTTTGATATGACTTTGATTTATTTATGTCAAAAAGAACCTACTTTTTGATCCTGACCGATATTTCCTAAGCCTCAGTAGTTGTTTGGTTATTTCTTAATTGTCTTTCTAGCTTATGTTAAAATTAAATTAATATTTTTCGTTGTAAGTGATTCTCTAGTTGTTCTATTAGTAAAATTATTTTTCAAGTTAAGTCACTGAGAACAGTCAAAATTATTCACCAACCCATGTCACTGTGAACAGTCACTATAAGTGCAAGCTTATCATCCCTGACCGATAGCACTTCTCTGTTATCGGGAACAGCTGTTGACGAGCAACGTAGACAAAGTAAATATTATTAAACAATTGGCTAGCAAATAAAGGTGAGCCCCCTTTCTATTTACTAGGTAAACATGGATTAACATTTCATCTATTGATTCCTTACAGCAAAAAATTTAAATAGAGTCCAGAAAAAACACGCAAATCAGCTGCAATTAGATCTGATTAAACAAGTTCAGAAGTAACTAGTTCCGAACGCGTTGTTTTTGTTGTGATTTAGCAGTCGCCGCATTTGTGGCTCAATTCCAATAATTTCCTTGTTCTCCCAATAACCAAGTACCATATAAATAGGCCCGACTTGACAAACCTGCTGCATTCATTCTAATAAAGTGCTAAGGCGTGCAGCTGACTAATCGCAGATATATAGTATAATCCGCATATATTGGTATCATATAAATCGATTGTAAAATGTCGCAGCAACCTGTTGCCTTCCTGACTCGACGCGAAACTTTCAGCGCCTGTCATCGTCTTCATAGGTAATTAAATTGAATCAAATTGAATCTATTCAATTGCTTGATTCAATCACAGTTTGCAAACCAATTAAGTTCGATATATATTGATTCCCTTTGATTTTACTTGCAGTCCCCAATTGAGCGATGCCGAGAACCTGGAAGTCTTTGGAAAGTGCAATAATTTCCACGGCCATGGACACAACTATACAGGTGAAAAAACTCCCCCCTCCTTTAATAAGTACATTTAAATGCCTGATTACCCGCAAATTGGCAAATATATCATGTAACACAGGCTCAGTCGGGTATATCCCCCAGCATTATTGGTAATCCGAGACCGAAAAAGTTCCTAACCATAGCAAAACCTTGGCCGACAAGCTCGCCTATCAAAGCCATATTCAAGTTCAACGCTCATAGGTAATCGAATATGTGACTGCCAACCGAGATTTGATAATGAATATTGCTCTAAGCGAGCATAATATGGCGCAAATATTCACTGATTAGAGATTAGGGTTATTTTGTTAATTTTCTATAGGTTAAACCCAAAGAAACTAAGGTCCGACGTCTATTGTTTCGAATTTCTGGTGTATGTGTGACCATAAGCGGTTCTTTCATTAAATGTTGAAAAATCAACGTGAGGGCTGATATTTTTGAATTTGTTAAGAGTTTATGAAATTTAAGAACTAGAGGAAGGCTGTTATATTAGGTTGATATATCATAATACAGATTTCAAAAGTGCAGAGGTACACATTATAAGAAAAGCTTTTGAAACTGAAAATAAATTTAAATTTCAATGCATATTATTATTAAAATATAATAAATGATTTTAATTTCTTTTCAGTGGAGATTACCGTTCGTGGTCCCATTGATCGGCGAACTGGAATGGTGCTTAACATCACGGAGCTAAAGGAGGCTATTGAGACGGTGATTATGAAGCGTCTGGATCACAAAAATCTCGACAAGGATGTCGAATACTTTGCCGATACAGTAAATTACCTGCAAACAGACCCCAGCTTACCGTACTAAAAATATTTTCCCATAATCCCTTAGCCCAGTACCACAGAAAACTTGGCCGTCTACATTTGGGACAACATCCGTCTGCAGCTGAAGAAACCCGAATTGCTGTACGAGGTGAAGATCCATGAGACACCCAAGAATATTATAACCTACCGCGGTCCGTATCTGCTCAATGGTATATACAATCCCATCAACAAACGCATCGCTCTCGATTCCTGCACCAATATATCATCGGATTCGGATTAGAGAAACAGAATTTACATTCGAAACTTGTGACATTGCCTAACGAATTTTATTGGACCAATGCTCAGCGAACACTCACCCAACCTCCTTAACACACACACGCATAGAAAAAGACACTTACCATGTAAGGGAATGAAAAGTTATACGAATTACAAAGTTTGTAGAAGTAATGTATGTTTGTGCAACATATTAATGAATAAATACAAAAGCAATTGAAATAATATTCTTTATTGGGGTAAAACAAAATAGGTTGAAATTAACGCAGTACATTTGTTGACATTTATTAAACTAGGTAAAGCATATTTTCTAACGTAATGCTCTAGATATGGCAGCTATATAATATATATAGTATAGACAAGCTACATTTTAATCGGGTGTATTGTATATTTAATTTAGGTGTTCCTCCTTCTGCAACACTAACTTATATCACGCTGTGTTTTGTCTTTGTTTGGAGAAGGCTCCCCACTCGGGGAACCTTTCTATCCGAAATCTTGCTTTAGTTCTTTCCGTGCTTGTAGTCGTAGTCCTGGACGTACAGGCTGCAGTAGACTAGCCAATCTTTTGAATCTGTGGGGATCAGCAAGGTAGCGGTTCGGATCATTTAAAGTTTTATCATACTTTGAGCAACGATCTACTTTGTTTAGTGTACTTTGGGGTTTAGTTGTGGTTAGTAATTACTACATGGCTTTTCAATTCAGAATTAGTAGGTGTTAGGTTGTAAGTATGCAAAGATCTGAGAGAACATTAACCACAAAACAAATAAAACATTCAGGTACTGACAACCTAGTTAAACATGTTTGTGTCTTTGGGAAAGCTTAGGAACTGTTTGTTCTGGAAGTCATGGGATGAATTAGTTCATAACATATCACAGTCTGATGGTAACAGATACTCATAGAACGGCTTAGAAGACTTCGATTGAACTTATTGGAAATACTAATTTTGGTATGGATTTCTTATCTTTTTGGGATATGTCTTTTTAGCTACATTGAGCGATTGTCCTTTTAAGGACTAAGAAAAGCTCTGCTGTTATTTGTTTTAGGCCTGAGTTTTCAGTTGCAACGAATCTTAATGCGTTAACAGACTTATCTCTTCAGACACAACGGCGAATCCAATTCGTTTGCTATATAAATATATCTATGGCTAATAAAATGTTTTTAGCTATATAAAATGTGTGCGTCACAATTACATTTCTGTAATTTTACAATAATTGTTTATGGTTGTAAAGCATTTACGATATAATCGCTTTGGTCATTTCTCTGCTCTCTGCTCTCTCCACTCCAGAATCGTCCTTAGATGGTGTTTCTCAGGGCCTTACCTGGATTCCTGATCGATATGAAGGGTATCCCGAATTCGAACTCGTTCTTCGGCCAGTACTTGAGAAGCGGCTGTCGCTGGGGCAGTTCCGATTCTACGTAGAAATAGGCAAACAGCACCAGCACCGTGTAAGCGGCTATGAAGATGAAAATGTGCCAGAAGCCGTGCAGGTACGGAAAATTTATCGCCGACCAGGCCTCGCAGAAAACCCGATCATTAATCCAGCAGAAAACAGCCACAGCCCAGACTGTCGTCGATCGGATTCCGAGGCGGTAAACCCTCTGGTCTCTAACTCTGTATGGGATTATACAATAAAAATATATCAGAAATATGACTACTAATAATAGTTCCTAGTACAATAAGACAATGCCAAACAATTACGATTGTAAAATTGAAGTCATTGTATTTGAAAATATATGGGACCGTAAAAATAAATTATCCTACAACAATAATGATAAAAAATATTCAAATTCAAAACTTTAATCAGCACTATTTGTATATTTTTTTTTAATAAAAAAAACTTGTGAATAGATTTACAATGTATTATAAAAAAATACATTTTCGGATACCAAAAAAAAAATTTAAGATTTCATAATTTAGTTTTCTAGACGGTATAAAAAAGTATACCAATAGTAACTTATCGCTAGTCAAAGTAAAACAATTTCAGTTTTAAAGGGATTTAAAACCCACTTTTACTTTTACTTACAGTTAAAGTAAACTAGGTGTTGCTAATGCAATTATCAACCGAAACTTTTGAGTCAAAAATGAAAATGTTTCAACTAGTGATAATCATGAATCGGATGTTTGAGGTGCTTCAAGCCCTTTTCGTTGTAATATGTCTAGGCTTTTGGAATAAAAACAATGCTGAAGGAAATCAAAAATACTATGTAAACAGTCCGGCTTGCCAGATGCCTGCCGTCAATCCCTTTACCTGGGATACTATGAGAGGTTTCCATAGAAAGAAGATGAGACACTGCCACAACGACAGCGATATGGTTACAAGTGAATTCGATTTTGAGACACATCAGTACCGATTGCACATACACGAGCACCTGGCCAAACCTATTCTCAAAACAAAGGGGAAGGCCACCATTAAGTGCGAGTACAGGGAAATATCACGAGATAATTTCGTCAAGAAACCAGACAACACCTACAAGTAAGTGCAAAAGTTATAAGAAAATGTTTAAGTCCTAAAGAAGTAGAAAAATGTGGTTAAGCAGGAAATGTTCAGGAGTTACACATTAAACGATATTATAGCATTATTTCTTATATTATTATTTTATTAATAACATAAATATGTTCTCTTCTAGGGAGCTCCGAGTACGAACTTTTAAGAACCACCAGATTGTTCCGAAAAATACGAACTTTATGATCACCAAATGCTATGTGAAGGACGCGAAGAATCATCAACAGTTGCTCCAAAAAGATGCCATTTCGTTCATTGAAGACCGCCTGCCAAAAAAAAAGGTTAAGGACTTTGTGAAGCAACAAAGTGTGGACCCCAAACCGAGTGTCTTCATAATGGGACTGGACTCCACATCGCGAATAAATCTTCGGCGAGCGATGCCATCGGTTTTCAAATTCGTTAGTAAACCCGGATGGTTCGAAATGCAAGGCTACAATAAAGTGGGCGACAATACCTTTCCCAATCTTCTGGCCTTGCTTACCGGGGATTCTGAGGAAGGAGTAAAGCATTTCTGTGACGTTAAGAAGCCGGGCTGTCTGGACTCTCTAAACTTTATTTGGAAGCGTTTCAAACACGCCAACTATACAACAGCCTTTGCCGAGGATTGTCAAGCTATAAGTACTTTTAACTATCTAAAACCGGGTTTTATAAAACAGCCAACCGATTACTATCTGCGTCCCCTACTTTTGGCGATCGAAAAACAGTTCAAGGTGACCAATGACTATGGATATCCCTACTGTGTGGGTCGTCATCTCAGCTTCAGCTATGTCTGGGACTTTGGCCAGCAGTTCATCGATCGTTTTCTGGGCAGATCTCCGATGTTTGGAATGATCTGGAGCAATAGCTTCACGCACGATCACTTTGAGGGAGCCACAGCTTTGGAAAGTCTGTTCTTGAAGTATCTAAAGTCCTTCGAGGAGTCGAATCTCTTTGGGAAATCGATAGTGATTTTGATGAGTGATCATGGCCATCGATACAATACTTTGAGACTGGCATCTACTGGGTATTATGAGGAGCGCATGCCCATGATGTTTATCTATTTACCGCTCTGGTTCCGACGCAAATATCCCCATCTAGCGAAGAATCTCAAGACGAACCAGAATCGATTATCCTCGAATTACGATATGTACATGACTCTGCTGCATTTGCTCCATTTGGATAAAAAATCTGTGGCTGATTTTCCAGATAATCTCAAGGCAAGGCAGTGTAAGAGTTGTCAATCGCTATTTCTTGAACTGCCCTTCAATCGCACTTGCCAAATGGCCGGAATTCAGGAGAAATGGTGCTGTTGTCAGCCCACCGAAACCGTCACAAATGCCCATTATGTGGAAGATATAGCCAAGGCAATTGTGCAGCAAATGAATGATCATTTAATTAGCCATGATCTCAGCGACCTTTGCCATGATTTTACCTTGGAAAGTGTTGAAAAAGCAGACCGCAAAACCATCCTATCTTCTGGTTTTAAGCCAGCTGATAAAGACGAGCACGTTTACATAATATCCTTTAAAACCGTTCCGAAAAACCCCCTTTTCGAGGCCACTGTGCGTTGGAATAGTCGCACTCAGAAGCTTAAGTACATAAATGTGGAGGATCTAAGTCGGCTGAGTTCGTACAAAAACGACGCCAATTGTATAAATCAAAAGAATGCTAAAAAATACTGCATTTGTAAGGACAGCTTAGATAAGCCTAGTGAAGATTAACGTAATATGTATCACAGATTGATAAAATATATTAAAATTCTGAAATAACAAGTTAATTTTTTGTCGCCTAATTTATTTTCATGTTAATGTTGTGAATTGAAAAACTAGAAAAAGTAATTAAAGTCTATTGTCAAAGCATAGTGAACTGAAATTTCTCACAGTTATAACCCAGTTACGTCAAACATTACTGAACTGACAGTTATAAATCCCCAGGGGAGTATTCAGTGAAACATTAGCTTCCTAAAGCAATATAAACAATAAACCCTTGAGTGAAGTAAAATTATAGTGGGTCTGCTTCAGGCTTATCATAATTACGCACTTGAATTGAGTGATATGATTGATTGATGAACCGACACTTTTCCCCAGAACATCTGTCCTTGGTGCAGGGAAACACCTTTTTGTTTCGATCTTTGACCTAGACGGCATGTTCCGAATCGAATATGACAAAAAATAAAATTGAGTAAATAAGTGCTGATAAGGTTGAAATAGTTTCACAATCTATTCGACTAGCAGCTCAGTTCAGCTTAGTTCACTTGTTCCTAACGATAAAACACAGACGCATAAACGATATGATAACAAGGATGAGTGATGATAGATACATGATTTATGCATTGTTTAATTTCGGGTCACCAGGCGGGAAATCAGAACTTTCTACTTATCTATAAGGAACTCAGATTTACGAGTTATGGAGTCGGTAAGATAGACTCACCTCTGTAGTTCCGTGTAGAGCATTACCATGGTCGGAATACTCATGAACATGAGAACAAAGGCATTAACAATGGGCTTCCACCACGACAAGCCTGTTGCGGCTATCGCCGACATTAACATGAGACAACTGAAGGTTTTGCTAAAAACAAAGAACACCGAAAGTCGGGAATTTAGATAGGGGTGCAGGCCATGATATCATTTTACTTACCGATCGTTTTTCACAAACTTGGGATAATAGCGCTTTGGATAGAATAAAGAAAAGGCCGCCATAAAGACCCACAGAATGGCCAGTTCATCGAGGAGTTGGCCAATTAAACTCAGAGTGGCATGGAAATACATTGAACTTAGGCCAACAACAATGAGCAAAACCCAAATCACATGAATTCCAGGCGTTACAAAGCGTCCATATTCCTTGAACAGCATTATAAGCACGGGCGGGAGGAGGATGAACAAAATATTGCTGAACTGAAAAGGTAAATATAATTAATATAATTAGTATCATTAGTATTAAGTTTAAACTAATCTCGGCAGTTCTAAAACCCACAGGGCTATATAGAATCCATATCTAAGCTCTATTATTTTAAGCAATAATATTTATCTACTAAAATTTTCTTATTTTCGAGAATTTCATTGTAACAAATCATCAATTTGTATTCTTCTTTCTGTATATCTGTTTACTGTATTATATATGCGTTGGCATTATTAATATTTAATAATGTTGGGCTTCCCTTCGTTTACGTGTCACTTCGACAATTTGCACTCTGTCACGTTAATTTCTGAGCAAATTCAATTACCTGCAATTATTTTGTGTGGGCAACAAAGCGAGAAGGGGAGCAATTATCACATCTAAAGTGTGGACGGAGAAATGTTTTTATGTTCGTATTATATTAAGGCAATTGATAACGAAATGGGTTAGGCCACCATTATTCATATTTCCCATGTAAGATATCTACGAATGAGTATAGTCATATAATATAAAGCAAAGTCCCGCTTTGATTTCATCACTAATGCCGCTTTTTTATTGTGCAGCAGAGTGTCAAGATCGGAGGTCATTCACTCCATTTGTACAACCATCTGTTGAGCAAACTCAAATGAAACAAAGCCGAAATGCGTTTTAAACGACTTGCACTTTATTGGCCCGCAAACGATTACTCATGACACCGAAACCAATTAAGAGTTGACCATTTCAATATCGTTAGCAAGCGGAAGTGTATCACCAATCATTTCAATTGCTGTTCTACATAATTATGTAAGGTTTTTGTATTCCCCACTGACCCAATATTCAAGAAATGAACGATAATGCGTTTCATTTCAAACACACAAACGAAAGATTATGACGACATTATATTGCTAATGGAGTGGGTCGGGGCTTGATAATCTTTCGGTCTTGAGAATAAGAGGCTGGAAACTTTTAGCGAAGAATAGAAATATTAAACTATGTTTATCTTTTCTAGAACAAAAGAACAGGTCAACCAAGACCTAAACAGCTTCGTCATTGTTTTGATCTAGTTTTACCATAGTTGTATGTTTACTGAAACTGCGTTTTAACGGTAAACATCGGGCGATTATTATTGATAAGACATAATGAAAGTGAATCCGTCACATATCAAGTAACGTTTGCTAGAATGTTTATTTTAGTCAGAATAGTAATCAATAGCTGCCTTTTCCGTACGTGTTTAATGTTTATTCTGGGTGTAGTACCATTTTCTAAGTTATTTTATGTCTGAATCAATAATACAAATCTACACATAAACTTAAAACCTATTATTATATTCTTCTTTCATTATCAATCAAATCAAAAATGAAAATATAAACTATAATATTAATTAACCCAGATAATAGAAATAGTTTGATATCAAATACTGAAGAACATTTTAAAGTTTTGGAGGTTTGCCAAGAGTCTGGGTTTTACATTCTGAAGGTTAGGCGTTTGTTTTGTCTATTTCTGCCCATATACCAAGTTTCATATCGATCGGAAGGGTGTGTGAGCCACAACAGGGGTTAATTGCGATAAGAAAACTGCATTTTCCGGGTGTCGCACTGCGAAAATGCTCTAGCACTCCGTCTTGCTCTAGCAAACGAAGCGTGGCAAGCAGCATCTTTTGTTTACACTTACATTCTCACTCTGAAAAGGTCAAGGCCTAACATATAAGGAAAATTCGCAGCTGCCTCTGTGCGAGTGGCAGAAACAACAAAAAGCAATCTAACTAACTAACTAGAGCAAAGCAAGTATATTTAAATAAATTGCACATACGCACCGTGTTCACGAACTCTGCGATATTGGATGAAATCAAGTAGTTGCCCTCGCACCAATCGACGGGTGAACTTCCGGGTCTCAGGTGCTCCCAGGCCATGGCGTAGATGTCCAGCAACCCACCGCCCCCCATCCCGCCCACTTTGCCACCCGCACTATGGAGAACCGAAAATAAAGATCACAGTCACAGCTGAAGCTGATTTACAAGGGATTTCTCGTTCTGGCAAGGCACTTTTTGCATTGGTTTTTTTTCACCTTATTTTCTTTCTTTTGTTGCAATTTTAGGCCAGCTGCAATGCCTCACTTTGCATAATAGCGGTGCAGTGTGTGCATGCACTTGCGTGTCTTTGTTAATTGCTTTCCGTCCCGTTGCTAAATTAAAGTTGAAATTATTCTTCGGTTACGCAAGGAAACAATTGGTTTTCATGGGGTAGGCAAAGAATCTAGGACTGCGTAGACGCACAAGGAAGTGCACTATTTTAAAAAATAAACCACAGCGCGCAACGAACGACGCGATAATAATAAACAACAATAACAACTAGGGATGTACGAAATGTAACAAAATATCAATATATCGTTATTTCTTGAATAAAAATAAATATTTATATCGTGATATTTTTCCTCTCAAATAACGAATACCGTTATTTTATTAAAATATATTTTTGTTGTTTCGGAAATGATGTGCAAAATTAACAAAATACTGTTCATACATTTCGGTACCAAAATTGGTTTGTTATGTGATTTTAAAAAGCAAATAGCTTAGATTCAGTACCAAAATTCCTTTTTTTTGTAGTTTAAAAATATCAATTAGTGTATTCACCTGTTCTGGTAGGTGTAGCCAATGGCAACTGTATCAAATGTGGAAAACTGTTAGGCTATGCAGCCCTGAAACACTCTGAAGTTAAAACTGTGGCAGAAAATCGAAAAAGGATTTGTCAAACGTCTGGAAAGCATTAAAATTTGTTGATATAAAAAATTATTCAAATTCATAATGTAAAAAATGTTAAAAATTCTCCATGTATCGGTTATTTCCGGATGGTAAATATTTTGTCCCGCCAAATCCAGGACCCCCCATCTGTGTGAATAGGGTATTATTTAAAAAGTATGGTCTTGAACCTAGGTAGAGTTCTGTGCTCTATGGAATTTAATGGCTTAACCATCTGGCAACGCCGTGAAACACGCTCCTTTTCTTCCGCCTTTGCCGCTTGTCCAAATCAAATCCCTTGAATTCCCGGATTTCTTGACCCAAACACCATGTTCCCGCAACGCAGCTCGGAGCTCTACCGCACTCCGGAGACCCACCAACCGCCACCGGCTCTGGAGCTGGCCGGTAATCTGGAGTACCCGAATCTCAACGTTGCCGATCTGAATGCGCGCCTCGAGAATCTGTCGCCGCGACTGCACGACTGCTGGGACAGCATCGCCATCAATGAGCAGCAACACTTCGCACTGGCCACCAACCGGCGTGAGGGAAGCCACTGGTGGGGCATGTTCTTCGGTTATGGACACAGCCAGTTGAACCACATGACCGTGGACAGCGCCGACTACAAACTGCAGGCCGAGCACACGGTGAACATTGTGCGCTACGCCGATAACGATGTGTTGCTGGTTGCTCTGGGTGATACACGCCTCCAGGCCTGGTCCACTTACTCCAAGGTGCGCAATCCGCAGTCGCCCTACTGCCTCTTCCTCGTGGGCGAGTCCCACGCCCATTCAACGCCCATCAGCCAGCTGAGCGTCTTCAAGGCGGATCGACAAAGAGCCGTCTCTGGCTCAGCGGATGGTACCCTGAATGTATGTAAAAAGTGTATTAGAATTATGGTATAAGATAGTCAACACATTGACTAAACAACTGACTTCTTCTTACAGGTCTGGGATCTTTCGGGCATCGATCTGGTGAGCTCCTATCATTCGCGAGCAGCGCACACCGATAAGATGACCGCCCTGGCCACGCCCTCGGCTTCGGCCGACAAGTTTGTGACCTGTGATCGCGGCGGATGTGCCCGCATCTGGGATGTCCGCGCAGCGGCTCCATCTTCCACATGCCTCTACGCAGACTCCTCCCACCTGCTGAGCTTCACGAGCGCCGCCTGGGCCGCTGCAACTGAGCTGCAGGGCGACAATTACGTTTATATTGGGGACTACGACGGCCAGGTTCATACTCTGGACATCCGAGTGCCAAGGAAATTGGCGGAAACCCGGCAATATTTCGACAAGGGACATGTCTCGCAACTTCTGATCAATGGGTAAGAGATTGGATTGCTTGTGGGTTTAGTCATAATAAATAACATTAATATTTTTAGACCCTACCTGGCGGCCATGAGCAACTTGCCCGCCTCCGTGAAAGTGGCCAATGCGCAGGCGGGTTATAAGTTCATCTACACGCACCAGGACACCCATACCCGCCTCACGGATGCTGTTTGGAGCGATGATAGCACCCTCATCACCATTGGGCATGGCCGCAAGATGGTGACACATTCGATCAAGTGAACTCGCTGGAGATTCTGCAATGTTCTTACGTTTTTTTGCATTTACTTTTTAGTGACGTTAAGTACCATTAATATTTACTATGCTTGGCCTGACTGACTTATAAATCGTTTTTTTGTAACGTGTATAAGTAGACGTAAAATGACTACTACAAAAATTGTATTGTCAACCATCTTGTCGTTGAAATACAAATGTAAATAAGCTGTTCTTATATCAAACAATTTTTTGTAAATATTGATAGAATACAGACTTTTTGAACAGGAATAAAAGAGGCATAAACAATATTGGTTTTATTCCCAAAAAAGAGCATGTACAAAGTATATTACTTAAACAAATTCAGTTGCTTTATTTCAAAAAGCTTAATGGTTCGTTGAAGAGTCAAATAAAGTTCTTAAATATAGCACTTTTAGTTTCTTAACAATTACTGGTAATATATCGTAATTATATTCCAACGGAATGGCTGAATTCAGGGCGATAAGAAGCTTAAAATAAATGTGAATGCAAAGGCCCAGTAATAAATGCAGTTTAACAGGACTATTCGGGCTTGGGTGATGAAACTTACACTAGACAACACGTAAAAATAAACAACCGCAAAAAATACATTTTTTTTTGCCAATACACTCGGGTGCTGCGGTGTCGGCGATTTGGGAAAAATGTTGTCGCTTAATTTTTCCAGAAAATTAAAACCTTTTCACGCCTCGACCCCTAGGCAGAATTAACGATAGAAATTAAGAAAAGGGAGCTAGCGTCGTGATCGCTTGGTGGGCGGTTCGAGAAAGTTGTTCTCCTCCTCGATCTCCATGCCATCGAGCTTCATCAGCCTCTTTGCCTTCTGCAGCATTTGCGTATCCCGCAGCCAGCTGCACTGCAGGACGTCATCGATTGAGGGTCTCTTTTCGGGATCCACAATGAGCATTTGGTTGATCAGCAGCTTGGCGCGTTGCGAGACACCCTTCCATGCAGGGTGTCCGTAAGCGAACCTGCCCTTCTTTATTTGCTGGGCCGCCGGTGTTCCGTACTCGTCTGAAAAGGGCAGCGTGCCACTCAGACTGCAACAAATAATTGTAATGTTTTATCATTTGTGTAATGGTAGTTCAAATTTTCCTACCAAGTGAAGAGCACCACTCCCAGGCTCCAGATGTCTACTTTTCTGGTGTAGGCCTCTCGGCCGCCGGTTATCAGAACCTCAGGGGCCACATAGAGTGGAGTGCCACACAGTGTCCGCATCACCGAGTCCTTCTGGACGAACTTGCTCAGCCCGAAATCGGAGACTTTCAGCAGAGTCTCCTCGTCGTTGGTCTCTAGCAAGACATTGTCTGGCTTCAGGTCGCGATGGGTGATGCCTAAAATTTCACAAATGTATTGTTTGGTGATTTAGACATCAAACTTAAGCTATTTGCAATATAACAATTTAATTGCTTTATGTTAGTGTGAGATTATACCATAAATTTTCAATTTCCCTTAAATAACTATATTTACAGGACTACTACGTCAGCGTCATCAAAGCTATCTATTTCAAAGTAAGGGCCTAATCAAAAAAAAATGTCACGGATTAGATAATTTTTTGAAAATAAAAAGAAACAGCTATAAACAGAGTAATTGAAAATACTTTTACCTCGATCGTGTAGGTACTTGACGGCATGGCACATTTGGTAAAAGTATAGCTTTGATATTTCCTCGCTCAGCAGCTTGTTGCTGATAATCCGGTTGAGTAAGTCACCACCCCGCATAAACTCCAGCACCATATAGACGGAGTCCGGTTTGTCCACGATGTCGTGCATGCGAACCACGCACGGATGGGTAAGATTCTTCATAATCTTAGCCTCGTTTAGGACCCTATCGGGATCACTGAAATTTGTGCTGGGTCGCGCACTGCCAGACAGCATGTTTTTCTTCACGATTTTCATCGCAAACTGCTGGCAGGTGCGGGTGTCATAGACCAAACGCACCAATCCATACGCCCCTGAGCCCAGTTTGCGATTTACATAATACGTTTTGTTAATCTCCTCGGGAAGGCCAATAGCCTCATTCGGGCTGAGATCCTTGAATACAAAGGCTACAAGGGAGGCAGGTGCAAAACATCGAATTACTTGCAAATCTCCGCAGGTATTTGTACCTGTTTTGTGCATCGCTTACCTTTATAAGTGGGGTGGGACAGGGAAATTACATCGTCGTTCTTCAAGATTCTCTTCCTGTTTGTTCCAATTTTTTCATTATTCACAAACGTCCCGTTGCGTGAGAGATCCTGAGAAATGGGTGAAAACAAAGGTTGTACATTTTAGGGATTTCCCTTCATGAAAACATTTTAAAAGTCAGTTCCCACCCCCAAAAATGTCGAAACTGTTGAATATTAAATGTTAAATATTAAAAAAAATGGTTGTTTTACTCGACGTATATGTTTGCAAGAAAAAAAAAAACGCAAGTGAATACTCACTTCTCGGTATTATACAGAATTCCAATTTTAATAGGATCGATTTTGGGTATAATGGATTTCTATTGGATTTTCAAGATTTATAGTTTTACTCAAGTGTGGAGTTCCATTTGGTGATATGATTTTTAAACGTAACTTTTTTTGTTCGGAATTTTTATAATTTTGATTAAAAGAGAACAATGTCTAATCGTAGGTTAATTTGATTTCAGTTTTTAAGACTGGCTTTTAGATTAAATTTCAGGAGGTAATGGTATCAGAAATCCCAATAGCTGAAGACGCTTAGCTTGATAATTTTTATAATATATGTATAATGCCCTAATTTTTGAGGAAGGGGATCTGAAAAGCTAGGCAAATGTGAGGTCCTACGTGTATGTAAACTGGATTGGAGAGCTCGCAATTTGCCCGCTTGATGATAAAATGCACTTTGGAAATGCGTGTCAGGATTTTCTCGGGCAAATCGTTGAGCGTGAGGATCAAATCGTTGGCCTCCCCTCGTCCAGCGCTGAACTCGTCATTGTTGAGATCTGAAATCCATCGGAGGTACGGATACCATTACTATACATAGTAGACAGCAAGTTAAGACACAAAACAGGCAGCAAATTTGGTTACCAACAGAAAAGGACGAATGCGTATAAAGAATTCGGTATTTTGAGCTCGTACCCAGCGATTTAATTTTAATATTCTTGCCGTACAAACGGCCCCAGACGATCTTCTCCATCGGTTGGCTCTCCACTTGGGTCCAGATGTTGGAGGCCTGGCTTTGGGTTCCCTGGGTTCCTTGAGTGTCGCGAGCCATGTTAATTCCTTAAGTACGTAATATCGAAACTCCGCAATTCAGTAATTCGAACTGGAAAGCCCGTTAAGTTTCGCTGGAACTGCGCAAATTCGGAATGTCCAGTTATTCGGTCCTCAATACAGGCTCAGGCAAAAAACACACGCACACTGTGCGCCGACTACAGTGAAGCTATAGATTCTATATTCTTTTTCCAAACTCTGAGCATTTCCTGTGTTCTATTCGATCACATCGAGCTTATCGCACAGCGCTGGCAAAGAGCTATTTGAAGTTTCTCAGACGAAAACAACGAAAAGTAACAACAATATAATCACGACATTGGACGTGAACTGCGCGACGGACTCAACTTTTTGCGACTGTGTGCGTGAGAGTTGCCGCCTTCCAGGGATGCTGAGTAGCGCCAGTGTTGGCAAGTCTCGCGAGTACCGATTAAAGGATGTGTTCCCAGTTTTCTGGCTTTTTTTATTCGTTTGGTTTCATTTCTTACATCTGTCGAGGGTAGCTCGATTAATTGATAGCGAAAATGTATTCAAATTTCGTTCTTTGGTTAGTTAATTAATTTAAAAACTGTGTTTCTTTATATAGTTTGTATTTCAAATCTAACGGTTATTTAAAGTATCCAGCCCTGGTTTGTCGATATAGTTAAGGCACTAAAAATCAAGCAGCCCCAAAATTTTAAATTTATAAAATATTTAAGTTTTAAATATATTACTTTATACCTTAAAGAAAAAATTTAATTTTTAATTTAAGTTGCTTTTATAGCAAGGCATTACCTATTTCGGAACAATTAATTTCTTTGAGAGATACTCTAGCTATTAGTCTAGCTCTTTTCCTAGCTAACGCGCCATACCTTTAATGTTTTTTAGCACTGGAAATAACAGTCGTTTTGCAGCCCTAAATTGCGGCGTCGTTTGAAAGAAACTGTAAACTAGTACTAATACCAGCGCAAAATAAGAAATAGGCGAAATACGATCAACAAACAATTTGAAATTGTTACATTTTGAACACAGCAGTCAGTTGGAGGGTAACCAGTAAAGTTTTGTGTTGGCCAAGGTTGCCCAGAAGCACGCGCGTCCGTCAATCTCAATTTCCCTTGGCTGAGAGTCCCTGAACTTCCTGATCTTCCCACATTTCCGGAACCATGACCCTGCCCCACTTGGAGACTCCGATCCGTCGATCCGCGGTGGGCAGTTACCACGAAGGTGTGTCCCGGATGCTGACCCCGCTGAACGACGATGAAGCGGAAAGGCGGGAAGCACGTCGCCGCACACTTCTCCAGCAGCAACAGCGAAAAAGCACTCTGGAGTCCATCGAGGACAACGAGACGATCAGGAACTGCCTGGAGATCTACAATGGCAACAAGCTGAGCAAGGACAATGCCTGGAATCTTACTCTTATCGACTCGCTGGCCAATCTGCTGGAACACCATCATAAGCGGATGAGCAACTTCAAGGTGAGTTTACTCCACCAAGACTGCCCAAACCTAACTCCCATTCTTCGCTTTTCTCTTAGATGGCGGGCTCCTCACTGGAGGCCTCTTCCAAGGTTTATGGTCTGCGGGTGGACTCCATCTACCTGGATGCCATGCGCATCTCAGCCGGCCTGAGTGCCCGCACTCTTACGGATAAGCAACTGAACGCTGCCGAGGATGATGATGGACCTCAAGCCGATCAAGCGGCCGGTGAGGGGCAAGATCCAGCAGAACAAGCTCAAGAAAAAGCAGCTGCCAAGCCCAAAAGGCAGAAGAAGCCCATGTCCACCGTGACCAAGAACAAGGACACACTCAATAGCCGCCTAGATACGGCTCCCTTGCAGGATCCCGTCTTTGGCAAACTAAACTCCACAGTGGGCTCCATTAATGCCTCAAATCGCCTAATGCACAACATTCTGCCCAGCTTGGACTCTGAGTTGCGCTTGCGCACCACGTACAGTTTTTGGAACAGCGAAGAGTCCAACGAGGAGGTCCAGGATCACACTACTCTTAACGCAGACATGGAACAGTGGCCGGCTGAATCGCTGATGGGCACCACCTTCATGCGGAAACTGCTTCCCCATGCTGAAAGATCAAATTTACGTCCGCTGCACACTGGCTACATCATCACAAGTGCTCCTAATCCCAAAGCTTCCAACGACAAGCCCGCAGAGCCCATGCAGGATGAAGATCAGCATGATGAGGGGCTGGATAATGCCGACGATATGTGTGTAAACGAGATTTCCATGGCCTTCGACATCAACGCTGAGTGTGAACCCATGCCCGACTTGGATGGACCTCCTCTGGTACTAGAAGTGGACCACAATGAGCTGGACGAGCTCACCACCGAGGAGCAAATGGTGCTTAAAAATTGTCGTCGGTTGCGCAAGCAGACGGAGTTTTTAGAAGATTTGCGACCAGTAGACGGAAAGTCCAAGCTGGAGTATTCCTACAGGCCGATGGAACAGATCTCCCAATTCTGGGCTGGACCCTCACACTGGAAGTTCAAGCGTACTCGGCCGCGCACCACATTTTCTCAGACCAATGGTCCGGCGGATACCCAGCCCATTCGCAGTCAAAGGCCCAAGAAGTCGCATTTGACCGCCAACCGAAGAGCGAAGGCTGTAGCTTACGGCAATGTGACAGAGAACTTCTTCCAGCAGCTGGACACTACCATAAGGCAGCGTCGGGTGAATTTCCAAAAGAAATGGGACCCACGAAAATTAATATTGCCGACAAAGTTTAACTTGGACCCGGACCTCTTCTTTAAATACGATTCGGCACCGAGCATAAAGTTGTCGAAGCGCGTGGGAGAGCCTGAATCGGATGAGGGTGGAGATCTAGGTATCGATATGGATGCTGACATGCATCACGATGATGATAACGACCAGGATCTATTTAATAATGAACATTTCACCGATGCTGTCCCCGCCAACGTTAGCGTTATTGCGGCCATTGCCGCCGAGCAAGCGTCCGATGGTAAAATGGATGTGGATGCGGGCGAGATGGGTCTCACCCAGATGAATGCCACCTGCAATAACACAGTCTTCGAGATTGGCACAGAGTTCGAAGGTGCTCCGTCGCAGGTGAGCATACGAACTATGAAAATGCTTAAATTGGTGCCCTATTTATGTAATATATTTTATTTTAGGTTACCAAAGTGATCGTTCCATTCGCGAAGCGAGCTAAGGTGATAGACATGAAAAATTTGAAAAAGTCGTGCAATTCCCTGATTCAAAAACAACTACTGAACGCTGTCCCGGAGGAGACGATACCCTCGCATCCAAAAAAGAAGAATGAACATTATTCAAAGGGTGTTGCAAGTTTCCAGGAGGTGTACCAAAAACTGCCCAACCTTCTGACCACAAAAATGGCAGATTCCTTGTCGCCGTCGGTGGCCTTCTACGCAGTTCTGCATTTGGCCAACGATTTGAAATTGCGCCTTATTCCCCAACAAGATTTGGAGGACTTCCAAATCCGTCAAGTCTTGGATTAAACTCTTAAATTCTTAAACTAATTTAATTGTAGTTGCCCTTAGCGATGTTAAATTTCCTTTTGTTTTTTGTATCCTTTAATCTCATAACCTTATGTCCCACTCAGAACTCATATCAGTATTCCCAAAGAATTACCCTCACCCCAGTCGAATCGGAATTTAATTATAGTCGAAGCAAGATTAACATTTTATAAATTATTTAATAAACAATAAGACACATACATTACCTTTTAATGCTTTATCTTTCATAATTGGCACAATTTTTCTTCGGGTATATTCGAGTTTCTTTAATAATTTTCCTCGATTTGGCGTCATAAAATTTGTTGTTTAAATATGTCAATTAAAAAATTGTATCTCAGTTTGATTTATTACAAATTTGGATAGGAAATGGAAAAAATAATAGAAATTATAAAATGTACAATCGACAACGGAGCAACATGGATTAATAGTGTCAGTTAAGTAAGACGACAGCTGGCAGTAAACGTAAAACTGTTTCTAGAAGCACGCGCGTTTGTCAATCTTGATATTTCTTTTCTGAGTTTTTCATTTTTCTGATTTAACGGAGGAATGACTTCCCCACGCTTTGAGACTCCGCTCCAACGATCAGCGGCGGGAATTTACCACGGCGGCGTGTCCCGCGTGCTGACCCCGCTGCTTAACAACGAGGTGGAAAGACGGGAAGCACGTCGCCGCACACTTCTCCAGCAGCAACAGCGAAAAAGCACTCTGGAGTCCATCGAGGACAACGAGACGATCAGGAACTGCCTGGAGATCTACAATGGCAACAAGCTGAGCAAGGACAATGCCTGGAATCTCACTCTAATCGACTCGCTGGCCAATCTGCTGGAACACCATCACAAGCGGATGAGCAATTTCAAGGTGAGTTTACTCCACCAAGACTGTCCAAACCTAACTCACATTCTTCGCATCTCTCTAAGATGGCGGGCTCCTCACTGGAGGCCTCCTCCAAGGTTTATGGTCTGCGGGTGGACTCCATCTACCTGGATGCCATGCGCATCTCAGCCGGCCTAAGTGCGCGCACTCTAACAAATAAGCAACTGAAGGCTGCTGAGGATGACGATGGACCCCAAGCCGATCAAGCCGCTGGTGAGGGGCAAGATTCAGCAGAACAAGCTCAAGAAAAAGCAGCTGCCAAGCCCAAAAGGCAGAAGAAGCCCATGTCCACCGTGACCAAGAATAAGGACACGCTCAATAGTCGCCTAGATACGGCTCCCTTACAGGATCCCGTGTTTGGCAAACTCAACTCTACAGTGGGCTCCATTAATGCCTCAAATCGCCTAATGCACAACATTCTGCCCAGTTTGGACTCAGAGCTGCGCTTGCGCACCACCTACAGTTTCTGGGACAGCAAAGAGTCCAACGAGGAGGTCCAGGATCACACTACTCTTAATGCAGACATGGAACAGTGGCCGGCTGAATCGCTGATGGGCACCACCTTCATGCGGAAACTCCTTCCCCATGCTGAAAGATCAAATTTGCGTCCGCTGCACACTGCCTACAACATCACAAGTGCTCCTAATCCCAAAGTTTCCAACGACAAGGCCGCAGAGCCCATGCAGGATGAAGATAAGCATGGTGAGGGGCTGGATAATGCCGACGATATGTGTGTAAACGAGATTTCCATGGCCTTCGACATCAACGCCGAGTGTGAGCCCATGCCCGACTTGGATGGACCTCCTCCTCTGGTGATGGAAGTGGACCACAATGAGCTGGACGAGCTCACCACTGAGGAGCAAATGGTGCTTAATAATTGTCGTCAGCTGCAAAAGCAGACGGAGTTTCTCAAGGATTTGCGACCAGTTGACGGAAACTCCAAGCTGGAGTACTGCTACAGGCCGATGGAGAAGATTTCCCAGTTTTGGGCCGGACCCTCACATTGGAAGTTCAAGCGCGCCAGCAAAGATCCGCAGGATAACCAGACTGTTCGCACGGAACGACCCAAGTTTTCGTCTAATCAAAACGTCAACCGTAGAGCCAAGACAGTGACTTATGACAATGTGACTGAGGGCGCCTTCGAACAGCAGGATTCTACCGATTCTACCAAAAAGCAGCGCCGGGTGAACTTTAAAAAGTGGGACCACAGAAAACTAAAATTGCCTACACACTTCAATTTGGACCCGGACCTTTTCTTTAAATACGATTCAGCACCCAGCATAAAATTGTCGAAGCGCTTCGGAGAGCCTGATTCGGATGAGGGTGGAGATCTTGGGATCGATATGGATGCTGACATGCATCACAGTGCTGATAACGACCAGGATCTATTCAATAACGAAATTTTTACTGATGCTGTCCCCGCCGACGTGAGCATTATTGAGGCGATGGCCAACGAAGGATCCAACGGCATGTTGGGTGCGAACGATATGAGTCTAACCAAGATGAATGCTACCTGTGATAACTCAGTCATGGAAATTGGCACTGAGTTTGAGGGTGCTCCGCTGCAGGTTAGTTATCCAAACCATTTAACCTCTGAAACTTGTGCCCTGACTTAACTAAAATATTTAATTCTTAGGTTACCAAAGTAAACATACCATTCGCAAAGAAAGCCAAGGTGATCGACATGAAAAATCTAAAAGAGTCCTGCAACTCCCTGATCCAGGAACAACTTCTTAACGATGTCCCTGAGGAGACGATACCCTCGCATCCAAGGAAAAAGAATGAACAATATGCGAAAGGTGTAGCAAGTTTCCAGGAGGTGTACGAAAAACTGCCCAACCAACTGACCCCCAAAATGGCGGATTCGTTGTCCCCGGCGGTTGCTTTCTATTCGGTTCTGCATTTGGCCAACGATTCAAAGCTGCGCCTTATTCCACAAGAAGACTTGAAGGACTTTAAAATCCGTAAAATCTTGGACTAAATACTTTGAATAATTTTTTAATTTATCTATTTCTGTTAAATTTATATTGTTAATTTATAAAATAAGAACCTTGACTCATTTAAAAGGTCCAATCAAAGCACATACCCGTGATCGTTTTTCAATGCAAATACATCAAGGAAGTTAGCATTATATTTAACGTTTAAGGTATATAAATAACGTCTAAATATGTGGTGAATACAAAGTTCTGTATTCAGATGAATGAATCAAAACTTTCGCATTAGTTTTGGATGTTTATGTTGTGATGGCGGCTCAGACAGAAAGTAAGAAGTAGATTGTTTTTTGCTTCTGTTGCTCTTTCATTTACATACGAATATCAGTGTACACTGAGAGAAATTAATAGTTCTTAAATAAAATAAAACGAAAATAGTAATTTTATTTTAAAAACAAGCGATTGTTTCCCTCGTACTGAAGAATTCGCGTTTAATTTTACTGCAATCGTACTTATCCTTTGTAATCGATCACAATATATTTACATCTTGTTAACAGTGTAAAATGAGGCGAAATGGGAATGTAAATCGCAAGGCGTTTTCCTGACGTTTTTAGTTGCAAGTGGTTTTTGTCGCCCCTGAAGAGGATTTTCCTTTGCACTTGTGTATGTGGGACACATGTGTGTCTGTTGGCTGCGGGTGTGTTTGTGTTTGTTGGAAAAGTTCGTTGTTTACAGAGCGCTTTTAGGCGCCGCTTGCTTGTGTGTGTAATTGCATATTATTTGCATAAATATTTGCCAAGTACTAAGTAACGTAGGGCGTCATACAGATTACACTCTGTACATATGGAAGACTAGAACAACAACATCAGCGACATAGATCATTTGAAAGCGTTCCACAAAAGTTTGACTTTACCAATTTACACAGTAATCAAAGTTTTCAAGTCAAATGTTGGATTCAACCTTCCATCATTTTCTGTATTTTAAAAATTTGGTTGTTAAATTTAAAATCAAAAACTCTGATGCTTCCAAAATGTTTGATTGTCATTTAAAAAATACAACAGCTCTACAATTTTTAAACATTTTTTGATCTTTTCTTAATAACACGTTTTTCGCTGAAATTATATTGTAATTAGAAAATATATGTGTATTTTAAAAGTACTTAACTGTTTTGCGAATGGTTTCCTAGTAAAAGTTTCCGTTGTTAGCCAATTTTCCGAAAATAACACATTTTTAATTTTACTTTGCTCACTGAAATAATGTTGTTAAATAATTTGAGAGCATGCATTTTAAAAATGTTGACTTTTATGGCGGAATTTAAACATATTAGGCTAACCCGTTTACCACCCACAAAAATGGTATCCTCGTAAAGTGCATTTTCGTGTTGAATTTTCAATGCTGCATGCAATTAACCGAAATAATATGTTTCATGTAGGGAGTATAACAATTTCAGGCAACACACATTTCGGTACATTAGGAGTTGAAAAGTTAATTATCAAAGCCAACATCAACAAAGTGTGGAGACCAGGTGGAAAAGGGCGGTTCGAGGATGTGGTGATGGGGTTAATGGCAATGACTGTCATCACACAACAGGTGGGACCCCAAATGTCCTTGCCTCCTGCGGATTGTTTGTCTTTGGCCATGATATTTCTCCTGCCCATTCCCAGCTGCCATTCTCATCTGACTTTCTGTTTCTTGTTTGGTTTCGGTTTAATTTTCTAACATTTGTTGCTTAATCCCATAATGGGCAACAGTTTCCAGACACGGATGCGGTGGGCTCCCAAGTTGATAATTGTTGGCAGTTTTAGTGGATCGGTGAGTTTTATGCAGAAAAACCTATCGAAAAAGTTGTATGCAGAGATTTGAAAAGTTTAAACATGAATGCAAATGATGGTCGGTAAAATGAGTGGGATAATGTAGGAAAACATAATTATAAAAATAAATTAAAATTCTTTTAGGAGTAGCGTATTACGATATTCAGTTATATATACTCCCACCAAAATTAATAATAAACAATTTTCTAAGTTTTTACTCCATCTGAGTTATTTATTTGTAGCATAGATCGAGTAAAATATGTTTGCTTTTAAGTATTCCTGCTCTTTTATTTACATTCATGATGTTACATTCATTAAAAGGTATATATGCGGATATACTGATATATACGCGGGAAAAGATTTTGCACAATTTTCACCGAGAAATGGCATTCAGCTGGATATGGATGTTACCACAAAGTGTAATTTCATTATCATATTTTAGTTTGGTAAACAATAATTTCAATGATGGTGTAAATTAAATATACAAAAGTGTTCTAACGACATTCAGCTTTATGCTTGTTTGTTTTGTAATTGATTTCTCCTTTTATTAAAATACATCGATAAAATTTCAATAGACAATGTTCATCGTATATTTATATATATATATATATAGTCGTATAATATAATAGTTGATATACATTTATTTATAACTTGTAGCACACAAAATATAACAAGTGTTACAGTAATACAGCTTTCGGGGGCCTCTATGTTTTTCAAACACTTCCATCGTAACATTAAATCGAAATTCGCTTACAAGTTTAGAAACGAAGAAGTTCTTTCATTAATAGAATATTTTTTTTTAGCTTTTTAGCGTTAGTATAACAAATTGCGCTAATTTTTAAAAGTTTTCATAATATTTTTATATACATTGAGTCTAAAAGTTTTTGGGGCAATCAAATAAAAAGTTCTTTAATTGAGCATATTAGGAATAAGGAGGCTGTACTATTTCGATGGGTTGTTGGATTTACATACATAAATTTTAAAAAATAATACAAAATATAAAACATTTTGAAGAACTTTATAAAAAAAAACGCAACTATAAATTATTGAAAATGGTACACTTGTAAACTAACTCTAAGTCGAAATGGTTGTTTTACCTTGTTTTACCTGCGCATTAAAGTTAAAGTTTACGGAAAACGTATATTTTTTAAGTTTTAGTTTATTTTAAAAGTGGCTCAAACCCAAGATTTACACATAAATGGTTAATAATTTTTATTAGATATATGTTTTATAGTATGTATTTCATAGCCCTTGCCTCCTTGCGATCTCAAAATGCTTTCAAAAACTTTGTCTGACCTTGGGTTTTATATGTTTTCTGTATCTTATTTGGCTTTGGATATTGACCGTGTAGCTTTCTTCCGATATCTTTTAATTGTTGCCATTCTCCTGCAGTTCCTTCACATGGCTGTTTTTCAATAATTTAGTTCTGTGTCTTGGGTGGGACCGATGAAGTTTCCCCAGGAGTCTGCTACATTTTCAGAAAAACGTTTGGAATCAGGGAAATTCATTTTTTATATAATTTTAAAACCCACCTTTTGCTCAGAGGGAGCCTTTCCAGTGCTTCGTCCCCATCTCAAACGCATTGGTTTACGGATCTCTCGCTGGAACTCGGATGCATCATTATTCAGGTCCGCATCGGTATCTTCATCGTTGGCATAACTGGCCACATTTTCTGGAGATTCGTACTGCTGCAAGGCCATAAGCATCCGGCGCATTTTCTCCGAGTTCAACACCGAGTTGTACCATTGCGAGCGTTCCATCTTGAAAATAAAAATGAGTAATGATTTCATATTGATCAAAAAAATTCTAGCAATAAAATTTGCAACAACTCATCTTTAATCTTCTTTTAAGGATGAGGGACAGAACTCCGTTTGAATAATATTATCATATAAAATATCACTAAAACTAAAGTTATTACAAATAATTGACGTTTTTAAATCACTTATAGAGGTGACTAAAAATATTTTCCAATATATTTTAAGTCCACAATCCTAAAAACAAGTTAATTTTTTTAAGATTCACTTTTGGATACCTTGTTATAAAATTGATTTCTTTTGCAATTTGTTTCCTTTTTAAGACGTATTTAAAAAAATATCATAAAATTCATAAAAAAGAGACTTTTAACTTGCTATTCTAAAAAAAATCTTTAAAAATAGCCTACCTATAATGAAATTAATGACAATTACCTGTTCGTTATCAGCATTGTTTGTGTCAAACTGAGGAACACTTCGTCCCCAGCGAAGACGCTGTGGCTTCCGCACCACCCGCTCGTAGAGACCATCGTAGTCGGCACTGAGATCGGAGTCCCCCTCGGAACCCAACTGCTGCTGCTGTTGCTGTTGCTGGCTATTGAGGGTAAGTTCCCGCTCCAGAAGGTCATCGTAGGCGGTCCGTCGCATCTGGGGCAAATTGGGATCCCGCCTGCCAAATCGCAGGCGCAGGGAGGGCGACCTTATGGGCTTCTGGTTGACATCGCCGAACCAACGCTTCTCCACAATATTGTTCAGCATGTCCGGATCACTGCGTCCAAACCGGAGACGCAACGAGGGCGAACGCTGGGCCTTGCGTTCCACCTGATGATTGGGGAAGACCACGGGTCCGGCGTATTCGCGTTGCAGCAGATTATCATATAGATTGCTCAGGGGAGTGCCTATAAAAGAGTCTTTAGAGGATTGCTTCTCGGAGGGCGACTGCAAGGGATGGTCACCTTGAACTGGGGACACCTCCGCCTGGGTGGCATGCTGCATCTGGAGAGTCACCAAGCAGATGAGGGCCAGGGCACAGCCTTGACTCAGTTGTCGCTTCAAGTGAAACATTTCTACTTATCGCTCTTGCCTTCCGTTGATGAGAAACTGTAAGGAAGAAGAACCAGGATGAGAGGACCAGGATGAGGATGAGAAATTACAAAAATATGTAATATAAAGGATATGCAGCTGTCATCATAATTACAATTCTACACAAATAAATACGATGGTACAATTTCCTTTTTCTGATGAAGTTTAAAAATGTAGAACAGCAAAATAATACCTATCAAGGGTAAAACCGTTTCCCAAAAAAAATAAAGACAGAAAGACCATGGTAAACTTTTAAAATGCTTTTAGCATTAATTTAACAAAACTTCAGGGTTAAACGCAAAAAAATTAGAATACATTGCGTTATATATTGGTTTTTTCAGAAGGATCATAAATTTAAACGTTTTGACAGCAGCGAATTTTTCTTAAGTTTTAATTTCTGCCACAATTTTTTTTTACCCATTGTTTTTTTTATGTATGGACTTAGTCTTAAATGGGAAATCAAAGTTCATTCCGAACTACTGTATTTCAGATCAAAACCCTTTTTAAATTTCTGTTCCCTTATACAAAGAAGGTTTGGCAAACACTGAAATTGAAAGCGGCGTTACTTACATTTTTCTAGTAAAATATGTATTTTGTCCACTGCACAGCAATTTATGAACGAAAATTATTCATGACTGCACTTGAATGGGGTCGCATATTCGAAGTTTTTCAATGCATTTCTTTTTTCGTGAATTGTTAAAGGTTAGATATAAAAAAACCCAACAGCTGCGCCAATGCCACCATTAGTTGCCACCGTTTTTATAGAAATGTATATATTTTTCCAAATGATGTCATGGGTTAATGGCTTGCCTAATGGCCGATGGTGTGGGATTTTCCATTATTAAATATTTAAAAAAAAAATCAATAGCGCAGAAATATTTTCTTTGGCCTCAACATAGACGTGAGCTAGACAATGCAAAGGACCCTCATGCATTTCATATCAACTGTAAGGCCTTCCGTTCATTGTAATTCGTTTCAGGCGTCATATGTTCATTTTACAGCAAAGAGAGTAAGACCAGGAAAGTGGCAATTGAATTATTTATAAGAAGAAACACAGCACAGCCATGGGTTAAAGTGGGACGGACGAGCTGCAATTGGAGGGTTGAGTCTTGATGAATTCAGTCAGGATGCTGATAGATGGCTTACCTTAAGGGCAGTACACCAAAGGCAAAAGAAAGAAATTCTTAGAGCGAAGTCCTTATGCCGAGAAGTGTCTAAACAATGGGTCTTAAATGAGTATGCAATATTATGCACAGCAGTCTCTCCACAGGAAGTGACACTTTCCCCCAAAAGGGGTTGAAATTTCCACTTTTGTTTTAGCTTTTTTCCCTGTCGTTGCAGGCGGAAGTTGAAAGTTAAGCCTTTGCAACAGCATCGGCAAAAAGAAGGATTGCTTGGGGCGTTAAGTGCTGGCGAAATATTTTGTTAGGAGCTGACTGCGGATGGCTGGCGATGCAACATCTCGTATACGTGATAGACTGCGTATACGTGATGTCAGGAAGGCGAACCGGAAATTGAATTGTAGTTAAGCAAGGGGCACGTTTCACAAAATACCGCCACCATGATGGCTAATAAGTAGATCACGAGACTGCTTTTAAAAAAGCATCATAAATATTTATTTGAAGTCAGAAAAGAGCGGATTTTAAGCACTTAAAATTGACTTTAACAGATAATTAAGAGAAACTATTTAAGAATCATTTAATAATGGTAATACGTACTATGTTATAATAATAAAATCGGATACGTTTATGGTATTGAATAACCATGCTGACTAAAACCCGCATTTCTATACTACATACGTATTTATATTCTCCACCTTGGATTTTTTCTAATTTAAGATGTACTCCTTAAAATCTATTGAATCCCACTTAATCGTCTATATATACCATCTTATTTTTTATGATTTACCATTCGCCCAGCTCACAGCCATCCATCTTTTCTGATGTCTGTCCAAGCCTTAATCGAATTGACTTTCGCTCCCCCTTTTCTGCCTTTCTCTCGTTTCGGCCAATGATATCTCGGAAATGTCCGCCGGAGAATGATTTGTTGGGCGGAAGAGTGTTGGCCAATTGCCCAGCGGAGTCCGACCACTCGGTATGGAAATTCGGTATCTGTCTGTGTTTGCAAGTGGGTGTTTGGCCGATGAAATGTGCTCCTAGACTGCGCGACATTTGGGACGTTTGTCAAAATTGAATGTGATTTATCATCGTTCTCTGGGGATGCCTTCTTGTTGGCTTTTGACGAATGACGAATGAGTTGTGCGATATCTCCTAGATAATGATGCTATTTACGTCCGAATATGCCGTTTGTTAGTGGGAATGGTAGGCAGATCACAGTTTAGCAGGCTTTAAAAAACCAATGTGTCACCCAATAAATGGTACATGACAGGACGAATATTTTTGGGCTCTTAAATTGGTTGGAGTAATACGCTTGATTGACACATAATAAGCAATCCCATTAACACATTGTTGAGCATCGAGGGTCTGATAAGTGCCAAATGGAGAAGGTTATCCAAAAACACACTCCACATCAAACAAAAAATTTTTCGGAGAATTTAAAAATATCATAAAAAATACTGAAGCGATATATTATAAATAATATACTAATAATAATAATATAAACAACTTTTAATTAAACATTTTTAATTCGAGCAGAATTTTAATTAGTCATGTAATATTAACTAAACACTAAATATTATAAGTAGTATATAAGCATGGTCGCATGTAGATCAAATCGAATTGCAACCATGTTAAGATCTTCAAATATTTTACTGGTGGTGTACTAAATATCAGTCTACTATTTCAACCTTTTCTATGTTGGGAAGTGTGATTTTTTTCCCCAACATCTTCTTAACCGAAGCGTGAAAAACACATTGACGACGTTTAAATAGCCTTTAGGGCATAGCTTAACTAATACATTTAACGCCCCCAAAACACAGACTTTCGCTCAGGCATACCCATACCAAAAATTCTTACCCAAAACCCTCCTACCCAACAAACACACACATGCACAACAGGTTGTTTTTTGCTCATGTCGAGACTTTGACGAGGCTCTTTTTCCCTCTTATTTGTGTGACACACCAATTTTATTTGCCTTTTATTTAACAATTTTTATTTCGCTGTGCGAAAAAGGTCATCTGTGGCTGGTCAGTCGGTCCCGAACGCACCACCACCCCCTTTAGGCTTTAACTATCGCCCTTTCTGCCCCCAAAAAAAAAGGTTACTGTGCCTGGGCTATCTAGCTGGCTTTATGGGACCCCATCTCTTGGAAAGGGCATTAAAACGTTTTGACAAACACATTAGATGCCTTCGTCCTGGCCTGGTGTCCTTCTCCTAGGACCCTTTTTCCCAGGACCTCCTTGGGTTGTAATCTTTTGTGTTTTATCAACATATTTGATGAGACTTTGCTGCCGTTGTTGCTGGCTGACATTTTGTGGTTTTTGTGCTGCCTACTTTGTGGCTTTTGGGCGTTAATCATGCACCCTGTGCTGGTCCAGCCGTGTGCTTAGTTTTTTGTGCCCAAAAATGTTTATAACTAATGAAATTAAATTGGATGGCATTTAGCGGATACCTTGGGCGTTTCGCATTAATATACAATAAAATGTATACAATTTTAAGAAAAATAATCTATATTAAAATTTCTGCAATGTTTGGTGTAAATATTATAAGTTCTTTTTAAAAAACCACATAGTTTTTCTAAAAATACCTCTTTAAGCAAAAAATTGTTTGTACCAAGGGAATGTGCATTTTTTCATTTAGTCCACACAGGCATTAATTAAACTCAGCAGGTCGCAGCTGCTGCATTCGAATGCGATACATGGAAACACCTCCCACGTCCTGGTCTATATCTGCATTCCTTTGAGAACAGCCGTGGGATTGTGTAGGCGCCAAGTTGACTGTTCCGAACCGAAAATAAACAACACCGACAAAGTCATGTTGATTAAATTTTTTGCCACATTTTCTTGCTCCTCCGAAGTTGGTTTTTGCTGCTATAATAATAAATACATTGGTACAGTTTGAAGGAATGGGTCAAATTTATATATAGTGATTGTCCAAAAGTGGGTAAAAAGACCAAAACTTGTATAATGAAGGTCAAAGTTGTGATAAACTTAGGTGCGTCCTCTGGGGTAAACAATTTGCCGGGCATTATCGCATTTTGTCAGGAGAATTAACTTATTTGTTATGTGTCTGCAAGGCAAATTATGAATATGTTTGCCTCGTGTTTTATTTGATTTCTTTGGAGAAGAAATAACTTGTTTAGAAAATCGATATTTCTACAGTAAGAGTGAGTACGTGATAAAGTTGATAAGCAATATACAAATACTACTTTAATTTTCAAAGGAACTTTGCTTTAAAAAAGTTCACTAAATCAAGAACAATAAAACTCTTTACCAAATAGACCAGCAAGCCCAGTAAAATTGACCAATTTAATAGTTTTATGGTCGCAACACATTGTCAATGAAATAGCAACTCTCCCAACAACCAAGCACACAAAACTTACCATCTTATGGTTGTTTTACTAATTAATTACTATAAAGTAGTAACCTAAGCCACAATAAAATACACGTCACTATTTTTAATAATTTTTTGCTGAATTTATATGCGTAAATATTAATAGTACTTGAACAAATACTAAAAACAATTACAGCAAAATTGATCTACATCCACTTTTGAAATTTCTCCTCTCAGACTGATAGACTGACCTCTTCAGTCTGCAAACAGGACTTGGAAATTCCATCACCCCTCAGGATGTTGGTAATTTGGCCAAACTTTGTTCAACACGGCCAGACACTCAAAGCTGCGACCTTGGCGACTACAGTGCGGCTACGTGATGCCGGAAGCAGGAAATGAGTGTAATTTTCGGTTTGTTGTTTAGCATAGAAATGGCAGAAGCCGATTGTTGTCTTGGCATCTTCTGTTTATGTTTTCCACTTGGCCCAAATCGTTTTGTTGCTCCAGGGGAGGTGCGATTTTTTTTCTAATTTGCCTTTTCCCTCACTTGTATGTTACACCTGCAGTTAGGCCTTAAAGTACAATGGCCTTAAAAAACTGACTTTAAAGAATTTGCAAAGCTTTTGCATTGATTGATTGGCTGCCGTCTGCTGTCTCGGTGGTTTTGTGAGCTGAAAGAATTCGGGTCAGGACCCCGGATATTACAAAGGAATTCGAACAAGGCAGGGTGACAAAAAAAAAAAAAAGTACAAAGTGCCGGTCCCAATGGGGCTTAACTTTGGTGTCGGGAGTTCACATTTATTGGTGGTAAAAAAGAGGGTCGCTGGATTATACCCACAATTTGTTTGTTCATTTTTTTTGCTTGGGTCAGGCATCAACAACAATATATCTTCGGGTAAGCAAATCAAATAAGAAAGTTGTATTGAAGTTTAGTTTTTTTTCATGTATCGACTGGAAGGTTACCCCCAAATGATTAATACTTATTAAATATTTCGATCTTACATAATAACAATTACTGAACTAGTATTTTTTATCAATTTTAAGTTAGGTAACAAACTTTCTATTCTTAAGACACCTTTACATCCTAAATACCTCTCTCAAAAAAGTGCAATCCCCTCTTAAACCTCGAGTGAAATCAGTTTCCAAAGAACCTTTTTGGTCCATCCATTTGTAATCATTTACATAAGCAGCTTTATCAGCTTTAAGTGCAAGCCCAAAAAGGAAAATTCAGACAAATTTGCCAGTATTTGTACTTGATGATGCGTTTAACTTGTAGGTCTTTTGATTTAAAATGTTTTGCATAATCTCGAAGCGAGTAACAACTGGCCCCGTGTCAAGTCAAGGATTTAAGCCTTACAGCCTGGACTAAACCAAAGGAGACTGAGGGACAAATGGTGATTAGGGACCTTTGACCAAAAATTAATAGCCATGTCCGAAGTGAAAGTCGACAGACCACATGGGTCATCAATTTCTGCATGTTGGGCCGTAAGAAAAAACCTAAAACACAACCAAAAACTCAAATTACAAATAACAATAAATAAGCACTTAAGCTCAAATATAAAGTCCTGCGAAAGAACAAAACCGAAAAGAGGGAAAAAGCAGCGACAGCAGGCACACAACCCATATCCAATATAAATTCATCAATATCCACTTCAAAATGTCTGCCCCCAAAATGCCCCACAAATTTATATGCCCACGGAGGCGTGGAGCAGGCATATGAAAAATCTAACAAAATATATTACACATATAGATTCATTTTTCCCCTGCTGCTTTTGAGAGTCAAAAAATGTCTAAGATTACACAGCAATTGATGTCTTTTTTGCGGGCCTTTGTCTAATAACTTTTCGAAGCGGAAAACGTTTTAAAGCTTAAAGGAAAAATAAATCTAAGTGTGGGCGTTTGGATTAAATCAGTTTAACATACCGCTTCTCATGTTTTTGTCATTATCAAAGCGTACAAATTGTAAACTTATTGCCCCTCAACCCACATAATCTTTAGTTGATAATATCTCTAGACGGAAACTTTTTGGCAGTAAGCATAAGTTGCGGAAAAGAAACTTTGGTTTTTTACCGGGCTTACTTTGTTCTATTTTTGGCGAAAATCTGTCGAGCTTCTTAAAAAGGTTTTACTACTGAGTTGGCGTTATTAAAGGTTACAAAGTTTTACCAAACTTTCTTCATTCCGCATATTGTATGGTATTTAAATGTGTAAACGATTTTACAATTACTTCATATATTATTTCCGAATTGCATTCTCATTTTTATTTTTACTCAAATATTAAATATTAAACTATTAATTTCAAGAAATGGCAAACTCACTTTCTGCGATTCTTGTTCGAGAATTAATTTTTTATAATTTAAACAAGACCAGGAAAATAAGATAAGGTTTAAAGAAACCTAAATAAAATGTTTCGTTATTTAATTAGTTTTCTGTCTAGTCAGAAATGTGTTTTTGCAGACATAATAAAGTTTCCACTTGAAGATTTATAAAGATTTAATAATGGATCTTAACTCTCCCAGCCATCCATCATAATCTGAGTTAAGTTGCTATTTAGTCCAGAGTTTCCACTGCAGCCAGGTGAGCTGATTGACCCAAGGCTATGGGTCCACCACAAAGTGCAGCCAATGTGCCAATAATGGCAATGAAATGTGCCCCCCGAGGGGAAATGGGAATCCCACTTCAAGTCTGGCCGCCTTGCCAAGGCTCAGTCATTTGGCTTCGTGGCACGCAGCAACTCAGAAGGACGGACGATATTGCCTGATGATGGCCATAACGGCATTGATGGTTTTATTTATAAACACACGACTTATTGGTCTGTCTACGCCGCAGACGAATAAAAACAAGAAAGTAGTTTCGAGGTAAAAACTATCTTGGGAATGGAAGCTACAAAGAACGCGTGGGAAAAGATGTTACTTAAGGGAGATTGAAATACCTTAAAATTTAACTGGGATATCGTATGCCACCTTTTATAACATATTTTAGTTATTCAACTTTAAGAATCCATAAGAAATATATTGGTAATGTGTTCAATTTAAAGGAGCATTTTTAGAGTATCGTTTGAAAATTTAAAAATGCATAAGTTAAGAATTTCACCATAATAAGTTTCATAGGGGTAAAAAAAAATAGTCGCACAGTGTTAATTATACTATGTCAATTACAGTTATAAATCGATTATGCCGGTTTTAAATTTAAAGGACCTTTTCTGTTTTCGGTTTGGGGACAGAATTCGCATCTGTAATTTGTTGCACCTGCACGTATCGGCCATCAGGACATTATTTTTGCTGTTAACTTGCCATAAAATATGGCCATAAATCGCCGTTGACAACTTATTGAAAAGCGTAGATAAAGCAGCATCCAGCTGACACCCCACCAACCTCAAAATTTTTGTAGCTCCTCTGTTGTTTGTTCATTTGGCATTAACATAATGTCGGGGCACGTGCTCCGCTCCCAGTATTAAATGTTAAATGTTGCCTAACAATAGGGCGTTGGGTTTTCGAGGGTTTTACTGGGGGTTTTTTACCCGGAAAACTGTTCACCACTCGGTGGTGGCAAGCGTGAAATTGAAATTTATGCTCTAATTACAAATGAATGCCCCGAACAGTAGGCTTTCATTATTGTGTAAGCGGCTTGCGAGGCTAATGCGCGACTCAAGTCAAGTCAAGTGTTTGTCCTTTTTTCTGTGGTTTTGTGATTTTGAGAAGCAGCTTAGTGGCTTGAATTTTCAGACTTGGCTAATGAGAGTTGAGCTTTTATCAATTTTTAAGTACTTTCTTGGAGGAGACACCGACATGGTGGCCAAAAAGGCTTTTGTGGTAGAATTATTTGCCTAATTTTGGCAATTAGGTATTAATGAATATTTAAGGGAATATGAGAAAATCGATTAGCAGAAATTCTGTTTAAACGAAATTTATATAACAAGAAAGTAGTTAATTAAGGAAACTTATATTAGTAATTTAGTCGGTTTGAGCTTCAAATGTATGATTTATTGTGCTTTTGTTTTATTTTAAATTTTACAATTACAAATATTATCTGTATTCATAAATTGTATCGAATTGCATTATGGCCAGCGAGGGCCTTTTAATTAATCCTCACAAGTGGAATGTTTAATTAAATGTGGGTCCTTCCAAAATTGCCTTAGATCTGTCTAAACTTTAGACTCTAAAGCCTGAGTAAAATGATTGAAGAAGGCGTTCTTTTGAAGTGAATGTTGGCGTTGTTCAAGTACTCGACCTGTCAATGTCCAAATTCGCTGTTTCAATTCCAAATTCGATGTGAGGCACCAAATCACTTTGTCGGTTCAGCTTAATGCCGCTACCTTTCTTCCTTCTTACTTTTTGTCCCCGACTCGCCTTTGACCTTTTTCCTTTTTAGGACTGGACAAAAAAAACTTGAAATTGAACTGGCTAGTGGGGAAGTACCCTGAACACCCCCCCTCCCAGAAGAAGAAGAAGAAGAATAAAGGACAAGTGGGCGTGGCAGTGTAATTACACACGCAATCAAATGGACAAAATCCCTGTGACAGTTTGTGAAAAGTTGTTTTTATATCTTGCCCCGCTGACTGGCAGCCGAGGACATTCTCGGGAACTGTATTGTGTGATCCTTCCATCCTTCCATCCTGCAACCTCGACAGCCAAAGACCACTGTTATTTTGTAGTTCGTTGGGACTTTGCATACGGCTTTGAGGCGGGGGTTCCCCGGCACCGGCATAATTGAAAGCCCATTAACATCGTTTGCACGTTGAAGCGTGAAACAAGCGACAGTTTGTGTTAATTAATTAAATAACTTCGCTCCGGTGAAAGGGACTTGCCGAGTGTTGAAAAAGCGATAGGGCAAATTATGGCCTGACTTGTCAGGGACAAATATTTGGTGATAACGCCTGAGTTCCGCCAAATCGCTCACCATAATACAATTAATTACTTTTAAATGCTTGTGATTTTTTCTCTAAAATGTTCTATTTATTTTTTATTAAATCTTTAATATTGGGAATTTAAAAATAAGTTTTATTTCTATTGGATGCTTGAATACCCCTCTATTCATCTTCTTTAAAAACTTATTCAAGCATTTTAATCCGTTTGTTTTTTGTTGTTTAGTCTACCGTCAACTGACGGGACAGTCCCAAAAATATGCACAAGTATTTGCAAACAAAATTAAGTGTCGGCAACAATTTGCATGAGCAAAACAATAAAACGGCAGCAAATCAAAAGTTTATCATTGCCCAAAGGATTTCAAGAGCAGACAAAACTTTCTGGCGAGTTGAAAAATCTGCTGGTTAGCACTTAGACGCTATTTGCAGGACTATTGTATACAAACTGAAAAAATTAAAAATCCCCAAGCCCTCTTAATCATATAAGAAATCTTAAAGTCCACCAAAATTTATATAAATCCTTCTAACATATATAAATAGAGCTTGTATTCGTTCATAGGCATTGAAAGTACCAAATCGTTTGGTTCAAATGTGGTTTTATATAAATTTTCTTCTTAAATAAAATCCCATTTAATTTTGGTTTATTTCCGAAGCCTGTCCTGACCTTTGCCCCTGAAATGTCAAGGGGCGGAAAAGTTTGAAGCTGAAAATCGTTTACTATCTGGCACTCAGACGCTTTTCATAATTGACTTTTGTAGTGGCGGACAGACTTGTGAAATGCAATTAAAATTGTTGTTCAGTTCGCACCGCCAACTTTCTCTTGGCCTGGCTAATTAGCATGAACTCTTTCAATTCATTTCACATCCGGACAATCATAAATATTTTAGCATTGGGGCGACACAATTGAAGACGACGACCAGGAACAGCTGCCGCCAGCGGATGATTTCCGGTTCCGTTTGCCTGCTCAAACTTTAATTCGAGTTTGTGAATTATGTATAAATGAGAATCCTTGCATTTTACCAGGCTAAACAGTCGGTTTTGAGGAAATGGAACAGCTCCCGAAGGTCCTCAAAAAAAATAAATGGGGTGATGTCGTCGGGAACGTGCTTCAACAAAAACAAAACAGCCACATGCTGCACGCAACATACACAATTTTAGCATTTCGCAGACACAAATGTATTTTTTATGTTGTTTTCTTTTGTTTTGCTTGGTTTTTTGCCACTTATGAGTCCCAAAAGGGCCACGAGGTGTCTGCCATTTTTCCGCTGCTCTATGATTTGCTGTTTGGCCCTTTAATGATGCTAATGTGCAGCTTAGCAGCCATTTTATTGTTGCTCACATTTTGGACTAATCAATTTATGTTCCGAGCTGTCAAAAGGCCACGATCCTGCTGGAATTTAAGTTTGTCTCTGGGCCACGAAAAGGCCTTGACGACCCACCAAGGAGGTCACATGTCGAAGCCATAAAAAATACAATGTTCATTGTTTTGTGCTCCGACTTTATATATTAGCATACCGTTGGGAAAATCGTAAAATATATTTTGAAAGCTAGCTTTGAGATATTAAATAAACTGGTTGGCTTAGGCCATAAAATTATTATAGATTATTTTAGGTTTTTTATCCTTAATACTAAGCATGTTTGTGGTATGACTAGAAAGTTTGAGCCATGAACTACATAAGTAAAAAGAAAATATATTTTACTTTAAAGTTTTTAAAACATATAATATTGGTAATGTAAACTAATGCATTTTAAACTTATAATTGCTTTCTACTCTTTTCTTCAAATTTTAAAATATTTTATCAATATTCTTCTCAGAAATATTACTTATTTTTAAAGGTATAGATGTTTGTCCAAATTTTGGTATAAACTTGTGCATGCATTTAACTATTAAGTACCTAAAATTTCTTTTAAAATGAAACAACAAACCAATATCAAAGAATGTTCCAAAAAATAAAACTAAACATATAAATCAAAAAAGAATAAAATAAGGCAAGTCAATTTAGTTTTTATGGCCGCCACAAAGCTTTAACTTGTTTGAACAATCCAACTTTTAGCTACACTATTCCGGTCATTAATTAAAATGCAATCACAAAGGCGGCAATTGTCTAACTAACTTGGTCGGAAAAACACAATTTAAACAATGGAAATGTGGAGTGAAAACGGAAGGATATCTTGCGGGTATGGATGATGCCATGGTCAATAAAAGAGCTCGGAGGACAGGAAATAACTGCAATTACAATATGAAACTTAATGCCTGGCTAAATATAGAAACGGGGACAACTAGCTAAAGCCAAACTAAGCCGGATTTCTGACACTTTAGCCCCCTTTTGGTGGTCCAATTCGTCGGGTTATTAAATAGAGAGAAAGAGCCTGCGGCAAAGGCGGTAATGTAGCTATATAGCAAAGTAGCAAAAAGCAAAACCCAAACCAAAAAAACCCCAAGGATACTTTGGGGCGACCATTATGGCAAATCCCTTTAGTTTGCCGCTCTCGTAGCCGTTTCTATTTGCACATCGTTTTGTAATGTAATGCGAGTTGTTGCGACAAATTGCTGGGGATTTGGAGCCACTCGAATGTCTGCCCCCAGCGGAGGCTACCCCTAACCCCCAGTTGGTGAACCATTTTTCCAAGGGTCGGGAAATGGGAACATGGAACTTTAGAGCTTGGGATGATGGGCGATTGGTAGCGTCAGTCGGTCGGTTGAATTGTAAACCGTAATGTGGCATGCAGTCGGACTTAAGAGGTGAATGGCTTGGGCTTAATGCCGCTTGCAACATCTATTTTTCTCCATCTTTCCCCTCATTTAAGCAAATTTCACACTAAGCTCTCGGTAGTAGGGCACTTTCGGTCTTGGGTTCACCACCGGCTCCCATTGCAAACCGAAAGGCGAGACTGTTGTTCTTCAGTAGCCAGCTCTGTAAGACCTTGTTTGCGACGCCTTCCATTTGCAGTCGCCTTACCACTCTAACTCGGTTTCAATTGCAGTTTAGGGGGCTTGAACAAGAACAAAGCTATCTAGTTCTTCTCTTGCCTGAGTGTATTTAAGGCTTTTGGTTCAACAAGTACTACATGGTGAAAATGTTAGCTTGTTTGCAACTTTATAATAAATACCAAATAAATAATAATAATACAATCCCGAAGCTGGGATACCCTTAAATATAGTGTGGCAAAACAATCGATAAGCCTATCGATATAATCGATAGTATGAAAATAATGATTCTATATAAGTATTAGATTTAGTTACAAATATATATGGTTTTATTTGCTAAGCATTATGATTTGACACAACAAGTTCATGGTCTAATATTTTTATCTTTTGAGGAATATTCAAGACATATGTAACTATTATCGATATTATCGATAGTTGTACTTATAATAACTTGAAAATAACTTGTTCAAGAAGAACACTAATTGTCAAAAATGTAAGATTTAACGAACTCTGTTCATGTCAATATGTAAATCCATCTAGAGCCGTAAATAATGATCTGTAACTTAAAACCTACAAGGGTGCAGTGCCGAACAATTGTAATCTTAAGTACAAGCCATTTGAGCCTGACCATAAATATAGTTCTCACCCTGTACAAAGGGTCGTCTTGCGGGAGACCGTTGATAAGGTTATGTGTCTCTGCGTAGACCATAGATAAGTATATCATAAAAATTTCATGTTAGATACGTAAGCAAAGACTTAGAAAAATAAAATCAGTTTTAATTCAGAACTCAAACGTGAAGGTTGTTTTTCTTAAATAGGAATCCCTTCCATATCTAATAAAACGAATTATTTAAAAAAAAAGTCTTTAAAAGTGAGGTAAAAATCAAATATTATTAATTTGGTTCTTTTTTTTTGTTAAAGCTGTTCCTTGCTCTGAGTGTATTACTGTATTATATTGTTCAAATGCCAAATAAACCACTTTGAAATATAAATAGGCTAAATTAATGACATACTCTCCTCTTGAGGAATTTATTTGAGGACGGTGAAGTACCCTCAGATTAGACACATTAAACGCTCCTTACAGTTGGCATCTGCAATCACAAGCATTTATTTCCAAACCGAGTACAAAATCAGACCAGTTTCGCCCACCTGAGGCTAAAGTTACTGACACCGCGAAGGCATTCATTAAATTAACTCTGGAGGGTTTTGATCGATGGGGCACTTTCTCAGTTCCCCACAACCAATATATGTAATTAATAATCCGGTCTGGAGAGCTACAGTCAAAGTAAACGGCGGGTAGCATTCGAAGGCATTTCATTAACAAATTGCAAGGAGCACTCAACGTGAGTTAAGTGTATCGAAGGAAATGGAATTGTGTTTTTCGCAGCGATCCATAAATTGTATAAGCATTTGCATTTGCATTTGAATTTGAATTTGAAGAAGTGCACGCCAGGTCGCAGGGAAATTACGTAAAGAGGTTGCCTGGCAGGGTTTCATTGACATTTACATAAGCTCATATTCATATCCATATCCCAACAAGGGATCTCCTTTACGCTTTGCTAAATAAGTAGTTGAAAGTTTTGTCACAGACAAAAGTATCTAAACTTAGCATCGCTAGTGAATGGCTAGTGTCATTGGCATCCCGCAGTACGGTTCACTAATCGGGCCATTACTTTCCATATTTGTTCGCTTTCATTGGGGGTCAAGTGGAAAAGAGGGACCCACTCTTTTGACAGGTGGGATAACAGCAGTACGGACAATACTTTCAGTTCGGTACCCATTTTCCATTTCCCATTTCCCACTTGCCATTGACAAACCAAAGTCCATTGCTATCACAAGTGGATCAGAATGAGGGCGGGTTTACCATGTGTTTTTTTTATACCCAAGCTATGACAAGTGTCTAGACAAGAGTGAAAATGCATTTGTGTTTGGCCAACCGGCACTTTCGGTTCAACGGAAATTATTCAAATGATTGGCAACTTTAGTTTGGAATTCTCGTTTGAGTAGCTTAACTAAACCGAATGCATTTGGTTTGGTAACTGATTACGAAGTTGAACAAATAAAAGGAGTCATATTGAATTTATTTTACCACCCGATACTCAGTAACTTTATTTTCAATACTACCAGTTGACTTTAATTGTAATTTTATTTATTTGTATTTTATTGAAATTAGTTTTGGCTTAGCAGAAAAGTCATAAATAATTAACGAGAGCTTATAAATACAGAATATCACGGGCAATTAATTTGTAATTGTTGACAAATGCCTAATTCCAGGGAAAAATTACCATAAAAATGTTCTTGTTAAACTTTTATTAAAGAATAATTGAAAAATGTTTTACAAACATTTAAATAAATCCGGGAAAAATTATTTCTTTTAAATTGCCTTATCAACCATATCTTTTGTATTTATATTCTTTAAAGTTCTTGTTTTGGTCTTGCAAGGTACAGTGATTAGTAGTGATTAGAAAATATTTTCTGCTTAGTAACAAATCACTATCGATTGATTCCCATTTGTTCGCACTCCCCACAATTTGTCTTCCAGTTTTCGCTTTCAAATCGCCTGCGAACTTCAATTCGTTTATTTCTTCTTTGATTTTTTTCAGACACAAATCGATAGCTTAATTAAGCGTGAGAATTTCTCTGGCTTTATTAATAGGTTGCCTTGGGGTCGGTACGTCCGCATGGAACTACTCGCACTCGGGGCGGGATTATCACTGCCATCATCCGGTGGCCGCAGGTCAATTAGTCAAAATGTTGCCCGAGCACCTGCTCCTGTCCTATATCCTTGGTCCTTCTATCCCCATTCGTTGGCCATCACATAGCCTGGTCAATATTTGCTCATTTAAACGTGCCTTAAAGTCGTTAGATGCGAAACACCCACTTCAGGCTCTGTCTTTTTATTCCATCCCCCCCCCCCCCTGTTTTTCGGATAAATGTGTAAGGTTAAAGCTAAAAATATGCTTTAAAAGTGCCGAAAGGAGGGACTGCTGAAGCCTTTCATTAGAATTTCCCTTCAATTTCGCCTGTCGGAAAGTGTGCAACAAGTATTTTGTGCTGTCAAGCCTATAAATTAGTGTCAACTATGATTAAATTTCCTGAAGGCTTGGGGTTATCTCGGCACTGGTATGAATCAGGGGCAGAGGCAGGGGGGGGCGTGGCAAGGTCATTAAGTGGCAAGCACTCGGCTTCCAGTGAGCTGGCTTATCACTAACAAATTGCACATACGCCATGGTTGACTTGAACTGATGACAGGACATCGGATGCAGCTAAAATTACACATGCAGTTAGTTAAAACTGCTGACACGTTTGCCTGACCTGACCTGCCACCCACTTGCCTCTGTCCGATCTGCCACGCCCCCACCCGCCCCCACACCGCCTCCTACCTGCCACGCCTCTATTTGCCTCTGAAAAGCAGCAGCTGTTGGTGATGCGAATGAATTACCGTTATGAACTAAGCCGTGCGAGTGGGCGCTTTGGGAGATTGTGTGAACGCGTGTTATTTGCTAAAAAGTGTTGCCCACAATTAGAGGCTAAAATGGCTATGTTCGGAAAAAAACATGCAAATTAGGAACAATATAATAGGCACTCCCATACACAAACTTAAAAAAAATTTCACTAGAGGGGATATTAGAGTTCAACTAAATATTAGGTGTGTAAAATTAGGCAAAGGATAGTCGTCTTTCCTCAAGAACTCAGTGTGTTCACTGCTTAAAATATTTTGTTGCATACTTTTAGACACCTTTTTTAGACTTTGTTTTTATTATTACTACTGTTATTGCTTAGCCACTTATACTGCAGTGCGATATAAATTCAGCGGTATATGTAAATCATATATATAAATATTTCTTAGCTAAAAAAAACTCTAGACAGCAAGTTGTCACTTTCGCTCCTAGTCTGAACAAACATATAAGAACTGTAAAATTATGAAAGTGTTTGTAAAATTAGATCCTTTGAATCAGAAACATATTACATTTTTTGTGGGTTAAGGAGATTTGAGTTCATAAAAAATTTATGGCTGATTCAATTTTTTAGTTTTCTTTTATTCCAACTTAAAAACTGAGAAAAATGGCTAAAAGCGCAGCACTTGAGCGTAGTGTGTACGTTGTCGCATGTTTGCTGACACGCTCTGCACTCGTCATAATAATAAAATGTCCCAGGTCGACCTTCCCATCTCCTCCTACCGCTTTTTCCAAGCGCAACACGTGAACAATGGCAATTGTCTTGGCCTGACATTCTGGCACAGGTAATACGGGTACTGAAGATAGATGGATGAACAGCGCTAGCTGAAAGATTATACACGCGCTTGTCAAGCTTCCCGTGTGGCACAATGAACGGTGATGAAAGTTGGTCATATTTATGTAAACTCGTTTCTGGATTTCATTTCAAGTTTCTAACAGGAAGGAGCACGAAATTGTATAGAAGATAATACGAAATGCGTACAAAAAAGGATACACAGAGAAATTCCATACGAGATTTTAAGGGACTTTCGTTTCATTGAAGATATATTTTCTAAATATAACGAAAAATGATTTTTTCCATTTGTTGATTTATTGTGTAAATGGTATAATTCTCTTAATATCTTGAATGATTAGAAATTTATAATAAATGTGTCTAAAACTATGCTAGGATTTGTTTTATGACGATAATCAATTATTAGTAGCATACTGTTTAACGCTTTTTTTAAACATCAAACCTTGAGGTATGTAATTAGGGATGCCTGTGACTTTTAAAATTCAAATCTTAAATCATTTTTGCAAAGTGCGGAAAGCAAGTTCTCGGAGTGTTTTAGGTTTCCCTAATGATTGCTTCACTCGCTTTTGTCTTCCAGGAAGTATATCTTTTTTTGGGACAGCCCTAGCTTTGTTTGGTCCACTTTCGCCAAGTTTTTGATTTCCCACCGAGCAGAACAATCCGCTTGTCAGCTTCCTGAGCTTCACGAGTTCCCGGCAAGTGCTAATATGCCCATTAAAAACCACCCACTTCGAAATGAGCAGTACGCAGACAATTGCTGTGAGTGAGTGCACACAATGAGCACGCGGAAACTGTTGCGGGAAAATGGAAAAGCGGAAAAGCGAAAGCGGGGGTTTGACCCAAAAAAACATTCGGCTTTTGTCGCACCCTGAGTGCATTGCCAAGGAGATGAAAACGTGAACAAGCGGAGGATAAATAGATATGACACTCTGTGTATTTAAGGTTTTGCGTTCAACATATAGCAATCGTCCCATCGATCAATGTATGTAATGCTGTTTTAATTAGCGTGGTCAAAGCTAATATCATTTGAATTTAAATCGCCTTCGAGCGATGGCTTCTTAAATGACGTTTCCATGCTTATTATGTTACAAAAGGACGGCTTATTGAATTCCTATTAACCCAACCGCACTCAAACTAATAATAATTGAAATTTCCGAGCCCTTGGGACAATGCGAACTGCATGCTCGAAGGGATCAGTTCTCAGAAAATTATGCATGTCGGATACCGACAGCCAATTATCGAGAAAGCTGCCTGAAATCCATATGCCACTCACTTTGGCAAACAATTTTTGCACTGGAATTTGACCCAAAGGCTTTGGCCGACGGTTATGCAACGATTTGTTGGGTTTAAAGGCTTTTATACCAGCCGAAAAAAAGAAATGGGGGCAGCACTAATGGGTGGCGGCAGAAGGCCAAAGGAACCGTGCTATGAAAGATGCCATTCAGCTGGCAGCTTAAAGTGGCACAGATGTTGCATTCTGAATATTGAAGAGCTGGGTGTGAAAAATCTTTACTTTCGACTTTAACAAACTCAGTGGCAGAATGTCAATAAGGTTTAATTTTCATATATCCTAATTAAGACCCAAGGAGTTTTAAAGAAACTATGTATGCAAATTGGATTTAACTAGATTTACATTTCCAATTAAAAATAATCAAGTGCATCGTCTATCAGATACAAGCTACTCTGTGAAATAATTTTAATAAGCAAATCGCGGCACTAACCATCGAAGGCCCTTTTACGGAAGTCACTCATAACTTTTAAAATGTGAGATTAAAACGATTTTTGGTAAATATAATCCATTAATTTATACTGCAAAAAAACTTCAAAGAAGAGCCTCAAGTCCGGCTAAAAAAATTAGGTGTTGTTATAATAGGTTCCAATAAAAAATTAAATTTTTGACATACTTTTTCGAGAGGTGACGTTCAATACGGAAAGAAATATATCTTATCGCGTCGCTCTTTAGGCCGATTAGATTTCACATTAGGTTAAACGATAAGAAAATCACAGACTATCAGTACACTTCTGCAAACAGTAGACTAGATTTCAATTTGTATGTAATTTTTAGCCTCTTGTATATCTGAAATATGTAGTGCAGAGATGAGATGTTTATGCATATTACTTATTTTCCAATGCTTGTACTAGTTGTTATTATTATTAAATTCAATTAAAATTTAAGTTGATTATTAAATTTAAATAAGAGTACAGTTTTATAGGGGTTTTGGTTTTGATCACTAGTGTAATTAAGAAACAGCTTATCAGTAAAATTCAATATAAATTATACCCGAATTAATTTTCATCTTGGGTATAAATACACAGAAAAGGTAAATTTAACTTTAGTTCCAATTCTAGTGGCAAGAGTTCACGATGAGTTCTGACAGAAAGGATGGTGTCACAATACGCGTTATGACCAAAGAGGACTATGCGAAAGTTAAAGAATTCATGAAGGACGATTTTTACTTGTGGGAGCCTCTTTGCCAATTCAGCGGAGAATCCGTTCAACAGCAAAATGAGAAGGAGAACGATGAAAATCACCTGTCGATGATTGCTCAGGGCACCTGTTTGGTGGCCCTCGATGAGAACAACGCTGGACAAATAGTGGGAATCGTTCTTGCCGGAGCCCATTTCCCCGAGGATGTAGCACGTCATCGCCTTGAGGCGGAGGCCATGGAGCAGCACCTTTGGGGCCGCAGTAGCGTCATGCTCTCAAAAATGGAACGGGAGGCCAATGTGTTTGAGCACTATGGAATCTCGAGAATGCTCTGTTCCGAGATTACCAGTGTCGCTCAATCGATGAGGGGCAAAGGATTGGGTTCCCGACTCGCCGCCACTTTGATGGAGGTGGGCCGATCTAAGGGATTCCCAGCGATGGTGGCCTATTGCACGAGCTTCTTTTCCGCCCGACAGAAGGCAGCCCTTGGGATGCAATGCATCTACTCCCTCGCCTATGCCGACTACAAGGACGCTCAAGGACTACCGATCTTCGCACCCATTGCGCCGCACACTATGGCCCGAGTTATGGCCATTAAACTTTGAGTTGGTCAAGTTGATAAATCTTGGAGTAAAAATGTATTGTAATAAAACTCTATAAAAATGAAAATATAAAAAAAAAACAATATGGAACGATCTAGTTTAGTGCCAAATCAACTGACCTTACAAATGACGCGAGCGACACCTAGCGGTGGGGGTGACACCACAGACCATGAAAGGTCTATTAAACTAAGTTACCCATATCATTTCAAATATTTGTGCGATTGGTGCAAGTCTTAGGATAGTTATTAATAATTATACAGAAAAACAGATAGTGATACTGATTAAGAATAAATATACTTTACTAATTTTTAGTTTAAACCAATCATTGTTTTGAAGCCTATATAATATCATGTATGCCTCATTAATTCAATACAAAAATGGGAAGCGACGTGAACGGAACACAGAATACAATTTAACATATTTAACACTATCAGCTTACAAATTTCTCAGAATAATTGCTAATTATTGGTAAGCAATTCTTAGAACGGATGTCTAAATAGCCATTAGACATCCGTTCTAGGAATTGCTTACCAATAATTTGCAAATGTCAATTGATAGTTAGAACCTGGACTTTGCTCTTTATTGAACTTTACTTTGAATTCGACATATGTACTTAACATGAGCCTCTAATTAAGCCAAAGAACTTGTTATCCCATAATCGCCTTTGTCCTTATTTACTAAATAACGTATAAATGGCTCTGATTGCGTTAACCTTTTGAGGTAATTACAGGTTGGCCCTTTTGATTTACGCAGAAACGCGATAACTATCTCTAAGAAGTAAGGGCACTTGAGTTCATAAAGAATGCAAGCCGGGGAGGGAAAAGTAAGGGGTCTTCAATCAATTGCACGGACTCTCCAGTGCCAATCGAGAATGAATTGATAAATAGGCAATGAGGCCAGTCGAAGGCTTGCAAAAGACATATCGATTTTAAGTTGAGCTGCGTGGGTTGCGGTAGAATGGTATATATAAATGAAGTGGCATATACAAATGTGGCTTAAAGAGCTGGTCGTTCAGTGGCCAATTCCGTATCCTTCTCGGTCATCCGCAACTGTCTCATTTGCGGTTTTGGCTAACACATTTACAAAGCAATACGAAGGCTGCGGCTAAATGGGCCAGAATGCCATAGACCAATTTCTGTTGGGGCCGCTGTTGCCACCATTTCCGTGGCCAAAGTGAATGTCTCGATTGAGACGCGGCTGTGTTTAATTAGTTGCATGCAATATTCTTGGCTGAAACGGCCTCAACCCAGAAAGCAATTAAACCCGTGAAATAATTGATAATAAATCAACTGTTACCCAATAATTATTATGGTTACAAAACAAAAAGTGCAACTATCATGCGATCGCATCTGCCATATTTATACTTTGTAAATGAAATCGATGGTAAATTCCCCAATGCCAATTGCACATTCTGTGGGGACCTGTTACACAGTATTTATATTTGCCACAAAAACATAAATTCCAAATGACATTTAATGTACGGTAAAATATTATAATACAGCTGCAAATGGTGCAGTGTGTGCAAAATGTGTTTTTCTCAATTTTCAATTTTAATGGCCATGCTCCCTAGCGGCATATTGATGTTGGCCAACTCCCCAGCCTCCATTCGATGTCCTGTCAATTTTTTGATGGCCACTTTACGCCATTTTATGTGACACGAAAAGCCATTCATGAATAGTCATGTCATACACTTGTTTATGGCTAAGTGTGCAGTGGATTTTATTCATTCCGCTACGGCTTTTAAGCTTCTCTAAAGTGGCTGTTAAGCTGTAAAACATTCACAGAGGCTGGAATTTCGGTGTTGAACTCGAACTGGTTCCGGTTACGGATCAGTACTTGTTGTGGGTTGTAAGTCGAGGACTTAGCAAAAAAGAAACCCCTTTGAAAGACATTTTTTTACCCATCCAGTTTGATATGTTGTTTAGGGGATTAGGTTGTCAATGAAGGCTTTTCCTATTTGTATAGTTTTCTAAGTAAAAATGTAAGCTATGCCCCCTATTTAAAGATTCAAAAATAATGTTTAGGTGTGCTATATTTAGAAATGGAATATAATAAGTTTTAAAATGTTTTAAAAGTTTCTTTATTTTACGCTTTAATAATAATGTAAATGTTTTGACTTGGTTATACCGCAGTATAAGACGCCTAATGTGTTGGCAAATGCAAATGTAAATGGAGTCTACAGCCGACGGCTTTGTGTAATGCCAAAGTATGTTTGCTGTATTGAAATGAACAGTCTTTCGCCGCCAGGAGTCCATCAACAAGTGCAGAGTAAGGAGAACCCAATTGCTATTGAAATTGCTTATGGCGAAGATGGAGGAAAGTGGCTCCCTTCGAATTAAGAGTAAATAAATGTATCTTGTCCTTGTTCATTGTTTGCTTTCAATCATGCAGCAAACAGAGGGATATGGGCATCCTTACCCACAACAGTATAAAACGTATATGCATATGTATAAACAAGGAAGTGCTCCTGGTGGGCATCTTAAAGCCAGCTTGGATATAAATAATGGCGTAAATATTACGCATACGCCGCGTGTCCATAGTATAATCACTTGAATTGATATGATGGCTTCGAGTCCAGCCCGTCTGAATAATTACTCGATAGCGGGTCTGAGCGTTGCTTAATTCTTCGTTTAATTTGGTGGTCTCTTCTGGAGTCTCGTTAAGTGCCAGCGAAATGATTTTCCTTTATGCCGGGCTGCTATTTGATTTATATAACGTTTTCATTTTGTGGGGCATTTTGTCTGAATGAACACGAAGCTGGCTCAGTTAGGCAGTTGGTCTCGTCTGTCCCGACCTGATTTATGTTTTTCTTCTAGCCCCACTTTCCATTTTCAGCTCTGCTTCAAATAAATTTAAATAAAAACTGTGCCAAGTGTTACATGAAGCCATGATTTCGTTGTTTTTTTTTTGGGGGGGGACACGTCAGACCCATTCAAATTATAGAAAAGAAAAAAAACAGCATTTCGTGTGACTAAATAGCTGAAAATCGCGTTTGCATGTTTAAGACTTTTATTGAATTACAGGCGCACTTTGGGTGAAAATTATAATTGAAAAATAATTGATTGAATAAATAATCGAAGCCGTCCAATCGATACTGACATGGGACATTTTAGGAAAATGTCTACGATTGACTTGGCTTTCCTATTGAAAATAAGGAAAATGTATTTTTCATCCTTGAATTTGAATAATTCTTTAAATAAACTGATTTTAAATGTTGTAACCTAATAAAAATTGTTGTTTCTAGTTTACAAAAATTTAAAAAATTTGTTAGGCGTTGGAATATATATTAAATATTTTGAAAGCTCTTACCACCTCCACCCCATTTTTGAGCAATTTCACTCAACTGTTTTTGGGCTTACCCCTTTAATACTTCAATACACTTTCATTCGGAACTTAATGAGCTACTCAATCAAACAGAAATTTTAAGCAAATATTTGCTGTCCGTCATTGTAGATTTAGCCAAAGGCCAAAAGCCTCTAGAAATAAAAGATATTGCGGTTTCACTCAATCGCAAATCGCAAGTAAAGGCAGCCGCAAATGAAAATATGCAAAAGTTTGAAAATTAATGAGAAAATAATTGAACATTTTCCTCCTGAACTGATGGGGAGAAAATCATGGGAACTTTGCTAATACGCTTAGAGCCAATATTTTGATATAATTGAAAGTTAATTGGGTTGGCGCGGGCCAAGTTTGCACTCGCTGGATAAGAACATACGTCACTAGTGCGATAAGAGACTTGCTATCTTCCAATATAAGCCAAATATGTATGTCAGTACATTTTAATATGAGGAGTGCTCCCATCCAAATATAAATTACGCCCCCGTTAAACACGTTATAATCGCTACTTTATCGGGCCATTCACTGCAGTTTCAGCCAAAGCCAGATAACTCATTTTGGATTAGATAGGGTGCTTTCTATTATCTGGGTTCTGTTTATATCCGAGTACCGAGTGGGGACTTAATTTTGTTGACTTTTTTGGGCCGCAGCACGTGATTTCATCATCTAATTGAATAAATCATTGATATGATCTTATCGAGTTTTATAGATATTTTTGGCCGCCTTTTTTTTTGATTATATTTTTAAAAAATAAAGTGTCGTTCTTTTAAATTTAGTGTAAAACCATTTGAGTAAAGCGCAAAGAAGTAATCATTTTTGTAGTCTGTCGATAAATCAATTAAATGGACATTCGTTTTCTCTTTTTCGATTGCAGACCATACCAGTTCTTTTTTAAATTGTCAACTTGTTCTTTTTGTCAGCTCCGTCAGACAGAGAAAAATTCTAATCGAACCCATGTGTCCGTCTTTTTATTTATTTTGCACATTGCTGGCTTGACAATTAAACGGAATAATAGAATTTACACGTGTTCGTTTTAATTGAAGAATTTATTGCTTTGATTAAGTTATATGCAATCTATTGAAAAAATACAACATAACAATGTTCAATATTTGATTGGTATTTATTCAATATATTTTTAATACTCTTCCGCCACGTGATAGATGGGGAAAGTTCGGTGAATATGCAGCAACCTCAGTTCAATAGCACTCGAAGCAATGCATGTGGATATGGATTTCTTTTTTTTTACTTTCAATGATATGGGTACGGCAACTGGACATGCTGGGATTCATATTGGAAAATACCGGTGCGCCTGATTGATTTATGGGTATGTCCGCTTGGTTGGACCAACAACCCCGAAGGTGTTGCAGTTCAGTAAAGCAACCGCATGGAGGACCCACTGATTCAGATCGGGATTCGAATTCCATGAACTCGTTGCACTAAAATCAGTTGCATTTTTAACTCTGGGCGTGCTCAAAATTAAGTTTCCATGGAAGAATGTGTCATAAATTGTTTACAATTCTAGGAAAATTGATTTCTGTACTCGTACTGCAGTTTGCGAACTTGTAAGCTTCTTGGAAAAGAGCCAGCTTAAACTTTTTTTTTTTGGACAACTCGTTAGTTGGAAAATGACCCACATAGAAAAGTTCATTATAAGCCATGGTACTTTTCAGCCAATAGCAAACACGGATTGCAGTAATGGAAGTGGCCATTTCTGTTTATCGGTTTTGTGGCACAAATGCAATGGTTTAGGGGAAAACCAATATTACTTTAAATGTGACTGATTGCATTTTTAGTCAAAACTGACCATATAAGGATGATGTTTTTTAAAAGCATTCAGCCAATTAAAGTTCCTAAGTTTTTTTAATTCTAAAGCTTATAGTAATAAAATCCTCATGTATAATTTTACCCATATTTTTAACTATTTAAAGTCACAAAAGCATAATTAGCAATGGCTTTCGGTTGCTGGAAATATGATTTCCCTCATTTTCGCCCGCCTAATTGGATTCATTTTTTGCGCTTCCTCAAATGTCAACTTGCTGATTTCCATTTGACTAATCGAGAGGAATAAAAAACCAAGTCTGATGATTAATTTGCCAATCCGTTTGGCTGGCTCAGCTAATGCGCTCGACGGCAGCCTAATTGTCTAAAACAATTTATGAGGGTCCTGCTCGCTTATTTGAGTTCGCAGTTTATAAATGCTTTTGCCCTTTGGTAATTCGTCATTCGAAACGTAGCGAGCTGGGCAATTAATTAGCTAATGAAATTAAATTTGAGTGGCTGAGAACCTTTAGCAAATGCAACTTGTTGACACTTTTTTTTTTGGCGGCAATGTTCTGGGAGTCGATTTTTTGCTTCGTGTTTTCGCCACTTACATTTCCCCTTTTTGGCAAGCCTTTAAAAACCGGCTAACCTGCCCTTGGGCCACATTTCAAACGTGTCGCATAATTAGGGCCAACCAAGCTGGAAAACTTAAATGCTGTATATTACTCATGGATTTTTCGCAGTCCGAGGAAGAGCTTAAAGTGTTGGGCTTTTGTTGTCTTGACAAAGGCATTAAATAATTATGTGCTTAAAACGGCTCATTAGCGTGTTAGCTTGTTAAAGTAGTATTTCCTTCATTTAAAAGGAAAGGGTTAATTTTGCTTTGAATTTTGAAAGAATTTAATATTTTATTTAATTTAATTCAAAGTAGCACATATTTTTAATGTTGTTTGATTTTATTTAATAATTTACTCAAATTCATAGCTACTTAAAGTCACAAAAGCCTTATTCAAATTTTAAATGGTTTGCCATTTGAATATAAAATTATTATCACCCATGGTAAGTATAAACTTTGAATAATCCTCAACTCCAAAATATCGTTTTGACCTCTTTGGTATTATTTATTTATTCAGCTAAAATGCGGTGTAATAGGCTTATGCGATCAGCATTTGAAAGCTGTCAAAATTTGATTTAAAATAAAATGCTGTACTTTGCATTTGGCAAAATGTCACCATGAATCAGATACAAACCAAGCTATGGGTGTAGTGAGCCTGCATCCAATAAATCATGGTTAGTCTGTGGCCCATAAACAGCAAATAGAAACATATTGCCTGTGTGCACTCCTCGATTTTGTCGCCGACTGCACATTGTGTATACGCCGCGTTGGCGAAAGCTCATTAGTGTCGTTGGGGTGGCGATGTTTTTAAATGGGCGTGTGAAGTCCGCCCCCTTTTCGCCTGCTGGCCAAAGACTTCAATCAAGGTTGGCAGCTCATCAAACTGATTTAATGCTACTGGACCCACGTACAAGCAATTAAAATAGTTTTCCAACTAAGCAATTATCACAATTATGGGCGATCTGGTTGAACATGACATGACCATGTGTCCTTTAATAATGAACTTCATCAACTAGATTATGTATGAAGTTCACTGATATTTGACATGCACACCGCGGACGGGAATCAAGACAGAAATTACACCCCAATTGGCCATAAATTGCGAAGAAGCAATCTTGAAGCCAAAAAGGCGACACAAATTCTAGCCAATTCTCCACCATATTTACTTATCACATTCAAATGGCACAGAGAAAGCAAAGAGGGGCCAACAAAGAAATTGTATGGCATCTGGGCGGAAATGAAGGATGAGCCTGGAAGGGCATCAAATTACTTGGCTTGGTCGCAAAGTGGTTAATTTCAGGCTTGGACGGGATGGGCGTGGCCAGTTCTGCGGGCGGTCTAAGCCAATTTGTCTCATATTGTGCAGTGAATAAATAGTTGAGATGTTGTTTTGGGCTGAGATTTATTTATTCGGGGATTTTGCTGTACATAAAATGCATTGGAAGCAGTCCTTGAGCAGGATTTAAGGGGATTATGTTCTTTTGGCATGTTTAAAATAAATATTTTATGGTCTTTTGCTATTTGCTGGGACTTATGACGCACTTCAAAAGTCTTAAGCCGGGACAGTGGGGATATTTCTTGATTTTAATTTACTTTATTTATTTATTTTAATGTCTAAAGCATGTTAATAAGTTTGGTTTCTATGAAATTAAATCGATTAAATCCTATTGAATTTCTTTTGTATTTTCGTAAAGGATGTTTCCAACTATTGTAGTAAAACAGAGACACTTGTTTATATATTGATACAATTGTTTAAAATGGAACGTTAAAAAGGAAATCGTTTTGAGCCACCATGACTCTTTATATTTATAAACCCAAAGGATACATTGCCAGCCAGACTAGGCGATCCATTACAAATGTTTGCACACTATCCAGTTGAATAATTCACTCCAAAGTTGCCCCCTTTTTTTTAGAACAGAACATCCTGACAGCCAGGAGCCAGTTGAGAATGTAATAAAGAGCTTACAATTTATGGCACCTTTCCAGGAGTGGCAGCATTTTGCAAGAAAGGACACCTCCTTGTCACCTGTTGGGAAAAGCAGAGTGCAAAGTTGAACTCCTGGCACCTGTTGATGGCCACCTGCCATCTGTGCATATTTTATCATTTTCGGTTTTTTGGCCAAAAACAATGTCTGGATTTGTTTTTCGGACACCATTCTATTAAATAAATAACATAATCTAGTGGGATATAAAAGGTGTAACTATGCCGGCTGTCTTTTGTATTAATTTCATTATCTTTTGTGTCCGTGGGCCTTTTTCTGTCAGTTTAATTTGCTGGAAAATTGCATGGGGCAGCTAATTAGGTTTTTGCGGGGTAGGATAAATAATTTGACAGGTGCCACCCCCATTTGACCCATGCCCCAAGGCAAATGGAAATGCCTCTTACTATTTTTTTTTTTCTTGGCATCCATGTTATTGTGTCAACGTCTTCATTTGATTGTTTTCATTTGTTTCGGCTTGTTTGTGCGATTGCGTGTTTGTGGGTGCCCCAAATTGTGGCATTGACATTCGCCGGAAGCCAAGGAAAAACATTTGCCGACGGCTTCTACTCGGCCCGACACTTCTGTCTGGTCTGGCATTTGTAAATCATTTTTCAGCCACAGTCCAAGCCTCAATTTTATTTTTGACTTGCCAACTCAAATCAATGCAGCCTATACCTCACATATGTGGTTTCAATTAAATTTGAATAAATTCGATATGCTTTGACTTAAACTCTCTGCTAGGATAAAGGCCAAAAATAGAATACATTGTAATTTTGCTGGTGAAATTGTTTTGTCAGGTCTGTAATCTTTAATTTAACAAAACCGCTTTTTGGCCCACCACCCACTTAAATATTAATGCTTCGGTACTTACTTTGTTAGCTCCGAAATATTTATTTGACACAATCTAATATTCAGGTAATTAAATTATCTAAGCCCGGTAAAAGTGTCAAAATTAATTCTAAAATATATACACATCCAGTTTAATTAATGCAATTTCCGATGCTTTATTGTGGTTCTGCCTCACCTGTTGGAATTATTTATGCAAATTGACTGGGCCCACAAATGTTGGCAACGGATGTGTGTGATAGGCGGAAACGGATGACAAATGTTCTAATAACTTTACTTCGCAAGGTGTGCATGTGGCTTTGAATGTGAGCTCTTGACGTAACTGGTTCGCTATTTTTGGCTGATCCAAAGTGCAGGATCTTAAATAACTAACGAGTAAATAGAAAATTGTTAAAGTTACTCAGGCCAAGGGATAGCTTTCATTGTGGCCACTGGAACAAGGAAATACACTTGAATTTCTTTTTTCATAATTAATGAGAAACTTTCGGAAGAATTCGTGGGTTGGCTAGTGGAATATCGAATGTCCTGCACTGCGTCAATGCAAAATATTGATGAGACAGAAGAAAACAGGGACATGTGGTAATGGTGGTTAACAAATAACACAATTTAAGGATTAAATAAAATATAAAATGGAAACAAATTTGCTTGTACTTAAATTTTAATTCGAAAGTAATCGATTGTGAGGGCCATTACGCCTCCAATTAATGGTAAATTCAATGCAGTTTGTTAATATCCAACAAACAGGATTGTTATTTCTCGTTAATGTGCATTTAATTATTATGTCAATATTATACAATGCGTCCCTTTAATTTAATTTGAACACCATTTTGATGATCTTTAAATATTAACAATTGCCAACGATAATACTTTTGTAATGCCATTATTCAAGCGGCTCAGAAAAGACTTTGTTATTGGAGCTTCTTTCCATCATTCGAAAATCCCTGTGCAGATTACTATCTACAGGAGGCGTGCTCAATCTGTCATGCGAAATGTTATTTAAATTACTTGACTCCTGTCTTGTAATTTCATCTGTCACCACTTTTTGTTGGCCATATGTCATTAAAGTTAACGCCATGCGTAGGCACGCCCACAAATTCTATAATTTGGCTCTATAAAGTGACAGCAATCTTTATTTGAGTTTTTGTGTGTGTGGATTTGTTTCTTTTTCTTTTTCTGTCAGGTAATGATAATGTTTTGCCTACTTCGCAAACGAATCCTCATTTTTTCTGCCGTTTCTTTTGCTTTTAGTGAAATATAAACCTAATGTTTAATTTTGTTTGCTTCAAGAGAAAGCATTAAAATAAAGTAAGAAATGGGGGCTGAAAACCATTACCATTACCACCATAGCAAAGGGGTAAAAATTGGTTTACTCAAACCCTCTTAGGCATTTTTTTTGTACACTGTGTTGAGGAGTTCTAAAAAGGTTTAAGGCCAGTCTCGAAAAATATTTGACTGACAATTATTGATACTTTATGAGTTTTGTTTGACAAAGTAGCTGATGTCGTTTTGATATGGGTGACAAGGGTCTTGTGTTGACATTGGGAGTACATCGATTGTAGAAAAAGAAAAAGTGTCTTGATATTGGAAACGATTTTTATTTGGAAAAAAAGTACATCAACCATTGGACTCAATGAAACATTTTTTTCCTTTCATCACCATGTGTGTAACATGGTAACAGAAATACCGTATACCGTATATAACGTATTTTCTCTGGCAAAATTAGATCATAAAACTTTTGAAAAACTTACAGCAGGAAATGGAAAATTTAAAAGGTCTTATTGTCTAAAATAATTTTTGATTCTGATCCAAATATAATTTGTATAAACTTACCTGTGTGTGTAATTTAACGCGGTTTCACTTAACCTTTTCTTTTATTAAAAATTTAAATCGCGATACAATGAAATAATTCAATGGAACTGACAGAGTCTGAGCAAAGATTTTCTTCAGAATGCAAGCACTGATTTAACTTTATTTTTATATTCCGCAATGTTCGGAATTCAAGGGAAAAAGTACCTTAAAAAGTTTTTCAATTAAGTTTGGAATTTATGCCAAATGAGAGCGCACAAATGTATGCCACGCTTTTTGCACTAGCAAATTGACTTAATGATTGACAATTGGTAAAACGAAAAACTTAAGATCGCACGAAAAGGTGTTGAAAACTGTGTTTTTTGAAACTATTTTAGCGGTTAGCCGTTAACAAGTTGATTGTTTGGTGGTAAGTTGTGATTCCTTCGAAGCGCGCCGAACGAATGCAACGGCCACGAAGTAGTCGACTTGTTTTATAGCCGAAGCCCGTTCAACTTCAACTGGTTGCTCCTGTTGCTTCTTCAACCAAAAGCTTTCCCCAATAACCGGCTATCCGAGGTTTGGGTCCTGACTAATGGGGAATACTTCGCCGCCCACGCAATTTTCATACCTATTAGTTGTGGATTAGAAAGGTTATATTGTGTTAAGAAAGAAGTACGGAACAGTCTGCCTGTTTGTTTCAAAATACCTATCTTGGAAAAAAAAATCACTTGAATAAGTTTTTGTTTTTTATGAAAAGTTTATATTTTTTAAAAATGGTCGGGTATACTGATACCTATGCACAGGTGTGCATCCTGTCTGTTTGTTTGAAAACACCTATCTTGGAAAAAAAGAAAATAAATAAACCGTTGCAGTTGTGTTTTTTAATTGTTTTGTTTTTAATTTTTCTATTTTTCTACGCGTGGGTATGAATCCTGAAATCTTTTAGCTTGGTAGAGTTCTTAACTTTGGTTAACAAAAGTAGTCAAATGTTCTGTAGTGCTATGTTGCAGTTTGAGCAATTTGTGAATGTAGGGAACAGCAACATAACAGATTATACATTTATAATCTTTCATTTATATCTTAATTTCTTTAGACTTGGAAAGTGTTAAATAAATAAATCTTGGTGGAAGGTTATGTGGGTAGTATCTTTTTAGTCATTCGTATTTTCAAATCATTTTTAGATGCTTTAAATAAAAATTTGTTTTGCGCCCTTAAGTATGCAACATATTCCTATAACAGAGAATGCATTAGAGGATATCCCATAGACGACTTCCTTCAACTAAAGCTCTCCTTATTTTTGTTGTCCTGATTATTGTTGTTGTCGTGACGTCAGCGGGTCGGGGACGCGTTGATTTAAAGCTGTGCTAGTTGCCTGCCATTCGCTGAAATCGGAATTGGCCAAATTGTTGTAGTGCTTGTTCTTGTAGAGCTGGTCACCTACGCACACACATCGGTGGGCGGCGCCTACGCTGTAATACCGAAAGCTAAGGCAACACAGGATATAGATAGTCGGACATTTTGGCCTTTACTCGGTCATATTTGCAGTGAGATTTAATCTTCCATTTGGGGTGTCGGTGTCCCGGTTTTAAATTACATTTTTGCAGCTGTATTTATTTTTCACTTTTGACATTTAGACTCTTAATGAGCAATGAAATCGATTAAAATGAAAAACAATAGGCTGTTGATGCTTATCATTGTGGTAAATATGCCAATGAAAATTTTTTTTGTAAGTTAGCTTACAACTAAACAACATAAGCCGTATCAAAGAACCCCCCAAAATATTATAAAGGCAATACGTTTTCGAAGATAAAGAATTATTTACTTATAATATGAACTTTATAGGAAAAAAACCAATTGGTCTAGCTATTAAGAATTAAAGAATTATTTACTTTTAATATGAAGTTTATAGGAAAAAAACCAATTGGTCTAGCTATTAAGATAGGGATTGTTAGTTTAATTTCTGTGGTTTATATTGATATGCCTTGACAACACAATTTATATATCAAATCGCTTCCTGACATACTGACTTTTTATCGCTTCATCATTTAGGGCGATAAGATTTCACTTTAAAGTTCAATAGTATTGTTTTGTTCAATGCAAAAAAAAGGCGATAAGACAATCATTAAGCATCAGCATTGCAAACACTAGTTTACAACTTTTAGGAGGTGCTAATAAATATTTCTGATCAAAATATAGTATAATTAATTTTACACGTCCCTTATGTGACGATAATAACATTTGATTCCATTTGTATTTAAGTCATTATATTTTTTATTAGCAAGTTTTTTGTAATACTAACTACAGAACAGCTTAAAAAGTGTTTTATTTTGCTCACAAGTGTTTCATGTAAGTTTGATAAGAAATTTGTATAAATGCGCGGAATAGGAATGATTGACTTTAGTGTCTATTCTACCGGTAAGAAAGAAATAGGTTAATTTTAAGTTCACGATGAGCTCCAATACAAAGGATGGTATCACCATACGCATCATGACCGTAGAGGATTATAAGAATGTAAAAGCATTCATGAAGGATGACTTCTTCCTGTCAGAACCTCTGTGCCAATCCAGCGGAGAATCCGTTCATCGGCAAAACGAAAAGGATAATGATGAATATCACCTTTCGATGATTGCTCAGGGAACCTGTTTGGTGGCACTCGATGAGAACAACGGTGGACGTTTAGTGGGATTTGTCCTGGCCGGAGCCCAGGTTCCCGAGGATATAGAGCAGCACCGCGTTGAGGCCGAGGCCATGGAGCAGCACGCTTGGGGTCGCATTTGCGTAATGCTTTCTAAAATTGAACGAGAGGCCAACATATTTGAGCGCTTTGGAATCTCGAAAGTGCTGTATTCCCACATTACCAGTGTCGATAAATCGATGAGGGGCAAAGGATTGGGTTCCCGACTCGCCGCCACATTGATGGATGTGGGCCGATCTAAGGGATTCCCAGTGATGGTGGCCTATTGTACGAGCTTCTTTTCCGCCCGCCAGAAGGAAGCCCTGGGGATGCAATGCATCCACTCCCTCACCTATGCCGACTACAAGGACGCTCAAGGAAAACCGATCTTCACACCGGCTGCGCCGAACACAATGGCCCGAGTTATGGCCATTAAACTTTGAGAAGGTCAAGTTGATAAAACTATTATGGTCTGTTACACTCAAACAAAATAAAGCGTTATCTAAACTAGTTATAATTTGAAAGTGTTTACTTTGCTTATCAGCGCGTTAATGTTTTGATAGTATTCAGTATCTTAACTGCCGGCAAGGAGTAACCAGCTAATTTAATCGCGTTGACGATCTTATCTTATACAAAGGATACAGAGGGATTATGGGAATGTGAAATTGTTTCCTGAAGGATAATTTTTCGGATCAGAACCCATGTAAGAGAAAAAGTTCACTTGCAAAACGAGAAGGAGAACGATGAATAGAATGTTTCGATGATCATTCAAGACATGTTACCGGTGTCGATATGCCGACTACAAGGACGCTCAAGGACAACCGATCTTCACACCCATTGCGTCGCACACTATGGCCCGAGTTATGGCCATTAAACTATGATTAGTTTATTATTTCAATTGTTTTTACCTATAACTAATGAAATAAATACATTACAATCAACTCATAAAGATTGCACTCAGAGATGACCCTATTTATGGAGGTAGAAATTAATCGAACACTAAAAAAATATACTTTAAATGATTTCGACCCTATCTACACAAGTTTACTTGACCAAAGTTGTACGTAATCTTTTACTTTACAGTATTGTTACTTTTTGATGACACTATAAGCTTTCAAAGCTTTATTCATGGCAGTCTCCGATGGTTTGAGTATTTGTCAGTTCTTGGATCTACATAAACTTAAAAGTTTCAAAAATGTTTTTAGTAAATTAATTTTACAAAGTTGTACTCCTTAACTTTATAAATACAATTTGTTTTTTAACCTTAGGTCTTAGAAACCTCAGTTCTTATTTCATAATTAAATTAACAATACGATCCGTTGCCCACATTAGCTTTATCGAAATACAGAAATAAATGAAAATATTTTAAACCTTTTAAACTTTGTTTATTTTTCAGAGACTTATTATACTAGTTTATAGCTAACAAAATTTATCTTTAAAGCTGGGATTTGGGATCCAAATTAACGGAGTTATTTGCCATAAAAGTTATTTTTCTAGTCTGGTAACAGCTAATTGTAAAAATTATTTTGAGCAAGGGTTACAAGAGATATGTGTGTCCTTCAAATGTAATAATTATTACCAAACGCTTTATATATGTTCATATATAACTTGTAAGCATATGCTGTAAACCTTTTGTAAAAAAAACCAATGTTTTAAAGCTGTATAAAAATGGTTCAAGGTTTCTGAGTTATAATACAAATGCTTTCCAGCTAAGCACAATATTTGTGACGTTAACTTTTATATAAAACTCCAGTGGGTGAGGTGTTATATGTGCTCACCTTTTGAAGAGCTTACACCCACTTTGATTTTATCGTTCGACCGCAGGCCTTACCACAACCTTAGGCCAACAACCGAAAAAAAACACGCATATCAATTAAGTACTTCAAGACAAAGACCACAAGTTGACGGCTCAATTAGCCAAAACCCCCGACCGGAGACGACCACCTCTTGATAATCACGGGAAGGTGTGAAGCATCGGATGGAAGCGGGATTAATTGAAAACCCATCTGCCAAGGAAATCCAGGATGGGGCCCAGTCGTTAACTATGATTTGCAAGCCGTGCAACAGGTAAAGGCCTCGTTACGTGCCAATTTTTGCTCCTGCTGGGTGAGGACCCCAATGGATAATGATAATTTCGCATGACGCTTTCCGCTCGACTGCCGCCGTTGTAAAATTTTATCGCCAAAACATGACGGGCAAATCAATTTTTATTATTTTATCATCATCATCGACGCCTGCTTAAGCTGCTTAAAGAATCTTCGGCGACGGCGTTGGCGATGGCGAGACTTTTGCGCGAGTCCCCGCGAATCTATCTCATAACTAAGCCCAATCATCAAGGGGAAATAAACCTGGCATCCCACCATCCTAGACAGAACATGCCGACAGAACAATAGAGCCGAGTACCCGCCACTCCGACCTCAACAATGCGCTAAATCATTATCAGTAATTATGCATTGTTCGCCCCCTGACAATGCAACTCATCTGGGAGGATATATGGGTTCCCTTTCTGCCTTTTGGTTGCGCTTTTCCATTTATTTTTGCTTTCCATTTTTGTCCATTTTTCCCTTTATTTTTTTTTTGTTTTTTTGATTGATTTTGTTGATTGCAGTTGGCCTTGAGCTGCCCTTGTTCTATTAATAAACCCGCCAATCCTCTGAGCCTCCTCCCACCCCCATCAGGTGGGTCTCTCAAACACCTAAACTCGCCTGGAGATGCATAATTTATGTGCTGCGAGCAAACATTTTATGCAATTAAACAAGTTGCTAATGCGATTTGCAGATACGTCAAACCAACCACAGGCCGGGGTAGGAAAATAGGGGCCAAGATGTTGTCTTATTTGGCGAGTAATTTCCAAATTAAGTGATAACGTCGCACATAAGGGGACCAAAACTCGAGGAGATGCGCCTCATAAATCACTCAACTGTTGCGCCCAGGAAGGTTTGTGTACTTGCTAAGGACTCTTGAGGGGGCGGGCGTTGAGGTCCCAAAGATGGAAAGCCCTAATCTTAAAGGGGCCGGTCTCCTTTGGCCAAAAGCTAAGTAATAATAGGTAGCGTGGGTAGGCGATAAAGTTCTGATAACTTCATTTAGTTGACTAAAAAACATCTTTAGGTTTTAGCAATATTTAAGACAACTCTCGCAATCTACAGGAGTTTCACTTTTTTAACTTCATCCATACCCACACCTAGAAAAAATCGTTAACTTAAATGAAAGACCTGTTTTCTTAAATATTTATTTATTCACAATGACCAATATTCGGGGTTCCAAAAAAAAAACGATTATATATATCTATTAATTTGCATATATATTTAATTGCTAACTTTTACAGAACCCAAATATAGAAATCAGATAAAGAAAACTTGACGGAACTCTTTCTAGAAATATAAGAAGAAAATATTTTTTTCTTTTATAGTACCATAAAAACTTAAGAGAATTACTTAAGCCAATATATTGAACAATCTTCTTTCTCAGTGCATAGTTGACGTACCGGGGCAATAAATTAAACTGCATTTGGCTATTTTTGTGGTCATTAGGCACGACTGCAGTTTGTCTGTTTTTGGTCTTGGTCCTAAAACCGATGGTCCCCCATCTCCACCGATTGTCTCCCACTTGGCCAGAACCGTAGGATCGTAGGACCTGGAGCGATGCAGGCCACTATCTGCCACAAGTTTTAATGAAGTCTCGCCTAAAGTTCTATATGTCTGCCGGAGATGCGGAGGTAAGCTGAGTTATGCCTTGGCAGTCTTCACGTGGAAATGGCATTATGAGTTATGTGTCTGTGGTTCCGCGGAGGATGTGGATGGCTTAATTTCTCGTCATCGTCAGTTCTCCGCGAAATTTCTCCCACAGTGCCGCACAGTTCAATTAACATAATTAATGTGCGCCGGGACTGTCTCGTCTCCTCTCGTCGGGTTGGAAACTTGGTGGAATATTTTTGGGATCGGTTTACGCATTGTTACAACTCAATTGGAGTTGCTTGCACCTCTGACACCTGTCTTAATGAACAATTAACTGGAACAGCGCTTTAAGTTAAACCTGTGGCCTAGGAGCAAACATGAGAAATAATTTATTTTTAACCGCTTTATCATTGTTTTGCCACCTTCTTAATTATTCAGCTGTAATGCTTTTTTTATTAACTAGGTTTTATCATGGTTGGAGTTCTTCTTCGTATCTTCTGACATACTACAATTTTTGACTTTTATTATACCTCGGTTACAATTTAAATTTTAAAAGTCATGAGAAGACTTGGAAAATGTATTTAAAGAATATTTGATTTAAATAAAGGCCTTTGTAAAGAGTGCACTTTTTGAAGTTTGGTTTATTGATTTCAAAAACAAGTTTTTCGTTTACTATTCATAAACTTTGGTAACTATTTGTTTGTTCTTGAAAAAGTTTGAATCATTCTAAGCAGTCAGGACCACAGCTAATGCATGTTATAAAGTTTTATTTTCCAGATGGCTTGGAAGTTTTATGACGGCTTTTCGAGCTCTTGAAAGTGACAGTGGAGCATGTTTAGCTGCCGTTAGTTGGGGATATTAAATGTCTTCGTGCCCCGGCCATTTGTCAGTTTTGGATTTCATCTTTTTTAGGGTGGTCCTTGGTATACACCCCCCTCCCACCAAGAGGAGTGCACTCGAGAAACAATTTCAGATTGCACTCAAAGCTAAATGGGCGCTCAAAAAGGTGACGATGGGTTTAAGCAGCCGAGCGGACATGTGTGAAATATGATATGCTCATTAAGGCTCTTGGTCTGGTCTGGGTCTTTTGCCCATCCAGCCATCCGAGAGCCACGCCCCCTTTTGCCCCGGCCCGCCCAAGGCGCCACGTAAGTCAAGTGCATAAATAAACGACTGGCTGCCTCTTAATGAGAAAGATGACGAGGGTGATGCGGCGTACACCTGCCGCCCGTCTGCGTTTGTGATATATCATCCGGCTGCCGGTACGCAGGCAAGGACACCTGCCAGAGAATCCTCCTCAACCATCCACCTAGCCACCCATCCAGCCACCCATCTAGCCACCCATCCAAGGCACCCACTCAACCACAGCTTTGAGTGAGAAATGTAAAGCAGTGGGGCCAGCGGGAATCTGGCTCTCAGTCAATTGGTTTTCATGGCACCTTCTTGCCTGGCAAATCTTTTGCATTTTTACGCATCCGATAAATACCCTGATTGTACGGGGAATCCTGTCTAAAAAGTATGTACGGAATTTGTTGGAATTTCAGGATTCGTTAGACAAGAAAACAGAAATCAAAGTTTGCATTGCGAGGAAAAGCAATGGTTGGTAATGAGAAGATATATGGTACCGATAAGTTGTACATTTTCACAGGGTGCCTTTTAAATATTTATTAGTTTTTAGTAAAGAAAATATATGGTTTTCCATATATAAATATATATATATCCCAAAAATACAGAAAAAGTTTATCATCCCACCAAAATCTTAAGAAAACAAAACGATCATTGTGTACCAACATCATATCATGTTGAAACACTTTCTTGTAAGATCACTTCCAAAGAGTATATCAATCTCACTCTTCTATCGCACTTCAGCCAGCTATTCTGGTTTCCCCCCATATTTTGTCTTAGTAAGATTGTTGTTACAGTGCGTGGTCAATCGGCATAATAAATCATTATAACGCCCACTGGAGCCAAAACTCCGATCACCGATTAAGTCATCATCAGCACAGGGCCAGAAGACCAAGAGGAAAATAAGTGGATATAGCGACTTGGACAAGATCGGCGCTGGAAACAATGCGTCGCCTATGTAGTCGTCATTATTATTGGCGTGCCCAAAAGTAGCCTTGGGGTCAGGGTCGGGTTTGGACCTGGGTTCGGGATCGGGTTCTCTGTTTCTCGGGTTCTTCGGGGTCTATTGACGCAAGCCAAGCGCCGACGGCGGAGCTTATTTAAAAACTAATAGAGATTTAATCTGTTTGACTTAGCAATGAAGTCATTTAGAATGTAAATATTGAAGCGAGTAAAGATTGTTAAGGCAGTGTTCTCGAATGGAGAGTTACGGGCTTGAAGGGCAAGTCTTAAATGAAGCACAAACTGAGATGGGATAGGTTTTCAGTTAATGTTAGATTTTTAGTTGGACAGGTGGTTTCAATTATATCTACCTAGAGAATAATCTTCGGCCTTGCTTTAAGTTTGAAAAATATTTTTAGATATTGTCTATAATAAGTATTCATTATAGTTTATAGTGTTATAATAGGGTACCTTGAGATAAACTTGTCTTCTCTTAAGTAGGAATATAATTAAAATGTAATAAATTTCTATTTCGTCATCGATGTAGTCGTTATATCCGTTATTATCCGTAACTTCCTCCATTGCAGTTCTTGTCTAACACCGATTGCATCGAAATTTTCCCCCGCCAAAGTGGATTATGTTTCCTTTTTGCATTTCCCATCTATTATTACCGCCTGCCTTCAGGCACCTGTTGAACCCACACCGATGGCAATATTATTTACCTACATCTCAATCTCAGCCATAATCATAATATTTACACCTTTCTCCAACGCCGTTGTGCGCTGTTGGCTTCCGCTCTTCAATGGAGGAAACAGGATTACTCAAATGCAAATCAATTGAAAATACAAATAGAAAATTTGCCTGAGAGCAGTGGAGCAAAAGGTAAACTTTATTATAAAGGAAAAAACACCGTTAACAACAGCAACTATACACCCACAGGGAGTTCGCGCCAAAGTTGCAATTGTAGATACACCTAGAAAAAAGTTTACTTTGATTTCAGTTTTGATAAATGTTATAATATGTGTAAGGTGATGTCATGATAAGTTAATAATTGCAATATGGTTTATTTCTAGTACTGATCAGTAATACTGATACTTTTTTGGGACTTTAAAAAGTTGCAAAAGGGTAATGCTAACATTTTCTTTCAGTGTTTTTTAGTTGCAACTAGAAGTCTTGCGTTTTTCTCGGTCTGGTGTGAATTTATTGCTTAATCATGGGCCTTTAAATCGGCGCAGCTGAAATGTAAATAAAATGCAAAGGCAGTTGGGTTACCCAGAGGGTTTTGGGTTCGGTTTTAACAAGGTGAGTGCTTGTCTAACTGGACGCGCTCCGTTTTATTTGCTGGCCATATTCTGCGGGATTTTACGGGTAGGCGTTGCTGGTAGCAAAGGTGTTACGAGAAATAAAAGACAAAAAAAAAAGTAGTAAATTTGTGGCTGCAACTCTGTGTCGTTTGTTTTATTCGCCGGTTGGACGTGTGCGGTGGGTAAACGCTGCAATTAATATGAGGCACATGCAACAAGAGCAGCACCAACACGAGCAGCAGCAGCAACACGCGCAGCAGCAACACGCGCAGCAGCAACATGTACACCAGCAACATGTTCGATTCGAACAAGAAAGCCAACCTAAAGCTTGGGTCGTCAGTCTAAAAACGAGTTTCATCGCGTTCGGTTGACCGACTCGCTCAATTTTGAGTTAATTTTTTGGCCTGGCCCACTAAAAAAAAAACCAAAAAAAAACTAAAACATAACAAATCGAAAACAAAGCCTCTTTGCGCCCCATTAAACATATGCTAAATTAGTCCGTTGTGTAAAAGGTGTAATACCATGATTTTGTCATAATTTAACTACCGCAAAACCCATTTATTTGTGTTAGTTTAAACCTAATTAGTTAAGCAAATTACCGACGTGTTTGGTAAAAATATTTTTGAAAATTCTTCCCCAAAATGTGCAGTGTTTGTGTTTGTGCGCGCAATTGAAATCGTTTGTAGAACGGTAACAGGTAAAACAACAAATCAACAAACAAACCAGCCAACCAGCGAACGATGTCGGTGAATATAACCATTAAAATGAAGTTAAAGTTGCTCCCGAGCTGCATACAAATGGAGCTGTAAATAAGCAAACAAACATTTCCAGCTGGTAAGTTTCAATTGCCTTTTGGGCTTTCGTTAAGGCCGGGGTGTTGACCAGATGTGGAATAAATCATAATTAGAGCGGGTTTACATTTCGAATTGGGTTATGGGTACGACGGAAAGCCCAGTGTGGGAAACTAGGTAAATTGTCTTTGTTTGTGGAACTATTTTGAACTGCGTTAATTGTGGCTTAGTGTTTGGTATGCATATCTCTCGCATTAGTGGCTTAAATAGGCTGAGAAAAGGCTATATAATAGCTATAAAGATTATGTCTTCACCATATAGTACGAATTTTATTGTATTATGCTTTAAAAATAGTTTAATTCTCATAACTTTAAAAGCAAGGACCATTTCTACTTTATTTCTTCTTACAAGTTAACTTTGTAATTCATTTCTGACAACATTTTAAGAATTTTTTCCGTCGAGAAAGTTGTGGGGTTGAAAGTTTTTATGACGAGTCAATTTTGGCATAAAGCCATGACAGGTAAAATTGTCTCAATGTATCTCATACCCACATGAGAACCCTTTTCGCAGTTCATACCATTTCCAGGTATTACACTTTGTAGTCTTGTTGAAGCCGTTAGTTCAGGTTTGGACTTAAGTTCCTTGACTTTTAAGTACTGTTCTGTATTATATGGAACCAAACAGCAAATTTTCAGTGTCTGTGGAAATTATTTCTTGACAGTTGCTAATAAACCTGCCTACTTCATGGGCACAACTCGCAACGGTCATTACTCATGCCAAATCTTCTGTCACTTCACACCTTCTCCGGTTAATTCTACGGTCAAGTTGTCAACACCATGCGAAGTGGAGTCTGTGTGCGTGAGTGCCTCTTAAGCCTTATGCAACAGCTCAAATTAGCCATGCAATTTGTACTTAACTATTTACAGCGTCTTGCAGCGAGTGAGTGAGTACTGGCCGGAGATTGGGGGGTAATGGCTTCTTTGGAGCACTCTCTTCTACAGAGGCGGGAATAATAAAATGGCAAAGGACTTGAAGAGGACAAGCGACAAGTTTATCACTTGTTAAGCCAAACGCTGCAGACATGCACCCAGCCTCATCCTGAATCTTTGCCCAGACTGGGACTCCTATTCCTACTACTCCTATTCCTGTTCCATCTGAAGACCCCGCTTTGAGAATCCGATTCCAGACGACGTCGGCGTCGAGTGGCAGGCCCAGATGGGCGCGGCAGATAAGGAACTGGGCCCAGACCCAGGCCCAGACCCAGAAGACCAGTCAAAGAATAGGGCGTTCTGGGTCCGATGCCATTTGCATGGCACTCGCTTGAAGTGGGCCACTCTGGGGCCCGGATGAAAGCGGATATCAGAGCGAATACACAGAGACAAGAAGTGAAGTGTTTGTGTTACCCAAACCTATTTATTCATCTACGATTAAGATTCCCAGAGCAGAGAAAGTGGGATCTTTTGTTTTAGATTTTCCCAGTAATTTAAAAGAAAATATTAAAAGTGAAGAAAAGGTTACATAACGTTTAAAAACAAATTAAGATTATATATATATATATATCACTGACGAAAGTAATTTAAATCAAATGGCAATTTATACCTAAAAAAATTTAAGGATGTTATGTAAAATGTATCAAATGACTAATCGCCGTAATCGCTGTAAAACGGAAGCTTCAAATTAAAAAGTTATTTTACCATCCACCATTTTGCTATATTATTCATAATATCAATTTGAAGTCAATGGCATGCCATTTTTGGCAGTTGGGACTTAAACTTAAATCCGACAAGATGGTCTCGGCCTTTATGGAAGTCCCTCGGAAAGTGGATTTTTTCCACAACCATTCACCCAAAAAAAGTGGAAGACGCAGCTGGTCCTCTTCCTTTTAGGCCATTTAAATAATGGCTGCAAATTGTTAGGTGACAATAAAGAAGAGCGGCAGCCACAAGTGTGTAGTCTCAACAAAGCAGCCTCCATCGGCTATAAATAGTCGGAAAAGAGTCAGGAAGCGAATGTCAACTCAAAAATTACGTATACGCAGACGTCACTGTTCATCGATAGTGCAACTTGAGTGTGCCGTCGTTTCCGCTTCGGAATCGATTGTATTGACTTTTCCATTTTCCAATTTCATATCAATGATTGCTTCGAGCTGCGGCAACCTTGTTTATGATCATTTAATTGACATGCTACCTGGCACCTGGAACTCTTCTGGGAATACAGCCATTTATTGAGGCCATGGGCCATAATTGATTATCAGCTGGGTAAATTGTGGAAGTCAACAAAAAAAATCTCATTGTCAAGATCGACGAGACAGGAGCTTTCAATGTGTCCATTGTTTTGGATAATAATCTGTAAAATTGAGTATCAATGTTAGTCAAATGCAGCATCCATTTCGGTTTTAATTATACTCTCTGTCTATAAACTTCAAATTCAAAGCAAATATTATGAATGTGCAAATATGTCAACAAATATTCCATCAGCTTGCCAGTAATGAAACTCAAAAGATAATTGAGACTTAAGTCTGCACTCTAAAGAAAAATTTTGGGAATCTAAAGAACGAATCAAAAAGGGTATTTACAAGGTAATCAATATATTTTTAAAGTGGATATTTATTTTAAGTGCTTGCAATAATTAGGAAGCAATCGGTTACTCTTCTTTTGCTTAATCTACTCAAGAGCTACTATTAAATCCTCTACCACATCATACCACTTGGTTTCAAGAGCACTTTGTAATTAACTCTTACAAATCTATTTTCCTAAGAAGCTTGACCAATTAGCATTATTAAAGGAAGGTTTTGTTTCAACGGTAAGAGTCCTTCCTTCTTGTCAAGCTGAAGGAACAGGTGGGTAAACAATGTTAGTCACTCCTTTGGATCCGCCCGAGGTCGTCACTTTGATTTGCACAAAGTATTTGCTGGACAGGACAACAATGGAATTGCTTTTACGCAACTTTAATTAGCAAGGCAAACAAGATGTCCTGGCACGCCAGGAGGTTTTACCTTTGATTCATCACCCGACTCCGATGGCAAGTCCTTTGGATGCCTCTTTTTCCCTGAATAACGTTGACAATACGGCAGAGGTCGGGGGAAATTGTGACACAGAAAATATGCCAAAACACGGACAGCGTTGAAATTTAATTAAAATGTTGTCGATACGTAAAATGCTTCCTTTTTGGGCAGATGCTGCGTATGCGCAATTTTTAGCCTATTACCAGCAATTAAAATGGCTATCTTATTAGCCGCCTGCTAATTGAATTTTTAGCTCACCCTGGGGGGCCTCTGATTTTGGCAGTCGTTGACCTTTTTGTTTTTCCTTCCGCACGTGTCCTGCAAAATTGATAGGCCATAAATATTCGTTATGTCTGGAAGCAACAGTTTGGGCCACCGAGCATAAACATAAAAGGGATGCCGGGCTCCGGCTCCCAAACTTCCGTCTTATCCCCTTTTTTTCTCGGGTCTGTCCGCCTCAATTGTAACTCAAACAAAAAGCTTAACAATGAGAACGAAAAGTTTTGTTCTTGCGAGATTCCAGGTTATGCTTCATTAATTTAATGCTGTTTTCACAATAAATTTCCCTTCTTTCCATTTCGGTGCCAACAAAGAGCACTTCGGACACGCTTATGCAAATCCCAAAGAATTTACATTCCAATTTTTCTTCATATTTCGAAGGCTTCCTGGTTTACGGCGAATTGATTTCCTGGATAAAAGAGGTCTTCTAAGAAATTCTAGTATGCTCACGTGCATAATTTACAGGAGTTTTGCTTTATGGTAGTAGGACTGTAAGTAATTGAAATATCATATTTTTCTTCTTGTATCCTAACACCAAAAATGCTTATCAGAATATATATTGTAGACACTATATTATTGGTTAAGAGGTTGCAAATTCCTTTATAAATACATGACCAATATTACATAAGAATTTTGGAAACAGTCTTACATAGATATTTATTATTGATCAACAGATTGAACCTTTGAGCAAATCGGGCATTGTTGAAATTTATTTAGCATGAACTTAACATGCCAGAGTTAACCCTTTTTAATAACAAATGCTTCTGGAGGGGTTAAGTGGGGTCTCAGACCCATCAAACGTTTTTCGTACTCCGCTTGACTGACTGCCTGTCACGATTTCCTCCAGAACTTATGACTGTGTCAGGTAATCGACATTGCGAAAACATGAACTGTGTGCTCACATAAATGGTTGCGGGTGATGGAGCAGGAAAAACAAGTTGTTTAAAATTGTATTAAGGGAACTCCGGCAGGAATAGTTTTGGCCCTTCTATGAATACATGTACATTATTGGAGCGTGAGGCTATGAACCGTCATCCCAATCTCAATCCCATTCCCGTGGAGTTGGCACTCTGTCACGCTTTGATTGAGTTTAGCCGAGCTTTCCAGCTGCCAGGGGGTCCATCCATCAATATCGAAGCTACTGACCTCCCGGCGGAAAAACGGTTGCTCGTCTTCCGTGTTTTGTGAACTTATCGAGCACCCTAACTTAAGTTTTTGATTTTTTTATCACTATTATGATATAACTATCATAATTCAATATTCTTGTTTGCTCAATAAAATTAATTAGCTGAAGTCGAGTTGAGCAAGCCAGCATAACATAATAGGTTGCAAAATACCTCAGTTATAAGAACTTATATATAAAGTATAATTTCCAAGGTATGAAAACCTCTGCATTTTTGTACTTACGAAATATTACAGCTTAAAGCAAATTATTTTAAATTAAAAAATAATACTACTTAAATGCTTTGATATATATTCCACAAACTTCACTATCATCTTTAATAAATAAATAAATAAATCCCCAAAGTTACCAAATACTCTTGAGATACATCTATCAAATTCATAATATATTTTTTGTAAAATATCTAGGTAATTTGAATCGAACATTTATAAATTGTGCCTTTTTGTACAAATTATGTTCCGAATATTTGCTGTTTTTTCACCATCACTTAGAAGACCCCTTCTAATGGCAGTTCAGACTGTTGGCAAACTCGTGAGCCAAGTTGTTGGCCATGTTGAGTGGAGTGACTGCACTTGCAGTTTATTTGGCCAAAAGCTGGCATTCTCGATATTTGCCTCCTGCCGTTGGCTGAATGTTTGGCAACAGCCAAAACAGCCAAACAATTGCCCAACAACGAGAACCTTTCTCCCCGAAAAAGATAGGAGTGCAACAGCAGCTGGTTTTTGGTAAGGGATTTCGCAGAGGGTCATGGTGGCAGGGGAATTGTAAATGGGAATGGGCTTGGGACTGGGCTTTGGGCTTTGGGTTTTGGGTTTGGGCCATGGGCATTCTAGCGGAACTTTGTGTCGCATTATGCCGTGTTTCGGGTTGTCGGTGGATGTTGCTGCTGTCGTGGCTGCATGTTGCCTCCAATGTTTGGTTACAATTGTTTTTCAGAATTTTTTTTTGGTCTGTTTTGTTGGTAGTGCCGCCTGCCAGCGACATGCATAGATACATAGATACAATTGTATCTGTTAGTGTTCTCTATGGCATTCTGCACACACATACTAATTATGTTTTGTTTGCGCTTGGCTGCCGTTACAACACCCACCCTCCCCCTGGCTAAAAGCTTTTAATTATTCCTGTGTCATTTCAGTTTTGTTTTATCAATAAATACGTAGGCCAAATGTGAGCATTTCAAGTGCACAGGTTCAATTCGTAATGAGCAAAGCCAAGGCAGGAAATTCCCAAAACATGTGTATGAAGGCCAATAGATAATTGAGCGGGCCTAATAAATTAGGGCCAGAATCAAAAATGAATGTGTTGATTCTGTATTTAATAGTTCAAATAATGATATTGATTTGATGTAGAATACAGTAAATATCGGTTATTTTATTTTATAAATATTATTTATATAAAATGAGGTATTAGATATTAGGTTTAACCCGTGATGTTACTTAGAAATCTGATAAAATGAAAGTAAAATTATGTGAAACGAATTTTTAAAATAATATTCTTGTTGTTTTTGGTTATTTTTTTAAATTTTAATAAACATGATATGCCTATTATTTTAAAAGTATCTAAGTGCTATAATTTTGAACCGCATAGTCTAGGAAATACCATTAGGAGCCTGCAAATGATTGATGTTGCATTAGTTCAGTTAAAACCAAGTAAGTTCAAATTGAAAACTCAAAGTTATGTTTCCCCAGTGAGCAAGCAGTTAGGATAGTTTACAGAAATTCTTTGAACATTTTCTTCTGTACTCCGACCAAATACTGCTTAGTAATCCAAATAAGACCCTTTCGGGGTTGGGGAAGTTTCTTATGAAAGCTGTCAATGACATGGCCATTACCAGATCATAATCAGATTAATTAAGACCGAATACAAGCCGAGCATTTACGCAATCATAAGCCATGAAGTTCAGGGCTACTTCACGTGATAGATCCATCAAACTATATTTTGCTTCTTATGGACAGTGGCATATCCAAGCCTACGACAACTTTGAGATGCATTCAATGGCACGGAGAGCATAAAACTTTATCGCCTTGTTTGATGGCCCAACTTGATCCAAAGGCTTTATAGTATGGGAAATAACTTTATGGATCACTCAAGCGACTGAGGCGTTCAATTAAATGGAGGGCACACGAATAAGACGGTCCATAAAACGATGAATGAAAATGACATCAGCGAGCCGAAGGGAAAGAAAGAAAAAAAATGGACGCGAAAAGAGGGCAAAGATATGACGGGCTGTTCTTTTTTTTCTGGGTTAATCAAATTTAGTCGTGGCATTCGTTGTTTCCCTCACTTTCACGGGGTAAAAAACAAATGACGGTGGGCCATTAAGCACCTGTGTACTCGTACTCGTACATTCTCGGGTATGTGGTACACATATATCTTGCAGATACGTTTCACGTGAGTTCCACAGATACCAGAAGGCACACGCATTTTACGTTAATTACATGTCGCTACATTGTCGGGCTTTGTAATTATTTTGACAGCCAAACCGTTGCTGCTGCCTCTTTTGTTGTATCTTTGCATTTGAAAATCCGAGAGTTACAGTTACATTCGTTAGCTGTTCGTTGATGTTATGTTTTTTCGTTGCTTTTTTTTACAATGTCGAGAATCTCTAAAATCCCCCCAAAATCCCCATAACTGATACACCATAGCCCATACCCCCGCCTTCAATCCTGGCAGCCAGTCAGTCAGTCTGTCAACAGCGTTTTGTTTAATGAGCTTTTTACGAGCCGTGCAATGAGTAGATACATCCCAGACCCACAGAAGATACAGATACAACGAGGCGAAGTTGTTGTCGAGCCGCTGAGTACCCACACATGACATCTACAGTTAGGGCGGAACGTTAGGCCCAAGGCACAGATATGTGAGCTGGCCACGTGGGTTGGCATTATGTTTCTCTGTTTTGTAATTATTGCATTACTAAGTAATCAGAACATATATCTAGGGGCAGACCTAACACCTAATGGTCAAAAGGAATATTTGGAACAAGGGTTTCTCTTGATTACCTTGAATATTCTGGAGATCTCTAAGGTACAGTCAGGACTGTTCTGAAAATAAATTATCTTGTTGTCATCAATAAAATTTACAAATATTATTATTTCCTAGCACCAAACAAATATTATTAATATATATGATATATATGGTCGTATAGTCAAAATAATAGATACTATATCATAATGTTTGTTAACATTTTTTTTTTTTATTTTCAAGTTATTACTTTTATAATTCTGACCAATAAATTATCTAGGAACTAAAAAAATATAGTTAAATAAACTATTAGAAATGCAATAAAAACGGTAGTTGAATTGCAAAGTGTTGTTAAAATTTTGTACGAACGAGCTATCTATCATCAACCTAATAAATTAGAAACATCAATTTATTCAGCTGCAATATAATCCCAATAAAATGTCGAAATCTCCAATGCAATTGATTTATGCCAGCAAATAGTGGCAGCACTAATATTTATTGGGCTGCAAATAAATACTAATATTATTATGCAATTCCGCCGTTTATGATGGACAACTTCTTGGTAAGCCCTCGGCAACTAACAACTTGGATTGCGCGAAAATCAAAGCATAGAATTGGTTTTTGAGGTTTGCAGAGGACTCTGGTAAAAGGCAGTCAGTTCTTAGCCTGTTCTTGACTGTTCTTCATTGTGATGGAATGACAGCCAAACATCAAAGACGCTGCTCTTCAGCCAAGTGCGAATGCAACTGGGATGATGATGACTACGAGTTAGCAATGAAAAACCAATGTCTGCGGTTTTTGCCATATTTGATTGACTGCTTGACTAACTCTCTCGACGAGCATTGCACCCGTGGTTTTTTTAAAAAATCATTTCTAGTTTGGGGACGAACGCGTGCGCGTTACGCTTTCGGTCAAGCAAATCGGAATAATTGCCCAGAGTCGTACATATATATATATATAAATAAATTCGTCGTCATGACGAATAAATGCATAAAAAGCGAGACGAGTTGTATATTCGCCAAACAATTTGCATAAGCGGCACCGGAGAAACAAAAAAAAACTACTTCAATATCCGTTGATCGCAGCATCGCCGAGCCAGCAATTGTATCTGCCAGATACATCTACATTTGTATTTATGCCCCAGTCGACGACTGCATTGTCACATCTACATATCCCCAACTGTATTTGGTTTCCATTTACGAGGTTGTTGGCGCTACCGAGTGCCCCCAGTCTGCCCACAATATCTCCAATGTTATTATTACTCCCCCAGCAGTCAATATGGTAATCAAATGCTGACATATCGCGGGAAGCCAAGCGTTATTGCTAGACTTGGCTTTATTATGAAGCAATATGTGGTCCTATCGATCCTTTAAAGCTAATTATTTTCTGAATTAATAGAAAATATATTATTATAAGCAAAGTTTAATAAATTACTTACTTGAAAAACTCATTTCGTGTTTTCAAAAGGGTTATTTTTTAATTTCCCTAGAATTTTTCTACTACTTTAATGAATAATTTAAATGAAACATTTACCATTCTGCAGCTGTTTTCCCATGCATTTCACTACCAGCTCGTAATGCTTTGGCATTAAATATGAAAAATCAATTTCAGATGCTGGGCTTTGGCATAAAAACCGCAAAACGCTCGACCACAGATACAAGACCTTACACATTCACGTGTCATAAAGTCTGAAAGAGCGGCGAACGCGAGGAAGAATGAAAATAATACAAGCTTATGCATTGCACCCCTGGACTCATAACGGTTTCATTGTTAGTCGAGGAACATAGCACATAAACATAAAAAGCATGAATACACTCAGAGAAATTTGCTTGAAGTTATGCTATTACAATTAAATTAAAAATAAAGTGGCGTATTAAAAGATACAGATGGAATAAAAAATATATGTTTAAAGCATAAGATTTATAAATAACACAAAGGAAAAAACAATTCTAGTGCAATTTTAAAATATTACTATGTTAAATTATTTAGATTATATATTTTATATCCTAAACCTTACAAAAATTGTTGATATATATTTTTAGTAGAAGCGACTTTATTTTGTAATATCCCAGATCTTTTGTACCTATAACATACAAAATGTGTCATAGGTATTTAGGTATATTAAAAACTCTTCAAAAAATGCTAATAATATTTAACCTTCTTTAAAATCAAAGACCATAGCCTCATAAATATGTGTTTAATGCTTCTGAGAAATTTTTCATAAGCCTAATGAAAACAAAATTGTTTTCCCCGTGTATATGCATATCCATTGGCTGGAGGGCAAGTCAAGAGCGTTTTGTGGAGGAGAAGGCGCAGGAGTCGAGGACCTGCAGTGGTGCAATGTGTGGTCTTGTGGATGTGGCCCAGCCTGAATCCCTCACGAACCACCCTCCCCATTTTCTTTTTTTTACCAACCCCTGAGTTTCCTATTAACGCTTAGGTTGAAACGAAAGTTTTTTCTTCGGCTGGCCGATATTTGCATAAAATGTGCAACGGCTGCTGGCAGCTTGGGTTACTTTTTCGATTTTTTTTTCCATTTTTGTTTTATTTTATTATTTATTTATGCAACCGCCTCGTTTGCTTTCCATGGGCCAGCACGACTTGCACGTTCTTTTTCGATTGCAGGTTGCTGTAATGGCATTTATTTGAAGCCTAGTCAAGTGCTTCGTAAAAAAGTTGGCGGCAAATTAATGAAGTTCTACCATCCTGATTAAAACTTTGCTCTTAACCTTGCAATTCTGCGTGCATGAATCTGTGGGAAAAGTTCTCTTCCGGCACATTACCATTTCCATTAGAGAGATCTCTGGGTTTCTTTTTTCCCCCAGAGCCTCTCCCATGGTTTAGCGAGCGATTTTCATTCAAAATCGAGGGGTCCGCCCTCATCTGAGAGATTTGACCCAGTTATGCCCTGCCTGGGATCACGATTCAAAGATTTATTTTCCCATTTTAATTGTAGTTGCTTTGGCTTTCTGTTTTGTGGTCATCAGTTTTTCTTCATTGCCTTGGCTTTAAACCGGGCAGATAAATAGCCAGAAGGCTGCTTTATTCAAATTGCTATTGTTATGAATAAAATCAAATATTTGAAGATAGTTTTTGTGTGGCTTTGTCCAGGCTGCCTTTTTTTTTGACTGGCGGGGTACCTAGATTGACAGAGATAAATAGAGAACTGAAATGGGGCAGATGTTGGAAAAAAATACTTCATTTTACTCATCTCTTTCAGAAGATGAGTTTTCATGAAAATAGCTTTGGTCGAGACAATAAAATTTCGCTTTTTATATTAGTCCTTACATTTCCCTAATAATAAATATTTGCTCGTCAAACAATTTTTTCACTAAATGCCAGAATGGTAATTTATTGATTTTACAATAAGTAAATAAATAAGTATTAAGTTTTCACTACAAAATAAAGTTTTCAGGAGTATAGATTAAAATGTTTGCATTTTTAATAACTCCACTATTGGTGCTAAATCAACATATATATATACTTCATGTGTGGCGACAAAAAATTTAATTAAATGATTTAATTATAAAGCCTTGTGCGTATTCTTAATTAAACATAAGCAAGTTTTATTTATTGACTTAAAATAATTACCCAAAACTATACACAATAACAGAGATGTGTAGCATAAATAGTTTAAAAATTGCAGTTAAAAGCCCAAGATCCGTGCCAGTAAACGAAAACAGTTAAGTGGCTGTTAAACTGCAATTGTTTTCCACATTTTTGTCCACCAATTTACCTTGAACAATTGCAGTTGTTTATTTAAGATCCGAAAATAAACAAAATTCGGCTCACACAGCTGGAAAACGAGGTAAAAAGTGAGGAAAAAGCATCCGGAATGGCCCCGGCGAACTTGAAACTGGCAATTGGATCTGCTGGCCCCAGTGCTTAATCAAGTGTGAAATCTTTAATCAAGTCGAGTTCCCCACGACCGAGTGAATTCCCAGCTGCCGTCGGCCGAATCCCAGTCCCAGTCCCAATCCCAAATCCCAAACCCAGTTCAAAATCGCAGCTCCAGTAACGGCTTCAAAAAACCGATGCAACGCAGCTGTCCGATGGCTTTTCAGTTAGCCTACCTGGTTTGACCTTTTTTTTTGTTGTCCGGTGCTCAAGTTGTTTTTTATTATTGGATTCCCCTTTTTCGAGGAGCCCTCCCACGCTCCCAAGCCTGTCAATTAAAAAGCCATTCGATGGCCCAGGCCCTGAACTCCACGACTCGTTGCCAGTTGGCGATAAACAAAGCTGAATAAAAATAAAAAATAAAAAGAAAAACGCTTTTAACTTGTTTTATTTTCACTGGCCACTTTCGAGTGCGAAATTAAGTGAATTAGTTGTAACTGGCTGAATGGCTAAATTATTGGCACCGATATTGGGTTAAGTGACAGCCTAGGAAAGTGGCTGAGGAAAAAGTTTTCGCCGGAAATTAAAATATTAACAGTTGGCAGGCATTCAAAGAAAAAGTTGTGCCATGAATTTGCAGGAGAATAATATACCACAGTCTTTTTGACAAAAGTTATTTGGATTGTCACTGAACTTTACTAAAAACATTTTTTAGACTATATATACTATACTCACTTGGTAGACATTAAAGCTTTTATCATAGAAATAATAAACTATTTTTAATGTACTATTTTTTTTGAGAAGCTGGTATTTAATTTTGTATCATATTATTCTTTTAATTTTATATTATTTTAGTAGTTTAATTTTTTATTGATATTTTTAACAATTCCCCAAAAATGTTGCCCATTTTTATCGGGTATCCTTAAGGTTTATTCTTTAACTTGTGAATCCGTTTTCATATTTTCTTGCATTTTCAACCTTTAAAATAAACATGGTGGATTTAAGTTAGCCATGCAGCCTTGACTTAGGTTGAAAATGCTCTGCGATTGGCAGACTCTGATGGACCCACTGAACCACAAAGTACTTTCATTCCTAGACAAGCGAACAAAGTGTATCCTAGTTTTCTTTAAAAAGTGACTTCGAAGAATCCTTGTAATGGCCGAAGGATTTTCTTATTAGAATCATTTTTCATGTAGAAGTTTTCCCAAGCCACATCGTTATTCAAATCCATAGCTTAAGAGATTACTTCGGCTAATAATCATTTTCATCCTTTCTCTTTGCAGTTAATGATAGGACGGGCAAAGCTTCCAAGAAGTGGAGGTAAGTGGAGATATGAAAAGGGCCTGTTCAGCCCCACAAAATACCGAATCACATACACATGCCCATGACCCAAGGGACGCATCGGTATCAATCTTAATTTATAACAAATTTAATATGGTTGTTTCTCAGTCGAACACCGAATTCCCCTCGGAAAAGCGCCTACACATATGCTGCGTATAACCAATTCGATTTTTGCCACGCCCTTGCCCTTTTCCTGCAAATTTGGTGCAATGTGTCGGTTCTGATGGGTTTTCGGTTACCACACTACGGACCTTGGATCCTTGGATCCTTAAATCCTGTACGTCAACGCCCGTAAATATGCCACAAAAAATATTGAAATGGGCGCCATGGAACGTGTACGGCAAAACACACTTAAGTGATTTTATGGCGCCATTCAAATGTTTTTCAAATCAGTCGAACGTGAACCGCTGAAGCTGAGGTTTTTCCCTGGGTTCCATAAATTCTTTTTGCCAAACACCTCAGGGCATTTCCCATTTTTTTTGTGCCTGGCCTCATGAGAACAAGTGGAAAACGTTTACCAGCAACAAGTAGATGGAAGAGTTTTCATGGGTAAAGATGGAAAACTTCCTGATTTCCTTATCTTTGAGGCCACCTGTCGTCGAAGGTTCTGAATTGGTTTGGCCTTCCGATTGACTGACTGACTGAGTGAGCGATTGAAGGAGTGGTTGCTGCCTGCGGTTAAGGTCCTGCATATTTTACCAGGCCACATTAAAGCCAGTCCTTCGAGCCTCGATAAATTATTGAGTATAGCCCTGGCCCTGAGTTCCGAAATTTTAAAATGTTCAGGAAGCCTAGCACTTTTTAGCCCCATTAGATGCCATTAAGCTTTGCGGATCTTTCTTTGCCATTCCCAGGCGATAATTGCTTTTTCCACACTCTTCATGGCACAACTCTTCCCTCAACGCCAACAGATAATGTATTTCAAATTGTTTGCCGTATACGCAATGTACTATACAACTTGACTTGACAAAAGTTTGTGGCAAATATTTACCTTACTCTCCCGCCCCAGCGCTAATGTATAAATAATTGCATGTCACTTGCTGACTGAGCAAACACACACTTCATTGTTTGTCCCGGCGATTTAGGGTTTTTTTTTGGTTTTACCTCGACTTTGGTTTGGATTTGAGCCCTATATATATAACGTGTGACGGCCTAACACCTCGACATAATTGGTTTGGGAGCCGCAGAAGGCCTCTCATTATCATAATCAATGGGAAGCTATATTGGGCATAATTGCCCGCCCATTAAGGGTCGACCATATCAGAAAAAAAACCCAAGGGTCGAATTTATCTTTTCTAATAAAAAATTTAATATATGAAAAAATGTGGGTTTTTATATTATTTATGTCACATCAGGACATCAAAAATGAAACTGAAAATCAATGCACAACCCGAGGGCACAAAAAAAAAACCCAGTGTTAAATGGTTCGCTGACGGAAAACTCTGGGGCCCAACACATTTGCAATTGACAGTCGACAGCTTGTTGACAGTGTCGTCTTAAATAATGCAAACCATTAAAAAAGAATAAACTGATTGTATAAAAAATGCAAACAGCAGCAAACAGCAATTACCGCCGAGAGGCTTTATGAATAAAAGTTGGTTACGAGCTTTATGGCCGCCGAGGTTGGGAAATGTGTTGGTCAGAAAGTGGTCAGTGGCTTTTCGCCGTTTTGACCACTTTTGATCGGACGTGATTGGTGACAAATTGTGTTTAATTGAGTTGTTATTTGTTAAGTTATATGACGGCTTGCTTTTATAATAAATATTAAATTAAAGAGAAGGTGACAGCAAGGATGTTCGTATGCGCTTCGAAAATGTTTTTTTCTTATCAATTTAATTTTGCTTGTGACTATAAAATTATATCATAAAATGTAAACTTAACAATTTAAAATATTTTAGCTTAATTAGTAGTTGTCCACAATATATTTTAAATATGTTTATATAGCTGATTAATGTTCTTTCTATAAATGGATAACTTATAATTGAACATTTCCTTTCAATGTTGCTTTAATATTGCAATATTCACATTTATTTAAATAAATCTGTGCTATCTTAAAGTTAAAAGTATATTTTCCAAAGCCGATAAAAGCCTGCTTCCCACTAACTTCAAGGTTATTTTGGCTTCTTGATTTGGGCCCCGATTCAAACTTAAATGTGATGGGATGTCTGTGGCCAGAAAGTCGCGCCGACAAGTCTGCAAATGCGAGTTTGTCGCCCTCTGCGTGTCTGTTGTTGGCTTTGCGCCCCATAAATCACAAAATAAATTTTGCGCGTGCAAAATACATATATATATAAAAAACGGAAGCGAGACATTCAGCAAGCAGAATGCAATAAAAAGTTTTTGACTTTTGTATTTTATTTTATATTTGCTTGCGCGCGGGTGAGCAAACTGAATCGCCAGCCTCAAACTAAAATTTAAGCCCCAAAGGGAAGAGGCAGAGCGGAAACGGAAGTGCGTAATGCCATACGTGACCAGACCGCGTCGAAAAACGACACTGGTATCTGCGGTTTGTCCACGGCAAGGTGCAAACAATTTTTATGATTAATTACAGTGCCCCTCCAGACCCAAAAACCTCATGAACATGGCCACGTACATGAGTCAGTGGTTCTGTTCTTTTGTTGGCAAATGAAACAATAGCACCACACACATCTGCACTAAGAATAAAATCAGGCAGCCATAAAAATGCAATAAAGAAAAAGGTTTTTCCCTTGAAAGTGTGGGGTCATTTACTTCGTCTGGCCTGGAATGTCGTAAATACTGATTACGATGTTTAGGCGCCACATTACGAATCCGTTTTTCTATATCATATGCAGAACTCATAAAAATGTAAGGGTGTAATCGTTGATCCTACTCAGCGATTTTGTGAGAGCGGAAGTATCATAAAATACCATGATGGCAGTAAACAATGTTTCATAAAGCTTGAGGTCTTAATTAAAATATATATTCCATTACATGTTATGTCAAAATATTTATTTATGTTTATCAAAAGGTGTTAAAAAATACATTTTATAATTTTTCTTCATTTATTATTCAGCATTTTTGAAGGCTTTTAACAATTATGTTGAATAAAAAATTGGATGCTTTTTTCTAATAAGCATAAAAGCCCTTTTTTGTTAATCCCTTTTTACCGATTTCTTTCCCTTTGTGTTGTGCTTACACTTTGATAATTTTTGGTTAGGAGTTTTAATTAAAATTAATTAAAGCGGGAATGCTGCCAAGGAGCCCTGCCAACGCCCAGTTAATTAGGAGTCATGCCTAAACTGACGTAATTGCTGGGGGGAGGTGACGATCCCCAAACTCCCCGAACCACTTCCTCTACAAAAAACCCCCTCAGCCCCGCGGATATATGTGGCAAATGTGAAAGCAGCTGTTGGCCAAATGTGCGAAAATTACGGCCAAATTGCTGGCGAAAATGACTCGCCTAGACCACGGCCATGGTCATTGGGGCTGATTTGCATAAGAGAGCTTGCGGGCTCAGCTGCAGTTTCGCAATTATTCATCCAGCCATTCAGCCAGTCAGTCAAGTCAGGCTGTTATTCCATCAGTAAGTCAGCAAGTCAATCGCAGATGCCGCGTCACATCGAGTATCGTTTTCAGGTTCTCAGGTTCTACTTCTGCCCTGCAGCATCATCTCTCCAACTCCATCTCAAAACTCCATCTGCATCCGCTTGCCTTTTTCAGTGGAGTTGAGTTCTTTCACCGACTACCGACTGCAATTTGGATGCCCCGTAACTGTACTGTACCAGAAAGGCCGCAATTTCATTATGCAGATCGACAGACCCACCTCGAGTCGACCCTTTGGGTTCGTTCGCCATTAACTGGGGCCAAAGCAAAAGCCTTGCGGTTTAACTGGGCCAGATGCATGGCTGGAAGCCAACTCGACGGCTTCTCAATTACTTCGCCTGGCTCAAAACACCCTTGAGAGAGCTCAGCTGATAGACAGATGGGCATTTGTCAAAGCGAAACCGTTTACAATATTGCTTTCCCTTTGAGGAAGCTCAATCTGAGCCCCATTTACTGTCATATTAAACTTCAGATGATTGCAAAGGCGGGAGGCGAAAATGTGATTCATAAAGAAGGTTCTGTTGTGGGCCTGTAACAAAAGTTTCCTTCATTACATTCTCTGTAAGTTGAGAAAGAGCTTAAACTAAGACAAAACAGGTAAAATTAAAAAGGAAAAACCCCACTGACACAAAATTAAAAGGGAGTGAGGAAATTGCAGAACTCATTTACTATGTAAGACAAAAAACTATTTGCAATGTTCTTATTAAATGAGGAATAAATACCAGAAGAAAAAGTACACTATAGTACTATTTAAAGCAAAATATTAAAAGCTAAAGAATATTCTAAGATCTTTAAAAGTATTATTTTAAAACTATAAGTGAAAGATAATACATTCAAAGGATCCTTGAAATATTTATAACTCTAGCATTTAAAGAGCAAGGTTAACCCCTAAAAAGCTATTTAATAAAGTTAAGAACAAACAATGTGGGTATGAAAATCCAGAAAAACCTTTTAAAGTATATACATAAAAAAAGTTTTTTCATTATACCTAGAAACTTTATATTTTCTAAACACGTCTGCACTAGAAGGTTTTAGGAATAGATAAAGGGATAAACCCAGTAGTTGACTGACTGTTCAGTTGGCCTGTCTCTGAGCTCCACATCCCTCGCTTTGCGTTTTTTTTAATTATCTCTGCGCGAAAACTTTTTCAAGTGTTTTCCTTCTCGCGCCCCCAGTTTTCCGGAGGGTTCCGGCAATTAACGCCACGTTTCGAGTGCCAAATGTATTGTCCTGTTGCCGAAGCTCTGGGTTCGCGGCCTTGGCGCACTTATTAATTTGGCCAATTTAAAGACGGAAGCGTCAGGCGGCTGAAATAAATGAAAATTCATATTTCTCAGCGCCAGAAAAACAGAAGATAGAGAGAAAAAACATCCCAGAGAAGCGGTTTCTTTCCCACAGCCCCGGATGAATATAAAAAGATACACGCACCCACAGATGCCGCAACTGCCACCGCAGCAACATCAGCTTCAGTCCAATTTAGCCAAGACTTTTCCCACAGTCATCGCAACCGAGTGAAGACTGTGGCGCCACAGTGGCTGCCAAAAGTTGTTTGCCACAGGAAGCCCAGCCATTCGGGTGACTCAAAAGCATCGGGGACATTAACGAATCGGGACATTTGGAGTCGGGTTTTTTATGGTTACGTGGCGACGTCTGCGTTGGATTGTCGTCCCGAATGCAAAGTGACAAAGCCAAATGTTTCCATTTGTTTTCCACTGGAGCTCCATTAATTAATTGAAACAAATTATTGGGCATTAAATCGAAAGAGAATTGGTGAAAACGAATTTCCTGAATAAACATCCAGATGGTTCTGTCCATAGATATCTTTATATCCAGATGGTTCTGTCCATAGATATCTTTTGTATCTCCAACCAATTTGAGACCCATCAAGTTCGTCAACTTGAAAACACAGATTGTTGTTCCATCCACACGCGTGCAGCCCAAATACTTTCAGCGTAATTGTCTAGCCCCTGCCCGGAGGTCTACGATTGACCCAGAAAAAATATGAGGAATATGGGCGAGTGGATGATGAGTTTTGAGGCTGTCAGAAATCGTTCCTTTCTTCTACAGATTTTTTTTTTGTTGTCGAAATTGCTATGCTTGGCATAGACAGCTGGCAATTTATTGGATTGGATTTGGCCAAGTGCAAGTTGCAGGCATTAAATTAAAACGTGCCCGGCTGGAAGAGAGTCGTGATGAAGCTGTGGCAGCTCTTAGCCCGCTGACGCCCAGCTAGTTAACCCAAAACGAAGGCCACAGTCTTACAGACTTTAGTCTTCAGTCTCTTCACTCAACACTCAGCACTATCCCAGTATCCATGAGATAAGAACAAAAAAAAAAAAACGAGAAAGGAAATGGGTGGCTATGGGCGAGGTTCTTTCGCTGGCTTTTCTTGGCCACAAAATGGATTATTATGTTAATTACTGTCACGTCACGGTGTTCGGTGTTCTGTGTTGTTGGGGGAAAAGCTGGCTACCCTTTTTCGCTGGTTTTCCCTGGGTTTTCCACCAAAAAACCCAGAATGACATCTGCCATGGCTTCTGGTTTCTGCAGCTGCATTTCAGCGCCATTCAACTGCAAATTAGCGAACATACAAAATATGAGCCACAGCTGGGGGCATTTAGTGTTCACTTTTCAGTGGGCGTTTGCGTGGGTGGCTGCTTTTCCGTCTTTTCCACCATTTTAGTCTTTGTGTGCAGTAAATTCAAATTATTTCCATTGACACGTGCAAAGAGGAAATGTGCAAAGCTTCATGAAAGAAATTCCAAATTGAATTCAAGCGAACGACTTTCATCGTGAAAAGAAATTAGTGTTTACTTTTGACTGACTAATTGTGGCCATGCAAGCAAAGGAATTGAGTTGTAACTTATTCATTTTTGTCTGATTCTTGATGTATAAAGATAAAAAGAAAATGTTTGGCTTATAAATACTTAAAATTACTTATTCCAGCGGCATTTAAAGAAGCCATAATTGGAATTATGTAACAAAAAAGGAATAATGTTTTCAGGTCAAATGAAATCTTATACTATCCTCAAAACATTAATATACATTTTATTCTCATTTTAATTGACTAATTGTGGAATTAAAACAATAGGGGGCAACTTGTTTGATCTTAGAACCAATTATTTTTTTTGTAAAATAGTAATTGTGGAAGCTAAAATTGAAATTATTTAATAGGATAATCATTTAAAAAAACCAATGATCATATAATATCCAATTTCCTTAACAGCAAGACATCAATTATTTTAATTTTCTCACGAGCCCAATGATAATTAATTATCAATAACAAAGCCAATTGAGCTTAAATCTAAGCTCAAACGCCAATAATGTTGTTTATTATTTTTAATAAACTTAGGTTTTGGTGTTCATTCTAACAGCTTAGAGGCGAAATCTATAATTAGATTTGTTCAGTCGGCTTCTTAAGATATCGCATAACATGGCCCGGCAATTCGAGTGTCTTGTTTCTGGCCGTTAACACTCTGTTCGACATTATTAAATTAGAAGCATCAACAATGGCCAAGAGAAAAAGAACAGCCAGACTAGTCTTCTTATTTGTGTTCGTTTTATTTTTTTTTTTTTGGCAAACATTTCTAGCCCATGGCCAAGAGCCAGAAAGCCGGTTTGTTGGGCCCCTCGTACGCGAGGTCAAGACTCAAAACTGAAAAACTCAAACTCTCTGACGTGCGCACGTCTCGGGCACCATAATAATAGCCGTAATAATCATCAAATGAAATAATGTAGAAAAATTATGCTAATCGACCGGTCGGCGACTGACCATAAAAGGCAGCCTGTCCAGAAAACAGAAACTTCTTGCGTAATCGCAGTGTATTCTGACCCGGTTGGGATTTAATTAGCTGGTCGACTGGCCAGTGCAAGCCCCCCACATAATTCAGCGAGATTTTTCGCCGTCCCGTCTGTTTTTCGTCTGAGAGCATTATGAAAAATTAAATAATATATTTTAATATTGTCCTTTGCATCGCTTTTCTGTTCCCCCCCCTCCCCACCGAACATAGTTCATTTAATAATCATGGCTTTTTTGAAGGGGGGCGCCTGCAAATGACACTTGCTTTGATATGTAATTAGAACTTATGAAAGTGTCAACGAGGAAAAAGTTTACCGGACACCCGGCCGGACACGCCCACCGGTCCGGACCGCCCCCAAAACGGATGACAGCTGGTCCAAGTCCAGCAATCATTATTCAGACAAGGGCCCAGCTTGACAGGCGGTCCAGCAAAGTGGCCAAAAGTGTCCGCAACTTTTCAGGAAAAATAAGGTCGGCTTTTTTTTTGGTGTGGGTGGGTGGGGTTGGTATTGGCCAAGTGTGACGATGAAACGGAATTGGGCCGCAAAGAAGCATTAAAAGCCAAGGTAACAACGGGGGTCGTAATACCTTACGTAAAAACAGCAACCAGACGATATTGCATCGGACCGGATTTACCATGTTACTAATTGCAATTGCCAAAGAGAAGAGCCTCTATTGGCCCTGCGTAAGCGGCTTAAAGGCCAGTTGACAAATTGTGCGAAATCCGAGTGCCCACCCACTGCCATTTAATCATTTTAATGAGGCCCACGTAGGCCCCAAACTGCAGTACAAATAATAATACCAGTTGAGTGCCAAAGTGCCGCATATGAAACTTTTATTCATTCATATTGTATATTTTTCGTACTTTTTATTTTTTGATGTGACTTGCGTGTTTTAATGACGCCGCTTGCGTGTTCAAGAAAGTGTTGAAAGTTTCCTTTCTTGTATTGTTGCTACGATTTGTACTGCTGGCAGTTAAATAAGCGAAAACATTGGGACAACATATGTCCCATTCCATACCCCCCTCTAAATAATTTAGAGGCGCAGTGGGAGGTTGACAATGAACTCCAAGAAAAACCGAGTAAGGGGAACCCAATTATGACACGATAATAAAAAGTTTTTGGTTTTATTATTGTTTATATACACACTCCACTTTTATTTTCATTGGTAATTACCGCATGAAGTTCGCTTACTTTTCCAACTCTTGACGAGGCCATCAAAAGAGCCAAGCTGCCTCTTTTAGCCATTCAGGCGAAATGGGAAAAGAAGCGGTGAAAGCCTTTCTAATGCACTCCTCATAGCCACGATTGCAACATAGTAAAAAGTAATTGCTCCTCTCCTCTCCCAATGAAATGAGTTTTTTCTTTTGGTTCTAATTGCCCTGCTGGCCAAAGCTACGTTTTTTCCTTATGCCCAGCAATTAAGACCACTTGGATTGGCTGCTCTCGATGAGATATAAAGAAAAACTGCCCACTTAAGAGGCTAATAAATGATTAAAATTGGCTGTTTTTTTGCGGCTTATAGTATGACTTTCCATTTGGTTAAGTTCTGAGGATAAATTTAGTTCTAAATATTTAAAATTATACAAGAAGCGATGACCTTCAAACTGATAAATAGTATTTATTATTATTTTAAATATTCTTTTTTAAGGAAAAGAAAAATGAAAAATATTTTTAAAAACATAGAAAAGTACCTAAACCTAATCATCATTGTTCTATTATTTTTTCTACTTCTCAGAATTAAGCTCTTCAAAAAATACAGTTTTTCGGTAGCTCTTAGCTTTTGGACTCTATCAGTCATCCTAATTGAGAGTGCTCCAAAGTATTTAGCCGCAGACAAGCAAAACTTTTATTTAGCCAGCTATTCGGCCATTGTCCCATTGCCCGCACAAATCACAAAACGCACTTAGCGCAAATTGTGAAAGTTGGAAAAGTTGCTGCCACAGACAGCCCTAGAAAAAGACCAAGACTCATCTTCCAGTTCGCATTTTCCGCCAGGAGAAACCGCAGATGAAGGGGAAGAGAACATGGCCCATGGGTTCTCGAAGCCGGGATTGCTCTGCTGATTACCAACTCACGCACTCGCCACTGCCACACGCTGTGGCAGATACAAAAAAAATATAAAAAAAATGCAAAAACATGCAGCACCAAACGAGTTTTGCTTATAGGCAAAGTTAAGTGTAATGTGCCGCAAAACAACGGCACAAGATACGTGAGAAACCGGAGGTACACCGGTTAAAATTGCAAAATTGTCAACGAATCTGAAATGCCCTAAAGTTATTTCAAGCATATTTTTCTAATATTTTTTTAAACTTTTCTTAAATTTTAAAAAATCTATTAAGTGAATTACTTATTTTTAAATCAATTGAAAGTATTCAAGAAAATCAGAATAGGTAATTTAAATAATATACAAAATAATAGCATAGATTTATGATGCCTTTTAAATATTTAAATTTTTCCTTGGGTTTTTTGGGCGTGACTACTAATTGTCTAACTAAAATTTTTATTTTCCATGTCATTAAACCACATTTTTACCATTTCTTTTACAAGACAATTGTCTTTTTCCCTGTCCCAGTAAGTGTATTAAAATGGCATAATTACGGCTGAGCACTGGGTTCGTTTGCGAAAGCAGCTTGGGAAAAACGGAAAAATGAAAAATAAACCGAGGGCAGTGGGTTAAGTTAAACTTTTGGCTGGCCCACTGCGTGCGTGGCGCCCCCTGGCGGCGGCTGCCGTTTCAGTTTCGGTCGCAATTGAAGTTTGCGCTTAGCGCGATATATATATATTTTTTTTATTTTTTATTTGGCCAACTTGAGATCGCTAAACCGGTTGCCGCTTGGTGGGTGTACTTCACTATTTATTGTTACTGCTGCTCTGACTTTTGTCTCTGCAACAGCGGTCTCGATTATGCAACACTTCGTGTCGCCGCTCCAAACTCAGAAAGTTGTGCAAGCTCTTGTATTTGTTGATTGTGCCTCAGTCGCAGTCGCAGTTTCTCAGTTTCAGTACATTTGTGCCTTGTAATTGTGGAGACTCCTGGCTGTCAAAGCGAAAGACCCCACCAAAAAACCAAAAATCCGAGTGCCAATCTGGCCGCTTTAATCAGCAAGCAAATTTGCTGACATGTCGAGCAAAACGGACAAAAAAGTCTGAGGGGAAGAGCCCACAAGTATCTCCGACACAAATGTGGCAAATAAGCCGCTTAGCGAACGGTAACAGCCAATTTCTGTCATTCTGTGGGGGATTCTGGATGGAATGGAATCGTTTTTCGGAACAGAATGTCAGAAAAGTGGAGAAAATAAAGCCATTCTGAAGATTGAACATCAGAATTAGTGTCTTCTTCAATATGGTTTTTTAAAATAACATGAATTTTTGTATTTAAGTGTACCTAAAAACGATGGATTCTATTGGCAACTAACTTTAATGTGTATTTTTTGTGGGTTTCATAAAACAGCAGTAGCTGTTTGAAGTAGCCTTGTACCTTCAAGCTTATTTTATTGTCGCTTTCCTGTTCAGTCTATTGACAGGCGCATTATGTGAGGTTCTAGCTTCCGTTTCAAGGCGACACATTTCACGGCAGAACAAAGCACTCAGAACCTCTTTGCATTCGCCAACTTAAGCTCGGCTTATTGTGCACAGAGATACTCACGCATCCGTAGTAAACTTGGTATCCCCCGGATACATGTAAACCCCTTCGGCTTTTAGCTGTAAAATATAATCGGGTTGCACTTTTGACTCGGGTAATGCTCCATATAAGTGGAGTCTCACTTCCGTTGCTGTTGTTGCTGTGTCATATGGGGGAGGGGGGAAACCCTTACCTCCCCCTCTCTCTTCGCGGCATTCAACTTTCTTGGCACCTGTTACTACCTCTTTTCACTCCCAGCCGGTTGCCACTGGTAGCCCCATTTCCTTTGGACGGCATTAGAAGCCAAGCGGTTGAACAACAATAACCAGCAGACAAAACCGTTGCTTCCATGTCGTTTGACTTTTTGGACTTGGCCTTAAAAAATATTCAACACAGCCAACTTGTTGCGCAACAGGCACAGGCAGTTACAAACAGTGGGAGAAAAACACTTGAATTTAAACTAAAAATAGAAAAATATTTAAAGAACAAGTATTTGTATAGCAACAGAAGTTATAAATAGGCTGGGAGTCAACAGAAATTTTTTAAGAACCATTGTTAGTCTTCTCCAGCTGCGTAGATCATATTGTAATAAATAATAAGGTGTCTTCGTCAATACCTGTTATCGCTATCAGACCTTGTCTAAAAATAACCATGTATGTTCTTATAAATATTTAAAAAATTTACAGATCATTACTATCTTTTAAAAGAAAAACAAGAATTATTTTGAGACTATTCGATAAGCAATTTTTATTTACTTATACTAATACTTCATACCATACAAAATTAAGACTTTTAGAACAGCTTATTATATATTTTAATTATGGAAATTTACGACTAGGAACGTCTCCTTTCATTTCAGCCAATTAACACAAGTCAAAAAGTCTGTCGACCTGTATAATTATCTACATAAATTATGTATGCAAGCGGTAAAAGGTTTACGCTCTATTTAATGAACTTTCCAAGGCGTAAATAAATTTTCTAGAAATGGTAAAGACAACAATTATCTGTAAATTAAAGAACCATTTGTAACTTATTATTTTCGTAGTGTAAAAAAGAGAGTTTACGCACTGAGGAAGCCCACGATATTTGAGGGAGAAATTCTAAGTCTTGGGTTGCACCGGTTTTTCTGTTTGTTGTGCTTGTTGCCGGTTGTTATTCTTAGGCTTTTTGTTGTCAGCCGCACAACAAGCATAAAGGCCAAGAAAAGCAGATGTTGCTGCTTTTGGCCCGATTTGCCGGCTGCCTGTTGCACTTGTTTTGGCCCGCTTGTTCGACTTCTCGTTCTCGTTCTGCTTTTGCTTCTGGTTTGGGATCGGTTTTTGGGTTCTGGTCGGATGCGTTCCACTGGTTTGGCCTGAGCTTTAGTTTTGTTTATTGCAATGCAAATATTTCGTATACCCTGTTGACACATTTACCAGGAATATACTTTATTGCAAAATATAGCGGAAATGTGACAATAACTTGATTTATGACAGCCAGGCTTGTTGATACTCAATAAATTTAAACGGCTTTTGTAAGAAAAACAAATATTGCATAACCTATTGTTGGTTTACAAAACGATGAAAAGGCTCTTTTTCCCGAAAATTCTTCTTTTATAAACCCAGTCTAGTCTGGTTCTTCCTCCCAAAAAGAATAAAAAAGAAAAGAAGCCATTGTGAGTTGAATGAACTGACCGCAAAACAACGAAAATAATAATCAAAAGCAGCTGCCCCTACAACAAAACAACAACAAACTGGTCGCAAAGTTCACAGTTGGCCAAGAAAACTTAAAAACTGAGTCAAAAGCCGAGACAAGAACCTCTGAGCCGTGATTGCGAATTTATCTGCCTGGGAAACTTACGAATACTGGGTGAATTTCGAACCCAATTCCATTCATTGGTCCATTTAGCAATTCCCAAAACAATTCACATTCATTTTGCAAACTATTTATGTGCTCGAATGGATCTAGATGGAATCAAATTAACAGCCTCTGGCTTTTGTTTACGCAGTTGTGTAAAAACCCCCAGGTCGGAAATAAACCAATGTGAACCAACAATAAATTGGTTTAATAACAGTCGTTATTGTTGGCCAGCGCTTTTGTTGGTTTGCTTTTAATTATTATTTCTGGCTGACGAGAAAATATGCAAACAAGATATTTCCCTCTCATTTTTTCGGCTTGGCAATCTCTTTGCCAAACTTTTTAATTACATAGTTTGGACTGCGATGGGCGAAGGGGTGGGCGTGCCACGAAGTTATGGCCGCACTTTACATATTCATGTAGCTTAGGCCACAAAAAAAAAAAGCGCGGAAAGAAGCCAAAGTTGGCCATAAAATTTCAGAACATGGCGTTAAAATTCCAGTGAATTTGTAATTTTGAATCAAATTAAAACAAAGCTTAGTAAGAAATTCGTATATCATCTTTACCGCTACCAGGAAGTGTATTAAAAAAAATAAATAAGAGAAAAAGAAAACACGGGCAACACTTGCCACGATATTTATTTTACTTTCGGTACGTGCCAAATGAAAATAAAACCGGAGCGCAGCAAATTTAATAAATATGAAATGAGTTTGTCATACACAGAGGGCCACACACACAAAACCCTTGCCCCAATTACAAGGATGCCGGGGATTCCGACTCCGTGGCCTGCAAGCCTTCGATAACGTGCCGCAACGGCAAATACCTTTAAGCCAGACCCAAAAAACACATGGGGGGAGGGGGGCTTGGGCCAGGACCAAGGACCTTAGCTGCCTTAGCAAATAAACACGCACTTACGAGCTCACAGGACTTTTATGGGTCCTCCGCTAGGCGCCCACAGACTCGTCGTGAATAACGTGTGACAAAATAAATGCCACTAAAATAAGGGATCACAAGTCGCAGGGCGTATCCTTGAGGCATTCCTACAAATGCCAAACAAATCGATGCCCGCCGAGCGGAAGAGAAGTGAAATATGTGATTATAAGCGCATAAAAGTGCCGCAGGACTCCCGAAGTCCCAAGTCCTTGGCCTGTCAGAATGAATCCTGTCCTTAGTTTTGGGGTTCCTAGCAGGCGGAACTTGTTGAATAAATAGGGAAATGAACGGCAGACTGTTACACAATCTGCTGATTGCTACACAGGAATTCCTGTTCCGCCTCTCCCTTTTTTATTTGAAGACCTCCTTATAAATGGAGCTTGTTGGCCAGCCTTGCTAATAGGTTTTCGAGGAGTTCTGCCAGGAACACTCCTACCGTAAAATGACCGAGTAGTTGCTTAATGAATATGATGATGACCAGACCACGAGGCGCTTTAATTGGCCCAAGATGAGAAAGTGTAGTGTCATTACGAAATATATATATATATTTTATGAAAACACTCTCTCATAAAAAGAGGCTCTCGAAATAAATTAAAAAGCTGCCATAATGTAGCCTCAATGAAAAGTTTTTGCCTTTATAAAATGGTATTCATGGAAAAAAGTGTGATAACGAAACTTTGTAACTTTTAAACTATGTGCGGAAAATACATAGTTTTGACTTTATAAGCCAGCAAATGGTATGACTAAAAAATGTAATAGAAAAATGCTGATTTTTTTGTTTTGTGTCATTTAGTTTATAAAAAAAGTGTTGTTTTGCCACACCTATTTAAAGACTGGTTTTAAATGCTTTATATGTTGTTATCAAATGTTTAGAGTAGGATTTAGTTTGAGTTAGTTTTGCTGAATCTTCCCAAGCACCCCCAGTTCCCACAGATGGGCAGACAAAACATTGCCAAACACTGAGAAGGGAGCCCTGGAATCTATACCCTGAGAATGACGAGTGCATAATTTATGTGAACAATGGTAATGGTGTTGGCCACTGTTTGCCATCTCAATTCACACGACAGGCAGACAAAATTGTTACACATACCAAAAGTTTCGTATTTTTTTCCTATACCTGTTTGTTTGCACAACCTAATGGGCACATTCATTTTATTTCTCAGAATAAGGAGAGGAAAAACAAATATTTTCTTTTATTATTTGCCTCTGAGAATTGTGTTGCGCCTGGGCACAAACTTAAAAGAAAATATATTTCAAAGATAAAGAAGATCGCTTAGGCATTGTAATAGACCTTTTCCTTGAATGTCTGAAAAAGTGTGGTTCGTTAACTTTTTCCACTTAACTAAGAGTGGGGGATTTTCTTATTTGGCTTCAATTGGCGAGTAAATTCGATAGAAATATAATACCGATTTGCTGTCTTGAATTGTTTGTTCTAGATTTCAGACTTAATTTATTATGCAGTTGGTGTGTATTTCCAGTACTTTGTTTTACTTTCGCTTTTTGGGTTTTGTGGGGCTTCTAGAACGACCTTGCCATTCAACCGACCAACAGACCTTCTTACTCAATGGCATCAATGCAACAGCCTCGCTTCATCAGTGTTAACCCTCAAAAGCCCGCAGGCAGGCATTGTCCTTGCTGGCTGGTCTTTTGTTTCTTCTCGAAGGGAAGTAGAGCAAAACTGCACCAAGCTGAGGAATACGAAATGCCTTGCATTAAATTACTTTAAGTCCACATTGACGATTTGTAGAACAATTTAAGAAATGTAAAAGGGTGTGCAGGAAAATATTTATAATGAGTTGATAATGTTTTCATTGTGCTTGAATGAAGTTGAATTAACCGTTCTTACATTATATATCTCAACAGCTAAACTATTAATCCAGTCAGTAATGTATACTTATCAAAAAGTTATTAAATAAACTCAATTTAACTTTTCTCTTCTCATCATTGCGTTCTAATATTGAGAAAAATGATACAAAATGTAAATACAAGGATTTTAAGAACGGATGTTCTCAATTCAAGAACAATATACCCGAATATTTCTCTCTTAAAAAAAGCATTTAACATAAAATCCGATGTCTAATCATCACATTCTGTGCTAGGAATTTTAAATTCATATTTATTCACTTAGAATGTTCTAGTGGACGAGAAATTTCGCTACCCCTTTTCATCTTGTTGAAAATCTCAGAGGAAAAAGAAAAAATCTAAAATTGAAAAGAGAATAGTGTTGCGCAATAAAGTGTGCACTCGGTCGATAGCACTCTTGCGAGTTCCGTGGCTTTTTGTTCTCGATTATTTATCACGTACCTCCATCTCCCCCACATTGCATTTGCATCCCGATTGCTTTGGCCCATCCTATGACAAAAACTTGTCCCGCAAGTCGAATCAACAAAAGACACAAAACTTTGGCCAAGTTCTCGAATCCCTCGAAGAAGACAAGTTGCTAACGCAATTGCTTTGGCCAATTCGCCCCGATCCACCCCCAAAAAACACTAAAGGCGCAGCCATGTTGTGCAATTTGTCAGTTGAAAGGCGACAAAGTATTGAATAACAGGCGGGGTTGGGGAAACACAAGTGCATCCTGATTGTTTAGTTTGTAACACTTACGTATCCGGTTTCAAATATGATTAGACCGCAGAATTGGCTTTATTGACATTCATTTGTTGTCCTGGCAATATTTGGATTGTGTAAGCAGACGCCTTAAGGTCTGGCCCTTATAAATCACAGTCTCCTCTCAGCTCAACTCTTTGGGGGGCTGGCTTAAATCATAGCATACTCCACACAAGCCTTCGGGCATTTTAGCCAAGTTGAAGACGAAAAGCAGCTTTTGTTATGCCAGTCTGGGAAAATATTCAGATTAAATCAACAGAGTGCTGGGAACAATTTGCAAGTCAAGCCTTATATACGCTTATGAAAATCCGTAGAAATGTGTTGGCGAAACCGCATCCTTTTGGGGTCCGAGTGAATAATAAAACAGTGCCCAAAAATTCTGTGAGGGCACAATATAAACAAAATAATCAAGCCAAATGGTCCGAGAGTTGAGAAGGACAATCATACATATACAAGTGTGTTGAATGCGTTCACACAAAGGGCTAAACATAATTTGCATGGCTGGATTTTTGAACCAGGATCAAGGAGTGGGTAGGTGTTGCAAGGACATGCTGCTGCGGTAAGGAAAGACCAGCTGTCACAACAATGCCGAGAGCCCGGCGAAAGTCCTGGCCAGAGCAGCGTGGGTTTTATGATTTATTGCCGGTGTACTCCTTTGTGGCAACTTGGCTAAAAAAAGGTGCGTTTCCTGGCCAACCACAAGCATAACTAATCTTTGTGCCAAGTCGACAAAAATCCGGTCTCTACAGGAGCTTAGCTGATTTGACCGGAAGTGGGAGTAACTGCAATGGATGTTGGAAGACTGCTGCACTTGATGTTAAGGCAACTTCCCTTTTGAAAAACTTGTATGATTTAATTTTATCAAACTATTTAAAAGCATTCCCTCCCCCCTCCACTCGAAAACATTCCAGTGCATCGCTTTTTATCCCACATTTTCATTATGAATACACTTTTGACACAATGCCTTTGACGATGTTTCCTGTTTCCATCAGCCCACAGCGCTGGGTTTTGACACAATTTAATTCATTTTTCGTTTTTCGTTTTTATTAAATTTATGTAAATTCTGCTTCGTCTGCTTGCAGGACTCTCACTCACTACCTCTTCCTTGGCGAGGACTAACTGAAAGTAAATTGAAATTGTAAGTAGCCGCGGGCATTTTGCACATTTTCCGATTAATCCGCTGAAAACTGTAAATTATGCTGTCAGCATCAGGGTCGGAAATGGGTTTTGGTTTGGGGTAAAAGTAAAACCAGGGAATAAGCCACAGGGCGGCTGGCTGGCGGGTCAGAGTTCAGCCATGTTGAACGATTTTTGCACTTGGCCAACGGGCTGTATGATTGATATTCGAAATGGCGGCGTTGCGGTGTGGTTTTCCGTTAATTTAATGCGCATCCAAGGTGTTAAATTGCCCGTAACCGCGCCCAAAGCACAAAAAACACATATAGGGCCGCCCAAAAAGAATGCAAAACAATTACTGCTTAGCATATACTGAGTTTTGGGGATGAGAAGAATTTAATAAGGTTGTTCTAATCCCTGCATTGTGCGAAAATGTCATTAAATTATGGCCTCTTTTCTGTTCTGTTGTCTTGGCGAAGATTGAGCAATGTCCTTGTCATAATAGGGACAAATGGAAACTAAACAATGGAAATTTCGACATAGAAGGTATTGTTTCTCATCATACGCCTCGGATGTCCTGATAATTGGTGAATTATTGTGCATCCAAGTGATGGCCAGGCAATCTGATTGGGAAATTTTCAAAGGCCATTGAAGATGCCTGATTTGAGTGGCCCAACAGAGATAAACGAAAGGTATTTAACTAAGGACAGCTAAGCCAATATTGATTTAATTAATTGAGGTAAAATCGGAAAATTCCCACTTGCTTTGTTCAATTAGTTATTATTATGGCAAACATGACTGGTACAACGGACTCGTTTAATTAACTCTGTAACGAAATTCTCAATTTCCCCAAGCCGTGCAGCTCATGCCATGCAGCCAAATGCAATTTACTTTCCCTTTTGCCCGCTTTTATCACTCATACGTCATGTGGTACGCAGGGTAGAGCTCGAAAGGGATAATTCACTTACGTATCAAAGTGCAAAACTGTTACGTTTTTGGAGCTCAGTCCTTTAACCTTGCCACGTGGCGAACGATGGTTTCAATTTGGTTAGCAGAACGTGGGGTAAAAGTACAGAGAGATGTGGCATACGTTTGAATTATGCAAGTCGTACAACTGGCAAACGTTCTATTTTCGATTCTGAAATGTAGCATGTGGCTAGAATTGAATTAATGCGCAGGAAGCGTTTCAATCCAAGTTCCGAGGGATACCAAAGGGGGACCAATTTATGCGCCACATGTTGCAGCTGCCCGAAGTTCCCATTTCGCCTTCGCTTTAATTGTAAAAGTTTAAATTTTTCATTGGATCCCCGAGCAAAACGAGCTCCTTACAACCAATCTCCTGCGCTTAGAGTGAAAATGACATGGAGGCCGTGCCAACTCATTTGGTGTCTGGTGGCGCAAAACACTCGGCATCCGCTTCCGACAAGCGTGGGAAATAAATTTTTAAATCTCCCTGACAGGGGGATGTCCGCGGGAGAGCATAGAAGCACTTGCTATTCTGTGTAACAGCGATTGAAAGTTTGGACAGGATGAAATAATGGATTAAAGTACTTTTGTTACTGTAGAAAAATGTATTTGATTAAATAGTATTTCAACAATATTTGGCTTGTTTTTTTGGATTTGAATTATTTTTTTATGTTCATAAACTTTATTGACGACGGCTTTCACTTTGATTAAATAATTTTAGTTATTTTCTAGGTAAAGTCCTAAACCTAAGTAAACCTTGATCTTTTTATTATTTATTCAAATTAATTAAGCCGCTCTAATAATAGGATTAAAATTATATTATTGACTCTTTATAAAATTCTTAAAAACAAAAGTATCAAAATTCCAAAAAAAATTATCTATTTATTTTTTAATATGTTTTTAGTTAGTTTCTGTTTTGTTTTGATAGTTTTGTGAACTCTGTATTAATTCTTAAAAATAAAAGTTTATTCACCCAGCAAAAATCTTTTTCTATTTGTTTAATATTTTATAACATGTTTTTATAAATAAGAGCTTAATTTTATTTATTATACCCTATGTATGTATACCCTACGAGGTATTTGATAGTTGAGATCCCTTCTCTTACCCCTAGACTTGTTGAATCCACTTCAGAGCACGGCTGAGAGTGTAAAAACAGCCGTGGCAGTCGCATTTACGGCCCAGTGTCCCAGCTGAAGGTAAAACGTGCGAAGGACACTCGAGATGGGGAGCTGGATGGTGGGCTGGCCAGGAGGAAGGCTCTGGGATGGGGGCTGAATGGAAGCCATGACAAAATGTAACAGATTGGCCGCAGACTCCGCATTCAAGGCAGGGCACAAGGCTAAAGCCCGGGCGGGGACCATAGAAAATGCGGGGGCCACGTAGAGCTGCATATTTAATCCTGTTGATTTTTATTTGTTTCCGCGTTGGCTCGTGCTCGACTATTTTCCATGGCTCTTTATCTGCCTAAAGATTTTGCATTTGGTTTGTGGAAAACCTCCTCCTCCCCTCCCCCCCTCGTAGTTGGTTTAATTTCCCTTCTTCCAAGATGGACTAATTTTGGTATTCAACTTACCAATGACATTTTTAATATGCATATGCCGCATTTCAAAGGAAGAAATGCCATCTAAATTTGCATAACCTTTGAAGGTCTGCACAAAAATATGCAGTACAAGTGAATTGTAAATGATTTTAGAAACTAACCGAGGCTATACATATATTTCCATGAAAAATCAGGAAAGCCATAAATAATCAGATCCTTATACCGTGAAGCTTGGTGGCCTTAAATGGCTCCCCAAGGTGAGCGGAAAAATACACATTGCCATTTTGGCCAAGTTCCCAAGCTCACACAACTCTCAATGCACCAGTTAACTGGAATTTATTTGACTGACGCCCGGAATAAATGAGATCAGCAGAGATCCCATCACAGTTCGTTGCGTTTGTTAGATTTTTCAAGGTCCGCGAAAACAACTGAATCGGAATAGAGTCACACAATTTCGATTTCAATTTCAATGCGGGATAGTCATTGTATAAATCAAGCGCTTTAATCCCAAACTGAAATGCAAATGCCAGCTCATTTAAAGCCATGTTTGGCTAACTAACAGCGGAAGTTTATGTGGTCGAAATGCTAATAAAAATTAGACTTGATATTAGCCCGAAAAACGTGTATATCTCAGCGGGGCAAGCACGTCGGCAATTATAGCGCGTGCCTTCGATCAATCAATCAATTAATCAGGCCATCGGTCAGTTAGTGGCACGATCGATTTTGACTGATTCACTTGCCACCCGGAGTGCGTTGTGAAAGTTGCCTGCATATAAGTCGAACCGTGAGCGGTCCAAAGTAATATCGGTTGTCTTTAATGAGCTGTCAAAAATGACGGCGGTTACGAAATTTGAATTAGACTTCGATTCGATTGGAAAATTTAGAATGGGTGGGTTGGGGAGCTTGATTAAAAAAATTTTAAAATGATATTACAAGTGGTTTTTTATGATGATAGTAAGTAATCGTAACCTATAAGTATAAGAATTATAACCATTAAGTATTGACAGTCCTATTATTTTTAACTTATTTCCTTATGTCAACTTAGTATGTATTCGATTGGTCAGCTAGGAAGCTACTTTCATATACTCTCATCCCAGCTGCCACTTCACTTTCAGAATATTAAGTCACTCGTCATAGTAATCGGCTATACAGTGTAGCACTAATCCTAAGTGGCTTTCGCCTGAAGGCAAGGCCTGCAAAGTTGAGTAAGATATTGGCATTAACATGGCTTGGCTTTCGGAGCCTTGCCAAAAGCGCAGTGAGCCGGAATCCGCTTTCTCAGCCACCTTCGAGGATATCTTGCTTATTAAGTTGGCCATCTAACCGCAGCCAGGAGGAGATCGCAGATGGCTTTTGGGGGGAAGAAAACGTGAATGAAGATGGTGAGATGGCATTTCAAGGTCATTATCCTCCTTCTTCAACGACTGCCTCATCATCGAGTTAATCAAAATGCCATTGGTACGGAACGGCCAAAACCGTACGCAGTAGAGAAAAAATTAGCTTGAAAATTGTTATAGCATTTTGTGGTTCCTCTCACCGCAGAATCAAATCGGCTTAAAAACACGCTGAAGAATTCCCTTTCATGTCGACGCGTCTTCATGCTTTTTCTTTCATTACTCTGCACTTGTTTTCATTTACTTTTTTTTTGTTTGTTTGTAGATGGCCCTGCTCACTCACTGGAATTCTAAAGTTACTTGACCGCAACAAAGCGTTAAATTGTGCCGAGTTGTTTTCACCACTTATTTATATCAAATTTGTTCTTAATCAGCTGAAAGCGTAGCCAAACTTTGCCCGCCCCATGACGAGCGGTTTATTTTCGAGCAACAATTGAGTCCACAGTCACCTTCGAGGCGTTGGAATATCTAAAATCTTTTGTTGAGGAGGGGTCGCAGACTCATAAAAGGAGCTCACTGAATGGAAAATGTTTAGTCACCTGATTTGGACTCCCTCAGGAGATGACTAAATCAGTGAGCTATTATCCTTGGGAAAGTTACTAGGAAGCAGGTTTATTATTCATTATCAGCCTTAGACCTCTGAAGTTATGCCATTTTCTCTAATATGCAAAGTAGTTGTTATTATAAAGTAAACAAGGGTCGATCAAGTGAAAACTAATTTATTCTCCTCATATCTCGGCCTGATTGCAATTGAAATGCTGGAGAGCATCAGGCTAATCAATGTTTGAGCCAGACAAAAGGCTCAATTGCTTAACATGCCGGACGCATTATCCTCCGTGGCGATATCCTTTGACCATCACAAGCAGATGGTTGAGCCAGGGAAAAACATTCAGCCGTCATAACAATAAGAGGACGAGGAGGTGAATCCCTATACCTGCCACATCGCAGGATACGTGCGTGGCATGCCACACGGAGCTCTTCCTATCCACCTGATCTTGGGATGCGGTATTACGTGCCGGACAGTCCCAATAGCTACCCATAATCCTTTCGCGCCCCCAAAGTAGACTATGTAAAATTAAGAACTGCTCAAGTGTCACTTGCCTTGCTTCGTTTTGCGGCCACAAAAATGTTCTAAGGAGCAGAGAAGGTAAAAGAAAGGTAGACCGAGACAAAAACTAGGTCAACTGGGCGTTTTTCCGCCCCCGTTGAGACATCCCTGCGGACCTTTGAAAAATATAAAGCACTAAGCTTTTACGAAGCAATTAAGCCCGGTTAATAAAATCAACCTTTTGCTGACGACAAAACAAAAGCAGATAAGGATGAGCGAAATGGGTATAGGTTCCCGCCAATTAGCCTTGAGTGTCTTGCATAATGTATGTGTCCAATGAACTGCCAAGGGGACTAATAGGCATAGACAATGGATGATACGAGTTGGGAAGGCGGATCTGAAAATGTGTGGAAAGTTAGAGCAAGAACAAAAAATACACTGTGTATCATAGGCATAGATTAATTCAAAAAGATATGTCTGTTTTTATATTTCAGAGTTACTAAATTTAAATCAATAAACAAATGCCTCTAAAATAATTTGAAATTAGTTTTTCAATTCACATCCATTGTTGCCCAAATCTAAAACTATGATTGGTGGCGATTTATATTTGAGTACAAATAAACAAAAAAGTATGGGATATGTACATAAGGGCTTTTCAAATATGGCCAGAATTTTAAAGAACAAAGATAGAATTTATAAAGAAAAACCACTCAGGATAAGCTGGAAGCAGTTTAAAAGGAAACAGATGATGCTGCACAGGTTGGAGGCATATTGAGCCATTTGTATTTCCACAATTTCTTTAGTTTATGTGAACAAAGGTAAAAGTGTGTGGAAATCGCTATATGTCAGAGTTTCCTTTTATAAACATATGATTTTATATTAGCACACCAGATAAGATAAGTCTTGAAGCTCAGTGTATTTTTTCAGGGGCCTGTGCCTAATTGAGAATAAATATTTTATTGGTGAACCATAACAATACAGCTACCCAAGAGATGGGAAAGGAAAACATATTTACGTGAGCCAACTTCCAAGCGGCAGCAGGAGTATGCATTTTATGGCATCGATGGGGAACCCCCAACTGACCGGGCAGTGAAAGAGAGCGGAGAAAGTGATGGCCTAGACCCACATAGTGCAGAGACATCAAAAGTCAATCAATGTAATGTCAAAGCTACGTGGCTATCTGCCCAGCTTGGAGTCGCATATAAAGCGAAAGGAGGGGGCGTGAAAGGCGATCCCATGCGAGGACTATCACCCGGAGTGAAGGGAACTCCCTGGGTGGTGCACAGCTTGACAGGAATATATTGCACTCGCCGCCCAGTTGGATACCTATACCTTTTCCCCATCCACCTGACCACGCCCACCCAGAAAATGGCTGCAACTTTACAGCTTTAAGCCAGCCCAACCCAGCCCACTTGGCAGATAAATGTATATTCGTGTCTGGACGTGGAGATCTGGATCCCATTGTTCTGCACCAAAGAGTCCAAAACAATCAGTGGAAAGTAAGCGCAAATAACGAAGCAACAAATATTAAACTGCACTCAAAAAATCCCGAATTTAGCTGAAAACTTTTATTGGTTCATGGAGATTGTTTGTTTAATTTAGCTGCGTGTTTTTGAGCCACCTGAGAAAAACTTTAAATGAATTCAAAGCTTTTTAATTAACAGGAAAGTTTCTTAAGGAGTCTGGAGATTTGGGCCTCTCTGACCACTTTTCTAATTTTCTAAGAACCCTCCCAAAGGCCATAAGCATCACTAGTTAAAACTTACATCCATTAAAGAGGCTAATAAAAGCTATTGAGTAAAACCCTCCATATTTAAGCACTATTTCTATCAATAACTATTTTTAATAGTTAATGGCAAGCTAATTTCTAAAACAACTACTCATTATGTAGACTCTAATAGGTTTATAATTATGCACTCTTTTAGCTTCCCAGTTCCGCAGCTTCCCTGCTATTACAATTTAATTAAAATAGCATAAAAAGGCAACACAGCTGGTTAGGATAGCAAACTAACAGGCTGAAAAGTGAGACGAGATTCTGATAGACCCCTGGTAAATAGCATGCCTTAGTAACTCTGGTGGGCAACTATCCAAGAGGGGGACTGGGATTCCATACCGTGATTACGGAGTAAGCCCACAGTCATTTAACTTTGACATCGCTGCGCTTCATTTGGCACACACTGTGTTGGGTACTGGCTATTCTAAAATAGTTGGAACTAAATTTTTAAATCTTTTAAGAGTTTTAAAGTTTGTAATGTGATTTTATTGGGCTTTAAAATATATAAATATTTTAAGTTATAAAAGGGTTTTAAACGAAGTACTGATTAACCTTCTTTTTTTATTACTTGTCAGGTTATTTTATTTACATACTGTTTATTATGTTTAAACATAATGTAATTTATTATTAAATGCATTTAATATTTAATAATAATTTGCGAGTACACTTACCCATTTTTTGAAGCGACTGCCATAAGTATCAGGGTCATTAGTGGCGATTAAGCTCTCCTCTTTATAACACAGCATTATGCAGCTACCGCAAATTATGGTACTACCAAAGGGTATTCACTTGACACCCTCATCCTTTTATACGTGTATCCTCTAGTATCCTGTGCGTTTTGCCGTACAGGGTAATGGGAGCTCGAAGCCATTTAATTAATGCTGAGCATTAAGCGCGATTATGTGGAATAAATGAGCAGAAGAACCGGTAAAAGCGATTACTTCGCTGCAGGATGGGGCAATGGCTGAAACAACTCACTTAATGGTCAATTGACTAAGAGCAGCTTTGCAAGTGTTATGAATCGATGCACCTTGCAGGATTTAACAAAACCAATCTACCAGTTTATGAATTCGTTAAACTTTGCCGAACTTTCATCGACCCTAAAGAAGCCTGATTTAAACCGAAAACAAGAAGCTTCTTGAAGTTGAAGGAAATCAAATCAATTTTTGCTACTCACGCATAATGTGAACAGCGGGCAAACAAACAAACAACAAAGGCAAACAAACCTGGGCAAACCAGCAACATGTGGGATTTGAAAAATGTATGCCGCTCGCGTAAATTATTCAAAAAATTCCGCTTGCTCAAAGGCCTGAAAATTATAAGAGATAAGCAGAAGCGTTGGAGTGTTCTAAGGTTAAAAGTGGGAAAAGAAAAAATGTGTGCCAAACAAAAAGAATATAAAGTAAACAAGCAGCCAGCGAAAAACTTCAGATTGCAAATAATAAAGGGCAAAAAAGATAAGGAGACTGGGGCATAAAATACTGCCAGTCATGTCGAAATCCTCTGTTGCAGGTAATTGAAGAAGAACGAAAGTAGCAGGGGTGAAAAAAAAAATAATGGGGGAGGACAGCCAGCGAAATATGCTTTATTGATTGGATAAATATTTAATGCACTTTCGCGTTTCGCCGGCGAAACACTTTGGCGGCCGAGGGGTTTGGCAAATTTGCGTGTGAAATGGCTTATTACGGTCACGTTTTACCCATAAAAGTAGAAAGTTATATACACAACTCACAGGACATACCGTTCCACCTGTCCTAGAGCCCCAAAAAACCCACAGGACCCAGGCGATAGTAGCTCCTAGGATGGAAAGAAGACAATTGCAGGTAAATGGATCGGAATTTATTGAAGCCTCTACCAAGGAATTACCCAGAAGACCTTAACTTCCTCAACTTTTGCGGCATGCAAATTAGCTGCAAAAGTTTGTGTGTATAAAAACACACCTGGCAAATGTTGGATAATTTGTACACTGAAAAGAAATTGAAAAGGAAATACCAATCAAACTATAACTTGATTTCTTAATGCACATAGTTTATTTATTATTTAAAATGTAACTCTACATTTAATTGATGGTTTAGGCAATATGGAACATCTGTACTATTTTAAAAGCTATCTAACCTTTAACCTAGCTTGCACTTGCATACAATTTATCTGTGAATGTATTTTAAGTATGAGTAATAATTGTATCCTTTTGTGGTATTTTAGCCAATATCAAATTCATAATTTCTGTGGAAAACCATAGTTTGAGAACTTTTTCCCCGGAAGACAATCAAAATGCGTAGTTTACCCCAAGCACTATGAAGTGTTAAACAAGTGGCTGCTTCATTTTAACAACTTACCACTTAGTTTAGAGGAACCTATAAGCCATCTCTTTATCTTGTCAACCAGGTAACTACTAACTTTATGGAGCTACCAAAAAGGGGGTGGTGCTATTTACCGCTGGGCTGCGATGACGTTTAACATCATTAACTGTGTCCTTTCATGTTTTGGTGGTCTTGGTCAAGGCAAAACAAACAGTCCAAGAGCAGCCAGCCTTTCAGGGCCACAGGAGCTGGACAAAAGCCCTTCATTTGTTTGTTGAATTTCCTGACCTGGCGTTTGGGGTTGGCTGGGCTGAGGGTTATTTACCCTCGCTGCTGTCGTTGGGTCCACTTTATTTGTCTGTTTGCTGTTGTGCTGTAAAAACTGTGTAAAAATCACGTTCATCACATAAACACAGTTGTAGCCACATTACGCACGAAAAACGGACCACAGGGCTGTAGGTCTGGCATAATTAATTACCCCTTGGCCACAAACATTCTACAGCGACTGTCTGGCCATCGAAACCCCCATGAATTTCTCAGGGCCCTCTTACATTGGTTAGACCCAAAAATAGCCCGGCAGGATTGCTTGCAAGGCCATGGCTATAGTATCTGGCATTCTGGGATTGTGGCGGCCAAAGGGGTCAGGTGTCAAACTTGAGCTGACCGCTTGTGGATTGAATTTACTGGTATGCCAGCACATACTTCATGGTAACTGAATATAGCTCCGGGCTAAAATTAATTCTCATAATTGCATTTCATTGAAAAACCACAATGATTCGATACATTCCAGGAACTTGACGCTGAAAGCAAGGATATCTGAATAAATGCCACTGTCGAAAATGATGATTAAACAGAGTAATATAATATAACAGTCCATTTGTGCTAACTCCAATTGGGCTAGACAGTTTGAAAGCAGATTAGATTATTATGGCATGTAAATGATTACCTTTCAGTTGCTAAGTGAGATACAATTTCAAACATCATGCTGAGTGTGTATAGTCAAATAAATCAAATAAATACGAGCACTTTTGGTTGTTAACTAAGATATATTATGACCTGTATGTGTATTCTGCCAAGCTAAATAAATCAAATAAATATTAGTTTCTCCCTTTTTGAACAATTATTTAGTTTAAAACTTGTAGGATGCCTTAACCTTTGAGTACCTTGTTGAAATCCAATTTAAAACATTCTTAAGTTCTCCGACTTGCCTGGGGAGTTCTGACACTTGTCTAATTGATGGCAGTAGAGTCTGGATAGAAGAGCACCTTCCATATTGTACAATCCAGTTTCAATCTTTCAGTTTCTTAATTAAGACAAGACATTGAAGTGAGCTAAATTAAGCGATCTGCTGGCCAAAGGGGTCATAAATCGAACCCTTGGGGATACCCATTACCCAAAATGTCCAAGTGAGCAGCATTCAATTACGAGTCCAAATGAGAACTTTGAGATTTCCCATCGCCCCTGTGCAATTGTCATAATTAAGAGTGATGAATGAGTCGGGAACATGAAGCCAGTTTGAGTTGGAATTGCGAACATGGATTGTCTTTAACCATCATCGGATCTTAGACTGCAGATGGCGTGTCTGGCATTTTTGTTAATAGTTTTCAATTGCATGTTCTTGGCCAAACAGCATTCCTTATGTCCGTGGAAACGGAAGTTCTCAAGTCAAGTCAAGTTCCTCAACTTGACTTCTTGGCTCCGCTGATGAATTGCACAAATTAAAGCTGAAAGATATTTTAAATGAAAATGTTAAAAATGCGGTTCATGCTAGTTGGTTCTTCTCCGTTTCTTTCTCTTTTGTTTGTCGCCGTCTTTCCGTTTTCCTGTCGTCTGAACGGCTTTTTTGTTCTTGGCCAAGATACGGAACAGATTATATGGATAATTTCAATTTGTCTGGGTTTAGAAGCGCAACGAGTAAATCACTTCTGTGGAATTCATTATAGTTACAATCTCTTCAGATGCACTTGAACTGGCTTAAGTTGGCACTGAGCAGTTTAATTAGTAGTAGGGTAATTACTTAATTCTTATCCTAAATCAGAGACTTAATTGCTTTTCCGGAGAAATCCTAGGGATTATTAAAATGCTTTTTTATTTAACCACTCTCCTCAAAAATTCTTTTTCTTCGCACCTCTATAAAATATAAATTACATCATCCTCAAAGACCGCCCATTTAATCAGGTTATCAGACAAAACCACAATAGTCATAAGCTCATAAATTTCAGACTTACGTCAGCCCCCTCAAAATACAGGAAAACTAATGAAAGGACGCCTACTCTTATCAGTGGGCGAAGCCAAACCACAGGTTGCAGAATTTTACGGTCAGTTTCGCATTTCATTTGGGCTAATATACATTCAAATCAAAACTCGTATATAAAACACTAATTATAATTGCCTGAAGGAGTCCGAAAAGTGGGCGGCATGAATAAATTTCCCGAAATTCATTTTAATGGCAGCTTAATGTAATTCATTTTATGCATAATGACATTTTCCGTTCTGCTCGCTGCGTGGCATTGTAATGGAATTTGCATTGTGGCATCTGTCGCCTCGGTGCCCACGGGGTGTATGCGTATTTTCAGTTTTTGCAAAGCTCCCGGGGTGAATAAAGGATTGTTGAAAACATTTCTACCTCCACAATGCAGCTACAATCCGCGAAAATTATTCCACTACATATGCTTAATTGCAAGGTGGACAATAAAGTTCTTAAACAATCACTGAAAAAAGGCTTTAATTTAAGTAAATATGCGCAGGAAATTCATCTTCCATTGGTTGCTGTGTTTCTTTCCGCTCGAGGAGCAAACATTGACTATTAATAAAACACTCCTGCATCTTTCCAGGCATCACGTTCTCGGCTCCGGTCCAGTGCGCATCCATCGGGTTTTCCATGCTGGCCGACCAGATGCAGATAGCCCCGGCGTGAGCACACACACACACATCGGGCAGGAAAAGATATAGCTATAGAGCCACAGCTACGGACACATCGTATATTTCCCAGCCAAATGTATGCCGGCCGGGCGACACAATTTGCCAAAACCATCAGCAGCATGGCGTGCAGCATTCAGAAGCAACCTCAGGCCCCAACATCGGTGGATCCTGGCACGACTGGAGTGGAACGAGTGGGCGGAGGAGGAGGAGGTGGTGGCCCCAGTGGAGCTGGCACCGTTCCCTCCACACCGAAATCCAACAAGTCCGCGCAGCCGAGGGGCTCCCTGCCAACGGATGTGAGCAACCAGCCACCGTTGGAATTCCAATGGCCACCGCCCGTTCCGGTTTCGATTCACACGAGCAACTTACGGTTGAATATGATGAACCAGGATCCCAAGGACCTCCACACGGCCAGGGCAATCATCGAGGAGCTGCGCTCTAAGGTGCGATTCCAGACGGAGCACATCATGAAGTGGCGCAAGGCGTATGCTATGCAGGTGGCTATCAAAAACAAATATACTGATCAGTCTTTTTAAAAAAATATCCGCTTCTCTCTCGTCTTTATTTTAAGAACGATTATTCTCGAATAAGTGAGAACAAGAATATTTAAAAAGAGACCATTTGACTTTGCCTTTATTTCAAGAACGTTTCTGCTTAAAAAATTGAGATGACGCATAGATCATTTAATATTGTTTTTTTTCAAAAACGATTCTTCTTGAATAAAGTAGAAAATGATTTTTGTAAAAAAAAAATTAAGCTTTTGCTTGTTTCCCTTCTTAATTCTTCTGGCTACTCAATAGTATTTAAAGATTTTTTAAAACCACTAATCTAACCCAACTCCAATCCTTAATTTCGCCACAGGTTCAGCAGCACTATCGGTATCAAAAGGAGAAGTCGGATCAAATGAACTCGCTCACCTCGCAACTCCTACTCCTGGAATCCCGGCTGAAGAGGAAGCAGAAGCAGATCGCCAGCCTGTTAAACCACCGAGAGTTGACCATTCAGCGACAGCAGAAGATCATCGACACGTTGTCTTCGCGCCTGGTGGACCATGGCCTGGAGACCATCGAAGCCAGCTATGCCAATGAACTAGACTCCCTAAACGATTCGGATTCGGCGGTGGTGCTGGAGGACATCGACTCGGACAGCCCGATGACCCTGGGCACGCGCCGCAAGAGCAGCGGAGCTGGTGGATTGGGTGGGGTGCTGGGCAGCGATGGTATCACCATAGTTCGCTCCATATCCGATGCCATCGAAACGAATCACAACAAGTACGGAGCGGCCCGGCGAAACAACTGCTTCCTGAGACGTCCCGATATCCTGGAAACGGTTTACTCCGTCGAGGAGGATCCCGAGCCCACCACGGATGTGGCCGAGAAGCGGGACAAGTTCAAGAACCGCTCGGACAAGGCCCTCAGCTCCAGTTCGACCGAGGGTCAGATAGACGCCGCCAGTCCCTCGGCCGCCGACAAAGCCAAAGAGTCCTCGCCTGTCGACGGCGGACCCACCATTCCACGACGCCAATTGGGAGCCCTCAAGAGGTCGCCCAGTCACGATTCACCCTGCACCACGCTCAGTGTCAAGGTGCCCCAACTTCAGCCACCATCTCCTCCTCCGCCATCGGCTTCGGGAGCACAGGAACCGCTCAACGGAAAGAACCAGGTAAAGGGAAACCCCAACTTAAACTGTTCTTAGTTTTAGATTTAAGATTTTTTAATTTTTAAGAATTGGGTATACCAAATTATAAAAATTTATAAAAATTACCATATGAATGGGTATTATGGTTGGATAATTTTATTGGTCCTGCTTAATATGGCATTTTTAACAAAATTATGAACAATAAAAGACCAAACCTATTTTCTAAAACAGATAATTTCTTAATTTTCCTACATGTTATCCCAAAAGCAATTTAAGTTTGATTTATTTTAAATCTTAGTAAATATTTTTTTAGATTTATCTCCTTTACAAAGATTATTATCAAACAACAAAATTTCATATTTTAATGTAATATAATTCAGAATACTAACATTATACCTTTAATTAGGAAAATGAAAAATAATAATTAATATTGTTGTTTGATTTAAAAAATTTAAAATAAAAGTCTTTATATAATATCTTAACTCCACTAATACTGTACACCCTAGGGGCTAAGATTGTTATTTTTAAAGTTATTAATTTATATGACAGCCAAAAAAATAAAGGAATATTTTCTGCTAATATAGACTTGCCATTTCAGGTAACTAACTACAACCGGGTTATGCTGAACCATCGCTCAGTGACGAAGCCCAAGGACGTAAAGTACAAGCGCATCAACAAGGCCAAGTCCAAGAGTCTGGAGGAGTTGCGTGGGCGTCTCAAGAACCTGGTGGAGCGGCCTCCGGGATTGGATGGTGGATACTCTGGCGGCATGATGCCGCAGACCGCGCAGTCGTATGCGTGACATTTGCAGCAGCCGGACGAGGTCGCCCCGAGGTCAGCGGTGGAGGAGAGGAAAGGTCAGCCGGAGGAGGAGACCGCAAGGCAGGGAGGACCTCGTCCGCGGAGGGAGAGCGCGGAGCCAATGACCTCCACTTCGACTTTGACCTCTGCCCTCCAGGAGCCGCAGGCTGGCAGACATGGCTTTCCCAAGAGGTCGCTGACCTTGCCGCGAATCCTGGTGCCCCGCCAATCGACGGCGGGATTGGCCAGTTCCAGCGGTGGGGGCGGAGGCGGCGGCGGTGGGCGTGGCGGCTTCTAGCAATTAAAGAAATTTTTCATACGCAATTGTGATAAAAAGTAAAAACATATTCTTCCTCCGTCTCTGTGCTGTCCATTTCAGTTGCTTTAACATGATTCTCTTTTGTAACATTTGTTTCCTTGACATTTATCCTGAGCTTAGTTTTGGTAAACTTTGCATTTACATAAGTTTAGTTTTAGTTTTACAAACGGAACTGCATTTTAACTTAACATTACATCTAATTTCACAAGTAAATAAATAATTTTTTAAACTTATTTCTGTCTATGATTTCTTAAACTTAACAAAAAAGCGTATGAAAAATTTCGCATGTTTGTGGTTACAACAGTAAGTCAAATATTTTACATATGAACGGAAAGTGTACTCGAGGACAATATTTCAAAATCCCAGAAGTTGAATGGTGAGTAGCTCCAGTCAGTCCCAGAATTGTGGGTGAAAATAGGCTAGAAAGGATATTATACAAATTTACTCAAGGTATTACTAATTAGCAGATAAGAATAAATACCTATGTGTAAGCAAAATGTTACTTGTTAGTATTATATTTTCCGCAAAGTTTAAGAGCTTCTCTGAACTATTCCCTACACACATAAATCATTCAAGCATTTCGGCAAGCTTTTGAAAACTATACAACCAAATATATTAGAACGTATTTCTCTATTGATATTCGACCTAGTTGTAAGCTCTACTCCATGGACTGTCTTCTAGATAACAGAATTTACAATTGATCATAAATATTTAGCAGTATATTTTCTTACTAACTATTACTAGCTATTTATAAAATATTTAATAACTTTAATTAGCGTAAGTGAAGAAAAACATATTTTATTTTCGCGTTTTATGAAGATTATTTTGTAACTTGTTATCGACTATTGGGGTCTCAAGGGACCCCAATGTCCTAAATGTCAGAAGTACCTTGAAAACTCGTAAAATTACTGTAACGATAAAAATCAGCATAAATATTAGAAAATCTGTTAGAATCTATTTTGGTGTGAACTTTGACAATGGCTGCTATCAGGTCTCAATTATGAATAATACAAATATTTGAAAGCCAAATCAGTACAATGCTTGGACAGCTGCAACACATAAAAACTATATATTCGGAAATACATATATCATATAATATCAATATGCAACTCGGTGTTTCAGTCAATGTCCTATAGCAACAATACGTACCTACATGTGTGTTAACTCAAAATGCAGCTATTAATCGTTAAAAGAACATATTTCCAGGATCGTACTATTAGAATTTGCATACGTAATGTGAATAAAAGCTATAGATACAGTTATATGTAATTGGTAAAATAAAACTATTAAATTCCTGAGTCAATTTGGACGTTAATTTTAAATATTATAAGCCGATTGTTGCGAATGCATTTACAGTGCATTGGCCAACAACCGTGGGTAAAGCGTGTTATTCTGAATATAATTGTAGTAAAACTATGAATAAGTACTTTTTGCAGAAGCTACAAAAAGTAACTTAGTTTTAAGAACGTTTATCAACAACCCAAACGCTCTTTGTTATTCAAAAATTCCTTGTAAATAAATGATTTCCTTCATATCATATTCCCACGGATAAAAGACTATTTAAATATAGTCCTAAGTTTAATTTCAAGATTAAGAAGTACATATTTACACAGTAATCAAGATGCAGTAATTGTACAAATGATCATGAAAAATTTGAGTCTTCGAATCTGATTAGTTTACGCTATAAGCCAATTTACAAATGCTGAATATAAAAATATATTGTCTCAATCAACATACCGATTCTACTGGGCGTTAAACGGATACACAGTAGCAAGCGATTAGCCTAAGTATATGCTAAGATGTGTAATTTATAAATCTAATTGTTAATGTTATTTGTGTGTATGCAAATTATTACTAACATTCGGCAAGACGGCATCTTTTTTCCTAGCTAGCTTAATTAGATAATCGTACACGAACGAACATTAATGGCCATTAATTTGCTCACTCTACGAAATTCGAATAAACAATACTTGAGATATTTTCTACTTGCGCTTAATAAAACAAACTAAACCTAAACCAGCTGAGATTGTTTGGGCAGGGGTCTTTTGGGATCAGTCTGGGGGACGATCAGTCTCCATCGAGCAGCGATCACGGAAGCATGGCGAGTTCAGAGCGCAGTTCGAGGCGTCTTATCGGCATTACTGCCTGGTCCCTGGCTCTCGGTCTTATCTGCCTGGTGAGTGAGTGAGTTCAAGTTGATTGGTATAGTGCACTTATTGATTTTCGATTACCAGACTTTGGCAGACTCAGTTCCAGACCGTAACCAGACCACCACCATCGCGACAAACACAGTTCAGGCGGTGGAAAGACTCTTCAATCGGGTTCTCATCTCCACCACAGAGGATGCCCGCCAAAGAATTCCCCACCTTCCAGCCAACGAAACCATCGATAGGCAATACTTCGAGGAACTGGACCTGATTGCCGGAAACGAAGATTACTACAGCACTGCGTACTATATCTTTGCCTGGATTAACAGCGATCTGATGTATGATAAAACCCCTGATAAACTGCTCGTCGAAGTTCTGCCAGGCGAGAAAATCGCAATCCGGAACTTTTTCGACAAGGTCAAGCCGTTTCTTACCAAATATCTGCGAACCAGTCGACAGGACAGGTCGGAATTGGTTGCCAATATCACCCGTTTGGCCACCGAAACCGATGACAGTCTGATCATGTCCTATCTGGAATTTCCCCAAACCCTCAAGGGGCAACTTCCTGAGCTCCACTTAATGGACTACACCAAACTTGCCCAGGCTCTAGTACAGGGCGTGGCCAGGGGTATTTGGACGAGTTTATAGTTAATATCTTTAAACTATAAAATATATAAGTACACAACTCAATGTAATAAAGACAAGCTATAAAAAAAAAACACAGTCGTTGAAATATCTTGTATTCTTCCGATGCTACGAATCGGCTGACTCCCTAAAAAACTTATTTATGGAAAAGTCAGAAAATATATTTCCGGAAAGTGGCTTAATAAGGCTTTGTTTTATTTTGTCAAAGAAAAGTTCGTGTTTTTATCCGGCATTCTAAACAAAGATATAAACAGAAACGTGATATCAGAAATAGCTAGAGAACTGTATAATCAAAAGGAAGATGTGTTTCTCCAACCGAAAATTAAAATTCAAATGGGCAGTATTCGTCTAAAACGTTCTTATCACGCTCAACAATTTTCGAAGACTGATTACAGTCTACTGTCAGTCCCACGATCTCTCGCTATTTATTAGAGAGGCGTTTTCGTTTTTGTTTACAACTTTGTGAAGTTATGACGTATTAAAAGAGGGTTTATAAAAGGAATCCGGAACAGTGAAGTAAACTACAGTTTGAACACAATGGCTAGCAGAACAACTTGGACTTTTCTATTCGCATTTGCTGCTTTGCAATCATCGGTAAGGTCCTTTGGTTCTTAATATCCCTTTAAACTAAGGATTTCGCTTTCTTACAGCTCGCAGCACCCGCGGCAAACAGATATCAGTTACAATATGAGGTGACCAACGAACTTTTTCAACTGGTAACAAATGCTTTGGAAGAGCTGCGAAATGTTTTTCAACTGGTCATCGACGAAGCTGAACTTATTTTACCGCCGGATTCGAAAGGTCTCATACTCATGGATCTTAAAGAATTTGTCAAGATGTTGGACTCCCTGGATTTGGATGATTCACTCGAGCTGACCATTCTGGAAGATGCTCTGGAGGAAATGGAAAACATAATTGAAATCGCAGACAGTAAAGAATTCGAGTCTGAAGCGGACGAGGTTGTCGTTCAGTTATTTATACAGCACGGTGGGGAAGACTTGGAGCAGATACTGGAGAGAAATTTGGAAAACACCCTGAAATCTATCGAGCGAAAGGTGGAAAATTATATGAGCTCATGGTCTGACAGTAGATTGGCCAGAAATTCCGATTTAGTTAAGCAGTTTATGGACTTTAAGAACGAGAAGGACGTGTTTGAGAAGTTGGATAAGTTGTCTAATTCTGATTTCATTTAATAAACTTTATAATGATTCTCAATACATTAAAAAAGGAATTCAACAATTTGTTTTTTTATTAAAACAATCCAATCTATGAAAATGCATTTATAAGCCAGTCAACTGGTTCCCTACATATTTAAGCAATCGTTATCTTACGCTGTACATCAACTTGCTTAATTCCCGGAAATTGTTGCCCTTTGGAAAGCAGAAGCCAACTACCTATGAAACTGCTTAATTTAATAATATGGATTCCACCTATTGAGAATGCAAATACAACGACGAATAATCCAGAGTTCATCGTTTGTGCTATCACGCTCCCCGTGGGCTAAAGACTGATTACGGCGCACTGCCGATCTCACGATCACTGACCATATATTATACAGGCTGGTTTTGGTTTACAACTTAGTGGAGGGATGACGTACAAAATACGGGAGTGTTATTGTAAACGTATTGGTTTTATTAAAAGTTACTTTTACTTTCGTAAGATTTTACATACAATCTTGTATGAGCTTTAATAATTTTTCTATTCTTTCGATATAGATAAATATTTATTTTTTCAAAAAGGTAAAACAATAGTCAGGCCTTAAACTATTAGTTTTAATTTCAAAAACTCTTGCTTGGTCGCTTGGCAAATAATGTTTATATTAGACAGTCAAGTCAATATTGATTATGCTAATCTCAGACGGCCTCAACTAGTTATACTTGAAATCGGAAATCGTGAAATGGGGAAATCCGTTTGCTTACATTACGAAGTACGAGTTTAAGCTACATACTATTTAAAAAGGCTTTTTGAAATAACATTTCTTAAAAGTTACGGAATGAAGATCCCATTCCATCTCGGGAGTCGTATACATCCCGCTCGATCTGTGGAGGTCCTCGGCCATCCGAGGTGTAGCTATATGATTCAGAACGGAAGAAGTTGTCCGGAGAGCCCCCGGAACCATTTGGGCCACTTCGACCAACGGACGTACTGGGACCTCCAGAAAAGAGGGGAACCATGGATCCTCCCAATATATTGGGGATCTGCAATTATATTAATAAGATTTTTGTAAACAGTATTAAAGTAATAGTATTTACCGGCCGAGGTCCCCAAGGACCCGAGATTTGGTTGCGGAACGGCAATTCAGAAAAAGGTGGAACTCGACTGTCACGATAAACAGGTGTTCTTGGAAATGGTCTATTGTTGAAATTGCTTCCCCTGGGATCTGCAGTATACTCCGGTTGAAATGTGTCTCCGTAATTAGGTGGCTAATAGAGTTTAGTTATGAATAAGTTATTCTAATTTTTAACGTTATTTAATTACACTTACAGAAAACCTTGGAGGGTTCTCGGAAAATTTAGGTGGCTAAAAGAGTTTAGTTTTGAATTAGTGATTCTTCTGTTTAACATATAATCACACTTACAGAAAACCTTGGAGAGCTTTGCGGATAGATAGGTCGGTCTTGAAATGGGCCGTTTCGGATGGGAACGTCTTCATCTTCATAAGACGCAGTAACTTCTTCCACTTCCCCGCTAGATCTCTGAAAAGATAAATAATATGAATTCATTTAGTCAGTCATTCAGTTAAACCTTTAATTTGATCTCACCTCTAAAAATTCAACACCATGCAAGGCGGTGCCATTTCCGCCATTTGAAGAAGATCTATCAGGATTGGGCTCATTGCTTGATCTCTCGCCCACGGGCTTGAAACCCGTCGGTATATTGGATGTATCTCGACGAAATCTTGAAAGGGTATCATTTCCACCATTTACCAAAGATCTATCACGGACTGAATTTTCGCCCACGGGTTTGAAAAAACTCGTGGGTATATTCGATGTATCACGAGGAGTTCTCACCTGAAAATATTGAGTATTAGGTATAGAAAGAAATGATTTAAGATTCGGTTTCCGAGCGACTCACCTTGACCTCTGGAAGTGTGTGGCAAAGCTGGAAGATTCGGGAAGCATTAAATTACATATTCTAGAACTTGCCAATTACAACTCACCCCCTCAGCGATCAACAGACAGCCCAATAGCACAAATTGGAGCGGCAACATCTCGCAGATCTCGACAGCTACTTACGTCTCGAACTTCCGACGATCGACAGAACTATGACTTGACTAGGCGGAATGCGCTGCAATTAAATGCAACGACGATCTCAACCCGTTCGACTGGAAAACACAAGGTGAGATTGTCGGGGCCCGGGGTTATCAGCCTGGGGAATACACGACAGGGAAATCAGAAACCAATAAATTTGTTCATATGCGCAACTCAGCACTTATCATTTTCCCGAATCTAAGAGCCTGTAATCTTGCAACTAAGAAACTTGCAAACTTACATAGATAAATGATACAAAATAAAATTGCACTCGACTTTTGAAACCTATATTAATATGTCTTAAAGTTGGGTAAGTTTAGAAAAGAAAGATAGATTCTACAAAAAACCCCGTCTTCAAAGTGATCATTAAAAAACCAGTAATTATAAGTTAAAGAGTGTTTAATAATATGATAGGAAATAATATAAATTCAACAATGACTTTAATTTCTTTTTGTTTTTTTTTAAGTGTTGAGTTTAGAGTATTAGTACCGTCCATAGCCATAGGGCGAACCATATCCGCCTCCTGGTCGGGGGAAGCTAGGAACAGTAACCACTGGTCTTCGGGGAACCAAATAGACCTGGGGGTAGCCAAAGCCTGGTGGCTTCAGGGCCACGTCCTCCTCTGCTCCCCCTTCGCCGGATTTGTCCTCGGGCTTATCCTCGCCGGAGTCCTCCTCGTGATTGTGATTGTGATTGTAACCAAAATTGGGACTAGGTCCGTATCCTGGTAAGCGTGGCTGGTAAATTGCCGGTGGCGGGTAGGGGGAGTAGGGTGATCTGAAGCTAGGATAGGCGGGGTATCCACTGGGCTTTGGGGATTCCTTGTCCGCGTCCTTGGGAGTGTCGGAGGTCTCCGATGGAGGAGCAATTTTGGGTCCCGCGGGTGTGAAGATCACACCAGGCTGAAGGTATGGATACTGAGAAGGGTAGGGGTGAGGATAGGGATAGGGATGGCTATGAAAATGGGGATGGGGATGGGGATGAGGATGTGGTTCGTGCTTGTGAGGCTTTGGAGTCGTCGTAGTTGTAGTTGTTGTGGTCGTTGTAGTTGTTGTTGGAGCAGGTGTGGTCGGTTCCGGAGTAGTTGACTCTGGACGGGCAGATCCATCGTTGCTCTGAACCAATCCTTCGTCCAGCTGATCCAAGCCATCATTGGGAGCAACGGTTCCCTCACCCTCCTGCTCTATTTTAGGCTCCTCCGTGGTGGTTACTGGTTTCGGAGTGGTGGTTTCCGGCTCAGGAGTAGTGTGCTTCACTTTCTTGTGCGGATGGGGAGGTTGAGGCTGGTACTGGGGAGGATAGTGGGGCTCCGGCGTGTGCGTATCATCGCCAATCTCCTCATCGCTATAGACCGAGGCATCGATTTGTTTTTTTGCCTCCTCAAGTGTTAACTGGGCGTAGCTTAGCGCCAGAAGCTAAAATTAAAATGCATATTAAATTAATCAAGGCTTGCTTTTTTGGCCTGGTCAAGATCAAGTACCCACCTGGCTAATTAGCAATAACTTGATGAACATCTCAATTGATTTACTGCAACTTGCAAGGGCCAAGCGAGAACTGATTGGTGTTTGCCGGTCATACCGAACTTATATAGCTCCAGAATCGCCCACAATTATGGAAATCGTTAAGCCCACAATTACACTCAGCCCGAAGCAATCAGCTCTCTATCAGCTATCTCTCTCGAAAAACCCGATCAGCATCGCATCAGGTGTTGGATGCGTCTGCCCGGAATTTCCCAGACTGCGTTCGTAAATTTAAGATCGTCATCTATCAGTTGGTCACAAAGAGAATTGGTGCTGGTTCTGCCCGTAAAATCAGGCAGCAACACCTCCAATCAATTTTGAACTGCTATAATCGATTGAACCTGCGCAGCAGCTATAAAAGGTGGCTTTGCCCAGTCGTCTCTTCTGGTTTCGACGAACCACATATATGTGTCAGGTGTGACGTTAATATGGCGAAACTTGAACTAAAACTGGTGAGGGCCAATGGGGCATTTCCTCTGACTTTTGCACATAATCGGATACATTCTTTGTTCTCAGGTCGGAATTGTTATATTCTTGGTAGCCGCTCTTGAGGCTCAGGAAACCCCAGCGACTGAATCATCTCCAGCCACGCTTATAGCTGGTGGAACTTCACTAGTAACAAAAAGCAGCTCTGCCGGAGAAACCACTAAAGCTGGGACAGAATCTACTGGATCAACAACCGATTCCCAAGATCATAATAATACTGCTACCACGGAGAGTCCCACACACCACAGCTCAGAGCATAATGGAACACATCCTGCGGAAAATGGAGGAGACCCATTCGTTAAGCCAGGGAAACATAGACCAGGTCCACGCCACGTAAAAGCCCACGATGGCTTCCACAATTTAAGGACGGAGAAGAATTGGGCTCACTGGAACGACGCATTCACCACACCCCGTCCCTAACTACCCTATATTATTTAAAACTTCTAATTATGTGACTTCACTTTAATGATTATTATAATAAAACAAACCCCAGGACAAAAGTCGGCTATTTTATATGTATATATTTTCTAAAGGTTATACATTTATCAATTTAGTATAGTGTGGAGGCACCCTTTACTGTATTCCATTAGAACTTAAAACATGACGAATTTAATTAGATGCCGGAGAATCGTGCCAAGATGCGGTTGGTTTTTTGCTGCTTGGTAAAATAATATTCTAATGAAATGGAATGACAAATCATATATTTAATTTCTTTAAAAGTACCTTCTTCTGTGCCAGCAGGCAGTATTTTCGATGCGAAAAGTGCGCCACGCAGTGGCTCACGATGGATTCCACAACATCGAAAAGGAAAGACGCTGGAGAAATTGGCCAGCACGTGTGAGGTCTCATCATAAGCGACATAACCCAGTCTGAGTGTTACCAATGTCAGAATCGCACGCGATCATTATTTTCCCCGTTGTTAAATCATTCGCAGTGCAATAAATGTCTCAGAACTTGACGAACAATGGGAAACGGAAACCTTGTCCGTCTATATCTATAGATCACTGATTAATTGATCATTTTAAAACAGTGGTCGGCACACACATACCATCACAAGTTTGCCTTGCATTAGTGTGAGTGTAACAAACACGAAGTTTGCGCGCGGCGTGCTGAAGCGAGACGTTTCTCTGCTTTGCACTGAGATCCTCTGCCGCAGCAACAAAAAAGCGCCCCGAAGTTGAGAAAAAAATGACCCGAAGACCCATGCCGAAGTCACACGAACATGTACGTTATACGTGAGCGAGCAGAGGATGGGCAGAACACTTCCCTATGCTCACTAGATAGGCCGCTGCCGACCACTGTTTTAAAAGTTCCGAATGCATAATTGATAATACGATTAGCATTTACTGACTCGCTGAGAATATTTCTCTTGACTACAAGACAGTTTTCTAATCTAATTGTTGCTAATCCAGTGTCTTAGGAGAAATTACTTTTGCCAATAAAAATGTCTGAACTTTCCAGTTAATTAGTTACCGAGTACGTATACGTATAAGTATGCTTACATGAAATGTTTTAAGAACTATATTAAATTTTAAAGCGAATCAGTTACTAGAAATTAATTAGTTCTATTCACGGTTTGAAATTTTACTTAATTGTGATTTCACGTATGACTAAATTTTCACTCAATAAGTGACAGTCATGGGATCAAGGTTTAACCTCTTGGGTATCCTCGTTTGCCTATTGTTTCTCCTTGTCAATGTGGATGGCAAAGGCAATAAGCATCACTCGCCCGACGACAGACAGCGTCATATTCGCCCCCACAATATCCATAGACCTCCCTATGAGGGTTACGAGTGGTACAAACAGTGAGTAATGCATTTCCCCAAGCTGAGGCATACACACCAAAATTTGCACTTTCTTCAGTTATAACCGAGATTCCGATTCGGACATAAGCGCTCCAAAAGAAAAGGTATAGAAACACCATAACTCCGGGCCTGAGGTTCACATAGAATGAGGTAAGCTGAGCAGCCTCTCCAAATGTTTGTGATGAAGGAACCACTTTTCTTTCAGGGTAGGGCGAGAAATTAACCAAAAGGAGCCCAATTGACTCAGGACCTGAAACCAGCTATTATAAAACTTAGGCATTTGTACGATCCCGAGTTTAAAAAGCATCCTGAAGCCCGTCGCGCCTTAATTCTCTTAAAAGACATCATCATCATGACTTCATCACCACTAAACTAAAATAATTGAATTGGTATCTTATAATAAGTGTAGTAAGCATTGCTCTAAAACAGATCCTCGAGGTTGGTTTCCCGGAAGAAACTAATGACTGACCCAAGATCGTTTAGTTTAGGCAGCAGCCATAACTTTAATTTCGACTATCTTGCTTCAACTTAATACACATAGACGTCGGCTAACTTAATCACACACAATAGCGGAATTATTTAAAGATAGCGCACTTAGTTCTTCCACTTCTTGTTCTCGTAGTCCCACTTGGAGGTCAAACCGGTGACGGGGTTCATTTCCAGGTCGATGATGCGCTGCAGCTGGGCCTTCTGGTGCTCCTCGTCGAAGGTGACGGGCAGCTCATCGTAGACTAAAAGGAAGACACAGTATTTAGCAAATGGACAACCATGAACGGGATCAATCAAGGCTCACCGAAGAGGTTCATCAGAATGGCCACCCAGATGGCTGCGGCTGAGAAGAGCAGGGCAATGCCCAAGTGGAGTTTCCACTCGCCGGTACCGGCCTGGACCTCGGCGATCGTCTGGCAGAAACTGGCGCGGTACAGGGCCTTGATCTCCTCGGGGCTGAGCTTCTTCCAGTCACCCTGCTCCTTGGTGCGCAGAGCGTTGATCTCGTTGGTGGGCTCACGGAAACGCACGGCGGGCAGAGGGTAGTCCACGCGATCGGCGTAGCAGGCGGTGCCGTTCCAGCCGTAGCCGACGATCTCCCGCTTGCCGATCTTGTCCAGAGTGTGGACGGCGGCAACGCTGCCAACCTGGGCGTTCTTGGGCAGCTGGGCAGCCAGCTGACGGAGCACAGCGCTGTTGATCAGTCTGAGGGCCATCTTCTGCAATGGAACATAAGGATTGTTATGAGTTGATAAGGTGTATATATGGAAGTTACTCCTTAAGGTTAGGGCTATATAATGCCTTATTCATTAAAGCTGAACTCTTATGAATAGTCATAGAACGTAGTGGAGGTATATAATCTCCGAAATCTCCTTTATTCGAATTTTAACCGGGTAGAAGAAAATTCTAACACTCAGTTACTGAATTTAGACAGTATATAGAAATTAATCAGGCCCAATTTCTCACGGGGTCTGCGATGGGATATAGAGCCCATTGGGTTGGAGGTTATGTAACAGCTGGAGGACTACGTGATGAGTTATTAAATCCATTTCCATAATCCCCGATTGATTAGCCCGTCTAGTAGACCTCGGCGCCATATATATTCCTCGATTTCGTGCTGTTATTGGCATAATATCCGCATAATTCTCCCATTTTTCATTGCCATCACAGATGTTGTGTAATCGGTGGGCGGTCGCATCTTCCGGAAAACCGCTTGTTAACCGGTAACAATGGGGATTTCTATTATGTCATAGGATGTTCTTAGCCCTTATCAATTATAACATGTTTTAGTTCACTATTTTTTGCTAATTTCGGCAATTTTAACAAATTATTTAGACTTATACCCACTTTTTTTGACTCGCAACTAGTGTGACCGCGGAATTATAGATAGATTATACAGTCCGGTTCCGAGAAAAATACTTTAATACCATTATGAATATACCAAAAACTTTCCATAAGCGGTCACACTGCGGAATAGCGAAGATACCCTCCTCGTCTAGCGGAGACACGATCCAATATATATCGATAGTTTTGTGTTATCGATTAGCTTAGCGCCAAATTTTAATTTCCCCGAAACTTTGGTTCGAAAATCCCAAATTGTCTTCAAAAATATCTACCCACCGAATGCCAATAAAGTAAACCACAATTAATGTTTGATATTATATTTTATTTTGATTTGATGTCATAATCTCATAAATGCACACATTTAAATTAGACAGAGACACATAATTTGCTTTATCGTATCATATAGTTTTACTGCTTGAATTGGTAGTATATGTGATTATCTTTCGATAGGGATGTGGTGAGTCGGTAATTTAGCTATTTCATCAAGGATGGGGCATTACGTATTCACTTTCGCGTATTCCTGTGTTTAAGCGCCGCTTGGCATAATAAATATTTAAACGGTATTTTGCTTCATTGGGTTTTATAAATATGCAATATGTTTGTAACAATATTTAATGATAATTACGCAAATAATTAAACTAAAGTGAAAGCTTTTTCCTTCAACTATACATCTTGTAAATTGGTAGTAGCAAAAACTTATAGCTACATTTACAGTAGAGTTAGGTGTTAGTTGCAATTTAACTTAAATGATCTGCCGGTTCTGGGCTAGGATACAGGGTATAAAAAGTCTAAACCGCCGGACAGATGCACACTTAAGCATAGGGTATTTTGTTTGTTCTATATATACAAAAATGAATTTACTTTCGTTAACATTTCATGTTAGTTAGGGTTCCTTCTCTCAAGTTTTTTGGGGTCTTCGGAAACGCAGCCGGGGGCCCAAATTTTTGGGATGGTAGTGTGGTACTTTTCAAGGGCTTGACAATTTGCATTTTTAACAAGTGCGCTAAAAAGTGCAATTTACTCTAGATGGCAGGGAGTGGTTAGAGATGGTCGGGGGAAATGGTGATTTGGTGCAAATGGAAAACTCTTGGAACTGCTTTTGATCCAGGCTGCGAAAGTAGTGCAAGAAGTCTCATTTGTGCGGGAAAAGGATAGTCAGGGTAATCCTGGTGAAGTGCAGCAGACCCTCGGCCAGCGTGTTCCTCCTAGTTAGTCCATCTAAATTTGGCATGTACGAAGTGGTTGGTTTATATGGCTCTTTACTCGGCTCCGGCTGAACTGTCCGGGGTGACATTCGAGTCCAGACTGGCGCAATCTGACTCCTGATCCTGGGCCTCCGAGTAATTGGCCGCCTCCTGCAGGCGCATCAGCATGTTGAGCTATATATATAGTTTTTATTAGTAAAGGTTTATAAACAGATCATATGAATATCCTACCAAGGGATCCTGCTGCTCCCCGTTGGTTAGAGCCACGCCCTCGAGGCCCACATCCTCGGCATTGATCTGTCTCAAGGGGGGCACCGAATCCGGACCATAGGGCCAGGGATAGGAGTTCCTTATGAAGGCAGAGGGATCGTTCCAGGCGCCACCTCGTCGTCCATAGAGCTGCACTCCCTCGCGCACCGCCTCCACCAAATAAGGTGACAGGTGGTAGTTCCAGATATCTGTGAACCACACCTGCGAGTCCTTCAGATCCAGTGGGCAGGCGAGGAACAGCCTGGGACCGATGGTCACGTCACTGGAGCTATGCACCTCCAGGAATCGGTTGATGTGCTGCCACACGGAGGGCAACCAGGCCAGAACCGCCGCCAGTTCCGGTTGGGGATGTTGGGTCTGCAGTTCCAGCTGGAAGAGTCGACGTCTCAGGAAACGGCCCAGGAAACCCTTCACGGGCTCCATGTGATTGGCTGTAAGGACCTGTAATATAATTAAAAGAGTATTGTCAGTTTCTATTTATTTTTAAAGATCTTACGATTGTACAATAACAAAATAGCCAATTTGACAATTTTTCTTAAACAAAGTTTTACCTAAAATATATTTTTTGTGTCTAAAAGTACACAACACCTTTCTGTTCCTAGGACAATCTTTAATTTAACTTTATTTTTTAAACATAAACAAATCAAATATATTTAAAAATTTTATTAAAAATGAAATGAAAAAAGTTTCGAGCTTATTACTTAGAAAGCCAAAGCTTGTTAGCTTTTTAAATACAATATCTCTGGTTCTTATGGTATGATCGTTGTGATTTTTTGTGTGAGTGGTCTTAAAACTTTAAGCTAAAAATAACCCTCAAATTACTTACCCATCGGAAATTGTGGTGCAGCTGCAGGTTGGTGGTGTTGCAGGTGGCCTGCGACATGGTGCCAATGATGCAGGGCAGCTTGTTGGCCGGTCCGGCGCTCAGCAGACAGGAGAAGACATCGCCCAGGGCGGAGGCATGGTGCAGGTTGTCCAGAATGATCACAGAGGGAAGCTCGGAGGCTCCATTAGCGATGGCAGCCTGCTCGGCAATGTGGCCCAAATACTGACGCAGGTCCTTCGAGGACTTGTGGTCAACACTAAAAGAAGATGTATATTTTAACAATCTAATAGGAATAATGGATCTGAAAGACTTACTTGAATGTGGCAATGGCCTCCGAGGGGTTGCCCCTGGCTGCTCGGGCCACAAGGAACTCGGCCAGCCTGCGAGCTAGATAGGACTTTCCAGTGCCACTGGGTCCGCAGAGGATCAGACGACGGTGCTCCGTGAGCAGGCTGATATATCTGTGGACAATGCTACGCGGGATGAGGCTGTCGAAGGCCAGACTTCCCACTCCCTGCAGGCAGATGTATAGAGTTCTCACGCTGCCCACAATGTAGCCACAGGGCAGGAGTTCTGGGAAACCCATCTCGGGACCCCTCTTCGCCTCCCCCAGATGATACGAGGTGATGGAGTCGGTGTTGAGGCCCAAATTGGTGCCCGGATCAATCCGAGCCACATAGTCCTTGAAGGTCTTGCGCACCACATAGTCCAGATTCTGCCACGTCGTCTTGCCGGAGATGTAGGTGCAGGCGATGACGTACTCATTGCAGCTGGCACTGGCGTAGTTGGACTTCCGCTCGCCCTGGGATTGGGCATCCGCCTCATGGCCATTGGCATAGAAGCCATCCAGTTCCTGCAGTTCCTCGCAGTACTTGGCAAACGCCTCCGGTTGTCCCAGATAACAGGCAATGGCTATCTTCTTGCCATCACACACATCTGCCAACTCCTCGGTGGCACTGGCCATGTGCACGGGACTGGCCAGAGGAGCTGCCTCCAGGGCGGGTGGAGGTGGTGTTAAATCAATGTGTGTACTAGGACTGAGAGGCGCCACACCCACAACGCCATTGGGAGCCGGTGGTGGTGGTGGTTCAGGAGCTGGAGCCGGTGGCAGGCACTCTTCCTCCAGTTCAAGTTCCTCACTCAAACGGGCTGGAAGATCCATGGGCGGGCGATTGTTGCCATCGGCCAGGGAATAACGCCTGGAGACCTCCGAACTGCCGGCCACCGATCCATTGGGACTGATGGCCTGGCCTAAACTGGCCTCCGAACCAGCCAGTGATCGCGTGGTCACCAGTTTCTGGAGCCGCTCATTGTTGTGCTTCAGCGACATCATCTCCGCCCGCATCTTGTTCATCATCTCCTTGAGGCTCTCCAACTGGGAGGCCGAACTCAAAGCCTCCAGGCGAATATCTGTCAGCACAAGATCCTTCTCCCTTAACTGCTTCTTGAGGTCCTCGACCACCTGCTGATCCTCCTGCTCGATGGCATCAATAGGCTTGGCATTGTCTATCAAGGTTAGGGTTTTGGCGGGACTGCTCTGCTTGCTGTTGGGCAAAGGAGGAGCAGGTTGGGTGGCCAGGGAGGCCAGACCCAGTGGCTCACCATGACCATTGGAAAGGGGCAACTCCTGCTGCGAGTGGTTGTGATGATGATGATGTCCACCCACATGGCGACTCGTCTTGGCGATCTTGGCATTGCGGGAGAAGGCCTTGGTGAAGCTGCTCCTTAGCCAGCCCTTCTTCTTGTTGGCCTTGTTCTTGTCCTGGGCCGCCGAGCAGCCGGAGCTGATGGAGTTCAGGGAGCACATGGAGTCGGTGCTGTGTTGTCGCTGCATTCCCAGGGTCAAAGTGCCATTGTTGTTGTTGGTCCTTTGAGTTCCCGCAGTTGGTGGCTTCTGGTCAGAGCCCGGCGGGCCAGGCTGCAACCCTGCACCCTGACCCTGCGTCTGGACACCCATGCTCTGCATGTGCGCCGTGGTCAGGCCCGCCTGGATGGACTGCTTCCTCAGCAGCTCGATGGTCTGCCGCATGTCCGTCAGTTCGCCATCCTTGCGCTCCGCCGTCGCCGTCAATTGCTGCAGTCGGTTGGTCATGTTGGATAGCGATTGCTCAAAGGCGGTGACCACATGGGCCTGCAAGAGGAACAAAAGGAGAGGGTTTGGGTTAAGGTGGGTTCTGGCCAGGTCTGTACAATCCATCATCGCCCGTTTTGAGCACATCTCGTTCGTGCCTCGAATTCTGAAACCCAATGTTGCTGCTTCGTATGCAAGGCGTTTCACCCGCCACTTGCAACTCACCACGGCCACATGACTCATGGGCAATGAGCTTAGAGCCGGGCTTTAAGAACTTTTCGAAAACTTCAGTCCCTTCTCTGGAGTACGTGCACTTGAAAAACGTACCACGTCAGTTTGTTATTTCATGGGAAACCACCTATTATGACTCCACTTAAACCATAAGAACTTAATAATAAGGTGTGCGGTATGGAAAATTATGGCATTGGAGTTCATAATAAAGTTGAGATTTAAAGATCTCAAGAGGTAATTTTTATGATATATAATGTTTAAGGAGACAATAGGGTATTCAAAAATGGAAAGGATACAAACTTTGTGTGCATTAATTATAAGCAATATATTTTAAAACATATGTACTTTACTTTTACTATTTGAGAAAACCGAAATATTATCTCATTTTAATTTAGACAATATCATAGTGTTCCACTATTTCTTCGTGTGAACTTTGGAACCAATGTCACTTCTTGTGCATTGTTGTGTCAGCACTTTGCCATCGTTGCTTATTTTTTATGAGCCAACGTGACTGGCCACAAATAAGAGAGAACTCAGGGTAAATGCTATATTATCCATATATATATATATCTGCATCAAGTTGATGAGTGCCATTAGAGAAGTTCAGAGGAGAAAAGTGGTGACTCAGAGCGGATGTTGTAATTGCCAAGGAAGTAATGAAGAAAAAGCTCATTCTCTTCCCATTGCTCGTAAAATGCTTTGATATTCCCTTGCAATTTAGCGTTTTTATTATTATTAAATTAAGCGACATGCCGGGAATTTCAAGTGCACCAGACTAATTAAATTATGAATTTGCAAACGTGATCACAACAAGTGTTGAGCCCTCCCGCGTACGTTACAATCCATGCGATTTGCATTTAAAAAAACACGTAGTAACCCTTTCAACTTTCTCCGCATATGCATGTTTGGAAAAGGGCTCTGAAATCCAAACTCTGAATCGTTTGGCTGCCAACTCACGTAGGTGGCGGGCATAAAAATTGATTACGGTGCGTATGAGTAACGTGACACACAGGATAAGTCGGCACCTTCGGAAGGATGGCTTCCTTCCACTTCCCGCCAACAATTAAAACGTATTAACGGGCAATTGTCTTCTGAGCGGATGATAAAGTGGAATCCACTTCCAAGTGATTTTATTTAAGAGCTCGGGCATGAAGTTAGCTTCGCCCATTAAAACTTTTGCCCCTCACCGACCTTGAACCGAGAAAACCTTTGCGAGAGTGCTCATCATCCACTGATGACGGATTTCCATCTAGAAAAAAATGTACGTCTATAGAGCGTGCCATCGTAATTTGCATAAATGAGTGGCAAATTAAAAAGCGAAACGTGCTAGATGGTTATCAATAAACAAGTGGGAAATCGAGGGAGAGCCAGAAATACAGATTTGCTGCCATTCTAGCAATTATAATTAGTTAGGATGTGTAAGTGCCTCCCTATTTGTTTTCAATTTTTCAACTGGGTGTGTTTTTTTACCGGTAGCTATTAGTTTCGATGAGGTCATGCCTATGTCCAGTGAACTAACTAACCGCATGCCAATGCTAATGTTGGTTTTACCGCATTAAGCGAGCTTCTATTTTCCGGAGCTATAGCAAAGCTGATAAGCATTTAATTAAATTTTAAATTATATACTTTATAGCTTGCGGTAGCAACCGTAAATGGTAAGAACATTTTGCTACACAAATCCGTTTAAATCTATAGCGGTTCGAGATTAAAGAGAAGAATTGCTTGCCACCCACTAGAGGTAAAAACATTTCAATTTGCAAAGATTGCTTGTGTATCGGAATAAATACTTTGTTTATAAAAAGCAAGGCTTTAATTTAGAGATATAAAAAAATGGAGCTTTGTCTCTTGGTAAAATTTTCAAAGTCGTCAATAATGCGAGTAATTGTTTTAGAAAAAACTGCTTGTAAATTATATAAAAGGAATTTTAAAACTTGGCTTGTATATTTTATAATTCATAATTTAATTTATAGGTTATTCTCTGGCTGCCTATATCATATTAAGTTGACAAAGCAAGAACTTTTGATATTTTCGACTCACGTACTTGCAATTACTAAAATGGTTTTAATATTTTCAGTGCTAATAAACACAAGGACAAAGTTGAATAAAGATAAATACATGTTTCTGAAATAATTAAAAGATTATATTTAGGTCTGCTCTGGTACGGGGTCATCAGTTTTCGAGTCTTCCAGCTGTTTGAATTGGATCAAGATGACCAGATATGTGGTGACTGCCGAAAATATCTTAAAAAGCGTAGAGTTATCTATGGCGAAAAATCCATATGCCGTGAATTGGACTTCCTGCTTTATGCTCTTGGTAAGGAATTTGTCAATTATATTCTGATACTCCCTGCACTTGGCATATACCCTCGCTAGTATTTGTGCTGTCGCGTTAGCCTTGAAAGAAGTACTCATGCTGATTAGTTGTTAACTAATCTCTGATATATCACCTCACCTCCTTGGTGGTAAGACCACAACTCCGGGACAACAGGGCCAAAAGGGAAAAGTGAAGGCAGAGCCACGCGAAACACCACTGTAGAATGTTGGGCGACACCATGCCCTTCGCGGTGATCTGAACAAAAAGGTTATAGCAGTTGGTGGTGACCGTGTAGAAGGAGTATCCCAGGAAGGAGACCAGAATCAGGTTGCAGCAATCATTGATGCCCTTGTAGATACGCAGCAGTTTGTTGTGCATACGGTATATGAACAGGGAGTCCTCGGGGAAATGTTCCATAATAGCGGCATTGGGGTTAATATTATTATTACCACGCGCTCGTCTGCCTCCGCCTCCTTTGCGCTTATTCTGCTGCCCATAGGTGTATTTAGTCAATAGTTCATTTATAAAGTGAAATCGTATATAAACAATTCTCAGTAAAGCCGATGCAAATACTATATACGTGGCTGTAAGCCCATTTTGGACAGCATAGAAGGCTAGCAGTATATAGGAGGTGGGTGTTATTACTCCTTGGACGGCATATATTTTTAAGACAATGATATAAGTCTGGCAGGCGGCTATTCCTACCAAAAACTTCACAGAGAAGCCAAAGTTTTGGTTCAAGTTGGCGCCAAACTGTCGACGTATCTCCTCATCTAGTTGCAGGATTTCATTCATGATCCTTAACATACTCTTCGTATTCCGGGCACACACAAACACTGTAAGGGTATAGGTTAGGATGCACAGCAGCAGTTCGATCCACTGGTTAACATTGTCGGTCTCCCGGTAGGAGTAAAATAATTGTGCCGATATCGGTGTAAATAAACTATAGACATTGAAGATGGTTAAGGCGTGAACGGCGCCTCTTACGAAGAAGGAGTAGAACTCGTTGGTTTTGGTCGGGGGTCCCACTTCGTAATTGGAGACTTGTTCGTATATAGGCATCAAGCCACTAGCCTTTAGCACGGATAGTATAGTGCGAATGTCCTCGAATACGGGGTAATCGTGGTTCCTTAAAGGAACAGGTTCAGGCACTGCCGTGCTATCCCTAGTAAAGGCATCCCTGTTTATAGACGCAGTTCTGTAAGGCGAAACTCTTCGCGGATACGGTTGTGATCGCGTTTTTTGCGCGGGCATTTCGACTATCCAAGTGTTCGGGGACATCGCCAACGAGGCACTGACAGGAATAAAGGACACGGCTAACACGGTTCACACGAGTGGGTTCAGTGTTATCTGATTGTGTTGGGGTCACGGGTCTGGACTTCAAAAGCCATTAGAATAATTGCTTATGCATATGCTCATTTATTAGAAAATTTGTTCTCAGACTATATACCTTTTCTCCAATAATGTTATTTTCATTATTGCTGATAATATCCTATTCAAGCTATCTATAATGTCTGCAATACAGGAAAAATGCGGCAAACACTTCAATAAACAGCAAAGAGAAGATTTGAAAGGAAGCACGCGCTTAAAAAACTAAAAGTCAAGCATTGAAGGCAGCAAAGGAAAAATGCAAATTGAGAAAGGAAATAGAAGCAAAAAGCTACATTGAAATTAAAATGAGGAGAAAAAGGGAGATGGCTGTTTTTCCCCTAAAAAGCCCCACACAGTGCATCTCAAACTGCGATAGAGGGTCTAAGAAGGGGAGCTTGATGTTGCTGCTGTAGTTGATGTTGCTCGTGTGGCTGATGTTGCTGCTGTTGCTGTTGCTGTTGCTGCAGTTCATTTGCACGTTGAAGGCAACGGAGCGTAAAACGGTTATGCATCAGCTGCGAGCGACACGCAGTCAGAAAATAAAAAACAGAGATATAGAAGGGGATAAAACAGGCGGTCGGTCCAAGGGGCCACATGCTAAATGGCTAAGGCAACAGCAGAACCCGCTGCAAAATTGCCAACTTTAATTTGACTGTCAATGTTGCCGGCAGCAAGAGGGGGGTGTTGCTCTTTGCCAGTGATGCATTGCTGAATTTATCGCTGGCAATTTGCAGACACAAAACAAAGTTCAAGTTCAACGGTGGGCCACAAAAAGTTCTGCCCACCGAAACTTGTTTAAAAGCAGCTCGTAGCCAGGGGAATTACTGATTACCAATTGTCTGATAATATTTACCACTTGATAAGACCAAATGGCCTTCGATTAACTGCGTTCTTTGATAGTGGGTGATACAAGTAGGTCGTGTCCAATGATAAAACTAAATAAACTCCAACAGCAACCGAAATTGCCCGCTGGTGTTGCTGCTGGGTGCATAAATCATGCTGCAACAGCAACGACTGTTGCTGCCCACTTGACAATTGTTGCAGACATCAGACATCGGGCGACCATATGTTTTCAGAGTTTCGATGTTGGTGTCGCCAACATGCCGTAGGCGTGTGCACTTTGACCTTTCCCATGATTTATGCCCCGCAAAAACAACACCAGGCAACATGCAACAGCAGCAGCCGCTGCAGCAACTGCAACACTTGACATTTGCTGGATTTACACAAGAGAAGCAAACTGTAGCAGTTGTCACAGGGTTTCCTGATTTATTATTCCACTCGGTGTGTGGGGGCGTGCCTCCTCCTAATTTGCATTGGAATATTTGATGATTGATGAGGGCTTCTTCTCCGGCCTCCGAGATCAGTGAAAGTTTTCCCAAGGATGGGCGGATGTCTGGCCAGTAATGACTAATTGCAGGAGGCCTCCCAAGGTCAGGTGTCAATTTGAAGCTCGAAATGGCTTTGACCTTCCTAAATTATGAATGTACATTGTTGCAATGGTGATTGAAATTTTCCGATAGTGGAAAATTAATGAAGATGGAAGCTGAAGACTCTAACCTATGTGACTTTGCCATGATTGAAAAGGCCCCCTCGTGTTTGATTGCTGGTTGAGATTAGAAAATACTGCATGGCACTATCAGCGGGGCATTAGCCACTTTAACTAGATAAGATAGTGTGTGCTAAATAGAAACTATTTTTAAACAAAGAGTTTTTCTTGTCCAGCACTTTGAATTGATAGAAAAGTTCTGAACGAATTAAGTGATTTTTGGTGTTCCCGAATCAAGAATGATTTCCTGTTCGGGATTCCTTTCAACCATTTCGGGATTCGCTTTTTTCGACCCCATCGAATTCGAATTCTACGGCCTGCCACATAATAAAATGATTAACAAACTAATCCGTTCTGATTGTTTGTGGCGCACACAAAGTCGCGAATCGAAGTGGCTGAATAAAGCGGAACACCAAGGAAACACAGACATGACCATCGGGATCCTGAGCCGCGAGCGGAGAAAAAATAGCAAATCATCATTAAAAATCTTGGACAGCTCGGGGGATGGAGATGGAGATCGGTGGAGAAGTGACAGCAACCCACAACGAAGTTATATCCAGACAGTCCAGTCCAGTCGAGTCCACTTTGATCCGCCGCCACAGTCTCCGCTGCAACTTCGATTTATTTCTTCGTTTTTTTTTCTACAAGAATGGAAGACTCTGTCCCAGTGGCTGGTGAAAGATCAAGATTGCTGGCTCCATTATTTGTACAATTGCGGATTCGCCCCCACTCTTTTTGCTGTCCCGCACAAGCCGTGCCAAAAAAATAATGTTACCCAGATAAATATGCCATTTGGCTAATGGTATCCAACCGCAAACTTACGCCAACCCCATCGCATTTTTCGGTTTTCCACGTATGTGAACTTACCTGCAAAGAGAGAAAAAAGAGATTGCAAAATTAGTTGATTGCAAATAGCATAGTTGAGTTTGGGTATGGTACAGGAGATATTTTTAAAGATTTAAGAGATTAAAGAGAGATTAAACTTCAGTAAATAAAAACATAAAACAAGACTACAAATATTTTAAGTATACAAATATATTGCCTATCATCTAAAAGTGTTTTTTTCTTTCCCGGGAGTAATTTATTTGGATACTTTTTTTTTTATATTCTTTAGTAATACCCACATCTAATTTTATGATGTCTCATCAATCAAAAGATAATATTTTGATGGCTTGTTTATAGACTTCAATCGGATCAACCTAAACGAGCATTTCGAAATCGTTTCGTCTGATGTTATTCCTCCGATGTTCTGAGCATTGTCACTCAAATTCTTTATCAAACAATCCCGGACAATCACAACAATGACTGGCTTTGGCTGCCCATGATCATGACGATCAATGGCCATTCAAGGGCCCTCCGTTCCCCTTTTTTACATCATTTGTATTTTTGTTTTCGTATTTTTATTGATTTCTTTTTAGACCGGAAGCCACAAGAGGCACGTCCAACACAAGAGACAATGAAGATGCAATATAATATTTGTGTGGAGCATTCAAATCAACATCGCATCTGAAAGTTTTGAGCTTGTTTACATTTTCCCCTCTTTGTTGCTTATCAAACGAGAGACAACCTAAGATACTTGGATTTGGACTTGGGTTTTGGCTTTGGGTTTGGGTTTCTGGTTTCTGCAGCTCGAATCTGTTTGACCATTGTTGTTTGTTTTGATTCTGGGCTTGAGTCGAATTGAGTTTACTTTGCCAGTCACTGATTTCCTCGGGGAGACGCGGGTATATATATAAATATACAGTCTGCGAACTGACTCGTCCTTTTCCCCAACAGCTTCATCATGGTCACGTCTTTGTTTCTGAACCTTTTGCTTCGTTTTTCTCTACTTTTCCAGCTTGTCTTGTGGTCGGAAACAAGTTTTCGTGTTCTGTTTTTTTTCGATGGGTTTCGGCTGTTGGTCTTTTGGGAACCCTGCCGAAGAACTACTTGTAGAAAACTGGTTTCGAGCCCCAGTCAGCCACCTGTGACAGGTCGAATGGCCACAAAAAACAGCCAGCGAACAAATGAACAAACTACAAAATCCAAACACGTGCCCAGCCCGGAATAATTTGCTGACTTGCACAGTGAAATGAATAAATATTTATAATTTAATTACAAATTGAAAGGGGCAGCTGCACCTGAAAATCGGGAATCGTGTAGAGATACTCTGGCTGTCTGAGAAAAAACAAACTGGCCGCCAATTGAGAAAGATACTTGGACATTCAGTCAGTTAGTTTGCTAGTTAACCAGTTTCTTTGTTGGCTCAGTGCCGCAGTTGCAATCATTATCTGCAAGATATAAAGATATTTCATGTGCAGTCGGCCACTCGCCACAATCGCCAGTTTGCAATCTCGTTTATCACAGAGCAACTGTTTTAATAAGCGATCCCCAATAGATAAAAAGCAACAAGTTATTTAAGGCCAGCTTCAGTTTGCCAATTTGTTGGCGTTTTGTCGGCCAAAAGATTTATTAATTATGCATGGCGCAGCGCTTTGAAAGTGGCACAAACGGTTGACGAACTGTCCTTGCCACAAAATAGAGACTTTACTGGTTGAAAGGTATTCTAAAAGAAGCATATAGGGAGATTTGACTATTAAATTCCTTATTTTTGTGACAGTTTATACCCAATTAAATCAACTTAACAGGGCTTACATAAATCAATTACAAAAGCAACCTTTCCCCATAAAATAATAAAAATCACATCAATCATTTTACAGTCCAGTTATTCCTAATTCACGATCACCATTAAACAATAACAATTGCCAAATATGTAAATTCCAAAAAATAAAAAAAATACCTCAATGAATTAAATCAATTAAAAGCAATCAACTTCTGGCTTTCAACCCATTGACTCCCCAATAAAATTTGTGATATCACCTCTTGACCACTTGCGATCAGTGCTGCCCAAACTGTCAGCAGGCGCTTGTTCACACGCCATCTGACAATTTCACTTTCCATAGTTGACTTCTTGGCCAGCTCGGGTTACCACTGCCATACTGCCATCGAGGACTGGCAGCTGTTAGAGCCGCTCATAAATAAACATGAAATGAACATGAAAAACGCCTTAAAAACAGTCGGCGGCGTCGCTGGGGCTAAGCTTAAAAACCGCTTTAAAAACGCGCCAAATCGAATATGAGCAAAAAACTACTAAAAAAAAGGCAGAGGAAAATAAACTGAGAAAACAAAAAACAAACGTACTCAGCGTGCGGCATTAATGGCAACTTTATTTGTTTTGAAAGTTGACATTGATTGGACCCGCAATTGGCGACGAAGTCTCTGGGTTTTGTTGTCTTTAGTGCTTCGATATTGATGTTGGATTGCCTGTCTGAATGAGTAGGGTATATAGGGTGATATAAATGGGTATATGTCTCTCATTTAATTCATTCAACATTTGACGATTTAATTGCGGTCACTGAATACCCAAGTTTTTATGTTGAGAGCTTTATTACCTCAAATCTGCTGTTACCATATATGTATAGACTATAACATTTGATCCTAAGCGTACTTTGAATTTAACTTTAAATCTTCTCCTTAGATTAGACCTTTGGGACTAAGAAAGTATGGTACTTGGATCTATAGATTCTAATGTAAGAACTATTTTTTTGAACACAAACCGATGTCTATATAATATTAGTTATGATCGTTATTTTACTAGTTACTTATTATCATTTAGGTGGTCCTTCTGAAAACTAAAGTACTTAATTTTATTTATGTTTATCCTCTTTTCTGCTAAATGTTAAATATGATATTGAATATACTGATGATGAGGTAAATTCCAATGACATTCTCATTTCCCTGAAGTGTGGATTTCAAAACCAATATCAATGATATACCTCGACTGCATCGCTTTCATTTATCTTCCCACTGCAGGGCATTCCAATGGCTGGGCAGACCCCATTGATGTCTGATTTCTTTCGTGGACATATCAATTGCATGTTCCGCGGAATCAGGTCATCGGTTTTGGTCATCAGCAGCAGGGGCCACCAGTGCAGAAACTACAGATGTGGCCATGCTGTCGTCGTGGGATTACACTCCAGTGACGCTAAAACTGTAATCCATGGGACGTGAAACTAATGGGTGAAGACTCAGTCTAGCTGATTTACTATGCCAGTTAGCTTAGCCCCGTGCCCAGAGGCCTTTGTAGCCAGCTTGGCTCATGCAAGTTTGATTAAATCAATCAGCGCACAAAAGCATCTAACGGCGACTGACAGTCGTACATGGCAACTCTGAATGGGACTCGGTTTCTGGCTCTGTGGCCTTTACCAGATACTTATTCTATGGCCACTTTAGCTACAACTGGCTGTCGAGTTCTTGTCCACAGCCCGATGCTCCTGCATTGCTTGGCCATATTCGATGAGCTGGAGCTGCATTCGTAATGCCGAAGCCGGATGAGGAATTCCAGGTGAAGACATCAGCGGGAACAGAACACGCACGACATTAAATTTATAGCCACATCGAGAAACCGCATAGAATTTGTAGAATTCGCGGTTGCATTACAGCCTTGCGAGGGAATGCCAGGGGAAGGTTCCTTCTCCTCTGGGTTCTTAAAGAAGTTTTTCTATTTTGCCACTTAGCTTAAAGTATTTACATGAAAAGAGCTGGTAGCAGAATTTGTTAAGGATAAGAAATCTCGGTTTAATTTTAAAAAAGTTTTAATACCATTTAAATTGTGGTGATACTATACTAAATTTTAGTTCGATAATCTTTTCCCATAATTAACTGTCATTCAAACTGGTAAGGATTGTGCTAAATCTCGGTTCAGATATAAGGTTTTAAAGATTTGTATGTCTACATAATATTATTTTAATATACTTGCCGAAAATTCAGAATTGGATAAGTATATATATTTGAAGAAATGTCTAGATTTTAGGCCATACTTATTTATTTATGTAGTATTTAATACTTTTTAGTCCTTTAATTGTAAAGGTAGTGTCTTGAACCATTTTTGTTAAATATTATATTTCATTTTTTGTTAGATCAATTTAGATAATTATTATAATAAAAAACCATATTGGATTATAGCAGTACATCACCTGTTCAAGTTCCTCCTGGGGCGAAGCTGCCAGGGTCAAGGATCCGCAGACCCCTCCTCCCACCCCTGATCCGCTAATCGGTGGACACGACTGTCGCTTGAAATCTCTGCGAATGGCCAGTTCGTACCAGGGAATCATCGGCTTACTCCTTAAAGTAGTTTGGCATCCGATCTTGAAATCCAGCGGATCCATATACTCCGGAGCCATTCGGTTCAGATCGCTGACGGCTGCCTCGGCGGAGGCGTAGATGTTCCCGGCGGACTGATTGCCTCCCCTGTACCGCCAATGGCCACCTGTGGCCATGTCCAGCATTGATCCCGATGGCACATCCAGGCTGCGATGCAATCCCGCGCCCATGCTCTTGACCCTCATGTGACCCAGGGTGTGATAGCGCCTGTCCACGGCATTCGGCAGCATGGGCATGGCACTGGGCATGACCAGCAGTTCGTCCTGGTCAATGGTCACCAGACTGTGACTGGTGCCCGACCTCTCCAGCAGCTCGGCGCTGCTGCTCCTTTGGGTCACGATGGGCAGCTCGTAGAGATTGAGGCGCGGACTGGTAGGCGGTCGCATGGGCGTGGCATACATCTTTGGCTTGGCATATAGACTCTCCCGACGAACTGGCGCAGGTGGGGGTAATCCTGTGGGCGATCGTGGGGTCTCGTTTAGGGACAAGGTCAAAGGTCGCCGGTTGCCCGTCGACCCCACCGAATTGTGACGCAATGTCGGGGGTCTAAGACGCGGGCAATCCCTCTCCTGCATATCAAAACTCATCCTGGGCGTCGGGGAGTAGCATCCCCGCTCGGAACTGTCGTAGGAGCTCCGAATTCCACTATCCAATCTCCTTTTCGGACTCTCTGGTGCTGTGTACAGGAAGATGGGCTCCTCTTCACCAGCCGTATTATAATCCGGCGTCTTCGGAGTGGCACTACTTTGCAGGGAGTCCAAGGAGAATCGGGAGTTCTTCTTCACATTCTGGTAATCACAAGGCATACTCCCCCCACCCGAGGAACTCGAGGCATCCGAGAGGGGGCGAAAGGCCGAGGGATTGGTGTAGATGGGTTCCAGATCCCCGATGGTGGGAGTTCTCACCGGTTTGGCCCTGGCGTAAATCTCCTCCGGCTGACCACCCGGCAAACTGTAGTTACTCCTCAGCGAAATGGTCCTCTGTCTTCGCTGCTTTTGCAAAAGCGGAGGTGGCTGGGAACCATTCTCCGATTCCGCCCTTATTGAACGGGATCTGGTCAGTCCACGGGCTCGTATCGTGGCATAGCCATCATATATAGGCACCGATATTGGCGAAGGAGGCGGTCGATTACTCGTACTAGCTGCCGACATTATGTGTTTTTTTCCCTATTCTATTATTATTTTTCATCCAATTTGTGGCTATTCCTCATAGGGTTTTCATGTTGAAGCGTCTATGTGTTCGTTCACTTTAAACATTGATTAATTGCTGCGGCATTCAAATTGAGGTTTATCATTTATAAGCAAAAGGAATATAACGTTTGCCCCACTCGCGCACTCGATTGTTCATTGCTAGGGCCCCCCATTGGGACTTAAGAGATAAGACTGCATCAATCATTTTTAATTGAAGTCCGGATTCATAAACTGAAGCCGCCCGTTGGTCCAATGAACTCGGCCTGTCACGCCCCGAACTCTAATAACTCCCCATCATTCCCCTCAGTTTGAAAAGCACTCGTGCCTGTCCCTCAAAATTTGGTTCGTTTCTATGGCCAACTTGTCTCATTAGCGCCTAATTAGCATCTATTTCACATGAGCCACGATGCGTCGGGTTTTTGATGGACATCCTCTAAAGAAAAATGGAATAAAAGCGAAACTATCGCACCTTGGACCACCTTAATGGAGGGCAGTCTAATGGATTCGATGACTTGTTAAAGGAAAAGATCGTGATGAAACTCTGAGTGGGTGTAAATTGAGTGGGAAATAGGTTCGGATGAAATGGAAAGTGGTTTAGTAAAAGGGTTACCATATAATTTTTTTTCGTAGCCCTCTTAAAACCTTTAAAATCAAATTATATTGAATTCCTAAGGCATTTTTATAGATATATTATTATTTTTCTAAAGACTTTAATATTTGTAGATTAAGATTGCTACATAAAAACATAACTTGCTTTATCCATATTTTCCCCTAGAACAACATCTCATATTTCATTTTAGCTGGGCCTCTGGAGTTTTATTACTTTTATCATCTGCCTGACACATTCTACTGACACAAACGGGCACTTAAACATATCTATAAGCATGTGGCATCCCGAGATCCGTTGGAGTCGCCACATGCCCCCATCCCATAACCATACCCATTCCAAATCCGATTCCTAAGGCTGGGACTGGCTGTCAATTGGTTTGTCGGTTCGACTCGGTTCGACTCGGTTCGTTGACACTTGGGAGCCACGAAGGAGTTCTGGTTCCTTGTGGGGCTGAGGATGGGGATGTGTATGGGGTTGGGGATGGGGCTACATATAACACCACAACTCGATGACTGCCGGACTTTTGCCATTTTGCCAAGCGTCTGGTTAGCTGACAGAGGCAACAATAACAAGGAAATGCAATAAACAACCATTTTCTAATGTCATCAACATACTACGAACGACGTTTCAGTGTTTCTACTTTATTGTTGTTGATTTTCTCTATTTCTTTTTTTTTTTTTAGGTTTTTTTTCGCAGCTGTGACTGGACTGGGAAGTGACTGGGGAGTGAGAAGTGGGAACTGTGACTGCTCTGGACAGTTGCTGTTGTTTTTAGCGCTGCGTGAATTGGCTGTAATTGTTTTGATTGCAGTTCATGGTGTGCTACACTCGGACTTCTCGGTTTCTCGGGGCTTCTAATAAAGAGCAACTTTAATTGCGGGTTGGGGTTTGGAGTGGCGATGCGACGGAATGTATATCATTTCGGAATTGCTCAATGTGGATGAAGAAATTAGTTAAAAATTAATGCTCTCTAGCTATCAGAGTAACACTCTGAACAGGAATTATCGTTGGAAATTACTTTAATAATAACAATTTACTACAAAAATGCTGTCAAACGAGTTATTAATACGCAATCAGTCAGTTAGAAGGAAAGGAAACATTTTTTTACTATTCTGGTTTGTATCTTTATAAAAAATTTAAGAAATATGTTCTGAACAGAGCAACTATTAACACTAATATACGAGCTTCCTAGCCGTAAAAGAAAGTAGAGAGTCTATAAAATGGTCACATTAAAGGGTAATAAATTTTGACTACAAAGAAGTGTTTTTTATGCCAATCTGCATATAAAAACCCTTCTTCCATTGCCTTGAAACTATCCATGCAATCAATCAAACCTTTCAATGTAGATCTTGCCGAAGATTACAGTGTGAATCACCATATAGGTACTTACACACCCAGACATAATGTTGCAGTGACTTTGCGACAAAGTATAATATTTATGGCCTATGCAAAGTCCCAGTAAAACAGAAGTGGAAAAAGTCTAGAGTGAGTCAGCCTGCGGCTTAAAAAGTTTTAGCAGGACTAACCGCAGTTTTGGATGCACTGACAGGGTGAACAAATTCAATCAACCCAAACGCGAGTCGTGCAAATTAATTCGAACAAAGCGAAAATAAATCAAATTTTGTCAAAATTCAATAACTTCAAGCACCCACAGGGCATCAGAAATGTTTGCGATTTTGCCTCTTTCGAAATTTGACTTTTGTGGGTCATGTGGGCGTCTAATTGTAAGCATTTTTGCATTTTTTTTTCGCCTCCTTTTGGCTTTGTCTATTGAAATTTATGCAATTGCAGCTTGCATTGGCATTTAATGGTTCATTTGGTATCTATTGTTATGCTAAAAACTAAATAAAAATTGAACTTTGCGGCTGGGGTAAATGGCAAGGGTTCAGACTCGACTGGTTTCCAATGCGGAGGCGGTTGTTATTTCTTATTTCTCTGTTTTTCAGTTTATCTGTAACGCACCTTTGACAGCATTGACAACTTTCGCCGAAATGCAAAACGCGGCTTGGGAGGCATTCGTAGACTTATCGCGAGTGTCTGTCGCAGTCTGTCTAGATTTCCCCGCTTTTCCTGTGGGCAGGCGGCTGAAAAAAAAGGGCATACTCCCAAAGTCTAGACAACGAGGCTGCCGAGTCTGCCTTATCAGCCAGCTGAAAATCTCTAAAGGAAATTGCCTGAGACTTGGACGCGACAAAAATAATATGTATATTCCAAAGGCAGTGCTTAAACATAAGCAGCTGACTGACAACGCTGAGTTCAGGGGGGTAATTTGATTAATGTGTTTAGGAAATGGAACCAAGTATACATATATTTGCAAAATAACATGCTGATGATTAAAGCGTGAACAGCCTGAGGCATCGAGAGCTCAGCTCAACACATGTTCTCCACTCAACTCAGAAGATCTGGGGGTCGCCTGAGAAACTATTTTTACTGATGATGCTGACATTGGTATTGCCATTGATCGATTTTTTCGAGCAACGCAATTTGCGGGCATAAAAAACTCGTTGGCTAATTGTGTCAGGCACAAAATATCCAAAATATTCTGAATGTTCAATGGCAAAAACTGGTTAAACAAAGGAGCAAAAAAGAAAACAACAAATCTTTGAAATGCGCAAAAACCAAAAGCTGACTTGGCCTGTCAACTGCATAGTTAAGTAGCTCACTGCTGTTGGGGCGGCAATTTTGACAGGTGGAGGTGTGTGGCTTGAAAATAATTTTTGGCTACACATCAATTCACTCGAGTGCCATTCAAATTCGGGGCTTTATTTGCCTCCATTCGGCTGATCAAGAAGTTCCATCATTAGATCATTCAAGGTGTGTTAAAGTAACAAAACGTGACAATGGAACCGTAAAGATTATTAATTAAGCAACAGCAATTTTATGCCCGCCTTTAAAATGTTTTATGGCTCCTATTTCAAATTTATTGAAATTAGCGCTAGAAAAATATGTCTGTTGACAGCGGCGGCGCCTAAATTGCCAAAGTTTCAAAGTTCCAACGAAAATCGGCTTGCCCTCGGGGCTTATCATCGAACAGTTATCGGCGCGAACGAGCTGCGATCGTAAAATTATAAATTTATGTATTTATGCAAAAAATACAAGAAAATAACACAATAAAAAATAAAGGCTACAAAAGGGAGCGCCAGCGATCTACAAAGCTAAAAGTCTTTAAACACATATTTTTCTTAAAACTTTAGCCTGACTTTTATCGGCCTGCATTAATTAGGCACGAAACCTGCTGTGTGAGAGGGTCAGCAAATAAAAGAAGGGGCTAAGCTACCGCTAAGAGCCGACCTCTGTACACTGATAAAAATTGTTTACTGCAAAATAAAATTCATTTTGCAAGGTCTTACTAAAATTTATGATTTTAAATTTGATAGTTTTAAAATAATGCAATGCATTTAGTGCGTTCTTAAGAAACCCAGAAAAATTATGAACAAAATTTTAGGTCATGCATGACTTATTTTTGGACTTGGAAGAAGAATATATTCTTCTTTTTAAAAAGTCTAAAAGTTTTTAGAGGTTTATTCATTCCGTAAATCTTTCAAACACGAATACTATTGTTACTACCATATTTATGAACTTGGAAATACTTTTATTTATCTTCAGCACTGTCCTATTATTTTTCATTAATTCTAATACTTTTTTAATAATTGACTTTTTCCTCTGTGCAGTCTGGGCCATCTGTCTGTCTTATTGGGGATTTTTTAGCGGGTGGATTTAGTGCGAAACCGGTTTGCCAGTTTTGAGTTTCTTAATCGGCCAGAAGAGCGAAACCGACACAAGAGGATCGCGGGCCGTTCTCCACTTCCTCACTCGACGCACTTGACAACCGCATAAGCACTTTTGTGGAAATTATAAACAATTGAGGCTAATTTAAGTTTTCTTTTTCTTCGCGTTTTTCTTCCCTCAGAGATGTGCAACATCTTATTCGTATCGCATATATATATATATCAACATTAGCCATGTAACTCGAGAGGATTGTTCGAATGGGGAAATGAGTTTTTGCGTCAGAGTGGTTTATATATAGACCTAATGCATTTCATTAAGAGTCACTTGAGGCGCGAGATGCTGCAATTGCAGTCGAGTTTGCTATTCAATGGGGGTGGAAATCGCCAGCCATTGCATAACGAAGGTCAATTCGATGAATATAAAAGCCTGAATTTCTTTCAAAGAGTCTATACACTAATGGCTATGAAAAAACCCTGTCTATGTAAAACGGAATAAGCGAAATAAATAATGAAGAATAAGCTGAGATAATATCCGCTTAATGAGATAAGAAGACTGCAATTTAGTCTTAAATTATCCATGCAGTATTTAAGCAGTTAAAAGATAATCGGATTTCAGAGAGCTAAAAAGTTGATAGCTGTGAGATAAAAATACCTGCAACTAGTCTTTGCTTTCAAGATAGTGTTTCTTTTAAGACTGGCTATTAAAAGTGTTTGTCTATCGCTGATATAACTTTATTGATAAGATACAATGTAGTTTTTCTACTTTTCCTTAGAATTTTGGTTAATAAAAATAGCACTGTAGAGTCTTTATTAACTAACTTCTTCAGTTGAAAACCATTTCCCCTCTCGCTGATATCTTTCATCTCAGTAAAATGCTACAATGGAGGTGCCACCATAGAATTCCGCTCCAGCAGCAGCCTAGGCTTTTATAATATTGTCCATTGGGCTGCATGTTCGACGGGCATAAACAAAGTCGACCCCCTAACCCCGAGCCATTACCCGAAAAAAATGAAATCCAAAGCCCGAAAAATACGAGAGAGGAAAACTTTTTCGTTATTATTATTATTAGCGCTGAAGATGGGGGTCTCCAGATACAACAGAGGCCGAAAACTCATCAGCATAATCAACGGGGGGGAAAAGGGCGGCAAATGTTGCATGCAACATGCACACAGCCTGATTACCGACTGACAGACTGATGTGCAGTTGTCGTCATTGTTTTGTGTGTATACAATAATTCCAGATACTGTATCCCCCCATTGTAGTTGTCCCTCAAGTGGATGGTCATCCGCAGATGTGAACTGGGGAGAAGTTCCACCGAGTTGTAATTACGAAGAAGTCGAGTGGAACTGCAAGTTTCAGTTCCATTTCCAGTTCCTTCAGGACAGGGCTCACCGAAAATTTCGATTCAGGCGCAGCCTTATCGCCATGCAAACCAATAAATTTCCAATTGCATTTCATTAGCTTTAAGCATTTCAGCCCAGACTGACCAAGACAGGCTGATAAATTGTCTGCTGACGTGATTTGTGTACCAGAGACTCAACTCGATTCCAATTTTCGAGGGGGCTATCGTTTTGATTAGATTTCTTGACGCTTGCTTCTCGTATTTTTCGTTATTTTTATGATTCCACAATGGACTCCTGTTTCCATTTCTGTTTTGGATCTTATGCAAATTTTCCAGTTTTGTTTGAAAGCGAGGTGGAAGTCGTCTGAAGTCTGGTCGATGCTTTCTATGCGATTAACAAGGTCTGGACATATTGATGGATGTTTTCAGATACGCCATCTGCTTATCGAATGGTGTGAGTGTTGTGTTGACTCGGTAAATCAAGTGAGGAAAGTCAATTAAATGGCCGCCAATCGAGAAAAGTGTTGACCAAGAGCCAGGCTCATTTATTAAATCGCTTAAAAAAGAAAATTATATGGTACCTATACAGTGCTCAGCGATCGTTTCAATTTACCAAATTGATCCAAACTCATCTACCTCGCTGAGAACAAGTATAATTCTGGGAGAATGATAATTAAATTTTCAAGAACCAAAGGGAGCGCCTTCTGTGGAAACTCGAGCACTAAATGGAAGCCCCAGATAAGAACAGGGCTGGGGAGTTGCTCTTTCCGAGAATCATCATCAAGTGGATGTGGATGTGGATCTGAATGTGGATGTGGAGCAGGCGGGGCCGAGTTTGATGCTCGCTCAATGGGTTCAGTGTTTGTCAACTGCAATTAGAAATGTGTGGGGGAATGGGTTGCATCTGCCAGCTGCCACAATATTAGTTGCAGCTGATTAATGATTGAAGCGCACTCCGCGTTCTTTAAAGGTGCCACTCCTCTCGCTTTGCCGTACAAAAAGTAGACAAAGGGCGACTTTAATGCCAGTTTATGGAGTGTCGACTTGGAAACAAGGACGGCTGAGTCCTTCTGAAATGCAGCAGCTGCTGCATGTTGCACATGTTGCCAAAGGTGCAGCTCCAATTAGCCAGCACACGCCGCTCAGGAAAGGTGCAACGATAGGGTAAACATTCGGAAGGACGGCCTTGACTACTCGGTAATTTGCCCATTGCGAGGGGTTTGACCAGCACTTACGTAATTATTATATTAGCCAGGGGTCTTTGGAAGTCCTTCTATTGAATGAGTTGAAGCTAGACTGTATTTACTGGACATTCAAATTGGTTAATAATAATCAAAGTTCTCTTTTATTAAGTTAAGGGCCCCCAATGGACATCCCCAACCTAACTAACTTTAAAGAATAAAGGCTTCTAAGACCAAAATGATAATGATCATCATAAGTATTGGAGGAACAAAATCATATTGTACCATGTTAAAGCGGAAGAATGCATTTATTCTTAGACAATTTTCATAACTATAGAAAAGCCTCATTAATTATGTGAAAATGTTTAGTTTTCCAATTATATCTTTTACTTTTCTTTGTCTTTCTATAATTCCCTCATCTTGTTTCTTTTTCCCATGACAATTTTCTTCATTTTTTAATAGTTTCCTCCCGACAATCGTTTCTCGTTTCGTTTTGATAATTATAATTTCTCCGGGCTGTGCTTCAAACACAATATTTTTCGGCAATTAAGAAAGAAGCAGAAGAACCCTCGGCATAGCCCGAACCCTTTAGACAGGTAGCGCCTCAATGGGACTATATTTAAGCATGCCAGACATGCGCCCTGAATCCCGATATCTGGGATTTCGTGGGTCATTAGCCCGAACAGTAGCAGGCAAATCGATGCGGGTCACAGGTCCCCTCGTAAAAATTCGCCCTTTAATTAAGCACCCTCATACCACTTTTTCACCCATTTCTTTAAGTGTTTCTGGGCTGGCCCTGTATGCAGAGTACATATGTTTACCGGGTTGATCAAATATTTACATGGCATTTACATCAAGCACGGAAAAATGCAAATCACCCGACAGGGCGACATACTGTCAGATGGATGGATGCAGACTGTTTGGCGGCATCCAAAGTCGGTAGAGTTGCAAGGCATTTGACATCGTTTTCCTCTTCCTCAACTCAACTCAACTCTCGACAAACAAAATTGGAGTAGACACTGCCATTTCCAGAGTACCTCAATCAGAGAAAAGTGAGGAAAATTGCTGCCTTAATATCAACTCGGAAAAGTCAGGTCTTCAGGGAAAGGCCGGCGATCCTAAGATACTTTCCTGATAGTTGCTGCGAACATGTGTATCTCAGATTGCCCATCGACCGTTTGGCCGGAAATTGTTATGGACTTGTGCGATCGGCGATCCGAGGCGAGCTAATTGAACTGGAAAACTTGAGCAGTTTTTCCTTCGACAATTTTCACACTTTCTCGCCAACCAAGTAGTTCAAAGAGAAACGGCTATTAGAAATCAAAAACAACTTCAAAGTTGACGCCTGTCGGTGTGCGAAAAATTACAAATTAAAAACTAATTTTCTTTCCCCAACCCCCAAAACTCCACCTCTGATTTTCAGGCATGACTAATTTTGATTAGCTGCGCATGAAAATTTATGCACAGCAGCGGCGTAGTGGGAAAAATCAATCTTCATCAAGGATGCTGGCAAAAGTGCGCTGAAAGAGCTGCATAATTAATTGCAATATTCTTTCAATTAAAATATTTTGAGGGGCCAAGACCCTCGGTTGTACGTTGTTTTCTTTTTGGGATGTCAAAGTCAAGCCTCATAAATCGTTTTTACTGAGGGGGAGTCTTCTCATTCTGTAACTCCCCTCCAATATGAATTTATTACACATCCCTCGAAGGATATAGGGATGAATGGAATGATGGAAACCGTAGCATTTTCCTTTCTCTTCCTGTTCCTTTTACCGATTTTAATTGATCGCTTTCCACGCACGCAACGCGAAAAGCCGAATCGTGAGGGAGGGTGACACCTCTCGGTATTTGGGACAGCTGTCCCGGAAAACAGAGAACCCATATATCCATATGCGAGGGAGATCCGAGAGGGAGTTTTCCCTGGATTATACTCATCGATGCAATATACCAGTACAGTCAGAGCTATATCGCTTGTTTTTGTTTGGCTTGCGAGATGTTGAACCGAAGTCATTAGCGGAAAATCAATGAAAACAAAGGAATATTTGTTTGGCAGAAATTTGGCAACATCGTAAAGCATTTCCCACCAGCGTTTTGAAATGCAATTCATGGACAGACAAAAATACTCCAGTTTCAGTGGGAATAACTTGAACCGAACGACTGCGACCAACGAAAAAAAAACCTAATAAAAGTTCACAATGCAGCAGACAAAGTCTTTTATTATCCCCGTATTTTTGGTTCCCCCTTTTTGACATGTTTGTGCAATTTGTGTGTAGGCTACTGTTCGACTCAATTGCATTGGGACATGGACGTGGTTGGGAGGGTGATTTACGGTTCGGTTTGAAGATCATAAAGTGATATTGCTTGTAAGCGTTGTAGAGGGTGGTTGCACTAATGGAGTTTAGTAGATGCTATCAAAATGGTAGTTGTGAATGTGAAGGTATAGGGATTTTTATAAAGGGAAAACATGCAAATGATCGGATATAAAGTATCATAAAATAGAGGGACTAATGAGTATTTAAATTTTTAGGGCAATGTGTATTACATATACTTAAACTGCAGAACCATTATATGGAAATTTTTCCTTTCTTAAAATGTGTTTTTTGATCACCCCCTTTTGATCACCTACGCCTCTGTTTCAACGGGGCTGTGCAACCTTTTCATCACTTGCATATGTAGAACTGAACTCAACAATTTGGCCAACTCATTTCGACATGCTCCATTAAACGTTTTGGCCATTGTTGCACATCTCCCTGCACCTATGGCAATTCTGATGGAGCCCGTTTAATTTGTATCTATTTTGGTGGACGGAAAAGAAAACAAATATAGGGATAGTGAAAGAGTGTCAGAGTGAGGCAGCTGATATGGCAAATTTTCCCAGTGGCCATAAAGTATTTAGCTGATTTTGCAACTATTTGCATGGCTCAAGTGACGGAGTAACTCTATAGTAACTCTCACAGGTAATGAGATACAAATACCCTGCGAATGGGATACCCTGGCAATGAACATTTTAGGTGGTTTAGGCCACACAGCTTCCGCCTTGTTAATTTGTGCGGCAACTTGTTTGTTTATTTATCTATCAGTTTTTATCTCGTTCTCTGGTTGTTAATTTAAGCAATTGTAGGTGAACTTTTCTGTGTTATCTTTCTGTGTCAGCAGTTTTTTGTTATTTGTTTGTGGGAGAACTTTTGCTGACCGGTTTGAAATACGCTTATTTATCCATTCATTTCAAGGTGTATTTTGTTTTTTTAGCACGTCACAAACACGTTTCTCATTTGGCTTTGGTTTTTTTTTTACCATTTATTTATAGCTTTGAAGCTCTGCTCAATGAACCTTTTTAGCCCGCGTAATTCTGTTGTATTTCTTACAAATCTTCACTTCACTTCACGCAACACTTCGGTAATCAGTTGGGTAAATAACCGTGAGCGATCACGCACTAGCAGAGATACTCCCGCTCAAAAACGACAACCGTCAGATACTCAGATACTCGAACTGTCGGATTCAGATACGCCCGGTATTCGACAGTATGTACTGCTCCGTCGGCAGTCGAATTGAAACACAGGTCTTTGTAGTTGTGTTTCAACGTAAGTGCCAGCAAACGTAAGCAACGTAAGCAAACGTAAGCCACTGTAGAGAGCGCAAAACTAAAACCCGCCGTTGTTGAGCAAGATCAGTTTCTCTCCCGAGAGAGCGCTGCGATCAGCAGCATGTTGCTAGTGGGAGCGGCAGCATGTTGTTAGCTAGTTGTAGAAGCACCCTGTAAAACTCCTATATTTAGTGCGTTTCCATCGACTTCAAATGCGGAACTGAACATGACACACTCGACTCCAAAAATCCTTTGGCAACCACTCCTGCCACGACGTCGACTGCGCAGCAGCAGCTGGGAAATGACGCCGACTTGTCGGCGACAAAACAAATAACAGAATCCAAAGGGAAAAACAAACGGGAGGGGGTGGATGCTCTAAAAGTTGGGTAGATCCGGGACCGGGTCCTTCAGTTTTTCAGGGGCGCTACATCAAAAGAGTCGCACAGCATAGGTTATCACGCAATGCGGAAGCCACATCCCGAAAATAGCCCCTATACTCTAATTCCCAGGCGTGTGAAAAAACCGAATTACTATAATTATCTGAGTTCTGAATTGGATAATGTTAACGCAAGGGATTTTTAATTTGACACAAAGGAATCCAAAATAATTTAAAAGTGGGTTTTGAAAATTATATGGGGGTTTCACTGATATGTTAATAATACAAATGATTTTTTTTCATTTTTGATATAGATTATGGAAATCAGTGTTTATAAAATGTAGGTATTGCAGGATTATTATATTTTAAATTATAGTGCAGACTTGTTAAAAATTCAAAGCATTTAAAAACATTTTTAAAAAAGGATTTTAAAAGTATTTACCAGGGCTCGAAAATAACTAAATACTGTTTACTAACAAATCTTTGTTTCTTCCAGTATACCCCATTATTTGAAAGTCCCTCATAGCTGGAACATTCTTTTTAAAAAGGGATTAAATTCTAGAAAGAACTCTATATTTTTTGATAATCATAAATATCCCAAATTTTGCATAAACACATAAATGTAAACATGTTTCTTCTTTATCAAGACAACGGAAACTTTTTAATCCAGCGTTCAAAGCGCAGGGGATTTGGTCTGCCGGCTTGGGCTGATCCAGAGTATCCTGCAGGATTGCCACAGACCAAAGTCAGGCGCCAATGTGGCGACACTGCCGAAGTGTACGTATGTTTTGCGGACCTTGTCGCAGTCGACGTCTGCCCCATCGAAGACCCCTTATTTAGATGTGCGCAAAACTATGGAGAGCGAAAAAAAATACAGACGCAGCTTCCTTGGCGGCCAGGACGTCAGGACGAGGAACAACAAAGTGGAAAAAATTGCAAATTTGTGTTTTGTGGCTGGTCGTAAGGCCAAAGTGAAGGACAGCCCGGTGGGGAAATGTCGTTTATTTTTGGCGCGAGACTCCGCGGCGCCAATGGAAAAAAGAACTGTCTGCACACACTTTTCCACTTTCATATGGAGGCCAAGTCACAAGGACTGGGACATAATAAAGTTGTAAAAACTTTTCTGGGTGGTTTGTTTAACGAGTCTGGCGGGGGCAACAGCTAAAAAAATGATTGATTATCACCAATCGAGATGAAGCTGGGTTATTGGCTTTAGAACTCCCCTACATTTGTCGCCGACTTTTGCTCGGGATCAGCATAAATTACTGACTTGGCATTAGTTTAACTGTCTTCCCATTGGCATATATCCCAAATGGTTTATTAGTAAATAGCGGCGTAGAGAATTGATTTCATGCTCGAGTGGTGACAGCTATATAAATGATGGATAGAAACTAATGGGAACACTGCCCTTTACGATATTCAAAACGGTTTCATATTGCTTTGGACAATAATATAAACAAATGGTCTTTAAATGTCCATCACTTAAATTTAAATGTTATTATAATAGTGATTTTTACATACCCAATCTTTAGATATATATGGCATATAAAGGTTGACTTACCTAAAAGAAAAAGAGCAATACATTAGTTTTATTAGTTATAATGACCACTTAAAGGTGGGTCTGCAACATAAGGAACTAAATTACTTGTGAGCATGAACCTGTATCTCATGTCTTATTTTTTACTTGAGACAATCAACTACATTTGTTACCCCCATTAAGTAATTTAGATGATTGCTCAACTTGCAGCTTTGGGTCACTTAAAGGGTAAGTCAGTCGAAGTAGAAGAGATATGATATTTTTTGCCAGAGACAATCAAAGAAATTAAATATAATAATATAATAAGTATATATGTTACTTTATCTAATTTTGGGAATAAGTTACATCACTTGTCCTATTTGATAACAAATCTAGAAGGTACAGATGCATTTCCTCCCAATTCTTTCAAGTGCGTTCTGCTTAAAATCGAAATCAATTAAAGGCCAGCAAATAAACATAAACCATTCCGAATCTTGGCATGTTCCAAGTTCTTTATACCCCCCACCTATACTCATAGGTACTCTCCCCATTCTCCACTATCCGTATCTCAGACTCATTCGGTTCAGATAGAGTCATCTGGCATTAGTTTCGAGATTTGGCGCGAGTTTTTGGCGCTCGAGGCGATCTCTCTAATGTTTTATAGTTATGCTTCTTTGTCTTATCGCTGGGGCGTAGAGGGGGGATAGTTCGAGGGGGTTTGTTTGGGGGCTCTATCACGCTTTTAATGTTATTACTACACTGGCATGCATGGAGTCCGTTCTGTCCCCTGTCTCGCCCCCGGTCACTTGGGTCAATTCCGAGTGCGTGATAAATGGGCGCGTTGCGTGGCGTTTTCCCTCCAGTTTTGTATAGTCTGATGTTTTTGTTGTGGTTTAGTATTTATGGTCAATGATAAGATTGCTCAATTGGGGTTTTTCTACACCGAAAGTGTGGCGGGGGGCACGAACTGAATGGAGTTCGACTCAGCCGAAAGCTGTTTAAAGTTGATGTAGGTTGGAAGTTTTATAAGCTGCTTGGAGTTTATGTGAGCGTCTGAATAAAGCGTATTATGAACTACCATAAAGCTTAGGCTGATAAGGAGGTTGGGGGATGGAGTGAGGTGGGTCATAAAAGGGGATAATCGTCAGGGGGATTGGCTCAAACTAAAGTTGGGAAAAATAATGCGAATCCCTCGGGTAAGTAAATCACCATGAATTTAATTGAAATGAAATCTAAACTGATTAACTTTTAAACTTTTTTCTGTATAATATGTAACCAATTTTTCTTCTTTTCAATTAAACACAGAATTCTATCTTTGAAATATGAGGAGAAAGTGCTTCAAAATTAAAGGGCTGACAACGAAAATATTCCCAATCCTCCCAAAACTACCAACATTTAAGCACACATCTCGAGAGCATTGCGAAAAGTTCACAAACTGCATTGTCAGACTTTCAGTGCCCCCACCACATCTCAATTTCCTCGAACAAATGCGAAAAACCAAGCCAACTGTCGATGTGTGGAAGCTTCAGTTTTCCCAACTACCGCAAAGTGAAATTTCATGACGTCGATGCCTCCACAACGGGCGTCTGTCAATAAAAAATACTGGTAATAAAAATAAAAAGCCAATGGCAAATAATATGCGGCAAAACTGCTGACAGACTGGCTGACAGAGACGTGGATTCAGGAGGTGAAATAGATCGATAGACAGACTGAGGAAGTGCGGGAGCGACATATCGGCATTTATGCCATTATAGCCCCAGTCAGAAATTTAATTAACGCAGGAAACTTTGGCCAAGACAATGGCAGGGAAAGCCAAAAGAAAACGACATCAAAGTCAATGGGCAATTAAAAAGTTTTTAATCCACAAAGGAAAGGAGAGACGGAAATGCCGAAGAAGCAGGCAAACTGTAGTTAAAAATCCCAGAACCACTCGAAATTGTTAAGCATTTCGAAACTTTTTTTAAAGCACAAGCATTTGAGTATTTGTGAACTTAATTGAATTAGGCCAAGGGGGACATAAAAAACTTGTACCTTTAACATTTCAAAAAAATGAAATATTATTATATACTGTTCTTTTTGCCAGAAGACATTCATAAAATATAGTTTTCCTCGACCAGCAAATTTATAATCTCAACTTGTCATTTCTCGTATCTTAGGTGTGATCACAATGGCGGAAAAGTTTGACCAGCCAACTGCGATCCAGTTCAAGTTTTCGCATTATGGCAAATGTACTTCTGTGGCTCTACCCACTCGCAGATAAATCATGCTCAAGGCGACCCATTTTCCCAGCCACTTTTCCCCACCCAGGCACCTAATCCACTTAACCAACCAGACCGCATATCAGAGACCATATCAGCTGGTAGAGATTCTGGTCGGCATAACTCCATTGCAATTATTCTGTGCCTCCACATTGTTTGCACTTTTATGGCAGCTGGGCAGCATAAAAGTTCTTCGCTCCGCTGGCAAAGTGGCAAAACGTTTGTGGAAATTGGTAAAAGTTGCTAACCACTTTAAGTTTCTGTCCATCAAATCGCCATCGAATCGATCAAGTCGATTTCTGGCAATTTACACGTACGCCTTGACCTTGGCAACCCCCCCCCCCAGACTTTTTCACACCCACCACCCACTGAATGCTGCGGAAAGTGTGGAAAAATAAGAGATTTATGTTGTCTGCCTGTCTGGCCCCGATAAAGTTGATGGCCCAAGGTGTGGGTGACTTGGGGGACTGGCTATAAAATACTTTATAGCGTTTCCACAATGTAGACAGGCATAAAATGTACAATGACTCCTCTAAGCTCCGCATCCGCAGCGAAATGCAATTTAAACTTTGTTTTTATTTTGTAATGAAAATTGTTGGCAAGAAAATTTGTAAATGAAATCAATTTCAGCCCCATATGGTGGGTGTATTAAAAATAAAGTCACCCAAAAGTAGGCAAAAGTTGCTCTCCTTCTGCTCAAGTGCCTTTGTCTGCCGCGGAAGTTTATCAGACTTTTGCGTGACTTCTGTTGACAATACATACACATAGCATTTTATAGACAGTCACAGTCTAAGTATTTTAGAGCCTACACTTGAAAAAAAAACATATAATTATAAGACACACAGTGAAAATTATATGTTTAGAATATTGATGATAGATTAAATAATTTTACTAATGGTGAGATATAAAAACGAAAACAGTTTATGAAAACAAACACTTTTTTGAGCAATTTTTTTATAAAAAAAGATTTTAAATTTATTGGAACTACTATGCCCTGGAAATAGAATATTTCAATGGAAAACATTTGAACTTAATGACAGCTTTCTATATATTTTTTTTCTCTGTGCATTGAGCATCTCGAATGGAATATGACGGAAGGCAACTTGGCGGAAAAAGTTGAAAAGTTGAATGCAAGCTGACTGCCTGATAAGCGAAGCGAATGAATCTTTCAAAGCGCCAAGCTTTTGGCACACCATTCTGGGAGAAAGGCGGTGTATCAGCCCACTTGCCACATTCTTTGTGAGTTTTTTATTTGCTTTTCAGCATCGCCCCTGAACGTAGGCCATGAAAATGCGCAAAATGCTGCAACAGCTGCGGAAAGAAAATAAATTGTGCCCCAAAGTACACGGCATAACCACTTAAATTAATGGTCGGGCACAATGCAGACGATGAGGTTGAACTATAAAAGATGCGGTGGGCCAGATTAGGACTGCGAAGTGTTTCCTTATTTTCCATAAATTATTCAGGTAAAATTAAATTGCCCTGTCAAGAGGCAACTGCATTTAAAAATATTCGTTAGCATGCTTTTTGGATTGTTGTGGAAATCAGGTAAGATTTATTCGTTTGTGCTAATTAAGCTGGTCAAAAGTCAGATTTCAAGCATAATAAATTGGCTTGTGGTTTATTGGAAAAATCAGGTTTATTTATTTTTCCAGCCAAAATTCCATTATACATTTCTGGTCTGTACCTACATTTCAATAATAAATGAGACTTAAACAACATTTTGTGAATTATTGAAGCTCAAACTATTATGTATTTGTCTATAGAAGTGTATAAAAATGTCTTTGTAATCATTCCTAATAAATAATTGATAAATGCCCAGAGTTATGGAAAGAAAATGGACAAATGCTCAAATGATTTCAAGTCAAGCACGTTTCAAGTGATAAAGAATGACACCCGAAGTTTTTTAGCCTGTCAGTGAGTCTCTTTCACCCAGAAGCGTGACGGCGGTAAACTTTCTGGCAGTAAGTGCAGTCGAGCAGAAGGATTCGAATGCATTCACAATTCATCTGAACCTAGACTAAGGATTTCCATGACGAAGTACTCACATTGGTTGACAGTTGGCTGCTCAGGCTGAGCACCTGGTCCCGGGCATCCTGCAGTTCGCGTTTCAACCTCCGGATTTCGTGGGCCTGCCGCTCCTCCGCATTTCCGTATAGAGAACTGCCTCCGGACAGCAAGGAGGCGGCACTGCCGTGAACTGAAACGGAAACAGAACGGCAAAGTTGCATTAATCCGCTTTTGAACCTGCACTCAAAGGAAGCCTATAAAACAAGTAGGAAAAGATACTTATATTTGCAAAAACAAAGTTATTAATTTTTGTGATTTAAGTAAAAATTGATACTTATATTTGGAAATTATATATACAAATTGCATTTAATAACAATTTAATACCAAGTTAATAAACAATTTATATAAAATCCAATTTAATCCTAGAGTTAATTGAACTAAGCCATACAATTTAATAAAAAATAACCATTAATTGATCTAATACAATCCTATACGAATTTCATTTATGAAAATGTAAAGAAAGCAATTTTAAATTTTAAAAAGTATGCACATATATTTACTAATAATTAATTACTAATTAATTTCTTAGGAGTTTATTAATATAAATAAAATAATTTAATATTATAAAAGTTCTTGATAATAAATGTATTATTATAACCATATTATAAGAGCTTGTTTCTTTAAGCCCTAGAGCTTTTTAATTTTAAATTTTGTAGTTTCATCGCTTAAACCTTTTTTTTAAAGTGCATTGCCAATTCTCACCTTCGTCATTCTTCTTGGGATATGTGAGCCGATGTCCGACCATGGCACCACCTGCTCCTCCGAGTCCTGCGGCCGAGGTTGAACCATGGGTGGGCGATAGAACCGAGGCAGCTGCGGCTGCTGTGAAGGGACCGCGGTTGAGCGGAGTGGGCGAAGTGGGCTGGCTCCAGGCCACGCCCCCCACATTGACGCCCACTCCGGAATTTCCCTGGGCCGCCTGCGATTGAGCCGCCATTGCAGCCGCCATTTGGGCCGTGAGAACCCCATTGGTACCCACGGGCAGGCAGTAGTAGGGCTCGATTTCTACCTCGCCGCCACGGCTCAGCATCGAGGGATACATCTTCTCGGATTTCGTGGATCTGAAATGGAATATCATTAGTTTCGTGCGGCGTTTCTAACTTGACATTGAATGAGTGCGTGATTATGAGGCAATGAAATGGAGCAAGATGAAGCTTTTGTTTAATAAGAATATGTTAAAACCAAAATCAATAAAGAAATTATATGAAATCACAGCTAATAACATGGAAAATTAAAGAAAATATTTAAAAAATATATACCATGTCAGTCAGGCAATATTCATCACCGTTTCAATTACATCTCTTTTCAGTTATGTCTCTGATGGACGAGTAAATGTGGTCAGACAGTTGCAAATTTCCGTTGCGTTTGTCAACTGAATGAGGCCAATTTCATTATGAAATCCGAACACTTCTGGGCACCTCGAAAACGCCCACATTTCCATTTAATTCTGTTACAAATTGGATGTGGCCAGTGGTGCGGGCACTGTGTTTCTGAATGATAAGGGTCCTGGGTGGAGGAGCCATGGTTGCGTTTAAGTCCCCAGACAAATTGTCATAAAATGCACAGATTTCTAGAAGCCCACACAATGACCGCTCCACAAAACGGAAAACGGATTCAGGATACAGAATACAGGATGGAGAAAAGGGGAGAAAGGATCGGGGTCCATTCCATCCTGTATTGTCCACTAGCGCCGCTCTGATAACTGTGACATTAATGGCATTTTGCATGCAAATCTAATATTACGTATACGTCATGTGTGCCCCCCTTTCGGTGTGTGTGTGTGGGGTTCTGTTGTTTGCTTTTGGTGGCGAGAGCTGTCGGTTTTCTCCGGGGCTATTTGCCACAAACTTTGGCTGTGTGTACGGCACTGTAAAATTTGATAACAAGCCACCGAACTGGTTTCAAGGGTTTCCACTTCCCCTGACACAATCCCTTCCACACTTCCTATTGCATAATTGATGTCGAAGCATTGAAAGCAAGAGCCTGGCACACATAAGCGGAGAAAGCAGATTTGGGGCATCCGAGTGGGGGAAGGAAAGGATTTCAGAAAGTGTCTAAATATCTGACTTATTTAAGGGAATAGTAAAAGAGCTATAAATATGATTCTTTAACATTCATAGCAGGAAATGTGTACAGAACTTGTTATTAAATGAATTACCAACTTTTATATGTTTTCTTTTATGGTGTAAAATAATACTTTCACTTTACAAAATTCATTAACTTTTATATATCATATATTTTGAATTTTACAACATAGTTGTAAGTTTGCTCTTTACTTTACTTGAACTTTTCCCATTTTCGCAGCGCTGCTTTCCCAACTTTTCCAACCAATTTTCTGCATTTCTGTGTGGAACACTTTTTAATGAACCACTTGACCGTCGACAACTTCAGTCGAAAACTCGCTGACGAAGCATAAAAAAAAGAAGGGAACTTCATTTCATCTGCACCCTTGCCATGTCAGGGGTTTACAAACCTATTGACATGTCAAATAATAATCTGACCATCTACAACACCTCCGAGCTAGCAGGCCACTCTTTGTTTTTTTACGTTTTCCATTTGCCATTTGGCATTTTTTTATATTTTTTGTGAACGGTTTTCCCAACTTGTTTTCCCAAAGAGCTTTCACATTGTCCGTGGGCGACAACCTGCTCACCCGCACCCAAGCATCAGAAAACTCTGCCCTTTAAATAACTGGGCGTGTCTACATTCTGAACTTTTTTGGTTTTAAGTGAATCTTTAAAGTTTGCACAGCGATACATGTGGAAAACAAGCATATGTCCTGGCGACAGGAGGCTACAAGCCGAAGGTGACTTCGGTTGGCTTTTACCCACAGAAAAACAGAAAAACCAAAAGCTGTTTGCATATTTAAAGGAGAGGGTAAAAATGAAATACAGATGACAGACAGAAAAAATGGGTCGTTTATGATAATGGTTTTTTTTAAAAGAACAGAGCAGAGAGAAAAACTATATAAAATATATCAGGTATTATTAAATTAAGATTTCAAGGCCTTTGGAGATTTATAAACCAATGCAAGGCCATTGAAGATATATAAACCGATGGTGGATTTGTTTGAGAAATTATAAATAATATTTTAAAATACGGCTGTTACTTTTGGTTCCATATTCCAGAATTTCATGGGTGAGCAAATAACATAGGATGACATTGTAATGGGTGACTTTGTATTAAAGAAAATGCAAATTCGTGAAAGAATACTTTGAAGCAGACTCAAACTGTTCCCCGAACATGTGCTGTTCATAAATGATAATCATGCAACATGTAAAATGAAAAATGCTGACAAAAGTGACAAAACTGAGGCACATTGCTTGTGGCAAGTGTGATGGCAAAAGATAAAAGTTCAACAAAGTTTCGTAGATGAGATGCAGAAATATTGTGCTGAAACTCTGTGGTCACCTTGGATATGTCCGTTCTTTCAAGTAGCTTTTCAAGGATAACCATATTTACAGAGGGAAGAGAGAAAAATAGAGATAAAGATAGGTACATACATGCAGGAAGGGAAAAGATAAAAATTTGGGCGAAGAATATATACCAACCTTATGCTATTGCTGCGGTTCATGCGCGGACTTTGCACATAGGGCGACTCGTTGCCCGACATTTGACCCGCCATCTGACCCGGTGCTCCCGATCGCTGGTGTATCATCTTGTGGCCATGTCGGGTCATCGCCGGTGACCCGATCTGCAGCTGCTCGACGGACTCACCGTCGGACAAGCGACTTCCGGCCGTATTGCTGTGCTTCAGCCACATGGCGTACGAGCTATATTCTGGCTTGACCTCCGCGTAGGTTTGCGTATCAGAGAGCGATCCATCGTGACGGACTCCTCCGCGATTGGAGATTCTGGTAGGAAAATTAAATATAAATTTTAAAATAGTTTATAATACGATTATATTATGTTATACTACTCTAAGATCCGATTTCTCAATGTCATATTGACTAACTTTATTGAATAAAGTTAAATTTACGAATATAAGCTTCATAATATTATATCGACTGAATTTTGTGATAAATTAACATCACAATGAGAAAACGAATTTTTCCTTCCGAACTACCTAACTTCATGTTAACTTTATTTGCCATATAATAAACAAGAACTCTAAACTGACATTAAGAAATCGGTCCTTAGAGTAAACGAACTGAGTAAAAGAATTGTTTTTTCCGAACTTTCTAACATCATGTTAACTTTATCAAGAGCCCTATCCTGACATTGAGAAATCGGGCATGGGAGTTTAATATAATTTAAATACATACCTGTGCTGAAATACGTGCAAGTCACTACCGGGTTTCGGCAGACTATGCGATCCTGTGGCCAGACGCTCCCTGATGGACTGGCTCAATTGGGTGGCAGTTGGTCCGGTTAGGGAAAAGCTCCGATGCTGGGTATTCGGGGGAAGCTCTGAAAAAACCATAACCATCATTAGTAACTCTCTAAAATGATTCGTTTTTTGCACTCACTGTTCATGTCATTGGGCAAAGTTTGAGTACCGCCGGCAACTTTGCGACCGCTAGCGGTCCTCGGAACCGCCGATACATGAGCGGTACGGCCGCAGGGCATTCCGTTGGCCGCCACCCCACCGGCGGCCATCATCATGGCGATGTTCTGCTGCTCGGCGGTCGAGGTGATGCTGCCATTGGCCCGCTTCACATAGCCAAAGCTGGGCGGCACGCCCTTGGTGCGCGACGAGGAGGAGGGGGATCCCTGCTTGGAGGAGCTGCCACTTCCACCACCGCCTCCGCCCAAGCTGCGACGAGAGGGGGAGGACTTCTCCGACTTCTCCCCCTTCGGAGCTCCGTTGAGCGGTTCCGGCATTTTGCTCCAATTATCGCGTCCATTTCGAGATCCTGGTCGATGATGGGGACTGCCATCCATTTTACCGCCGCCTCCGTTATTGTTGTTGTTGTTATTGTTGTTGTGGGCGTGGGTGGTGGTGGAGCCGCCGCTGGAGCTGGCCTGACTGGCCGCTGAGCTGCCGTTCGCGGTGGTTCCGATGCTATCCAAAGAGCCGCGACTGTTGCGAATACTAAAATGATAAGGGAAAATTGAAAAATTAGTTTAAAATGCAATGTGTACAAAAGTATAAATATTTATTTGTTCCAATATTTCCCCCTGAACCTTTTTTAATATTTCACCCTCAATCTTTCATGACAAAAATGTATTTATTTATTTGTATATATATATCATTATTTATTCATATATGTATGTATCAGCTTTTTAAGTAAACTCAATTTCCTACTAAAAATTCTAACTACAGTTCTAAAATGATGTTAAGCTACCTTGATAGTTAGGAGCTTTGAGATTTTAGAAGCTCAAAACAAAGGGGTTTTCTGTGTTTAAAAGTTCTATAATGTTTTTATGGTGCCTTGATAGTTTAATATCTAAAAGTCTAGTTATTAAAGCTGCAAAATTTTAAAAATGCATAAAAGGCATTGGTATGTTCCTTTAAATACTACCGCTTTTAAAAATATCCCAAGGCAACTGTTTTCCTTCATAAATAAAAAAGTATAAGCAGTAATTTAAAGGCGCTAATTACCCAGCAGCTCGTTAAACGGAAAAACCAGCAGCTTAAAACGAAGCTTTTAAGGGTGAACACTGAACAAGTTAAGTATACGCCGCATTGACTTCCTGATAAATTTACGTTCTGCCATTAAATTCCGTGGATAATTTATGCAAGTCAACGCCTTAAATTTTGTATATATTTTATATATAGGTACTATGAAATATTCCCATATAATGTACACATCAAAAGTCCATTCAAGAGTAAAATTGTCAAACAATGGCCAAAATCAGCGGGCAAACAAACGGCATTCAAACGACGAGAAGTCAAGAAATCCGGCAGAGACAAAGGCGAACAAAAGACCTGAGCTGAAATGGCTGACAGACAATCCGCAAATACAATTGGCAAGTGGCTAACGAAAGAGGTGTTTCGGGCGAGCAGAGAGAAGGGATTGTCTCGGCGAACGGCTACAATTTTCAATTAAAATGACAAAAGATATTCCGGCTGGGGCTCCGAAGAATCCCGCCCAGTCAAGAGTCAGCCGGAAAATTGCATGTCTAAACCAAGCTGCTTTGCTAGTGGGCAATACCACTCCTCCCTAAATCGCATATATCAAAACTAATTGGGCGTGTCCGTGCTCCGATAAATAATGTTGTTTATTTATGGGGATAGCAGCTTGTTGGCAGAAACGTTTCTGCTGAGAGCACTAATAGCATACGTACGTGAGTACTTAAGCTCCTGGAACTTTAATAAAAAGGGGTTATTTTTAAGGTGCAAAGTTAGGGAGAAACCTGAATTTAAAAGTGAAAAATGAAAACTTAGGTTTGCTTTCTGGATTTGCAATGTATTATTATAAAAGTACTAGCAATAAGCATTCATAAAGATTAGTATTTGACACATAAATCATAAAATAAATACCAAACCCTCTGTTAAAGCGTTCATATATTTATTAGTTGAAGCAACGTTTGTGCTTTAAGTTTTGATTTCCATAAAAAGAAATAATATAGATAAATTTGTGCTAATATATTCTGGTCTTTTATCTTATTGCAATTTTAATAAAATCTAAAATCCTGCCACAATGCAAAACGGAATGCCAAAGCCATTTTGCAAAGATAGAATATCAGAATACACAATATTTTCATGTGGCTTCTGCCGCCGGCATCAAGCCAAATTATATCCATTTAAACCAACTACCAATTTAGATTTGGATTTGATTGCACAACAAAGGGGAAAGCTGGCACCAATAAATTAACTAATTGGTGTTGCGTTTCACAGCGGATCCTGAGGCGACTAAAGTGCTGAAATCCTGAAATGTATGCTATGATTTGGGGCAGCATTAAATGAAATAGAAGCGGTGGGAGTGAAAAAAGCAGCTGTGTGGGTCGTAAAACCCAACTACACCCAGGCAAGCAATTACAGTTTAGATATGCCATAGACTGGAGGGGACCAAAAACAACATTCTGCCTGTAACTGAGACGTCCATTTGGTTGGGTTCCCTGGGTCGTCATACCCTCGAAGAATGCGTGACTGTCTGTGTGAATGTGAGGCGTTCTGGGTGGGTTAAGTGTGGGCGGAAAATGCCAGTGAAAGTGGCATCAGAAGTGACACATAAAGCTCATAAATTGTCGCGCACTCAATATGCATAAGCCGGTGGGGGGAAAAGGTATGTGGGCTGGAAGGAAAAATCAATAACGATGGCCGTATCACCATGTAGTTGGTCAAATGACCCACGATGCCTTCTGAACCGCAAGTGGGTGAAATCAATAGAGAAATGACCGCACCACCTTAAATTCAATTTCATTTAATACAGACGCTTGTATACATAAATTGAATCTATTGTTTGGCAATCACACTACAATTCTGCTTTGTACAACTCTTTATTCACAGGGTTTGTTTGTATACCATTATTCTATATTCTGTGACAATCCAACGATTATATTTTGCTGCTATTGACATTTTACATGCACCAAATAACTTATAAATTATTGAATGAAATTAAATATTCGAATGGGGACTGAAAACCTTGTGCTTCTTTCAGCTTAAATTCCTGTTTCAATGGCATGGCAAACGCGAAACAAATGACGCAGAGCCACAGGAGCCTTTGCAGTGGAAGCATTATTCTTCCATTTTTTTCTCCCCCAAGATTCTGCAAAAAAGTGCGCATACATTTTTTGCGGACGGTTGGAAAAAATTGGGAACTGGCACACACACAAAATGCTCACCAATTCCGGAACAGACGTCATAAGCAGGGAATTCAGAAGGAGCAAAAGGAAAGCGGATTTATAGCCATTATGTGAAATGAAAAAGGGAATTGAAAGCTTAAAGCCGAAGTTTTTATACACTTTTAGTGAATTTTTTAAATAAAGATATGCTTAAACATAAAAAGGGATATTTAAAATATAAAATTTATATATATTTTTGTCAAAACTCATACTTATACAATTTTTTTACAGATTGAGAAGCAACTGAAATAATAAGAAATACCCTTTGAAAGAGCAGAAAAGTTTGAGAGTATTTTTCCAATAGAAGGTGACTTTTGAGCATTTTTTTTATTGGCTAAACCATCATTACCAGGCACTAAGTACGCAATATTTGTCAATGGCAGTTGCTAAAGAATCAGTTCACTGGGCATGACATAAAAAGAAGTTAAAAATCGAGGGGGATTTAAGTGATATATATTTTATATAAACTTCGAATACGATTTTAAAGGTTTTTTTTTGTTTAACAATTGTTAAATCCATACCCATAAGCTTTTTTCCTGTCATCGCCTTCACGTTCCTCCATCAACCTCGAATGTTTAAAATAAAAACATCATCGTTCATTGCGCTTGGCGTGGGAAAACCTCGTGCCTTGTGCCATCTCCTAAATGGCATCCTTCCATTTCAGAACTTTGCATCGATGTCAGGGCACGGACTTTAGTTTTTGGGTCCCACACACATGTGGCCCATAGACCATATATATGGTATATATTGCCAGAAAATAAATGCCTCCCCCAGGCGAGAGTGCAGAAATGAAATTCCATGCATGTCTGCGCCGAGCTGGTTCCATGTCCTCTACCATTTTTCGGCCATTTTATTTCGCTGGAGTTTCCTAATTCCGTGCACAAAATGTAATTTGCATGGGAGTCGAGTAGAGCCCACAACCAGGACGGAAAAACAAAGTGAAAAGCCATAAACAAGCGGTCCTCTCTGCGCTTTGCTGTCGGTCTATTTAAATTTTGGGGGATGGGGGGTCTGTGTTTTCGTGTAGTTTTTAATTTAGTCGCGCTAATTTATTCCCTGACCAAAAGCACGTGTTCAATTTAAATGAGAAAGCCTCTTTGGGCCCTGTTTTGCCAAGGGGGTTTTGCTTTTAGAGGTGGCAACACATTGGCGTAATTGCTGCTTTTAATTGACAGTTGGCGCTCAAATGCGCTCAAGTGGTATGGGTTTTTATGTAGATAATTAGGCGTGGAATTCAGGTCCTTGACAAAAATTAGTGACCCTAATTCACGGAGGCATTTGTGCTTGTTTAAATATATGCACAGGCGAAAGTGACTAATGATGATGAGCAGGACTAGGAAAAGCGAAGAAAAAGTGGTAATGACTGCTGTGCGGAAATGCTAATTAAAAAGCTTGCTTTAGAAATAAAAGCCGATTCAATGGATAACTTTTCTTTGAAGGTTGTAAATAATCAGTCACATTATTTCCTGCATAAAAGGGAAATTAAATAATGGACCAAATGGATCTATTTTCGTTTCTATGCCATGATTTTACTTTTCTCCTGTTAAATATTCAATACTCTGGCCTCGGAGCCCTTTGAATCCTGCAATCCCTGTGTCCTTTTCATTTATTAAAACTGTCAGCAGGCAGTAAGAAAGCAACAAGCGTTGGCAACAAAGTATTCCGACTTATCGGCTAAGGAAATGGCAAACAATGCTACGCGTTTTCCTTCCTTTTCCACCGAACACGATAGCATTCTGTGAATGGAATTCTGACAGCTTTACGGGCGTTACAAGCGCATTAATAAAAGTGTCGAACATGTGGGCCGGAATGTGGGTGGTTCTGTTGGTTCTACTGGTTCTCTAGAAGCCCTACCGAGATGAGTTGGCACGCAACCTTCAACCGAGTTCCTCCCAGCTATGTTTCTATTCCGCGATGGCCTTGCAAATGGCAGCAAACAAGGCAAAAAGGCGCCTAAAAGCAGCCAGCACTCGAAACAAGGCGAAAAAGTGGACTGTGTCAAGGATATAATGGAGGATTTGCTACGCGGTACAGGGAACTCAGTATCAAAGAGAAAACTTTTTTAGAAGAGTTTTCAAAGCATTGGGTATATATATTTTACATTTTTTATGAATAAAACAACTACAAAATTTGGTAGTAATATTCACATAGGATGTATTATTAGTATTTGTATTAGGGATCTTTCAAAAAATTAAAAATATATTCATCAAAGAACTTTTGATTTGCTGTAATAATAAGTTTGTAACATATTTAATGGTTTTAGGTCTAATATGATAAGTAAAATGCATCCATGTTAGGCTCAAAAATGTGGAAATTCATCTAAATAGTTTGCATATGCTAGCATTTTCCTCTACCAACTCCATTATCCCATACTACCCCCGATTACTGGGTAGCAAAAAGAATTGCAGACTCGTGCGAGCAGGCCCACATCAATTATGCAACCGACAGGGAGCATTTCCCCAAAGCAATTGTTTGCCTTTTACGATACTCGACCGACTGTGGGTCATAAATTATGGCGGCAAGGAAAATGCGTCCAGTCGGTAAGACGAAACAGCCTTCAAGGGCGGTAAAACCTTGGATGCCACACCACTCAGGAGCCCAACTTTTTACACAAGTTTTCTGGCAAAGAAAAATTCTTGCCCAATAGCTTTGAAGTTCAAGAGATGCCTCGAATGGAAGCGACAAACGAATGCAAATTAAATTAAGCACAAAACTTTGTTAATATGCTAAACAAAAACTTAATACCTCGGCTAGGTCCTGGCTAGTCCTTTTCTTGGTTTCTCCAGAATAAAAGGGAGTTGCGCTTCTGGTTGCACATTTTAATTAAAAAAGCTACAAATTACAGACAAACAAGAGACTGGGCAAAACGAGTGGGGAAACATGATAAAAACCGGAAATTAGAGAGACAGAAACCTTTGGCCAAATCCATGTTGACTTTTCCCTTCTTTTCCTTAACAATTGAGTGAGGGAATAGGAAAAACTAAATATATATAAAATAGCAGACAGAGAGTAATGTCTGGGGAAAGTTAAAGTTAATAACAGGGTGAAGTCTTGATATTCTATGTTAGCTGAAAATCCCAAGTTTTCGATTTGAATTTCGGGTGAGGTCTTACCCACCCCTTTTCGGTTTTAATTATACAACATAAGGACCATTTCAGCCCACAATTCCACCTAGCATGCTACTTAGTTTGCTCATTAATAAACTCATTTGTTAAGTTAGTTAGTTTGCTTGCTCCGCTTGTCAGTCAGTTGGATCCTTAAAGGAAGAGGACACGCATATGACACGCCCTCTTCGATCGCCCACTTCCCTGGCAACTAATTTTGTGTTGCTAATCACATTTTGCCATCGATTTTCCATACAAAGGACACACCTCCCCGACCAGCCACATAATTGACTGGCCAAATGTGTGTGAGTCCTGGATAAGCAGCCGGATAAGTGGTAAATGGGCGATTCGATAAGTTCCTCAGCCCAGGTATATTGCCATTTTTCCTATGACCCTAAATCATGCAAAGTGGGGTTTACGTTGCGGTATTGTTTTTGGTTCGCCACTTGACAGTTTCCACTGCGGCAAACTTCTGGCGTTTTTAGGCCAACTCGTTTAGCCCATTTTATGGAGCCGTCCTGGCCTTTTACCCCCTCGATTCCCGGGCTCCTGGATTCCTGTGTCCTTCCTCTGGCCCCTTTCCATGCTTAAATAGTGTGAATCTCTTCCTTTTGCTGTCCGATATAAAAGTTTTATATATTCCAGCCCGGCATTTGAGGCGTTTTTATTAGCCTCCGACTGTCTTACATAAATTTAACATTAAATTAAGTGCCATTTCACCTAGCACGAGGGTTGGCATGCCGGGGAAAACAAAATTAAAGGAAACTTAGCCCCCACGTTTTCCGAAGTTCATTGCACTTTCATGAACTTAACAGGGGAGTGTGGATCAGATTGTTGGTCTTTAAGAAAGGATAGAATGTTTTGAGGTTGGTATAGGAGAATTGGGTATGAAAGGGAGAGTCCTTGAACAAAGGAAAATAAGACATGATATCAGCAAATAAATAAAGATAATATAAAACAAGGACAACAAAATATTGCAGACTTGAGAATTTTAAGGTAAAATAGTTCATTTTGGCGGTCAATTTGATTGGAACATAAGATCAACAAGTGTTTTTTTTTTATTTTGTGTATATATACTACCATTTTTTTGTGGGAAAAGGTAGAAAAGCGAACTTATGAATAAATAAAGATATATATTTCGGTTGAGTTCCACTGCACTCAGAAGCCACTCCCAAATTACCGGGCTTATGCTGATTTAACTGACTCCAGTTCAGTTTTGCAACTGATTCGGGATGTTAACCCCCTTTCCCAACCCCTGAGCACCACTACCACATGGCGCTTGAGCGGGCTTAGACCGCTTAACCCTCTGCGGTGGCCGGGTGTTCTTCGGACCCCATGCAGGCGTGCCTCGAAAGCCGCTTAGCTCATTGTAAATTCCAGCTAAAGCCGAGCACAGAAACAATTTGGCTAAGCCATTCGTGGGGATGCGAGGTGGAAAAGCTGGTCCTCCAAAGGATACACACCGCCTTCTGCCTGTTGCTGTTGTTGCTGTCGTCCTTTTTGGAGTACATGTGGGATGACTTTTATATTTCGCCCCTATTTTTTCCCTTTTTAAGATTTATGGTTTGGAATATGCATTCATGGAATGTCTGACATTTGAAGTAATTGTTGAAATTGATAGACGGCTGATGGACAGAGCTAGTAAATTGATTAGGGCTACGTGTGGGAAAATGTGAGCAAGCTCTTGCCCTCGTGTTTGTTTACCTTTGCCCGGGGTTCCCCCTGCTTTTTTATGACCCCCTTTGCATACGACCTGGCCAAACAGAAGGACAAACACCAGAGAACACACACACGAGCACTGGGTAAACAAAGTAGGGAGTTCGAATGGAAGTCACAGGCGGTCCGAGGGTTTAATGCCCCGGGGGCAGGTGATTGACACCCGCGCTCCTCCAAGGGTTGCATCCAGATTGGGACATGTTAATTAAACACATTTACCTTTATCTGATGTTGGCAAATATTGGAAAAGTTTTCACTCCATAAACATTGTTATCCGCACGCCGAAAAGTATGCAAGCACTCGCAGCTCATAGGAAAACGTTTTGTTTTTCCAGCACTCGAAATAAACCGCACTCACTTGAATATTTTCATTATGAGTTATCAAATAACTCTGGGAATAATTTAAATCTTAATTATCTTTTTTCAACTATATTTTTTATTTTTAATATATATTTTTAAATATTTACTAAAATCAAATATCTTTGATAACCACGCTGTTTTTCCGCTTCTGCCGCAGCATTTTCATGTGGCAACCGCAAAGACCGAGTGTTCAAATGCGTTTCTGGGGTTGCTCTTCAGTTCTGGCGTGGAAAAGCCAAAGTTCGAAAAGCAGGGAAAATTCGAAAATGCCAACTTAAGAGCGTTATAAAGAGAACCAACGCGGTTAAGAGAACTCTGGCCTGCTGCCTGTCGGCGTTATGTGTTGAAAGTAAAAGGTTTTCTGACATGCAACGCCAGTCGAACTCAAGACACCTGCCCACCTGAATGGCACAGTATTTATATATACCTGTCTTTTTGCAACTACGAAGTTTCGGCGCTTTGGGCGTATTTTTTGTGCTCTCTTGGCCACGCACTTGTTTAATAGTTAAGCAGCCCCGACTCATGATAATTTACCAAGGCGGTTCTAAAACAGAAAAAAGGGGGAATCGGATGTGGCGGTGGGTAGAAAGTTTGCCGAAATGGAAGTTCGGGTAAAGTTGGTAACATGATTCCCCAGCTGTCATTTGGCGATTGAAATTTATTGAGCTTTCTCAAGAAAATCGTTAGATAAATATAAAGAAATGGCGGACTTTTCACACAGCATTAATAATAATATTGGGTATTTTTTTGACAGCATCGGTTTGTTAAAATAAAGTATACGTAATTCTAAAAGAACCATTTTACTTTGGGCTTTCTTGATAAAATTGTTTTATAAATATAAAGAAATGAAGGACTTTTCACACAGCATTAATAAAAATATTAGGTATTTTTTGGACATCATCGGTATATTAAAATAGAGTGTACTTAATTTTAAAGGAGCCATATTCCATTTTGTACTTTGGGCTTTCTTGAGAAAATCCTTTTATAAATATAAAGAAATATAATTTGGTATTTTTTTGGACATCATCGGTTTATTAAAATAAAGAGTACTTTATTATGAAAGAACTCCTTGTTTTGAAAGTAAAGTATTATTATAATAAATATTGAAAATGGTTAATAAGAATTTTTAGTAATTTCTAAGCCAAACACTATGAATAAACAGCTTCCAAGAGTCAGAAGAATATAAGCTTCTAATAAAACAGTCATATTCCTTTCTGTTTGGACGACAGTTATTCGGGTTTATGGTTCCCTAGTACGTGCATATAAAAAGCGGTCTTACATATTTTTGCTTTAGTCGTACTTTGGCGCTTTTCTTTTCCTTTTTTTTGGCTTTGTCCTGAGTCCTGACTCCCCGAGTTCTGAGTTCTCGGTCCTAAGTCCCACCATATGATATGAATCATGGTCGGGTGTAGAGTAAGGGAATTTCCGACAGCCCAGTGGGTTGATTGTGGGGGTAGTTCTCTCACTCAGATCCACCCACACCCACTTCCACTCCCAGCCAAACTGTCTGCCAAAGCAACAAATGTCTTTTGGCCACAATTCAGTGGGGAGAGAGAAAAATACAGCTGTGCGTTTAAGAGAGTATCTTCAAGTTCGAAATTCAATTCGCATTTACTCTTATTTCAGCGGCCAAAAACTGAAACTCGTTTCGCACTGTTTGGGCGTTTGTCGGCCCGGTTTAAACTCCAAAAATAATTGAGCCAAGGGCGGGCTGGTTATGTGCTATTGCAATAAACGATAAAAAAAAATGCAAAATGTTTACAAGTGTTTGGTGAATGAAAAGCGAAACTTGATTGGCTGGCAAGTTGCTAAAAATCTTGTGTGCGACGATGGAAATTCATTAATTGACAGCGCTATCCAAGCACCATATGTACACATAGCATTATTATTGCCTTTCATTATTTTTCCAGAGCTCATTCATCTTCTCGAAGCGTTTGCGAAAACAGTGCTTTTAAGGGGGATACCAATCAGTCAGTAAATCATTGATTTGCACTGGAAAAATATTAATTACAATGGGTGGAAGGTCACAGCTGTCTTTCTTCCTAATAAATTAAAGGAAGTGGATTTATGAAAATAAGAAGAAATTTAGCAATTTATCTTTTCCAAATAAAAAGAAGAAATTCTTTTTTAATTTTAGAAATATTTGGAGCATATCAGCAAACAATAACTTGATAAATTTCTTGGAAATTTCCTAGACAACCAGTCAATTAAAACCAGCTCTTTCAAAGAATATAATCAAAAATGCTTCTTGCGGCCTTAAATAATAATTGAGATAAATATCTTGCAGCTATTGCAAAGCTATTGGAAAACGATTAAGGCAAAATCCGAGTCTCAGCCGCCGTTGGACATGTCTGAGCCACAACAGATACAAGTATACATGCGCAACTTTGTTTGTGGAAAGGTCAGTTATGGCTTAAAGGCTTACGATTGCCTTGCCACACGCTTTGAGTTGCTTTTAATTGCTCGGCACATGCCGTGGGTGAGGTTGGATAAAAAATAGTTACTAGAGCCACAGCGACTGCAGTTTTTCCTATTTGATTTTCTGGCATACGGAAATCTGCAACTGGTTTCTGATTTGCTAAGCCTGACAACTGTTGCAATTTTGTTTTAAGAGGCAAGCAATTCGCTGTATTACGTTTTACATAATGCAATTGAGATAAACTAAAACTATTATCATAAACTAAAAAAAACAATCGTGGTGTGTAAAAAATTAAATTATTGAACAGAATATTGGTGTATAACTTTTTTAATTGGGAATAATTTTGAACAAAATAAAGCTTTCATATTTTTTTAAAATAAGTTTTGTCAGCATGTTTTACAAAATAGATTTTAATATTACTTTTCTGAAGAAACCAAGAAGTTTGCCTTAAATAATAATTTTTCGTTAAATTCGCTTCATGTCGTTCGAATTCGCTCCACTTAATTTAAATTTGCTGTCTCCTTCGAATTCGCCGCCTACACTGTGATTAACCCTGGACTTGAACCAGCATGTAAGTTTACACAGAGTAAGTGTTTGCATGTAGAGTACAAGTACAATTTGTGGTTTTGTCAAACGCCGGTAGATGGCGCCACAATAGACCGATGTGCTGCCTACAAAAATTTTAATTTTTAAATTAAATTAAATTAAAATTGTAATTTGCTGGGCGGACGACAAAACAGCCCTAAAAGTGTTACGTTACATTCTCATTTTTATTACAAAATTGCAATTAAATAATACAAATGTAAATATGTAAATTGCATTTATATTATATGTTAAAAAAAATTCAGAGATTTCGAGAATTCAGAGAGAAATTCGCCTTTTTTTAGCCACTTAAATAAATAAAATATGCTTCTAATGCCTCACATGTGGCATCACGCATTAATGCGAAAGGACGTCCAAACAAATTGAATACCCCAAAAATGTTCGGTTCATTTAACCCATCTCGAAGCTCGGGGGTCAACTAAAAAAAAAAGGGAAAATAAGTGTCAGAAAAAATTGGGCCCAAATAAAGCGTATCAAATCGAGGCGGCGGAGGGTCAGTTTGCCATTGAACACTCGAGTGGACAGCAGACAGGTGGAAATGCCCGGTCAGGAAACATTTTTAGACCCCGGGCCTTGGTTCACTGAATTTCGGATTGAATTAATGAAAACAATTTGCAGGCATAATGTTGTGGTGGGACCGATTTGACACGAGAGTGGAGTGCGAAATTTATTTTCAATTTGTGCCTGGCGCAGTGGTCGTTAGAAATTTCCCAACTGCATAAAGTATCTTTAAAATTTTAAAATAAATATAAAAGCCAAGTTTCTAACAACGTGTTCCTCACAAATTGATGTTGAACAATTCCCTTTTAAAAAAATGCAATAAAAGTACATTTTCAGTTACCATGTCTGGTAAATAGTGTAAAAACGGCACGCTTGGGCCATAAATCAAATGAATTGAAAAATACTTTATTAAATAAAATGAAGGTAGCCTGGGATTTCCGCAGGCCAGCAAAACTGCTGGAGTCCGAAGGGGAAGGATATGGCCATATGTGCGTCCAGTTGACCAGCTTCTCCTGCCCCTTTCGAATATCCTGTCTGGCCTGCACCTAACTGTCTGCTTCCTTTGGATCGCCACACGTTTTACTCCTTTACCCATCGACCCTCCACAGCCATGTTGAAATATTTCTGCGCCCTGCTTCAAAATGGCTTTCATGGCTAGACAACGCATGTTGAGGCGTCATAAGACCGGGCTCACTTGTTGGGCTTCGGAAATTATGTCCTGCAGGTGTCTGCGGCGCAACTGATTAGCCCCTGCACCCGAGGACTCGCCGAGAATCCTGTGGCAACGAGAATCCTGTGACACTAATGCGACAGGTTGCCAGCTCAACGACGTGCATTAAAATTCAATTACAAAATATTTTCCAACTGCACTACGTGACCGAGGCTCAAAATTCCAGGGTCCCAGGGTCACTTTCTATTTATCATGGGATAAGGGGGTCGATGGGCCCCTGCCTTTGAACTCCGCGACAGCTGTTCCCATTTACAAGGGCTCAGTTCGTTCCGCCGCCCATGGCATTGCATTTATTTTACAGATCAAACGCGCTGACAGAACCACAAGCTAATGAAAATGTGGAAAAGCCTCTGCCACTCTTATTTTCATTCAATTTCCCATCCACAGGCCATAGGCGCTTTTTAATGAAATGCGTTGATGTGTGGGCGAAGGCTCCGTTTTAACAAGTTCTTGGGGGAATGGAAAGTAAACTTTTAGAATTAAATTTTGTTCTAAAACAGCTGGTCTTGTGCGGGAATTTGGGAATATTTTCTTGGCTTTTAGTTGGACTATATTCATCTACAGATTTAGCACAAATGAAATTGTTATTTGCAAAAATTCATCGACACCCAACATTTTCCCAGAAATTATTAGCATTGTTATCTCTGCACATTCTGTTTGTATTCGTAAATCCGGAAATATAGATTACAATTTTCTTTTTAAATTTATAAATTTAAATGCAATTCCTCAAGCTCCTTATCACTTCCACGGAATTAATATTAACCTCAGCATCCAAAGATGATAAAGAAGCGGTTCGACACGCTATAAATACTGAGGCCTTGAGTGCATCACTTATGAGTTTCAGTCGAACAGTACACAGCGAAACATCAATTTTGAAGATGAATTCTGCATTGCAATTAAGGTAAGCCAGGCTTAAAATTAAGAAAAGCCCAGTCGTATAACGCAATATTATTTTCAGCTGCCTTCTGGTTGTTTTTGGATGTCTTTTGGGAACTGGATATGGCCAAACTGATGCTGAATTTACGGCCAAGGCCCGACAAATGATCGCAATATTTGGCAACCCATCGGTCGACCAATACACAAAAGGCCGAAATTTGCCGGCGCTGGTTGATTTCTACCAGAGATACTCAAATCGTCTGCAGTTGACACCTCAGGAACGGGCTAATGCCAACAATATTGTAAGGAGGTATAGGACGCAACAGTCTCAGCAAGTTGATGGAGTTTCGTCCCAGGGAGGATTCTGGTTCCTAATACCGCTTTTTGCTCCTGCTATTGCGGAAATTGTGAAGGCCATCGCTCAGGCCATCTTATAGATCATATATGAGAAAATACCAGGCGCGGATGCAGGGATGGTAACTGGCGATATTCCCCCAAATTTACATGACTGCCATACAAAATCATTGAATTTATATTTATTTATAATATTACCTAAAATTTTTTCTTAAGATCCACGCCTGCAATATACGGTCACCTCTTGTAAATGTTTTATCTAAATGTTCAATCTATAAAAAAATTGCTTCAAGTCTTAAATGTTTAAACTAACAGGTTAATAAAAACAAATAAGCACGATAATGAAAGTTTATTGGTCACAGATTAATATGCCATGTCTATTATTATACAAAATAAAACAAATATTGCAATTTTCTTAGCTTCAAGTACCAGTGCAAAATTGATAACTGTGTTTATATTAAAATATGACAGACAATAATGTATTTATAAGGAATAAAGGTAAGATAGGAGCTATATAAACATAGATAATGAGAATTTCTGATAAAGAAAGTTCTAAAGCTGCCTATAAATACAGCGCTGAGGAATGTACAATCTATCAGTATTAAGCCAATCGTTCACAGTCATTCATCAAGAGTCTAGATAAATCCGACAATGCGTATTAGGTAAGCTATAATAATAATAATATACCAATAATATACTGGAAATGTTTTAAATATTCCTGTTTTCAGCTGCCTTGTGGTTGTTCTAGGATGCATTTTGGGGAATGGAAATGCCCAAAGTGATGATGAATTCAAAAACAAGGGCCGTGAAATAGTGGCAATCTTTAACAATCCCTCGGTCAATCAATTAACTATATACCAAAATATGCCCGAATTAATTGCATTTTACGAGAAATACTCCAACCGCCTTCAACTAACAGCTCAGCAAAAATCAGATTTCGATAGCCTGGTAAGGACGTATAGACAAGAAAAGCCAACAATTGGTCAACCTGTTCAAAGAGGAGTCTGGCTTTTTATGGGACTATTTTTGGAACTTTTGGGCATCATTAACCAGGCTGTCGGAAATTGAGCGGTTATCTGGTAATACAGATAAGATTATTTCTGACCTGAATCCAAGATTATAAAACAATGTTGAAGATTTAAAAATAAAATTAAAGTGTATGCAACTTTATTGCGTCCAAATATGTTTTTAAAAGTGGATGAGGTTCCTGCCCAGGGAGGATTCTGGCTTATAATACCCTTGGTACTTCCCTTTGTTGTGTCTATTGTGGAAGGTATCACTAGGATTTAGGAAAACTCCAGTCTAATATTGATATTTGTTCCTTGTTTACACTAAAAATAATATTAAAATCAATGCTAAAATATTTCTGGAGCAAAAATATTTGTTTTCACCCACTTTATAATAATATCTTATCGTTTTCACTTCCCTCTACCCCACAATCAACTTGAAATACCCTTGGTTTTCAAAGGAATTCCCAACTTTCCTGGGCGAATAGGCTCAAGTGGGATTGCTGCATGGATGGATGGGTATCTATGGGGATTTTCTTTGGGTGTGCGATGAATCAATACCTGTGCGGGAAGCGTTTCCTGTTGACAGGTGAGCATTGTCGATTGTCAAGTCGCCTGCCATTGACAATTTGTAAATGACATTTGACATGCCGCAGCACGAGTGCGGTCCTGAGACCAGGCAGCCGACATCGAGTGGATTTTATGCAAATTGGCAAATTTCAGCTGGGGATCGGGGCTGGCCTTTGTGAAGTGGATACTCTTGTGTATCCTGCAGGAAGTTGTTAAGGTAGTCAAGTGGCTGCCATCGCAATTAACTGCTTCACAGGCTGATGAGAGGCCCTCGACTGACTGCCAGTTTTTGCCCCCGGCACCGAAAGTGTGGCCAAATTGTGCGTGGTGCTCAGAGCAAAAAAGTGTCAAATGAAATGGAACCCGCTGAAATGTCACCCAAAACCATTCAAAGTTCATCGAGGCCTGAAGTCAAAGTCGTAGTATGCCAGGCAATTCTCCCATTTAAATTCCGCTTTATTGCGTCAAAAGAGCGACGAGCACGCCACATTTACAAAACGCAAATGCGGGGCTCATCTTCTTGGAAAAGAACTGCGATACCAGGCGATACTCGAACAACGGCAATTTCTGGTTGACTCATTGGTGTCAGCGGGAGGCAACACTGCCATTGGAAGCCACTTTCAGATGACTCATGGAAACTTGGAAACTGGCGAGAAAGTGAGTGCTGGCCGAAAGAACCCCATGGCCAATAAAGGCTCATTATAATGAGGTTGGTGTGGGAGGAGGTAAGCGAACAACCTTCGAAAAGTAAATGGTTGTCTTAAGAAAGTTTGGAATAAGTATTTTAACAATAAGCCAATTTCTACATCCACTATAACGACCAAAAATCTTTAAAGATTGTGGCACCCACATTTTTGAAGATCTTTGTTCAGCGTAAATTGTTAACAGCACTTATACATTTAATTACTTGAGTTATTACATCCCGATTTTAATGTGGGATACCTATATGAGTTTGTGGAGAAATTCTCTAATATTGTACATTAAAATATTTCTTTTAAGCGTTGGTCCAATTTTTAACCCATTTTCGTGTTCGAATTTTCCGTTTTCCAACGGCTTTCAGTATGGGACCCTAAAACTGCACTTCTAGATTCCATAACTTTAGTTATTGCAATCCGATTTTGATGTGGAATACCTCTCTGATTTTGTGGAGCGATTCTGTAATGTTCTACATTAAAACATTACTTTTAAGCGTTTGTCCCATTTTTAACCAATTTTCATGTTCGAATTTTCCGTATTTCCAACGGCTTCCAGTATGGAACCCCAAAACAGCACTTCTAGATTCCATAATTTTAGTTATTGTAGTCCGATTTTAATGTGGGATACCTCTATGAGTTTGTGGAGGAATTATCTAATATTCTACATTAAAATATTACTTTTAGGCGTTGGTCCAAACTTTAACCCATTTTCATGTTCGAATTTTCCGTATTTCCAACGGCTTTCAGTATGGAACCCCAAAGCAGCACTTCTAGATTCCATACCTTTAGTTATTGTAGTCCGATTTTAATGTGGGATACCTCTATGAGTTTGTGGAGGAATTCTCTAATATTCTACATTAAAATATTACTTTTTGGCGTTGGTCCAAATTTTAACCCATTTTCATGTTCGAATTTTTCGTATTTCCAACGGCTTCCAGTAAGGAACCCCAAAACTGCACTTATAGATTCCATAACTTTAGTTATTGTAGTCCGATTTTAATGTGGGATACCTCTATGAGTTTGTGGAAAAATTCTCTAATATTCTACGTTAAAATATTAGTTTTAAGCGTTGGTCCAAATTTTAACCCATTTTCATGTTCGATTTTTTCGTATTTCCAATAGCTTTCAGTTTTGGGGTCCCAAAAAGTGGACTTCTAGATTTTATAACATTAGTTATTTTAGTTCGACTTTGATGTTGGATACCTTTATGAGCTTGTGGTTGAATTCTCTAATATTCTACATCAAAACTTTTACTTTAAGAAATAGTCAAAATGTTAGCCTATCTTCGTCTAGTATTTTTTCGTATTTCTGACGGCGATCTAGTTTATTGTGAAATATTTTTAAGAAATCTCGAAGTCCCTAAATAATTTTTACCGAATTAATACAAGTTAATCCTCGTACTCACCGTTCTTCGATGGTGGTGGGCAGTTGGGTGCGTGCCCGCATCATGCTGAGGAAATGTTTTCCATGTGAAATGCCACCTCCGGATGAGCTGGGTCCATTGAGACCACTGCTGCCCTCGGAAAGGTATCCGTTGTCAATGTCATGGAATCGTGAACCACCCGGTGAGCTAGAGCTTCCCACTCGCAGGGCATCGCCATCACTGCAGTATCCCTGGCCAATGTCCGACTCGCAGAAGTCCAGATACGACTGATGTGGGTGGTGGCCACCCCTTGCTCCCCTTGTGGGCAGGGTCACGTGCGAGTTGTAGCCCCTGAGCAGGGGTCTCATGGGTAGGATTGAACCGCCAGCGGAGGATGGTGGTGGTGGCGGCAGTTGCTCCTCCTTGGACTCGTAGATGGTGCCCACAATCTTGGAGGGGATCGTGTGGAACTTGTTCGGCGACGCGGTGGGTGTGTTGGGGGCCGAGTTGACCAGGGGTCGCGGCAAGCCCGGCTGTCGTTGTTGGTGCGGTGGTGGTGATGATAGTATATGTGGTCCCGCGCTGTACTCCAACTTTCGAGGGGCACTCAGGGCGGACTTTGGAGGCGGCAGGCGACTGTAGATTCCAATACCCGAGCTGTGCTGCGGAGTACTGGGCTCACTCAGATACCCATGCGATGATATGTGACCCGTTGGCTGACTATTCGCATAGTAGGGTGGTGGAGGTGGTGCGTTCTGATGGATATGTGTGCCGCCGGATGGCTCAACCACCGGCGGTTGGGATATGTTCGAGGATATGTCGCTGGTTTCGCGTTTGAGCATCGGTTGATGCTGATTTTGCTGGGGCTCTGCAGCTGGTGGATGGCCAACTCCTCCACCCAATGAGGGCAATTTACTTGTGCCCTTTATGGCGGCAATGGGCTTGGGCAAACCACCGCCACTGGGACTCTGCAGTAGCTGGGGGGCCTTCAAGGAGCTCTTCGAATCCGACTTGGAGTGCAGCGAGGACTTTGAGGCCGTCTTGGGGGTATTCTTCTCAACACCCCCAACTCCTCGAGCCAGCGAAGACTTTCCTGTTCTGCCCATTGTTGAGCTGCGGGACTCGTTGCCCGACTCCTCCTTGTGCAAGGACCTCGCCGGACTCTTCTCCTTCTTGTCCAGCTTGGTGGCCTTGTTGGTCTGGTCCTTCTTCTGCTGGGCAGCCAGTAGCTTTGACTGCTTCGTCTTGGGCTGCGGTTTCTGGGAACTCACGCTAATACTGGGCGGCTTCAGCTGTGAGCCATGACCGTCATTCAGACTCAGGCTGGAATCGGAGCGCTCCGAGCGGGCGGAACTGAAACCCGAGGAGGAGGAGGTCCTCTTCGACTGGATCTGCGATTTGCTGGCCACCGAGGCCGCGTTAACCGCATTCTGCTGCTTCTCCTTGTTGAATAGCTTCAGTTTGTCCAGCATCGAGTGCTTCTGCGTCTGCGGAGCGGTCTGAGGACTGCTCGGCGACGGAATGCCACTCTGGTGGCCACTCTTCACACTCGGCGGTCGGAGGCTGAAAGGATCAAATAATATATAATAATAAATTATACCTATGAGTATAAAAAGTGTTTAAAGAAAAATCCAAATATTTTGTATATTTAAATTAAATATGAGACAATAAATAAAATATTCCTTATTTTTATTATCTCTTGAAATATGGAAAAAAAAGTAGTTTTTTGTTGTCATAGAGGTCTGCATGAATGAAATCAAAACGCATATGAATCATTCACTCAATCCTCTAGCTTACATATGTTACGACATATTTTTGTCATTTATAAAGGAATTAAGTTGGATAAAGTTTAAAATAAATTATGAGTTATGTAAAATATTTTGAAAACAATCACGTATTGTTGGAAGCTAACAAGTATGATTTCACATTTGTATGATCCAACATCTAGAAATGAGTTTACTTAAGTTTTGCTCAAGGATTAAAGATTAAATATAAGCTAAAGTTTACTATTATTATCCAATATCGTATCGAATGAGTACACACAAAATACAATAATTTCTGAAGGTCCTCCAGCTGCACTTACCTGTTATTGTTTCCGCTCTTGAGGCTCTGGATTGTGTGATTGCTGGTGGGCGGACTGTTTGGACGGCTCGAATTGAAATCACTTCCGCTCTTTCCCAGGCCCGGTATCGCTGAAAACAAGAATCGCATCGGGGTTTAAAGAGTGTTTTAAGGAACTGCTAACCCACTCGATTTCATGAATTTCGGCGCCCACTTAACAGAAAGAGTCAACCTATAAATCAAGGCGAAAGGGCAATGCGGACGTTAAAGTTAATTAATTGCCTTGCGTGAGGCTGATAACAGATTGGGAGGAGTCTGTGCTCCGAGATTTATGATTGCCCAGAGACCAGTCGAATATTTGCTGTATAAATCATTAGGCAGAGTGAAAATGATCTATAAATAGGCTCGAGACAGTGACTCAAGAGCAAGAAAGCGTTTTGTGCAGGGCACTCTTTTACAAATCGGGTCACAAATGCATGAAAAAACTTTTAAGTTCAATGCTCATAATTCTTTATTTAAAATGAATGAATATGGATTACTAAATATAATTTATTATTTTTAACTCTCCCTCGAAAATGTACTTAATTTGTATAGTAAGCACATACAAAAGTTGGTATCTCTTTTGGCATTCAGCATAAAGTAAAGAGTGTTGTACATATTTGTTTTTTGAAGTACTCTCCTGCCTCCTAATTAAATGAAGAATTCAGTTACCTTTTCCACAAATCAACATCACCTTGACGGAAAAAGGAGTAGGTAATACGGAGTTCTAACCCCAAACGGGTCCCCTGGGTGCTTTGATTGCGGAGTAAGGATCTCCCCTGTGATGCCAAAATCTCGGTCACAATCCCACCCAGAGAACGCATTTGAAAGGGCTAAGTGCAGTCACGGCTTTTTAGCTTTGGGGGTTGTTTGCTGTGCCCCGGGCCCGAAATTTGTTTATTCCCGGTAAACAACGGGGAAGTAGAGGTCCCTCAACTCCCTTAAAGCGCATAGGGGGTGGCTAAGGGCTTAAAATATTTTTTAATAAATTTCCCACACCCCAGATGGAGTACTCACATGGTGTATGATTCGGTGTGGGTGGCAGTGGACGCACTTTGTCCGGCGGACAGCGACGTTGAACCATCACGGTGGCTGGCAATGGAATGGCAGTTCCGCCATTGACCTTCGCATAGGCGGGTGCAATTTGTCTGTAATCGAAAAAAAATGTACATAAAGTTATTAACATTGCATATAATAACGAAAATATGATATGAATTCCCAGAGAATTACAAATATGTGTTTTTTTTAAAAACAGTTCTTTATGGTTTAAACGGCAGACGCCCACGCCCCCTGCACCCTGTAAATATTTATAGGCAGTCTGCAATCGCAGATTTGCATGGACTGCAGTTTCAGTATCTGTAAGATACTTTTAAAAATAATTTTACGCTTATAAATTAATGAACGTATGGCTTGCTGTTGCCGCCAAGCCCCTTGGTGCAATAAAAAAATAAGAAGAAGAGAAACACAACGACTTTAAAACGCGGCAATGCAGTAAATTTTTTTATGATTCGTGCCCATAAATTTGCATATCTCGTTGATTGTCATGCGACAAAGATACTTTTGTTTGCAGACCTCTTAAAAGCGTAGTTAAGTAGCCCCATTGAAAATTCGTGATTGGTTGCTAGTCCATAATTGTTCCACAATTACATAAAAAGTAATTTTATGCCGGACATGAGATTGGTTTTAATGGGAATGCCTTTAGAATTTAGAAAAATATGAGAAGATTTACATGTTTAATAACTTTGGTATAACTTTTTTAAAAAAATACATTCATTATCCCTGTAAAATCTGCTTTAATTAGTAAAAACGTGGACCTTTTCCCAGCCGACATCCCACATTAATTACCCAGTCAAACAAAACAATTTTCCAGAGCTTTTCATTCAAGTTTGCGCAATTAGTCATAAGTCTGATTAAGAAGGCAAATTAAAAGAGAAGTATAATAAAACGCACTAACTCTTAATAAGTCGCGCACATAAACTTCTGGACGGGATACCGAGACAACTTGCAGACAAAGCTACGAGATACAAATGTATCTTACTTCTGTTGTGGGCCATTAATAAGTCAGCCAGAAAAAGGCGGAGGACTGGTAACAATTGTATTAAATGAATAAAAAGCAGACAATAAAAACAAAGCTGACAGACAAATGAAGTTGCCGTGGCTCCTACTGCAAATTAAATACGCATGCCAGACTCTAAAAGGATGTTTCCCCCCGTCAAGACATTTTTACTTGCCATTGCGCAGACAAACAGCAAACGAAACTTGGCAAAATCTCACAAAATTACTTTCACATTATTTTATTTGCATCTTATATTGTTCGTGAAGACGTTTACGGAGTTGGATTTGCCTTTGTCGGCGCGATTTTTGAAAGGATGTCGATTTTTTCCCCAAACAAGACACTCCTTTCCACACATTTAACTTTGAATTGTAGGAACACCTTTGTATATTATGAAAGCTCATGCGTGGTTTAACCTCCCTATGCAAATATTCCAGGTTTATTGAAAATATTTGTAATATTTATAGAAGCACACATGATACAGTTTGGCATACCTGAAAAAAATTGTATCATTTCTTTGAATTTAATTCACACATACTTAAATAATTTTGGGATTCCATCTCAAATTATTTTTATTAAAACCAATATGATTAGAGAATTTCTATCTTTTCCATTTTCTTTTTTTAAATTTTTAACATAAACCAGATTTAATGAAATCCCTGAAGGATGCACTATCTTTCCTATCTTATTTTCCTAATGAAGGATTTGTACATTTCTTTTGACATTCCCAATCCCCACCTACACAATTCCTGTCTGAAACCCCAGCTCTTCATCAATTCCTACACAAAACTACTGTTCAGCTTGTTATGAGTGGGGAATGCATTTCGTATCTTTTGGTTGCAATCTCCTCTTTCAGGTGTCGCATGTCAAAAGTGATGCGCCGGGCGCCTCGACATCTCTTTATTTGCTATATTTTCCCCCCATGCTTTTGGTTCAAATTGAATTTGCGTCTTTAGTTCGCATTTTTGATTTGTAGCTGGAGATGTGGAGATTTGCACAGATGCAGAACAGAAATGAACAGAGGAGAACAGAACGAGGAACAGCTGCCAAATGTCTTTGACCTTTCCTGGCTGACTGAATGAGCCACGGGTGTGTGTTTCCCATAATAGCTGCCACTGTGGATGGCTGATTCCTCTGGTTCCACTGCCTCTTGGTGGCATTCACCTGTGTTCTACCTCCTGCACCGCCCCTTACATACGTACACCTCTTCTCTATTCCAGAAACCCACAAGCCCACGCAGTTTTGGACCAGTCACTAAACATTTCCGGTTGGCGGGGGAAACGTTGATGGCATCTGTATTTATATATATGAGGTCCTGCCGCATCCACACCCCCTGAAAACTTCTCGTCCTGGTCGCCCATTAGTTTGCATTGCATTTCGCTGCTGCTTTGTGTACAATGTATCACTTGAGTTGCATTTGTCATGGCAACAGCTTCTGAAAGCCTGACTCGCCTCGGGAAGCCAAGCATTACACTCAAAACAAAGGTGAATTCTAAACACAGAAAAAAATTTATGAAATCGGGAACGCATTTACAGGAACCTTTAACTTCCACCTGCATAAAAGCTTAAATGATTTCTTTAAATGATATACTAAATTTTATTATTTATATTTATTTTTATATATTAGAAACTAAGCATATCATATATTATTTAAACCATTTTAAAAATTTTTTATGTTGTATACAAATAGTTACATTGAAATCAAATCAAATTAAATTTTTACAAACTTATTATCCTTAAGATTTTTAAATTTTCTGTTAAGGGTATTTGTAGCGTAAATGTTCGTAGAGCCTCTATATTCTTTTAGGATCACTTCACTCTCTCTCTGGCTATTTTGTTTACCCCATATCAGACTTTAAAATATTTCACAAATTTTGCTTCGCAGTGCAATTAAGACGAGAGTGGGGATACGTGTATGGACATAAGAAGGCTCTGCTGGCTGTGCCTGCTGTGACCATTTTGGGAATATGCCAGTTGCCTTTTATGCAGCATCTTTCGCTTTTATTATTGCCTTGCACACATGAGAGTATTGCATGCAGTTTGCCCGTTATGGTTAGAACTCGAAATCCAGCTTGGCCCTTTGGCGTTTGAGATATTTAACAATACATAAGGAAGATTTTCTCCTTCAAATGACTGCACCTACGAAAGCCGCACTCTATGAATCTCTTTAGACTCTTCACGTTAGATTGCTTTGGCCAATTTTCACATCCATCTTAACCCAAAAACCCCTTGAACCAATCGAGTTTGGCAGTTGTAGTGGCGGTTTTGCCGTTAAGCGCAGAGAATTTTCATAAATTTGCCACAGCAATTCGGCTGGCTACTGCAAAACCGCCAAAGAGCCAAAGAACCAAAGAACCGCTATCCAAAACAAAACCGCATCCAACGGATACATCCCCACCACCACCAACATCGGAACTTTTCGACTTGGACCGCCTGTCAGCCAAAATCAACAGCCAAGGCCTGTTTGCAATTTATGCGAGTTGGCCTGGCCAAGAAGGCACTCGAGAATAAGTTACTTGGTCTTAGGAGTGCTTTATTTTTACTCTTTGTATCTTTCTTTGTACCCATGGACATGGGACTTCTGAGTAGGTGTTGAATGGCTGGCAATAAGCATAATTATATGCCATTGATAGGGCCAAGGAGTGGCCAACACACAGAATCGAATTAAAGAGCTATTCACAGGGAGCTGCGGTTCAGAATGTTTATGCCTTGTGAGAACATCTAATTGAAAATCGATTCGGTTTGTTTATTTGGCTATGTTTCCAATGAAATTACAAACAAATGGAGTGGTAGTGCATTTTCCAGAATAGAAATCTTATATGGGTATAAAAACTTTGTAAACTTGCTTCTTTGTGTTTTGTTTACATTTCAACTGTAACTCTTTATAAAGTAATCATGTTGTGAAAAGTATTCCACCAACTCCGCGTAGTTTTTCGCTTGAAAAAATATTTTCTGCTGATGAAAGTCGTTTGGGGATATCTCACTCTTGCATTTAGCTCATAATCAACACCGGCTTTGTTCATAACTAAAAGCCATGTCACAATGTCTCCGCCCTTAGAAATGCTGGTAATGCGATACGCTGGAGAACGTGTTCATTCTTAAGAGTCGTGTACCATCATCTACATAGTGGCCCAGACCCCTCGGGAATCCCCTGCCTTTCTGGCCCAAAAGAAACAGAACTACAGCCGTATTGTGTTCAACCGTTTTCAAGTGCAGACATAAAGTCACGATTTTCAGTTATTAGACGGCGGAGCGAAACTTCTCCTTGTTTTGTGGCACTTCGGAGACGCATTTTCTCAGCTGCAGCTGCTGCTTCTACTGCTGCCACAAGAAACAATTAATAGCGTCTGCTAAGATACACCTTCCCCACTCCAGATCGGCAAACTCAAAGATGTTTCCTAGCCTGCTAATGGCTGTCGTCATCGTTGGACTGCCACCTTTTGTTGGCTGGTTGACATCTTTAAATATGCAGCAGGTTGGCTTGAGCCCTAAAAACAAGCCGCAAATGGAGAGTGGCCAAGCAAACAGTGGGAATAAGAACACAAAGTGGGATGAAAGGGCAGTGGTGACTCGAGGGACGGGGGCGTAAGCCCGCCCTATAGAGAGACCCTCTTCGGAAGCTTCCACACTTGGCCAACTCAAGTGGCAACTTCCACTTCTTTGTGCCAGAGCGTCCAACCCAGTGGGTAGCCTACATAAGTACGTTTTTTGCGATGGCAGTGAGTTAAGAGAGTCAACCTCTTTTCAAGAACTTTTTTGGAACGACTTTAAAAGACAATTTTTTAAGACTTTCCAAAAGAAAAGTCCCCTTTGTAACTTCCATTTCATTTGCCTCTAACAAAATCAGAGTTATTTGAATTAAAAGAAAATATTGCCTATAAAGAATAACTCTTTGAAATAAATAACAATGTTTAAGATTGTAAATAAAGTGCTTGATATTTTTCCACACAAAGTAAAGTTAATAAAGCCATTCATATTTTTAGTTTCACAACAATATTAAAAGAGACCCCATCATAAGATATTTTTATTCGGCGCTACACATTTTAGAAAGCAATAATGTACTTCACTTAGTAAAGTTTGCTTTCATCTTTTAGATACATACATTAATTTTTAGGATATATTCCGCTTTACTTATAATGGTATTTATAGCTTTGCCAAACATTACATAAAATAGACATTTTCTTCACACTTTGAGCAAAATGCAGCTGACAACATTTTGTGTTTTATATTTTTGTTTGACGAGTCTCACAACATATGTATGCCTCGTGCGGGGGTTGTTCAAACAATTGGAATAGACCAAGGGTTGCACCAGGACTTCTGATAAGTAGCACCCAGGCGTAACGCACTCCGAGATTCCCAGGCATTTACTCTCTTTTTCAATTATGCAACTTTGGCCAAATGTTTTATTTATTGACTTTGAAAGATGGAAAAGAGGGGACAGGCGAATGTCACACCATTTCCATCATATCTGAAAGGTTTTTAGATACGGTGGTTGATTTTCGGCATGCGTTGCCTTTTGAAGATTATTTTCAGGGGGTTGGCAGAGTGCTCCCCGCAGTGCTCGTATATCAAAAATGCACTTTGAAATATTTGTATAATATGTATATGTAAGGCAGCTGAACTCAGGCGATCGCTGGATTATGCAATGCATTTCTTTTGGGGAGAGGGCAACAAACTAGAGACTCCAGCTGAATTTAGATGCCGTCTGGCTGGCAGCCAGAAGTTCTTCATTGAGATCCATGTACTTTCGGTCCTACGATCATTGCGTGTCATCTTCTGTGTCGCTTTCGGCACCTCCAGACATGTGTATATACCTAAAGAACCCACAAAGATATAGACTAAGTCGGTACAGACCGCGCCGACATTAATTATGAATCTGGAGAGAGCTGGGAAAATTTGCACTTGCCCGCAAACATCTTGGGAACCACAAAATGTCATTTCCATTAGCTCCTCGAAAAAAGACTTCTTCTAAAAATATCTCGCTTAGCTTGAAAAATTATCGTAAATTTGGTGGAACTTTGTTTTCATTTTGGGATATAGATAGACCAGAAGTCGGGGATGATTGTCTTGATTTATTGTGCTGACACTTGGCTCAATTTGAATGTTTTTGGTACGCATGATGGCACTCATTAGTGGCCAGAAATGTAAACTGACGTTTAGTCGGAAAAAAAAATATATAAGATGAAAGTTCGATTCGTTGATTACCTTCTGACATCCGGTGAGTTGGGTAGACTGCGACATTTCCGTGAACTTTTTCCACCATTCGCCGATGAGGATGATGCATTACCCATTTTCTTTGGGTTGATGTTGATTATCGATAACTAATTTTAATTTGGCATCTAAATGCAACTTTGGCACTGAATTAGCTTTAATTTTAATTGCTTATTTCTCACATTACGATTTTGAGTTACACATTTTTGACACTTAAGGTTGGCGATTAACTTTGGATAAAGTTCTTGCACACTTTTTTTATAAAAATATCTTTTTTTATTAAAGATAAATAATGAATGGCTTTTTAATAGACTCATTTGTTAGTATTAATAGTTCTTAGGTTGTATACTTTATGGCTTTTTTAACAAATTTATGAGGCATCTCAAAACTCTGGAAGTTCCTCTGAACATCAAAAGAAAAATGCTTGGGCTCCCCAAAAAGTTCTATATATATAAACTTTGTTCCTAAAAATATTTCATCCAATATTAGGTACAGCTAACTCGATTTCCGTCCCCCGCTTTTCACCATTCGCATTTAATTACATAAACACCATTTTCACACTAATTATAAGCTCAGATATCCGAACGGACTGTTTACTTTGTGTAATTAGTTTGCAATTAAGGGGGGATGCTGGAATACAAGTACAAATGGACTCGAATCAAACAAAATGTCTGGTCGCAACGCCCCCAAGTCAAATACAGGGCGAAAAGGGAAAAAAAAAATCCATTTTGGGATGACCAAAGCGAAATATTTGCGGAGCACTTTGATCTTAACCCAAAAACAAATGGGGGTTGCTTGGGCCGAGCGAGCTCAAACTTAATGCAATTAAGTGAACATATTTGCAACTTCCGTGCAAGACAAACCAAACCAGACAGACCGACATTTGTTTTTGATGTATGACTGCCGATGCGGCTAATCGAGAAAGGCCCAAAAAAATTATAAATGGGGTAGATTGCTCAACTGGCTATAGGGTATATCCGTATATCCTTCTTCAAAATTGAGCAGATTCCCTGCTCTTTTTGCGGGTTCTTGGCAGGAAAATCAATAACTTCAATTACCAGGATGGAAAGCTGGAACAGAAAAAATTATTGCGTGTAAATAATACGCACGTGTGCGTGACACGTGAGTGGGTGGCAGTTGCGCCCACCAACTGGGCGACCTTCGTACTGCCATTTCTTTTCTTTTTTTTTTTTTTAGGAATTTTTCAAGTGCCTGCTAAATGCTCTCAAAGTGGTAATATTTTCACAGCACCCCAGAAAACTGCGAGGGTGCGAAGTTCATGCTTAATCAATTTGTCGTAAAATGTAATGGCCAAAAAAGGGCTGCATTCGATTCGATAAATGTAACAGGGGATTCGACACGTGTACAGGGATTGTCAGTTATTCTCCTTCGACTCTGACTTATGGGCACATATTTCTGATTTATTGAAAGTTTGCAGCGGTTGCGTAATCGCACTGTCACAGCAACAATTACGACAATCAGAACTTTGGCGTTAAACCCGGACTAGGCCAGACCGAAAACCACTCGACTCAACCGAGAGTCCCCCGACTGACTGCATAATTTCCATAAATTGTTGCAAATTGCTGTTTGTTGTTCGTCGTTTGTCACTCAACTCTGGGCCCAAAGAGCCTGACAAGGCAAAGATGTGGAACAGGAAGTTAAGCGGGCATCTATAGAAATCCATGAATAGTACTCGTACAGGGGAGTCTTGGCAGGCTGAATAAATTGCTGGAGTGGAAACGATGTGCTCACAAGACTTTTGACCCAGGATGACTTGGTTTTCAGTGGGTACAAGGAAGGTAATGAAAAAAGTTTTAAGTCTATCAGTTCTGAATAAATTTTAAAGGAAATCCAAATGAAATTCTATATCTGTATTTGTCCAAAATGCACTCTTTTTTCAGTTGAATTTCTTAAACCCCCATGTTAAGTAATCTTCTTTCTGAGCACTCAAACCCTTGAGCATCGTTGACATTTTTATTACATAGCCCATAATATAATTTCCACTTCTGTAACCGATTCCCATCTCTTTGCAACCCTCCATAATCGCCGATAACTAATCGTTCGATTGGAGAAATATCACGTACCAAACTTGAAGCGTAACTTTTTTGACACACTTAAAATGCCGACGGCCGACAGTTTGGTTGGGGAAACTTTCCAGAGGAAGGACACACTGATGTTCTTATCAGAGCATTGCACTTTTCGCACACTGCATAAAAAGTGGCAAAGTCGTTTACCCAGGTCTTATCTCATGCCGACACATAAGAGGCCCGAGGGGCGCTCCTAGGAATTATTAAAATCGGTTTTAGAAAATGCATTTTGCATAGTGCCCGGATCGGGGCAGAACTGGAAATTGACGTTTAGTCACGTACAATGGTGCCCACAAGTTGGCCAAAGGAAAATAATTTAATATGCGGCAAAGAAGTGGCAAAAAGTTGTTGAAAGACACGCATACATAGAAGCCGAGGTATATGTAAAAACACCGAAAAAAAAGAAACCAGAAAGGGTATTATTTCAAGAAACAAGAAAAAGATTTACAAAATAACAAAAAAAAAATGTTCAAAAGTAAGCAAATCATCCATCCTCTATAAAAAATACAAAGTTATACATTTATAATACTAACAAAAATATAATACTAACAAAAATATATATAATACTAACAAAAATATCTGGTTGAATTAATTAAAATTAGAATAAATTATGAAATGAAAATTCTTTAAATAAATGTAAAAAAAAATTCTTTTAAAATATTTTTTAAAATACTTTGTAAGGGCATATTTTTTCAGTGTATTCCTACAATTGTGGCCGAAGGAAGTGGTATCGTCACGAACATAATTCTGAAGAAGCCGAAGAGGGCGAAGTGGTAAGTGGTAGGATTTTTTGGGAATAGCCCCATGTTAGAATGCAATTTTGAAAGGAAATTCACACAGCAAATTAATGGATCTCGGGAACGGTTTAACTTTGCCATTGTTGTTACTGGACTAGTCTGGAGTTTGTGGCCCATTTGGCCTGTCTTTGTCCTGAAGCGTCTCGAAACATAAATCTAACAATGCTAGCGTTCAATCACCACCATGTTTGTCGGGTTTTCAGAAACTCCAACGTGGCGCTACGAGCACATGCAGTGCATATCAAACCCAACTTCGTCTTTGGCTTTAACAAATAAATTCTGAAGAGATTTATGGCAAAAAGCCCGCCCCCAAGCTGCCACAATCCCCTCTTAACTGACATAAAAAAAATACTTCCATCTAAATATAAACAAAAGGCAAAGGCATAAAAATGAAGGGGCGAGGCTCGAGGGGAGTGAGAAACAAATTTAAAACGTGCAAATGCACGTGCTGCTCCAAATTTTCGGAACGCCAGATGAGGGGTAAGTATTATATGGAGAATGGGGATTTTGGGGGAAAATGCGGGGGTTGCCTTTTGCGCTCCAGCGAACAGTGGGGACCAAAACAGAAATAGACAAGTTTATGGAGCAGAAATCAACTTGAAAGACTCTTTTAGCTTCCGCTTAAATATACAAAAGTGGAAAAGGCGAATGAAAAACAAAGGGAAAAAGATAAAAGTTTAGAGAGTGTCACAACTTTTGCGATACCCTTGACTTTTTAGTTTATGAGCACTGCACTTTTGTGGACAGGAAATAAATCTATTTTACTACTCGCCGAAGAAGGTGAAGAACATTAAAAGAAAACCAATATTTCAAAGTTCTAAAGTGACTACTTTACGAGAGACAATAAATAATGTTCAATTGAGTATTTTTAATAGTTTTCCTCAAACTGGACTGTCTTAGTTTTACACCATTATATTAGGTAGGTACTGTACTATCTTAGATTTATTTTCCCTACTTTTTATTAGACTCCCTAAACCTCTATCATATCCAAAACTGCTGGGTATGTCAAGGGAAACCTGAAGACAAAAGCGTTTTTCTTTTTATATGTCAAAGCAAATCAACAATTTGTCACGGCATTTTGCATTGAATGGGTGCTAGAGGACTGACAGGAAGCAGGGCAAAGTTGGGTGGGGTGAACAGATTTATACGAATTTCACTGTTTTTGGGCAACTCAAAATGACACTCGTTTCCCGGCTATTTTACCCTTTCCAACTTGCCAGTCAACCAATTAACTTCTTGAAAGGGCCGCCAAAGATCAATGTGCGAGGTGTGGCCCACATCTTGCATTTAAATCGGAAAAATATAAATGTATGCACATAAATATTTCATAATCGTTCGAATGTCTTTTGAAGTTGCAATTGACATTTCCGTGTGCTGTCGGGGATCTTGATTCTCCGCTCCGCTGGTCAATTGAAAAAGGCGACAAGAAGCGCATAAAGATAATCAGTATTTCTGAAGGAAAGGCTTGGGTGGTCTTGCAACGTATATCGAAAGAGGAATGCAACTTTTCCAAACCTAAGACCCACATATATGGCTTATAAATTGTCAAGCAATTTGCATAAAATTTGAATAGTTTAGTGTAAAAGGAAAAGGCAAAGTAAATGCCAAGCTGTGCAGAAAATATGGAGTTTATGAAGTAGAGTGAATAATTGGTTTCACTTTCAAAATATTCTGTAATGTCGTTCTAGAAACAACAACATAATCTATGCCAACAGCCACTTAGTTGTCATCACAACCAAATGGAGTTTAACCCGTCTACCCCCCGGCCATTATCATTACCATAATTAAATCATTAGCGTTACGCTGCCATCAACTAATAATACACATTTCTCCCTCAACTGTCAGCTACCTCGGGTTATTCACACGCCTAGCCCCGAGATATTATATACTATTATGCCCCTATCATTAGCCGATGTTTTGAACTGAAAGGAGAGGAACTCTCGCGGCTCTTGGGCTCCCTCAACAATTGATTTTACTTGCTTGATAATTTGACAGCTTGCTTTCTGATATCTCGAATTTCTGGCGGGGCTTTTGGATTCGATTTTGATTTCAATTCGGCTTCTGTGAGGGTTGCTCAAGCAGGGTTCGAGTTCAATGCTCCCCCACAGAAGGATTTTGACAGCGCCTGTTACCCGCTTGTCAGATTGTTGGATTGTCAGTTTGTCAGATGTCAAAGACAGAAGAGCAGCAGCATTGGAAAATTGAAAATCCCCGACAAAGCTGTTTGGTCTTGGTAACCATAATTAGCTGGAATCCCAAGTATGGCCATATCCACACAAACTCCTTACTTGCGGAAGCATAATCCTTTCGGTCCCAGCTGCCACTTGAATAAAATTAAATTAGAGAAGCAGGGGAACACGCTTCAAGAACTCTAAAGAACCAACCGATTCGAGGCGGTGATTAATTGAAGACACGCGCCTTAAGACCCAAAGAAACCGGTTAACAACCAGTCATCAGACATCGGGTCTGCAACTTCTGCAGCATCTGTGATCCAAACCGATGACAATGAAGATTAGCACACCAAATTTTGGTTAGCTTCTAGTTCTATTGTCTGCGACTAATTACCGTTGGGTTCTGAATCTTTAGACAGTCTGACAACTTTGGAGCCAGCCAAATGGAAAGGTGGTAAATTAGGGTGAAATTGACTGATAAGAATTCAGATAAAATGAACCCTTTACTAAACGATGTTGTGGTTGGATAAGCAGCCCATAGATAGAATTGAGTTCCTAACTTGAACAAAACGAAATGTTTCTTAACCTTGGTCAAACATAAATCAAAGGCAAAAAATTCATTGGAAAAAGAGTATTCACAAAAAGAGGTGGTATTTAATACATTTCTTTTTAAATGAAAATGCTATAGTATCGAATTACGCATAACATCATTCTTAATTAGTCGAGCTTTGCGTCGTCTCATTAATATAATTAAAACAGTCCTTTGTTTTTTTGTTCGCAAAACTTTTTGTTCCTAGGGGACCACCAACATCATAACCATTCCAAGGATTTAAATAACGCACGACTCTTATCTAGGATATATAAAACATCCTGGCCGCCGGTCCGGGGAGACAAAATCGTCTGGTCTGGCAGTTTTTTGGGTTCTGTTTGGGTTGTCTGCCGTAAGCCTTTTAATTTGTGTGCGATGCGATAAGGCGATAATTATGGGGCTGCTAAAGAGTCTGAGGATAATGTTGATGGTGGGATTTTAAAGCCATAAAGTATGCAACAGCCGGTTAAATAGTTTTTAAGTACAAACTTTGTACGAATATGTTGTAAAATCCCCAAGAAATATTTCCGAAATTCTATCACTTAGCACATTAACTTTATTTTGGCACTGGTAAACGAGCCTCGTCGTTAATCAATTTTATTCACGCACTCTTTGATTTGCCGCCATTTATTTTGCGAGTGGCACGCGCCATTAAAACCGGCTAAACAAAACAAAACAATCCGAAAAATCCGCTCGAAAATGTACCGACCGCATCCGCCGACGCAACAAAGCAAAGTGTTCAAAAACTCGCTTTTGCCGGGGTTTTTCTTTTTAGTCTCTCTGAATTCTCTTTGCCAGACATATTTACTCTTAAGAGCTGGGGATCTTTTCCTGGCCAACAATATTTTATGCGATACTCAGAGATATCCACCCTCATAATACTTTGCCTTTTAACGCCACCACAACTGAATAACCAATGAAGTAATATTTAAGGATCGTTATTATTCAATATATTTTTAGTTAAAACTTTGTTTGTTATTTTAGGTTTTAAATAATTTTTTGTAGGAGGTTGTTGAAGAAAGTTGGAAAAAGCCTTAGAATTTTTTTTCAAATTAAAAACATGCTTAAGTTAAGAAAAAAATATTTTAATCCAATTTGACCTAGCAGATATAAGACAGTACTTTATAAATAAAACATTTTAAAATTTGCTTTGGAATTATTTATCTATTTTGTATAGTAACTTTTTGTTAAATATTTTATAGTTTTTTGATTTTACATTTTGTTTTAATAATATATTGTATTATAATTATATTACTTATTTTGTGAAGCAACAGGAACATTATATAGGATGTTTAAGAGAGGATGTTTGAGAGAGAAAAGAGCGAACCAAAGAGCCGACCATACCATTTTACACCACCAACATGTTCGAGGCTGGAAATGAAGGTGGTTGGACTGCTACACCTTAAAAAAATATGTATAGTATACATTACATTGTATACCCTATGAAATGATAAAAAACTTTGACAATCAAATAGGGGAAATATTGGTTAGAGATATGGAAAAGTAACGAAACGCATTTAAGAAATTTTTTATTAAGTTCGGACAATTATTTCTGAAGTAGATTTAAATGAAGAAAAATTGAAAAAAAAATTGAATAGTTGTTATATATTATTTTACATTATTTCCAGCTGATTCTGATTAAAATAATGCTTAGTTTTTCCGCTATTTCCGACAGTGCACTGAATCACTGGAGACGTTTGTCTGTTTGCCTGTTGGTTTGCTGCATTTGGCTGGTCTAAAAATACTTGGCACTTGCACTTCTGGGGAAGGATGTGTACGGAGTGGAGGGGAGTCGATCTCCCCTGAAGTTCAATGCACATGCCCCCAACTGATGGGGGTCAACTGAACCGAGTGGCAAACGAGACCAATTAAGCTGCTCCAAGTTATTGTTGGCCAGCAAACAAATCGCCGCAATTTAACAAAGTAAGCAATTATAGTAAATAGTTTCGTGTCACATAAACCGTCGCAGGAATGGAGGCAGAGGGATAAAATGGCAGAAAGTAAAATTGTTTAATCATTGAGCTTAATTTCAATCGGAAAACTCGTTTGACTCTAAGCCGATCAGGCGCACACTCAACTTGTTAGATCTAGTTTACGACGCCGGTTGTTGTGTTTTTAAAAGGTACCCTACAAAAAGGTAAATACAATAACTTACACATTCAGATATTTATGGGTATTTTCCTTAACTAGAAATTAAAAAGCATTTTTGGGTTGAATATTAACATAGTTGTTTGTCAAACAAAATTATTTTCATATTTTAAAAATATTTATATAAAAACCATCTTAACAATATTTCTAAAATATTCATATCTGGAAAACATTTTTGGAATTAAGAAAATAATTATAAAATATTTATTTCAGGCACTCACTAACATTTTCCTCAAACCTTTTGTCTTTTGTCTAGATACTTTATATCTTATTGACTATCTTTAATTTGTAAAAGCATAAAAGTATATATAAAGAGTATTGTATCTTCGGCTAGTTGCTGATAACTAACATTGACACTTTTTGTTTATTTTTGAATCTTTTTTAGGGGCCTGAAGTTTATGGCCAATGCATGCTGGTCATCGTGTCGAAATATGATTGCAATTACTTGGCATGTGCGATGTAGCCCCGAAATCGCAATGATTAAACGGCCAAACGAGTTTCGGATTGAAAGTGCTCGACGGAGTTTGCACTATAATTGAAGTTGGGTTTTAGAGTGTTCGCGAGAAGTGGGCGGCAAAGAAAGTGGCTGAATGCGATTAAGTTGTTGCAGACAGCTGGAAAAAAGGTGCAAAGTCTTGAACCCACTAGATTGGAGCCAAAGCTGATTGAATTTACTGTGGAGATATTGTCTTGGAATGCCATTCGAGTTCATGTAGCTGTCATGCCTAAATGGAGATATAATTTGCTATGTGGTTAGGCGAGTGAGTGCTAATTGAATCGAAGCTTATCAAGATAATGTACTTTTTAAAGTATTTAATATTTAATGGGAAGATCTCCCCCCACTCGGGTTCAAAAGTTTATTTCATATGTATTTTATTCAAAAATTTGATATGAATTCAATTGGAATAGAATAAGTTGTAACTCCTGATAAAAGCCCTCCTTAACCAGACTAGTTCTTAAACTCTTCCACAACTTTCTCCCCTCAACTTGTTACAAACACAATCAGTTTTAAAAAACAACATGTATACCCTCTGCCACTCTCAAGAAAAAAACTAAAACTAGACCCAATAAATCTTTGTTTGGACAAATCCAAAAAGCATGAAAGCCTTTCGCCTGAGTTGCCGCACACAACATACGGTTATAACCAGCTGTAACTCCAGACTGACTGCTCCACAAGGCACCCGAAGACCCCTCTGCTTCTTCTAATGCCATTAAGCCCCCGCTACCAAAAACACTAAGCATGCATTTTATTGCCTTTTGTCGTACTCCGGGGAAGCTTTCCGGGCGGCGAGGAGCTCAGCCGGGCACTTTATCATTTCAATGGCAAACGGCGGACAGTGCAATGTTTACTTTTCATTTTATATAGTCTGTCCCCGGATTCCGCCGCCTGATACCATCCCCACATTGTTCACTTGCCCGTCTATCCAATTGTTGAACGGTTCGTCTATGCAAATATTTTTATTTGCCTTCTGGTTATGGTTGTCCAGCTAGGACATGCCACAAAAAAATCTGTTGGAAATTCTATAGAAGTCCGCTGACCACGGGAAAAACTTTGTGAAAAAGTTTGACTTATTAAAAGCTAAACTAACTTTTCTGTATTTAAAAATCTGTTCATTTTTTATAATAAAAGCAAGTACAAATATGGGTAAAATTAAGATAGCTTTGGTATAACAAACTAACTAGCCTTTAGTGGATTTTTCTGAATTTAAGTATAATTATATTTATGAATGTAATTTTAGATATTTATAATTAAAAAGCTTTTTTCTCCAGGATATCACAAATGAAGCCAACTCTGCTGACATCTGTTAATTTTCCCCTTTCGAAACAGAAGACTTATGTTGAGTCTTAACTTTTGCACATGCCAGCACTCTCCTTTGGCTTAGTTTTCATCTCCCCGAGCCTTAGCCATCAGCTTACTCAAGTTCTTCAAATAGTTAATGTTCCCGGGGGAGTTAATTACCCGAGTATTTAGCATATAATTATGGAGTTCACCTGTTTTCATCTTGGTCCGTCCGTGTCTTATTTTCCCCATCCGAAACCCACCAGGAAAAGGTCCCTGGAGGGCAGGACTAACTTCAAGCTCCGCCCATTGGCAATTCAATTTTCCTTTACGACCAAACAACAACAACGGGGGGGAAAACTGTTGGAAAAAGTAATCATCGTTGCAATTGTTTCACATTTTTCACATTGCGGCGCAGAGGGGAAGATGAATACCAGGCTTTGATGATGTTGACTGAGGTGAGATGGAAGTCCTTTCTGGCCACCCACTACTCATCGAGGGATGCCTGTAGACGACATTTTGCCCACCTCCCAATTTTCTTTTCTTATGACTAATGGCTGGCAACTGAAATCGAATTGTGGGACTCAATGGAAACGATTGCGAACTTAAAGAGTTGGCAAAAGTAAAGCCTACCCTCAGCCACCCCAATTTCCAGGACTTTCTCTTCATTTATAATAATACACCCAAACGCAGTCACTTCAAAAAAGGCGGAAAACTCAAAAAAAAGGGATATATTTAGGTCTGCTTGAACATGAAAAGCCAGGCAATTTTAAGGAGGATGAGCTGATGATTCTGCGGACAGCGTCCTCTAAAACAAAAGCGAAATTGTCAACTTTCAACGGAAAGGAAAGGGAAACGCATGTCAAAATTTGCGTGGGTTGTCCGCGGACAATGGAAAATTTTTCATCGTAAAGGAAAGAGAATTTCAACGTCACGGAAGGGAGGAAAACTGTCCAATTAGAGATTTTAAGGGCGGTTGCGTTTTAAGCCAAATTGTGGTTAGGCTACAAAAAATATGGTTAGGCAAACTAATAATAATGCTCAAGGCCAATCGAAAATTATCAAAGGGAGTAAATATAATCACATAATTTTTAAAGGAAGACATTTTTAAAGGAATACCAATTCCTTACCAATTCTTTAATCCTAACTGTTATATACGTTGTATAATATTTGTCTTAATTGTCAAATAATCTGAGCTCACAAAAAATTAAAACCCTATAAAAATGAAGTTTGGCAAAACTCTAGATACTCTTATGGTACCAGAATGGCGTCACCAGTATATGAACTACAATGTAACTTGGATTTTGTTTTGGAGTTCCTATACGTGTGATTGAAATTTTAATTTAATTTCCCAGGAGCTTAAGAACTTGATACTGAATGCGGTGGACAAAGCTCCGAACAGAAGCTCTGCGAATAACGCTTACTATAGGGACTTCGAGCTACTTTTCTTCGCCACCTGCAAAGTTGAGTTGACCAAGGTGAATGACTTTTTTGTCTACAAACAGGCGGAGGCACATCGCAAATTGGCCACTCTCAATTACCAGCTAACACTCACGGGCCGTCATCGCACCCTACAGGATCCTCGAGGATCGGTAACATCCAGGGCATCCACCTCCTCGAGGAGCCATCAGGACAACCGCAAGATGCCGCCACTCAAAAAACTCGGACTGGCCATGAGCGAGTTTTATTTGAGGTAATTGTCTTACTTAAAATACATTTTCCCTAGCCTCATTGCTTTATAGATGCTTAAAAGCCACACAAGCGCGAATTCTTTAGAACCCCACATTTTCATAAGTATCATATAACACTATAAAGCTAAAATTATACCTACCCTTAGCCTCATTATGCTGCAGAATTACCAAACTTTGAATATGACAGCCTTTCGCAAAATCTGCAAGAAGTACGATAAGAACCTAAAGTCAGAGGCTGGTTCAGGATGGTACGAGCGATTTATTATGAGGGCGAGTTTTGCCATGACCACTCAGTTGGATCGGATGATTGGAACCACGGAGGATCTGTATACAGAATACTTGGCCGGTGGAGATCGGTCAAAAGCAATGGCCAAGCTGCGAGTTCCCCCTTTGGGCCAACCCACTCCTCCGATTCATGTTTTCTGCGCTGGCCTATTCCTGGGCCTCTTTTTGGTGGCCGCTATAATTTGTGTGATCTCGTGTAAGAGGTTGTTAGATATATTACAATCTCATGATATAAATATGGTTTTTCCTAACCGACTAGATTACTCCCTAGAGATGAGCCCAGAGTTCCGTTACGTGTTTGTCAGCCTCTTTAGAGGACCTATATCGGGTGTGACCTATGGTTTCTGCCTGGCTATTAATATAAAAGTTTTTGAGAAGAAGGGGATTGACCATGTCTTGATCTTCGAGGTGGAGCGAAGAAATGCCATTGGTGCCATGCGAGCCTTGGAAATAGTCAGTTTCTTTGGCTACCTGTGCACTCTGAGTGTTTTGCTGTACTTGCCCCACAAAGAGTTCTATATAAGTGATCCACATTACATACCGCTGGTTCAGTTGGCAATTGCTATTGTACTGTTCGTGAACCCCATACCGATATTTTTCTACTCAGCCAGGATTTGGCTTCTGGCCATTGTGGGTCGCATCCTTTTGGCCCCCTTTTTCTTTGTGAACTTTGTGGACTTTTGGGTGGCGGATCAGTGGACCTCTTTGGTAGTTGGAATTGTGGATCACTATTACCTAATAAGGTTCTATGTAAGGTATTTCCTGCATTGGCCAGATGCCTTCGAATTTGAGCCTGATTACGCGGTGCCTGTCATTCGATGTTTGCCAGCTTGGTTTAGATTTTGCCAGAGTCTTCGGCGTTTTAGAGACAGTGGATCCAAGTCCACGGACTATCTGATCAATGCCTTGAAGTACTTCCTGTTTGTAACGGAGGTGGTATTTTCCACAATCCAAATGGAAACAAATGGTGAGTGGCTTGAAAGTATTTAAGAACCTTTTACTAATTTTTAAACATATTCAGCCAACTACAGTATTCTCTTTGAAAATCCCTGGACTTGGGCTTATATAACGATATGCATTATTTCTTCAATATATTCTCTGCTTTGGGATTTGCTAATGGACTTTGGTTTGCTTAGAGTGTGGAAGGGTGAGAACCTTTTTCTCCGTGAAAATCTGGTCTATCCCAAGGTAATATCTTAAACCTAATTTACCTTACAAATACATAACACATTTATATTTTTTAGTGGTTCTATTACTTTGTTATTGTGGAAAATGCACTGCTACGATTCGTTTGGGTTTTGGAGTTTGTTTTGGTCTGTCAGGAAGTAATTGCCCCGCACAATGGCAAAACGATTATCAGTTTTAGCGAGATATTGAGACGTTTTATGTGGAATTTTATGCGACTGGAGAATGAGCATTTGTATAATTGTGGACAATTCAGGGCCACAAGGGATATATTCATAACGAGATTAAATCCTCAAGAGGAGAGGTTCTTGGAGAGCTTAATGGACGACACGGAAAATTATGGAAAAGAAAATCTAGATAAAAAGTATTTTTAAGATGCATTGTGATCAACCAGCTAGTGCTTTAAATATAAAAATATGCTGTCTTAAATATTTAAAAATAATTTAAGACTGTGTAGAAAATCCTGGTACTTAATGGCTTTGACCAATTCTCCTTTCCAAATTCCTCACCCTTCTATCTTAATGCCTCAATTGCCAACAATTGACAGTCAATGAAGCGTTTACACCCAGACCTAAACACAGACTGCCCTTCAACTCTGGGCACACAAATTGAATAAAATTAATCTCACATTTACGAAATTAAAACCACAAATGGAATTATAAATTCAGCACAGAGGAGCAGACCATGTGGAAAAAACCAAGCCCGCAGGACAACAAAAGTTAAGCCAGACGAGGCTGAGGACAACAAGGACTTGACAATTTGCCAGTGGAGAGTGGTCACAGAAAAGGACGAGTGCACTTCGTGCTCGGAGCAGGAGGAGGGACATCCTGGTGTCCTGGGATCCAGGGGGATTGGGTCTGCTCCATGTTCATGGTCACGCATAAATGCATGCGAATTAGAGAGCCACCGGAACACACGCACGTGGGCGGATTCATCCAATTCAGGGGGTGGATTCGGGAGCCCAACATCGACCAAGGGAATTTCGTCCCCTTGAAAGGACCACCTCGCCCGTCTTCAGGGGTTACTTTCAAGCCAATTCCAGAAGGAAAGCTCGGTTACCGACTGCTATAAATACAATACATATTGTTGGCATGTCTGCCAAAGCAATTTGCAGTTATAAATGGTGGGAGTTGTGCACTTTGGGGCTGTATCGTCATCAGCTGTTGCTGGAATCTTGTAGATATTTAACGAAATTCTGGATATAAATTCAAGTGAGGTTTGGGAAAGCGTCCTCCTGCTTTAATTATGTGCGTCACTGCAACATGTTGCTCCTGCCAGCAGGTTGTCCTCAAACAAATCACAGTCAGTGCTTTAAAAAATAGAGAACTTGTGAAGTGCCATGAAATTGGAATTCCCCAAAGTAAAACGACCCCAACTCTAAATGCAAAATTCAGTAGCAGCTGCCGTCGTTAAAATGCTTTTGAATTTTGCATTAAAAAAATTCCAGGCAAGGACTGTTGCTAATGGTACACAACGAAAAATAACATAAACCATTGACTTATTAAGGTGTTTTAGGTGGTTAAGTTACAACCAATTTGATTTACAGATAATATTCATTGAACATATAGTACAAAAATATTACTTTTTAATTAGGTTTTACTTTAAATTCGAAATATAGACATTGCAAACATATAAAATATTTATTTTTAAATATATTTCTAATGTTTATAATTTCTATTTGAAAAATAGTTCTGAATTTAAAGATTCTCTCGTAAGAGGTTGGTAAAGTTTTTGACTTTTTAACATTTTCATTTAGGTGTAGCGTTTTTGGGGTTGCTATTTTGTCACCGTTCCGGGTGGCTGGCGGGGATCCCGAACCCCAGAGCTGGGTCTAGGTCGCCAGACCGCAGACATTATAAACAACACCCGGGAGGGTCGATGCCACACGGCCAGCAAGTGAAAGTTTTATGGCGCAACTTTAGATGAACCGCTGCCCCTCCTGATTGCGTCGCCTACCACGAACTAGGCGCAAGGACGACCATAAAAATCCCTTGTAATTTATTTGTCTGCTCGGCCAAGAGCGAACGCAAAACATTTCCGTAACGCATTTAAATTTCATAGTCAGTGAAAGTCATCAACACATTCAGCCGGGTCCCCAAGTTAAACGACCAATTCAGAGGGTGGGGAAATGTAGGGGGGAGGGGGGTCGCCACACAAAAGCTTCCGTTTCCTGTCTGCAACTCCAAGGATTTCCCCGGGGGTTGCAAACACGGCGCTCCAAAGAAAGGTCCCCCAAAAAACCGGAGTCAAAACCGAAGACCTCCCCACAGACATTGGGCAAATAAAGTTTTCTAATTTTGCCATCTTCTTGCTTTGAATTTTTCAGAGAGCACTTTGCGGAGTTTTCCCCCTGGCAGAGATTTTCCTCTCTTTAAACTTGTAGCACGCCAATTTTGTTTGCCTTTCTGGAGTTTTTCCTGCCATTTTCCTGATGACATCTGTTGGTCGAGGTGTGAGGCGGAACCCCCCAAAAAAAATAAGCCAAAACCAGGACCCAACTGCCTGTAATTTCCGGCAAACAAACCAATAAATCATATTATACTTGCTAGGAATTCGGGGAAAGCGCAGAAAGAAATGCGTGCCGGATGTCTTATGACGGTCTAAGCTAAATTCAAAGGAAATCCCTGACATTGGATATGCAATATTTTGGGGGTCATGAGGGGAGGATTTTGGAATCGATGGGGCGTCTCGGGATGATTGCATTTAAGTTAAGTTTAAGTATAGCTACGGGGTTAAAAAAGCTAGCTGACTTTTGTAACTGCTAGTGCCAGAAATTATTTTGTATTAAATGCGACTTGTTGACCCTTTTTTTTAACACATTAATAATTTTAATTAGGGAGTAATTGGTGCGTGTTAACAAAATGGGAAACAAACTAGGTTGTTATACACTTTGAAGACTATTAACACATTTGTATTTATTACTACTATGATATTTAAGGTAAACATTTATTAATTCATTAGGGTTTTTGTAATGCATACCTTTAACTTTTTTGATTCCTACATTAAAATATGTTTAGAACAAAAAGAAATGTATTCGCCTTATAGTCTACTAAATTATGAAAAAAATTTTCTATGATTGGGTCCTGTTTTGCGAATTCAAATTTTCCATTTATCTTTTTAAAAATGTTGCGACCTTCTCCCCCTTTTTTCTCTTATTTTTTTTATTATCCATTCTCGTTCCTCTCTGTTCCTACACTTTTATCAAGCTCAAAAATGCAATATTTTTGAATCAAGGCGCCAAGTGTTCTTCCTCTTCATGAACATGAGTCATAATTTTCCTGAGCTGCTATCGTCTTTCTCTTTGTGGCGCCACCTATGGTTGGTTTATGTGCCAACAGTATTTAGGTTAGCAAACAAAAGCTGGCTGCTACAAACTAACACCGTCGATAGAGGGCGCATTATGTAAAATTAGGTAAGATGTCGCTTCACTGACGACTATTTGACATCTTATATGAAATTAAAGTAAGATACAGGTAAAATGTATAGTATAAGTAAAATATAAGTAAGTAAGTAGGGGGAACAGTATTTAAGAGCGCCACCTATGTTAGGTGTATTATAGAAACGAATTCGTAGAGGGCGCTGTTCGTAAAAAAATAAAAATGAATCCAACGGATTTTATCTTTGACCTTAAATTTTAAAAAAGAATTTTTAGTCACGCATTTTTCTTATCCAACTTCCTGGAAGAATTGTTTTTATCTATGTCAAATGACGCAAAGAAAACCGTTGAAAACAATACTGGGTTTTTCAAAAATGTTGAGTTGCTGATACGCATGTACATAAATTACATTTCTGAATAAATTCTGTATCTCAAGCGAGCTGTGCCCATATATATTCGTATAGTTAAGTTCAGTTCAGATCAGTGTCTTTGAAGCCTCGCACTTGTAAAGTCATAATGAAACCGTTCGTTTTGGTGACTTTTCTTCCGTTTATCCTTTTGGAAGTACTACTTCTTACCAGTGGAAGCCCAATTTGTACTCATAACATATTGAAGTTTAACTGCGATGAAAACTGTACCGCGATGCTCAACACCTTTATTGCTCATGCTGTGAAGTACACAGAAATTGCGAAGAACTTGAAAAATCAAAACAAATGGCTCACTGAAGAACTGGATGAAATTGGCTGGAAACCCATTCAAAGGCGTTTTGACGGTTCCGAGAACTTCGACCGACGCTGGCAGGACTATAAGTATGGATTCGGAAATGAAACGGGAGAATTTTTCATCGGACTAATGCATCTTTACAATGTGACCAAGAGACAACAGCATGAACTTTTTATAAAACTAGAATATGTTAATGGATCCACTAGCTACGCTTATTATAATGATTTTAGAATTGGAAGCGAAAGAGAGGGGTATATGCTAAAGTCGCTTGGAAAATATTCTGGTACAGCCGGAGACGCCCTAAGAGAGCATATGTATCAAGCGTTTACTACGTTTGACTGGGATAACGATAATGACTCAGGAGGTAATTGCGCTGAAAATGGAGTAGGTGGTTGGTGGTACAATAAATGCGGCCACAGGTAAGCATGTTCATATGCCTAACCATTTCACTACACAAATCTAACAAACAAATTTCACAGCTCCCTGAATGGAAAGTACTATGTAAACGGGATCAGTAATATGATGAATGGAATCTATTGGGGTACTTTGAACGGCGACAATTTAGACGAATCGCTTACCGTTGTTGAAATGATGATTAAGCCACTGGCTAGGTCTAACAATGATATATATGAGTTCCCCAATACACAAATGAGTATTTATTAAATTATTAATAAAATTACTATTGAATAATGAAATAGTTTTTAGACTGTCAAGAGGAACAAAGTTTTCTGTTTTTGTAAAACGTCTTTTGAAACTAACATAACATTTGTAAATGTTGAACAATATTAAGCCATCTTCGATCTGGAATGTACTATAAGGCTGGTTAACGTTGAAAAGGGTAGGAAAGAAAATCTTTACAAAAATAGTCCAAAACAAAGTTTTAAAACCTAAAAAAAATATTATTTAGTTTTGTCTTTAACCGATTGTGCCCTTAAACTTAAGCTTAAAACGTGTATTTTATTCAACATTATATAGCTTAAGATAAAACACCAAATGCATTCAAAAAAACTGTTACCCTTAACATAAGTTCTCGAAATTTGTTCTTTAAAATGAACTTACCGGTTCACCATCTCATTGCCGTTTTCCAGCGATTGGGCCAGTTGCTGTGGCGTTTGTTGCTGCTGCTGATCCTGCTGATTTTTGTCCTGGTGCAGACTGGATCCCGGAGTCCTCAGACCGCCGCCCACGCCGATGCCCAGAACGGAGCCGCCGCCCGTGAGTGTGGATGAGGAACCCACTCCGACTCCACCTCCTCCGCCGCAGCCAACTCCAATGGATTTGGTCTGCTTGGCCTGCTGTTTGAAGCGACTCAAGGCGAAGAATAGGGCGAGGACGGCCTTCAGGCGACCGGCACAGATGTCATTGGTGGTGATGTTCTCCAAGCCGCCGACAGACTGGCTTCGCAGCACATGCAGACACGAGTTGACGTTGTCAAACTACCAAAAAGGGAAAAACAAAGAAAGAAAGCGGGATGCAAATGAAATCAAAGCACGGAAAATGCCAACACTTAAAGCTATTTAAGTACGACGATGATTCATTGGCGGAGCTCTTTGAGCCTGTCTAATATAAATGTAAATCCTCGAGCTGTTTTATCGCCGGGCGCCTTCGAATGTCGTGATTTTGACATGACTCCCAAATGAGGCGCCCCAACACCAACACCGATGTACAAATGCGTTTTTTATGGCTAATTCACCGTGGCGTTCTTAACTGCTTCACGCACACGACCTGGCCAGAAAAACCCTTCGAATCAAACCGAGGGAAAACGAAACAAAAAATTGACATTAAGATAAAGTGTTCAGACATCAACTGCCCCTCTTCAGCACCCTTTACCATTTGTCAACACCAGGAGAACCTAAGATGACAGGTCGCACGACTTTGAGATACTCTCTGGGTTGGGATTAGGGAAAAGGTTGGGGTATTCTTAAAATTTATAAAGTGGAAGTCGTGCTGGGGCTCAAGAACTTAAATGATTTACAAAATGTGATTATGCCAAGCATTGTTAGGGTTTTTAGCTATCACATTATAGAACTTTCAGAACTTAAAATTTCAATATGAAAAACCTTAAATACACAAATGAATCTTTATACAATCTATGATTACATTTATAATATTTGAAAAATTCCAGAGATCTAAGTAATTTTATTAGTGAGCTTTATATTAAAACAAAAATATTATTATACACTTAATATTTCAATAAGTAATAATTTCCATGATAAACGAAACCTTTGTTAATATCAATTCATATCAATGGAAAATATAAGCCAATTAAATCTTAATTAAAACTACAAATATTAAAAAAAAAGCTGATTTCTCTTTGTCTAAAAGCAAATAAAAACTTTTCCAGATTTAATAAATATTTTATTGACAGGCTACACAACTAACCACTTTGCTGAGATACCCAGATGCCCAAAAATTCTGTACAGAATATTGTCAACATGCTTCCGAAATGCTTTACGAATTTGTCTTTTGTATATTGCAGAGTACGATATTTCATATTTTTTCCCCACTTTATCACAGTGGTCGCTACAATTTAAAATACACAAAAAGTGTACGTAGTTAAATAGAACTGAGAGGCAAATGTCGAAAAATCAAACTTGACAACTGACATGACGGCAGACAAATGACAAACGTCTGCCGGCTGTGTGCACTCAATTTGCTGGTCGAGAAGTCGAGAAGTCGAAACTGAGATGCGAACCGATGCAGCATCCTAGGGCCCAAAGTTATCTATATCTATATCCAGATGACAGCGGGGATGAGCGGGGCACAAAACTTTAAAAGGCTGCCAAAACTTATATGGCAAACTTTGTAATAATTTTCTGAGAGACAAAATGGCAGCAACTTTGCGCCCAATGACTTTGGCAAACAATTGAAAAACTCCAATCGCAGATAAGTTCAAGTTCAATGCCGCGCCATTATGCGTATCTGCCAGATACTTTCTACTTTTTACTTGATCCTCGCCTCCCGTCAACATTAATATTTGGCCAAAGTATCTTTGGCCGGCTCACTTTGCTCAATTTGTTGCATTATAAATTGAGACAATAAATTTACATTAATTTTTGCCTTCTTTACTTTGTTCAGGGCAAATGGGGCCATTAGTGGAAAGAGCAGCGCTCCTACTTGCGTTCTAACAATTTGTATCTGTTGCCTGTTATCGATGGCTGTAGCCACTGATAGATAAGTTCTGTCAAAAGCCACATTAACTTTTGTAGTTGCCGATGAAAGTTTTGCTGTCTTTCAAACAAACTTCAATTATTACGATGTTGCACTAATTGGTGAGAGCTAGAACTTTACCTTTGAAAGTTACTAATGGTCTGCAGAAATTGTACAGATTTCCTGGCTAGACAATTGTTTAATCACTACACGTTATTTAATTTAATAACAAATTTAATATTTGTTAGTTATTAATTTAAGCTTGCTGCATCAAAAGGTAGGAACCATTATATACAGTGGAAACCTTAGTTTTAAAGTCTTTTTATTTCCAGGAAACCAATCATTTGCTTTCGAAACGCATTTTTCGTACCTGCGTTTAATCAAACTGTCTAACTGCGATTGAGCCAACAGATCGTACCATTTGTTATGGGCATGTTAATGGGGAACTGCTCCATTAGCTCGCCTTGACATCATCATTTCTCTCCGCGGAACCCTGGTTTTTACACCCATTCCGAGGGGCAAGCAGTATCGTTCGATCAATCACGCACCGCGTTGACAGCTGCAAGTGTCAAACAGAGCGGTGCACTTATTTACTATGCTCCACAATGAACACCGCCCACAGTAGCCACAGAGCACAGTAGCTTCGTACACTCAGAAAAAAATGATTGATATAAATATTTGATTTCTTATTGATAGGTTGGCATTTGAAAATTTTAAATACTTTCGTTTACACTTGCTAAAAATTTGAATATTGTAATTTGGATCAGCATCAGAAAACAAATATTTAGGTCACTTAATGTTTTTGAACTCAGGTCCTCTCAAAGAATTCTGGAAACATAATTATTCCACCAAAAACATCTCCTCAGTTCAACATTTTTAATATTTTGAGGAAGGTTTTACTTCGGAAACAAGATATCTTTTGGTATTTAAATTATTTTGTATAGTCCTTTAGTTCCCCTTTTAAGTTTTCCAAGTGTAGATACTGGTCGTTCAAATCAAGAACACGGGTGTCTTTGGCACAGTTAAGACCCATTGAATCGCGTAGTTGGCGCAGGCAAAGTGCATTGAAGCCCCGACTTACGTAATATGCAACAAAAGTCAAATAAACCACAATAGATGGGCGGCGGGAGGGTCGGAAAGTGCATCGAGATGCGGCAGCTGTTGCCTCTCCAAAGAAGAAGACGGCAAACCGCAAGTTGAATGCAACGAAATCGCGAAACCGATACGATACTCCAGCAAAGTCTGTCGAAGCCACATTGAGTAAGGAGCCGGCCCCAAACCCCACTCAGATGCCCCCATGCAAACGGGTTGAACGGCGAAATATTGGGAAATGTACAGCTCATGACTCTCCTCCTGGCAGCCTCACTCCTTTTGGCCGAAAAATAAAAATAAGCGACGAACAAAAATAAATGCAAATAATATTGTTCACATTCAAGTTGTCAATTGCACTGGTGAGCGGGGGCCTTATCAATGAACCCCTTGGGAACGTAAGAACAGTGGTTCCAAAAATATAAAAATATGTTTTAAAACAGATCTATTATAATCTGTAAATAATAATAAAAAATATTTGTCAATCTAACACCTCTATAGCAACTATTATATCTTTAAATTATAATTCCAAACAAATATTATTATCAAAGATATACATGTTTTTACTTAAACTAAAACCTTTCCTTTAAGGAAGTTCAATTTTTATACCCGTTACTCGTAGAGTAAAAGGGTATACTAGATTCGTCGGAAAGTATGTAACAGGCAGAAGGAAGCGTTTCCGACCCCACAAAGTATATATATTCTTGATCAGGATCACTAGCCGAGTCGATCTAGCCATGTCCGTCTGTCCGTCTGTCCGTCTGTCCGTATGAACGCTGAGATCTCGGAAACTATGAGAGTTACAATACTGGGATTAGGCACGCAGATTCCTGAGATTCCTGCGCAGCGCAAGTTTGTTTCAGCACAGTGCCACGCCCACTCTAACGCCCACAAACCGCCCAAAACTGTGGCTCCTACAGTTTTGATGCTAGAATAAAAATTTTAACTGAAATGTATTGTTCTCATCAATACCTATCGATTGACCCAAAAAAAAGTTTGCCACGCCCACTTTAACGCCCACAAACCGCGAAAACCTGTGACGCCCACAATTTTCATGCTAGATAAAAAATTTTAACTGAAATGTATTGGTCTCGTCGATACCTATCGATTGATCCAAAAAAAAATTTGCCACGCCCACTCTAACGCCCATAACGCTTAAATCTGTATACCGCCGGCAGGTGGCGCATTTTAATCTCGCTTTGCTGCTTGCATATCTCCATATAGCTGAGTAACGGGTATCTGATAGTCGAGGTACTCGACTATAGCGTTCTTCCTTGTTTTTTTACTAACCTTTACTAACCGTTTAGGTTCATTAAATCCAATCACAGCTATTTATCTAATGCTCGAACAAATAAACGCTTGGTGGTCTGGGGAAGTTTTATTTTATTGACCCATAGATTCTACAAACTTATTTACTTTTCCACATCGCTTGAGCAATGCAAGCACTGTAACGATATGATGGGACTTTTCAACTCGCCTTCTGTGCGATCGAAAATGAAGACAACAAACTGGCCAAGTGACGCTTATTGTCACAGGATGCGGCGTCATTAAAGCCGAAATGTGCGAGGAGGGAAGGGGGGGGGGGGGGGGGGGGGGGGGGGGGGGGATTGTAAGGACGACGAGGAGGTCCTGGGGCAGAAACTGCAGCAGCCATTATTGACATTCTTCGATTTTTCTATCTTTGTGTTTGTGTGCCAGGCGCAGAGAATTTCTGAATTGCACTCGACGCATTGTGTTCGTAGCACTACCATGGTCAGTGAGTCTGTATTTAACTCCTTTTCCGCCCTCCTGAGGCTCCGCCGCCGCCTTTACTCCTTCACTCATTTAATGCGAATTTATCGCAGAATGCAATGCGCTTCTTCTTCTGCTTTCATCCGGCTCGAGTCCTGGCCAAAAGGATTAAGAGTGGTCAACAAAGACGACGTAAATGAAAAGGCAAACGGAACGGAATGGAACGGTATCGCCGGGAAGGGAAAGTCCTTTGTTAATGGCGCTAAAGAGTTGGCCGGAAAACAGGACATAATGTTGGGCCAGCCGCTAAAGTCAACTTATGCCAACGCTTCCGCTCCGAATGACATTTCATTAAATGTATATGTACATTTCATTTCATTTGATTTATACACACTTTAAAGCCCCCTGGCTATAAATCAACGTAGGCGTCTGCATTCCCATTCTCTTCCCAAAAAGCCCGCGGCCAAGCCCCTTTTTTTAATTAACCGCCGGCCAAAGGAATTATACAACACAAAAAATCGGAATATATGTGTGTTTTTGTCTGCGATTTCGGCCACAACAACAATATGGTTTTATCTGAGAATTTGTCAGGTGGGGAGAACCGAAAATTGAATTGTTTAATGGGTATTTGCGCGGCAAAATGATTATTAAACAGACACTGCAAATTTGGTTTTATAAAGAATGAATTTAATAAATACCTAACATTTAAAAAAAGATACAAATAAATAGGTGAATTTTAAAGAGTTAAAGGAGGCTTAAATTTTGTAAAGGAGTGATTACATTTTACAAATCCCCAAATGACTCCCATCTTAGTTGCCCATTCAATAATCCCCTTTGTGGACCCAAGGCTTCCCCAAACCAATTAACAACTAATTAAACGCTCAAAGTCACACACTCCCTGCCATTTTCCAGCCCAGATAGAATAGATCCTCGTGCTGCAGCGCAGACTTCTTGGCATTCGGAAATCAATAACCAAAATCCTCACAAATTCTTCGAATCACTCAGAATGGGGAAAATTCCAAGGCAATGATAAGCAGACAGACAATTGCATTCAGACACTCACTCGATTGGGAATTTGGGAATGTGGAGGGGCAGGGCAAAATGGCAAAACAATTTCAATAATTTCAAGTGTCCTTCGTGGCCGACAGAAGTCACTCACAGTCACAAGGATTCGAGAGCGATTTTGGACAATTGTCGCCAAAGTCACGACTACCAAAAGGGCGATAAGAAATTGCCAGCTAAAATAAAATAAAAATCAAATGAAATTGTTCCGGGAAAAAGGGTGGGGGTTAGGGAAAAAGTAATACCAGCTAAGACTGAACTGTAAATTCGATTTACGAATCACTGAAAGTGCAACACGCGTACTGCACAAACAATTTTTTTCGGCTGCCTTGGATGGGCAATGGCCAATGGCCAAAGGCCAAAGCGAAATGCGATTTGATTGAAGTGAAGAAATGTAATTGAATTTGCCGGACATATGTGTTTTGCAGGGGACAGGAAAAGGCGTAGAAAGTGTAGGGGGAGTTCGCAGATAGAGCCAGTTTAATTTGGCAAGTGCAATCGAGTGAAAGTTGAAGCCACTGCGATGGGACTTAAAACACTTGGCCCAAGTTGGCTTCGAAATTAAAGTTCTTGCAGCTAAAGTGGCTATCAAACCACACCACTTAAAGAACTCATGAGAGGGTAGATACTTAGAAAAAATATTGAATATTATTCAAAATAAAAAATATAAAAATGTAAAAAATAGTAAAGACACTAATCATTTCTGCAAGACTTCTTATAACTTAAATACAATATTTTATTTTATGTTAAAAATTCAGATATATCATATTACCCTTCGAAATGGATATACATCTCCTACTTTAAGCAATGTTTTTCAATTTAAATATTTTCCCTTCTCCATTATTATAACTTTATTACATTGTAGGTATATTTCCTTGGTTTTTGATATGAATAAACATTTCCTTCATCTAGCAATGTTTTTTACATTTAAACATTTTCCCATCTCCATGATATGCTTAAATATATTGATCAAAGTTTCGCATTCTACAAGCTGCTTTTAGTTCAACATAAAGGAAGTGTAAACGGAACCCATCGTGGTAAAACTTATAATTTCCTGCCAAAAGTAATAAGTGTTCGCAGGAAACTTAATTCCTGTTCATATCAATAAAGTTAATAAGAAACTTGTATGGCTTTCTAAAGACTCTGGAGACCTCCCACTTAAATCGCGCAACCCAAACTCCGGCATTTCCGCAGTTTTCCCACCCAACTTCGATAAATTTCCCGGCAGCCGCATCGTTAATTTCCACTGTGTTGAAATATTTAGTAAGATTTCAGCGTATTTACAGCATTCGTAGGAACTTTTCAGCAAGCAAACGAAATCACTTTCGGGGCTTCTCCAGCTCCTTTAGACCTCCCCCTCTATAAGGAAATTCACCCACTACCCGCGAATCGTTTCTATAGCGACCTTTGGCAAAGTGCGTGTGCTTCGGCGCATTAAATTGATTGCGATAAAAATTTCTTCAAGATGAGGAGCGGCCAATTTGAGTTTAAGTTTTACCCCACACTTCTTTTGCTTTCCATTTTATATAAATTTTTTTGCTGGAAACTGTAGCAGAGGAAAATGAAATTATTGATAAGAGCCAGGGGAGGAGTTTAAAACTCCTTTAAAAGGCGGCTTAATAAAACTGCAGTCATGTGATGACGATAGCTATCGGTGGCTCAGGAAATGCCAAGGAAGGAAGGAAGTCGGTACGAAAAACTAGTGGAAAACGTAGGTAAGCACACACACGGTCACAATTTAAATATGTATTATGATTATTTACTGCCAGCGCAAGTTAAATAAAAATACAGTGGAAAATAAAAATAAAATGCGCATAAAGAGGGTCTCAGCTCGAGATGATGATAAGCCGGGTTTGGCTGGGGGAAATGGGAGAAAATAGGGGAACTAGGGGATCTAGGGGAGTGCATAAGCAGGCAAATTGCGCACGCAAGCCCCTCAATTTCCTCCCGTAGATTCGAACGCCTGTTCCCCGGATCCCCGGTTCCAAAGACCCCACCTCCTTTTCCTCCTTCACCAAGATTAGCCTTTGGAGATATGGTATGCTAAGGTGCCGCTCCATTCTGCTCCACGTTTCGTTTCACTTCAGGCTGCTTTCAATAGGCGTCCGAAGAAAGTGCAGCGAAGGCTAAGAGCATTCGCTGCGAACGTGTTTCCAGATTGCACTTGTGCAAATCGGGCAAAATTGGGAAGGGACACTTTTTCTTCGGAAAGAAATTCATATAACAAATGGCGCATATTGAAATCATTTAGTAAAAAAACCAATTCGTTTAAGAATACCCATCATTCTAATCAAAATCAATTTAACTGTGAGCTTGTATTGAATGAAATCTTTGAGTTTGGCACTTCTAATATTGTTTCTCATACAAAATTCATCACAATTTCATTTGATTTAAAAATAATTTAAATAAAAAGTAAAAGCTATTAAAAAACGTAGAGAAAGAGCAGACAGAATAGGCAATTTTAATATTTTTAATATAATCCAGGTGCCACAAAATGTATTGACTTTTGACTTCACTTTTAAATGTCATTTTAGGTGTTAAAAAGTATGCAACAATAAAGCCTATCCTTTATTCACTGCATACTTTTATACACCTGAAATGGCACTTAAACTAAAATTGGTTTTAAAATCCAAGCGATTTGTGTGGCAGCCCCAAAAAAATCCATTTGCTCTTTCAATGTTCTTGATAGAAGGAATACATGAACAAAAATGTAAATTAGAATATGGTTTGTTTCAATAAATAAGATCGAATTATAAAATTATATATACTTCGAATATATGTATAATCAAAAAAAGCCTTGGTTAGTTAGTGCTATTAACTTCAGATTTTTAACGAACTCTAAAGTATTTTTTATAAATGTCATACTAAAACAAATATTATTTTAAAGCATTCAAAAATTAAACCAATTTTTTTGACATGATGTTGTAACCTTTCGAATAAGTCAGTGGGAAATAAGTGAATAAAGATCAAGGCTCTTCCTAATTTCTGTGGGACAACCTTTTCCACCTATATTTCTCAATCCCTATCCCATTAATTTCTCTCTCTGTATTAAGCGCTTTGTAGTGCATTTGCCATTGGCACACAATTGGGTGAATTCTGTTTTTTTTTTTGCCCAGGCTGTCGGGTCGCAACAGCATCTTAGCCTTAGCTACGCCTTAAGTTATGCTGCGCAAGTATCGCCTTCCGCCCCGACCTCCAACTTTAGCCACTTTTGCCAGCCAACTACCAACATTGAACATCCAACATCCAACATGCAACGCCGCTCTAAGCTGTTTTCATTTTTATCCTGCGCGCTGCGATGCGAATGTTTAGATTGCGAGAAATTGCGAGTTGCGTCAAAATATTTACACCGACTGACACGGAATGCAAGCTAATATTATGGGGTGTTAAAACTAAATTCCCTCCTAAACAGCGATATCAAATTGGCTGCGACGTGTTGCCAAGGATCAAAAGCACAAAATGTGTAAAATTAATTAGAAATATCAATATGCGTTCGGAGTTTGTTTCATGCCCGGCTGCATAAATGGGCGTATTGGAAAATATTTGCCCAGGTCGCAGCATTTTCAAAACTCACTAATTGGCTGGCCGGTAATCACTGAGCACAAAGTATGCCCCTAAACGTATACGAAACGTTGTGCAAAAATCATATAATTAATAACCAGCCATTTGTTTTGCTGGCTGACTTTCTCACCCATCCCAAATAATTTAGGTTTAAATTCAATTTTGTACAGAACGGCAGCTGCAATTTGCATTGTTTGCATAATAGTCAAAGATTCGTTTGTTTTACAAATTTACAGATATAAAATCAATACAAATACCGTGTTGGTTGAACGTCATCAAGCCCACTCACCTGCAATGAAAGAGAAAAATGGCTGGTCAGAAATGTTGAATATGGCCAAAGTGTTAAGCTTTAATGCGAGAATATTTCTGAAACGCCAAACAAATGACAATGAAAAAATATTATGAAATATGCTGAGAGCGTGAGCTGTTTTCATATCGATGATAAATCGTGACAGCCATTGAAATAAAAACGAGAATACATTGACAAATGAAACATGATTGCTTCGTATTTATTTTCCGTTTTATAAAAGACAATTTGATGGGCTTACACTCGAAAATTAATTGTTTAACAATTAAAAAGAGAGAAATGGAACCAAGTAATGGTCCACCGGATATTCCCCCTTGAAAACATCAATCACAAACATGCATTTTCAAGTTATATCAACCATTGTCTCCCAGTTTTTTGCCAAATCGCTGATAATATATTTTCAGCTTGCCGCAAGAGCTATTCAGAATATCTTCTGTTTAAAAAAATCAGAGTAATACATGAATATATATTACCAAATATATTTTGCTTCTTTTTTACTGCAATGCATTTTTCAATTTGTTTTTTTTCCTTTGCATACAATTTATTTCGATATTTTATCCCGTTTGGATTCTACTTTTTTTTACCAGGAGCGAGACTCATAAGTTTACGTTCGATTTTGGCGTTTGTTGTAAAACGAAATTGATATTTTATGGCCAAGCTCATCTGGCTGAAAGGGGAAAACGGGGAAAAGGGTGAAAATGGCATGAAGCATACGATTTTCAAAGTTTATGGCGCGTGTATCTGTTAGATACGTTCCCCTGTACTTTTGCTGTGTTATTTACATGTATTCTTTGTGCGGAGATTTGCTAGTTTTTTGTATGGTTATTTATGCACGGGGCATTGTTTAAGCCGCATGCGAAAAGCGCACCAAACTCAATCGACACATGGCCAACTGCAAAAATGCCCGTTTAGATGCTGCAGCTTTGATTTAAAGCCCGTTGCAGTTTGTAAATGGATTAGCCTTTTGAAGCTGTTTTTTATAAAAAGTTTTGCCATTTTGTAATTAGTAAAAAGAACTATAGAAATGTGGGGAAAAAAGGCTTAAAACAAATATTTATTCTATCATATAGTAGTATAACTTTATATTAAATTTATAACAAACAAATATTTATGAGTATTTCTATGCAAAAAAAAACATGTTTGTTTATTTTTGTTTAGGTATTATTTTTAATATCATTGAAACGTTACTCATTCACACAAATATTTGTGACTTTGATAAAAAACTATCTAAACTTTTTACAGGTATTCAAAACAAAAGGCTTTTGAACTTGGCTGGTGTTTTTGCCAATTTCACACTTTGACTAATTTGTGTTTTTATGTTAAATTGCCTACTAGATGGCCACTGGTTACCCTTGAGATAGCTACTAATCTTAACAAAAAATCTGGAAATCTTCTCCAGAAGTCTCGAAGACAGAACACGTGCCATTTTTCAGGCCCCAGACTCATTTGATTAGCATGTGACAGGAGCAAGGTAGGCAGTGTACTTGTACATGATAATCAACTTCAAATTGTATCTTTTTCTTAAGAGAAAGATGTATTTATGAGGCCCATAAATAAAATGGCACGACAAGAAGAAAAAGGCAGGCGAGCGAATGCCTTCTGGCCAATGAGAAATGTGAAAACGTGTTGGGCATAAAATTTATCAAAATTCAAATTTTCTGTAGCTCACGTAGGAGAGCCTCCTAAAAAAATAAATGGACTGAGGCAGGTATAAAAATGCGAGTGGGGTATTCAAACAAAATTTGATATTTTCATTAAATGATATTTGGCTGCTGCGATGACATAGTCACATCGCACATCCGTTCCCATCATTTTTTTGCTGTGCTAAAACTGCAGTCGAGCGTAAATCCGAGGTTCTCTATCTCTGTGGCTACGTGGAAAAAATCAAAAAAATATCTATACATTTACGATTCCAACCCGGACACCGAAATGTAAACAAACAAATGGACTGTGCAAGCAAATGAAATATTGAAACTAAACAAGCTGGAACAGGTGTCAACGTCATCGTTTGGAGGTTTCATTTGACGAGTCTTCTCTTTTTCACCGATTTTACGAGTATTATTTGCAATTCATTTACGTTTACCTTTTTGTTTACCCGGGCCTCTCTTCAGATTCTTTTTTTTTCCTCTTTTCATTTGTTATTTTTTCATTTTGCAGGTGTCCAGACCAATTCGGAACCCAGAAATCAATCAACATTCGAAACGCTCACTTATTTATCAATTGTTGTCGGCGGTTTGGCTCTTTTGTTTTCCCCGGTTCTTTTGTGCCGTGAACTTGACACTTGCCACTTGGCCAACAAACTGGGCACTGCCGTTAGGACCCCTTGACCAAAATAGGCACAAATGGTACTCGAAACGTTTCTAATTCCATGCTAATGACAGGGCCAACGCCAAACGGAAGTCGTGATTTGGGAAAGCTCAAATTGTAGCTTATGGCCGGAGAAAATGTTTCGGTTCGAGTGAGATGGGAACATAGATAATTATGGCTAATTGGGTAAATGGCTCGTCGAACCCGTCAACAAATCAACTACGCGTGGACAATTTGAGTTAATTAGGTGCGGGGTGAAATGAAAGTTTACTTGCTAATTTATAGGCACATGTATTTACACAAAATGGCAGACAAATTGTCGCTTGAAAGCTTAATTCGTTTTCATTTTTTGTTTAAGTAGATTAAATGCCGTTGGGGATAGGATTCATTTTTAAAGAGAACTTGCTTAATATCGTTTAGAATATAATTATTATTATAATAATAAATCCTTATACATTTTTCTAGTTTAATATACTAGCTTAAAAAACCTGGAAATGCATTAAATAAATTGGAATACAATATTTGCCTAAGGATTTAAGTAATAATGACTTTAAAGTCTTACTTTGCATTCGTAATTTCAGCTTTTAATCGATTTAAAAATCCCAACAATATTCAAATGATCGATCTATAGCAACATTTTTCATTTTAGGTAATATCAGCAATTTGTGAAATCAGGTCAGCAATCAAAGGTTTCCATAACACTCAAGACAGTCGTTAGAACCCCGAGCCGCGGCGTTTATATCTTTGCATTCATAAGCGCCAACTGAGGAGGCAAAAAGTGAGCGAGATTCAGATACGACTTCAAGGTGTGTCACAGCCAATATTTTCTGTACTTTGTACTTTTCAGCTGGCTCCAATGAGCAGCAGCCAGAAATGTGACAGATATGAACACTCCGCGTCGGCGTTTAAATAATTGCGCTGTCAAAATGCGTTAGGCGTTTATTTAAACCTACGTAGTAGTACGTACTCCTCCACCAAACTCCTCCATTTCGATTTCGCCATCTCGCTGCGCACAATATTTAATTATAGGCTACATTTAACACAAACTCCCCCTGTTGCTATTATTTGCTATGCATAATGAACTTACGCATGCAAAATTAATAAAATTTACCATGCAACACGAACGCAGAATATTGTATTTCGCATGATAGCATTTTATATTTCGATGAGATGACAACAAAAAAAAATTGGTGTGCGTGTGAAAAAATTATTTTAAATGCAATTTTCATAATTCGGATCCTAACTATACGATTGTGTTGACAACTTAATTATGCATTGATATGCGGTTTTTATGTTTACTGAGACGTGCTATTTTTTTATGTCATTTGAAAATTGCGTGTGAGATTAAATTTAATCTTTGATTAGGCGAAATTCCGGTAATTAGTGTGCTTCGCTATTCAAAAAATTCCAGTATGAATAATAAAGATAAAAATTTATTTGGAAGTATACCACATATCCATATTTCTTTTAGTATTTACCATAACCATAATAAAATATGGAGGACTATATCTAAAAACGGCATGCATTTAAAATATAAATGTCAGACTGCAAATTGTCTAGATCGATGTAAGATCAATGCAAATCAGAGGTTGAATATTATTAAGACCTTTTCCAGGAAGTCATGTTCCCCAGTTGCAGCTCCCATTCAGACCATCACGCATAGCTATCTTGTGCAGGTAATACCTGAATGACGACGCCTCGTTGGGCTAGGTACCACAAAATTCCCAGGTTCCATGGTTTGGACACATCCTTGAAGCTTACATTTCTCGGCTGTCAACTGTTTAACTTGGCTTAACCCCTACCCCCTCTCCAGCTCCACGGTCTCCCTTTGGTTTTTTGCATATTTGACTTTGACACTTTGCAGTTGCAGTTGCAGTTGGCTGTTGCTATTGTTGCTCTCGCTGCTGTTAACATGTCCAACTGTTTGTTGTTGGCTCTGGTCTATATGTCGGTCTACTATATATGTCCGTCTGTCTGTCGGTCTTGCAACTCGACTGTAGCTCCCTGAGTCCAGCGACAATGAGCTGGGGCATTCCTCTTGAACACGCAACGTGCAATTGTCAGTGTCAAGCGTTGTGGCAACTGCAAAAATATATATACATATATATATGCATACAGCAAATATATATATATCTGTGGACCCAAGTCTACAGATGGGAGATATATGGGCAGTGCATGAGTAGGCAGCAATGTTGGTGCCACTGCCGTTTGCCACATGCTACAAGTACCTTGGTGGCATATGCCATACATAAAGATTTATATTAAAAACACTTGATCCTTAACTTTTTCTGTAATATTATTACATTATTTTAAATGAATTTTTCCTAGAGTATTCCCACTTCGTTGCTATGTTTTTCTTGCCATAAATTTGACAACTTTTTTAGTGCCACCATCAGTCAGTTCAGAGATAAACCCAACAAATTGAGTGATGGTTTTCAGACCGAATGATATGTTTTCCTTTTTTTCTTATGGCCCCGAACAATTGCATCTTGCTCTCGACCTTTGAAAACATTCACATAGAGTTGGCAATTCAATTTAAAGACCACATGACTAGTTCATGGCCAACGCAAATGGTCGGTGGAATCCCGTTTTCCCAGACTAATATGCCGTTTAACAAGCAAAGCTCTTCAAATGGCTAGAGGGCATTGAAAAATCGTTGTACACGCGTTTACTGGCCATGTTTGACAACTGCCGAAAATGCAATTAACATTTGTGCCCGGTAGTTGTCAACAGTTTCGCAGACAAACACATTCTCATGCGAAAACACGCCTCGAGTCAAGGGCGTTGCTTGGGAAATTAATTGGGGATCGTTAAAAGCATAAGCTAGGTATATCATTATACCTTTTCAAAAACCTTGACTCTTGAACTTTAAAAATTGTGTGTTAATCGACATTTGTTACTGATTTTATTAGTAATATTTATCAAATCAAAATATACTAAAACCATCAGAAATGAAAGTCTATTAATGGCACTAAATTTAAGTATATTTTTCACATTTTTATCAACAATAGTTTGTTTTTAAAATCAGATTGCACCTTTACAAGACCAAATGTTAAATTAATAAATTAGTCATTAAATTAAAGTCATTTTAAAATCAATTAAACGGGGGAATGTAGAAACTCCTGATACATAATATTAAAAAATATATAATAACATGAATTATAATGTATCTTTAATCTCTTTTCTAGACAGTTAAAATACATTTTATTTTTATGTTGCTTTCTAAATTTGTTTTGATAACAACTTGCAACATTTTTTAACAACTCACTTTGTTTAGGGGGTATAATGGCGAACCCCTTGCCACTTAATTGAGACTCCGCCACTGCCGCGGGCGGAGGTTGTCATGCACAAACAGTTCCAGAGACAATTGCACCGTTAGAACTGCACACAAATGAATGCCCTTTGGCACCTGTCGACATCAACCTGGTTTGTCGAAAATTTTGCATAGTTTAGTCGCTCTCTGCGAAATTAGCCAATGGCCTGGGTCTGTCTCGAAGCACGGAATTCGGCATTTTGTGGATTGGGATTGGGATTTGGATTGCACTGGGCTGGGCCGAGGCTACAAATTTACCTGCATTATTTGCACGTAGAAACGCCCCCCCATCAGTACCCCCCAGTGAAAAGGGGCCGACCTGGCCGACATTAATGCATAATTTTGCCAAACTATTTTGAGGTTTGTTTGCCTGGCAGGCAAACCGCATGCAGCAGCAGCATCAGTAGCTTCCCCCTTTCACCCACTCGCTCTCAACCAGGCCAATTTATTTGTCATGTCAATATTAACGTCGTCTATCCAGAGACGGCACGAATTTCCATATTGAGAAAAATCAGGCCTTACGAAAATCTTATAAGAAATTAAAAAAAAGTTTATTTACTGCGTTTCCAAAACCGCGTACTACGAATAAGTATATTACTTTTAAATTCGACATATAGCAAAAACATTTTATATATTTTAAATATAAAATATAATTATAATTATAAAATATACACATATATTTATTTTCACTATCTTAACAATTTTTTAAGATGCTTTATAAGAAATAAAATAAAAATCTGTTTAGTGCGTTTCAAAAACCTCTAGTACGAATAAGTATATTACTTTTAAATTCGGCATATATATATATATATTTTAAATATAAAATATAATTATAATTATAAAATATATAAATAAATATATTTTCACTATCTTAACAATTTTCTAAGATTCTTTAAAGGTTTGAACCTAACCTATCCATCTATTTATTATAATTTATAGAAACCAAATTCCTTGGGCATAACAAATAAATCCCCAATAATACTAATAATCCGACCAATATTAAGTGATTATTTATTTTAAGGAGCTACCATCGATTTTTTACAAATACACTTATTAAATTAAATCGAATTTCTTCCAGTGCATAGACGTTTAGAGAACATGTGGAAGTTGTAACCTGCTGCTTGAAGGCGAAACATAATTTACTGTGCCTTCGGTTAAATTTCGTTTTGGGATGCGGTTTTTGTTGCTGCTGTCAACTTGCCGAGCTGCCAAATATTTGCCAAAATCCAGGCAACCAACTACTCAGCAATTGTGAATTTAATTAGATTTCATCGGTCAGGGGGGCAATGCAGAACAGAGGTGAAATTGTTGACTAATGCAATAAAACGGCAGCAATTCCAGAGAGTGTCAGATTAATATACTCGTGATAAACAGTTGCCGAAAGACAGATGTTAATTCTGTGATTGAGTTTCCCACTCATACTCATTCGTAGAATCGATTTGTTTACGTTTTCGAATTGCCAATCTGCATTAGTTTACTACGTACCCCACCCTGTCCCATATTCAATTAGCCAGAACAAATGCGGCGCAGCTAGGCCTCAAATTATAGTCTTATGATTTCCTGTCACTCTTAATGAATGTCTCTAACTGAACTACATATGTATGCCCCATTCATGAGAGCAGCTAAAAATGGCTTGAGCAAACAAGTAATAACCATAACAACGAACTGATTTGTTGGTCAATGAAGCGTGGCTAATTGCCAGCACTTGAGCACTTTAAAGTGAAAACTTGTCGACTGCTAATGAAGTCATAAACAAGATTGCAGACTATGCAAATCGCACGTCGAAAGGTCTTTTTCCTATTCCCGATACCCATGTTGGACCTGACATAACAATGGCCAGAAGGCGCCTTTTGGCCAGGCTAAAAACCGCTTCAAAGGCGCAGCCTGTTGCCATTTTCAACTTTTTACTTCTTACGATTTTTCAACGCCTTTGGCCCAAGATTTATGGTCGCACAATGCGTGACCAACTGGCGGGGGAAAAAAATGGGAGTGCTGGTTGCTCTTAGGCGGGGCACACTGTGGGGCGATTGGGGCACGCACCTTTCTTCCTTGTTAATTTCATGCGAAATAAGAGTTGTCGTGTTGGAAAAATGTGTTCAATCAATATTTTTATTGCGTGCAATTCATTTTCACTGCAACCGAAGACGAAGAAAGAAATGCAGATTCATATAAGCGAATTAAATTAATCAGGCTTCAAGGAAGGCAATTGGAAGGCGATCATTTTACAGACATTCTTTTTACTAAAGTTAGTATTGTTAAGAGTCTCTACTTAAAAAGAATCGTATAAGTTTAAAAAAGAAGTTAAATTTGTTTCAAACATTGGCTATTAAAATTTAACCAAAAAATTATTTATTTTTGTAGAAGGTATTTAACATTTTATTTTAAGACATTCTCTGAAAATAGAACCAAATTAAAAACATGTAACTATTTTTTTAAGATAAATACCAATAATTTTCCAAGCTTACTTTTTGATATATTGCTATGTTCTTAAAAATCAGCTTTCCTTTTTAGAAATTTAATCAAAACTTTTGAAATTGTCTTAATCATTCTTTGGGCAACCAGCCAAATTAAAGAGAAAACAACATTCCGGCCAATCCCCTAGAATTTCTAATTACTCAGTACCCGTAATTCAGTATTCCTCGAATTGTAAAATGTGTCACACCATTCGCGCAAAGAATAGAATTGCGTGGGTGTCCGCCTGGATTTTGTCAAATCTCCGGCGAATATTTTATGCTAAAGAGGCAAAAACCGAAACCGCAAAATGCAGCTGCAGTTTCAGATGCAGATGCAGATGGATGTGGAATGAAAATGGAAATGGAAATGGCCATGCAACCGGAGGCGGTGGCATATGTGGGTGGCTTGACTGTGCGCCAGCGTCATCATATCATCGTCATCATCAACAGCATTGTAATCTGCGGCACGATCATCATCCTCATTGAGATTTATGTTTGTTTTTATGCTGCTGCCTGACATTTCCGCTGAGCTTCTTCAATCAAAAGACGAAGAAGCGAAACCTAAAAAAAAAATAAAATAAAATCTGCACGTAGCACAAAAAAAAAATAAAAATAAAAATAAAAAACCCCATCTGTCGTATCTGGACAGAGTGACAATGTGAACCAAAGTGGCAAACAATAAAAAGCAAGTCAGGGCGATAAATGATAAGGCACGTCGACTTTGCTGATTGCAGTTCGAGTTGGACTTGCAGTTTCTGCTCAAGTTGAAGTTGCAGTCAGTCGGGCTTAATGAATGGGACTCTGCCCCACTTGGTTTTCGAGTGGCCAGGATTGCAGGGAAATGACGTGCTGCAGCCATTGTCCATCTTGAGCTGATTGAGTGGACGGCTATCTATTGAGCCGGGCTCTTTGAAGGACTCTACGGACGAGGAAAATCATTCACGTGCAATTAATTAAGCCATTTGGTTCTGTTCAGGTGGGATCGAGCAGCTAAATAGCCCAATAACAAAGTCCAAGTGTAATTAACTTGGAGGAATAGAAAATAAAAGGGCTTAAGGGCTTAAGGGTTTATTAAACAAGGGCTAAAACTAAGTACCAAATCAACGTAAGGGTGTTTCAGTTCATTATGAATTATAAAGTTTTTAACCAAGTTAACCTTAAGGTGTTTCACAAAAATGCTCTACATTATTATACATTATAAACTACAACGTTTTCAACCTTTATCCACAAATTCGCCTAGATTTTGTTCTTTTAAAAAGTCACCGCCCTTTTCCCTGTCTTTTGTTTTATCTGATCTTCGTGCTACCGTCCAAAGTCGTCTACGCTTATATTTTATTCTTCCTAGTTATTATTAAACGTATTTTGATTGCCGGTTAGCTGAGCTACCTAAAAGTTACTTCCTCGCTAGAGAGTCCTATATAATTAATGTGAATTTCGCCCACGAAGTTTGGCAATATTTTTGCCCTCTGGCGTACCAGCATAAAAAAAAACAACCAAAACTGCTGTTGACTGAAGTTCGCCGACCATCGAGAGGCCCTCTAACAAGCCCAGCGAACAACCGAAACAAAATAACCGCAAGCCATAATAAATGAAATCAAATAATTTGTTTACTTTTGTCAAGAAATTTGTTGTGGCCACACAGAAAACACCACAGGGTATTCAAGGATAGTATTCGAATTAGATATGATGTGCTATACAACTCAAATAAAGATTATATTCTTATAACCATTAAATAATTATTTTATAAGATCTTTAAAAAAATTTACATTTTATAAAATGTAACGGAGTACAAGTTTATTTAAAAAACATTTAAATGCAATAATATCATATGTCGAGAAAATCCAGACTTTTTTTGGTCCAACGCTTAACGCTACAAAATCTAATAAGATTTTAACTATAGATTCCTAATCCAAACTTGGAATCTTTCCAACACGAAACAGTTTTAAGAAAGTCGTGGTTGAAGTACTAAATTTTATTACAATTTAATAAGAAAATAAAATAAAATATCATGAAATTATTTTCCAGATAGAAACTATGACAAATATTATAATGCGATACTCGTGAAAACAGATTCTATCGTTTGATCTCTAAATTTTGTAATTGGAGTTCAGGAGGTTTGTAGTGCCTTATATGCCGTTTATAAGTCCTCTATTTACAGGGTACATCCGATTTTGGTTCACACACTGCCCAGAGCCAAGGCGATACAATCGAAGTCGTGCTAATTTGTAGCGCCCATTTCCGTTCTTTATGTGTCGGCGGGTCCTCCGCGGATCCTTTGGTGGGACTTTTTTTTTATTATCCCGCAACCTCCGATTCGCGGTGTGCGGTCCACGAAAGTTTTTCTTTATTGATGCCCCACAATTAGCACGCCGCAAAGCCAACCGATGTCCGTCGTAAACAAAGCTTAACGCCCTTTAACCAGACCAGACGAATACTTGGTAAACAAAGTACACAAACCGCAAATAAACCAGCGACCTTGACTGCAGACCAATCATGGGTGCGATGAGGTGACCAGCCATGTGGATGACCACCAACTGCAGCCAAACTGAGTCACCTCTGGAGTACCGAACCGGTTTAACACATTCAACATTTGGTCGGGACGGCAAAAGGTTCTTTGAACCTTCCGTTCTGAATTCGTTGATGGATTTATTTTGTGTTTAATGCGGCCGATTGTCGAGTAACGCGTGCCGTTTTCTCGAAATTTATTTCAAGGGAAGCCCGCCAGTTAACAGAACTAATGGGCTGCGGTAATGATGAGATATTAAAAGAATGTTGGGGGTAGTATCTCGGCGATATCTAAATGAAATATGGCACGGTCTTCATAAAGAAGATCTTCTAATAGAGTTTTATAGAATGCCAGAGCGATATGTCAAAGAAGTTTAGAATTAGGGTTTCAGAGAATGATGGTTTTATCTGTATTTCGGAAAATTAATTTTAAAAGCAGTACAAAATGAAAGAAAATCTTTTAACAATCTTCAAAAGCTTCTTTAAATTTAAAAGCTTTGCTTACTCGAAAATATTATGTTTGCTTCCATTCAATTTGCCTGTTAATTTGCTCTATAATTTATGATAAAAACTCTTAATACCTTTTTGAACTATTGTTGAAGCACCAAAGTGTTAATGCTGTAATAATGAAAAATGGATTACTTTCCAATTAATATGAAAATATTTCCAAAATAGAAACTATAAGGAAAGACAAACGATTTGGAGCTAGCATAAAATCTGCATTAGCCACCCACTAATTGAGGTCTAGGGTCTCTCCGCCTAATTGGCAACTGAAATTTATGGCAGCGAAAAACACTTTCCACACCTTTGGGCCACCACACTGCCGGCAATAATTGGGAACAATCGGGCTTCGAGCAATGTTTGCCGTGTGCAAATTGGACAAATGTGTTGCGGAAGTTGTTAGAGAATCAAGAAGGGGGAGGGGGGCTAGATGCGAGACACAGAATTCCATTTGCCATTCCATTGAGTAGCAAATCGGAAACAGACAAAACCAACATGACACGGCCGTGTTTCGACCAAGTTTCGCCTTTGGCATTAATGGGTAACTAACTTGACAGTGCGCTTCGACGATTAGCAAGAGGTTTTTCTGCTTTGTCTGCTCTGATGGTATTTTAAATTTCTCTTTGTATAGGATGGAAATGGAGAAGGAAGACATGAACAATGATCGATTAAAAAAATGTAGTCGGACATTTAAGTATCAGAAACTTTTAGGGAACACCGTTATAAGTTGTTGCAAATGGTTGGCACTCAAGAAAAAATATATTTTGTAGATAAACTTAAGTTTTGAAGGAATTTTTATTGGTAGCCCTATGTTTTGATTCATGCTGATCCATAGAATTTATAGTCGTGTTAGATATTATCCTCTATGATGGTATAAAACGGTAAAACTATCATCAAATTTAATATATCCTAGCTTGAATCCAATAGTTGCATATCAAATAATGTCATATTAATGGTTTGTATTTAGTATTAAGATTTTGTAATGATTATAAGGATGTGTATTTTTACTCTGCCATTTTTTTATCCGTCTAAGAAAGTCCTAACTACTTTTAAAAATTCTTTAATCGTTTAAAAACCCCTCTTATTTTTTTAAAAACTCACTCACACATAGTTCCATAAAGAATGTGTAAAAAGCTTTAAATAAACTGAGTTTTAGAAGAAGAAATTTAGATTCTCGGATTTCTTAGCACATGGTTATTGTGAACACTAACATCTTTTGGGATTAATTCCAATTTCTCGGTAATTTCAGTTTGGTATGCCGTATCACACTTGTTTGTTGTTATATTTTTTTAGAAGGCTCAATTAATCCAATTCCTGAGCCCGTTTGGAACACATGACGCACACGATGACTCACCAACTCCGCCACTTTGCAACTTCATTGGCCCCGCGGGCCAAAGTCCATGGGCCAAGCCGTTCCGAAGTTGCAACAGCCGTTTGTCTCGTGGCTGCGGCTTCAACATTTATCCGGCTAGACAAAAAGCCTAATTCTGTCTGGCCAACCAGCTGTCAGCTGTGCCGTGTTCATATCCACAATGCCTTCCCACTAAACGGAGATGGATCCGGGCTAACGAAAATTAAATTTAATACTTGCCAGCCAAACCGCCCAAATCTTGTTAAATTAATAAACTTCCCAGTCAGTATGACAGTCGGTTGCAGTCGGGCAAGTCGGGCTCGATTTAACGCTCAATTTGGCGGCTTAGGCTTAGATTTAAGCCCGGGTCTTAGCCTTCCACGGATGATGATGAATCGCCAGCGGTGGCCGAAGCTCATCGCAGTGTCAGTGATAAATAAAAGCTCATTAGTTGGCCCAAACTTTTGGCTCCCAGCCAACCCAACAACCCCCTTCCCCCCAAAAAAACGGGCAATCGGACAATCTTGACAGATAGCCAGCCATTGACTTTTTGGTTTCCCAGAAAGCCCAGCGGGTAACTCTATAAAATCACGTTAACTGCACACGAAATCTGGCCAAAAAACCACCCAAGAGCTCTTAGTGTCGCGGGGGGATTAGTTCAACGAAATTTAATAAGCCACCGTGCTAACAAAGGTCAATAGCAATAATTATGTAATTTGTAGTTAGAATGGGCATTTTATTGTCAACCTCTGAAGAGCCAACGCCATCAAAGCCATTCACATTGACAATAAGAGGCAATAGAATGACAATAAACTTGGCCAACAATGCAGAGAAATGGGAATGAAAAGGTAATTTTATGTATGGAGAGTACGTTGAGAGTGGAATTGGAAGCAGTGGCTGGGGATTACTATTTAAAGAGGGGATTACGTTATATTTATAGCTTACTTTAAAATTGATTGGAGTAGTTAAAATAATAATAACACTCAAAGATCCAACAAATAAGTTAGAAAGTTAATTTAGATATAATTTCTTAATAATTTATGAGTTTTTTTTCTTAACAAAAGGGTTTTAAGGATAAATTCTTCCACAATAGGCCCACACTTACACATTTCCTTCCTCAGATTTTCCGCTTATAATTAATATCCATGAAATCCCCATTGACCTATTGACTTCTATTCCTTTTCTTACATATTACTACCTTTTTCGAACCACCTTCATTCACACCGATTGCAGCAGAACCCCCGTGGCTAATACTACGCCACTGAACCGGCGCAGCTGTGCCCCGATTTTGGCCGGAATAGATGGGCACGTAGCCGAAGTTTTGCCGCACACGCCTAGCCACAAAAGGCCAAAAATTACCTACATGTGGGATATATGTGTGTAGGTGAAAAGGTGAGCCGACAGGAGGCATATATAGAGTGATGGGGGAAAAAGGTTCACCAACAGGGAGGGAAAGTCATAAAAATGACGTGGCTAACAGGACACAGATGGGGGGGCGGAGATCGAGGACGATAGGCTAACAAGGGGCGTGGCAATCGCGCCTGCCATAGGTTTTCCCCTCTTTTTTTCCATTTTCCTTCACCTTTTGACAGTTGTGTCATGATAATTAGTTTTGGCCTGCTATACGTCTATTCCAAACTGACGGGGGTGTCATGCCTTCTTTTTTATGACTCCTCGCTTTGTTTATGTTGATTTGATGTTAATTTAACGTAAAATTGATAAATATCTCGAAAATAAGGGAAGCCATGGGGGAATGGGTCAAACATTTTCATTTACCTCTTCAATTTCGTATTTTTTTTGGCTGCTGTTGTGTTAGCTACTTGAGGTTACTTGACCTGCATACGTCGATGGCACGAAATGGTTTTCGTTTCTCTTGTTTTTTTTTTAGTTACGTTATTTCTTCTTTTTTATTTTTTCGAGTTTAATTGGAGCAAGGCAAAAAAGAATACGACACTTGAACGAAATTTTTAATTGATATAATCTATTGCGGAATTCGCGCACAAATATGTACATATGTACCATATGCACATTTAAGGCAATCAACGCTCGCAATTAAACAACTGAAATTTTCTTTTCTCAAGCTTGCTAAATCATCGACAAAATTTGCATGATATCAGCATGTACACTGGCAGAAAACTGGAGTTCAGGCACTTTATCTTTTGGTTTTTCTTATGGGCACTTGGCACTCTTAATTAGACAATCAGATGCTTTTAATTAGCAATCAATTTTATCTGTTCGTTTTTATTTAAATCCCGCGTAAACTCTTGGCTTTTAGAGGCAACTGAAAAACTCGCGACACTTTCGAGCGATGAAAAACCCAACTCACTTCAGCAACAGTTGGTTGTCTACTGACTCGAACTCGTAACCGGCAAAATATCTTCGATCGTACCATCGATTCTTCGGCTAACTTCGGCTTGGACTTCGGTTCCAGCGTTTTGATTGTTTTGGGTAGTATCATATCATCTGTTTTTGCCTTTGTTTTGTTTGTTCATTGATCGCACAGCTGTGAGTACAGACAGGTTTTAAATGTTGCCAGACTCAAACTGAGATCGCTGGGAAATGTTGCTGGAAATGTTTATAGACAGTGCTGACACTTCAGCGGGATTTTTCGGTATTCAGAAATTATATCATGAACGATTATTTTGTTATCCATCTATGTCATTTTTGGCATTAAGCTATTATTATATTTAAAACTCTTTATTATTATATGTTGCAATATCTTAAAGTCTTTAATTTAATATTTATTTAATATAAAATACTTAATATGACTTATTGAGGTGGTTGGGTTGAAACCAACGCAACAAATTATAATCGCTATCTATGCGTTTTTGTAAAATATTAAGCTTTATTGTAACATTTTGTCACATTACACTTTTTAAACATTATAACCTTAAACTTTAAACATTTTTCTGAACATTTTGAGTCCAAACCATCTCATATTGTTGCTGAGAAATGGTACTAGCTGGGTTGTATTTGTTGTTGTTGCCATCCCCAGACATAAACACATTTCAGTTCTGTTCTTCAATTTTGATTTCTGTTTTTTTTGACAGTTGTGGGGGTGTGTGGAAAAGGGACGGCACTCGACTGTCTGCTATATCGTTCTGGGAGCAATGAGTAAACAAATTTTAAATGGAATTTTCAATAAGTCATCAAAGAGGTACGCAGGCCGTATATCCCGCAGCATCTCATTGCCTTTGTCTTGATGGATCACCTCTTGTTTTTGTTCTCCTGAATGGGCTCGTAAACGCCGACTGTCCCACATGCCATATTCCCGAAGATGATCCCAGCGATCTCGAGCGTAATTCATTCAATGAACATCGACACTTTGACGAGTTCAATAGTTTCATAAATTTTTTATTGCAAAAACGTGAAGACAATGGCCAGGGAACAGAACTCACTGCCAAAATGCAGAAGTAGGCCAAGCTGTGCATTTTGTTCTTCTCAGTTGTGATTTACATGGCTCAGAGAACTCGCGAGTCAACTGGCAATTAAAGAAACCACAACCACTACCGAATGAATGGCAAAAGTGGCAATCGATAAATCTATATGATGATCACGAACTGTTCGCATCGCCAAATATAAGAGCTTTTGGAAAATGGGGTGTTTCGGTATCAGAAATACTCTTCTGAAAATAATTTTTATATTTTTTTAAGCTTGTGTATTAAGGATGTTACATTTTTTTTAAGCTAATATTATTTCATTAGTATTATATGCTATAGAGAAAAATAACTTTCCATTCTTTTAATTTACTGACTAATAACTCATTTAACCAGTACCATAGCATATAATTTATATTTATATTATCTTGAATTGTTTGTTTCTCTTGAAACTAAAGAGCCCACCTCATCTCTGAGTTTTATTCTTTGATCTCAAGACCATGTCGCAATTGCGCCATGCTGGGATCCGAAATCATTCCGTAGATCGTGAAGATACGATCCCCCATGTAACCGCGACAATGCCAATCTTAAATCATGTGGGTGGCTTTTCCACAAAATCCAAATCGATGATAAATTGCAATGAACTTCTCGTTGTGGCCTCCAAAAAACGATGTCAACAAGAAGTTCGCTGCACATAAATTTGGAGAAACGAGACCACAGTGGAAAAAATCGGGGGAAAATGAAAGAAATATGCCGGCTGGGTCAACCTGTAGCCAAAGAGCAAACACAGCCAAGTGTATAGTATATGTAGAGGCTTTTGGAAGTCTGCATCTCCGTCTAAATTTAGATAAAACATCTTGCCGAGCACTCGAAATGAGGTCGATGCTATGTTCCGCCTTTTTGAAGTCGTTTTCGAGGAGGCACATAGTGCAATTAGAGGAGCATCAGCAGCATCCAAAAACCGGGGATTCTGGGGCCCCGTGTCTAATTAAGTGCGTGAATCTTGGCAAGAGTTGTACAAAAAACCCAAACGAAAATAGAAATGTATTTCCACATATAAAACATTTTGGACTTGGTCCAAAACTTGGAGCAGTTTAGCCAGCCAATTGAAGTGTAATTCACTTCCGCTTTTGTTTGTTGGCCAAACAAGCAGTTGGAAAGCCAGAACCCAAAACCATAACCGCAGCGAAAACAAAATCCAGACAGACCCAAAGACCATGACCATGTCCATTTCCATGTCCATGTCAACTGGCCCAGCAGGCGACAACGGGCAAACATCTGTCCAAGCCCAGTTATCAGTGGAGCTAATGCCCTGGCTAGTAGGGGTCCTTATAGGGTATGGTTAGTGGGTTCTGGGTCTGGATTCAGGATTCTGCATTCTGGGGATTGCCCCACCCCCTATGACAATTACCGGGTACGACCACAGTTAAGTACCAGACAGGGGCTTTCCCTTACCCATCGCTCTCCCCTTGTGAGCTGGTGGAAAAGCTAAACAAAGTTCTCGACCCACAGAAACACACACGACCGAAGGGGGATTTACATTTGTAATTAGAAAGCTTTGGCAAAACTTTGACGAATGAACAGCCAAAAAAAAAACAAAACAGAAATCCATCGAAATGAACTGGGAACGTTTCCCTTGATACCCTTAAATAAGCATTATAACATGGTATACCTTAAATGCATTAAAGATAGAATATAATTTTTAGACTTATATGATAACCAGTTAATTTATTCGAAAAATACATCTCTAGGGATTTTTTATTTAAGCTCTTAATTTAAGTAATACCTTTCAAAAACATTATTTATAGTGTTTTTTAATTAATAATATTTTATGATAAGTATATATTATATATTTACCCATATCGTTTAAGTTAATTAAAAATAATAAACTATACTGGAACTTATTTAGATTTATTTAATACAACATAGCACAGAAAAAATAAATTATAGTTAAATATTTAAATTGTTATATTTAATAATAATTATAATTATTCATCTTAAATTGTTTTCTGTGTGTTTAATTTAGCCGCAGTTTTCTGAAAACTCATTTTTTGTCAACTATATAGACCAACCAAACGAAATTTCCTAACTTTCTGTTGACAACTTGTGTATTGCAGTTAATGTCTCTAATTCACTGGAAGAGCACTGCTGAGCAAAATAACAAACTAATGAAATAATGTTGTGGCCTTACAGTTTTCGAGATGGCTCAATTTGGCCAAAACCCCCGGCTTACATGGCGTATGATAAACAAACTTTCCAGGCGAATCAAGTGCACTTGTTCTGTTGACCAATAGAAACTTGGCTTATGGAACCCGCTTAAAGGGGGGCTTACAGTTGAGATGTTTCTAAGTGAAAAGAATTGCCGTTTAAGTGGTGGGACAACTAAAGTTTAGTGCGGCAACTGTACTTGACAGTTTTCGCTGGCGTATCACGTTCACGACTAATTTATGCAACAGAAGGCGCAGCCATTGATTGGTCGCCACGCCCACTTTTCCACCCAGTTTTCCAACCCGTGCCGCCCCCCATTGTTTTCTTCTCGAACAAGTTAATTTGTGTGCCGGAATTTATGGATGCTGCACGTGCAAAAAAGACCAGGTTGGGCCTCCCAGAAAGTTTTTTACCGCCTGATTTGTGGTTACAAAACTTTTTTTGTAATTCTTTTCTTTACTTTTTGTTTTGTTTCCACTGCCACGCAATTGTGAATTGCAAAACATAGAAAAGAGCAGAGTTGAATTTTTATTCTATTTGTTTAACCCGTAAAGCTGCAGAAGATTGTGCAAGCCAGAAGTCGACTAAATTTAGCCAATTGAAATGTACACAGAAAAAAAGCTTAGCCCCCTCCCGAACAGCATTTGTGGCATTGTTAACTTTAATGTGGAGCCATAAAAAAAATCTATGCATTGTTTACCATGGAAACGTTGCAGGAAAAGCGAAGAAGCTGGTATTTGGGCTACGAGAAGAATTTCCCTAAAAATAAATCAAAGTCTGCTGCATTAATGAACTTCAATTTGAGGCCAGATGCTGCATCCTCGGTGCAAACATGGGAAAAAGGGGAACACCCATACCCAGTTTGCCTGCCACCTAAGCAGATTTCATTTTAGATAAAGCAAACGTAAGCTTTTCCATTGAACTACGGACATTGAAAATGCCCGGACAGGTGAGGAGATACCAAGAGAAAAGCCAACGAAAGAGGTTTAGGAACAGGAACTACGAGTGAAGTGGAAGTAGGGCTTGTGCACGAAATTTTTATGCATTTGCATTTATCTTAAGTGGGCTTCGACGTGTAAACTGATTGGAGCAGTAATTTTTTTAAAAAGATTGAAATTGGCAGGGCATTGCAAATTTATCAGGGGAAATCCATGAGGCTGATTGCTAGCTTCATACATATATTAGAAAAGTCAGTGGCTTAATAAATCTCTTGTTTTCCACAAAGCTGTTAAGCTACTTAAATTCGCTATCTAAAGTATTAAAATAATTTTCCAATTTAAAGTTTCTCTGCAGTTTAAGCATAGTTTTCCCCTGCATATTTGCATAATATTTACTCAACTTTTTAAGCACTTAAATCCGTTTAAGCCCGAAAAGAAAACCTCAAACTCTCTTGTAGGACTTCAATCAGGGCATTTATCAAAAACAACAATAGAAAAGGATGGCTCCTGCGTAAGGCAAATCAGTCAAGCGCATTAAATTGTGCTATTGTTTTAGTTTAATTACATAATAATTGCCTCGGACGTTGTTGTTCATGTTTGTCTACAGCTAATAACTGCAAGAGGCTTATGGGAAAAAGCCACAACAACTGCAGCACAAGGGGGTTATCAATGCAGGACGAATGGCCTTAGAAATTGGCTACAACGGGCGTTTCTTGGCCTGTGAAAGACAGGATAAAGGATAAATGGACAAAGGACCAAGACGGGCAATTATGTAAGACACAGCATGTGCTTATTTTGATTTAATTTCCCATTTAAGACTCTGCCAGCACGTTATTTACATACTTGATTGGGAAAATCTCCATTTGCCAGTGTGTACGAGTGAAAGAGGAAGCGTTTACCATTTTACCATTTTACCTTTTTGACTTGCAGCTCCCACATGTTCCCTTTGTTTAGTTGGAGAGTGGAAATCAAATTAGTAGCGTAGTAAAATTCATTTGAGTAAATTTGCACATTTGCTCTTTGTTACGGCAATGACGCAGCTGAAGGCAGAACTTTAAGGACAAAGTGGCGAAAGTCTAGACAAAGGACTACTTTAAGACTTACACAGTCAATACCTAGGCGGTAATTTTCTTAAAAGGGAATTAGACAAATAAAATTATTTTACTAAAATGTAATTAAAAACAGGAAAGAAGGCCTCGACTATTGGATACTCGTTACTCAGCTAACGGTAGAGCGAGGGAGATGGAGATATGCATGCAGCAAATCGGCTGTTTTCGAGATAACACACTTCATTTGCTTATAGCTTTTTAATAAATGGTCCGACTTAAACCAAATTTGGCATATAGATGGGTATTGAAAATTTGAACAAAGTCCCATTTACAGTTTTAAAAAATATTAAAAAATTACTCTACGAGTAGCGGGTACAAAAAGCTTCTAAAAATAAAACAAACGAAGATAAGATTTTGCCATTTGTCTTTTTAGAAATTCATTATTCAAGTGGGACTACTAAAAATTTTAAATTATTAAAATTTTTAAAATTAATTAAATTAAAAACTCTAAAAGCGCTTGGAAAATAAACCTTTTTTAATGTGGTTAGACCATTTTTCAACGACATGTAGGTGACTACAATTAAATTTGGGAAATTGAATGCAAGAACAGATACATATTTCTTCCATTCGTTATTTATTGTTCAATTTTATTCGACCAAAAACTGCAAGTGGGACCACTAAAAATGCTGAATTTCCCGATGAAAAACCGCAAAAACTTTTTTAACGACTCCGTTAACTGCTCCGTGTTAATAAGAGTGCAGTTCAAACGGCAATGCGATGTTGGTAAACTTTAAGCCACCTCTTCAACCCATTCGGCTTAAACTCCATTTCTGCGGCCTTTAATTTGGATAGATGCCTGGAAACTTTGGCTTTCGGTTTTTTCTCCTACGCGTTGGCAAGTGCCGTCGCTAAAGTTGACTTTGAACACTTTTACGTTTCGCTGATTTTTCAAGAGTTTCGTTTTCCATTTTTTCCCCCGTGGTTCTGGCCACATTTGACTCTGGCCCGATTCGAATCCTTGGGCTCTTTCAGCTGCTCCTGCCGCTGCCTGTTCCTTCGCCGTCGTCGTCGTCACTCATTAGAAAAACGTTGCAAAAGTCGAAAAAAATGTGCACTACGTGTTGCAGGGGCGAACAGAAAAAAACAAAAAAAAAAAGAGAACAGCATTGAAAACCCTCATGTAAAGTTTGCACTGGCAAAAAGTAAGCTTGCACGGGAAAAAAAGGTAAAGATGGTGGAGAAAAGACCAAGAAAAGTTTATTACAAAGTTTGGACTGAAACACGCGCCAAAGAAAGGAGAACGCAAACTAAAGTTTAATATTTGATTTAAAAGTTGATAAAATTTACTTTAGTCTGCACTCAATGCACTCAGCACGGTGTTATTTGTTTTTATTGAATTTGTTCAAATGTGTCTTGGCCAGATTCCCTTGTTCTTCGTACTTTTTCGTCCTTTTTCGTCCTTTTTCGTCCTTTCCCCGAGGTTTTCCCTCCTTTTTTTGGGCTGAGCTGCACTACCACGTGGATTTCTCATTTCGCCATGCAAATATGAAAAACAAATGGGCAAATGAATGAAGAGTCCTGAGTGAAGAGAAGTCGCCGGTCTGCAACAAAAAAATCGCTGCCCAGAAAATGGGAAAATTTTCAAATGCATTGTTTGCTGGCTTTGAAATGGAAAACACGAATAGTGTGCAATAGTGGGCATTGTTATGAGCCAGGATATGGAATGCAGTGGCGGCGGTCGCGAAGGGGGGGCCAACAAACCAGGTAAAAAGCCACGGGGCCCATAGTTTGGGTAATAGATGGAGTTGCAAAGTATTCTCCATGGGGAATCAGTGGACACAATAAAACGAAATTAAAGGACACAGAACGCGAAATTATGGATCAGGGAATAGCAATTGAATCACAGGATGGGTTGAATAAACCTTACAAATTTTATCTTTTAAATCCTATCTTTTAAATAGCTACCTTATAACTTTTAAACATTTTAAAATATGCAATGTTATTGACTTGCACATATTTGTTCAAAAACTCTATGTTCTTATAAGCTGCTCCTATTCGAATGTTTAAACAAATGCGGCTGCATTTAAACAGAGGTGAATTTAATTTTTGAATTTCATTTTGGCATGCAAATATATGTTTGTGTTTTCCTGTTCCCGCCTGCAGTTATTTGCATTTCCATTCGCAGTGGAAACTTGCACCTAAACTTGTATAAACGATCCCCAACCATCGAAAAAACTCCCAAAATTTCGGATGCTACCTACTAATTTTTGGTTATATTTTTTATTTCATTCTTTTATTCGTCTATATTTGAACGCCAAATTGGCAAATTGAGTTTGTTAGTCCAAGCGCCTGCTCGTCAACTATGTGGATTGTACATATAGATACATTTATATTGGGAAGTGTGCAATGCATTGCATGGCTTCGAGCTTCTTCATCTCAAATAAACCCAATTTGGCGCCCATGTCACATACGTCAACGCGACGGGCCACGCCCACTTTTGGGTGGAAAGTTTCGCTGGCAATTTGTCAGCTATTTTTTCGACGCTTTTCCTTTTTTCATTTTATTTTTTTTTGGTTTTTGTTTTTCCGATTCTTATATTTTCTTTTGCTGCATCACGTGCCACAGCGGCGCACGTTTAGCTGAGCTTATCATTTTCTCAAAGACTTTGTCTCTTGCCATCTCTAACTCGCAGTCCCCGTCGACTATTTAATATGCAAAACGTCAACTAACCAAAAACTGACAAAGTTGAAATAAATTTTTATTTCATGGTCCCGCGTTTCGGGACTCTGTTTATATATCGGCAATGAACTTGCCGCAGAATCAGCGCAAACCCGACGAAAATATGCCAAAAACCTTGGGGAGCCTTTGGGTTCTAAGCCGAAAACTGAAAGAGCCTAGCGAAAGCATTTCTTTTTGGGCAATCTACTCACGTAGCAGACAGAAAAGTAAAAGATAAGAGAAAAAAAAGAACAGGATAAATTCACCGCTGTGTGTGTGGATTCCTTGTGGCATTCGAAAAACCAAAAACTTTTTAATTTTAATTTTAATTTCATAAATGCAGTGAGGTGCAGCCATCGCAGCTGCAGCTTCGAAATCGTTATCATCATCGCAATTCAATCAGAGGAACCGGAGGAGCAACTACCACCTGGTGGCAAATTGCTTAGTGCGGCGGAAATCATCATTTTCCAACTGGTAACTGAATTGCGGAGCTGTCGCCGCAGCACGGATGAAAAAGTTTGTCATACGCCCCGTGGTACGGCCAACACGGCGGATGACGGATCCACCTTTCAAATGCACACCGCACTCAAAGGACGAGAGTGTGGTTGTGTGTGGAATATTTTCACGTTTAGCCGGCATTTGCATATGCGGATAATAGTCCGGCTTTACTCGCTTTCCCTCTGTTTTTCCATTTCCATTTACTTTTCTTTTTGTCGTGTAAAAAACAATTAACGCAAAAAATGGCAGTGACTCATGAGCCTTTCGGATGAAATAATCAACGCTTAGATTTTTTCACGTTTCCAAGGGTATGTCACTGGTGCGGTAAATGAGCAAAATGCCAAAGGATTTCAGCTAGTCATTGCCTAATGGAAGTTTTTCCTGCCATTCACTGGGATGGTTAACCACCTTTAATTCAAATTAATCAAGTTGGTGCGGAAGGGCTTTTCTTCTAGCAAAATGTCAAACCAAATCGATTTAAATTTAAGTAATCAATAATATTTTTCCCTTTCATGGTTTTTTATAAAATATGAATTTTAACGGGACTTAAATTGAAAATAAAGTCAACGAAATATATTAAAGACAATACTTGAACTAAAATACTTGCCATAACTTTAAGAGATGTTGAACTAACTTTACTACATTTACTTATTTACTAATTTGATACATTGGGAGTCAATGGGTATTTGTTTAAGTTTAAAACAAACCGTTTTTCATTTAATAAATACACTCCTTTTTAGAATTTGTATTATTAAAGTAAAATATGTATTCTTATTATAAAATAAAATCGCCATTCCCTTTAATTTTTTTCAAATTTTCGTTATAAAGGGAATTTTTTCTATCTAAAGCCAGATATAAGAACTATAAACTTACCATTTGCTGTTGACTTTTTGGCTTCTTGACCAGATCGGGCACCTTGAAGCTGGTGACCGCCTCGATGACCTCGGCGAGAAGAAGACCATCCCGACAATCGGCCGAAAGATCTGTGACCTTTCTTTTCGATTTGGCACGTTCCAAGTAATAGTTGGCCCAGTCGGTGTAAATCTGAAAGGAAATTAAAATGTATATGAATTTAAATGTTTGCTAAACGCCAGCCTAATGGTCCATTCAAGTTGTAATTAAGAGTTGAGCAAGCCAGCCCAGCTGCACAAATTGCAGTCCTTTACGCAATTTTGTTATCAGGAAATCATTAGCCACCCAGACTTTCGGCCAAAAGCAACATATGCACAACGAGTTGAGCAAACAAATTAAAATTGAAGACATTTCCGCCCAGGGAGAGTCCTTGGAAGTCGTTAAGAAAATCTGTGCAACAATTTTGGCTAAACGAAAAATCCTTTTTATTTCTTTGGCAGCCCTAGTGGCCTTATCCTTATCCTTATCCTTATCCCATTTCCATCTCCCATCCTTCGCAATGTCCTGCAAGTTTCATTTGTTGTCTTGGGATGTCATTGGCCTGGTCTATCCTTCATCTGTCTGTCTTCCTAGATTTGGTTACATAAATTTAACTACCATGGCTACAAGTTTTGTGATATTATGTTCAATGGGACTTGTTTCCTTATTGGGGTAATTTGATCTTTAGATGCCTTAAGTCAGTTAGGCTATTAGTTTATTTGGATAACGAGGATATATATTAGGAGAAATCTTTATAAACATGATTTACCATGAAGTAGTTTCTCTAATTTAAAGATTGTTATGTGTTTGTTTATGATAGCAACACCAAAGACTACAAAAAAATATGTATTATCTTTGGTAATACTAACCATAATACTCGAAATAAATACTTAAAAATATAAATACGACTTAGAGAATCTTTCATACACTTTCCCATGCTTAACTTCTGATCTCCAGGGTATTTGAACTTTCCTTTTTGTTTCTGGCAAGGGCATTATTAGCTTTCTAGACATTGGCTGCCCTCACGTCGTTAGGCACATCCTTACATAGTTTTTATTATGCCCCCTGCCAGTTGGTAGTCCTAATGTGGCCCCTCATCTCCCGACTTTTCTGCATATGCATGCGACACATTTTATGTTTGCCTTGGTTGGCAATAAAAATATCTTGCATTGTACTTTTGCTATCTTCTGCCAGCCTTCTGTTTGTCTAGCTGCCATTCTGTTATTGTCCCTTGGTTCTGGCCCTCTACTGTTTAGCCATATTCCATTTCCGACCAAGTTACGAGCGGGCTTTACATCTCAAAGGGCCAGACACACAACAATGGACTTGGCCCAGGACTTTCAGCTTGCTTATGCAACTTTTCCGCATTTTTCAGTTGCTTTCTTTAGGCTCAGGATTTGGCTTTAGCTTTGGCTTTGGCATTGGCTTTTGGAACAATAAACTGAAAACTTGTTAGTGGAAAATAGCCGGGCGAATGTCAGTGTCACTGGCTTATATCACATGTACTGCAAGGACTCCCCTTGGTGTCTGTATATCTGAAAGATACTTTTGTTTATGAAGCGACATTTTTTCCATTTTCCACACTCGCTATGGTAACTTGAATTTAGTTAGCTGTACCGAGCAGAAAAAGCGACTCTTTCACTAATTAATTTAGTTCCATTAGTTGTCTCTTGCCCCTTATACAAACCTCTGCATAGTCACTCGTCAGGATGCCGTTGATATTATCGCAGGAGCCTTGGTAGCTCACACAGCGACCCAGCATTTTTTTTTCTGAGTTAAAAAGGTCCACTGATTGATGGAGTTGATTACATTTTTATTTGCACTTTTTTACACATTTTGTTTGCATTTACAGGAAGTCATTTATCAACTGGAATGGGCAGTGAGTGGCTTTAATGATTCATTTTAATTCTAGAGCAGTGAAATATAATAATTGAACATTTAAATGGATTGCTTAATGTTTTTAAAATATCTAAAGGAAATGACAAGTTCTGTTACAACAGTACTTTAAAATATATTAGCTAGACCATCTGAGCCGCCTTAGCAAAGGCTTTCTAAAAATACCCGTTTCCAACAGAACCCATTTATTATACTCCCCTACTTATCACACATTATGCACCTTTCAACCACAGCCATGTTTATGGTTAAGTCCTCTCAACACTTTTTATTTCCTCCAGACCGTTTCATAAATATTAAATTACTTCCAACGGTTGCCCGCAAGTAAGTATGCTCCGTTGTAAAATGTATTATTATTTTTTTTTGCAGCCCCATTAAAATGTCAATTATGATAAAGTTTTATTGAAACACCGCGCGCTGAACACATTAAGCCTTATCAGCGGTGCCAGAAAGGAGCCAGCTTTGGTAATAACAATAATAAAAAACATTAGGCAACATTTTCACATTCACCCTTTTCAAAAACACTTCGCAACTTCTGAATATACCTGGTAATTTTGGGGAGTATTGCTTTCTAGAGAACAACGTTATTTGCATTTAGAAGGGGTTATAAATTTTAAATTAGGTTTTCTTGGGAACTTTAAATTTTTGAAATGGCTAGCTTTATTTAAAATTAAGATCAGTGTGTTAAAATATTTTAATTAACTAAGTAGAAATTTCTAGGCAACATGAATTTAAATGTATAAGCCTATTCAAGGGGTATTTTGCATTCGAATAATTTGTACATGCTTTGTACTTTCTTGATTTGAAATTTTTTGGAGTTCCGTGTTGAAAATCACACGCCCACTTGGACAAACTAATTGAAAATGAAAGTGGCACCCAGAGCTGACAGAAACAGAGGCAACACCGCCATCATTTGGCCAACAACAGGTTGGCTGTTGGTCCCAAAAACCCGCGTTCCGGAAATGGGTTTTTGGAACGGACCCGGCAACCCCAACTTCTCCGGTTTTTCGGTAGGTAGAGCTTATGCATAATTGGGTCTGACACCCTTGTCAGCGACAATTCAGATTTGTGTAGGCCAAGCAATTTTGTTAGCCTGATAAATTTTAGTTTGGGGCCAAAAAAAGGGGTTGACAAATCGTCCAGGAAATCAATTTTGGTATTTGGGTATGAAAAAGGTCAAACAGCCATTTAGGAAATGAAAAACCAGCCACGCCCACGCCCACCTTCTAGAGTCTCTTATCTAGTGTGTGAACATTTTTCGAGGGTTGAATGGTGGGTTTGGCTGAACTTTTGGCCCCCAAGTACTTTCCTTTACTTTCTGTGAAATGTCAGTGAAATGTCAGAATAAAAGTAATGCTGATAAAAATTTTATAGCTTGTCAGAAATGTGGGGAAAAATGAAAAACAAAAAATAACCGCCCCCGAGGGGTTGCTGAGTCGCTTTCCCTGTTCCTTCTGTTCTTTATCAAAAATGTCGCGACTTTGGTACTTTAGTTTATTGGAATTTACATAGCAGTAGCAAAAGCAGAAGCGACAGGTGATTTTCAGGGTGTGGTGGGAACTTCACATCAAATTTATGTTAAATCGAACGCCCATAAATGGTGTCTGCTGACTGTTAAATAACTCCATCGACGTGTGTTGCCTGTGGGCCCAAGTGAGTTTGGGTTATCTCACAGTTAACAGTCGCTTTAAGCCGCTTTAAGGATTGGCCAAAAGCCTCTGAATGTGAACTCAGGTGTGTTATCTCCAAGCACTCGGTATGGTTTTAACACAATTCGGCTTTAGAAAATTGATTTTTTACAGTGCTTTTCAAAAATAATAGGACATTTTCCGTTTTGTATTTTTTATAACGTTATTATAATTGATACGATGATTATTTTTATTTTTTCATAACATAGTACAAATATATGTTTTGAAAAATATTAATTATATATTTTAGATTTATTCAACTATCATAAAGTTTATATCAAAAATAGTATATTATTAAGTATAAACAGCAATATTAAAATAATTTAATTTTTTTTTAAACATTAAAACAGAAATCCGAAAGTGCTTTAAGATTATGTTACGCAGTGTAAATAGGCTTTCAATATTAAGCATCTCCAATTCGTTGTACCTGGAAAATCGAATAGGCTCAATGGCATCCAATGACAACCTGTTGTGAGTCGCTTTGATAATGGAGCTCACCAGGTTTCACCTTCCCTTTCTTCCCTACTGCATTCCACCCGGGAAAATGGGGAAAATCCACCCCAAGATACGGCTTTGTAGTCACCATCACCATCTAACCTCATTAAATTCGATTGTATTATCGGCTTTTATCGCATTTGACCCAACAGTTTCAGGCATCTTCACCTCCACATTGAACTCAATTTGCCCAAACTCAATGAAAGCCTTAGAAGAAGAAATCAAATCACAGGCGATTGACATTTGAAAGTAATGTCAAAACAATCTCGGACACCTTTTGCCCGGCAACCGTTATTTGGTCGGAAGTAAGGGAAAGTAAGGGGATCGGGCTGAAATATAAGGCAAGTGGATAGTGGAAGGACTGATTGGGCAAATGTGTTGATGTGCCCAATCAACTGAGTTTCATATCAAAGGCAAGACTGTTGACATTTCTTAGAGTTGGAATGGGAACTCAAAATATGACATCATTTAAGATGGGTCAATCGCATGAAAGGGCCATAAAACAGTCTTTAAACGATAAACACGTTTCTAGTGCTTTAAAGTGGTTTTACAGATTGCAGCCTATAAAAGACATAAAGCTCACGTTTGCTTTTTATGAACTATAAAGTCTTTACTGAGTTTATTGTCTGTGTTTATATACCAAGTTAAAAACCATTTATGAATATTAAGGAACGAGTTTGTATAAGCTATAGAACCACAGTTCCATTAGTTTGTTTAGGCCTTATTGTAATTTAACACTTGGTTAGAAAGGAATATTTACCATCAAAAAAATATAAATTTAAAACAGAATAAATACAGTCCATGTAGCAGACAATATCTGTAGACCAGAGTTTCTGTTTTGTAATATATGTAATGCAATAAATTCAAACTCTAGTGCCAATTACTTTTACCGACTTTTTTCAATTTCGAATGCACAGTTTAAAATAAAGAGGCAATTCAAATGTTTTATGACACTCAAATGGCCGGCAGACCTCTGTTCGAAGGCCCTTCCCTCATTTTCGCATAGACATTTCCGACCACACTTTATCGCCTACAAAGGCCAATAAACTAAACCCTTGTCTTCGCCGCAGAAAAACCCCTCCTCGTCATTCAAACATTTGTGTAGGTGTGTCAAGTGAATAAAAAAACACCGAAATGATTATGGGCAATTTCCGAAGCCCACGCAGAAAAACTCGTGAAAGAAGCTTCCCAAGAATTGACTATTTCTATTTGTTTTTCTATATTGTCGTCCCAATCATTAATTGATAACAATTCGTGACACAATTAATGGAAAGCTTTGCCTCAATTCTTTTATTACCCATAACAACTAGGCGGAACTCAAGGCAAACAAATAAGAGGAAAAAACAAAAGTTGCAAAAACTCAACTGAGGGAATGGGAAATCAGCATTTCTGCTGATAGGCAAAAAGAAAGAAATGAGAAAGGAAAAAGTAAAAGTTCAGACAGAAATGCTTGTCAACTGTCACATAAATAAAATATATAAATATATTTTTAGGCAATGCCAAGAGGAAATTCCCTGCCTTCGTTTAGCGATACCAAGAAAAGAAGCAAAAAGGTGAGGGATGGCTTGTCGCTTTTAATAATGACAACTCATCAAAAATGTATATGACCCAGTTGCCTGAATACCCACACCGCCAAACGAATCAACAAACTAAAAGATGCCAAAAATAAAGGAAAAACTTTTAGAAATAATATAAAAAAAAGGAAAATGAAACCGAAAAAAACAAAAACATATATAGGAAAATATATATCATCCGGCAAGTTGGCCAAACTTTTGCCTCACTATGTGCCAAAGTGCCGCCAGCACTTTTATGGCAATTGGATAAGGTCCTTGGTGGGGAGTTGGATATGCCAGCTGGGGCTAAGTGCCGAATTAGCGATGTACGGGGGTCGGTGGCCCTAAAAGTTCCCATCGGGGAGTATTTACGGGTCAGATGAGTGGAAAAAGATAACTCAGTGAGTACCAAACATGAGCAATCGAAATTGATATTGATTATTAGCAAGTGTTATATGAATTTCATATCTTTTTAATGAGTGGAATCAATAAAGTTTATTGATAATAATTTTAATAAAGAATTTTCGATAGGCTTACAGTTGTTGGAGGCTACAATATAAAGAGTGTCTCTTGTCTTGATTAAAAAATTAAATAAAATATGTATTTTTCGTGAAATTAGTCTTACTTATTTAATACATACTTATTTTAATATTTAAAATTCGTAGTACAGTATTTTATTTCCATTAAAGTTGAATATTATTACGAAAGTTTTAATTTTTACTTCAATAAAGATTTTTAAAAGTGCTCACAATTATTGAATAAATAGTGTAACATACTTTAAAAATCAATCCACATTAAATATGTACTTTCCCAAAGATAAGCCAAGCCATAAAGTTACAAAATTTAAGATTTTTAATTAAATATTTATTTCCTTTAGTCACAATTAAATCCGGCATCTCTCATACAGTATTCTGGATTACAAGAATATATTGAGTAATTAATTTAAGACCTAATAACAAAAGATAACAATTTCATTCCATTACCCATTAATGTTATCTCTTTAGTTCGTTATTAAGGCAATTATCGTGATTCACACATCGACAGCTCCGGCATGAATCGAACATTTTCCTGGTAGTTTTCCCGAACATTAACCAGCTTGACCTGCCCCTTCTGGTGGCAAATGTGGAAATCCAATGAAAGCTGCTTTATACAGACATTAAACTAATTGCCTGACGCATCAGCTGCTTGCCTAATTTTGCATAAAATTTGCACAGAGCGAAGAAAAAACATCAATGGTTGACCGCAGGCCAGTAGAGAAAGCCAGGATGACCGCATATTGGACCGCAGGATACACACGAAAGGACTAAAAACAGGCAACTGCGGCTAAAGTCAATGGCCATTCGGGCAATTGGGCACAGATGTGAGTTGAAATGCTTGCATCGAGTATGAGTGACACGTGGGTTGGGTTTCAACAGCCCCTCAGCATCCTTCATAAAGCATAATGGCACAATGGAAATCGATATGTAGGCACCCAAAAATAGCGCACGAAAACAACCCAATTTCATAATGGTTAAATGGCTGACCCAAATGCCCTGCAGCCAAAAAACGAACACAAATTTTTAATTATGTTTTCAATTAATTATGCGGCAGCACATTGTGGCAGCCTTCAAAAAAGAAAAAAAATATATATAAGAAACGAAGAAAAGGAAAAAGTTTTTGGCGTTAATTTAATTACCTCTAAAATGCGGAATGAGGGACAGGAATGGGCTTAACTGCTTATTATTATGCCACACGAATGGCACAGGGCCGTGTTAACAGCTGTTAAGGCCATAGCGTGTTTGGGCCAACTTAACAGCCATGAGTCACCTGCAATTGACGTCAGGGGAATGGGCGAAAGGAAAATCAGGACCCTTTCAAGAAGCTCCGGGCTTATATTACGCATACGCAACGAGTAACGAGCCAACCGAAAAACCGTTGGCAAATGAAGCTCCCCAAACAAGGTGAAAAGTGGCTCGGGGTGGAAAACAATCAAAGTTTGCCACAGGCAAAAAAAAGAAAATGTTTCGAAAAGGGTGCCTCCTCTTAACAGCTTGTTTTTACGTTCGAATTTTAAACAGCTTGCAGGAAGGGGGAAAAATCAAAGTACGCTGGATGGTAAAGGATTGGGAGTTTGAGGAGCTGAGTGGAAAAGGAAAATGAGCGGGGCTAAAAAGAAATTGTTGCCTAATGGCTTCATTGCTGATGGGTTAAAAGGGTTAGGGTTTCGGTTTCGAGACGCGTTCGTTGGAGCTTGTAATACTCCATTTTCGCAGATGCGTAAAGGATTATTAGAATTTTCTGTAATTACGAACTCACTCTATAGATCAAAAATGATGTGAAAAATAGGGGAAGAAGAGATCAAGTGTCTCTTATTCAAGGGATTCCTTAAGGAAGATCTCTGCTTATATGAAGAGATTATTTATCTTCTAACAATTTTTCTTAAAATTTAATTTCACTGCTAGTATTTACTAAAATCATATTTAATTTACGATATTTAATTTCTTTTCTTAATTGATTTAGGCTTTAAATTTACATTGCTGATAATTGACAGCCAGCTCCACTTTTTCAATTTAGCAAATCTCATTGTTTATTATTCACCACGACCTACTTCATTAACTGTCATAAGTAGTGGTCGAAAACTATTTAATTTGAAATTTATTAACCACATCAATTACCACGCATTTTGTTCATTATAATGCGAATTCAATTAAATTGTTTGATAAACATTAAACCCTCAGCACTCCGAAAATTGATTTATTATTGGCGGCACTATCGCTTAACCGAACATGTGCAGTATTCAATAATTTTTATTTTCCTTTTGGGCGGGAAAGGGGCATTTTCCACCCTCGCCAACCGCGAATCGAACTTTTTATTTACACTTAATTAACTGCATTTTCCGGAGCACATAAATTGCACTTGATTAAACCATTTGGTGCACTATTTTCTCAGAATGCGCTTTAAACAAAAAACGGCCGAAGGGGCAATTAATTCATTAAAAAGAAGGGGAAATGGGGGGGCGGAAAACTCTAGGCACGCTTTTCAGCACTATTTTCAACCGAACCGAACGGAAAAACACTTTTTCCCAACCGATACGCGGCGCGATCAACAGTGAACTGAGAATCCAAGAGAGAAATGGGAGAATCTTGCCCCTCTTCCAGTTGGGGATTCTATTTTTGGTAGAACGCCAGCAACATTTTCCCGATGGCCGGCAACATTTTCACGAAACATACGAAAATAAATTCATGTAAAGCGGAAATGTTACTGCCTGCCGGATTAAGCGATCGTCGAATGGAAAATGGAAAATCTGTGCACACTCAAAGAAAACTCAATTACCCAAACCATTTTGGGTGAAAATCTCAAAATTAAATTACAAAATAAACAATTAGATTTGGGCAAATGTGAGCGATGGAAAAGCAGCCATGCCAAATGCAGCAGTACAAAACAATGAAATGAAAATATTCATGAGGGCCAGGAAAAAACAGGGGAAAAACGGGGTTGGTAGTGAGTGCCGTTTCTGTAATACAATATCACTCAAGATGGAAATTTTTCAGTTTCAGGGGTGTGGCTCCGGTGTGGAGAAGTCGGTGGCCAATGCAAATAAGTCAAGTTAAAATTAATTTACATTTTACAACAACAGCGACGTGTTGACTCAGGGCAAATGGTTAAACAAAAAAGCAGGAAAAGAATCCCTTGCATACTTTCTGGGGATGTTCCGAACAGCAAATTGATAGGGTGGACTTGGGACTGGACAAAAGGCAAGACGTGAAAGTCAAGATGGCAAGTCAGTAAAGGATGCCAGCTCCTTTTTTCTTATGCTTCAGCCAAGGCACTTTTAAAGTTTTTCAACTTAAGAGCTGATATTTAATTTTCTGTTTAGTCAACTGTCAAGCCAGTGTAAAATTAGTGCTGCAGCCCCTTCGAATGAAAAACTACAAGTTGCTTGCCAGTCATGCAACAGTCTCTCCTTATTCAGCCATAAAACATGCCAAGTCACAATAGAGGTAGAGGTTAGCCAGCTCATTCGAGCTCCTAGTGTTGTAAAGGGAGCTTGCACGCAATTTGATTTGAGTGGTGCAGTAAAAACAAATATATGAAACCATAAATAAAGACCAGATTTATTACTATTTCGATGCTCAAGGTTACAATTTTAAATAGGTAAGTTTTGAATATCAAGACTATCTGAATGGATTTAATTAAAAGTGTCATATTATCATATGTCTAAAAAATCAAATTAAATAAAAATGTTTTACTTTGATTTCTCAACAAAAAATTTTGCAAGAAATTTATAAAAATTTAATTATAGGAACTTAGTTTTCTATTCTTAAGATAAAGTTTCCTACTTTCAAATAAATTTCTCAATGCTTTTACAAATTTGTATACGATTAGGTCTTATTAAACAACATGTTAAAATAAATAATATAATACTTTTTCCTGAGTGACACATTTATACCCAATGGCAATTCCCTATCAAAACCAATAATATTAGCATTTTGCCAATTTGTCCCGCTCTTTTCATTTTTTTTTTCTAAAACCAGCACTTGACAACGTGCCACAGACCACTTCTGATTAACCCAGGCTGAAGTTTATCGATGCAGCCGATTTAATGGGAAGCCACTCGTGAGACTCCCCCTCAAACCATTCATGCCACTGCCACCTTGACAGCACTTCGTCTACATCAAAAGCAATTGTTAAGCGGAGACCCCTCTCCATTCAACGCCACTGAACCCAGACAATGCATCAACAATATCTAAATATATGCAGCTTGTCCACTCTTTTAGCCAGCATACCATATACCCATGCCCCCGTGGATTGCCATTGCCATTGGCCCCATTGGCCCCACCAACTTTATGCCAGTGCCACACGCTATTTTTACAAACAATTTTGCAAGTTGACAAGGATTGGGGAGCAGAACAACAACGAGACGTCTAGGATGGAGGAGCACACGACATTGAACCACAACACGGAACAGGCAGTAAGGATCCGGGAATCCGGGGGGATCGGGATCTGGAGCTGGGGAAAAGGAGCCCCAGAACAGCATGGCAACTAAGTGGCCCCTTCAAGTGGCTGGTTTTTGTGGATGGATATGGATGTAAATGTAGATGTCCCTCCAGCTTGTTAGTTGTTTTGCAAAATTCCTCCTGCTCGCCTCTCGGCCAAAGTCAATACAGCAAAATTTTAGCTGACTGCTGACGTTGGCACTGATGAAGACTAATTGCAGTTAATGTGGCGTGAAAACGGCACCATCTATCGGTCTTAAAGTGTTGCAACTTGCAAGTTATGAACCCATATGAAAACCACCACCACCACCAGCACCACTTTCACCATTCCCCCGCAGACATAAACAAAGCGAAAACGTGAAGAGTTTACGCCTAATTAAGTAAACTACTCATGTTAATTAACACAAAAGACAAACAAAAGGCGCGGCACAAAGGCATTTGGGGTATCAGAAATTTGGAGCTATTTATAGGACGCTGACAAGGGCCACTTCAAATCCAAAATTCTTTCAATAAGCAAAGAGATAGCGCGACTCGAGGGGAAAGTCAACAAACTTGAGGGTGGGCAAATCGTTTCGAAAACAAATTAGGCCGCCCATACAAAGTTCAAGGTCCGAAAAGCTAATGAGAGACTATCAGGATTTCGGGGGCATGGAAAAAGCCTTTAACCAAATCATAATAATAGTTATTATAGTAGGCGGGATAACTTGTTTTAATATAGCATATTTCTTTAAGCGTATCTAAATCAATAAGAGAACAATTTTATAAGTAATTCCCATCTATGACAAGGTAGGTCCTGAAATATAATCTTTTTCTTGAAATGAAAAAAGAACATATAACTTAAGTTATTAAAAAAAATCGTCCGTTCAAAAATCTCTATTAATCTCCATTATATCCACTTCTATAAACATTCAAATATGAAACCAAAATTCAATAAAAAATATATTTCTTTTCTTTTAATTTTTAATCTCCATGTTCATTTCTATACTTATAATAAGTCATCCAAGTATATATATCTCTATCTGGAGTACCTCCGTTGTGAGTCAATGACTGGGTATTCCCCGGTGGCAGATAAGGTGCCAGTTCATTTGGCTTAATATATTTATAGAAATAACACAAGCTGCACAGCCTCCGAGGAGAAACATGTGCCACACTCTCAACTAGGCGTGTCTTTTTGTCTGCCTGGCGCTGCGTCTTTGACAAAATAAATTGCGTCAAGTTCAACGCCGCCAAATGTCGAAGTCAAAATAGGGAAACTCGAAGCTAAAAATAAATTATAAAATAGCGACAAGTTGTGAGGAGGGGGGGACCAACTAAAAAAAACTGTCAACGTGCTTCATAATTAATTGCAACATTGCACCGACCGGAGGGCAACTTCCTTCGTTATTAGAGACACAACGCGTGCGAGGGCCTCAAAAAAAAAACAGAAAAGAAAATGAGAAAACCAATGTGCGAAGTTGGAAAAACTTTGACTGATCACATGCGGAAGGCACGGAAGCGGAAAATATAACCCGAGATGGGGGAGTGTTTCCAGCCATCTGAGTTCACGTATCCATAATTTATCGTCCCTCATTAGGAGTTGTTATAATTTCATAATTTTTCAAGGAAAGGGTTCAGGCATGTGACAACGCGCTATAATTAATTTTGCCCTTAAGTCTTTAAAATTAATCGTAAAATAGTTTTTCAACACAGCACACATCCAAATATTGTGTCACTTTTTTTAAATGGACCATTGCGAAACAAGTTTATGGCCACACAACTTAAGACCTCTTCAAGAATAAGCTCACCCCTTTGGGGGGGCGTCATCGTAAATTACGAATAAACCACAAATCACACATTATTACAGCATATTAAACCATTCCGAGAACATCAATAAAACATAAAGAAGGAGGGCCCAGAACAAGTATGTGAAAGCCATGCGTCTCTCGATTTCTCCCTCTTAACTTTACGGCCAGTGGGGCATTTGCATGTTGCTCGGCAACATTGTCACAGGACCCAGAGAAATATGTTTACAGTTTTTCTGGTATTTTTTACTCAGGTCGATTCTGTGGCAGGCACTACATGTGAAAAACATGGATGTAACGCAAGGGGGGTTTTAAAAAATAATTAAAATAAACGCATACATTTGATTTCTAAAAATTATAAGCATTTTGGATACCAACTTTATATTTTAAGATCCAAATATAAAATAATATAAGCATACTTAACAAAATTAAAACGTACAGTATTTAATAGAACACTCACTTTAATGTCAACCTAATATATAAAAAACTTATTTTTTATCTTTTTGTAATATATTTTAAAATTTCATCATCATCGTATCAAACTAGTTTCCTGTTGAAGGTAACATTTTTGAGACGCTATGTCCATGGTAAATTTTTTGTGCACTCTGCTCCGTCATTTCGTCATTCTCTGCTTTCAGTATTTTTAAACTTTCATAGGGCAACTCGTCGGATGTCACATAATTATGAGCATGAAGCACGCGTCTGAGGCAGCTGGCTTTATAATTTAAGCCTTTATGCGTGAACATGTGAACTATATATATAAGTGCACCATGGCAACATGGATGTGCAGGAGTTCGTGTTTAAAAATGCCTGTTTTTTACGATGCGCTAACTAGGATTGGATGGCCTCGACAGACGCCACTACGACGGGCGATTTCCTTTGGCTTCCGTGGCCGTGTCTGGTCATAAAGTCAATTAAATGTGTATAAATTTAATGAGGACGTCGGTGGAGCTTAATGAGCCCGTAATGCGGACTGCACAAAGAGCGATGAAAGCGGCTTGTCTCTAGGTGCATAATGGGGATTTCGATGTACGTAAACCACGTGCGAGTGATGAAATCGAGACTATTAATGGGCCGGCAGTTCAAGGGTTAACTACGAGGGACTTAATGGAGCCACATCAAAAAATATGAAAGGCATTTATTTTATAAACAAATTTTCTATTCTATAAGAAAATATAATAAACATTAAAATTATATGCACCTAATCTTAAATAATAAGTTAACCAAATGTTTGTCCACCACTCAACAAAGATAATATAATAATTTTCCAACCATAAGTATTTCTATTTAAACAAACAAAATTTCTGGAATTTATTAGATACTTTTGCATAATTAAGGCTTTCATTCTTTCAACTTGCCAAGGGTTTTCGATACATTTCTGTATCACGTACAACTTATTAGCATCAACAACATCGAGCGAACAAACAAAATCCTATAATCGGCTTACCTGAAATGAAAGAAAAGGCGGGGGGAAATTAGAATTTTAATGATGAAACCCAATTAAAGTTCATTTAAATATGAAAATGAAACAGTAAGCTAATTAGCGGTAAGAAACTCAAGACGCGAACAGATTAAGTTACCAAGGCTGTAGGCTTTAGGCCAAATATCAACAGCAATTAGGAGGCCAAGATTTAAAATAACCGAAATTCCCTTTGCCACACAATCCCATCCTTCTTTGGGTTGGTAAATATTAAGAAATTCCTCGCATTTACCAAGAGCTTCGTGGCTTCATTTTACGCTTCAAGTGTAGTTAATGCCATGAAAATTCCTTTGGTTAGCCAAAAAAAAAAAAACAGCAACAAAAGAGAGGCTACTACTTGCACTTGGGAACTCTGTCCATTGGCCAGATGGCAACCATTTTGGCTGCGGAATGGAGAAAAGAGGAGCCAACCATGTCAACCAGCTTCCTGTCTAATACTCTAATATCCGTTTTACTCGTTATCCCTTTTCTTTGTATTTCTTTTTTTTTTTTTGCTTTCTATTTTTTCCTAGTCTTATCCACTTTGGTGTTGTTGCATTTGACATGTGTAAGTGGCTGTCAAGCGTTTTCAGAATGATATTTTTCCTGTCGACCGGCACCTTCTGCTTTTTGCTGCCCTCCATTGTTGTCCCTTTTTGTCCTTCCACAGTTGATTTTATTTACATTTCTTGAATTTTCCAACCTGCCCAGAAATTCAAGACTCGTCCTGAATTCGGGGCACTTATGCTAATATTTTTTGGGTACGGGTCAGGCGGCAAACAACGGAAAGTATTTCTATTTGCACCGCCCATCCTACAAATTGTTGAATCCATTTCACAAATTGTAAATCCTTTCTGCAGGCTTTTTACGAAAGGCATTGCCCACTTTCGGGCTTAGGCAAAATCTTTTAGCAATTCGCTACCTTAAATAGATCCTTGTCGTTTCCACCTTTTGACAAGGGACGCCAACAAATCAGTCAAACAAAACCCTTTTTCCACTTTTCCACTTTGGACACATGTGCAAAAGAATAGATATTAAATTTCAGCCATAAGAAATTATCAAATATGCATGTTTTAAGCACATATGGCATCTGAATAAATTTATTTAGTTTTTAAAAATTCCATTGAACTTTTGAAAAACTAATTTTAGAAGCCCCGATAAAATAGCACCTCAAGTTTGCCTTAGAAACCCAAGCAAATTAACCTTTTGGCAAGTACTTATGCCATAAACTCTAACTCCCGAGACTTTTAAACTCGCATTTAGCAACTATACCCTCTATAACCTTTCCAGTTTCAGTCCGGAACTTTACGAAACCTTTCAAATACTAGTTAGGAACCCCAGGCAAATAACCTTTCAAGTTTAGTTTTACAAGCTTAGCCCGAACTCTTAACATTTCCAAGTTTAATTCACTGGCTGCCATGGAGGAAACCATATTCTGCACATCTTTCGGGACAAGGAGTGTGGCCCAGACAAAAGTTTATCATTAAACCGAAACTTTGTTGCATTATAACTGCCTGGGCCTGGGACTTTGGGCATTGGCAGACCGAAAATCTCTCACAGGACCGGCATGCATATGAGTTTTTCCAATCCCCGGAGCAAACGAGTGTCTTTAAACTGATAATTGGATTTAATTTTTGAATAGACGCCTAAATGGACCGAGGGCCAAGACAAAACCCATTAAAATTTTAGACACCTAGCCCCCTGATCCCAAAAATTTCAAAGCCCCCATGTTTTTTGGCCAGCAGCAGTTTTCCTTTTTGAGCTGTGAAAATTTTGACATGTGCTTGCCACACATAACAAAGGGCTGCAAGTGAGTGAGCCTTCCCCCGAGTGTCGCATAAATATTCATTTTCTTGACTTTGGCATCGGTGAAAGGGTGACTGTTTCACGGGTTCTTCTGGCCTCAAAGCCCCATAACCCCACTACAACCTCTTCTGTTGTTGACTCTCCCGAATGCGTGTTACATAATCCCCTTAGAGCTGCCAGGGGCTAATTTTTAATTTTTATGGTTCACATGCTTTTCCCCTTTCGCTCAGCCAGGGCTCATAAAATGAATAATTGCCACTTTTTGGCTCCAGTAGCTCGTTGGATGCTAATAAAGCGGGACCCGAGCCAGACTGCCCGTCCACCCCATCAAACAAATGGAGATTAATTTTATTATAATGTTTCCCGACTCTGGCGACGCTTTTTCCCCCATTTCCCTCTTTTCTCTTTTGTTTTGCTGTGTTTTTTTCTTTTTTGCCCGCTTTTGTATCCCGGTATTAAATTAATTTGGGGGCTATGTTGGGCTTTGGCCAACGTAATTCTGTTTGACCAACTGCAACGTCTGTGGAGTGGATACTTGATTACATTACACAGGTCCTGAATATTCGGGGGGGTAGACATGTGGGTGCGAGTTTGAGTGCCGGCTTGAGTATGTGATGTGGTTTGGCTTAAAATGAGCGCTTATTTGCCTTTGATATGGTCTTTTGGACGAGTGGCTTTGTGCCCGGGCTTAAACGGGTCATTAAGGTCTGTTATTGGCTAATAACTTCTTGTGATATGGCGAAGAGTTCGGTACTCGAGTTGGATGGGTTACTTAAAGGTAATTAGGAGGAGTTAAGAACTCCTTTCTAGATACCTGGATTTTTATTTACTTTACCCAAAAGATTAAAAAAAAGGTAAATAAAGATTTACTCTGTGATTTCTTTATAATTTATTTATTAGATATATGTAAATGTGTTCTTTTGTTCAGTGATCACAGAGCAATAAAAAAAATACTTTTAAAGACTTAGTTTTAATAGGACTATTTTACTTTCGAATACCAGGGGAAAATTTTTATAAGTTAAAAAACTTAAACTTTTATGTAACCACCAGGATTATTTCTAATTTTCCTTATAACTATGCTAAAAACATTTAAAAGTTTGCAAAAAAGAGAAGTGAAGTGAAGTTCTTAATAACCTAGCATAACTAAGATTTAATTAAGATATCATAATATTTTTTTAGAAAGTTTTGTTCCTGAACTTTCTTTTAATAAACATTCTTAGACACCCACTGTTAGAGATTTATTTTTAATGGGAATATTTCCCTTTCGTATTCCGGATGAAAATTCCTGTTCCAAAAGGGATGCATTAAGCTCGATCCCAGCAGACCCCCAAAATTTGCAGATATTTGTATAATGCTTATGCCTTAAAAGGACGCAAATCCAGACACTCGAAAACAATCATTCGGCTGAGTCAACAAGGACATGAAGTTGGAGCTTTGGGAGCCACGCATTTTGGCGGGGCGTTATTTCAATGACAGGTTGAGCGGTTGAGTGGTTGAACGGCTGTGGGAGGACGGTTCGGTATGCATAAATCACTCTCACTTGTTTACGCAAATAGGCGCAGAGTCGAGAGTTGGGTTTCCACCGGCAAAATAGAAATATTCCTACCAACAGACTGGGGCTTAACGCAATTTTCAATTTTTTTTTTTGTTCCATTGCTGTTTTGCTGTTTATTCTCGCTTTCCTGGCAATAAACGACAAAGGACGACGATGCGTACTGGACGCACTGCCTGGTTGGGTCAAACACACATACATATATATTGCCAGACGAGATTCATTTGGCAGGACCTGCCACGCCCACGCCCCCACACACACACATTGGCAAATATTGAAAGGGAATAATAACAACAGTTGAGCAAACAAACAATGTGCCGCCCGTCCAGGTCACGTTTCTGGGCTTAAGCCTGTCAAGTTTCAGGTTTCGGAGGTCCGGAATTTCGGGAAAACATTTCCCGTACTGTATCAACAATTTAAACGATACACGGCATATTATTTTTTGTTTATTATTTTGCTTCGTCTGCCGCATAATGTTAAATTAATACGCAACCCCCAATGCCTGGCTTTCATTTTGTCCCCTAGTCAATTGGCATTTTTGACATATTTCGGCTGCATACTTTCCGGGATGCCTTATTTATTCTGTTTATATGCAGCTTTACGAACTCTAACCACCAAAAAAAGAGAAAAATAAATAATTAACTTGGCCTCCTCAATTAAGTTGATGCCCTCATAACACATTTGGCTCAATTAAATCAACACACGACGAGCATTCACATCTAAATAAATAAACAATGAAATCAAAACAAGTTCCAACAACACGACAAAGTTTTACCCAAAACAGACAAAAAAAAAAACGATAACAATCCAGCGAAAGGAAGTTTTGTCAAAACTTTGGCAAACTCAAACTTTGCCTGCTATTAGCTGGAACAACAGGGAGAATGGGCGGGAATTTTGGGCTGGGAACACTGCCCACGCGTCCTGTCAAATTATCTAGGGAAATTATTTTTTAACACGCACCAGGACAACAAGGACGAAAATTGTGGGAAACACTCTGGGAATATTGGCTGCGAAGTGAGGAAAACATGTAAGGAAGCAGTTTTATGTTTCAGAAGATGATGTTATTAATGTCACGGCTGGGGGGATTAAAAATAAATATGACAGCCATTCTAGCCTGTGAAGACATCTTGTATAAGTACAGTTTACTTCCCTATATTTACTTTTTTTTAAAACTCAAGTGGCGTTCTGCGAGTAAATTCCGTACATTTTTGTCAACTTAAATTTCATAATATTTATGTAAAGCACGCAAATTTATTTTTCCGGGAAATATTATCGTAGCGTGTTTAAACTACGGAAAATGGTAATCACTTTATGTTTATGCCATGCTTAAAAAATTTACATATCGTTTAGTTGTAAAATGTTCTGTCTAGGTTTTTTGTTATATTAATTTTAGTTCATAAGCTTTAAATGTTATAGAATAATATCAGATTGTTAAATGACTTTTACTTATGTTTTGAATATGTATAGATTTTTCAATGTTTTTCTTCCTTTGAAAATAATATTTTTTAGGTATACCCAAAAGTATTTTCCTAATATTAAAAGTCCCAGTAAATTTCGGGAAATTCAGCATACTAATTTACAATTACTCGGAAATTCCCCCGCCTCTTACCAAGTACAATGCCATGGCACTGTTGCTTTTAGCCAAATAAATAAAACGCCAACCAGCAACAATCTAAACACTCCCAGTAGAATCATCGGAAACAAGTTTATTTTAACTTCCATGGCCTGGCACTTTTTTGGGTAATGAAATGGGGATGGCTGGCGGATGGTAGGGGTATTTACACTGGCACCGAAAACGTCCTTAATTAACCCCAAACAATTTCAAGTGCCAGTGCGGAAAGCAACTGAAATATTTGCACTACAATTTAGCAGGAGCCACGCCCACTCCACTGCAACCACCGCCCCCACAAAAATACAAAAATCCCCTTGGCTTCCAATGGGATTTACGTATTCGTTTCGGTTGGCACCTGCGGCTAGTTGGTTTTAACCAAGTTATAACTGTTGCCTAGGTAAGTTTGCGTTGGACTCGACCACAAATCATGGCAAAAGTTGGAGAACATTTTTATGACTTTCTCATAAGTTCTTCCACACGCAAAGCAATTTTTCAATTTTGTGCCACGCTGATAGGCCGGCACGATTTCCGCTGACTTGACAAATCGTGCAGGAATGAAATGTAAACCTTTACATACAAAAACTTTCATTCCAGCCCGCTTCTTTTTGCTATATATTCATGCTTTTTTTTATATTTGGCTTTTCCTGCTTATTACGTGCCCGTGCTACCAAACACGGTATCGTCACAGGAGCCAAAGGACCCCACTGATGATGATGATGAGGAGGCACAACCGACGACCCAAAGGGACTTTTCGGGACTGCCTAATATGTTCGGGGGCTTGCGGCCTGACCTTAAGTGAAATCAACGAGAAATATATCCATTTATCTAAAGTAAGAAATCATAAGCAATCAAATGCAGTGAGACTCTCGAAAGATACTCTACAGTTTTTGGGGGATAGTGGAACTGTTAGGGGGTGGATTTGTGATTAATAATATTAGATTATTTTAATATACCAATTGGAAGTTATAGAAAAAGTTATTAAGCCCGAGAAAAATAAGTATTACGTTTTCAATACATTTTATAAGCTTAGCTTGGTTCCTAAATATATATACCTCATACCTAAATATATACATAAACAAATTCCTAGACTTTAAGCTGCCTAAAAAGGATTTACAAAAATTATAAAATTATTTAATAGTTCTTAAAAACCCAAAAATATGAATATTAAATATGATTAAAAAACATATAATAACATTTTTGGGATAACTAGCGTGCTATAAATTTTACAAGCCAAATAAAAATTACCCAAAATGCTATCCAGTTTTTTTTGCCTCCGGTTTACAATTAATTCGCCAATTTCTCTATTATATCCAAGTATAGCTAATATACCCAGTATAAGACCCCTCAAGGAGTGCACTATAAGAGGCTAGAAATCACGACCGGGACGAGCTCAATGGTTGCCTTCACTGCTAACACTGTCCATTCATCACTCGGAAAAATTGAAGCAGCAAAAAGTGGGGGTCTTAGGTGGCGAAAAAGTTGAGTTCAGTCTGGAGAAAGATGAATGACTTGACAAATGCGCTGGTCATGAATCAAATATCAATTTGACAAGCGGAAAACTCCAGGGAAGCTCAGGTGGCCCATTCTCCGGCAAGTGATGCCAACTTTATTCAATTTAATTGCGGCGGACCCAAGTGTAAGTGACTTGGAGCTGTGTGGCCAAGAAATTTTCCAACCAAGATTAAACTTCAAATTCGGCGGGGGAGGGGGGCCAAAGATTAATGAAAAACTTTATCGGTGCACTTTGCAATTTTCGACGAGAGTGTTTATTAAGTTTAGCTGCAAGTTAGATTGGCCTGCCTTGAGGATAAAAGCAGCCAAGGAGCCATCAAAACTTGACGACGTTTCATTAGCAGGCGTCGAAAAGCGTCGAAACGTCTGGGGAATTTGCATAGAGTAGGCAAAACAGACAGACAGACACACACACACATCACATTAATTATAAACAAGCCAGCCGCATCCGCTGGGGATTCCCCGGTAAAGCCCAATCTACTTGATTAATAGTGTGCAAGAGGCAGGCAGCTCGAAACATCCTCGTCACTCGCCTGTTCCTCGCTAGATAAATGGTGAAAAAGCAAACAATTAACCCAACAAAAGCAGTGTCACCTGCGACTCGAGAGGGGGGTTATTTTTTGAAAAAAAAAAGATACCCATCCCCATGCCGGGCTTATCATACAGACAGAGCTCTGGACTCGATGGAAATAGTTCAACTTCCTGGCGCTGCACTCCGGGCGTTTCCATTTTTATTGCCACTGTCCGGTGAAAAAATCAGGCAAGGACCCAAAATGAAACCGGAACTCGAACGGATGCCAAATGCCACAGTCAGTTTTTGCAATATGTCGCCAGTCGATACGGCATGGCCATCCCATACTCCTATACCCCTATCTATGTATCTATATATATCCATGGCACTCCGATTCTTCCTCTCATTGCCATGCAAATCTATGCCAAATTCAGGGACATTTATGCCTTGAAAGGCAAGGAGATGCGATTTCGCAAAAAGTGTTTTTGGTGTTTTTTATGCAGATTTAAAATATTATGGAAAACCTGATTTAAAGCAGTATGGAGGGTTGATCAATAAGAATATTAAATTCTCTTTAATTAAAAAAGTTATGATAACTAAAAATACAAATAAAAGAGATTTTTACTTGCATCAATGAAGCAAATACAAATTAAATTAAATATTCATCAGCTTGATTGTTCTAAAACAATTTGATTAAAAGCAGTGTGGGGTTGAAAGATGGAAATATAAAATACTTTTAAACTCGAGAAAAGAAAAAGCACTACTTATAAAAGAACACAGATTATCCATTACTCGATGTCACTGCAAAAACTAATTTATCAACTTAAAATCAAATATGTTATATTTTCCTACCAAAGCTTTTGATAAATGCCCTTTCACAAGCCCCTAGACAAAGAATCTCATCTTTGCCAACTATAAATCGTCTATCATATTGTGACTTGGATCATTATTTACGTCGTCAACGGTCTTTTCAAATATTTAAAAAATATGTAAATGCACCCAGCAAAGTGGTTGAGGTAAATTCCAAGGGGTCTAGCCGGCTTAGAAAAAGCGAAAAAAGGAGCAAATGCATTTTTCAATGAAGCTCGAGGGCTAAAAACTTGCATTTGCATGCGTAAGCTAGTAAAACCCTGGGTTAACCCCGACCGCGAAACATTTGAAATGAGGTTGAGCGGTGCTTTTGCACAGTTGAAATGTGGCTAAGCCAGAAGGGAAGCTGGAAAAATGGAGGGCTAAACTGAGACTGAGTTGAACTGCGGTTGGTTTGGGGATATTATTAAAAATTCTCGCAATGCCAGTGGCAGTGAAGTCTAGCTATGCAAAGCTAGGTGTTAGAAAAGACCCTGCTCATTACTCTTGTCGCTTTTCGCCCCCCTATTTTCCAAAGTGTGACAACCCATTTGGCAAACTGGTTAAAACATTTGAAACACTTTCGCACTGAGTGCTTGGAAAAGTGCTGACGATTCCTCCCTTTGGCCCAAAAAAACGAAAAACGGAACCATCAATTTCTAATAATGTAATTTGGTAAACGTCATTTTGTACACAGAACACCCCCTTCGAGGGTGGAAAACTTTCTCTGCCCCACACTCTTTCCACACTTTCATCACGTACAGCTGGGGCGAAAATTTGCATTGCGAAAGTGGGAAAAATTTTTGTTTAACGAAGGCAGTTAGTCAAATATTTGCAAGTTGCATCTGCAAATGCCAAAATGAGCAGAGAGCCAAACTCGGGGAAACTGAAACTCAATTACTGGCCATGACACCTCACAACAATGCTGCGTGGAAAATCCAGGGGGCGGCAATTGCCAGGGGTATTGAGCAATCCACACCCACATCAAAATGGAAATGCAAACGAAAATTCAAATACAAGCCAGAAACATTCGCACGCTTTAGCCGGAAACAACTGGAATATCTCGGGTATCATCAAGGGTGGGCAATCATTTCCATGGGTGCAAGAAATTAAAATCTAATAACACAGCTCAGAGCATAAATATTTGTTATACTTTCCGTATCAAGTTTAAGGAGTACAAAAAAAGGGGACGCATGGGTGACCTTTTCGTTCCGCACCCACAACCCCCTGGTTATAGTTTACGGTCGCCAGGATTCCAAGATGCGAATCCGAAGGGATGAGGTCCTGGGCACACAAAAACAAATGATTCAACACTCCATAAGCCCGGAAAAGGAAGGTGGGTGGCCTGAACTCCAGGGTAACTGCAACAGACATCCTTGATATGTCCGCATGATCCTGTTCCCTTTTCCCGGTTCTCTGTTGGCAGGGCAACCTGTGCAACATTTTGCTCTTTGCTGCCGCCTTAGGTGAGGCTTCTGTTTTTCCGCCCGTCTGCGATGCTCAAACTCCATTTCCCCAGAATGCTCTTTGTTGTTTCGTCCCCTTTATTTTGCGGTGGGTTTTTCGGTGGTTGCAAAGGCGAGGGTCGACCCAGGAGTTATTTCTGGGTGATCTAATGATAGATTGTAGTTTAATACTGGGCGAAAGATAAGATCATTCTTTGTAATCTATCATATCTCTGACAGATCTGACAGGGGTGAACAGTTTTAAATTTCAGATTATGTTTTTTATATTGCTTAATATGATCTCTTTAAAAATGTTATTGGTTTATGACCGTTTTTTAAATTTGTGTAATAACATTATTGTAGGTAAAGAGGAAAGATGAAAGATTTATCAGTTTTAAAATCGGTTTTAAATACAATGAGTTATAGTTAAGACCATGCTTTGAAGATGTATTAAATGTATATTCGGTAAGAAAGATACATTAAAAATACCTAATTTGGTTTATAATTTATTATTATGCATTCTTATTAGCAAACTATTAGAACTATGGAAATAGACTATTGATAGTAGCTTTATTTATTATACAAACTTGTATAGTAGGTTTTATTTTGTACTATATAAAATAGTTTAATGAATATGTTTCTTCAGCAGCTCTTTCATCTGTTTCTCATACGTATTTATCTACCGTTTCCTAAATCAACCCTCTTTATCCGGATGTGAGCCCCCGCATCGTTTTTGAGCTTAGACTAGCACAAATTTCCTGAGAAGGGGGTTGTCTATGGCAGGTCTATTACAGGTAGAAACAACACAATCAGGAGGGTTACTTTCCCTGTTTGCGAATCCAAGTTTTTAAATGAATTTAGTTCAATTTGATTATGACTGGGACACATATTGCATTTTATAGGGCGGACATTGCTGTAGTTGACGTTTAGTCGATGAGCGTAATCTTGGCAGAAAATGTATTTCAACACCCTTTTACCATTTTCCCCCTTCTGTTCAGTGGGCGTGATTGATGGGAGGGAATTTTTTCCATTTACCAAGGAAAAGTCTTTGAAATTCAATATGCAGTTTGGGTCCAACATTGGCCAACATCCCCTCATCGAAAGGCCAATACAAAATCAATTATGGGAATCAGCGAGCCTGGGAACACACACACACACACTGCGATACCATATATCATGGAGGTCCTTCGATCCGTACGTGCGTGTAAAGCAAGTTCTAAGCCTGTGTAAAACTATAAATGGCACACAGGCACACAGGACTCGCCGATGTCGCCTGCGTAGGCTTAAGTGTGTTTGACTGCGGCTAATATTTATTTCCGGCAAATAAATCCTCCCCAAACCCTGAGTTAACATCCAGCACCCCATTCCGAGGCGAAAAAAAACAGGATCAGCAAACAGCAAAACAAACAAGGAAAAACAGTAAGACCAGGTTATTAATTTCTCACAAAAGGTCCCCCAAATGTATCTATATGGCTAACCTTTGACAAAATAAAGGGTATAGCGATTTCAAAGGGAAGAGAGTTTTAAACATTTTATCTAATCTTGGGCGAAACCATTTACAATTTTTTTAAAAATGAAGCACCATTCGAGAATTTGTTTAAAATAATAATACAGTTTCTTAAAATATTTAAATTTGTTGGGTAGGGTATTCAGGGTCTTGCAAACCATTCCACCATTTTCTTTATATTTTATTTCCCATAATGATTCTGCACTGGGACACATTTGGGCATTAGTTTTATGGCATTTGTGTCGCAACCCCAAAGTAACCCAAAAACAGCATGAGCCAGGGAAAAAATCGTTATTGATAGCCCCCTAGTTGGAGGATTTGTGGTGTGTGTTGCCTACATTTTGGGTGCACATCATAAATTTCCATGGCCACACTCATATTCCCCTCAACTTACTTTAGCCCTTAGTCTCAGTTGTTATTTGCTTGTTATAGCTCTTATCACTAGGTTACGTCTGTGGCCATTCATCTTGTCAATTTTGTGAGTTGTTGTCTCTTCTAATTAGCTACAAATCTCAGCCATTTCCTTTGCCGTTGCTTTTTGACAGCTCGCCATGATAAATATTTAATGCTATTAGTATTTGCACAAAAACCCAGTCATTTCCCAGCAAGAAGTTAAATTCAAAGTAAGCCAAGAAACCTGAAACGGATTCTGGATTTGGGAAAAAGTTAAGGTACAAAAGAATCTTTGTGCATTGCACTTTACTTGGTAAGCCATTTTTTGCTTGCTTACCTTCAAAGTTATGAAAGCCATATAAAGTGAAGTTTTGGGTTTATAAGAATATTAAACAAGCAAGGCAATTTAAATTGATTCATAATTAATACCGCAAATAAACATTTTTATAAAATATTTATTAAAGTTTATTTGAAAATTGCCTTCTGAATAATAACTTTTATTATTGTTTTTTGCCCAGATTTATCTGTCATCATGGCAATTATTACGGAAGAACTCTTAGTCCTTAGAGTATTGTAGTCATTTCTGTTTACTGCCATTTACATTTATGTAAAGTATGTCAGCACAGCTATTTTGCTGAGGTAACTTTATCTCTGGTTCTCAAGTTCCTTTGGCTAAAAAACGAAATCAGACAGAGGAAAACTCCTTCCCCACCGCATTTCGCAGTGATTTATTTGCCATGTTTTCTTACCTTTCAAATGCACAAATATACAACAGCTGGGGTAGGAAAAATGAGAAAGATAGAAGGCATCTTGGGCCAAAAGAAATGTAAATAATTGCGTCGAGGAAATCTTTTTGCTGTTTGCCAAGAAATGCCAGAAACAATGCAATTATTTTATGTGCTCAGCATACTTGGCTGCATTGACTAGTAAATTAATTGCATATTTTCGAAGGCCAGACTGTATAGCTTATGGCTTTTAAACGCGCCAATGCAAGCTGTTCAGAGGACCAAGGGCGAAAAAAACAAAAACTTTTAATTAGTTGCATAAACCAGCCTCAAGCTTGGAGTAGAATTTAATAAATAAATTTCCCAATAAGCCAAAAATGCGCAATTTCAGTTACCCACTTGCACATAGCCGACTGCAAGGCAGTTTAAAATATGCATTAACTGGTCGAAAGCGCCGGCAAAGTGCCGACTGCAAGCCTCCGTGGAAGCCTGCCCAGTCTGGTTAGTGGCCAGAAATTATGGCTATAATTTTTCACAGCTCCCTAAAAGAGCCAGAACGAGGCCCCGGAAAAGTTTCCAGGCTCCGCTCTAGCGATTATCCCATAAGGAAAAATATAAAAATAAAAATATATAAAGAAACCTGAAACTTTTCCCTTTTCAACATTGCTGGTCTGATGCATTCTGGCAATAGGAATAGGCAACCAGGAAGCAAAACAGGAACTGGGGACATTATAAATCTGTCACGATTATTGTTAAATAATGCATAGGACTTGATGTTTTGTTTGGCCAAGGGAAAGCAACTAAGTCGCCTTGCAGACGGTGCAATTTTAAATTTAAATCTAAAACTTGTTGGCTTACCTCAGACACTTAATTCTTTTGGGGATATATTCAGTGCACAAGTTTTGGTACTTTTAAACTTGTTAGCACTTTCGTTTTAGTAGATATTCTTTTAAAACAGGTGCTTCCTGAAAGCTTGCATATTAAATATATTTTTGAATATTCAAAGAGAAGAAACCCTTGAATTATTTATTAAGAAGTATTTAGGACAAGCAAAAAACTTAATAAAAATATTTTAAAAATCTTTATAATCCACACCAACATAAAAGTTACTGGATTTTGAAAAATATTTTATTTACCAAGTTTTATAAAAGCTTCCACCCATTTTCTTTCGTTTAAAGATGCCCCACTTTAACTTGAAGTAAATACTTATATTCTCTTAAAACTATTTGCCGCACAAGTCTTTTAGAGAACGATTTCCCCTGAGAACCTAATCTTCGGCTTGTGTTCCATTTTCAGCCGGTCTATTACTCTAACTATCATTTAGAAGTCGGGAGGGGAAAGTCCCCCCTGGAAAGCGCTTCTTTCTACGTCTGTTTGAGTGCTGTCTGGACGGCCTGACATGTTTTAAGCATAAGTGCAACGCATTTAGCTGTCAGGGCTGCATTTTCCAGTGGAGTGTGGAGTGCGGATTGCGGAGTGAGCAATAAGGAGGTGGATCCTTCGTCCTGGCTGACTGGATGGCTGCCTTTAATGTCCCGCATGCGGCCACTAAGTGACGTCGACGGAGTCTCCGTCCATGTAAATAAAATGGATCCGAAAACCAAAAACCCGAGGCCTGCAGCAAAGGACACTCCCTGGTAGGGCGAGCAAATTGAAAACTTTAAGTGTGCCGGAAAAATATGAAATGTGCATTTAAGGGGAAGTCCCCATCCCCCCTCTCTTCCAGCCGGAAAACTAAAGAATCCAGAGGATGCAGTCGCCATCACATATGCTGCAAACTGTGGCATTAATAACACCCCAACGTCCATTAAACCAACTCTGTGCCGCCATCTGGAAAATGCCTCCAAGGACAACGGGACTGCCCGCCAAATTAATGCAGAAAAATTAAAATTAAAATTATTATTTTTCTCCGCACATATAATTACGAGAGAAAAATACAAATATTTTCTGTATAAATTGCAGCTTAATCTGTTCTCCTTCTTTTTTTTTGGGTGGGTGAGTGGAATGCCCCAAGGGGAAAAACATGGAGGGCAATGAGTTGAAGCTTTTACAATATTGACAGTTGCAGTTGCAGTTCCTTATCGAGGACATCCGTGCTTGCTTAATTGTTAAATGCGAAAGCGAAAATAATTTCTGGTTTTTTTATTGCACGAATGAAGCAGGCTTTTGTCTCTTTTTTCTTAATTCACTGTTGGCCGTAAAGCGAATGGAAAATGGATTCACGTGAGCACCATAAATGGAATGCTGAGATGATTAACCATTTGAAATGGGAATTTTTTATTACTGCTTTCAGCCTTTATCCCCGTGATCCCTTTTAAGGTTTTGTTTAATGTACTGTATATTAAAATCGGAACGATTTCTTTTTCGTGTTAAAAAATATTTCCTTTTGGGGTACGATTCTGCTTGGTACATATTGTAAAAAGGCTACAATTTCTTCTTCATATTTGGTTAAATCCACGTAATTTTTTCAATTGACCATGCCCTTAATAAAAACAACATCAATTTTTGTACTTTAAATTTGCAGTCATCCATGGCAATTAATTTAAAATAGTAATATTATCTGCAAGGGCATAACTATACTAATTATGTATTAAAATCCATTTACTTTATTATCCCATTTCAATAAAAATACACATCGTTGGTCCTTCAAAGCTTTTCGTTTTGAACAGTGCATAATCGAGCTGCATAAAATGAAACATAATTTGCCCTGCAAAAAAACAAGTGAAAATCCAATTCGTAATTATGTTCAATTTCGCACATATGGCAATGGCATTTTCCGTTCATTTGTCGCTGTAGGCGCAACATAATTATAAAATGCATTGAACATTTATTGCCGGTCATAAATCAAAAAGTTATCGAAATGAAATCCCAACCCCCGAAACGACAGAACATCTGATAATCACCAAGGGAATGCAGCAGGCGTAGCGACACTTTTTACAACTTATTGGACTAATCAGAATCAGAGGGGTTTTCCGAGGGGGAGTTAGGGTGTTTTTCGTGGGTGTGGGCCAGGATCTATAAAGTAGCCGCACGACACGCGACTTGCGAATGGCCATCCCCGGGATGAAAACCCTGGAAACCCCCCCAGAAAAAAAACACCCACCCCCGCGCAATAAAACCACCCACCCTCCCAGAAAAGGGTAAACGATTTCTGGGTGCAACTTTAGAGCTACCCCCATTTGTGGGTGCATCCACAGCATCCGCATCCTGTCGCAAGGACACACAACTCCGCCTGACAGTTGACAGCTTAGCGCCTCGCGACAAGTTCCCTGGAAAACTCGGGGGAAATCCGGGTAAAGGATAGCGGGTGTGTATGGATAGCTAAATTGCATGCCTCGACGCTGTTTGCAATTTGCAATTGAGACTTTGGCTCAAGCAGGCCGGGGGAAGTTCCCAAAACTGTTGGCCAAAAACCGGGCAGTAGCCAAAACATCGACCTAGGCCAAAAATCCGCTGACCATTCCCAAGCGCAAAAACGTGGGGGGAAGGACAGTAATTTATGGTTATGCAAACGCCAGCCGCCGTTTGCATAAATTCCAAAAATGTTTTTGTTTGCTTTGACTTTGATGGAAAGTGGCATTTTGGACTGAAGAGTCGGAGTGCTGCGATATTGCGATATAGACTTGAAAGCAAAGGGGGTGGAATATGTGAAGTGGAAAACTGTGGTTTAAGTTTGTAAGCAAAACAGTGCAGACAATTACAATTACTTGACTCCTGATGCTGCAGCTGTTTGTATCTTGATTATAACTTCTGGTTTTTGCTGGTGATAAAAATTTCAAAACAAATGAGATATTCTAGGGAGGTTTTGTATAATTTTGAAAGGAATTCTTTTGGTTTAATGGAGATGTGTAAGCATCATATTCTCACTTGAAATATAGAAAATGTTAAATTATTTAACTAAAGCTGTATACATTCACTAATTAAGAAACGTAGACTTACTATTCGTTTCTTAGTCGCTTGGAATTTCTGAGTTTTGACTTTATCCATTGATGTTTAAGTATCAAATTGAAAAATTATATATTTCAAAGGATTCCCTTCTTAATTCTTTTTTATTAGATAACTAACTAACTAATTGACTCGAATTTTTTCAAACTAAATCATGCATATTTATTTATATAATTTTTTGGATTTTAATAAAATATTGAACACCGGTTTTTATTTAAGGTTGCAGATATTTTTTATCTCATGCATCTCCTCTATAAGTTTCACAAATATGCGTTACGTTTTTTATTGATTTTTATCTTAGTGTTTCCATTTTCTTGGCACTATATACCATTTTCTCAAGTGACCCATTTTGATGTAATCTCCTTCTTTCATAACTATCTTTTGTGAAACTAATTTCCAGCTCCCAACTACATTCAGTGCAGCTGTGGCAGGATTTTACCTTTGAGCCCGATAGAAGGTCCTGTTAGTCCCCCCCGCGTATATCAATTTACATCCCATTTGCTGCAGGACTTCTCCTGCTCCCCTTCATCCCCGGCTTTTGGAGAAAACCTTCATTTGCAGCTCACCCGGCCAACGGCCATCTATTCCATCCATCCAACCAAGAACCAACCACCGCCGACAAGGATATGAAAAGCAATGCACTTGACACTTTGCAGGCCACTCCAGTGGGCCAAAAAGTGTGCTTCACTTGATGTCCTGTCGTCGTTTCATTAGATGGCATAGCCCAGGCCAGTCATCAAAAAATCGCCCCAAGAGTTTCCTTCTTGCTTTTTTTGGTAAGCATGCCTCAAAGCAAAAATGTACAGCGCGTATTTCAATTTGCAAATGATGGAAAATGCCTGTGGCAGGGAAAGCTGGGAGAACTGGGGGGGGGAAAGCTTATGTGGCCCCATGGCAGTCGCATAAGTACTCCCACTCTCCACTCAACACCATGGCAACAATTTTAATTCAATTCCATTAAAAGTCGCTAAGATTGTACATACAGCTGGTGTAGCTGGTTTTTCACCCACTTTCCTCTGTAAACCTGTCCCTCACTTGGGCGGCACACAATCAAACTAATGTTCGGCGGTAGGAAAAACTAATGAAGCGAGCAGTGAAAACGCGACGATTGATTGCTCCCCAGAGGCAACAAGAAGTGGGAAAAAACAAGAGCAAGGGAAAATGGGAAAGCCAGATGCAATCCAGCAGAACCCCGAAAAACGGAAGTCCTCGGAAGGCCCACGATTCTGGGAAATCATTTGCAATGCACTGCCTCGAAACTGCACTTCCCTGACTCCTTCTTTTTTTGATAATTTATACCCAGCGATTGGGCCATGAGGGTTGACATTTGTTCATTGCCTTTGGGTGGGTGGTTTTTCGGTTAATGGGGTTCGTGAGGGGTATGTGGATGTAAGCTAACACCTCCCCTGGGGTATTTCAAGATGCATAATAAGACTTGTTAAGTTCCTTGCTCGTTAAGATAAGTGAGCCGGCAAATGGCGACAAGTGCGACATCGGAAACAGCCCGCAATGATTACCGGCTTAAGATATGCGAAATTATACATATAGATAAGCTGGGATACGACCTGCTGTGCGGGGTGCTTCCACTGGTTAATGCTGCGATTCACATTACGGTAAGAGGATTATATAAGAAATGGTTGAAAGTTAGTTAAATGTCCTGGGGGTACTGTGGAGGTCACAAGAACCCCAAAAATGAGCCATAAGGTTTTGATGGCACTTTTTCGGCTGCATCTTGGCTCTAATACTCAGATTTGCATAGGGTAATATAGAATTTCCCCTGTGTAAGAAAAACACAAAGAAAACTGGTATTAAGGAAGATTTATTTTGTCTTTTAACTTTCTGAAAGCTTTCAAAAAATATTACTCACAGAAACCAGAATTTCAATAAAGCTTAACTTATACTCAGCTCAGACAAGTCCGAATTCAAAAAAAATGAATGTATTTTTTATAAATATATATCGTTAATAGTTCTGCTACCCTTTCTTATATTCCTTGAAAATAAAAAGTTGCTTTGAAGTTGCTAGAAAATTAGATAAGCACAATTGAAGAATGACTTTTTCACCAACAGACTTTATATCTTTATCATCGTTCCCTTAAGTTTTTACCTATTCAATACATATATTTTCGTTATTAAGATCATAGATACTCACCTCCATATATCCCTGGACACTGTCGCACTGCTGAAGCACCAGGATGGCTGGATTGGCCCTCATTTCATCGGGGGAGCAGGGCGATAGAAATCCACTATCCGCATCGCTGTGCGTTGATAAAGGTCGTGGTTTCCTTATCTTATACTGGACATGTCGACTGGGCACTGGACCGGGATTAAACAATACATAATTGGACTCCGTGGGAACGGTGTGGGATCTCTGATCCTTTCGCTGTTGCTGCAACAACTGTTGCAGGTGCAACATGTGATCCGTGCTGACCAACTCGGAAATGGCCCTGTGCTGTTCAAAAGCGTTCTTATCGCAGGACTTTTTGCCACTCCGAAAGGGTGAAAGGTTAAGGAAGGTCAGCTTTTTCTTCATCGATTGCTGGGCAGGATTGGCCAATGAACAACTGCCCGCGGAACTGGCCGAGTTAGTCGAAGTGGATGATTCCACCAGGGCAGTGGAGGTGGTCTCCGTATCCTTGGACTCCTGACTATTCGACATACTGGCCGTATTCTCCAGTTCGCTGAAGAGCTTCTCCAGATTCTGCTGCTCCAGCTTGGCATTCACCACTTGCTCGTTGGTATAGGGGTTAGGTATGCCAATATCTATAGCAAAATCCCCTGGTTCTATTATAAAGTAGTTGTGGTGATCAAAGCTGGCCAGGATTTCAGTGTTTTTAGGTGTCGGTTGTGCTTCCGATTCGGCTTCTGGCATGGCCGAGGTCTCAATAATGATGGTCTCTTCCAGTTCCAGTTCTTCATTGTCGTATATGACTTCCGGCACCATTTCATCTTCATCCTCGCAGACCAAGTGCTGTCTTGAGCTGAAAAGCGGATCCCTCAAGCCGTGGGCATGGGAACTAGGATATCTCATGGCTTTTTCGTTGATAAAGTCCACGGGATCGAAAAGACAATAGTTTTCCATATGAGAGGTGGCCGCTTTACGTTGCCGCACTGGCAAATTCTTTAGCTTTTCGGAATAGTCAGCAACATCTTCGTTATTATTGGCTGATTCTGGAGCCGGAGGAGGTGGTGAAATCTCCTGACTGACGGGTCTTTCGTCCTGCTGATGCAAGGACTTTTGCGAACCCCGATGAAGGGTGGCAAAAAGCCCACGAGCTATGCAGTTTTTCAACTCACTTACACGTCCCTTATAAGGACTCGACTGGGCACTACTGCTCAGAATGGAGGATTCATCGATCCCCAGTTGTTTGCTTAGCTCCTTGCGCTCCTTTTTGCTCAGGACAACCTTGCCACGACTTGGGGTATTTGGGGCGGAATGGAGCAGCCTCGAGGGCATTTGCGAAAGGGGCGGTGGTGTTGGGGGCGGTGGATCCCTATATGGCGGTGGACCCACCAAACAGGTGGCATAACTAACTGGCAAATCCGGATAGGTGGTACTCTGTCCCGATGTCGTGGGCTCCGTGGGCAGGAACTCCAGTTCCATATAGTTGGGATGCGGCAGCATCTTCTGCTGGTTCGGATGATTATCAGTCCTTTGGCCCTTGGGCTTGGCGCCCAGTTGGTTCTCCTCATTCGCATTGCGATCGGGCTTGGTCGAAGGACCCGGTCGCAGTTTACCCGCCTGACTGGACATTTCTAGGATTTCATTTCAGCTTCCACTGCGTTTTGCACTCACTCACTCACTTACAGAATTTGTATACATTTTTTCGACGCTCGGGCAAAATTAATGGTTTCATAAATCTTCATCTTTATGGAGGGCAAAAAGGCGTTAATGGGTTTTCTAGTCTCACGCAAAAAAAAAGGGACTCTCTCTCTCTGTTTCTGTTTACATTTGTGTTTGTAATTGGATTTTTGAGCTGATGCATGTCAAAGTTAAATTAAAACTGACCCAGCGAGTCGGGGTAAAAAGAGTTATTTTTTTAGGTGGTTTTTGCGGGCAAAGTCATGGTCATGGTTACTTCGTGGTTTTGTCTGCTTTTGAAGTGTTTCAGGGAGCCCGAGACCCAAAAACAATGCCAATGCCGAGGTTTTTTATAATTTGTCTACAAAAGCAATTCACAGGAAGTGAGAAGAGAAAAAAGTGAGCAACAATACATATTAAAGTACTGCACATACGGTTTTATCTTTAATAAGGCCTCAAAATAAAAATAGTAATAATATTTTTTAAAATGTGGCTTCAGCATACTGTTGTACTTTAAACCTTCTTTAAAACATTTTTACCTACAATTTTCTCTCTTCAATTCAACCTACCTACATACCTATTTTTTCAGCTGCCGATAAAAGCACAGGTAGTTTTTTGCGTATACAAATAATCGAATAAAAAATGATTGTGCAATAGAAGGCGAAGGAAAGGAAATTCAATACGAAAATGCATATCAAGTGCTCACTAAAGTTTCACATTTGATTAAGTTTCGTTTTCCTTCAATTTCCCCGAATGGAAAGCGTGCAACAACTGCAGAAATACCAGAGATATCAATAACAAATTGCCAGCAAATGGATGCATGAATTTATTAAATGGAAAACCAAGTGAACAAAAGAATCGCTGAGCACTCAACTAAAGGTATCTTTTCCATTACATTGGCTGAGATTTGTTTGGTAAATAAAGAGTAGGTACCCAATCCAAATACATAAAGCAAATAATTCAAATCCACATGGAACATTCTGTTTACCAAAAAGCGATTATCTCAGCATTGTTTCCAGTGGGGAAAGCCAGGAATAAAGTTTTAATTTCTTTTATTTTGGCCCACTCACAAAACTATGACGAGGCAGCCTGCAGAAAAGAACAATTTGCGCTAGGCCAGTGCGGAAACAACTGAGAGGGAAAACCGAAATGGAAAAAGTTTTATTGGCAACAAATTGAAAACCGCCTGGCCATTTGAGGCAGTGAACCAACAAGTTGCATAATTGTTGGCGCATGATAAAATTAAGCGCCCTGAAATGAGCTGACGTTCCAATGGCTCCTTCTGCTGCTTCTGCCTCTGCCTCTGCTTCTTCCGCATCCACTTCCGTTTCCGGTAATGGCAGGCTGCAGGTGGCAGAAGTGAAAGAAGTTACTCCAGTTAAGTGGAGCTTCTCGGCCGGTGTCTGTGCTTTCGGCCCCATAAAGTATACTCAAAGTAATTTGCAATTAAAATGTTAATTTTTAATTGAATTGCAGATGGCAGTAGGCAATGGCAGTAGTCTCGAATACTGAATCAAGTTAATTAGTGTCAAAGAAGGGGAAAAACGAAGGAGGGGAATGCAGTTCGGGGGACCTCTATCACTCCAAGGTTGATTAATCCAGATTAGAGATGGTCTCGTGAGCAAAGTATGCTAATGAACTGGTGATTAATGCGTGTAAATATATTGCCACTTGGAGATATTTCTGATATTAAAAGGAAGAACTCTTCATATTTATTTTTAGTAACAGTTATTATGAAAAAAAAAGTCGCTTAATTTATCGACTTAATTAGATATAATATTGTATCTTATGTAAGATATATTTGAGACTAGCAAGAATTTACTTTGGTATTATGGATACAAAATCAATTAGAATTCTTTGGAGTTGTTTGCGCTGGCTTGACGTAAAATCCTTTCCTAGCACAGATCAACATTACAGAAAGAATAATTAACGAGAAATAATACAATAAATAATATAATTCAAAATACTTTCTCTTACATTACTTTAATCTGCGCGTTTTCATGTTTTTTCTTTTCTGCTTTCTTAATCTTTAGAATGCAAGGAATATAAAATCTCCTGACATAAATAAAATATTAAAAACTTATAGCGCCTGAAAATCCCTGTCTTCATCCATTCCCTTGAGCTTTTAGCCCATCTCTAAGCCACGTGGCTAGTTCAGTACTCCAACTTCACCTAATCCCTGACACTTTCGGTTTCTATGACGACTCAGATAAAAGAGGAAAAAAGTGAAAGACACCGAGTATAAAGGCAGGAGAAAGGCAAGAGGCAGGACTTAAAGTTAAACACTTTTGCTTTGAGGTTGAAGTTACTCGCACTTCATCTGCCTTTGCTTCCAGCTGGCAGCAGTCAAAGTTGACAAAATACTCGTCAAGATTTGTGCATTGAGTTGGGCCGCACACCCATCCATTCCTTCCAACGTTTTTCAACTAGTAATTGCAGCTTTGCCGTGGTCTCTTCCAGTTTTGTAGAGCAAAAGTAAGGGAAAAAATACAGATTTTCCCCCCACTGGGAAAAGCCGACGTTTTGCTGGAGGCCATCAAGCCGCAAACTTTACGAGTTGATAGCTGAAATAAAGTGGAGCATGCATTCCAGGGCTTTTAGCCCGCCCACCCACTTCATGACATCATTTTATTTGCACTCAATCTCGGTTCCCTTAGTGGAGCTTTCTGCGCTCAAAACGCTGTGCAAACTTCGCTGCCAAGTTGGTTAGAAATGCTTTTGATTTGCTAGTAAGTTGACCAGCATTTCAGCCACCCATTTACCACCCCACCAGCTTTTCTCGACTCGCTTTTCACACAAAGCCCACTTCGGAAAGTGCACGCTTTTCTTTCTTTCTTTCAGTTGCTCTTATTGCACCAAAAGCCGAAGCAAACCTAAAATGTTATTCAAACAAAAAAGAGGAGTTTAAGCACAGGTGATGCAGAAATAAATGCTGTGGGAAAACCTTTTCAATGATTTCTAAGTACGCTATAAAATAGTTTCCATTCCAAAACTGTGTCACCCGTTTTTTAACTGTAACAGATCTAATGGAAAAATAGTATTTCTATTGCAATTGGTATTTGGATTAAAAATAAAAAATAACGTTATATCTTTTATATCATATAAATTTTAATCATTAGGTCTTAAGATCCCTATTTCTTCAAGAGGGTATTCCATTCCAAAACTGTGTCACCCATTTTCTAACTGTAACAGGTCAAATGAAAAATAGTATTCCTATTGCAATTGGTATTTTCAATACAAATAAAAAATAATTAACATTATATCTGTTATATCATATAAATATTTATCATTAGGTCTTAAGATCCCCATTTCTTTTAAAGAGTATTCCATTCCAAAACTGTGAGACCCATTTTTTAACTGTAACAGATCACATGATAAAATAGTACTCCTATTGCAATAGTTTAATAAAAAATAAGAAATACTTAACATTATATCTGTTAAATCATATAAAAAATAATCGTTAGGTCTTTAGATGCTCATTTCTTCTAAAGGGTATTCTATTTCAAAACTGTGTCACCCATTTTTTAAATGTAACACATCGAATGAAAAAATAATATTCCTATTGCAATTAATTATAAACAAAAAAAAATTAAAAATTTCTCAACATTATATCTGTTATATTATATAAAAATAATCGTAAAGTACTAGATCCCTATTTCTTCTAAAGGGTATTATGAAGTGGCAAAGGCTGTACCAAAAAACCAAAGGAAGGAAGTAAAAAAAGAGCGCACTACAATGCGTATGACAGTTTGAAACACTTCTAAAGACTTTTGAGTTATGCCGCAAGTTGGGGGCGTGGGGGGCGTGTCAGAGCCCCACAAAACCAACGTTCAACTTCCGCTCTAGCTAGAGGGCAAAAAAACAAAAACAAACAAAAAAACTAAAGCAGAATCTATGCGCAATTCAATTAAAGCGCAATTTGCAAGCAGTCATCATATTTTTGTTACTTAACGAGGCCGTTGGTGGATAATGAGGGGCACGGGGGATGTGGTGCAATTTAATAAGACCCATCGAGTGGGGGAAAACGGAAATCGCTTGAGGAAATTGTGTGTTTCAAGCGAAAGCATACATAATAAACTCATATAAAAGATTGTTGCATACTTCGGGGAGCGACCAGGGGCGGAATGGCGGGGCATAAATACCCATATTTGCAATTCGAAGAAGTGGAAGTGGATGGGAAAAACCGGAGGAAGGAGTCGAGTCTGGAGACAGGCGTATATATCCCCAGGCGGACAACGGCGAAAGCGAGGAGAAAGCGAAAAACCAGCGGGACTACGTCGAATGTTATTAAAAAAAAGAAAGCAAAGCAACGCTAAAACAGCAGCCCCACTCATTTCCCCCTGCCCATTCCAAAAAAGTCATAAAATTTATTAAATGCCTAAAAGTATGACAGCAATAGACAATTTATGGTGGGGGCAGGAAAAGAAAAACCAAAAAAAAAACTAGCTGAGGAAATGAAAACAAGATTTTTCTCTGGGTTCATATACCCTCTGAAAATTCTGTAAACATTAACGGAATTTCAATGGCCCTGTGTTAATTCAAGCATGAAGTATAAATATTTATCAGGAGCTTATTAATAAGCGTCAGCTGCTATCGATATTAGCTGGGAAATATATTAATATTTATAGAGTGCTTTTCGGAATCTTAAAAGGGAATTATTGGTAACTCTTTCAGCTTTAACAGTTAAGTGTGACCATTTCCTTAGAATCCAAAATACACTTTAAAATAATTTATAATACGCACTTTAAATTGGTAACCTCCAAATTATTTCCTCCTAAGTTTTCGTTATTATTAGGATAAAGTAAATTACCTCGTTTAGATCTTTACTTAAATATCAAAAAAGGGTTCGAAGATTTGAAAGTTTTCATTTAAACAGCCTACAAGTTCTACTAAGAATGAATTTTTTAGTTCCGAAAATAGCAAAGCTAATTCTTAATGGAATATACCCATCTTTTGTCCAGTGCTCACAATGAATTGTTTCTTCATTAGTGAAATGGCCCCCACTTGTGTCCCCGACCCCATGATAAGAATCGAAAAACCTTTGAATATTTATAAGCCAGACCGCATACAATTTACACTAATTTAAAGTTACTTCCCAGCTCCGCCTCGGCAATTTTCCAAGTCATTGTCGACGTGGACACACCGAAAGCATATTTCAACTTCATAAATTGAGCAAATAAACAGGCGGAGCTGGTGGCAAGTGTCCCTGCAGACGGATGTGCAACCATATGGTCACGCCTCAAGCTCATAAATTAGCACCATACGACGGACGCACCGAGGAGGACTATTCAATTTGAGGATGGCAAGAGGGACATTTGTAAGGATTTGGCCAGGTGCACGAAAGCCATTAACATAAATGGCTCGAAAGCTGCTAACAAGGATGGCCAACAACCCAACAACCAACTCGCATTTGAACTCGCCTTGGCGTTACCTTCGTTGTTTTTTAATTACGTAAGCTGAGAAGACATTTCCAACTTATTACGTGTCTTCACTAATCCGCTAAGGACGAAAAATTGCGTACAATCAATTGTAAGGATTTCTCAGTACGAAAGGAAACAATTTTCCTTGCTGCTTGTTTCGCATGGCGCAATTTTCCACTACATCGGATTAAAATGTGATATGTTTGGGATTGTTTACACACAGTTGAAGGGGGGACTTGGGTCCTTTTTTTTGGGGGGCTTGGATGGTTTGGGGTTCTAGGGGACTCGTAAACGGGAGCAGACAGACGAGACATGTGTTTGTTTACGAACTTTTGGCAGCTTTGTTTTCGGGGGCGTGGCACGTTTCACTGGAGTGGGTCTTAATTTCCGCTACGTAAGCATTTCTTTTTCACACACAGCATCTTTTTTCTTCGTCCTTTTGCTTGTATTCTATTTTTATTTTTGCCTCTTTGTATCCATGATTTTTGTTTATTTTGGATTTGTTTGCCCTTTTTCCTTTACATGCTTGCTTGAGTACTTCCGGTTGCGCCGGAAGTGAGAGGAGCACATATCAGACACAGTGGGACACAACGCGTGTCAGGGGGTTTCCATGGGTGGATGGGTGGGTGGGCTTGTTCTGTGGGGTATTTAATTGCTACGAGTGGAAAATTGAATTTAACTGACATGTCCGCATATGGACGGAGAGGAACTTTCACATCCTTAATGCAGTTTGAACTTACAAAGTTACAAAGAAAAAACTAAATTAAGAAACAAGATCTTAAAACTGAGCCTTAGCTAGTTAAAGAAAAGTTAAGAAAATTCCTGTTTTATTATTTCATTTACTCTTTGTTTGATCATTTCTGATCCAAGACGACTTTATTTTTGAAATAAAATAGGCTTCAAAAATCAATGACTCGTCACACACAATTTAATATCAAATTTAAATAAAGTATCCTAAACTTCGTTTAAAAACAATGCTTTATATTTTCTCATAATTTCTCAATATTTTTCTAAGCATTTTCCAACAACTTATGTTTTTTTAAATACTATGAAAATAACAAACTGCAGTAAGTTTCATCTAATGCTTTTCTAAGATGCTATGAAAACATATTGCTTGCATAAACTTTAAGCAGATTTTATGTTGCTCAACACGTCCTCGGAAGTTTTGCCTTCCGAAAATTAGACAAACACGTTCTATACTTGTGTTCACTTCCACTTTCGGCAGCATTTGACGCATAATAAGTAAGCCAAACACACATGAAGAAAATAAATACCGAAGGCCAAGGGAAGTTTAATTCAAAGAATACATTACACGTACTCGATTTTTAATTTGTTTTCTGGTTTTGGACTAATTGAAATCAGTAAAAATCGAAATTCCTGTGAGGATATTTGTTATATACCTACTGATTAAAAGTTAAATAATAAATGGAATGTGTGTTTTAATGTACGATACATTTGACTGCATAATTAATTAGCAGGCCTAAAAGCTCACAAGCTGAATCTCATTAAACCGCTGAACTAATCTTCAATTGAATTTTAAATATGTCCATGGCTCTAAATAAACTACAAAGCAACATTTTAAAATATTTTGTTTTGGAAAATGAACTATGCTCTACCAAAAATACAAAATCAAATATCTCTGCTATAAGTTAACAATTAAATTAAATTGCAATTTAAACAAATGTGAATTGGAATGGAATTCAATGCAAAAAGTTGAACTTATTCAGACCATAAAGTTTGCCAAATCCTTTCGAAATGGCACAATAAGCTCTGCCCAATATCGTACAAATTAATATACCCTATATCCTTAGATCCTTAGACTCCATAGAGCCGCCCACACACGCACTCTGAGATCCTCATTATGGCACATCATCCCATCTAATTTAAGGCAAGACGATGGCTTGTTGTTTCTTGATACATTTTCGGCGAACGAGAGATTTTCTGCGACTGATTTTTATTACCAGAAGCGCAATAATCGGGTGAAAGCACGCACCAAATGTCAAAACGAAGGACTACTGAGTTCCCTAAAACCGAAACACACTCGTTCCGGGGCCTAAGCCAAATAGACGGCATTACATTTTATTATCTATTATATCGTGGCGCCTAAAATGTCACTACATTAGCTCAAAAATCCATACACACACACATGACAGAGAGAGAGAGAGAGAGAAGGAGGGAGACAGAGAGAGATAAGGACATGTTTTTCGACGGGCATAAAGTAAACATTAAAACAGGAAACGGAAGCCACGGCGGTGCCAAAACGGCAAACCGACATTCATAGACAATGTCCTGTGGCGGCGGTTATGATTATTTTGACTCGCTTATCCTCGCGAATGTGTTTGTGTCCTGGCATTTATGATTTTTTCGCGTTCCTTCGCGTTTGTTTTTATTACACATGTTTTCCGCGTGGCAGGAGGGAAAGGGTTAAAACAGGGTTAATTTACTATGCATAAAGTGTTGCCTGTGTCGCAATTCGCGTACTTCTTGCCACGTTTGCATAGCAAATCAGTTGACGATTGCCCGTATATTTTTGTTAATTCTTCACTTTTTTGCACAGGTTGTCGGCGGTCGAGGAACACATTTCTTTATGATAATCCACAGTTGGTAAAGAATGTCCAGTTCCTTTTGGGCCAGGACCCCGAAACTCACGAAATGACGCAAAAAAGCGGCAAAGTGAAAACCAAATGCCGAACGCGTCCGTCGAGCGGTGAAAGCGAAGTGCGCGCCACCACAGACAAATAAGCACTGGCAGGACCTCGAAGGACTCGGCGAAGCCATAAAAACACCGAGCAACAGGGAAATTTCCCAAAAAGGACATTCCACGCTCACTGGAAATGCCGCCGGTTTTCCCCTTCGCCGACTGCAATTGACCTTAGCCTTCGAGGATATCCGCCCTCCAACCGGCTTTGGTTCAATGCACCACCAGTTCAGGACGAGGGTTGAAGGACTCGCTCTCTCTTCCTCCTCTTCGGGGGAAATATTCTCCCGCTTAGCCTTGTGCTAGGTCCTTGCTTCGTTTACCGTTGAATGCCACAGGTTTAACAGGTTGATGCGTGACGTCACTGCCGGCTAGGGGAAATGTCACCAAGGGGATATTTTTTTAGCGCTTCAAGAAATATCCTCGACTGGAAACGAGGGTTCTTTGCATGAACTTAGTAGGTGTTTTTTCTAAGAATCACAAGAAATAATAACCTGATGCTTCAAGGTGAACAGGCATTTTACACAAAACATTATAAACAATTTTTTAGAGTCAACAGGCTTAAAAATTTGTTTCTTCTCGGAATAAATAATGCGTTATTTACTTACAGTTTACAGTCTTTACCAAAATCAAAAAAAAAGTGGAAACAGGTTTTGACTTGAAGAAATTGTTTCAAGAATCTAAATTGTTACACTGATAAGTATTACAATTTTCTTAATTATTTGGTGTATCATATATGGTATATCATATTATGGGAGTTATTTTTATCTGAAAGGTTGGCTAAAATAATATTGAAGAAGAATTTTTTTTACACCATGCATTATAAAGTTATACATAAACTTAACAAGAAAAGACATCGCCATATCTTTGCTTCATTCAAATGGATTATTAATTTTTATTATTTTTTTAAATCCTATATAAATAATATATTGTCGTCATAAAAATAAGACCATAAAGTAAATCTCGATACGTTTCACAAAGACTCACTCATATTTGGAAAATAAAAAAGTTTAAACAGGTTTTGACTAATACTTGTAAAAATTGATTCAAGGATTTAAATTGATGAACTGTCATAAATGGTATATCATATTCTGCAAACTACATTTTTTTATAAATAATCGATCTGCACCTCAAATATTAGAATAAATTCTTCATGATACTTAAAAAACAGAATGATAAATTCGAATTTCATACATTCGCTGTAAAAGTAAATCAGTTGTAAAAAATACACAAATTCCATAATCCCACTCCTTTCTTGTGACTCTTCGGCGTGCCCAGTTCCAATCAACAATCAACAATTTAAATGTTCATTATTTCCTTTTATCACCAACTTGATTAGTCTCATACATGAGTAAAAGCCTCCATAAAACCGAAGAAAGATGATCTCGAATGATGTTTGTTTTCCACCCTTCTCAGTCTAAAAGCCCAGCCATTTCTACATAACTTGTTCATCATGTGTCTAGGTCTATGCATTGATAACTCCCCGTTGCGACCATAAAACAATAGAGCCCCAATTTCCATGCACGGACCTGCACATTCATTCAAACAAAATAAAAGCAAAACGGCATAGAAAATGGATGAAACCATCTAGGGAATTTTCGGGGCAATAACTATAAAATGTCCGTCGAGTCGCGTCGCGTGTATGCAGTCAACCAGGACGCAGGACAACACAAACAAAAAAAGGGTCCTTCGTTGTCGCAGTCAATGGCTAAAGGATTAAAAAACAAGGCAACGGCGACAACAAAATATTATCTCAATGGAAAAATCTCAGGCACATGGACAAAACAAAAGGCAAGTTAAAAAAACGACGAGTGGAAGAATTAAGGACAGACTTTGATAAAAACAAAGTGAAAATTTATGCAAAACGAAGATAGAAAGCCGGAAACGATGAAAGAAATTGAAAATGGGCGTAGATAATACGAGGTAAAAGGTAAACTGAAAGAGTCGCAACACTTTTCAAAAGTCAGCTTTTTAATTACGCATTTTTCTCAACTGCGTAAGGAAAAATAAGGGATATTTAAAATTTAAATTCGGCTTGCAGAGATTGCGGAAACGGAACACATAGAATTTCTTGTAACAATATAAGAAATTCTTACGCTGGCACTGAATTCTATGTGTTCTGTTTCCACTGTTGGCAAAAAAACGGGGTAGGAAATATTTCCTTAGAAATTGGTGACGCTTATCGCTCAATAAAAATTGTGAGAAGTAGTTTTAAAGCTACTCTGCATAGCAACAGTAAGGCAGTAGGGCATGAACTTCCGGTTGACATTTTCGATGAACGCCAAAAACTTTAATTAATTTACATGGACAAAATTTTACTCGTAATTTGATCAAACGCAGGGTAGCCTGAAAAATTGAAGACTTTATTTTTTCAACTTTAGAGAAAGAGTTAAATTTGTCAATTAAGTTTATCTTTTTACAATTTGTTGATACTCTCGATGATTGATGAAATATGTATATTACAAAGTTTAAATACCCAATGAAAATAATTAAAGAAATCTTATCTAAAATTATCTAGTCCGATCTAAGACGAAGACAAGCGTCTGCTTTCACTTTCTTAACTTAAACTGTCCACTTCAAGATAATGACGAACTTAAACTTTCAATTGGTCGACTCGGGCATAATAGTTTGAGACGTGTAAATATGTATAAACAATAATGTTACTAAGGTATCATTTCCTGCTATAAGAACACTTGGTCGTCTAGACTTGCGAACTGTCAGTGGAGACGCAACACCAGAAGGCATTGGAGCTAATAAGCTAATGTTCCTCTATTGGCTGCCGTCACAGCCAGTGGAAACCTTTAACGGTTGATGAGATAAAATTTCATTTTTTTTTGAGGTAAACTCCAGGTTGTTTGGCTACAGAAATCTGAGTGTTCAATTTGTTGAAAACCATTCACCGTTGAGCGACCGTCCATGCCAACCAGCTCATGTCGACTAATACTGAATGCAAATGGCAAAACATTTTTTTGAATCCGTGGAGCTTATCACGAAATTTAAATTCATGCAAAATTCTGAGGCTTGATAAGACTGGTTCCTTCCCTTTTGCTTTTCCCCCCCAGTCAAGATTTTTAAAAGCGAATTTTTTTTTATTGTTAAAGTTTTTAATACAAAATGTTTGGTAAAAAAAATACCAAACAAAAAATAAATACGAAAATACAATATACAAATGAATTCCCCTAAGATTCGGAATTGCTCAAATGCAATCTTATTTAATCACTTCGTTGGTAAAAATGGGAAAAAAGGAAATAGTGCTTGGGTGACAATTCCACAAATGCCTAAGAATTGATCTTGTTGTAAAAAATGTTGTTTAGTCAGTTCTACCACCTCAATTTTTATTTTTATACTAAATATGTAACTTCCCAGTATTTTGTCCTTCACGAAACAACGTAAAAAGCATTTTCAGAATGTGTAAAATAATCGCCTAGTAAGGACACAAGCCGGGTGTCCTTTTTGTGTCAAGTCGGCAGTCAATGCACAAACCTTATTGTCCTTCAACGGGAAATTTTCGGAATGCTGGTTTGAGTCCTTATTCGGTATACACATAAAGGAAGTCCTTTAGGCAGGTTTTCACATATAGATGGCGATGGCAAAAACAGCGCTCAAAATAGGTGCCGCCCTAATCACGGTTCAAGACTTCGTTGGTTATATTTATTATTCAATTGGGCCGAAGTCCCGGCGGTACTGCAATACCGGGGGAACTATCAGATGTTAAGCTGATAAGAACAGATACTACACTTTGATCTTAGCCATAAGGCCGAGAAGCGATAACTAACCCACCCCAAGATGTAGAAGGTTCTTGAAATTAAGCTAGAACTTGTTGGGAATTGTTATTCCAGGATGCTTACATCCTGAGGTGAAAACATATTCGCTGTGTTAAAGCACAGAGTCTTAGGAACCAAAATGGTTCAATGGTTTTACAGTTTTACACCAACTCAGATCAATTTTTTAGTTACTTAATTATTTAAGATCTATTTAAAAATGTATCTCGAATTTAGTTTCTAATATATTTTATGCCATAACATTTAAAATAGTTTTCTGAAAATGTTAAAACAATACTTAAATACGTTTAGCTTATTTCATGTTCATACCTATAGCTTATTTTGGGTTTGTAACCTTTATATTCACATATACTATGTTTTTTTGTTTCCAAGTACTTGAAAAAATTAAACCAAATATTAGATAAAAATAAAAATATATTCAAAAAAATACCTATAAAATATATAATGAAAACGCCCTTACGAAATCACGACCTTATTACTGCAACACACAATTTGAATGTCGTTTGTTTAATTCAGAACATTACTTGTCAGGGACTTATCAACCTAACAATCAAAGTCAACACTCGTGCAGCACATAAAAAAGTTTGTGTGGCAAAACTCCAGGCTGCCATTAAAAGTACTTCGGTTCTCAAACTTACAGATTGTGGGCAATCAATACAGTAAATCTAACCATCCGCCACTCAGGGATAAGTGCCAACATTTGACAAAACAATTAATCAATTCAATTTTCCAAATCACTTGACAACGCGACGAGCTGCAAAACAATTTTCGACAGACAGAAACTAAAAAGCAGCTTGTCTCCGCCCAAATAAACCAATCCAGAGAAGCAAGGCCAAGGACACTCTTGCAATGTCAGCAGAAAACTATCCTGGCAGACATCCTTTCAATTTGCATGTTACATAGAAATTGCTTTCAATGAGGAACAGCAAGGACTTCAATGCTCAATGAGGAGCTGTGTTTTTCCACAAACAGTTATATTTATTATTCAGTTGGGCCGAAGTCCCGGCGGTACTGCAATACCGGGCCAACCCGTGACAGAGGTGGAGCAAGCCCCTAGCACTCCGTCTAGATGCAAAAATCAGTTTAACATTTGTTGTCCTCCAATGGAGGAACTATCAGATGTTAAGCTGATAAGAACAGATACTACACTTTGATCTTAGCCATAAGGCCGAGAAGCGATAACTAGGACATTTCACAGAAGAGGACTACACTCAAATGTCGCTAGAACCAGTTGAGAATTATAGATGAAAATGGACAAAACAAAAATCATTATATTTAGGGGGTTGCTTCCCTTGCAAGTGAAAATAGTCCTAATCCTGTAAGGTAAATACTCAGGTAGGTAAAGGTATCTCCCGCAGAATGGTTATAGTTGCCATTGAAAATACGCTCCGATTGCCCGAACATTATATAAATAAGATTTTGATATAATTTAACTTGTTTATTCCCGAATATACTTTGGAAACGTCTCTACAATTCCTTTGCGTGAACAGTCGCTTCCGTCAAGGCGCTTACACTTCCCCGATTTATTAACATGGCAATGATCAATCCAAATGCCACACTTTTGTTTTGAATGTGAGAGAGCAGCAGCCTCAGTAATGTGATATAAGGCCAAGGTAATCAGTAGAAAATAAATCTTCATCGTGAAACTAATGAGAGAGTCTGAAAAATAGGTCGACTTAACGTGGTTTATAAACATACAAGCGTGCCAAAACTGATTTTTTTCAATTAGATAGGCAAGACGAAAATAAATATTCTTTCTGTCTCGGATTAAGGCATCCCATATACAAATTTTACAATGAGAGATAATGTGACACTCCTTACAAAAGTGAACCCAGGTAGCTGACCAACGAATTTAGGACTAGTGTTTTGGGTTTGCAGCCCTTATTCAAAAGTATAATTATAATTCTCAACAAGTTCTGGCCTACACCAAACCTAGAATCTCAGTTTAATTGGTTTGAAATCACTCTGGTTTCTCTTCAATTGTCGAATAAATCTTTCGCCTTTTACTAAAGATTTCCGTGGAGAGGGACACTCTAATGAGTCTAAACTCAATTTTTTCAGGCCTGGTATCATATGTTACCGGGCCAATAAACCATAAATTTAAAAAATATTAGAGGATTTCTACCCCTCCTTAAGCAAACTTTGTGCAATAGCGAAAGTAAAGTTGGGTTGAACTTGGTTTTTGATTTATATGAAATGTTTCTTTTTTTAAAAACATTTGTTGAGTACTTGATAAGCCTCAACAACTTAAAAGTAAAGTCCCCCCAAACATCAAAGATGCGGAGACAAAAAAAAATCAGTTTATATCCCTAAAATGCCCTTGCACCTTTGGAAATGTTTTCTGCACCTTTGGCATTTTTAGTTTCCTCAGAGAAAAAATATGCTTTTATAATTACAGTAAGAGTTTTATTTCAAATTTTTTACCCATTCACTGCCTTACAAAAACATCTATAGAGCCTTGAGCACTTCCACAGCGATTTCCGCGTGAGTCTAGACATTGCCCCGCACTATTTCTATAACAGGACTGATTCCATCTACCGCACTTTTGACGCCATCGGTTTACACGAATAGCTTGGGCTGTGGATAGTAAAGCCGAAACCAAAGTAACTATTACTACAAACGACCTCATGAAGATTTTCCAAGTACCTCTTAGAAAGTAACTGATGTAAACGATGTTACTAAGCAAATCGCCGAGACGAAATAAAATGTTACAATAAAATAACCAAAACTAACCTATATTTGCTTTGAATGTCACTCGATCAGAGTGTACATAATAAATTAAGACTTGCAAAGATTCAACATCGGATGGTGACACAGAAATCGCTTTGGTCGAAGTTATATATTTTGTTATCTCCAAAGGTGTAAGTTTTTTTTTATCTGCGCAAAAGTCCTATGGAATTAGTCCACCAATAAGCAAGCATTTTTCTCTTGATTGGGGTAAACACAAAAAACGATTTGTAAAGTTTGTTTTATGACGGACGGACGAACTTGGCTTAAAAACTCATCTAATGATACTGCTCAAGAATATAAGTACTTTATTCGGTCTGATTAAGTTATATCAATCTGGAATAGGCGTCACGCAAAAGAAATTAGAAAACAGGTATAATAAAAACATACAATACGATTTTGGAACAAGTATGCCAAAAATGTATTAAAAAAAGCAAATCCATAGGAATGCCCCAAGGATAAACACTATTCCAATTTCATCAGAATGTACATAGAAGTTGTTTTCAATAAAGAAACTTCAAGGACTCCACTAGTTAATAGGGTGCTGTTTTTCTCCACAAATACAATGTTAAATGTATAATTCAGATGGGCCAAAATCCCGGCGGTACTGCAATACCGGGCCAACCCGCGGCAGAGGTGGAGCAAGCTCCTAGCACTCCGTCTGATTCCAAAAATCAGTTTAACATTTGTTGTCCTCCAATGGAGGAACTATCAGATGTTAAGCTGATAAGAACAGATACTACACTTTGATCTTAGCCATAAGGCCGAGAAGCGATAACTAGGACATTTCACAGCAGATGACTGCACTCAAATGAAGCTAGAATCACTTGAGAATTATAAAATTTGAAAATGGATACAAACAAAATCATTATTGCATATTTAAGGGATTGCATGCCTAGCATGTCAAAAGAGTCCTTGGCTAATCCTGTGTGCAGGTAGGTAAAGGTATCTCGCGCCGAATGGTAAGGGGTAGCGAGCAGCAGTCATGTGACATAAGGCCAAAGTAATCAGTAGATAAGAAACGTTCATTGCAAAAAATTTAATGTTGTTTATAAACACAAAAGCGTTCCAAAATACAATTTTACAATTAGATAAGCAAGACGAAGTTAAAAGTTATTTTGGTCTCGGATTAAAGCATGTCATATTCACATTTTTCAATAAGGGATAAAATGACGTTCCTTCGATAAGTGAACCCAGGTAGCCGGCCAACAAATTAAGGACTACTGCCGTGGTTTTGCAGTCCTTCCTCAAAAGTAAAACTATAATTCTCAACTAGTTCTGACCGTTACTGAACCCAGAGACAGAGAGTTTTAGGGTGTAAAGTCACTCTGGTTTCTCTTCAAATGTCGAATAAATCTTTCGCCTTTTACTAAAGATTTCCGTGGAGAGGGACACTCTAATGAGTCTAAACTGAATTTTTTCAGGCCTAGTAACTTATGTTACCGGGCACATTGATTATAAATTAAAAACAAAAGTTACCGGTATATTATTTACCAGACATTTTTGCAGGAGAGGTATTTGTACCTTTTGTGAAGTTGGTTTAACATGGTTTTTGTTTTTAAGAAATGGAATGGAAGTCACTTGTTGAGTACTTGTCAAGCCGCAACAACATTGCAAGCTCCTTATCAAATGAAGTCGGGCGTACATCCGAGATGCAGAGACAAATCCAATGATTCTATTTCATATCATAATGCACTTAACAATGAAACTATTTTTGTTTGTTTGAAAATAAAAATCAGCTAATACCCCACAAATAAGTTCCTGCACTTTATATAAGACTTTTATTTGTAAGTTTTAACACATTCACTGTCTTACAAGAAGGTCAATTGAGCCTTGAGCACTTCCACAGCGAACTCCGCGTGAATCCACACATTGCCCCGCACCATTTTTAAAGCAGGACTCATGATATCTGCCGCACTTTTTACGCCATTGGCTTGCACGAGCAGCTAATGTTGTGGATAGTAAAGCCAAAAGCAAAAGAAGTAGCAGTACAAACGTTCTCATCGTGAAGATTTTTCAAATGCCAGTGAGAAAGTGCCCAAGCAAATCACCGAGACGAAAAACAATAAAATAACCAAAACTAACCTGGTATGGTCTCAATGAAACAAATAAGAAAAAATGTTTTATAAGAAATAATTACTTCAACCATTTTCCTATGGTAGTTATAAGATATAATTACGATTTGCATAGTTTTAGAAGTGGGTGGTGACAGAAATCTGATTATACCCAAACTTTGTGCGAAGAGGTTTCTATGTCAACTTCGATGGCATAAGATTTTGAAACTAAAGATTCGGAAATTTGGCTTTCCTCATATAACTGATTGTATCTAAGCATTTTTATGCAGATTAAAGTAAGACACAGTGTCTTAACTTTCTTGAAGACATCATATTTTTCCAACTTTTAATGGAACGTCGAGTCGATAGCTACTATTTCCAAATTTGATCTATTTAAAGGCGGTTGAAAATTTGTAACTTTTAAATTAAGCATTTAAACATGCGGACTTTGACATTTGTGAGCAGAAAACCATCCTGGAGAATCTACTTTCAACATAAAATCAGCAAGGACTTCACTACTCAATATGGAGCTTTGTTTTTTCCCCAAGTAATATGTAAAATTTATAATTCAGTTGGGCCGAAATCCCGGCGGTACTGCAATACCGGGCCAACCCGTGACAGAGGTGGAGCAAGCCCCTAGCACTCCGTCTAATTCCAAAAATCAGTTTAACATTTGTTGTCCTCCAATGGAGGAACTATCAGATGTTAAGCTGATAAGAACAGATACTACACTTTGATCTTAGCCATAAGGCCGAGAAGCGATAACTACTGCTAGAAAATGTAGGGGCTTGACTCAAGTGCAGCTAGAACCAGTTGAGAATTACGGTACTTGAAAATGAAAACAAATACTGTTATATACTTTTGGGGATGAATACTGCACTCTTTGGCATTTACAATTTTGTTCCCTAAAAGAATATTCAATATGGGGTGTATTAACATTGAAGTTTTGACTTGTGGATAATAATGCCAAAATAACTATTTCAGTACAAACGTTCAGATAGTAAAGATTTTCCCAGTTCCTTTGATATAGTCTGGCGATATATAATCAAAGCAGCAAGACGAAATTAAATTGATCTATAAGGAAACTAACCCATATACTACAATCTACAAGTAAAGCTACACATCAACAATATGTATTAAAAACAAGGAAGAACGCTATAGTCGAGTACCCCGACTATCAGATACCCGTTACTCAACTTAAGGGACCAAAGGAAAATGGAGATATGCAAGCAGCAAAGCGAGATTAAAATGCGCCACCTACCGGCGGCTGACAGACTTAAACGTTATGGGCGTTAGAGTGGGCGTGGCAAATTTTTTTCGGGTCAATTGATAGGTATTTATTAGAACAATACATTTCAGTTAAAATTTTTATTCTAACATCAAAACTGTAGGAGCCAACGTTTTCAATAGCCTAGCTCTTATAGTTTCCGAGATCTCAGCGTTCATCCGGACGGACAGACGGACATGGCTAGATCGACTCGGCTAGTGATCCTGATCAAGAACATATATACTTTATGGGGTCGGAAACGCTTCCTTCTGCCTGTTACATACTTTCCGACGAATCTAGTATACCCTTTTACTCTACGAGTAACGGGTGTAACCATTGATATTCAAAAACATATACCACTTACCAAGTGTCGGCTTTGCTTCCAAATCCATCCCTTACAGAAGCACTCAATATACTCCCTTTCAATTGCACTTCCTAACAGTTGATTTTATAATTCCCAAGTAGTTCTAGCCTATCCTGAACCCAGAGACAGAGTAATTGTGGTCCTGAGTTACTCTGGTTTCTCTTCAATTGTCGAATAAATCTTTCGCCTTTTACTAAAGATTTCCGTGGAGAGGGACACTCTAATGAGTCTAAACTCAATTTTTCTTTGTGCCTAGTGACTTATGTTGCCGGGCCAATTTATGATAACTTTATAACTTATAACTAGGTATTTAAATTTTTGGTAAGTTTCCTTTGGCAATGTAAGCTGTGTGAATCGAAGTCTTTGAATATTTCTTAAGTAAATGTGGTAACAGAAACAGAGCAGAAGCCTTCGTCGCACCTTCTTTTTTGCCATTCCCATAAATTTTAATTGAATTATTTTATCTCTTTCTCGGCTTTTCCCAAGGCTCAAGCTCCAGGGGCTTTGCTACATTCGAGGAAAGCCTCTTCATCAATGCGGGATTGTTTTGCATAAATAACGCATAAATTGAGGCGATCCAAGAAAAGGCCAACAATCCAAATCAGTGCTACATGCTTGGCATTGACAAAAAGTAGGCTAAGCGTAAAAAATGAAATATGTTTGGGGTCATGGGACGGTTCGGAATTACATTTGTTTAGTTCATAAAAAGGAAAACAAGACACAGCCAGCCAAGTCAGTCTCTAGAGTTAAACCGACGTTACGCATCGAAAAATCTGAACTTTGTGAGGGGTCATTCCTTTTTTGTGTGTGTCTCTAAATTGGCTTTATTTTTATGCTAAAGGAAAAACCAAAAAGGCTCGGCTAAAGTTTTTCGAAAGCCAAAACTAACCAAGTAGTAAATTTACAGAGAAGTTAAAGGTTTCCGTTTATCTGGTTTGCTCCCCCTGTCGAACTTGAACTATAAAAACACAAAAATCTAGCCAGTGGAAAAAGTTTCCAGTCACATAAACATAAATTGCGACAGTAATTTTCGGTCAGGAACGTTCGGGGAATTTTCCCGCATTCACACACCAACAGGCATTTGTATGCACAGAATGGTTACTGTAATTTAGCTGGAGTAGGCTAAATGGGAGTTATCATTAAGTTTAATTTGCCTAAGCCCTTTTCCCTCGTTTGAGGGTTGAGTGTTCCTCGATTCAAATGGCTTAAATTAATAGTTTGGGCAAACTAGTTTCACACAATGATTTGCCATTTGTGTGGTTTCAAATCCTTTTTAAACCTACATAGTGTTATCCCAAGTATCTTAGTTATATGCTCATTTAAATGATAATGACCCATCAAGACTTAGCCTTATAGCGTTTACTTTCAACACATTTTAATGATGCTGAGCTCAGCCATACCTAGACTTTCAGTGTGCTTTATATTGTTAACCTAATGTTTTAATGTATTATTAATGGCCCTCTCGGGCTCCCAAAAATTGCCGTAGTGGACGGTATTTCACGTCCCCATGGCGGGGTATTGGTTAAAGTTTTCAACTAGCAATAATCGCACCTCAGTAGAACTTCATTGGTTACGATATCGCCTCTGCGCAAAGATAACTTTCAAGCCCGAATCAGAACCTATTGCACTCAAAATAGGCTAGAACTAGTTGGGAATTATTAACGCAGTGCAGGGTGCAACGTGGAGGGGGGAAACGTTGCATACTTTTTAAGGACTTCCTACCTGGTTGGTAGTTATACCTACTGTTTTGAAAACAATAGATAATGCATTTAAGGGTGTCTTTCCTAACGACCAACAAGACCTATCCCTAAAAGAGAATGCGGAACTTGTGTTTACTGATCTAAAAAGTATTTTATACCATTCTAACAAACAATAAACAATTTGTAAGGATTAAATCCAATAATGTAGTTTTTAAAACATAAATGGATGCACATACCTAATGTATACGTAATAAAAAAAAACCTCCCTTTTACAATATTTCAAATACTCTTTATAAAAGTCCCACTAAACTTTTTACAAACACTTAAACCTTTAAAATGTTCCCATTACCAGAATTCATTGCAAATTTTCTTTCATTTAAATTTCTATTTGTTCTTGTTTTCGACGCCGCATTCTAAATACAATTAATGAAAGATTCAGAGGTCGGGGCCCCAAGGATTCAGGGCGGTGCGGAGAATAAGGACACAAGGTTCCTTGAGGTCATGTTCGCCTACTCTAAAATGCTAAATAGCCACTTTTGCGGACGGGCATGACAAACTTTTTTTCCTTTTCCTTAGCGACTTTCCATCGTTCTTCGCTTCTCCACGGCTTTGTCATAAAAAATTGAACAAGTTTTCCTAGGGAAAGCCAAGTGCGGATGGGTATGGGCTTGGGTGTACAGTGGGGTGGCAGAGACAGCGACGACAATACCGGAAATCCGTTTCATGACAAATGCGTCACATTGTCCTGGCGTCCTGGCGGCTGAGTGTTAAGAGAAGTGCCCCCCCATCTTTTCCGGCTGCTCTCCTTTACGATCCAGCCGGCAGTGAAATTCTAGAAATTCCTTCAATGGCAGCACGTGACTTGGCCAAACAAGAGAGCATAAACGTGGCTAAGAGAGCGCGACATTGACATTGGGGGAGAGCAAAACAAATCGAAGGCGCAGGCGCCGCTCTCCCAGGACTCGAAGGACTCGCAGCATTTCCATCTACGTGCCGGCATAACTTTGGCATTTTAATGAGAAATCCATATTTATGTTGTTTGTTTTGCCAAAAAAAGAAAAAGCTGGCCAAAAAAAGGCATGTTCCAAGCGGGCAGCATATGCGGCGAAAAGTGAAATTACTTTCCTGGGTGGGTGTGCTAAGGCATTTCTGTAATCATTTTTAATGGGCCGCGTCGTCTGCGGGTGTATAGAATGGCATATGGCCGCTATTTACGTTAACATCACAGACCGTTTAGATACTCGAACTTTAGGCAGTACCAAAAAACTATTAGTGGTATTTAGGCGGAAATGAATGAGAGTTGGGAAACATAAATAGCAACGAATTTAGTTATTTAAGGGAGAAGAGATATACATCTTACTATGTACTTTAAAACTAAACATTTCTTAAATTTCAGAATCTTAAATTGTAGGAATCTTGCCTTGGATATGTTATATATAATATTTTAATAAATTCAATATTTAATTTTCTGAATGTAGCAACTTTTTAAATAAATGGTCAACTATTTTTGTATTATTTTTGACAGTAAAAATAATTTAGTAAAAATAAAACTAGTTTTTTGTGTATCATGATTTTTAATGTGATTAAAATAAATAACCAGGAATAATACGTTAAGATACCTAGCCTTTATATTATTTGCTTCTATCTTGTTCTGCTTATCCCATGAGTGGGGAAAAACCAACCATCCATATGATCCCATATGAGCAGACATTTTAACTAAACCACGTTCGCGACTTGTCACAATGAAGATGGAGTCATAACGTTATCATTCCAACGCAAAAGCCATAAAAATAGCGGCTTAAATAGCAACAGCCATCACGTCCGGAACGAAAAGAGGGATGCAATATCCCCGGGAAAAGTCCACTTCACACATTTTGCTCTAGCGCTTTTTTTGCACCCTACTTTAATACTAGAGGAGAAACTCTAGCGATACAAAAAAACCGTTATGTTTTTATTGTGCAAATAAAAGCACGCGGAAACTACTTAATCAAGTTTCAGAGACGGAGTCTCCCCCTCTCTTTCTCCCGGTGTATGTCCATCTCGTTTTAACCCAGGACCAAAGGAATCCGGAAACTCCCTATGAAGGCAAAACAAAACAACGGCAACTCAGGAATAAAAAGCAACAGCAGCCAACAGTACAGACTTTTCCGACGTTGTTTTTTGCGATTTTCCTTCTGGGTGACAGGGGAGAAAGTGCGGGGAAAGCCGGGGAAAGTGGTCGCGGGAAGAGCCAAAGCTGAGACAACATGCAAACCAAAACAAATGGGAGCTGAACAGAAACACTATCCTAGTTTAATCGAAGAAAATATACTCTTTAAAATGGAGATAAAATCAATTTTCAAATATTTATTACAAATTCAATCAAAACCTTTTTATAAAAACAATAGGAATATTTTATGCAAACTTAAATATTACCTTTAAAAAGTTGTTAAATAAATTCCCCTATACGGGCATGTAATCGTATTCGCTACAAGTTCATTTTTAAATTGTTCATAATATTTATTACACTGAAATCTTAGTCATATAATTTCTATCTATAAAAACGACACATAATAAGGATATCCTTAGTTTTACAATCTAAAAAAGTTAAGAACCTTTTTGATTCCCTTAAGAACACTTTATATTAAGCCATTCCTTTCTCTAATTGCTCAATCTACCCGCTATCCTGAGACAACCCTTTGGTAATAGCACATCTACCACCCTTATACCAATTTCCCCGGCGTTAGAGTATAACAATTTGCCGAAAGAATGTTTCCCTGCGAGTTGAGTTCAAAATTTATGACAGCAATTAGCGGGACAGTAGGCGTGTCTTGGGGGTTGCTCCCAGGTTACCATTGTCGAAAAAAGCACGAAAAGTCTTCAATTAATTTGTTGAGCTCTGCTCAAACAACAGAACGTTGGTCCACATCAATCAAGTCGAGGAGCAAGTCAAACGTAAGGTCTCCATTCGGGGGTTATACTGACCCCCTGACCCCGGTATCTTGGGTGTGAAAAATCGAGAACTGGGAAACTCCCACAACTTTGGTCGCGTGCCAAAATCCTCAGGTCGTAAATTGCTCGTTTCATTTTTAATTATCGCACTTAAGTTGTATTTTTTAATGCCCGCCAGCAGGCGATTCGACTTAAATGCTAAAGAAATTTAAAGAAGCTTACCTGAATCGTTTCCGTAGCGGAATACTTTCGATTGTAGTCGACGTGATGGAGGTTCGGCATGTTTGCTCACAGTTCACTGATAATGACTATGGATAGGGCTACTTAACACGTGTCCTTGGGCTGGTGGGTGGCACTTCCGGTTCCCGTTCCGAGTCCCTTTCCTGTTCATCAAGATATGCCAGTTTATGAGGCATTTGTGTTAATTTCTGTTGTCGTTCCACTTTTTTGCCTTCTTATTTGGAAGAGGGTTTCTTTTCCTGCAAAGTTTGTAAAGTTGCAAAAGTGTAAATTACTTCAAGCAATCTAAAGACTTCTTCATTCTCCCCCTGATCCCCCTTGGGCACTTGTTTACTCATGTCGATATTGTTAATACGCCACGTGTTCCACAGCGGGATGCGTGTAAGTCAGGAATATACTTATATACATTATATGGGGTGGTCCATGGACGGTTGGGCTTACGGATTTATTGCCAAGTTTACGCTACGTGCTTTGACTAAATTTATAAGCCGAGAACGCACAAAGAATCGAGCAATGGCCCAAAGGCACTGACAGAAACAAATAACACGCACACACAAATATGTACTTTGAGAAGACATTGGAATACAGTTGGATTCAAGCAATTAGGAGCGGTTATGGGGCTAAGTGATGCTGGGAATATTGATTTTTTGCTTAGGGATTTCGGGTTCTAAGGCAATCTAATTAAAAATCGAGTGCTGGTTCTTTCGTTATAGTTTTGATAATCGACTCATTAAAAGTAGTAAATAATAAAAGACATTTTAGTAAAAGTTGTATGAAATTGAGATTATAATAATGGCTTCTAAATTATTATTCAATCTTCATTGAAAACAAAATGACCTAAAAGTGTGGAATTATTACTTTAAAAATCTCATTACAATGGGTAAATACTTACAACACCTAAAATCCGAGCTAAAGTAAAATTTTCCAAAATGAGTTTTCTTGGTTTATGGGTTATAAATAACGTAAACACCGGGTGCTAAAATCTTAAAAAAAACCTAAACACTTTAAGCAGCAATTTTTAAAGTCAAACACGATTTTTCAACTTTCTCAGCTCAAGTTCGAACCTTTGCTGTGAGCAAATGTATTTAAATCCGTCGAAATGTATCTACCAGTTATTTGTACAACGTACGTGCAGCTATATAGCCAAAGTTTGCCAAAAGCAAACTTTCCGCTAAGCTGTGGAGAATTCCTCAACCTTCTTAAACCCATTTCCCCAGCGAGAAATGTCATTCGGTTCGTGTGCAACTTAACTGCTTAAGCATTCATCATTCATCATGGCTAAGACGCCTCAAATAACTAATTAGCCAGTATCCTAGCGATACTGAATATAGAAGTATCCTTAAAAAACCAGCATCGTTTCTACATGGCTAATTGACTTTTGTTGCCGTCATAAATGTTGACATACAAAATAAGGAGGATAAACAAAGCAATATCCTGGGCAGGGCCAAAAGGGCGTGCAACAGCTGTAATTTTGTAATGCCCATTAAGTTTTATGCGTAGACAGGCAAAATTTACGTCCAATACAAGCTATGGGAAATTATATCGTAAAGTGAATGTTAAGCTTTCGTTTTCTATAGCCTAATAAAAGTCAAGCAGAGTGAAACTTGTTGACTGCCAAGTTTGGCCTCCTTAAGCGCATAACAATTGGTTAAATAATATTGAGAATTTGGTTAGATGATAGTCAATAATAAATAACGTAAATTAAGTTTTCAAGAAGCCTTTGTTGATAAAAATTAGTAAGTTAACATTCATCAGAGGTCAATATAGAAGAAGTAACGCTTCACAACTTCACAACTTAACGCAACTTTATTTCAAAACCATATCCTTTAAAGAAACTAAGAACATTAAAAAGGTCATTATCTCACACCACCATCGCAATATATTATTTATTTTATAGCAGTCCTTTATCATTAACGTTAAAATATTTTATTTTCTGTGTGTACCAAACTTGTTTCAAAGTATATATCAAGTTGCCGCCACCATTAATAATATTTCTTCTCTCCCTTGGCTGTGCTTTAAAATTAATGATGCATTTTATTGGCTGGGCCAGAGAACGTGGCAACTTTAATCATAAATTGGAGTGGTTTGGTGGTTCCAGTCATTTCACTAATTATGCCCAGAACAAAATTATTGTTTGCCCTCCAGTTGGGGGGTCTCTTTGGCCAGGATGTGGAGCCGAAATTCCGCCCAAAATCTCTCCACATGACGCATGACCAAAATTTATTAGCTGCTTATGGATTAGAAATGCATAGTGTATGTTTGAATATTTGTGGGGGGTGTACGCAAATGTGTTGAAGACTTGGTAATCTGAAAACACTCCGATGGCCGGAAGCAACAGGAAGCCAGACCAGGCCCCCAAAGTCAAGCAGTGCAGGCCGAAATGAAATTGTTCAATAATTGAGTTAGCCGAGGAAATTCCCCAATAGACCTCGGGCCCCTTTAAAGCCATCGAGTCGGAATGGTGCAAATGGCCGTATATCAATCGATTTACAACTGATTTAAGGCTCCTGTCCTGCGTTGTGTTGGCTAACAAAAAACAGCTTGAGTGCCAGGCAGCCAGTAAGCAGTCATAAATTATGCAGCGACACAGAGTCAAAGGACAACAGCCCAGGACACGGCTCCTAACCGGCAGGGAAATGCAGTTGCGGAGTCAAGTTGTCCTTTTTCTAGGACCTCCCCCCCACCCATCACACTCTATTAACTCCTCTTGGAGAACTCAAAATGGCTGAGCAGTTAATAAGAACAACTTGTGCGGGTAGCCGGAGGAGCAGGAAAAGGAGCAGTTTGCAGTGCAGCAGTTGCAAATTATGACAAAGTAGTAAAAAAGAGCCCTGGCTGAACGGGTTGAATGTGCCCCATGGCGGTGCAAAGGAGGCCCCAGAGAGGCGCTAACTTGTAGAGGTATACATAGACATACTGCCAGGATACTATGTAGTTTCAATTAGAAAAACTGTGGCTTGCATGGCCCAGCCATATGGAAATAGCATTTGAAAGAAAACTAGTTTCAGCCATTTTTTCACTACTGAGTGCCTTAATTATACCAAATTATGTTGTTCTGTTATTATTTATTTATGTATGATTTCATTTTTTAAAGATTATCTGGCTTACAGAAATGAAATGTATTAACAAAATGCAAAAAAACCCTATACTATATTAAAGTACACACATTTTTTGTAAATTCAAAAGCCCTTAAAGCTTATTACTCTAATCCTATAAAAGCCTATTTAAAACTCCATTAAGTTTACATGAAATATAATTATAATCAATAATTTGAGTTAATCGGATTACTGCTTTTGAGTGTGAATAAAAAAGGGATGCTGAGAATATTTGAGCTTGTGATTGCTATTACAATATAATGAAAAAGAATTAATAGGGAAATCATATTTCCTGACTTACAGTTAAACACTTCTGAAACTTTCTACCCCCACTTAATCCCTCCAAAATTTTGAGACAGCACAACATTTCCATTATCTTTTTGGCCACATTTGGTTCTTCAACAAGTTACAAAACTTGGCATCCCAGTCACAATAACTTTATGCAGTAACAAAACTGTGTTGCCCTGGAAAACTATATAAAAGAGTGAAAACAAGCAAAACTGGGGAAAGCCCAACAGGTTAAGGAAAAGCAGACGCCAATGTTAATTACAAAATGTCCCCGCAGTTATGACAATTTACAGAGCCACCCTTTATCCCTTACTGCTGTTCAGGGACATTAACTTGGTCTTCTGCTGCAGACGGCAAATTTGACAAACGGGTAAGGAAAACAACAAGAATTAAAAACCTAATGAAGTTTACAGTTTGCTCTGCAGAAATTTAATTAGATTAAATAAACTTTCGAGCAGAACAACCGCCAAGAAAAAACTTTCCGACAAAGTTCAGATCATTTGTCAGCCACAGTTATTGCCGCAAGAATTGCCAAAAATAAGCAAAAAACACAAACGAATTCCTTTGCCTTTGAAAATTCAAACAAAAATCAATAAATGAGACGGAAGTCAGACAAAACCAAAAATACAAGCACCACAAACAAGTGAAAACGAAATGCGGCCGTAACAACAATAAAAATTGATGGTTATCCCTAAAAGAAGTGAGACAATCAGCTATAAAAACAAAGTCTATAAAGCCAAAGAATTTAAAAGGCCAAAAAAAGAAATACATTGATAAAATAATAAAAACAGCTTCTTAAGCAAAACATATTTTGTTGAATTTGGCAACCAAAAACCTCTGTCAATGATTAAAGAGTGGAGAAAATATGGAGGAAAGTTAAATAACATCATGGAAACTCAAAAGATAACACGTATGCCTCCCTCTATGTGTACATCTTAACCATCCTACATTTTTTGTCGACAAGTAATTGTAGCTTTGCGTACTTTTTAGGCCGCAGAAGCGCGTGCAAATACCATGCTTGATATGAAATGGGAGGGCGTTTAGCCAAATCCGGCAAGGACTTAGCACGGCTGTTAGGTGTATCAAGCTGCTACTCGGAAATATCAGGCAGATGAAGATTGGAATTCCGGGGGAACTTGGGGTGGAGCCAAGGAGCAAAGTTGCCAGCTCGGCAGTTTAAACTTGCCAAGAAGCAAAAGGGCCATCTGCGATTTTTAATTCAAGAGAAAGGTAGCTAGAAATGGGTCAGAGACGAAGGTGTAATGCTCTTCCAGGTGAAGAAATACATATAAGGAGTAAGCTATAGAGATATCTTAAAATATATTAATACAAGAACCAAGAGGTTTTTAATAAAAATATAAAAGAAAAAAATATATGTCTCGCTTTTTTTGCATCCCACTTTAATAGATGATATATTTTGCCAACAAACTAAACGAAAGTGTTTTAAAGAGTATCGAAACAGGTGTACAAACCATACCACTAATAAAGCAGAATAACCATAAAAGCACAAGGCTCCAAAATCATTTTTTTTGGGGTTACATTTTCAAAAAAAAGGCAAAAATGGCCTGAAATTCAAATAGAAAAGAAAACACTTGAAATTGAAGTGCTGACGAACAAGGATGCTAAAATGCGAGCCCAATGTTACCCCACTTGTTTACGCTTGTAGTGTTTTGATTGAATTTTTTTCCAGGGGCGGAAAAGAGCAAATGGGGAAGAAAAGCAACAATCTGCCGAAAGAACAAAATTATAAAAACTCGGCAGACGGAGAAAATAGTATACAAAAAAAAAATATAAAATCCGGAATGTAGCGATACGAATTCAAGTTTGGCCGTTGTCCATCGGCAGGTGGACAAGTGGGCTTATCCACCCGCTCCTCCAAAAAACTCCTTCCATGGGAATGTGAATGTGCAGTGGGAAAATCCGAAATCAAAATGCGCGCAAAAATGGAGGCCAAATGGGGTTACAAAAACACAAACGCTGTCAATTCCCATGAGTGCCATGGTATCAGGCTTTTTAACAGTGGGACTAGACTTATAATTACCTGAAAATTTAAAGAAACAAAATTCCATGACATTGTATACACAATTTATTAAAGTCTAGAATATGTATAATATTCATTATTTTTAATACTCACTAGCTTAACTAATGTATTGTTTAGAAAATTAATATATTTTAAACATGTGCCATCCCAAGACAAAGCACTTTAAAGATGGCTACAAATTAAGAAGTTTTTTTTTCTCAATGGACTATTATATAGTTCTTTCAATTAAATTCAATAAACCTAATAACACAGAATATATTCCACCGTTCACCTAAGGCCGTGGGGAATATTGCGAGGAGCAGCACTCGTTTCAAATGACAGCGGTTGAAATTGAAGTTGGCAAACGATTTTTCGAGGGTGGATTTTAAAATGCAAACATACTCGATACAGGGACATGGCAAAACAAGGGTAGCCACAGGTCCTGGGTCCTTGGTCCTTGGTCCTTGGTCCTGGGGTCTCGATGAGTCGGCGACCCGTGGCATAGCTTTACATGCCGCCAATACCTCTACCACCGGAATCCCAACACGTGTCCTGCCTTTTGGCCTGTGTCCTGGGCAGCTGCCAATGCCACGGCTTGCCTCAATTTATGTTTATCCTGCTTTTGGCCCAGGCCAAAAATCAAAACAGCCAAGAAACCCAAACAAAGACGTAGAACTTATCTCGAGGCAGTTAAATCAAGAACGTTTTTCCCATCGCGTGCCAATGAAAACGGGCAAATCCTGTGGATGGGGCTAATAACCAAAGCTAAACAATAGCGGAAATAATTTTATTATACTTGGCATGCTATTTGCATTAACAAGCAGACCATAAAAGTCTCCTGAGCAACGGATGAACGCACTTTCTGTTCCACTCTCTGGTGGCCTTAATATTAATGTCACTCAAAGTGCTAATGGGAAAAAAGGTCAGGAATGTTTTTCGTTTTCCCAGCCAAGCAGAAAATTATGGTAAGTGATGAGAAAATCTGGGCACAATTTTTAAAGATCATAAGATGGTTAACCGGCTGAGTACCTTTTCTCATTAAAATACAAAGTAGCCATCTAACCAATTCATATGAATTTTTCATCATCTATTTAACTAATTTACAATTTGTCTAGACTTTAAGAAGCAATTCAAGTAAATAGCCTCTGTTCATATGGCTCGAATTTCAATTCCTCTCATATTTTATTCAAGTACAGTAAGTGGAAAGAAAAAGAAGCCAAGCTAAGCAGAGTATTCTGTAAAATGAAAATGGATTTATGCGTCTTTTGATAACTAATTCCCTTTGGGCAGCTGTCAACAAGCAGATAAACTGCTAGGCAACCCAAAAAAGAAAAAAAAATACCGAAAATGTAACCAAACTCATGTAAAGCCGAGAATAGGATGCTGCCAAGAGAGGGGGTATCCTTAAAGGACTTTCAGCGATATTGCGCCAGAAAACTGTGACTCATATTAGTTTGGGATTAAATGAAAAGAAAGAATTTTTGGCATTGCCTTCTTTGACACATGACCACCCTCTTTCCCACTGACAGAGTTAAACGCCTGTCAAATGTGTTCGAAAAAATGGGCGAAAACAATTTGAGGCAATCAGATGGCAGGAGTACGTGACAAGAGATGTTCCCTCACTCCCTATACACTTTCAGAAATTAGATTATAAATCTATTTATTTATAGAATTTGTTATTGAAAAGGAACAAAAAGGATATGTTGATAATAAGTAATATAATAATAGGTAATATAAGTAAAAAGTAATATGATAATAAGTAATATAATATGCTAACCAACTAAATTTACCTATCATATTTATAATTTTACTAGTGTACTAGTTAGGAGAACTCTGAACTTGAGTAGTGGAAAATGCAAACATCTGCTGCCCAATGGCCCCACCCGAGACCCAAGCGGAGAACTCCAAGGATTCCGGGGGATGCTGGTCGAGTGTCAATGACCTGCAGCTCCTTTGGCTGAATGCTAACGAGGACGTGCGGCAAGTGTAGTGGAAAATGAGCTAATTTGTGCTGCGTTTCTTTTGGCCAACTCCATCGGCCACGTGTGGCCCCCAAGAAGAAGTCAAGAAATTCAATTGTGCACATAAATCATGCCCGAGACGAACATGCAGGACATCAGACAGGATGAACACGCAATCAGCTGTTTGTCACAAAGCATATCGGGTGAATGCGGATGTATTTGAGGAGTGAGTGGGCGGCAGTTGGGGATCCACGTGTGTTCGGGGGGCATGTCAATCAAGCCACAAGCAACCAAGCGCACCCACAACCTTGGCTGCACCACCACCACCACCCACCCACACCCACTGAACTCCCAGAAGGGGGTGATCTGAAGAGAAGGAACCCACATCGCACCAGTCTCGAAATCATGCTGTGGGTGTCAAGTTCAAGTTTTTCCCAGAAACGACCGTTATTGTACCCTAAAACTAATTGAAATGCTTAAAAATCCATTACTTAAAAAATATATTTCTGTATCCCTAAGATGCTCTAATAAACCTTTACAAAGTTTTTTGGAAATCCATTTCTTAAAAAATTTATTTATATATCCCTAAGATGCTCAAATAAACCTTTAAACATTTTTTTGGTATTACTGACACACAATATGGGCAATATAATATTACTAATATACATTAATATTTCAGTTACCTACTTTAGTTTACTAAAAGATATTAAAAGAAGCTAACTTAATGGAGAAGATATCTTATCTAAGAAACGAAAAATGAAGGATTTATATTTTTACCAAGCAATAAGTTCACAAAACTCTTGAATATTTGTAAATTATAAAAACTAGCTTTGCCAGGAAGTAACATAAATATTTGGTTGACCTAAGAGTCACTACAAAAAAATTATATTTTGGGGGTATAAATTTATATAAATTATGGATAGTTTAACAAGATTTAGGGACCAAGAAATACCCAGATAATATTCGATTGGAATTCCTTGAAAACAGAACTGCTGTTAACCAAATAACTTTTTCTTAGAGGGTACCATAAAAGGCAGACTCAATAGAAGCGATTTCATCGATGGCTCTCCATAGCGTAGGCGATAATTTATTTAACAATGTGTGGCATGCGTTCTTCTGGGGAGCCCAAGTCGAAGCCATTGTCCATTGAAATGTAAACGGTTTGGGATGTGTTTCATACCGGCCAGCTGTGAGCTTGGCTGGTTGGGAAACATTTGTTGCCCCGGGGCTAGAACAAAGGAGAGAATCGTTTTTATCTGCCACAGCATTCACTCCTTTATTTGCCAAGTGCAAATTGCAAAATGATATTAGGGGGTGGATTGCTAGCTGCAACAAGGGGGTTGCCCCCCCCTCCCCTTTCGGAAAAAGTGGCAGAATCAGAAGGGGCAGGATGAAAGTGGAAAGTGGAAAGTGCGTCCGGGCTCGGATTCCGCACCAGTCAGGCCGAGCAGCTCGTCCGTAATGAGCACGAACAAAATTAATGTGATTTGTGTCGAAGGGTGCAACGACTGTATTATCGAGCAGGAATACAGGATAATACGGGACGTCAGGCAGCCCAATGATGCTGGTATTGTGGCTGGCAGCAGATTTCTATTTGCACTTGTAATTGGCGCGTTGGTCCGGGGAGCAATCCCAATCCGTAATCCCTAACACTCCCCCCGATGTTTCGCTGCACAGTCATCGACTTTAATGAATAATTGAGCACACAATTCCCCAAAAAAATAAAAGTGAAAAATGTTTGATACGTGAAAATTTCCGCATTTTATTGCCCTGTTCGTATGTGGGTTGGCAGCCGGGGCCCCTTTTTATCAAATTCAATCAATCTTCCGGGTTTTTTAAATAAATATTTTATCACAAACATTTATTTTAAAATACTGTCCATAAATTGGAATTTATATTGATTTCTCTACGGCTTCTGGTTTGTTATTTCAGATCCGTTATTGAATTGTTCACCAAAATAAATTGGACAGGAAAACAAATATTTCTGTTTAATAAAAGAGAGGAAAATGATTATTTTTTAGACCACTTAAATGTATAACAAGAATTTATCACAATCAAAAAACATATATAATGACGACAATTTATAATTCATACTTTCCCTCGAGCTGCCTTTATCATCTTCCATTTATAACCTACACATAATGAAGATGATAAATACATTATTGAAATGACCACAGCACTTGACCGTAACAACTTGTCCAAAACAAAATGCATTATAATGATTTATGGCCGTGAATCCCTGACCAAAAAATCAACCCTCTAGACAAATTAACAAGGATATATGATGATGATGATGCTTCGCTTCAAGCCACACACCCACCCAAAAAACAAAGGCTGTCAAAGCCACAAAGAGACACTCGACCCAAGCAGATGCCCGAAGGTGTTTTCCCGACCAAGTTTAAACAAAAATTAAAACACCTACCCTCCCCCATTCGATGTCCACGACCTCTCAGTCCCTTTTCCCTGTCTGAACTTGAAGCTAATCAAAAATGTTACACAAAAGAGCGAAAGGAAGGAAAAGGAAATACGGTTTTGGCTTCGCTTACGACGAACTTCTTTTACACTTCATTTTGTAGTATCATATTGATTTAAGATTTCAGTCTTATATTAAAAAAATATATGTTAATGTATTATTTATTTGATAAACTTGAGTTAAATATAATATGTATGTATTGTAATAAAATATAAATAATATACTACTATAATGCACTATACTATACTATACTATACTATACTATGTTATACTATACCAGCTAAAAATAAAATAATAAATGCAAATTTCCCAGACACCTGAAATTCAAAATCGCCTTCCTAACATAAAAAATCACTTCCAACAATTTTGTCTTAATTTATTTAATATTTTTAATGTAACTTATTATTTAATTATCTATAGTTTTCTTTGGCTTATTATATCATATTTGATCTATCACTAGCCGGATATCTTAGTTATGCTACCCTATAGAAAGCTGAAATTACAAAAAACTTGTGTTAAGCGAAAGTGCAAAAGTTTTTCAAGGAGTTTTTTCTGCTCAGCCAACAACCACCGAAAAAAACCATAAAAAATGCTACGATGCATACTTTCTTCTTGTAGTGGCAAGCAAGCCAAACATTGTTGCTATGATTAGCATTTTATCAGCAGATCCTTTGGCTCATCATGCCGTGTCTTAGGACAAACACTTGGCCATCTTTATGGTAATTTAGTTTTTGCCAAGATGCGGCAACAGCTGACAGTGTTAAAGGAATGTTTCGCCCTCCCAAATACGGGGAAACCACCCAGCTCACTCCCTTAAAGTCGACTACTGGTAGGCAAGTAGTACTTGCCACATGAGGAAGCTGCGTGTCACATAATCAAAATTGAGGCAAACACTACCTGCAGGGTGCTTTTTATGTTTTTATGTGCGGATCCCATTAATTTATTGCCAGAGACATTGAGACACCTCCAGCCGAACAAAAGGCGACATTATTATTTCATTATTATGCCAAACGCATCAGGATCCCGCTCCCCATCTCCCCAATGCACGTGGGCAGGCTCATATTACGTACAGTGTGGATTCCAAGGAGGATGGAATTGGGACCGGGGAAAGGAGGAGGCTTTTTTCAGAGGTGGCAGATGATTCATGAGATGGCAAATTTTTTGACGCCCGCCACATAAATAAAACAGGCAGCCCGGGGAGCTCAGACATATGTTTGGATAGTCATAGTCCCCGGGTCAAAGGGCCCGGGTCAGAGGCTGTAATATTTACTCGTAAATATTTTTATAGGCACTAAGGTTTCCGCACCGGATGAACAAAGCGCGAAGAGTCCACACAGGCAGGTGCTCTATAGAGTTAAATTAAATATTTGTGCCGGGCCTGAAAACCTTTTTCTCTTTATTTAAGAAATTGTGGCAAAATCACGAACCAATTTTTCGGCAACGCTTTTGCTATACAACTTTTAATTAATTAAGTTCTCGCCCTTGATTTTTGTATCTGACTTAATTGGTACAAGCACAGTGTACCCTGTATTCGTATATATAAAGTTAATTCTAATCAAAAAAGCACATTCGATAAGGAAGTACATATATTTTTCTCAAAATGATGTGCCTTTGCCAAGGACTTCTATCTTTTTTTAATTCAGGATTATAAACGACTGTAAAAAATACCATTAAATTTCTAAAAAAAAACGCAATCAAAAAATTGTATCCTCCAAACTATTTCATGAGCTAACTTATCCAGCTTTAAAATATGTCCAACACATTTCCAATTTGCCAGAATAAACAGTGTTAAATACCTTCCCAAACAAACACTGATACTAACTAATATGTTTACAAATAATTAAAAAAATTCTTGGAAAAGCTTTTCTACTTTCTTTCCAAATTATCTTAAAAATCTATAAGTTACATAAAGCTTTCTTTTTGCAAACCTGATAGGTTGATGAAGTCCTATAATAAATAAATCGAATTATTGGCAGCCTAAAAACCCTTTCCCTATATGGATAAAAGTTCGTTATTCCAATTGACTGGTTTATTTTCTGCGCTCCCAATTTTTCCAATACATTTCCAATTTGCCAGAATCAACAATGTTAAATACCTTCCCAAACAAACACTTCACAACCCACCTTTTTTCGCAACGAACTTCGACTCCTGCTGCTAATCCTTTTGTGCGTGCGCGTGTGTGTAAACCATTTAGCGCCAATTAAAACATAATTGCGGCATTCGCGGATTGCGATCGGGGCCCTAAATCATTCTCGGGCCGTTTTCGTTACCCATTTTGGCAGGACGAAAATTACGGCACATAAACGTTGAGAAACCACAACAAAATGGCAAAAAGCGCGGGCGGGAACACTCGAAAACACTCGGGCGCCACTCACCGTTTAATGGCTTCAATTCAATCTGAGGCTCACTTTAATCTTATTGCACTTGGAGCGTTGATTAAAAACACAAAACCACCGTTGTCACCCACACGGGCAAACATTTCATTTTTAAGGACGTAATTCCGACGAGGAATTTTGGCAGGAAACTCGAGCGCAGAAACCACCCGCTAAAACCACCACACTGCGCCGGCTAAGAGCAATAACTGTTATTCCTACGAGCTCCTTTTTGGAGTTCCACCCGGGATGGTGAGTTCTAATCAGCTGATTTTGGGGTAGAACCCAGAACCGGACATGGGGGTGGAAAACGTTTGAATATGCCGGGCTTTTTACTGGTGTACAGAGAAATTTCTATGTCAAAAATAGTGAAATTTAATACATTGAGCTGTTTTATAGACTTTTAAAATTTGGAATTAGCTCCACTTCCAGAGCGTATCCTTGCAGGATATATCAGTAGACCATCTTGTGTGATAACGCCCAACGACCAAGTTCAAAAATGTTAGTCATTGCATGAACCGCCTTCCCAAGACAAGAACCAATATATTTAGAAATTTCTAATGCTTACTCCAAATTTTTACTCATATGCTCTATTTATATTTAAATATTATTATATCCAAAACAAAATTGTTTTAAAATTAAGAAAAAGCCCATGTGATATTGTCATCATTACGTTTTCCATCTCTATAACGTTGTGACTTAATGTATGCAAGTATTTTTCGTCACGCCCCAAACGGTCACACTTCGCGTCACACATTTCTTAAGTCGCATCGAATTATTTCGCCCCGCATTGTTTAGCAAATTTGCAGATTTTATCATAATGCCAGCGGTTGTGCGTATAAAGCGGCGGATCGACGAGGAGCCCCACACCGCATTTGTGCTAAATGGCAAGCGGCGACGCCTCCACAACGATGAGAATTCTCTGGAGGATTCGGGCGCGGTGGCGGGAGCATCGGCATCAGACAAAGACGAGCTGACCACCGTGCTCAAGTTTGCCGGCACGCTGGAAAAGCAGGTGAGAAATGTGTTTCCGGATCCTTTGACATTAGAAAAACCAATAGAAACATTAACCACTTGACCTAAATATTTTATTGGTTCCATTTTCTTCCAACCAAACTCTACTGACATTCCCTATACTGCTATACAAATGTTTCGGAGGTCGATGTCCTTATATATAAGATTTCAAATGGGAGAGAAGTAACGATCTTAAAATAATACCCCATTTTAAAAATATTCAAATTTTTAGACTTGACAGCATGTAACCATAGTTTAACCATTTTAAAAATACCCCGGTATTCGTTTCGGTGTTCGTTTAAAATAAATTAATAAATTATCTTTACAAAAATAAATATCTAAAAAAAAACTTTGCCATATCTTAAATATAAAATCCAATTCGATATAATAACAATGAACCTAAAACCAAGCGCACCAAAAATGATAAATACAAAGTTCTTAAAACTCTTATCGCAAAAGTATGGGGATATAGTCAGCTGCACTCGTACGATTTTATCAAAAGAAGGTCATAAGCGTAGTTAGATCGTTGAGTTTTATTTATATGAAAGTCGTAACTGGTCATTGAAAACGAGTAGCTCAAATAAATCTTTAATATTATATATCTCAATGAAATTTAATTGCTTGAAACCTCTTAAGAATTTGTTTTTCTTTTAAACAGACGTAATATTCCTTTCCTAACTGTTGTTGTTAATATCTTCCCCTAGGACGACAGTGCCACCCGTCAATTTGCGGCTGCCAGACTAAACAAAACCACGGCCCGTGAGTTGGTGCAGCAGCAGCGATCCAACGATGCGGCCATTGCCAGTGCCCTAAGGCGAGATCGTCAGCGTCAGGAGGCGCAGCAAAATGCCCGTGAGCAACGTTTCCGGGTGGTAAACTGTCTGCGCAGTACACTCGAGGATAATCTCACCGAAACGGAGTCCCCGGAGAACCAAAACCTGGAGACCAGGAGCCAAATTACCATTGTGGACATTGAATCGCAACAACAGCAACCACAGTCGGGCGCAGAGAATCCAGCAACTCTCGATCAACAAAACGATATAGAGCACAACCATGATCAGCAACAGCCCGCTGATTCCGATGTGGGTTATGTTTACGATCTATATGTTCCCGAGAATGAGATGCAGGCCGCCTATGTTGATATGATGGACGACAACTATTTAAGGTTTGTCATACATATTGAGCCGCAGAAAACGTTGAGCCTTACCAATTACTATATGTAACCGAATACTATATATATACTTATGGCATATATGTAAGCGGTGTGTCTGTGTGTCGGTGCTAGCGTATATATGTGTGGGTGAGTGTGTGTCTGTATTCGTAGTCCTCGGGCCAAGTCTCATATTTACATATTACCTTTTACCATTTAGACATAGTTGCAATCACTGTTTATAGCTCAATAATTCGATTCGTTCTCCATAAGGTTGTATTATCCGTTTAATTACTACAACAACTGCTACTGGTAAACATGAGAATAACAAAAAGAAGATAAAGAGAGAGAGAGAGAGACAAAGCCCGGGCAATAAAGAAGTGTGATGACACCCAACACCCCACCCACGACAATAAAAAAGGACTGCAACTGGCAACTCGCATCACGTATAGTTCATTATCAGCATCTGACAAATGCCTAAAAAACTAGCGATTGAAAGGATTGTCATGAGATTATCATGCACGATCTGAAAATTATTGTTGCTGAAAACAGTTTCTAAATAGAAATTATAAAAACGAACTTTTAAAGCTGTTAACAAAATTGTGTTTGTGAGATTCCGTATAATTTTAATATAATGTTATTTAATATTCCAATATAATAATATGTTATGATGAAAATATACTTTAAATAATGTATCATAAATATGTAAAGTTTTCATAATTCCCTCTTGCCAAAGTCTTTAAATAAATATTTTTAAGTTTTTTACTAAATACGAATTGCTTCGGGATCCTGTTGTTATCACGCACAATTAGTGCATTCTTTCGATAGAATTTTAGGCAAATGTCTCATTACCATAAGTTTTTAGATTTAATTAGCTTATAGATTAGTTTAATTAAGCTTGACAAGCACACACACACACACACACACCGCATATTCTAAAACTGTTTTTACTGAGTATTTATCATATAGTTTTCGCCAGTTGTCAGTTGCCTTTTTCGTTATTTTTTGCATTCCGAAATAAACAGAAAACAATAGTGCTGAAGTCTAATTAAGCGCATAGTTTTAGCTAAGTTTTGCTTTATTTTTTGTTGGGGTCTAGCGTTGCCCGAAATCGAAAATAAACTGAATAAAGAAATCGACATAAATACATGACAAACTTTGCTGTGTTTCAATTTCAAAGTGCTTCGCTTAATGAAAGCTCCAAAATAAACGTATTCATTATTTCGCCTAATCCACAGAGTGATTCCAGTGGGTGAGATCGTGCTAGAGGATTGCTACAACGATCAGGATGAGGACTACGACTCGGAGGACTCGAACCAGGAGAACTACTTTACAAATGATTACCCGGACGATGAGGAAGCGGGCGGCATGGGATCTGATGAGGAACTGTGCCGACAAATGAACAAGTTTATGCTCGGTAAGGTCTTCTAAAGATACCTTTGTTGAATACGATTTTGAATGGTTTTCAACTTTCAGATGACGACGAGGATGAGTTTGCCAGCACCAGCGATGATGATGACTATGCCACCTACAGAGACCCCTATGTTCATACGATTGACGCTGAAGAAGACTCATTTGTGGACGACGTGGACTTTTATAATGTTGATCGTGAAAGGGGCAGCGCCTATGAACGCTATAAGCGTAGGATCCTAAAAGAGCTGGAGGAGCAGGAAGGTGATGAGGATGATGATGATGACTCATTTGCTAGTGCTGATGATAAATGAGTGGTGGAAAGTCAACTCATTCTTGCAGGCTTTAAGTAAAGAAAGTTATATCTTAGCTCTTAAAAACAAAATAAAAGTAAATTAGAATAGGATAACAATAAAACTGTCGGCTATATTTTTGTGGCTATCAAAGTTACAGTGAAGTGCATTTTTTTATTAATTAAACTAATTTTATTAACTAAAATCTTAATTTTAGTATTTTTAAGTTTATATATTTATCATCTAAACTTCTTGGCGTCTTTTGATTTCTCGGTTTTGATGTGTTGAATTTGAGGTTTTGGTGCACAGCCTTCCATATAAAGTCGTAGGGTCTCCTCGTCCATCTTCTCGTTTTCCTTAGGAGGCTTATAGTCTAACACATGATCGACCCTCAGTGTTCTATCCATTATTTTGATGCCGTTTAGATTGTCGACGGCCAGAACTGTAGATCTTTGGTCCTCGTAGCACAGAAAACAGAAGCCCTGAGGTTAAATAGTATTATAAATAGTATCCCTAACTAAATTATCAAGAAATTACCTTGGACTTTCCAGTTTTTGAGTCCCGTATCAGATTGATGTTGACCACTTCGCCATACTGGGAAAACACGCAGATTATATCGCCCTCCGAAAGGGTATAGGGAAATCCTGCCACGAAAATCCAGGCCGAGTCCCTGTACATATCGTGCCAGCTCTTCTTTCCACCATGTTGCAATTCATGTTCGCTTAATTTAAGCACATTTTTCATATTTGTTAGGGGATTCATTTTGAAATTGGTTTAATTTTTTTGTTTTGTTTATGCTCTGGTGGTAATATGACAGCTTATAGTTATTTTATAAATACCATAACTTTTTTTTATGGGTTTATATTACTGTAATCGATAGTTTGAGCATTTCTTATTGAATTGTTTTCAGAAAAAAGAAAACATTATATCTTCTTTAAATGGCACATCAAAGATATTTTTTACAATTATATTTATGAAGGAAAATGTATACAATTAAAAACATTAATCTATAAAGTATCGTTATATCATATTCTATCGTTATATCAGGGCCACACTAACTATCGCCCCGAAACCAACTTCGTTCGTTCAGTCCACCTCCAGCCGCACATTTGTTGACTTGTCGTCGCGTAGGGATGCAAAAACATCGATAGTGAGTACATCGATGTTTTCAACATCGATGTTTGTAAGCATCGATATATCGCTAAAACATCGAAATTTCGCGAAAACATCGAAATTTTGCTAAAACCTCGAAATTTCGCTAAAAACATCGAAATTTTCTTCAATTTATGAATATATACCATAAAACCCTCCAAATATTAATTAAAATATTGTTTTTATGAAACTTATTATAAACTTATATTTATTCAAACAAAACAACAACAATATTTTCAGAAACAAATAAAAAAGCATAATCTTAATACATATTTTAACGAAATCATAAAGAAAAATGGAATCACATTATTTCAGTTCATGTTTTACCTGTATCAAACTGTAACAATACTTAATAAAATGGAAAAATGTGCACTTTTTCCCAATTTACGTACCACTTGCTTTGCGTGTGTATCTCTTAGTGATAACATCGATGTTCGAAAAAAAGCATCGATACATCGCTGTTTTAAAAAACATCGATAGTATCGATAGTGACATCGATGTTTTTGCATCCCTATCGTCGCGTAGTAAAATTCGTATCGGAACCCAGTTATTTGTGCAGTGGGACTGTGGAAAATGTTGTAATTTTACCACGATAGCACGGCCAGTGATCTATTCGAAAAAAGAGGTGTGTACGAATGCGAAAATTTGGATTACATAGCCCCCAGTCTGCCTGTGCTTGTGTGTGTGTCGCCCTGTGCGTGTGTATGTTCGTGGGCATGTTCGTGTGCGTGCAAAAGGAAAAAAGATATGCTGAAAAAAAAGTATCTCTTCTCTATTTAAAAATGTGTGTCAGTGTATTGTGCGGCAGCAACAAAAATAATAAATAATAGCTGCCGCTGTTGCGACTGCTTGCTGAAAAAAATAGAAGAAAAAAAAAAAAAAACCGTTTGGCGTCTTTGGGGTCTTTTAATTGTGCCAAAGCCATTGTTTTATCATTTTTCCCATCATCATTCAAGACGCGTTCTGTGCCGAATAACGCCCGTCTTTTCTTTTTTCCCCCCTCAGTTTTTTTTTTGCGAAGGAAGCTGAGCTGTTTTTCCATCTCTGTCTGGCACACGCAACTATGCCTGTGCCTTGCTATTGGAATAGTTGGTATGTAAAAGACATAAGTGCGATATGTCCGTTTCACACTAGATTTTTGTCACCCTGTGCCAGCCGCACTCGCACACAAACACACACACACACTCACCTGAGACAACTCCACCATATGTCTGTCTGTCTGTCTATCTGTCTGCTTTTCCTTAACACATCCACATCCACGTTCACATTCCACCCCATTGGCAATGCCTCTCTTTCGTACAGCTGCAGTCAAAATAATAGTAATGGCCCTTTGGTTCTACGGCCGTTACGTATCTTGCTGGTTTTTTAAGAGCCCCTGGTGATGGGAGAAGGACGAACAAAAGCATTCTTCCAAAGTTGTTTTCTTGGGTCTTACAACTTCAACCCCAGAAAGGAAACGCGCATTTCGAAACCCTTATTAATAACATAACTATAAGTTATCTACTTAAAAATATTATTTTATTTTCTTATTTGTTCAATTTCTCCATTCGTCTATGAATTTTTACACTTAAAATTTTCATAATGGTAAATGTGGAAGAACATACAATGGCCTTTCTTCTAAGTATTTTTATATGACTCACAACTTTCAACCCTAAAGACAACCGCATTCCTTAACCTCACCTTAGAAGTGTTTCAAACAAGAATTGCCTGATCCTAGCGTTTGCTACTTCATTACTTAGATCTCTGAACCCAAGATAAATAGTGGGATATTTATCCATTTTAGAGATATGTACTTACATAGTTGACTACACCTAAGATAACATCAGGGTCAACTTTAGATCATAAAGAAATAAAATTTCACGTTGTCTTGTCAGATGCTTTTCAAAGCTTTAGGCATCCTTGGAAAAAATGATATTTTCATTTGTTGCATAACAAGGAATAGTTTAATGAAATGTGATAAAAAATGTTTAAAAATGTCGTATTTGTAAGTGTGTTTACCAATATAAAAACAATTTTCAGATACATTTTCACAAATTTTCATTTAGACCAAACCAATTGATTTTAAAATATTGACCGCCACTGTGGGGTCTGTTCGTCTTTTTGTTTTTGTCCACGCGAAAAGGAGGAAATATGTATTTTTTCTTCGCTTGTTTTTAATGTTTAGGTGTGGTCGTGCTTTAGTTGCGGGCTTACACATATCCAGTTGTATGTATTTCTTCAAGCGGAAGCGGTCGTAAAAAAAGTTTTCGTGGCGGTGCCCACACAGTTGACATTGAACTCTCGCCTGAGTCTCTGAAAACCTCGCTCTCTCCTGCTCCTGGCCCAAACCCACTTCTCCTACCCCTTCTCCGCCCACTCTGCCAACTGACTGATATTTGGCCAGCTCAGTTACTTTCCAAAAAAGCCAACTCCTGGCCTTTCATTTTTTTCGCTTGCCGGCCACATTTACTTTTCTTCATACCCTTTTGCAATTTTTTTTTGTGAAAGGAGAGGAGTGTTAAGGGGGTAGGGTAAATCACTTAGCAGATATTTTTAGCCCCAGACTAATTGTTTAAGCGGATTTGGTTTCCCATTTTCTATTATAGTTTTACAGTTCATGAGAAATAAGTAAAAGATTTAGTATTTAGTTTTACATTTTTATGTATGATATTATGAACTTTATGAAAAAGAGACCAAAATTTGTATCATCATCATCATCCTTAGCAAATCCCAAGTTTTCTTATAAAAACTTTTATTAATTTTAACCATGTTCTTAAATTGTAAGGCGGTTTTAGCCAACTTATTATAAGTAAAAACTAAAGGCTTTATTTTCTCTTAAAAGAATTGGAAATTCATCTCACATTCCCCCGCCTATCCTTACATTTCCCCCACTTTTTGAATTATAACCATTCTATGAGAGCATTTTGGGTTCATGTTGACTCATTGTGGCCGTCGAGTGCGGGGGTTTGTGCGGGCAAGCTTTCTTATTATTATTACGAGATATGTACGGATATGTACTGGGGCCCCATAAATATATATATATATATGGCTCCTACTGTGGTTATTATGTGGCTCACGTCTCTGGGAAAGATTCGCGCCGCGACTGCGCACGATTATGGCACATTTCGAGTGACGAGAGCAAAGTTGACTGCGCTGCGGCCGCCTGTTGCAGAAAACGTGTCAAGTTGGCCAGATACATCTACTATATGTTTATACATATATATATATAGTTACTATATGTGCAAGAGCATAACCAACCGAGCTGCCCCCGGCGAGAGCCCGATTTCGAGTTCGATTAATTTCGTTGCGCCTCGGTAGCTGTGCACTCAACTCAAACATCCGCTCAAACGGACAGCGAGCGCACACTAATTCCAGTGGGGAACGTTTACCTCGCCGTAGGCCAACCCATTACACCACTGCCCACATCTGCCAGTCCCCCGGATCCCCTTTCCGTTGGCATACCTTCGAGAAAACCCTTTTTATCTAGGGGAGTGTTGCCTTCACTCGGGTGACAACATCTGTGTGGATCGGGTCTCTTCTGTAGTACACTAGACTGCAAGTTCTTGATTTAGGAATAGAAGGTATCTCATGAGATCTAAGTTTTTGGTATATTTGGTTATTTCTGTAATTAAAACTTTACAGAACCTAAGAAATCTGTTTATAAAATGAATTTTATGATGATGTTTTAAAAGGTTTTAAGTTATTATGTTATAGTATTCGCTTTTCGAAATAACTTCAAACATAATGTTTATGGATAGTACTTATGTTACTTATATTATAACTACAGGGTCTTGGTTATCAACAAAATAACTTCAATAAATTAATATACTTTTTATTTTTTTAGATGTTTTCTTATTTTAACTCTTAGTTGTTAAATTATGATGATGTTTTAAGAGGTTTTAAGTTATTATATTAAAGTATTCCCCTTTCGGAATAGCTTCAAAAATAATATTTATGGGTAGTACTTATAATACTTATATTACATCTACAGGGACTTGGTTCATCAACAAAATAGTTTTAAAAAATTAATTTTATTTTTATTTTTAAAGATGTTTTCTTATTTTAACTCTTAGGTGTTAAACTATTATAAAATGCTGATATTGTCCGATTTCAAATAGTAATCTTTACTTTTCATTTAATTTTCTTGGGTATTCAATTACCCTGCAGCTATTATGTTGAGTAGTGTAAACAGCTTACAATAGCAGAAACCTAAAACATTTCAAAGAAACTGCCAACAGAAAATTCGCTGCTCTACAGTTTTTTGCCTTGTATCTTATTGCTGTTTACACCTGTTCATGCCGACGCCGTCGTCGTTTTAATTTCGCATTTTGTTTTTGTTTACATTCATGTAAAAAATTCTTTATAAACGCTCCATATTTGGCGAGTGACATGCCCCCAGCTCTTGAAACTATATAAATGCCAAACCCACACAGAGTTAAGAATTTTTTTTGGGTTGGTGGGCTTTTGTAGCTTGCTGCTGATGTTGTGTTTCATATGCGTATCAAATAATTGAGCTCAATTGATTTCAATTAAAACTGACAAGTCGCTGAGGCTTTTGTTGTTGCTGCTGTTATGGTTGTTAGTGCTAAGTCATATGAAACAAAAACCATCAAAATGCCTCAAATGTGGTCTCTGTTTGCTTGATGAGCTGGGTCGAATGAACAATGCGCTAGGAAGTAGGTGATTATTTCAATAATAAAGGTGAATTCGAAAGAAATACTTTTTTGAAATTTTCAAAAGTAAGTAATGCAAGTTTCTAATCTTTTATAGACATTCAATGATCAAATAATAGGCTTGTTGTTTTCATACCTTGATTATAGTGCCTATTTGATCACCGATTCCTGTATATAATTTACATGATCTCCGATGAGTGGAAGCATGATTACCTACTGATAAGACCTAAGCAAACATTTAAGCTGTAAGTGATTCGTAGAAATATGGAATGTTTGTTAAAGTCTTAGTTTTTGAATAGAAAAATGTGGTGGATTTTGCTGATATTGTATTTCCATATCTACATTTTAATCCAAGACTCAGATAAGAGAGAAAGTCCCTTGATTTTTTGTGACTCACCAAGGTGACACAGAACCATTTTTAATAACATCCCTATAATTTATCCATGATTCACCTGCGCAAATAGAATGAATGGAATGTTGCCTTATTTGAATAATTGGAGCTCAAATAGTTTTAATTGAACATGTGTAATTTATAGATAAACAACATTTCTGATTTCCAATAAGCATACAAGCACTTACCTATATATCGTAAACCAAATGGGGAGGCACCCTATTTGGAAAGAAGAAACTTCTAGGGACAAAGATTTTCATTACAATCGCCCCCGCGACTATAAAATGCTATTATTAAGATATATTGGTCCATTGTTAACAGACTTTCAATACCGATCGTAAAACTAATAAGGCATACATCGATAAAGAAGATAAATTGCGATTCATTATATTAGAAAAGTACAATAAACTTGATTGGTTATTTTTCAATACTAAATATACTTACATACAAGATTATTTTGCAATTAGTTGCTTGGTTTTATGTTCTCATTTATTTTTAGAGAAACGAAGCCCTTAGCGATTCGTACGAATTGCTGTCCATCTAAACTATTTGTCGCTTCACTACAGGAATAGATACTCAAGAATAGCTCTTTGAAATACCAAATTCCTATAAAGGATTCTGCAGCCAGGCGAAGATCAACCCCATTGTAGCCCATATGCCCCACCATTCGTAGAGCACAATCGTCTATTAATACGAAACAAGTTTCGTATGGAGGGTGATATTTTGTGTATATTTTCGTATTTGTTTATGAATTTCAACGCTTGTGCCAATTGCCCCCGTTTATTATTGCCGTTTGTCTTATTGAAATTCAACACTTTATTTAACAATTCATATGCACGGCCACTCAGTCGGCCGCCCCTGGATAGAAATGAATAATAATTAAATTATATTGCTACTGTCTGTGTCTCTGACGTTTGTTTCTAAATATTTGGCCATTGCGCTTTCTTCCAGCAGCTGCTTCGCATATTTGTTAATGTGATTTTTATTGTACGATTTTTTTTTTGTTTTGTTTATTTTCAAAAAACTTTGGCATGCCGGCGCCACGAGCCTAAGACAACCGAAAAGAAAAAATATTTGGATATGGCCGGCCGCGTGTGTTTGGCTTTAGTTTTGTATACGTATACCTATATATTTTTTTTTTAATGCGCGCAAAACTTTCACTTCCATTAAAAATATAAAGTCTCGTCTCGGAGACCCGGTGTGTGTGGCTGTGTGTGTTTATTTGTACCTGTTTGGTCGACAACGTTAAATGACATTAGGCTAGGTTTTATGGTTCGTCGGCGGAGATGGGATGAGTTTGTTGGGGGCAGGTGAAGCGCAGGCGAAATTCTGCACAAATGTCAACGTAGAAAATTTACATGGGCAGCGGAATCGAACGATTTCGCTTTTCTTTTCAACCCTTTTGCTTTCCTATCTTTTTTATATCTCTTATTTTAATGCCCTAACAATGGGATTTTAATGGGCTGTTTGTAAAGTAACTTTTAGAAATTTTCGAATATTATGCAATCCTATTGTAATACAGTTTTCATGTTGGAATGAATCTGAAACCGTGCATGACCAATTAGTACTGTGTTTTTTAAATCTTTTTGTAGCATCTTAAATTTTAAATATTTTAGAATCATATAAACCAAACATATAAACTTTGTTTAGATACCGACAAAAACTGTAGATAATAAAATGAGGTCAAAAATATTCATTTATTTCAAAATGGACCTAATGCAAATATAATTGCATAAAGATAGCGTATTAAAACTTCATGAATTAGGTACCAATTTTCTATTTTCCGAGGTACCTGCTATAAATACTGTGCATTTGTGTATGCCAGAGTCCATAATTGTGTGAACGGAAGTTGAAAGCTCGACAATTAAGGTGGCCATGGGAGTGTAAAGTTTTGTCCGTCGCCCAGGTAGAAATAATAAAACGGACCTGGGCAGTCGGAACTAAGAGCGTTGACTAATATGCCGGTTAGACTAATTGCATTTCTCACATGCTGGGTCCACAGTGTTTTCTTTTTCTTTTATGAGTCAGTCGTCGGTGGGGTTGTGTGGTATCGATTCAGGAGCACTCCCCACAAAGGGCTTTAAAAAAAAACCAAGTATAGATGTAAACAAATCTGCCATATGAGTCAGCCAAGCGAGCCAAACTGATCAGATTTCCAAAAGCACAAGTGCCACGACTGGCTGTCAACTGGGGCGTAGATTGATACCTCTCTGTTCAACAGATTAGCGGCTGCACAGCAGCATATAGCCAACATATAGCAACCGGATCAGCCTTGGGCTGCAATTTGTTCATGCTGCATAGTTTATAGGAGCGCTGGCTGGCATCAATTGGCCGGTTTAATGACTTCATGTTAGCCCATTAGTCATTCGGGTTGTCTATGTGTCTGCGGTGAAATTGCTTTCATTTGACTTGGTGTCCCGGCTGGATAAATCATTGGGGGTTATATAATGCGGATCTGCCAAGGCCAATTATATTGTTTACAGTGCCAGTTTCAAGTGAGTCAGGTCTAGAAAGACTCGTTGAGAATCCAAAATAAGGGTTGTCACAGATCTTAATCTTCCAGCTGAATCAACAAAACATTTTGTTTTATGCTTAAAATAATAATATATTTTGCATATTTCTGAATACTAAATTCATTGCATAAACTATTTAAAAATAATTGTAAAATATTCGTATGTTCTGTTCTTTTATGGTGCTTAATAAAAGCTGAAAATTATATTCCAATCAAAAATTATTATTCAAGTCAAGTTTAGGAATGGGTTCATATCTATATAACACCTTTTTTTGTAAATCTTTCTTTTATATTAATTATAAAACATTAATGGATAACTTATAAATCATTCTCATGAGCTTTTCATGGAAGCGCAGCTATGTTCCATTAAAAACAAGTCCGATTTGTATCGCTTGGGAAAATGTTATCTGTTGATTCGTTTCTATATCCTGTCATAAAGTGTGATATCTAAAATATCCAGTTTCCTGGCGCGTTTCCCTGAGATTAACTGGCGCGGATCTATTTAATTGTCCGTCAGCGTATCCGTCTCATTTAGATGCACACCAGCATCGTTTAGCACTTGCCGGCTGAAGTGAGTGAGCCACTGAATGAGTGACTGACTGACTAGTTGACTAACTGACTAACTGCCTAACTGAATGACTGAATGAATGTCGAACACACGGACACACAATGCCAGTCAGTCTCAGCAACTAGGTTTAAGCACATTATGCATGCATTTGCAGCCTCGTAAGTCTTTTATGGCCGACAACCGACATCATTCGCTGCAATTGTTCGCTCTAGAAACCAGTGAGTGAGTGACCCACTTTGGGCCATAAATTAGCACAAACAACAGCAGCCCAGACAGGCAACTTTTATTCAGCTTATTAAGTAGATGAACAACGTACCATGTAGTGTGTCTAGTTAGGCTCTCTAGTCTCTCGTCGCTCGGACTCACGCACTTACGATTCCAGTCTTGCTTTTATAGATCATTGTCATGTTTAGCTTTCGGTTTCTCGCTGCAAGTCAATTGGGTCAGGTCCGAGAAGCAGACCGACCGACCGACCGTCCGAGCTGAAGTGGAAAACGTGGCCTGAAACCTGCCATTAAAAGACCATTAACTATTGTCCAATATTAAGTTATTTCATAGCATTAAATTAGCCTCTTGCAAAGCCGATTGAAATGTTTGCCTGCCTGCTCCTCCGTAGCTCTTTTACACACTCTGGAGTTGGGATTTTGGATTTTCGAACTCTGGACATAGACAATGTTGTTTAATTGATTGGAGAAAGTGAGCCGGCCGAATAAATCGATGGGAAAATGTCTTCATTGGGCTCGTTTTTGGCCAAAAGTGCAATGTGCAATCAAGAAAATTGAATATGCACCGGGTCCGAAAAATTAACTCTGTTTCGTTTCGGCTTTTGTGCATAATTGAGATGAAATTCATTTGATTCGAATAACTTTTGAAGCAATCGATGTCTGCTTAATTATATATGGTAATTTTCATCTCACAATCTATGAAATGTTCAATTGCTCAATACAAAAACGTTTATATTTTTGGGTCAAAATCAAAAATTGTTTTACTTCGAGGGTTTTGTAATTACAAAAAAAAATTTGAATAAAAATGTAAACCTTACATTTTTTAAAATAATTTACATTTTCTCTTATACCCATACATCATGAAAAACAAAACCGTATGGTTTATATCTCGAGAACGTGCTGACTGAAATGAATTCTTTAGATATTGATGATGGGGTAACAACAGATTTAACAATAAAAGAACCCTTATTAATTTATAAGAATACGATGAGAAAGCAACAGATTGTTATTATCTCACACATGCATTCAACCATTGTTGGGTAGCACCCGATTACAAGATCAATTTGATGACATCGAGTTGATCTTTTGTTACTCATATGATTTTTTGTCCCAGGTCATTGGCATATGGTTTTATATTTTGTTTTACCCGATTTTATATGCACACTTTACATTTCTGTCAGGCTGCCGTTCAGTCTTTCTTTATGTGGCTGCATTTTGAGACCGTTAGCGTTAACAATTTTTAATAGTTTTGCTGCGCTTTGGCTTCGGCTGCAAGTGATGGACGGCCCCAGCAGCAGGCTCAAGTTTTTCCTAGACTAGTGGAAAAACCCGTTTCCTCCTGACTCCATACACCGCACTCCACTCCAAATGGTTTCGCTTCGGCCAACGTTGTCCGCTGTTGGCTTAATTTATGAAAGTTTAAAAGCTGCAGCCTGGCGGCGATTGCATTTCGTGTCGCCTGTAAATCAGAACTACCGCTAGGCATCCCATCCTCATCCACATCCACATCTCTCCCCCAGTTGCATCCATTTCGAATCGCAATTCGAATACGAATCCGTATCCCATTCTCATTGCCATTCCCATTCCCATTCCCAATTCGAGTCCCAACTGGTTTGAACTTTATAAATATTTATTGTATATATTTATGGAGCCGAGCCGTACCCCTACATGTGCCACATCCTGCCGCATGTCTGAGCCAGTGACCTTATTTATTCCACCGCCAATCCACAGCAGAGAGAGTGCGGCTTTTTTTTTTCAGCCCGAAAGTAGAACATTTTGGCCTGGCGAGAGTCCAGGTCGCTTGGTTGATGAAAAGATCGCGCGTGCCATTAGAAAGTAAGCGCCACTAAACGAGGTCTGAATGTTTAATTTGACTTTTGGGGCACTTTGGATTAAACTGCACTCTCTTTCGGGGTGGGAATTTCTATGCTGGAATGGGATCGGACGAAAGTGAAACATTGGTGACTGTCTGGGATCCGGATTCAAGCTCTAGATTCCAGAATGGGAGCGTCAAGATTCCAAGAACGAGTAGGAATGTCCTAAATTACTTACTGGTAAAGATTCAAGTGGCGCATTTATATATTTATTAACTCTTGAGGGGGCCTTACATTATAAAATAATCTTTAGATTGGTGGCTGCAATTTAGCAACCTTAACGTTGACTATATAAAGTCTGCAAATTGCTTATGCAAATGAAATTGAAAGGTCTGAGAACAGAATAATAATGATATGTGGGAATACTTTTTGTCTTCGCATTGTATTTTTGTCGTGGGTTCATCTCTGCCGAAGGCCTTAAGAATATAGTTATAGTAATAAAAATCCGGCACATTCACTAAAATTTGCATTTTTTCCCTTCTTTCAGATGTTGCAACTGGCGTAGAGTAATCGAGTGCCCATCATGTCGGACAAGGTGAGCACATCCTTGGCAGCCCAACTGCATTCCCATGCCCTGGCATCGGCGGAAGGTAGTGGTGGTATTGGTGGAGTGAGCGCCTGCCATGCCAGCACAGATAAGGACATCCATGCTCCTCCTCTCCAGTTCGAAATAGATGCGCCGGCGGCTGCGATCAGTGCCCAGCTGAATTTCAAAATCGTACCCGCCGACAGTTTGCCCGGGCTGAGCTACCAGGACATGTTTGCCTCCATGAATACATCACAAATCTCCAATGCCTCCACGGAGTCCAGCTGCAGTCCGCCCATTCAGGGCGCGATACCGCCACCAAAGCCCAGTCGTCACATGGCCGTGCAGCCGCTGAATAGCGTAAGCAGTCAAACCATCAAACCCATACAACATCTAATCATAAATTCCTGTCTTTAGAAATCCTGCCGATTTCCCAAGCTAGAGGAGTGCGCCCACTTCCACTACGAACGGGTACAGCTGGGTCCGCTCTCCGTGCAGCTTTTGGATGACAAATCGGAGCATATGGGCAGTAGTATTGCCTCGCAGTCCATCGGCGGTGACCTGCCGCACAGCTCGCTGCGTAGCTTCTCCCCGGAGAGCTGCTGGTTCATCATCCGCGTGTGCCCACAGCGCTGCGAACCGTTCCTTATCAAGCGGAGCTTTGAGAACATGCAGCTGCTGGACGAGATGCTCCACCGGTGCGTGTATGACCGGAAAATCAGCGGACTACGCAACATGGAGGAACTGGCAGCCGAACTGCCCAGCGAGTCGGATGTGGAGTATGCGGTGGCCAAGTACCTGGAGCGTTTCTCGATGATCGCCTCCGATTCACTGACCTGCGGCACTATTCTCACCTGGCTGCAGCTGGACAACAAGGGCAGGCGACTCCCACTGGCAGATGGTGAGACACAAAGGACTATCAACACGCCGGCGGTTGGGGCTGCCTATGGAGTGAGACGCTATCAGGCCCAGGCTCCCGACGAGATCAACATCGAGGTGGGCGACATGATCTCCGTGATCGATATGCCCAGTCCGGCGGAATCGATTTGGTGGCGTGGCAAGAAGTCGCATCTCCAGAAGTCCCTCTACGAGGTGGGCTTTTTTCCCCAATCCTGTGTGGCCACCATTGGCGACAAGGTGCCGAGGAATTTTCCCATGCCGGCTCCGCTCGTGGGTCACCTGGATGCTTCACCCACTAAGCCAGTGCTGCGCAAGCACGGCAAACTGATCGCCTTCTTCCGTTCCTTCATCCTGTCGCGACCATCCCGCCGTCGCTTGAAACAGAGCGGCATTTACCGCGAGCGCGTCTTTAACTGTGACCTGTCCGAGCACCTGCTGAACAGCGGCCAGGACATTCCCATGGTCCTGCGCTCCTGCGCAGAGTTTATCGAAAACTATGGCGTTATAGACGGAATATACCGGCTCTCTGGCATCACCTCCAACATCCAGCGTCTGAGGCGTGCCTTCGATGAGGAGCGTGTGCCGGATTTAGGTAATCCGGAGATGAAGCAGGACATCCATGCGGTCAGTTCGCTGCTCAAAATGTATTTCCGTGAGCTTCCCAATCCCCTGTGCACCTACCAGCTGTACGACAACTTTGTGGAGGCTATACAAGTGAAGGCCGACGAGGCGGACGAGCGGTTGCGACTCATGAAGGAGACGGTGCTCAAGCTGCCACCGCCACACTATAGGTAAGTCTCGGAATATCCCAATTAAATTCCATTCCTTCACCTAGTTTATTTTATTACATTTAATAATTAACAATGATTTCCTTACAGAACTCTTAAATATCTGGCCGAGCATCTGTTTAAGGTGTCCCAGCACCACGAACGCACTGGAATGACGGACAAGAATCTGGCCATTGTGTGGGCACCAAACCTACTGCGCTCTCCCGCCCTTGAGTCAGGGGGCGTGGCTGCCCTACGAGGCGTGGGCGTCCAGGCGGTGGTCACCGAGTACCTGATACGGAATTGCCATAACATCTTCGACGCTCTGGATGATCATCCTTCGCGGCAGAGCATGGTGGCGAGTGCTGCGGCGGCTGCGTCTGCGGGTGGAGAGCTGCGTTTGGAATCGCTGACAGATTGCGAAAGTCTGCTGGTGGAGCAGCGGGAGCAGGATCAATCGTTGGGCATGGTAGAGCGACCTAAGAGCTTAAGCACTGGTGGAGCCAAATTGATAAGTCTGGAGGAGGCTCAGGAGAGGCATTCGCGGGTAGATGGCGCCGACCTCAAGCAGTCACTGCCCATTAGCATGCTTACCAGTACGAGCAGTAATGCCGCCTCCAACATCGGCTCCTATATCGAAGTGGGCGGTGGTCCTTCTAGCTTGCCAGATAAATACCACACGGTGCTGTCGGCACCACGTAGCTGGCAAAAACGTAAGCCGGACAAGACGCCCTCTTGGAAGTCGATATTCACGCGCAGTCAGCGGCAAGGCAATCCCGATCCTGGCCAGAAAATCACCACAGATGCCAAGGATTCCGTTGCTTCACGGGTAAGCTTCGTGCAGGCCTCGCATGCACATGCCAGCAAGGAACTTACGAAGCACGACAAACCGAAATCCATTGAACTCCTGGAGACCACGAGCAACGAGCGAGATCCCAAGCCAATGGACCTGTGCATACGGTCCAATTCGATTGATAGCCTGCGCACAGTGGGTCATTCAAGGAGCGTTTCCCACGACTCCTACTTCGATCTGCTGCAGTCGCCACAAAGGGGACACATGACCACCTGTCCGTCTCGGGAGCTCTCCGAACTGGGTCTGAATTTCGATCGGGAGGAGCCGGAAATGCGCATCTTCTCGGAGAGCGAGTCATTGGTCAGCTCCCCGCGGGTGGGCAAGGAAAATGTCCCTCCTGCCACCGGCTGTGCCACACGTCGCATAATGCGCGCCCGGCCGGAGGAGTTCTCCAGCCAGACGAACAGCGTTAATCCCAGTCCCAAGAAACAGCCACGTCTCAATCTCCTCTCCCCCAGCTCGGCCAGAACAATGCCGCCACCGCCTCCACTAGCAGCTGGTGCTGCGTCTTCCTCTTGTGGCCACGAATCTGCTGGAGCGGAGAACTGTTGCAAACGTTACAAGTTGGAAGATCAGCTGTGCGACATCCAGTTTATTGACTGTGGAACTCCGGAAACTGTGCCCACCACCCAACAGCAGTTCGCCAGTGTTGAAGTGCATCCACCACCGAAGCCGGCGAGGGCTGCTGCCCAATCGCCCATTTCGCCGTCGACGGCTGCGTCGGCCGGTTCCTCCACCCCGTCGACCCGCTACAGTTATCCGTCGGTCCAACTGGGTGCCAAGCGGAAGGAGCAGCAGGCTGCCAAAGAGAGATTTAGCTACCAGGGCACCTTCACGCAGCCAGGACAGAAGCAGGAGCCTCCAGCTCCCAGGACAGTGCAGTGAGTACAGAGTTAAATACATGGCTATTCAGTATTTTAAATGATTTAATCCCTTGTAGTGCAAACAACACCGCTACTCTGAGGAAATCACGAGTGGATCCTGTCGAGCTTGATGGCCAGATCAAGCTCTCTGTGCCCACACCCACAACTCCTGGGCGCAGCCCTCGTTACTCCCTTTTGTTGTGCGACACCGAAAGCTCTGAGAACAGCTCGGCTGTGAACACACCACAATACGACATGGAGCCCCTCATGCTGGCTTCGGCCATGTCCGGCGTATCCGGAGTTTCTTCCAACATGCAACAGCAGCTGCTCCTAGGAATAGACACGGACAGCATTTACCAGGGCAGCTCGCACGAGAGTCTGGGACAGCAGGTAAGAGAATCCATACCAATGTGATGTGTTTTTCAAAATGAAACCATCCTTTGACCAGAAACCACCAGAATATTGTACTGATTCATTTATTTTTGCAGTTCAACAACATCCAGGATGCGGAACAACGTGATATGAATGCTCTTAAGCGGGAGCTTTCTCTAGATCTTCAGCCACTGCAGTCGCGCTTGCCACAGCCGGCGAATCGGGCAGCCACATTGCCCGTGAAGGAACATTTGCAGGCAGCGGCGGCGGCAGCCATGTGCTCCTCCCCCAACAACTCCAATTTCACGGACAACACTAGTCAGTCGGTGACGCCCAGCGAGTATGGCTACCAGCATTTGCAGCGCCAGCTGAGCATGCACTCCCTGCTGGCCACCGATGATAGTTCGCCGGTGTACGAGGACTTCGAACAGACTCCGGTCAAGATGGTGCCCACCAGCCCCATTAAATCCACCATTAGCATCACATACAAATCGCCGGAGAAGGAGAAGAAACCTGCTCCACTTTTGGAGACCAATTTCGATGAGAACATTGTTTATGAGCAGGTGAAGTTGTTCCGTAACTCGGTGACCGAGGTCAATCAAATGCTGCACGAGCGATCCAGCCTGAAGCAGATCGCCGAGGAAGAGCAGCAGGATGGAGGTGCCTTTAGGGCGGCGGAGATGACGCAGCAACTGTTGCAGCTGGAACAGGATCAGCAGCAAGAGCAGCAGCAGCAGGAGGAGGAAGAGCCGGAGGATGAGGAGCAGTCCCAGTTGCTCTACGAAAACATTGAGCTGCGCAAACCGAAAACAGTTTACGAAAATCTACGTGGCGAGGAGATGAAATTCATCATAGAAGAACAAAAGCCGAGCAGTGATAGAATCGAACTCGATAGTCTAGACAGTTTGCCAGACAACATGGAACACGAGCATACGTCACCCAGCAAGTCGCCCTCCTTCAGTGTCAAGGAATTGGCCAACAAATTCGAGAGTTCGCCGGTGGAGCAGCTGCCCAGCTTCGATTTCTCAGTGCGCGGCGGCTCGATGAAGAAGCCCAACGAACTGAGCGTGCCCAAGGCCATGCCGGCACCCGTGCCCCTCAAGAAACTTAATAGCAGTGCCCAGAAGATAACGCGCTCGCTAGATGAGAACGCCTTTGTCCGCGAGTTTGGGGGCAAGCAACTACAAGATCTATCTGTTTCGGGCAAGCTACCCGAGGTGATGTCAGAGGTCAACAGCAGGCGCAAGAGTTTCGATTTCACGCGACCCAAGACCCTGAATCCCCCCAAGCGTTTGCCGGGTATGAGCATCACCGAGGAGATTTGTCAGAAGCGTGGTGGCGAACCGGAGCCCATTACGCCCACTACCGAGAATCGCATTTCGCTTATCCAGCAGAATAACATGCCCAAGGAGCAGCAGGGGGCAGCTAATCAGTTCCTGCCTCCGGCGGGACGAAAAAACGTGTTAACCGGCGTGATCCTGGATCGCGAGCGCATCGACAAGATCAAGGAGGAGCGGCGTCAGCAGCTCACGCAGAAGTACTATGGCGACACTCTAAAATCTCGCTCGCGCACGGAACTCAACGCAGAAGACAACTTCCCGGCTACAGAATCGCTGCGTATCAAGTCCAAATCCCGTGGCGATATGCACGCTCTGCAAAAGGACATGGACATGAATCTGAAACAGTTGACCCGCGTGGCTGGTGGTGGGTCGGAGAGCACCCTCCACATGGGCGTGGGCATGGGCCAGGGTAATGGACAGGAGCAGCTAGCACAACAGCGGGTGCGCAGGATTTCGGACGAGAAGAATCAAAATTGTGATACCAGTAATGGTGGCGTGAGTGGAGTAACCGCCACCTCGCTGCTCAGCGTCAAGACGGCGGCCCAGAAATATGGAAGCACCAGCAAGGCGCCAGCGAATAAGTTTGAGCGTGGCCAGCCCATGCCGCGCGAGCGTTTACAGCGGAACTCGTTGGCCGAGAGCACTTCAGGCACCAAGTAAGTAGAAGAAGATACCAAGTTCTTAAACAAATCTTTACTAATCGAATTCCTTTTACAGCAACAGAGAAAAGATCTCACCACAATTCTCAATACGCGACGTGACAGCGATGTTCGAATCTCGGTCACAAAACCAATAGGCTAAGGCAACTTTAGCAACTAATTACATCGAAATAATGAGACCGCTATCTACATATAATCACAGTTCTGGAGCAGCAGTGTATATATGCGCATAAAAGCATATATATTTTATTTAGTTTTTAATCATTCACTTAAGCGCATTGAAATTCTTGAAAGTGTTATTGATATATACGGCGCAAGCGGCTCCAAAGACATTCAGATTTATAACGCCGCGCCTATTGCAGCAACATTTATAATGATATATACTGATGATAATCATATTGACGACGCTTTGCGCCTCAAATCATATGCAAAATTCAATTTTGTTTTGAAGAAGCATGAAGAGAGTATAACTAAAAGACCATCCACATCATACCCCGAAAGTCCCTCGATCCTAAACAGTGCATATTGTTATTGCATTTTACGCGTTTCTTTGCATAGGTGTTAAGTTTCATTCGTTTAACCTTAAAGAACAAAAACAGTGAGTTCAAACTGTTTGAATTCAACTTTGATTTGTTTTTGCGTGATTTGTGTCTCGAATGTTTTTATTTTCTTGTTTCCGCGACTAAATTGTGACGACCATGTATCGGAGATGATAATTTTCTTAATTTAAAATGAAAGCATTTGCAACAACTTTGAGCAAGTTGTCTAAGTTAATTATTATACGATTAATTTATATATATTTTTTAAAACAATAAACTCAATTGCATTGTCACTCAACTACTCTTTATTCAACCAGTTCTTGTACATACTCCTTGGCTTTGCTCTTAGCTATTGCTAATGGAAACTATATGCATTACAGGAGATTTGAAAAGTCTGTGTACGCGACTTAGGCTCAAATGTCGATCTATAACCAGACTTCCGGGAAACTCAAGTAAAAAGATTAATTTATAGCTTAAAATGGAACCAATTTGTCAAAATACATATTTTCTTTAAAAAAAACATATTTGAATTAAAAGTAGTCAAACTAAAGAACAAACAAAATGGTTGTCTATATATATTAATACATAAACTCTAACTAATAACAGTTCGCTAAAAACGATATATATTTAATAGGTATATTGAAAGATTTATGAAGAAAGGCAGTAAACAGAACGCTTACCTACAATTTAGGGCTTAAACTAAAATAATTAAATAAGGGTTTTTGAATTGATTTATTCTGTATGCTTGAAAACGTTAAATCTTATTTACATTAGCTTGGGGGATATTATATTCCCGAAAACTAGACTATGGCTGGAAATCTGCTGAATGAAATTAGCTAAAGGCTGGAATAATACAAACGGGCAAATAAACCTATAATCTGGTTGAAATATTAACAATTTTCCTTTTTTCACGGACAAGTTCAAAGGCTTTGTTAGGTTTACTAAGCGATTTGTTTTATAAATCCATAAAAATATTAAATTCTTCCCTGGAAGTCATTAGCCGCGTACACAGCAAACCCATACTCACAATATATGTACTACCATTATGACCAATAAAAAGCACATCTGTTGCAAAACTATCTAAATAACTTTTACGTGTGGCTCGTGCTTAGATTTGACTAATAGATAAATTTGATACTATAAAAACCAAACGTGCGTTTGAAAACTTAACAGACATATTTATTCGACTTTTAATTACTCCAGAGCAGCTGCCAAAACTTTTATATTTGAAACGTATCAAAATTGTTAAAGGCGGATGAATAAATAAAAACTACAAACGGAAGCATAACGGAGATTAACAGAATTGTAATACAATAACTAAATAGAAAGCTTTAAAACATAAGTTAGCATTTGATATATTTTGATAAAAATAAAAGAAATCCACAACATAGATATAAAAATTGTATTTCATAATGACTGAACCAATAAACAGGCAAAGGAGAAAGAAATCATTTAAAAAACGGTTGCGACAACAACGACAAGAAAAACCATATATAAATGTCATACTTACAAACTGGATAAAACTTATATTTAATAGAGCAAGGATCAATCAACCAATAATATATGTAAGATGAAACGTCATGCGATGAGTTCACAATTTGCATTAACATTTTATAAGCCACAACATACGACATAAACAAAACAACAAAATACTACTTTAACGCATTTAAATAAAAAAAATAAATACATACATTTTTGTGGTTTGTCAATCGCTAAATTGTCTATTTTACTTGACCGCTCTTTGTTTGTATTCATTGTGGTTTTCAGTTTTGTAATTATCTATAATTATTAAAATTATCAGAATAGGGCTAACAATGGAATTCGTGGGATTTTAGCGAACCTTTATTATTTAAAGAATAGCTGAAAAGTACTGTTATCCATTTAAAAATTTCGTTTGGCATAAAAAAAAAATATTTTCCAAAGATATATTCATCGATGGACGACTTACAAATGAAACATTTTATGAATGGAGCACAAGTTCCGTATTACCTGCATATTTGGGTTCATTGGGACTCTTCCCTTTAAGCCTGTTGAAATGAACACGTATTCCCCATGCTTGAAGTAATCGGTTATGTCAATCCAGTATTCTGAGTTCTAGTTGTTTCAGACAACCTGGTATCCACCTAAATTATGACATGTCTTAGAGCTTCATGCCAGGATTTCCTATGATCCATTTCAATGTAGAATAACTTGAAGCCCAGTTTGTCTGAATTTGATATATTTATGTTATGATTTTTATACCCGTTACTCGTAGAGTAAAAGGGTATACTAGATTCGTCGGAAAGTATGTAACAGGCAGAAGGAAGCGTTTCCGACCCCATAAAGTATATATATTCTTGATCAGGATCACTAGCCGAGTCGATCTAGCCATGTCCGTCTGTCCGTCTGTCCGTCTGTCCGTCTGTCTGTCCGTCCGGATGAACGCTGAGATCTCGGAAACTATGGGAGCTAGGCTATTGAGATTTGGCGTGCAGATTCCTGAGCTTCTTACGCAGCGCAAGTTTGTTTCAGTACAGTGCCACGCCCACTCTAACGCCCACAATCCGCCCAAAACTGTGGCTCCTACAGTTTTGATGCTAGACTAAAAATTTTAACTGAAATGTAATGTTCTTATCAATACCTATCGATTGACCCAAAAAAAAGTTTGCCACGCCCACCCTAACGCCCATAAACCGCCCACAAACTTCAAAAAATCGTAATTATGAACGTGGATATCTCGGAAACTATCAAAGATAGAGAATTGGGATTTCAGATTTATATTTCGTAGCCTTATACGCAGCGCAAGTTTGTCACGCGAATATGCCACGCCCACTCTAACGCCCACAAACCGCGAAAACCTGTGATGCCCACAATTTTTATGCTGAATAAAAAATTTTAACTGAAATGTATTGGTCTCGTCAATACCTATCGATTGGTCCAAAAAAAATTTGCCACGCCCACTCTAACGCCCAAAACGCTTAAATCTGTATACCGCCGGTAGGTGGCGCATTTTAATCTCGCTTTGCTACTTGCATATCTCTATTTAGCTGAGTAACGGGTATCTGATAGTCGAGGTACTCGACTATAGCGTTCTTCCTTGTTTTTTCTTCAATTCCAGGAATTCTGCTTGGGTGTCCTTCTGTTTTTCCTGACCATTCCGACCATTGTGTCCAATTGGGATATCCTTTTTAGAGTTCCGATGGCATAGATGCCTCCCAAATAATCGAGAATAAAAGGACAGCAATGGAATATTCCATTGTTTAGCTAAAAAAATTCTTGCCGAAACCTGAACTAGAAGCAGACTGACTTTAATTGGCAATTTTATTATTTGTAAAAACGTACTGATTAGAAGAAGACTTTGAAAGTCTCAGTTTTCTGACCATACAGATCATCTGGGGTTTTCCAAGTCTATCAATTATAGAATTTAATCCATACTTAAAGTATACTTGGGGTCAGTGTGTTTTATATTTAAACTGCTATTACCACTTCAATAAGATACTGATTAAAAAAATGTTGAAGGTTTAGAATGGTTAGAATGCTTTTATTACCCGGCTTTCATTCATTCAACTGATTGTAATATAAATAAAGCCAGACCATTCCCGCTGATCTTTTCTTCCTCCGCTCTTTGTCGAATATGAGTGAGTTCAAAGAGCAGGCGTTGTACCACCCAAGGTTATGCCATAAGTCCATAATTTTATTAGCCATAAGCTTTGTCCTTTGCATTCATTTTGTAACCTGCTGGGCTGGGTAGAGCAGCAAAAAAGAGCACGTGAGAAAATTAATTTGATTAAATTGCCATGGAGACGCACAGCAGGTCAGAAGTGTGACAGGATGGGGGGGTAGCGATGTGGAATATCTTATCGCAGAATCAGTTGTTGTTAGCCGGCTACTTAACGCGGATGCAGAGCCACCACCAAAGGACACGGCAAACACATCCTTCGATGCGGGTTCACAGTGGTGAACGCACTAAATGATGTGCATAAGTGCGAAAACGTTTTGCACATGCAATGCCTCCTCGCCTCTGATGTTTTATTTATTTTATTTTTACCCCGACATTACCCCTCCGCTCCTCTGGCTGTCTGTTTGGGTTGATTGACGCTGATAGGGCACGTGCTGGCAATTATTTTAGAATAAACATAACAAGCCTCTCCACGGGGCCAAATCATCAGATGACTTCTTCTCCTCAGCTTCTTGCTCTTGGGCACGGCCGAAATATGTTGGCTCTAAAATAAAGATGCAGTCAGATAAGAAAAGATCCTGATTTGTTAAAATAAATTAATTCGATTGATAAACTCAAAGTTTAATTTAATTATTATATATTTCTATCGTCCTGTCAATCTTTAAAGATATTTTTTTCAGATATTGAGGTCGCTGATAAGGATTGTAATAGTCTTGCTGCCAAGATTTTTCAGTCAAAAGAATTGGTATTCAAAAAATTAACAATCGAATTAAATATACAAAAATTACTACTTAATCCTAAACTGAACTATTTTAATATTATGTTTAATGATCAAATGGCTTCAAGTATGGTATTGTTCATATGTCGGTGAAATCTAATTATTTGAGCACCTCATTACTTAACAATTGTTTGATGCCTTTTCCTATTTTCCTAATTGTAGGTTCTGAAACGGCTAAAATATCGAAATCACTGAGTTAGGATCGTTAGAACTCCCACTATTTCCTCCCTCAAGGGTATTCGAATTCCCAGCCTACTCCAGTGGCTGCTTTTATAAACGCTCTGGTTTTGGGCGGTCGGCGGCTTATTAAAAGTCTCTTGTTGTGATCCTAGGCCCAGTAACCTTTTCGTCCAGCCCCTCGTCCTCGAATACCGCCTACCCTGACAATTAGAGCACTAACAAATGCAATTATCCTGGCATTCCCCTCCACTTGTGCACCATTCCAGGGCCCTCGCCTTCACCCCTTGCGGCACACAATTGCTCTCATTGGCAACAATTGTAGATGAACCCGTCGTCCGGAGTCACAAGTCCTTCAAGTCCTTTCCCAGCCAACAAACAACAAAAATTCAAAGGAAAAAAAAGAGAAATGAAAATACGTGCGGAGTAGAAAAAGTCGAGCTAGGCGAGTGCAAAACTGGCAAGGCAAAAGTTTTTCGAACGCGTGCCACATATTAAATTACATCGAAATATGTGCACACGATGATTTGTCGAAGGGCAGTTTGTAATTTGCTGGCATTTTTTGATTTTATCAGCCGGCGAGGGCAACATCGCTGTTATTTTGATACAGTTGCTGGATTCTAGGGCCGTGTAGTGTGCTATTTAATTGAATTTATCTCGCGCAATTATCGTGAAATTTACTGAACAGCGCTACAAAATGGGAGGCTGTTCAGTCACGAAATTTCCGGATATGGCATTTATGGTGGGCGTTACGCAACAATTTTCGAACATATTTCTTATTTAAATGCACCCGAATAGCCATTTTATTGAAAGTTAGGTGAGAGCTTGTTATTTTGAGAGGTGGTTTTGAAATACCAGATGAAATTTGCCTATTTGGGGTTTAAAATGTTTAAAATATTTAATATGTATATTCGTTGATAGCATAATTTTCTCATATTTTCGGATAGTGGTGAAACTGATCTACAAATTGATTTATTTATGGTATTGGTGGATCTAACAAAGGCAAAACATTTTATTTTCCTTTCTTTTACATTTAATTAGGGAAGAACAGCTATATTAAAATAAGTATACTTGTTTCTATACCTTATTTTTTTAGTAAGCTATCTTTCTTAAGCTTGGGTAACATATAAGAAAATAGTAGCAAATTTAGAATTTCATCAAGGTAAGACCAAATCTTGAGTAAACAAATTATTGACCCATATGAAATATACCTGCCTTACATATTTATTTATGATTATGTTATTAGAAAGTTATTATAAAATTAAAGGCCTTTTTCCTTTATACTTAAAATATGGAATCCACATGAAAAAGGACCAATGTATAGGAAGGATGTACCCACTTGAGCTTCTGCTCTGATCCCTGATCCCTGCTCCCAAGGACAAAGGACCCGCAAGGAAGTTCAAGTTTGTATTGCTTGTATCAGAAGTTAATTTACCGAGAATCAAACTTAAATGCGGAAAAAGGATCTGAGGCGATGTACCGCCGACAGTTCACCCCCTATTTCGAAGACGAGCACGACCTATGGCTTATGTAACCTGATCGGTGACACACTTCAGCTTTGATTTCAGGGAATTATGCTAACAAAAAAAAGCAAGGAGACGTCGATGTCGACGAAACAAAAGGATTTGCCAGACAAACTGACACAAAATGTTGTAATTGCCCCCAGGAAAAGCACCCTCCTTCAGATTTAACCGCAAAGTGGCTGGCAATTCGATGCCTCAGACTTAGTAGCATTTTTATTATTATAAAAATTAGGCTTAGACCCAACTGACGGGACACGTGCAACAATGGAAATTAGGCGGACTAAATGATGGTACAAAAATATGATCTGTTTTCAGAGTTGGCCATGGGAATCTTTTTTCACAAATCCGTTGACTTCGAGTTAAGGGAAAAATCAATAAACAACGAATGGTAGACATGCTCGCAGACTTAAAAAAAGCCTGGAAAAATATCTATGTTTTACACAACCGCCCTTTGGCACGTTCATGTCATCGGACTAACAATGGATGACAACGAAGTGAAGTCTGTGGAGGTGGAGCAGCAAGTTAAGTGCTTTCAGCCAGGTGAGAGGAGCCAAGAGGTCTTCCTTTTCATCGCATATCCAGGCTCTGCAGCTCTAAATTCCACAGATCGATTTACCGCTTAATATTGTACGTAAATGGAGTCAACCTCATAGGCTCACAGGGAGTTTTCACCAAAATGTTCATTAACTTAATTGAACTGTGGTGATAACTCCCTCAAATTACCTACTTAATTTTTTTAAAATAGTAAATAGTTAGACTCTTAATAAATATTTTTGCTTTGTTATTTAGGGCTGATATATATTTACCTTTAATTTAGATTTAAAACATTTTTCCGAAAATAATAATACACTGGTCGGCATAATTATTTTGACAAAACAAATGTTAAATATACTTGTAATTAGAACTTACTTCTTGGCATCAATGGAAAGGTCATTTAAATGCCGTTTGAATGATACAATATTTTTCTTAACCCATTCAGTACTTATTGAAAAGGATTAAATTTGTGTGAATATCTACTTTTTTAACTTTTTTCCTCGTCTTGAAAACTTAAATTTTTTGATGCAAAAAGTTTCTTTAAACAATAATAATAGTAACTGCAAAGAGAATTTTTCAAAAATCATTTTGCTTATATTTTTTATGATTTTTTGAAGGTTACAATGCATGTTTCTAAACATTTTCAAAATCTTATCTATAGATAAGTATAATTTTAAGGTTTTTTAATATGAAATAAAACATTTTTAGAATATAAATCATTTTTATGACATTTTTCTGTGAATTAATTTTACTAAAAAGTTAACCTAATTTAACAATGTTTTAAGTACACTTACATTTGTGCCCAAGCATAACCGAACACCAACTTCACGTAATTAAGTCTCAAAATATATAAGTGATTTAAAGTCCTTAGAGAAGCAGAGACATTTTGCACCAGGGGGCAGCAGAACAACACAGCCATATTACACCCATAACCCACTTCCCCTGCGATCACTCGAATGCCCTTCTAATGCGCCCGTTTTAGGGCTTTAACCTAATAATGATGTTCGGCTTAGTTTGCGTGACTTATTTTATTAATAAAACGAGCAAATTTGTCTTGCTTTTTGGTCGCATCGTCAGCATGCTCTTTCTCTCTCGATGATGCCTTGTTATTTTCAGCCTTCCTGCTCTGATTTTGGTACTACCGCGGCCCCCCTCGAAGGATCCACCATTCCTCTGGAAATCGAATAACCTCTCCTCGAGAAAACAGGACGAAACAGGACGAATATAGTGGCAAAAGTCACCCCCTGGCCAGCTCTACGCTGATTGGTGGTTTGCAGCATTGGAAAGCACGCCCTCTTTTCGAGGGGTGGCAATGGGTGGGGTGGATGTTGGGACCTGGGTGTCCTTGTGGGTGGTGTACGGCTATGTGGGGCTCTGATTCAATTACCCGCAACGGGAAAAGAAATATATATCAATGCAAAGCAGGAGGAGGAATATGTCAACCCAACCCAGCGGGTACAGTCTCGCCTTCGCTCCAACCTAGCCAATTATCCTGTCACAGCGGCAGCAGAATCGATTGTTTAATTCAATTATAATAATTGTGGCATTTAATGCATGCACATCATCAGCCAGACAGACAACAATGGCGCCCATGACACGTTAATTATGCCAGGTGGGTGCCCCAAAATGGGTGGCAAAGGATATCATGATATCATGATGGCGGATGGCGGATGGGCTGCTGAAAGCTGGGAGTGAAACACACAAAATGGCGTCAGAGCCAGGATGCATAGTTGTGCGAATTATCTGCGGTTAACAGGGGTCAATTAGACCCAAGGTTTAATTCGGAGCTAATCGGATGTCCAGTGGATGCCAGCAGAGAGCATGGGTGCTAAAATCCGGCTAGAGCAGGACAACCGTATGCGCATGCAAATCTAAGGGGGTGTGTTCAGAGACTCTTATACGTGCCACGGGGATTCCCCCGAATTGCCGCTCTAAGCGGGCACCGCAAACTGCAACTGGATTGCAGAGACCGGGGGTGGCGCACGTTGAAGAACGGGGTTATTTATATTATTTTTGATTTTTTTTCTTTTGCGCCTTCTCCACAGGATGCAGGACTATAGCGCTGGCTCGCTCGCACATGTCTGCTGGCAGCTCGTTTAGAGCAATTTGCTGGTTGATGTGCGGTGATTGCCGCAAACTCAACGCGACCGTCAACGAGCAAACAACATAAGCGCGCGCGCCCGGTCCAAGGACATACATACATAGATATCCTGGCTCCAGTCTCCAGTCACCAGCCACTCCACACCACCTCATCCATCGCCTCCATCGAAATGGCAATGCTTAATGAGGCCAGCTTGAGTCCTGCGGACGCACATGCTCATGCCAATGCCACCGCGCCCACGCACAGCAAGGCGGCGGCGTTGGCCAGTGCCAACACAATGCTGACCACAAAAACGCCGTTCTCCATCGAGCATATATTGTTTCAAAATTTAAATAGTGCCAGCAATAATCATAATAATAATAATAATAATAATAATAATAATAGTAACATCACCGCCAATAGTAACAATTATGTGCAAAAGAGTGGTAAAAATGCGTTCAAAAGTTCGAGGAACACCTTTGCCCACGACAATAATCCACACAAACATCCGTCGCAACATTCGCATCCACTGCAATCCCATCCGTCGGCATCCGCATCCGTATCCGCATCCGCGACTGCAACAAACCGCGGAAATAATGGAGCGTCGGGATATGGCAGCGAGGATTACGCCAAGTCCTTGCACAACACCCAACGGTTGGTTCCCAAATCGATATGTTTAATAGGATATAACACTTATTAAAGTGAAATATTATGTGAACTGTCTTAAATTTAATCATTATATCATTATTTGACGATCCTAATGCGAGTTCTACAAAATATGATTTATAAACAAACTAGCTCAAGTTAATGAATTATTCGACTCAAAACTGAACAATATAGTAAAATAACAAAAAAATAAATAGATGAATAATTAATATTAACATTCAACTAATCTATTTGAAGGGAATTCTGTGAGCAAATCTTTAATTTTTCGTTAAGTCGAAATATACTGAACATATAACTAAGTGCATTTTTATACAATCAGACATCAATTTAAAAGACTTGGGAAATGAAACATTTTCGAAATTTCTCTCTTTGAGATTGTCTTAATAATTCATCATATATTAAATATAATAAGAATGTAATGTTTTTAACAGATTTTTATCCACAAAAATATTAAGCCAGACATGTAAGCTTGTTTTCGATCGATTTAATTATATACTACCAAACATTTCCATCTATTTCAATGCATTCATTTTTATTTTAAGATATAAAAAACAAAAAAAACCAAAACCAATTAAGTTATCTATGACCAATGGTATATTGATTCCTAAATATTTTATTTGTTCTAAGGGAAGGTTCCAGTTAAATGTTTCATTTATTGTAAACATTTTATTTGTTTTAAACTCTTGAAAATCTTTAAAAATTTTTAGTATGTCACATATGAAGAACATGAATTACACCCCAATAAGTTCCGATGCTAGCATTAAATTGATAATAAGCGTGAAATAACATTTGTTTTTCTAAACCAAATATCGTATTTTTTTTTCTTGTAAGTAACAAGTCATTTCTTATTCTTTGCATTTTGATTCACAATCAGCATTAGTATCGAAAAAATTTCCAGTTACTGTGCATTGCTCAATATTTCGAACACACTTATTTTGATCAGCTAAATAAGAGTAACCACTGTGATAATATACACAATACTTAGGGACTACAGGCGCAGTACCGCAGACGGCTAAAATAAAAAAAAAATAATAACAGATTAAAAGAGTTTATGTTTTACTACTCACGATCTTTTAGACCCATGGCAAAACCCAATATGGTTATCAATAGAGCGATGAACATTGATTTCATTTTAAAAACCAAACAGATTAACCAGTTGATGTTAAATAACAATAAATCCAGCTAAAAAGGGAAAACGGGTTTCTTAGAGCACATGAAACACGCGTTACTAATACAATTGGCTTTAGTTATTAATTTTACAAATTTTGTAATTTACAAAAATATATGTAATTTTTAAAGTATTTTTGAATTGAATACCATGACCAAATTAACAGTGGTTGACAAAGAGGGAATGCATATATAACAAATCCTTAAACCCCTCAATTCCTAGGTCTAACCATCACTCACGTCCCGGAGCTTCCCACTACAGCGGAGATCAGACTTCTCAGCAATTGGGATCTGCGGCAGGACAGCATCCGCCGGTACCAACGCCTCAGCCACCACCTCCTCCACCCCTCAGTGGAGGAACTAGTGGATCCAATGGAGTATTATATCCGAACGCCCCGTACACCGATCATGGATTTCTTCAAATGACCCTTGGCTATCTGTCCCCATCGTCGGGCACTTACAAGTCCGTGGACCCCTATTTTCTTTCACAAGGTGTGTATTCTTTCTTTTGTATGATAAGATAAGAATGTGGTTTAATCGTCTAATTGACTTTATGATTTATATCATATACATGACATATTTTTAGCCTTTGGTTTCAATTAAAAACATATATGTCTTATCAAAGGGAGTTAATTTTGTTAAGAACAAATGAAGGTTAATACTAAATCCAAAAAGTTAAAGTTTATAGTTTGACTCACTGCTTATTTAATAATAAGTACAAAATGAACACATGTCGTATGAGTGATATTTATAATCTTATAGAGTTAGATTATTTCAGATACTTGATATGTTTTATTTTGTTTGGTAGTGTGCTTTAACAGTTAGCTATCTATTAGTAAAGCGAAAAACAAAACCAAATGTTATTCAATTAGTATTACACGAATCAATTTATATTACTGATTCCTCAATTAAAAAGGCTAGGAAAGTTTTTGTATGGTGCCCAAAGAAGTAAGACCCCTAGAGGCTTCATTTGAGGGAAATTCGGTGTAAATAGCCATCAACACCGAAAGTTTAGATTTCTACCAACTATAACAAAGTTAACGAATTTCGGCATCCGACCTTTCAGCCAGCCTTTTCGGGGGAGCACCCTTCTTCGGAGCGCCAGGTTGTGTGCCTGAATTGGCCCTCGGATTGGGAATGGGCGTGAATGCCCTGCGTCACTGCCGTCGGAGGAAGGCCCGTACGGTGTTCAGCGATCCGCAGCTGTCCGGCCTGGAAAAGCGATTCGAGGGCCAGCGATACCTCTCGACGCCGGAGCGCGTGGAACTGGCCACTGCCTTGGGACTCAGCGAGACCCAGGTGAAGACCTGGTTCCAGAACCGTCGCATGAAGCACAAAAAGCAGCTGCGCCGGCGCGACAATGCCAATGGTGAGTATTTTGGACCACTAAATTTATTAGCCTAGAAGAATGTTTATTTGTACTCCGTTTGTGGGCAAGACTAAAAGTATAGGTCATTTATAACAATAAGTCAAACTTTTAAATACATCTTATAAATAAGGATTACTTTTGGCCCTTCTAAAAATGCAAGGGGTTTTTTTCGGATTTTATGTAAATAATTTGTTAAGCATCCCCTCTCCCGCAATTCTTGAACAGTTTAAACAATAAACCAAAGAAATAATCCGACGTCTAGTCATTTAGGCCTTTATCATATTTAACAATAAACTCTACAAATTTGTATTAATTTTAAATCGATACCTATGCTTTTTCAAAGACTTCTAAAATAAGCAAAAACAGAATTCCACAAGCACCTTCAAATTTAATTTTTGTGTAAACCTTAGTATTCTTTAATCTTTGAAATATGAAAATTTAATCATTTGAGTAAAATGCAGTGACAAATACCTGCTGCACTACAATGAAATATTTAATAAAACTGGTCAAAGGCATGAATAGAAGTTGCCTGCGGTTTTCGTATTGTTCACAAAGCTCAAAGAACTTTAGCATAGTTCAACAGACAAAAGAGTGTGAGTAGTTTCTTTGTGGAACTTTTGGACTTTTAATTAGACCTTTTGGCTTTTAGCTGGCTCCATGAGTTTCAAAAAGTTTTGCTCAAGTTTCTTCCCAAATCAAATTAGTTCTAAATTTTATGGAAATTTCTTTGACTCTTCCCTGCCGCAGAGCCCGTTGACTTCTCACGCAGCGAACTGGGAAAACAGCCGGGCGAGGCCACCTCCTCCTCCGGAGACTCCAAGCACAGCAAACTAAATACCGGATCCGGAGGCACGCCCACTCAGCCCACAAGTGAGCAGCAGCAGCTGCAGATGTGCCTCATGCAGCAGGGATACTCCACGGATGACTACTCGGATCTGGAGGCGGACAGTGCCGACGAGGACAACTCCAGCGACGTGGACATCGTCGGCGATGCGAAACTCTACCAGTTAACATAGATAGTTCGATCGGGATAAAGACCTGAATCTTAAATTAGTAATGTTTTCGGTATTTTAGATGGGGAAATACAACCTATAAGTATTTTTTAATTCATAAGTCTTTTGATTTCTTAGGTTTTACGTTTTTATTCAACTTTAAAAAGCCAAGTAATCTGAAAATTGTAAGACCCATTAACTAACCACAACTTTTAATATACATATATATTTTACACACACATGTTATACTCGTTATCAACCTTAACCACATTTGATTTATAAATAGTTATGTTTTATCAGCACTTGTAAGGTTTACTTAACCATATCTGAGTGTCAACCAGAACGAATCGAATGATAGTTCCTTTAAAATTGCCTAATTTTACCCCAGAGTTTTTCAGAACCATTTATCTTGAGCAACATCTGTTTTATAACTCCACTTCTTAACATGAAGAACAATATTTCAATAATATTGAAGTTGTATTTCCCCCCCCCCATCTTTAAACTAAAAGAAAAACCCATGTAAATACTAACGAGTTCTTGAAAGAGCTGCATTCTAGTCATGTATTAAATCTTAAATCTAATCAAATTTAGTGATTGTATTCGAGAACTTCCATTTTAAGGTATTTTATTTCCCTGCGACGTCTTATCCAGAACATAGTGCTTACAATAAACCAAACAGAGCAGAATTATGTGAATACTCGAAAAGTGTGACTTGGTCGGGGACCTCTTTCTTCCTCGCTGGGCAATCAAATCCAATTGAGAACATAAAGTAGCAACTAATATGGTTAAACATCGGGCATTTCAGAATGGGGTTGACGCCGACTGCCACGCCCTGCGCATGTCCATATGCCCCTGGGTGGGCGGAAACAGGAAAGATTGGATTGAATTGGGGTGGATGGAAATGCACTTAACAATGGAAAAATAATTGCGGGTTTTCAGCCAGCCATTTTAGCGAGTAGTGATTGTTAAGTGTGGGCGGTAAAAGTTAAATGTTTCCAATTGATTGGTAATTATGGGTTAACAGGAATGCTCACGAAAAATACAGAAAGAACCAACTGATGGCCCATATTATGATTTAATTTAAAGTTCATTTTATAACAGCAACACATTAAATTCGTTTCTTGACGTCAAGAACCAAAGTTCGAATATGTATGTATATTTTTTGATCCTCTTGTCAACAAATATAAATGTAACTAAAACTTATAGACATACCTACCTATATTTATAGAAAAAAATATTTTATTTTAATTTGTTTAGTGTGTTTTGTTTTATGCTCAAATTGGTAGACACACTCTAATCAGACGCAAATTAGCAAATTAAAATCGAGAGATTGCCGCAAAATGAAATACAATCTGAGGTCGCAGCAATGACAAGGCGCAGCCGCTTTAGTCGCTGGTATTTTCCAAAGGAATACATACATTAATAAGTAGTACTTTTAGGCTTATCTTATTATTGATAAGGCTAATACGAAAACAATCTACTGTAGACGAGCCTCCGAAGAACAGAAACAGTTGGTAATAAAAATCACACAGGCCACTTAGTACTTATAACCATTAAATGTTTTGATTTGAGGCTCTATAAATTACGTGAATAAGAACAGGAAAATTTATAAGATACTTTTAAAATATTTTAAGCATATGCATGGTACATTGTATAACATATTTCCTCTTAAACAGGTATTTTAATTATTTAAGCTTATAATATCTCGTTGGGCACAAAACAAATTGGTATGCTCCACAAATCATTCATTCTCTTCACTTTTTAACTCCCTCTTAATTTTTTCAAGCCATATGTCTGCAGTCTATGCTCCCCATCTGCATTCTCTTCCATCCCAACACTCTCTTTTTTATATACTTTTTCAATATGTATGTTATTTCTTGCTATCAGTAGTTGTTTGCCGCTGAAAACAAAACAAAAAGTGGGGGAAAAACCATGACGAGTTTTCAATACCCTGTCCATAAAGATCCCTAAGCCTAAACTATAAATCTCACTCTCTAATTTAATATTATGTTAAATTACCTATTTTTAATTATATAAATAGTATAATATATTTTATGGTGATATGATGGGAAATGTATTCTCGTGATTTTTGAATGATAAACATTTAAGATCTAATACTAGTGGTCTGATATCTCAAATACTAGGTGGTAAAGTGTATGTTCCAACCTGCCCACCAAGTGCATATACCCTCTAAGAGGGCGTGGCATTCAGTGACGTTTCGCTGCCTTTTTTCCGCTGTCGTCGTGGACGCGGACTAGAGCCAAAAAACAGTCTCTTTAGTTCAGTCGTCGACCGCGGTTCGTTGTTTTGTTTGCCAGTCTTCCCCGTTTTGTTGTAAGTGAAAGTGCATTTCGGTATCTTGGGCTTGTTCTTCAAAGCTAAACAAATGTTTGGGGTCAACGGCAGTGTTTACGACAAGTCTGAATGTCATTTAGTTCTCTTTATTATAGATGAACGGAAGAGATATACGTATATTTGTCTATAGATACTATGTTTGCTTATAGCCTATTCGTTGGTATATACTCAGCTAATCGGGTCTCCTCGGGAACGTTCCAAAAATAAATAAGGGGGCACGTGTCGATGTATTAAATCGGCCGGCAGAAATATTATTTTGCAGTACCGGATCTATACGTTTTTCCATAAGATATTTGTATGTTTTTTGTAGAACAAACAGGTTATCAGCTAGCCAAAAACAAAATAACACCCAGGCACCACAAGCACAAAAACATACACGCATACCCAGAGTGACAAGTTTTTGATAGTGAGTTTTTATGCAACAAGCCCCCAAAAAAAGCAGTTGAGATAGTGGTTGGCAGAAAGAGACTTGAGAGGTCACCAATGTGACCTTCCCGTAGCAAAGCAGACCCTTGGTTCTAATTATTTGGTGATTGTTTTTATTTTAATGGATCCCCACAGGAACCGCATCATTTAGAGAGCGTACATATTACTTATAACCAATAATGGCGGCCAGTAACGGTGATTGTAAGTGAAGTTGCCTCCTGCTTCCTGCTCTTTGAATGTTGCCTGGCACCTTTTTTCCAACTCATCCTTTGTATATAGTATACCCGCCTGCACTTCCTCCAATTTGCAATGCTCCCAAACTTGTTCCACTGACCAGAAATAATAGTAACCTGTTGCTGTGCTTAAAATTATAATGATTTACTGCTTCAACGCATAATCCCTTCTTTTTTAAATCGCTGTGCTTAACCCCTTCCAAAATCCTTCCCCATTCGTATTTAAAGTATAGGTAATATTACCTTTCGAAGGTTAAATATTAACTCTAAACACCCCCATTTATTACAAATGAATGGTTGATACAACCAGTTAAAATATTTCTGTTTGATTAATCCCTAATCCAAATATTAATCCTATCCTAATCGCATTCATTCGAAAACGATTCTCCCAATTAATATATTTTATTATAACATTCCGATTAGCCAAAATGAGCCAACAGGGACCAGCCTTCGACTCCAATGCGATGACGCTTACGCGTTTCGTGTTACAGGAGCAACGTAAGTTCAGGAACGCCACCGGAGATCTGTCCCAGCTGCTCAACTGCATCCAAACGGCGATCAAAGCCACTGCTTCGGCGGTTCGGAAGGCAGGTATCGCCAAGCTCCATGGCATTGCGGGCGACGTGAATGTCCAGGGCGAGGAAGTCAAGAAACTGGATGTGCTCTCCAACGAGCTCTTCATCAACATGTTGAAATCCTCCTACACCACATGTTTGATGGTCTCCGAGGAAAACGAGAAAGTGATCGAGGTCGAAGTGGAGAAACAGGTAAGGCTGCAGACATTATATATTCGAAAACATTATGATCGCTTCAAAATGTATTATATGGGAGTGAAAAGCAAAGTCGTTCAGAACGAAAGTCTCTATCTTTTAAGCTTTTAGATTATAGCATGAAATTGTTGAACGAATATAATGTTGTGCTCCCAATGATTACTTATTTGGTTTCTTCTTCAGGGTAAATACATTGTGTGCTTTGATCCCCTGGACGGGTCCTCTAACATAGACTGCCTGGTGTCGATCGGTTCGATCTTCGCCATATACCGGAAGAAGAGTGACGGTCCGCCCACCGTGGAAGATGCCTTGCAGCCTGGAAATCAGTTGGTGGCCGCTGGATATGCGCTGTACGGCTCGGCTACAGCCATTGTCCTCGGTCTTGGTTCCGGAGTGAATTGTTTCACCTATGATCCTGCTATTGGGGAGTTTATCCTGACCGATCCCAATATGAGGGTTCCCGAAAAGGGCAAGATCTACTCCATCAACGAGGGCTACGCCAGCGACTGGGACTCGGGCGTGTTCAACTATATTGCGGCCAAGAAGGATCCCGCCAAGGGCAAACCCTACGGAGCCCGGTACGTGGGTTCCATGGTCGCAGATGTCCATCGCACCATCAAATACGGTGGCATCTTCATCTATCCGGCTACAAAATCCGCTCCCAACGGCAAACTCCGCCTTCTGTACGAATGCATCCCTATGGCCTATCTGATCACTCAAGCTGGTGGACTTGCAAGTGATGGTAAGATCAGCATTTTGGACATTGTGCCCAAGAAGATTCACGAACGTAGTCCCATATTCCTGGGTTCCAAGACCGATGTGGAGGAGGCGCTAAGCTACTTGAAGTGATTTTGTAAATACTCTAATTTATGAATAAAGCACCTTTTAATTTTTGCTAAGAAAACCTTACAACTAGTCCTGCCCCTAAAAGAATACATAAGAAATCATGTCAAAATGTGCGTTTATAATTCCCAACTAGTTCTACATGCATTTGAATGAAGTCCTCCCATTAGGGGTTGGTATAGTTATCGCTTCTCGGCCTTATGGCTAAGATCAAAGTGTAGTATCTGTTCTTATCAGCTTAACATCTGATAGTTCCTCCATTGGAGGACAACAAATGTTAAACTGATTTTTGGAATCAGACGGAGTGCTAGGGGCTTGCTCCACCTCTGTCGCGGGTTGGTCCGGTATTGCAGTACCGCCGGGATTTCGGCCCAACTAAGTAATCAATATTCAACAAAGTATGAAAAGTTTTTAGAAAATGAGATTCTGATGTAGGAAGTATATACAGTTTTAAAACTGGAACGACTTCATTGTATAACGTAAAATCAAAATATTTATGTGGAACTATATACACAGATTTTCTTATCGTGATTGCATAGGGCATTTAATTTAAAATTGAACTGGAGTAAGAAACAATAACAAACATTCGCCAATTTGTTCAAATGAATTTGAAGCAACTCAAATTTAATCAATAAAGGAGTTATTCAGCTAACAATTATGATGTCACTATTTTTGCGTACCTTTAAAAATACATACTTATGTATATCAGGATTCTAAAAAGCATTCGCCTTGTGCTTTGGCACAAAGCTAAAGCCGTCCGGCACTGGACCCAATAGCGATTCGCTAAGCTTGACCCAGTCAGCTGCGTTGCCGGAACCCATAAGGGTCTCCATTTCGTCGCGTCCCCTGTATTTCTGTGGCCGAGCGTTGATCTTCTGCGGAGGAGCGGTTTGCAGTTCCTCGGGTATGTAGCGGTACAAGAAAGATTGCCATTCGAGGAGGAATCGGCGTGTGGTTTCCACACCCTTGGTGTCCGAACCCCAGTGCTCCAGACCGTAGTTGCAGAACTTTTGCAGCAACTCGTAGCGTTGGCCAGATGAAGGAGACCAGGCCTGCTTCTCCTTGATCTCCCGGAATATCCAGGGTTTTATTAACGCTCCACGTCCAATCATCACGGAACTGACATGCGGAGCGAGCGTCCTTCGCTCTACGTAATCCTCGTAGCTGAGTATATCGCCATTGCCAATCACCGGCATTCGCTTGGCCTTGGCGGCACACTCCTCGATGTAGGTCCAGTTGGCGTGCTTGGTGTAGCGCTGCTCCCTGGATCGTCCGTGCAGGGTCACAGCCGAGGCGCCCCACTCCTCGACCAGCGGCAGCAGTTCATGCGCCACACTCTTGTCCGCATAGATGCCGGTACGCATCTTCACGGTGAACGGCAGGCGATCCGACAGGGCGGCACAACTGCGCACTGTGAGCTCCAAGATGTTGGTTCGTCGCATCAGGGCACTGCCGCCGCCCTGCTGGTAAATCAGGTCTATCGGACAGCCTATATTTAGATCTATGAAATCCACCTTGGCCGTCTCATGAATAACCTGCGCCGCCTGGTTAATCATGTTTGGATTATTTCCGCACAGCTGGACTCCGAAAACGTCCTCGCTCTGGTGGCGCTTGGTCAGAGCCCACTCCTGACCCAAACCCTTGAGCAGGGGCTGAGCACAGGCCATCTCGCCGCAGGTAATGTCCGCTCCGAACTCCTTGCAAATCCTACGGAAGGGAAGATTGCCCAACGTGGTGAGTGGTGACAGTACGAGTTTCTCGCGGAAATCGACGGCCGGCTTTTGGTCAGCGTCTCTGCCGGCGGTGGAGTCATCAATGGCACAACCAGTGGGAGTTTCAATTGCTACTGTTGGGTTATCCTGTGCTGCCGGTTCCTTGGGGTCCGTTTGTTCTTCCTTCTGCAGTTCATCGTTGGGTTGCTTTTCCCCAGCACTTGCATCTACTGTCTCCTCAGTCTTTTCCTGTTTTCCATCCTTCTCCTGTTGTTCCTTTTGCTTTCGTGCATCTCGTAGCTTCTCCGCCATTTTAATGAGTTCCTTGCTCCGACCGAAATCATATTCATGTTTTCGTAAGCGCACTTGGAGTTCTATGAAAAAAATGATAATTTAATATAATGGTACAAGACTCTAAGCTTGATTTCCAAGAAATGTCGATATCCTACCTGAACTAACACCATTGCATGTGGTCGGAGGAGCCTTTTCGTCGTAGTCCTCCCTTTTGAGGTTCCTGCCCTGCTCATTGGTGTGGGCCTTGGCAAAGCGACAACTGACCCCACGGGCACAGTATCCCTTGGTGGTGTACACATAGCACTCGGGGCCCAGGTCCTCTCCCTTGGCGGTCAAGAAGGCATCCAGATCGTGGACATAGCGGCAGTTGGCCAGGGAACATGGTTTTCCACCGGTTCCATCGATCAGCGAGTGACACAGATGCGAATACCGCTCATCCTTGAAAACTGGACGGTTCTGTAGGTATTAAATTGTTAATAATAGATTATACCAATTGATAAGAATATTAACCAACCTTGTTTTGTCCACGCTTGCGTTCTTTTTTATCCCATTTCTTTTTTCCACCGGCTTCAACTTGTTCGCCATCCTCGCGTTTTCTTTTGTTTGACTCGGTGTTTTCGGTAGTAACTGCCTCACTGCCGTTATTGACTTCAGTTACCAAGTATCTGAAGAATATAATAAGTAATTTAAGCTACCCATTTATGTCTAAAGAGGTGTACTTACTCTGGTTTTATATAGCAAATACCCGCTTCCATTTCACAATACTAAAATAAACAATCGCACGTGTTGGTCTGCGTCTTCTTCTTCTTTGTTTTTATCAATCAGCTGTTTTATCAGGCCGTGCCAGTTATCGATAGCTCTGAAGTCAGTGGGCGCGTTCACCATAACAATATTAGTGATTAAATAAGTGATTGATTCCAAAAATCTGGACTATTGTTGTTCAATACGTTGGTAATATATTAAAGGAAGTTCCTAAAAACTTCAACTAAAATTCAACAGTATGTAACTGAAATATTATCTATTTTTTAAGTAATATAAAATAATATCGCTATGTTTATCTGTTCACCAGTCACAGTTAGCTAGAGCTCTCATCACTGTTCTCATCACCGCCCGTGAGATGGTGCAGCTTTTTAAATTCCTGTTAAAATCCGCCAAAACTGTGAGAATACCCTGTAATAACTAATTCCGAAGTAATGTCAAAGGCTTTCAATGCTTAGCCCGGCCGGTCCCACTTCCGGCCCAGTTTCCTGGACACCCTGCGCCTGGCAGTTCGCGGAGGACATGGTGGTAACGGGCTGCCCAAGTACGGAGGAGTCGGTGGCCAAGGCGGTTGCGTCTACTTGGTGGCCAAGGAGGGGCTGACCCTTCGCAAGGTCGTCCAGGGATTGAAGGACAAGCGGGTGGCCGCCTCCAGCGGCGAGGATAGCAGCAAGGCAAGCATCTTTGGACGCCGTGGAGTCGACCAAAAGATCGAAGTGCCGGTGGGCGTCCAGGTGTACGACGACCAGCAAAAACTCATAGCGGATCTCGACGAAAACGAGGCCACCTGCATTGTGGCGGGCGGAGGAACCGGCGGATGCACAGCCACCAATTTCCTGGGGCGTCCCGGCGAGAATCGCACAGTGAATCTGGACCTTAAGCTCATAGCGGACGTGGGACTGGTGGGATTCCCCAATGCCGGCAAGAGCACACTGCTTAAGGCCGTCTCCAATGCCAAACCAAAGATTGCGGCTTACCCCTGTAAGTGCTTTATACTCCAACTTATTCATATAACCACAAATCTTTTTTCCCAGTTACCACTATCCGTCCCCAGATTGGAACCATCGAGTACCGTGACCTGCGCTCCATAACTGTGGCCGACCTTCCCGGCCTCATCGAGGGAGCCCACGCTAACTTTGGCATGGGCCACAAGTTCCTCAAACACATTGAACGCACCCGCCTGCTGGTCTTTATGGTGGATATATTTGGCTTCCAGCTTAGTCCTCGGCATCCGCATCGCGATTGTGTGGCCAACATATTTGCCCTGAACAAGGAGTTGGAACTCTACGATCCATCGCTGTTGGAGAAGCCCAGTGTCCTGCTGCTGAACAAAATGGACAAGGAGGGTGCCCACGAGATCCTTACCAAAGTTAAACCGGTCATCAATGACCTGGGCAGCGCTCTGGCTGACTGTCCTGAGGAACTGCGACCCAAACAAGTGCTAAAATTCGAGAGCATTGTGCCCATATCGGCCATGAACTCCACAAAGGTCACGCAAGTGAAATCGCAGCTGAGAAGGACGCTGGTGCGTCTGGCTGAGAAACAGTTCCTGGCGGATGAGGATCAGATTAAGGAGCAGCTAAAACAGCGCGTAAGCCTAGTGGGTCCCAAAATTACTTAGTTCTAAGTGTAAACAAATTTGTATTAGTTTTTGTCCGGCTTGAAGAAATTAAAGTTAGAAACTCGGCGAAAATAGGTAATATCTTTTATTTATTTCAGGATTGAAATATTGTTATTACCCAAAATTTATTCTGTTTATAAGCAAACATACTTTCTTCAGTAAATATATATTTTAAAATAGAAAAGAGTATGTTGAAAATGGCAATCTCCTGAAACTCAATTCTGGTCGAATTCTAATTTTAAAATATTCCAAAAGCTCACCCAGCTTGAGTAAAACTATCGTATAGGTGTTATCGATAGATTACACTTTTTCAGCGTGACCGTTTGCAATTCTGTTCGGTATATTTTAAAAAACAAAAAGCTTACATTTCCTGCGCGGTAACACTGAACAGTTTGTTGTTGTGTCTCGCGGGACGTTCGTTCGTCGCGCGTTCGGAGCAAAAGAAATAGTAAAATGATCAAGATCCAACGGCCGCCCAGAGCAAATAAGATTCGCAATTGCCGAGCAGTTGCAGAGTGCCATGTGTGAAGTGTGCCAGCAGTGGGAAAATGCGAATGCCGAAGGACAATAGCAACAATGCCAGTTCGATACATACACACAGTCGAGGGCCGATGAAAAACTGGTATATAAAAGACGCCAAAAGCTTGCGAAAAAGAGAGCAAACGCGCCCCTAACTTGGCTGCAGGATAATAAAACGGCGATACAGAACCAGGCGACGATTCTAGGGGGCAGGATAAACAGCAAGCAAACCGTCCGTGATGTCACAACAACACCCCCATCACGCCCACCCCCACCACTACGCCCACCACTACCCGCCCCCTGCTACGCCCATGTCCCTGCAGCAACAGCAGCAGCTGCAGCAAACGCAGCAGACGCCGCAGCAGCAGCAGCAGCAGCACGCCAATTGGTACTCACATGTTGCTTCCTACCCCACACCCCACTCGGCCTTCGGCCCCGCCCCCGACCCATCCTGCAAGGCCACCAGTAACAACAACGTCATGGGTGGGGGAGGAGGAGGAGGAGGCTATGGGCCACAAGGGGGTGGTGGCACGCAGGGTTATTATGGCGCCGCTGGCGGTGGCCTCAATGTCAGTGGGGCGGTGGTGGGTGGTGGTGGGCCGAGCTACGGCCTTGGGGCCAACACAGTGGCATATGCCCACAACCAACTGCTGCAGTACCAACAGCAACAGCAGCAGCAGCAACATCAGCAACTTCCACAACATCTAAGCCAACAAAGGTCCTATATGGGCCACAATATCATGACCGGCAGCTATCCCTATATCAAAAGCGAACCCATGGAGGCGTTTCAGCAGCCTCCCAATCCCATGGCCCCGCCCCCGGCACCAGAAATATTGATAAAATGTAAGTTAATTGCTAATGGGAAGTAAATAAAATATATAATCAGTTAACTTCATAAATAATACACACCGCAATAAGTAAATAACATTGTTTAAAGCAATAGTAACATGAATACTCCCTTTTTTTGTGTATACTTAAAGTGATTCGCTGAGAACTTTTAAATGTATATTATTAAAAACAAAGTAGCAATATACATAATCCGATTAAATTAGGTAGACAAATTATTCAAATTACAGATAAATTTAGGGAATACACACAAACATTATTTAATAATCCCTTATAAAAAGCCTGTAAAAATATTACAATGTAAAATCCCTTGTAATGACCTAGGCAATTCAGAAAAGGTTAGCGCAAAATCCATTTTCGCCATAGAAACAGATACAGAATAAACGCACCACACCAAACTAAGTTGGGGCCATTTTCCTATAAGTAGCGTAATTTCAGCTCCATTTTGGCGTCGAATCAATAAAACGTTTATTGAGTTTCGCTGAGGTTTGGCGCTTGTTTCGTTCGGATGGTTTTCGGATTCGGTTTTCTGTTCCACCGCTCGTCAACCTACGGCTCTGTATCTGTATCTCTGCTCTGTTCGGTTCCGTATCGTACAATTTTGTTCTGTTTGCGCGTCTCTCGGTATGTGCGAAAGTACGGTTGTCAGTATGTATCCATTTAGCAAATGTATACTCGGATAGATGCTTTATACTACCGGCGTAACCCATTCAGTTCGATTCGTACGCACACATACCCATCGTATTACCCAATAAGTGTGCATATCATCTCCCTCTTTCAGTTTTTGGAATGGGTTGTGGGGGACTGTCTTCCAAGTCGCATCTTATGTAACGTTCTCCCATAGACTAACCTACAAATTATTGGTTCCGCCCCGCACCGCCAATTTAATGGGCGTATGGGCGTGGCAGAATCCAGAGAGTAAAACAAATATTATAAGGTACGCACAAAATACAACGCCCTCTTAAAAGCATTGATATAAGTTATATAAGTTTTATCATATAACTATAACTAGTTAGTTCAATATGTTTTATGAATCGGATTTTACCTATTTATTCTTTGATATAATCCATTCAAAAACAAATATCAGGGTGAAGCGAAAATCAAATTGATATTAATAAAACATGCAAAGAAACGAAATGTAAATATACTTTTATACTCAAGTATTCTAATCTTTTATTCGTCAATTAATAAGTCCAGAAGCATTTCATTTAAAAATCCCTTTTGTATACATAGTTCAAATGTTCAAAGGCCAAGTTGTTACCATAAATAATATAAATAGATTAAATATCTGTTTGTCTGCAGAGCACTCTGTTATCTATCAATTTGATGTAGAAGCAATTCATTCTTATCAGCATGCAAAGGGGAGTTCAAAATACAATTCGAAACCATAGAAACAAACAAAGGGTACATAATTTTTCATCTGCGCGAAGTTTCCCGAAACATTACATTTATATTAAAAATATTAAAATAAATAAAGAATAAATAACTTATTACTTGGGTAAATATTACATAAAAACAGAGTTATATAATAATAAAACAAAACACTTTTGCAATACTGTGATCTTATACAAGTTTTGCTTTCGAATTTAAGCTATTTTTAATAACTCATGGAATTAATCAATTAATATTTCTTTTTTAACAGCGGAACCCATTGACGAACATTCCTACAAGTCAAACTACATAGACGACAACACTCCATTTGCGGACTTTAGCAAGTTCAGCGAATTCAGCGAGGACATGTTGAGTCCCAAAGTGGAACTGACCGTCAAGAATGAGTCCTACGGAAGGGTGAGAGTAATAAACTTCTTATCAGACAAAATATCTAATTATCATTTCTCCATTTCAGAATACCAGCAGCTTTCTGCGCCGCAAGCAGCAATTGGATCGGAGTTCCGAGAGCCTGCCCATTTGCCAGCGCTGCAAGGAGGTCTTCTTCAAGAAGCAGGCCTATCTGCGCCACGTGGCCGAGAGCAACTGCGGGATGCAGGAGTACGACTTCAAGTGCAGCACCTGCCCCATGTCCTTCATGACCACCGAGGAGCTGCAGCGGCACAAGCACCTCCACCGGGCAGACAAGTTCTTCTGCCACAAGTATTGCGGCAAGCATTTCGACACGATCGCAGAGTGCGAGGCGCATGAGTACATGCAGCACGAATACGATAGCTTTGTCTGCAACGTAAGAGGCTTTTTTATAAATTGTCTGGAACCTTGTTTCATTGACCGTCCGTCTTGCAGATGTGCTCTGGAACTTTCGCTAGCCGTGAGCAGCTATACGCCCACCTGCCGCAACATAAGTTCCAGCAGCGCTTCGACTGTCCCATCTGCCGCCTGTGGTATCAGACGGCTCTCGAACTCCACGAGCATCGATTGGCCGCACCCTACTTCTGCGGCAAGTATTATACGGGGGTTCAGGCAACTTCTGGATCGCACTCGCAGGCGCAGCAGCATCAGACGAACTACAAGCTGCAGGATTGCCACATGGCCACTATGGAAGGTAAGTTTAATGGCAAGGTGTCATGGTCAAACAAATTGGATAGATTTTTCTAGCGAATCGAAATTTCTTATGTAGACGCTATTGGTGCCCAGTTTGAATTTTTTTTTTAATTACACTTCTTATACCCTACAAAAACTGAACTAGTTGTGCTATGATAACCATAACATTGAATATTTATCTTGCTTATAGACATGCTGATAAGGGTTATATGTTCCTATACAAATGTATACAATTTCATATATTAATGTTTTTTTAATGCAATATCTGTTTTTTAGTGCCCACCGCCCCGCACCACAAATCGAACCCATCCAGCTCGTCCTTGCCGGCCACGGCTGCTCTAAATTCGCTGCTGCAGCAGCGCCAGGCAAATGCCGATGGAGCAGCCATGTTCGCAGCTTCTGCGCTTAAGAACGATGTGAATGTGAAGCTGGAGCGCAGCTATAGCAACTCGACCAGCGAGTCATCCTACAGCGTTCAGGAGAGTAGCTACAATAATGCCTATGGAAGCGACAGTTCAATCCATGGAGGAGCGATCGCTGGACCCCAGGCACACTCATCGACGCTGGACGACTCCGAGGACGCATTGTGCTGTGTGCCACTGTGTGGAGTGCGAAAGAGCACCAGCCCAACGCTTCAGTTTTTCACGTTCCCCAAGGACGAAAAGTACCTCAACCAATGGCTGCACAATCTCAAGATGTTCCACATACCCGCCGCAAGCTACGCCAATTTCCGCATCTGCAGTATGCACTTCCCGAAGCGCTGCATCAACCGCTATTCGCTGTGCTATTGGGCGGTGCCCACGTTCAACCTGGGTCACGACGACGTGGCCAATCTCTACCAGAACCGGGAACTGACCAACACCTTCACCACCGGCGAAGTAGCGCGTTGCAGCATGCCGCACTGTACCAGTCAACGTGGTGAGAGCAACTTAAAGTTCTACAACTTCCCCAAGGACATCAAGAGCCTCATCAAGTGGTGCCAGAACGCACGACTTCCCGTTCAGGCGAAGGAGCCGCGTCACTTCTGTAGCCGGCACTTTGAAGAGCGCTGCATCGGTAAGTTCCGGCTGAAGCCATGGGCAGTGCCCACCTTACATCTGGGAGCCCAATATGGCAAAATCCACGACAACCCCAAGAATCTGTACGTGGAGGAGAAACGCTGCTGCCTCAACTTCTGCCGCCGGAGCCGATCCTCTGACTTCAATATGTCGCTATATCGTTTTCCCAGAGATGAGGTGCTCCTGCGACGCTGGTGCTACAATCTTCGCCTGGATCCGGGAGTGTATCGCGGCAAGAATCACAAAATATGTAGCGCCCACTTTATCAAAGAGGCTTTGGGTCTGCGGAAGCTATCGCCGGGTAAGCTTTGAAAGAATTAAAAATGTCGAAAAAGGCAGTTAGTGTAATAAATATTTTCATATTTCAGGTGCTGTTCCCACGCTCCACCTGGGTCACACTGACACCTTCAACATCTACGAGAACGAGCTGTGGCCACCGCCAACGGCTACCAACAGTCACAGCAATGTCCTCCAGCAGCACCAGGCGCAACATCACCATTCGCAACACTCACTGCAACAGCACCTGCACAGCAAATCATACCAGCGTCACTCAGCGGCGTCAACGTCATCCTCGGCCAGTTCGACCTCTCACTACGTTGATCCTGAGTTGACGTCCTCTTACCTGGCCATGGGTGCCGGTGGATCCTCGGCGATGAACGCCAGCGACAGCATGGACATCTGCTGTGTACCTAGTTGCGAGAGCAAGCGACACAACAACGAGAACATCACATTCCATACTATACCGCGCCGACCGGAGCAGATGCGCAAGTGGTGCCACAACCTAAAGATACCAGAGGAAAAGATGCACAAAGGCATGCGGATCTGTAGTCTGCACTTCGAGCCTTACTGCATCGGCGGTTGCATGCGTCCATTTGCGGTGCCCACCCTCAATTTGGGTCACGACGAGGAAGATATTCATCGGAATCCGGACGTGATTAAGAAGCTTAACATCCGGGAAACATGCTGCGTCGCAGTATGCAAGCGAAATCGAGACAGGGATCATGCCAACCTGCACCGATTCCCAAGTAATGTGTCGCTGCTGACTAAGTGGTGTGGCAATCTACAACGGCCCGTTCCGGATGGCAGTAAACTTTTTAACGACGCCATCTGTGAGGTGCACTTCGAGGATCGGTGCCTGCGCAACAAAAGGCTGGAAAAGTGGGCGGTGCCTACACTGATCCTTGGCCACGAAAACATCCCATATCCACTTCCAACACCGGAACAGGTCACTGAGTTCTATTCTCGACCCACTGCTCCCAACAATGGCGAGGAACAGGGCGAGTGCTGTGTGGAGAGCTGCAAGAGAAATCCCAGTGTGGACGACATAAAGCTATACCGGCCTCCGGAGGAGGCTTCCGTGTTGGCCAAATGGGCGCACAACCTGCAAACAGAGGCTAGTCAGCTTACGAGCATGAGAATCTGTAATCTTCACTTCGAGGCACACTGCATCGGCAAGCGGATGCGACCTTGGGCGATACCGACATTAAACCTGGCCGGCAATATAGAGAATCTCTATGAGAATCCAGAGCACTCGATGCTGTACAAGCGGCGAACTCACACGAAATCCAAGCTTCCGGCTTCCGTAAAGCCCACTTGGGTGCCCAGGTGCTGTCTTCCACACTGCCGTAAAGTTCGAGCTCTGCACAACGTTCAACTCTATCGGTTCCCCAAGCTCAATCGCTCCACTCTGGCCAAGTGGGCGCATAATCTGCAGGTCCCCATGGTTGGCAGTGCCCAACGCCGACTGTGCTCGGCTCATTTTGAGCCACACGTGCTGAGCAAGAAGTGTCCGGTGCCGCTGGCGGTACCTACGCTGGACTTGAACTCGCCGCCCGGCTTGAAGATCTACCAAAATCCGGCCAAGCTGAAGGCAAGCAAGCTGTGTCTGCAGCGCGTGTGCATAGTAGAAAGTTGCCGCAAGACGCGGGCGCAGGGCGTCCAACTCTTCCGGCTCCCACATAGTCCCACGCAGCTCCGCAAGTGGATGCACAACATCAAAACGCGTCCTAGGGCGGCTATGAGGGCTCAATACCGGGTATGCTCCCGCCATTTTGAGACACACTCATTCAATGGCAGGAGATTAAGCGCTGGCGCCATTCCTACCCTGGAATTGGGTCATGACGACGAGGACATCTATCCCAACGAAGCACAGGCCTTTGCGGACGAGCACTGCGTGGTGGAGGGATGCGAGTCATCCAAGGAACAGGCGGAGGTGCGACTCTTTCGGTTTCCCACGGATGACGACGATATGCTATGGAAGTGGTGCAACAATCTTAAGATGAACCCAGTGGATTGCACCGGAGTACGCATATGTAACAAACACTTCGAGGCGGATTGCATCGGACCCAAGCACCTGTACAAGTGGGCTATCCCCACTCAGGAACTCGGTCACGACGATGCCGAGATCGAATTGATACCGAATCCCAAGCCAGAGGACAGGTATGTGGACCCGGTGTTCAAGTGCATCGTGCCCACCTGCGGAAAGACGCGCCGCTTTGACGAGGTGCAGATGAACAGCTTCCCCAAGGACCCGAATCTCTTCCAGCGCTGGCAGCACAATCTGCGACTGGAGCATCTTAACTTCCTGGAACGCGAACGCTACAAGATCTGCAATGCGCACTTTGAGGACATCTGTATTGGCAAGACACGGCTGAACATAGGCTCGATCCCTACCCTCGAGTTGGGTCACGACGAGACGGAGGATCTGTTCCAGGTTAATCCGGCGGAGTTGCAGAGCAACCTTTTCGGACGACAGCGGCGAGTACACGAGGAATCTGGTGGGATAGCCATCAAGCAGGAGTTTTCCGAGTCGGAAGACATCAAACCGGATGTGACAGCCATGACCGATGCCACAGGTTCGAGAACTAGACAGGTGAGTTTCGAGCAGCAGAAGGAGATATGTTATCCAAGACTAACTTTTCTATATTATAGGTAAAGTTCAAGAAAACGCTTTCCGATCTGAAGTGTTGTGTGCACAGTTGTGGACGCAGTCGTATGGAGCACGGAGCACGGCTGTTTCCATTTCCCACCGGCAAGCAGCAACACCTCAAGTGGCGACACAACCTGCGTCTGGAGCCCGACGAGGTGGACCGATCGACGCGGGTTTGCAGTGCTCACTTTAACCGGCGCTGCATTGATGGCAAGCAACTGAGGAGTTGGGCAATGCCCACGCAGCAACTGGGCCACCATGAGCAGCCGATCTACGAGAATCCGAAGAACATCCCGGGATTCTTCACGCCCACCTGTGCCCTGGGGCACTGCCGCAAGCGTCGGAGCATCGACAATGACCTGCGCACCTACCGGTATCCAAGAAGTGAAGATCTGCTTGAGAAGTGGCGGGCGAATCTGCGTCTGACCCCGGATCAGTGCCGCGGCAGGATTTGTGCGGATCACTTTGAGGCACAGGTTCGGGGCAAACTAAAGCTGAAGACGGGAGCAGTGCCCACTTTGAAACTGGGTCACGATGAGGGGTTAATCTACGACAATGAGGCTATAAAGGTTGGACTGACCGAGGATGAGGAAGGCAGCTCTGAGTTGCCGCAACTGAAACCTAAAAAGGAGCTAATCGATGAGGAGGAGGAAGACATGGAGGCTGAGGAGGAGCACAATGACCAGGATAATGAAGATGAAGATGAGAAAGACGACCACTACTTTGATCCGCTTGAACTGGTCGAGACCTTTGCCGAACATCCAAGCGATGATGAAGCCGAATATCGTCGGGATGAAGAGGATGATCGAGACGAAGAAGAGGACTTGGAAGAAATGGATCACTTCCTGCCAGACACGCCGCCGACTCCTCCAATCGTCCCACTGCGTCGAGAAAAGCCCGCCAACAATGTGACACCCATTTGCTGCCTGAAGCACTGTAGGAAGGAACGTACTGCCTTTCACCTTCTCAGCACCTTTGGTTTTCCCAAGGATCGCCAGCTGCTGCTCAAGTGGTGTGCCAATCTTCATCTGAATCCGGATGACTGCATCGGCCGGGTTTGCATAGAGCACTTCCAGTCTGAGGTACTCGGAACTCGAAAGCTTAAGCAGAATGCGGTGCCCACACTTAATGTGGGACATAATGAGCCACTTAGATACTCGTGTAATGGAATGGATCTGGATCTGGAGCAATCACAGCCACAGCACTCGGTTTTTCGGCTTTGGAGCCTGAAACACTGCCGCAAGAGGAAGCTAACAGAGCCGCCGGATATTCGACCAAGCAAATGGAAGACAGCGGAAGTTCAGATGATGCAGAGATTGAAGATGGAGATTCAGGTAGAGAGGAAGATCAAGATGGAGATGCAGATGGAGAGGGAAATAAAGACGGAAGCGAAGACTCTAACGAAGAATCAGAGGGAGAGTAAACCGAAAAAATGTTGCATCAGCACCTGCGCAAAAGAGGAGGATAAGCAATTATTGCCACTGCCTGAGGAGCGAAATCTTTTGAGAAAGTGGCAACACAACCTAAAGCTCTCTATGGACACGAAATTCAGCGATGTTCGAGTATGTCTGGATCATTTTGAGGATGAAGTTGTGCAAAATGGAATGCAGTTGGAGCAGGCAATTCCCACCTTAAAGCTTCACCAAAACAGTTGGAACATCTACAGAAACAACGGAGCTTGTCTGGTCGCAGACTGTGAAAATTCTTCCTCAAGCTTAGTGGATTTGCCTGAAAATATGGTAATAAGAACCGCCTGGGTGTCCCACCTTAATCTGCCTCTCGGCAGTGATGGTCTCCTATGCGGCTCCCACTTCATGGAACTGTATGAACAAGTGGAATTGGTCAAGGTTCTCGCAGCAAAGGATTTGGAGGATTTGCAGTGGATTGCTGACGAACTCAAATGCGCTGTGCCTGGTTGTTCCTCCAAAAATGTCAAGGACCTTCAGCTCACTCAGCTTCCAGATAAGGAGGAGACGCTTTTCAAGTGGCTACATAATACTAAGATAGCTTACGATCATTCGAGGCATAAAAGCTATCGCATCTGTGTGCGCCACTTTGAGCCAGCGTGCTTAGAAGCGGATTTTCTAAAACCTTGGGCTATACCAACCTTGCATCTGAATCATGAGGGCAAGATTCACTTAAATCCCTGTCAGCAAGATCTTGAGTCACGCAGTATGACTCCCAATAGCAATGCAAGGCTAACTCCACTAAGAATTAAGACAGATCTCGCATCTCTGAGCAGTCCCTGCGCGAGTGCAAGTCCCAGTCCTCGAGGCAGGATGAGGATATGTTGTATTCCCACATGTGGACAGTTTGGAAACAGCCAAATACGGCTCTACCGCTTCCCCACCGAAGAGCAGGCCTTGCTCCGGTGGCTGGTGAACACCCAACAGCAACCCCGCCTTGTGGATCCCCAGGAGCTTTACGTGTGCCAGTCCCACTTCGAACCCGATGCCATTTGTAAGAAGCAACTTCGCAGCTGGGCGGAGCCCACATTAAACTTGGGCCACGATGGCTATGTTATCCCCAATGCCAAGCACAACGGAAACATCGCTGGAGGGCAGGACACTGAGCAGGCGATGAGGTTTATCCGCGAACGCTTTTGCTCCGTGCTGTCTTGTTTCCAGGCTGAAGATAGTGGAATAAGGCTTTATGAGTATCCAAAGGATATGGCAACGATACGAAAGTGGGCAGCCGCCTGCAGACATCGCTCGATGCAGGCCAGCAGCCATGGGTTCAAGGTGTGCCAGTCTCATTTTGCCCCGGAATGCTTTCATCCGGACACTTTGGATTTGATTGACGGATCAGTTCCCACTCTGGAGTTGAGCAGAGATGACATTGAAAAACACTGTTTGGTGCCCGGATGTGTGAAGGACGCAACTGGCGACCGACTCCGCTTCTACAAGGTGCCAAAGAACGCTGCTCATCTGGAAGCTTGGAGCAACAACCTGAAGATTAATTCCCTGGACCTCGGTCAGGGAGAGCAGCTCATCTGCGAGCGCCACTTTGAGTCCTTTTGCTTTGGTGCCAACAGGGGATTACGTCCTGGAGCGCTTCCGACTCTTTTGCTTGGTCATGACGAGCAGGTGGAGATGTTACCCAATCCCGAAAATCTCTGTCAAAGTAAACCTGAGGTGTGCTGTGCCCCTGGATGCGGACGTGTACGGCAGCTCGGAGACGCTCAGTTCAGTGGATTTCCGAAAGTATTGGCGTTGGCCGAGAAGTGGATGTATAATCTTCGTCTGAGAGTTACTAAGGATCAGCTAGGCAGGCTGAAAGTCTGCAGTGCGCACTTTGAGTCCTCTCTCTTTGACAAAAGTGGATTAATCTCGGGTTCGATACCCACCCTGGAACTGGGACATTCCTCTCCGGACTTTTTCCAGACTGATCTACAAAATCTGGGCAAATGCTTAAAGCTTTCCAAGCGAGCCTTCATGCCGGATGTCGATTGCTGTTATCCTGAGTGCAAAGAATTCTCTAGGAACCTGTCTTACACTCTGCCCCCTGAGGAGAACCTCCGAAGAGCTTGGCTACGACATTTGGACATCGAAGAGCCGGCTAATGGTGTCGGCCAGCTTTGTCCGCTGCATTATGTGATTCTCTATGAACTCAGTGTTAAAAGCTTTCCAGAGCACGTTCCAAATAGATTCCTCGAAGATAATTACCATTCTGCTCGAAGCAATCGGCGCGTAAAAATAGTTAGTTGCGCAGTCAAAGGTTGTGATATGATCAGGCCCCGGGATAAAGTTCTGTTGCACGGATTGCCGCAAAGAAAAGACATCCTAGAGATGTGGGTGGAAAACGGCCAATTGGAGATGACGGAACAGCAGCATCAATACATGCTCAAGGTATGTCGCAACCACTTTGAGTCACGCTGTTCGTTTGATGACCGCAGGCTGCATCCCTGGAGCGTACCCACTCTGCACTTGCCAGCAGATCCCGTGCATCAGATTCCCACCAAAGAGGAGTGGCTCGAGATGACGGCCAAACTGACCCAGGAAGCCGGGACAATCAAGCAAGAACGGGTGGAGGAATTTCAGGAGGAGGACGAGTGTGACAACTCTCTGTTAGAACCCATTGTAAGAATGGAGCATATAGAGTCCGATGAGGAAGACTCGGAGATGCAGGCTCTGGAGGTGCTCCTGGAGGTTGGTCATGTTGAGCGGATGGACAGCTACGAGAAGGTGGACAAATCCTATAACGAACTCGCCTCCATTTACCAACATACTGGCATTCGGAACCAGTACAATGCCAACCACTGTGCCGTTGAGGGATGCGAGGTGACTGTTGAGGACGTGGATGGGACCATAAAGCTTCACAAATTCCCCGCCTCGTCGGAGGCTGCTAGGAAGTGGATGCACAACACCCAAGTTGACATGGACGAGAAGTTCTGGTGGCGCTATCGCATTTGCAGTTATCATTTCGATCAGGAGTGCTTCCAAAGCGCCAGGATAAAAAAGGGGGCGATGCCCACTCTACTCTTGGGACCTAAGAGACCGGACAAGCTGTTCGAGAATGAGTTTGCCATACAGGATATGGAAGAGCTTATTTTGCCTTTGCCACAAGTGACTCTGCCAAGTGAGCATAAGGAGGAGACCGTTCGAGAGGTCACCAAGTTATGCCTGCCGACGCCGGCTCCGCCTCAAAAGTCCAGCAAGTTTTGTCAGATTGAGGGATGTATGAATCACCTGACCACTGAGAACATGACGCTGCACAAGTTCCCTCATTCCGAGGACATGTGCCTCAAGTGGCAGCACAACACACAGGTGCCATTCGATCCCTTTTACCGGTGGCGCTATCGCATCTGCAGTGCCCACTTTCATCCGGTGTGCCTGCTCAATATGCGACTAGTCCACGGCAGTGTGCCCACGCTGAAACTGGGAAGCAAGGCTCCCAGCGAGCTCTTTGACAACGACTTTGAGGCCATAAACCTTAGGCTGGACAAGAGGTCGGGAGCGGAGTCAGGCACCTTACAGATCAAGGAGGAAAGGGATGATGATGAAGACTCTATGCTGTTCTTAGAGCCAGAGTTGCAGCTGCACGAGGACCAAGAGGAGGAGGATGCGACACCTGTACAAGTATCGTTTAGCCAGTCAAACTGGAAAAGCCATCTTCGTCTTCCTGTTAAGCAAGAGAAAATTACTTACAACCAGGTGAAGTCCGGATACGATAAGTGCTCGTTGGCTCATTGCCAGCGGCAGAGATCGCAGCATGGCGTCCACATCTATAAGTTTCCTAAGTCGAGGCGACAGCAAGACCGTTGGATGCACAACCTCCGCATCCGTTACGATGAGCGGCGTCCCTGGAAGTTCATGATCTGCAGCGTTCACTTCGAGCCGCACTGCATCAGCCTGAGGAAGCTGCGCCCCTGGGCAGTGCCCACGCTGGAGCTGGGCGACAATGTGCCGGAAAAGATTTTCACGAACGAACAATGCCAGGAGCTTACAACTGATCGCAGTGAGGCCGAAAGCGACGGCGGCGAGGAGGAGGATGGCCTACAGGAGGACGAGGAAGAGGAGGATGGCCTACAGGAGGACGAGGAAATGGAGCCGGAGGTTCGCATCAAGCGAGAGCGACGTTCCAAGTTCGATCCTTGGCCTCCTGGCACGGTTCCGCCGTGGAAGGTCAAGCAGTGCTGCCTCCCGTACTGCCGCGCCTTCCGTGGCGAAGGCATCAAGCTGTTCCGGCTGCCCAATAACCGCACCTCCGTCCGCAACTGGGAGCTGGCAACGGGCATGGTCTTTAAGGAGACTCAGCGAAATACGCGACTGATCTGCAGCCGTCACTTCGAGCCCGAGTTGATTGGGGTAAGGCGTCTCATGCGCAACGCCATTCCCACGCGACACTTGAACCCCCAAGAAGGAGCTTCTGTCGAAGTTAAGAAAAAGCCAAATCCTCCTGTCCCCATTGCAACGTGTTGCATGGCTGACTGCCATCACAATGGAAATGTTAAGCTCCACAAGTTTCCCAGTGGTAAGTAAGGCACTAAGCTAAAACAAAATTTAGATGTTTAATTAAAAAATTTTATTTTTATTTTTAAAGATCCATCGCTGCTTAGACAGTGGTGCCAAGCACTCAGGCTCACGGATACTCAGAGATACCGGGGTAAACATATCTGCTCGGTCCACCTGCCCACCGACAAGACGATAAGATGCGTTATCTGCGAGGTGGACAACGTTCAGCTGCCGATGCTGGACTTTCCGGAGCAGCGCAATCAGCGCGCCAAGTGGTGTTACAATCTCAAGATCGAGGCCATACCAAAGTGGGACCGCTCCAAACACATCTGCTGTCGTCACTTCGAGTCGCATTGTTTTGCCCAGCCTGGTGAATTGCGTCCAGGTGCGATTCCCACGCTGCATTTGAACCACGACGACACGAACATATTCCTCAGCGACTACGCCACTGGTCCGACCAGCAATCGGATCAAGGACGAGCCCATGGACAACGACGACATGCTGCTGGTTTAGTCTATCCACAAGGAATCATTTTAGTCTAGTTTTAGCTGTACCATTTTATAGACCTTTTTGTACATTCATTGTACCATTGCCACATCACGTCTTCTAGTTTTACCATGTAGTCTCTACCGGTGATTTTAATGCGTTATTAATTTGTAAGTGGCTTTAGGAGAATATGCCATACAAAGAAACAAACACAATGTTCCTTAAGTTTTTGTTTTTACTTTTTATACATACGTACTTTAACTGTGAAAGAAATGTGTTTAGTTTCCATGATACATATATAAACTATAGATACATACATATTATGTAATATCCTTGAGCGTATATGTGTAGACATGTAGATGACCCAATAATAGATGGAGGTTTTCTAAATATACAAATTACTGAAACTGAAGCTAACCGATTTTAAGATAGTTTGTCCTAACTTGGGTCTTTCCTTTATGGGAGAGGTTTTGCAAATTGGATATAAACCATAAGAAAAATAGAAAAAGCGAAATTAAAAGCTTAGCAAGAAACTGTAATTTTTAACAACCCTAATATTTATGTTTTTAAACATTGTCAATTCCAATTTTAAATTCGGCGGGTTTTTTGTATATTCATTCACGATGAATACTAATCGTATAAAATATGACAAAAAGTATTCATCGTATAAAAGGAGGTAATCGAGTTGGCAGGTCTTTGTTTAATTCTTAATTGTTAAGAAAACTGGGAAAATATAATTTCTACTGAGAAAACTACTGTTCAACGGTCTCTGCAGTGGATCTCAGTCGGGAACAAGAACCTCATCTCAATAATTTAGGCCTAAAATAATGTAACAGTGGATAGTTTAGCAGCTCAGAACTTAAAATGGAACAAGGGGAGGAGGTCCTTGTAAAGGTGGAGCCTCTGGCAGAAGAGGAATTCCTTTCAGAGGAGTGTCAAATAGAACAAGATATGGATATTCTAGTTAAAGAGGAACCCAGAATGTCGGATGAAAATCCATCGGATTTTGATTATGTGCAAGTTGATGAGGACTCAGAGTCCTTGTACATAACGAGCGAATTTAAATATATTTCGGGACTCCGTAAAAACTCAAAATTACTCTTTTTAACCAGTACAAAACATTTGTTCAAAATCAAAAGCAAGACCAAGACTGTTTCGCGTTATGTTTGCTATGTAGGAAATTGTAACGTGTCTGCCAAAGTTTCAAACCATACATGCACTCTGTCCAAAAATTGCCGCCACAATCATGATCCTCCAGAGGCATTAATAAAAAATTGAACCTGCTCAATGCCGTAAAGAACCAGTGCGAAAAAAACCTAGAAAGGAAAGGAATTAAGGAAATTTTTGAAGAAGAGTGCAAAAAAGCTGGGGAAGCAGGATCCTTGGTGAACTTCCTAAAGATTCGAAGACAGCTTTTTAAAATGCAAAGTAAAGGAATGCCCAGCAACCCCACATCACCGCTCGAAACAAAATTGCTATTTGAAAACGAAGAGTTCCTGACTGAATAAGGCATATCCAAGGCCCATTTTATCGGCAAACAATTTTGGAAGACAATTTAGCATATACTATTTTTCTATCACCAAGTATTTCAGAAATTATAAAAAACAATCCAGGCAAACGTTAGTACTCTATTGATGGCACGTTTAACACTGTACCTTCATGTGGATACAAAAACTTAATTGTTGTCCATTTTCACTTTATGGATCACGTAAGTAAATGGCAATTGCTTTTTGAGCATGTTGTAAAATTTTATTCTTTTGTAGACTTATCCCTTCATCTATATCTTGTTGTCGGGAAAGTCTAGAGAGGCATATGAGCATGTTTTTGGCTTCATAAACCAACACATTTTTCAATTTGAAGCGGCCAGTTTTCTGACTGATTACGATTCGGACCTTCGTAAGGCGTTAACTGCAATATTTCCAAAAGCGACTCTAAATAGTTGTTGGTTTCATTATTGCCAAGCTTTAAGACAGAAAAGTATGAGTATTAAAACCTTTGCATGTACTATCAAAAGAAATGTTAACTGCTACAACTGGTACCAAAAATTTCAAAGCCTATCATTGGTTGATCCAAGGCACATAGAACCAATGCGTGCGACTTTAAAATTAGACCTCTTAAATTTGCCAAAGGAGAGCCATAAAGAACTTCAAATATTTTTGAAATATTTTGAGGAGGAATGGATGATTAAGGTGAGCAGATGACTATAACTACAGAAAAATATAAACTGTTCTTAAAACTTTTGTAGATTACCCTCATAAATTTACTGTCCATCGTCAAGACATGACCACAACAATTTCGTTGGAGTCCTTTAACACAGTGCTTGGGCGAAAGCTAGAGAAACACTGCAGATTTTTGAAATTCCTAGAAGTAATACGAGATGAAGATCTTACTGCATCAACAATTCTGAGTAACACTGCTAAAGAACTGCTGATTGTTTTTACCGAAAAAGGCATGGAACAATGGAGTAGAAGAAATATAATTCAGAAAGTAGTTAATGAGCAAAAAATATCGCTTGATGACTTTTTTAAAGAAATCGTCAATAAGGATAATGTTTATAAGGAAATGGAGCCATTGCAGTGGGACTCCAATATGGAAACCACCGAAACGGATTCCGACAATGGGCAGGATGAAGAGGAGTGCGATGAACCCGAAGCTGGACCTACCCCAATGGTAGACGTCCTTAAATGCGTCATATGTAATGACAAGCCTCGGGATGTGGCTTTGATGCCATGTGGTCATTTTAAAATGTGCTCAAACTGTCTTAACGATATTACATCGAAAGCGAAAACAAATGACTCTTCATTGGTCTGCCCATGTTGCAGAAAACTAGTTAAGAACCACATTAAAATAATACAATAAAAAAAATCAAAGCTCGTTTTATGTTAAATTAGGGAAATGTATAGCTTCATTGTGCGAAAATAGTTAACACTAATGTTTAAGATCATAAAACCTTTTTTGTTTATACATATTTTAACGTTAAAAACAGTGGGGCTTAATATAATATCCCGGTAATCGGTATCTGTACCTATGTTATATATTCGGAAAAACAAGTTGGCTGAGGAAGCACTCAGCAGACTTTAATACCGACGCAATAATTTAAGTGCCGTCGTGCAGTCGTACCTTGCTGAACAAGGTAAAAATGTAATAAATTAAAGAACTATAGACGTATAATTTATCTATACATCTATAACCTTCACAGTGCGCTCGTGGGTCAATCATATCATACAGTACATTATCATCAAATGGAACAAGTTGTGGTGATAGATGAACCCTTATCGGACCACGAAGACAGATCCAAGTTAAAGTCGTTACTATGTTTTTAATTTCTATTTATAAATAAACAGGTAAGTTTATTATAAATTTGTGTATTGATTTCATATATGAGCAATTTTTCTTAATAAATGTGTTTAATGATTACTGCACATGCTTTTTAAATCTTGAGTTTGACTATGCTTCGGAAAAATGATTTATGCATATGCAGATTTATATGCAGCGACTGCAGTTGCATATTATTAAATGATAAGTAAATCAATATCTAAAAGTTCTGCGTGGAAGGTGCTATTAATTGACTTAAAAACCAAGTTTACAACTTTAATTCAAAATCTTGAACATGGTGCAGATAAAAAATAATAATATACCTGTATTTACTTTAGACGTTATTTAAACTTAAAATGTATATTAAACTGCAAGTTTTTTAAGAATCACGTTGAATTATACTACAAATTATGTTTTACTGTCAGAACTACCTATATAACCTTAACTACCAGGGTCTGCAAACCAGGTGCTACTGCTTTCCCGCCTCGTTCGTGGAGGATCCATCTTCGGTATGAGGATAACTGGCGTCCAGGAAGAGATTGCGATCCGATTTGTTTGACTGATGTGTATCAGGTAATTTGATTAGAGGGGGTTGGGATGAATAAAGCAACCTCACTTACCTCTCGGTACTTTTGCAGGTAAATGGACAGTGGCTCCACGTAGTTGTCGAATCCCAGATTGCTAAAGGCCACCAGTAGGTCGTCCCCGTTGACTGTTTTCCGGTTCTCGGCTACGCTGCGTTCGATGGCCTCGCTGCTGATGAAGGATATGAACTCGGAGACGCACTCCTGGATGCACTCGCGTGCGTCCTTGGCAATCTTGCCGTTCTGGGGCACCGGCACCTTCATGATCTTGATGATGTTGCAGATGGGCAGGAAGCGGTCCTGTTCCCGCAGCATAATCCCTCCATCCTGTTTGTCCGATTCGTCTGCAGTGGGAGACAAAAAATTAAGAGTACTGGTAAGCATAGATGGTTTCCCTCTAACCACCGGACGCCTCGTCCTCCTCTTTGACCAGCATGTCGTTCAGATACTGTTGCGAATCCTCGCTGTTGCTCATATCTCCAGATTTTCCTTGATTAGCTTAAATTATTTGGTTTTGTTTACTTTGACCAGAAAATATTGTTGTTGCAACCTTTGTTTTTGCATGTACGGTCATACTGTGCACAAATTGTTGGTGGTGGTTAAACGCACCTATCGATATGCATATGCATCGCATCGCTGGGGGTGGCAACGCTGCGGCTATCGATAGTCAATCTCTGATCGCGGCGGTTGTACAGCGGTATTTATTGCGATGCTCTTCTCTTCTTCTTCATATTCATATTTGCTGATCTGATATCCTAAAAGCGGAAAATAATGCACGTGGACTTGGCCCTGGTCAAGCGGGAAATGGACATCGAGGACGCCAGGGTCAAGTTGGAGCCGCAGGACGATTTGCCGGACGGGGACGTCGAAGTCTTGAGCGGTAAGCCTGCGATGCTCTCCGCTCACATGCGTGTGTTTGTGCGGATTGTTTGCACGAGTATGGGTGTCGCTGTTCTATTACGCACTATACCGTTAACTTTTAATTCTTGTGAATTTCTTCAAATCTTCAGCATGCGACACTTTGAAAATCTTGGAAAAGAGCTCTCAAATGTTAACGGTGCCGAGTAGGAACCGTTTGGGATCGGAGGACGAGCGTACACTTATCTCCAGCCTTGGACTCGATCAGCAGCAGGTAAATATAACCTAAAAATGCCGAACAGGGGCGTAGTGAAGATTCCGTTTTGGAATAAAATTATATGTTTAAGGACCACAATTTAAAAACTTTGACCTTTGATCTTGTAAATAATAATATAAACAACATGTTTTACATGAATCCTTCTCAAAGGACTAAATCCATTTCTAGAGTAGGACTTTCCTACTACTAATTCTATGTCCTAATCTTAACTTTTACTATTAATATTTTTCAAAAATCATTAGTTTACTTTGAAATTACTTCACGTTACTTGAAAAGTTATAAAAAAAAGAAGATATTAAAGTGTAAGCTACTTTTAAAGCAAAACTGATTTGCCTAACTATATAATTTAAACAAAATAATTTGTATTTATTAATTATGTATTAATGTGTCATTTTGTATTTGCAGTTACTCGCAGTTTCATCGGAGGACCAGCCAACCCCAAAAGAATGCAACATCTGTCAATACGTGTTTGAAAGTCACCTGGATTTCTCAGGGCACCGAGTCAACCATGAAATGAACCGCCATTTCTGTCGGCTGGGATGTGGCATCTGGTTGGACACTTTGGAACAGATCCTCGAGCACGAATATCGCCAGCACTCACCGCCAGGACATGTTTATTGTTGCAGGGTGAGCTCTTTTAATCTATCTTTTTATAAATCTTTAAAAAACGAATCTTTTAGGTTTGTGATTTCTTGGCCAGAGACGCGGACTGCCTGGCCAGCCATATGCAGAGGCACATATACGTGTATCGATATGTCTGTGCCATTTGTCGTCGGCATTTCGAGTCCAACCAGAGCCTTAGTCTGCATAGAAAGCATGGCCAGTTCCTGTGCGGGCGGGTGCAGTACATGCAGGGTCTGTCCTCCAAGCCAGAACTTGTGGCAGTAATTACACCAGTCTCTGCCGAAACGCTGTGCGATGTACAGATTAAAGAGGAGCCGCTCAACGCTGAGGATGGAGAACAAATGCATTTTGAAGACAATCCGCCGATCAGCGTTAAATTGGAACCACAGGACGAGGAAATGCCGGATGTTATCATTAAGGAGGAGGAGGAGTGTTCCAGCAATAAAGGAACTATCTGGCCAACCATACCGACTCCACTAAGAAACAAACTGCGCTTGCCTGCTTTGAGCTCCGGCAAAGTGCCGGTGGATTTAAAAAGTAAGCATTTGGATATTGGTAATATATCTTAAATATAACACCTCTCCTTTGCAGCTGCTAAATGGAATGGACTACCCAACTCAAATGTGGCGTCCCTAAACAAGACAAGCCACCAGGCAGTGAATAATATCTTAAAGATACCCACAAATCCTAACCACATTACAGTGCCACAGAAAAAGCCTCCGATTGCAGCCAATATACTGAAAGTATTGCCCAGCAACTGCATGGTCATTAAATTGCCGCCCAACACTAAAATTTTTAAGATGCCAATTCAAGCGCCGACTGCCTCAAAGGAATCCCATACAGTTAGCCTGAGTGACAAGGAAATGTTAAATGGTGTCATCAAGATTCCGCAGGCGATAAGTATAAGCAAAGTCAAATCGGTGGATAATACTGCAACTATTTCCAACCCTACAACTATAAAAACTGTGTTGCCGGCTCAAACCCACAGCCGGTCATCCTGCTTCCTGGTCGACGCTTTTAACAAATCGGAAAGCCGGCCCGAATCCATGAAGATAATTACGGAATTTCGTAATCAAATACGCTCCATAGAGAAGTCATTGCCACTGCCGGGAACAGTGCTGCAATCTTCAAAGATAAGCAATGATCTTCCACTTTTACCTCCGTTGGTTGGACCGGATGCACCCAAGCCCGTTGAACTGACTCTCAACCCACTTTGTTTTATAGTGGCGAAGGAACTACAGATCCAGTATCCACTCTACCGTTTTATGTGGACCTGTCCGCATTGCCAGCGATTCTTCGAGAAGCATTGTGCATTTCGTATGCACCTGACTAGCAAGCATGATTTGACCCAAGAAAAATTGAACAGCCTCAAAGTGATATTAATGCCTTACAAAAGTAAGTATATATATATTGTTGCCGCTCTATTATTAGGCTTTAAATTAAACGTGCACGGATACCGCTGTAGAGATTTGTGACTTTAACTCTATGCCCACAAAGTGCACGAACATTAAACTAAAAATGTTCTCCGATGAGCCTGGCCGTTTGAGCTTCGAACCAGGAACAGATACGGAACATACAAGCTTTTTTTTATCATTTCTCTTTTTACACTTATCATCTGTAGTCAATTAACATAATTTTATCTCCACTTTAGTTCTCTCATTGGATTCATCAGACTCTGAGCCTAAGATTGCTCATGTGCCATTGCCAACGATTTTGGAAACGAAGCCACAAGTGCCAGAACCTACTCCAAATCAAGACAAGACTGTTAATTTGCCATTTCAGCAAAACGATGCAGCAGCTTTGAAGGATAAAACACCGGCATTATCAAATCTTACTCTTAACAAAGATTCAACATCCCCAATGAAAAATCCAGATAAATCAAATGGCCCAAAGAAGTCAAAGAAGAATCAAGGGAAAAGTGCTCAGTTTCAGTGCACGGACTGCTCCAAAGTATTTACTACTTTCGGGGCCCTACGCATCCACAAGACAATCCACACGGGCGAGTTGCCGCACAAATGCAGCTATTGTGACAAACGTTTCCGTACTCCTGGTCAGGTGCGTGTGCACCACCGTCGTCACACCGGAGAGAAGCCGTTTAAATGCAAGGTAAGGATTATATCTGTAGCATTAGTTGCATGAATTACTACTACAGTGGAACAGTGTTTTGTCATTACTATAATAATGAATTGTATCTTTGTAGGTCTGCTCATTGGATTTCACTCACCGGGAAACTCTGATTTCCCATCTTTCGCGCCATATTGGAATGAAGCGTTATAAATGCTATGGATGCGATAAATACTTTGTAGTCGTCAGCGGTTTACGAGCCCATCGCCGCCTACGTCCTGACACTTGCGGCAAGGTGAAGTTCACAGCTCGAGCTCACGGCCCCCGAGTGCGGGTCATCCGGGGAGAAGTGATCTTTGAACATCACCCAGAACACAATGGATACCTACGCAGTGAGGATCCGCTTAACATTTTGTCCCAACGTGATCAGACCGACTCAAACCCACCCGAAACAATGTAGGGTATAAGTTTATTGTTATGTTTTCTTTATTTTACCACTTTAGCTTTGCCATTATGATATATTTTGTAGTATTTTTTAAAAATGCGATAAGAGATATAGAAGTAAGATCTTGATCCATAGGAAAAAATTACAAAAGATAATGCCATGAATTATAATTTTTTTATTATTCGATTTTTGACCCAAATATATTTGTTTATAAAAATACACTCTAATTCATATATGACTGTGTGGCGGTATTAAGGTTGTTCAAAACATCTCTTATCAAGCAATTGATAAATTTAAAAGCTATCCCCCTATAATATTTTTTGGTAACCTTTACCATGAAAGCTGATAACAATTTTATAATACTAAGTTGATGATTATGAGCAAATCAAATTGCACTTTTACTTTCCATTTGCATTAAAAAAAGGTGTATTAAATTGGTTTTATTTTATTGAACTGATCGTCGTTTAGTACTTATTTTTGAATCTCAGGACTTCTTCCATGAGGGCTTCATGTCGCTGAACATCATTAGAAGTTATGTATTTGTCAATCGCATTAAAAACCTCACTTTCCTGGGCTATGGTTGCCGGAGTCAGCTTCGATTTCATTTGGGTGGCACCTTCCGTAAATTTATTATGCACTTTCTCATCCTCCTTGGCGAATTCACTGGCAACGCCCAGTAATCCAATAAGGCTCATTCCAATTGTTTGTCCCTCGGGGGTCGATTGAACTAAGCTTTCCTTGAGACCTTCAAACACGCCTTGAAGATCGTAGATGTAGAGATATTTCTCAGCAGTAGAGCCATGCTGACGGAGGTTCTTGCCGCGGTTAACATAGGTCTGTAGGACAGATGTTCCAGGTCCACGTTGCTCAACCGGCACACTATCCACTATCTGCTCCACAAAATTAACTGTGATGAGCAGCATATTGTGAATTTGAATGCCACGAATGGTCTCGGCATAGCGAAAGAATTGAGACAGGATCTCCTTTTGCGATCTTGGAGGTGCAGCACAGGTAAGGCTCTGCGGAATATGCATAACATTGAATTAAGGAGCACTCTTTCTTTTAATACTTACCAAAACAGAGAGCAAAAATATAAATGTGCACCGCACCTTCGTCATGATTTAATTCGACTCAAAAATTTTGTAACAGACTTCGGATTTTTATACTCTTGCCACACCCGCCGTTTAGCCTCTTTATTCACGTATTAGTATTGAATTGATATGTGAAATTGTCTTCTGCAGAAGAGGAGAGCGATCATGAATTGGAATGATGAAATCTTCCTATCAGCATCACAAAGAGAGAAGAGTCGATAGAAGCTAATACAGTACACTTAAAACAAAAAGTATGTTACTTTCTTTTATTTCATCTTTTATTATTTCTTGTCATTCGGTTTTGCAGTTTTTTGAAAATGATAAATTATTTGTATGGTATTTTTAAACATAATATGATATTCTTAACCATAAATTAATGCGAAATACATACGCTCATCTGTTTCTTGATTAGTATAATCATTATATTGTTTGCTTGTCTGTGTATCATGTTACATTTAAAATTGTTATATCTTTCTATTTGTAAAACATATAAAACAATTTATATTTTAACAAAATTTGACAAGCCGACAAATTTGTGTAATATACAATATATTCGTACTTTTCAATTGATTTATATGTTAAGTTTAATACGATTGCAACACTCTGCGTGGGTACCTTTATCTAGACATCTATTGTTGCTAGCGCTATAGTTTAATTTAGTATCTCTCGTTTTATTCCAAACATGCCCAGCCGGCCAACATCGCCGCAAAATTTACTACTTCCTAACACATCCGATCCAATTGGCAGGGGCAACGCGCTAAAGTTGTTATAACAAATACTTTTATTCCGTATAAATATTTAGTTTACATATGACTATTGTTGTTTAACATGTGTTTCAGCTAATAATTTAGTGTTTGCTTTTAAGCATTTGCTTGCTAACTTTTTGTATATATTTATGTATAAATACGAGGCCGAATTTAAACGTTCTGCAAAACAGCTTATCAGTTATATACATTACTATGTACCTTAACACCTATTGCCAATGTCTTGATTTATGTTTTTTTTTTTGCTGGTTTCGCTCTATTTTATGGTAAAAATTATATGCTACAGTACATATCTACAGTTATCATTCTAATCTGTTCGCTTGGTTAATATCTATGCCTTCATACACCTTAGGTACAATAATTGTTTAGCTTTTCGATCTAAATTACACATACATACGTGGCTAGCTTGGGTATCGACTGTGGTATATACAGGAATGTACTGGGGAACTGAATAGAAGTTGTGGGAATGAGGTTAAAGTTTCAATTAGCTGCTTAGCTGGAAGTTGCGTCTGTGTCTCCTATCGGTTTTAAGAATTAGAACCGTCTGTTAGCTACCAAGACATCGATCAGTCCTTCAAATTCGTCATTTATTATAGGGGAGATCAAAACTTAAGTCGTGTTTGAAAACTAATTTTAGAATCTAGCTGCCTTATAGAATATGCACTATGCAAGACTTTTGACTAATTGCACGGATTGTGTATACTGGTTTTCAACAACCTAGGCATAAAAACTGATTAACATAGCGTTATTTGATTGATTGTATTACTCATACGTTTTTATATTATAATGGCAATTGGAATTTGCTGCCAATTCGCCAGAAGATTGCGATTTAATTCAAATGGCTTCTACTTTCGACCCTATCCATCCTTTCGAGATTTGATTTAGGCGGTAAGACTAATAGCTACCAAGTCCTTAGTTCAAATATGTATCGATTTCCAGTGGTCCGCCCCATTCATGGCCATTCTGGTGGCAGTTCCACAAACAACAAGTTGATTGACTTCCTCCTCCTCCATTAGCGAGCAAAATCTTGATGCACATATAGAAGTGCATATGGGCTGATATATAAATTTCTGATAATTAAACGTGTAACAGTCTTTTTAAGTTTACATTATCAATAAAATCAAACTTAGTGAAAGATCGAGACCCCAAAGTAATCGTAATTGCAACATAACCTTCGGGCGGGGGGTGCGCTTATCAACTAAACATGTCCACGTATATAAGTATAGGTGTATTAAGTAAGTGTGGGCAGTAGCTGGCTATAATACTTTAGAGTTATGATATCCGTGTATATCGTAAATGCGTATTATGCGTAGAGTTCGAAATAAGTATGCAACGAACGCAGGGTCGATGAGTTTTCAGCTCAGTTTGCATAGTTGTCGAATGAGCCCAAGTACTCCAATGCAGCGCGATAGCAGAAGTGGTATTGATCCTATAATATTAAAAAATATGAATGTAAATTTTCCATGCATATATTAAAAGTCCTGTGTGAAACCCACCTCGGTTTGCACCATAGCCGGTCGTTGGGAACGCAGGATGCGCACTGTCTGGAAGACATCCAGCACACCCTCGTACTGCATACGCTCTAGAACAATGCTCAGGGTGATAAAGACACCCGAACGTCCCACGCCCGCTGAACAGTGCACGGTGATGGGTCCATCCTGGCCAAACTGTTCCTTGGTCTTGTGCACTTGTCCGATGAAGTCAATGAAGCCCTCGCCCGACTTGGGCACCCCCTGCTCCGGCCAATCGATGAACTGGAACTGGCGCACCGTGCGCGAGGATCCATCTCGAGCATCAGTTACCTTCAGACGAAGAGGATTAAATTATTTTCCAGATATTTATTATTAGATGAAGTTTATTAAACTCACCTTAAATTCACGCAGCTTATACTGCGGCATGTTGTACTCAGCAATGGGATCCACGACATAATACTGATAGCGCACGGATCGCTCATGAGGCCAGTATTGGAAGCACTTCTCCTGCGAAAAGAAAAAGCATTAGTTTATATGATACTAAGGTTTGAGGATTTATTCTTAAACTAAATAACTACTGAATGGATAATCCAGAAAATACAAATGAGTTTGGTAGCTTACCCTGCCCATTTCCTTGAGCTTGGTCAGCATGACCACAATGGTGGAGTTGTGCTCCCAGAGCATGCGCCAGAAATCCTCTGCTGCATCCTGCACAGGACCCTGGGCGGCGATATAGGCCGATCGGTAGCGATAGCCGTCAATGAAGCTGGCGTTGACATAGTCGCTGCCCTCGATTCCATGGATGGGGGTCAGGTAGACACGACTCGATTCGTATGGCAGAATGTGGACCAGGCGGTTCTTGTGTTTGTTGCACGGCAGATTGGCCGTTACGAACTTGGACGAGTCCATCTTGACATTGGACAGCTTCTTGAACTCCACCTCCATGCCGGAGATACTCTCGCCGGGCTCCGTGATCAGTAGCTTCTGCAGATGCGTGTGCAAGTTGCGGGCCGGCACCTCCGTCATGCCACAGATGATGGCCTCAATGATGGCGTCATGGATGAAGATGTACTGATCCTCCGTCTGAACCATATAGTTGCGTTGCGCCCTCAGGCACGTGACATGCCCATAAATGTCGATGATCTTTTCGTGCTTCATTCGCTCCAGCATCGAATCGATGACGATGTAGCAGCCGGTTCGACCCACTCCAGCCGAGCAGTGAACGATCACGGGTCCCGATTCCGGAGGCGTGAGAGCGCGACACCGACGCAGGAACTGCAGGAACGGAGCCGGATGATCGGGCACCCCATGATCCGGCCAGGCGGTGAACTGCAGCTGCTTGATCTCGCGCCGATCGTTGAAGCCCTGCCGGCACAACTGGAACGTCCGGATGCTGTAGGTGGCCAGCTCCTGGGTCTCCGTGATGGTCACAAAGATCTGGCCATAGGTCTCCGTTCCGCGAGTGGGCCAGTACTGGTCGCACTTAATGCGTGTTCGCTCCTCCAGTCGCGTCATCATCACAATGGTGGCCGTTTTCAATTCCCAGCACATGCGCCAGAAGTCCACAAAGGTTTCCTGCAGCGGTCCCTGGGTGGCCACATAGGCGTTGTGCTTCCGATAGCCATCACAGTAGTTGGCATTGATGTAGTCCGACCCAACCACGCCCTCCACTGGCGGCAACTGGACACGGGAATGATCGTAGGCGGTGACATTGGCATAGCGGTTCTTCGATTTATTGTGCTCCAGGTTGGAGTTGTCCCAGGTAAACTGCTGGCCCGGCTCAATGCTCTCGTACTCCTGCGAGAATTTCTGATTGTCGTTGGCTTTGAGGCGTTCGATATGGTTGGCGAACTCCGAAATGGGTATGGGCGGATGGGAGATCATGCCGGGTGTCTGGAAGTTCAGACGCCTCATGTCCACGGGATCGCTGGGAGTGGGTCCGGCTCCCAAATCGGCGGCCATCAAGGGTCGCGTTACGGCCGCTTGATCCGGAGTCTTGCATGGCTGACGGCGACGCTTCACCACACACAGAACAATCAAAGCGGTGGACACGATGAAGGTGGATACCATCAGCGGGAGCACCACCCAAAGGATCTCTGGTTCGTCCTTGTTGCGATTCACCGACACCTCCGGCTCCGCGGGCCAATTGGGGTCGGGTCGATGGGGCCGCTCCCCTGGCGGAGCTTCCCGCATATCCAGCGATAGGAACTCGGAGAAGGGACTAGAGGTGTAGAGATGCTTCTGCGGCGTGTCCACCACTGCCCGCACAAAGATGCGGTAACGCTTCTCCCGCTCCAGCTTACGATTGGTAAAGTTATGGTAGTCATCACCCGATCCTAGGTGGAAGGTGAAGGGTATGGAACGCTGTGGAAACTTGGCCGCAATGTAGGGTGCATTAGGACGCTCTGGTTTGTTCCTACCCGGCAGCAGATCATCGGTGAGGAACTGATCGGGTATCTTGTGCAGATTGGACTTGTCCTCCGGCACCACCACCAAGTAATAGTGCGAGATGGGTCCATATTCCTCCGAGGCCTGTGGCAGTATCACCAGAATCTCCTCGCCATTGACCACACCATAGAAATCCGGCTTGACCATCGGCTGTGGAGCTGCCATTTGGGTAGTCACCGTGATCTTGGTGGGCGGACGATATGAATAATCCGATGGAATGGCACTCACGTTCACATTGTACGTGGTAAAGGGACTCAGTTCGTTAATCGTATGGGTCTTCACATAGTGCTTCAGGATGATCTCGCGCTTGGGAACGATCTGGGTCTGCGAAAATCCTTGCGAGTCCACAAACACCTTCATGGCGTCGAAGCTGATCTTGTAGTTAACCGGAGTTAGGCGGATGGGTGGCGACCAACTCAACGTCATTGAATGGGTGCTGACATCGTGGGCACGAAGATTAAGGGGCACATCTTCCGGCTTAATCCGTACCGTCACCTTTTCGCTAAGACGTCCCAATCCGTTCTTGAACCTCGCCGCAATGGCCACAGCATATTGGGCAAACTTCTCCAGATTGACCAGATCAGCGGATTCCGTGAGGCCAACCGTCTTCGTTTGCCAATCGTCCAGATCCTCGACGGCGGTCATGGTGTAGAAGATTTTGTAGCCAAGCAACTTGCCTCGACTCGTCACCGGCTCCCACCAAATCTCCGCCGTTTGCTCGGAGGTGGCCTCCGCCTGCAGGGACATCGGTGCCCGGCCCATGTCGCGTTCCGTCTCCACGACCAACTTGTCACTAAAGGGACCGGCTCCCTGTTTCGTATAGGCCCTCACCCGGAAGATGTATTCGGTGTTCTCCTCCAGATTCGTGAATACCGCCTTCCGAAGCGTCATATTCCTCTCAGACCCAAGGCCATGATCGATTTTCTTGTGGAACTGGACATCGTAGCGGGTGATTATGCCATTCCGATGTTCCCTGGTCGGTGGATCCCACGTAACGCACAGCACATCCGGAGTTTGGAAGCGTATGGTGATGTTTGAGGGCGGTCCACCGGGTGTGCCTTCGGGTGTCTGGAATATTTTCACCGTCTCCTGACCGATACCGATGTGATTACTGCCCGCCACCCGGAATTCGTACTCCACTCCGCGTTCCAGGTTGTCAAAGCGTTTTTTGGTCATCTGGGGTCCCGATAGCATCTCCTCCTTCAAAGACTGATCCTTGACGCCCCAGCGAAGGCGATAGCCACGCAGTTCGCCATACGTCTGCGCCGGACGCTCCCACTCCAGTTCGATGGACACGATCGGTTCCCGCTCCATGATCTTCAGACTCACTGTTGGCCGAACTGGCACTCCGCCGGGGGTTTTCACCACAATCGCTGCACTCCGGTCACCATCGCCTTTGCGGGTCAGTGCGGCCACCTGAATGGAGTACTTGGTGTCCGGCTGCAGGCCAGTCACATTGAACTCCAGCATGTCCACCACATCGAATTTGAAGGGTTCGTTAAGGAAGCCCTTGCCCTGTTTTGGGAAAATCAAATGGAGATGATTATAAGGAAATACAAATTAACTTTTCAAATTCGATTTTATTTCATTATGGTTTTTAAGAAACAGTTCTTGAGCTATTCACAAAAAACATAGTTTTTCGGATATCTCAACGGTTCAAAAAGGTTAATTTCGAATATTTCGAATAATCTGTAAACTCTAATCTTGCCAATCTTTCCTAGTTCTCCCTTTAGAGGCAGAAAACTCACTTCATCTCTCAGCTCCTGGGCATGTATGTGATAGCCACGTATAATACCATTGCGATCCTTTTCGAGTGGCGGTTTCCAACTGACATGGATCGATGTGGAGTTCAACGGCGTGGCCTTTACATCTTGCGGATCTCCGGGCACTAAATGCGACGCCGAAGAAAATTGCGATTAGCCAAGGGTACTCACAAGGGCGAAAACAATTGGAGACATATATAGATAGCTTAACTTAAGACCTAAGGTGATTAACATTAACTTACTTAACACTGTAGTACATGATCTTATATATTTTTAGTATACAGACAGGAAACTATGACTTCTATTATACTAAATGCTTAGAACCTATGGGTAATACATATACAAGAATATATGTTGGTTGTACAGAACCAGAACAAACCTAGTTCCAAGTCAATGCCATCACCACATCACAGACAAAAACAGATTCGAATTAAAATAAAAGTCGGAACTGGAGGAACCAAACAACCAAAGTGCTGCTTAGGTGCTATATAATTGGTATGTGGTAGGGGTTGCTCAATAGGTGCTCAAAATTTAGTAGGAGGTGCAGTTTATACCTAGATATAGTATTTTTTAAGATAGTATAGACCATTACTTAGGGAGTATGGTGGCAAAAAAGTACACAAAAAATGTTGGCCATCGCAAATACTTGGATTTCGATGTCCATCTCGTTTCACTTAGCAAAAACAAACATGTAAGCATTCAAAAAGTTGTTACTTGGTTGTGTGCAAAAAACATATAATGGTAAATCAAAAAATAGTTTTATACATATTTTCTATACACTTATGCTGCTTATTCAAGAGCATTAAAAATCCTTGCCGACCTCTTAAATGGTTTGGTAAGATTTTCAAAAAATGTCGAAATAGAGAAACATATCAAAAAACAAAAGAGATGTGATTCTTTTAGTTATCGGTCGAAACTTTTTGGACCAATTCAAAAATGTGTTTTTGGGAAAAAGAGTATAGGTATAGAAATAGAGATGTATAGTATAGTATAGATAGTATTTTGCTATGGGGCATTCTTAAACATAATACATAGTCAACCATTAAATATACTCACTCTTTTTCTCTAAATAGTTTTAAAATGTTTTATTTGTATTATATATTAGGATATAAACCACCATCCATTAAAGGTTGCGTTCAAAAATCAAATTTCGCAATAATTTCGTATTCACATCAAAAAAGTTTCAAAAAGATTTTGTGTTTTTTTTTTTTTGGTTTTTGGTTTTTTTTTTCCATTTTGATTTGCATTCAAAAAAAGGTGCACGAAACAGAGCAATTGGTGCAAGGTGCGAGTGGCCAAGCAAAGTTATTTGGTTTTGTTTTAATAGTATGTGAAAAAAGATATAAAATATAGGTATTTAGTTTACAGTATACAGTTCCAAAAAGGGTTACTAGTGCACAAAATTGGTTAAAATCCAGAAAAGGAAAGGTGAACAACTAAAGATGGAAAACATGATAAAAAATCTACATATTTGTTGGCACACCGCTTTGATACTGTACAGTGTTCTTATGATTTTTCAATTTACTTTGATTTAGTTTCAAAATTATGTGGTAGTTTGTAGATTTAGAACACCCAATTATTATAATTTATGGGTTAACTTAAATTTTACAAGTAACTTACCTCAATTTATTTTAAGATAATATGACAAACATTTATAAAGCTTAAGTATACCCTAGAATACTGATTATTAACTAATTCTTATTATATAGCTTAAGGAGTTGAAACTTCCCAATATATTCATTTAAATTATTCTTTAAACTGAGATCTCATATTTGATAATTTTGTACATATACCATTCATTATATAGACAATGTTTCGCTGCCTGGCGGGGTTCCTTGCCCCCAATCACTGCATTTGGGTTCATTAAAAATGTTAAATAAATGCATAATACAAATTATTCAAATGCAACTGGCAGCACAAAAATGTTAAATTATGCTTCATTAGTGTCCTGCAGCTTGGCAGCTCATCTGCTTAACTTTTTCAGCCGAAAGCAGCAGATGGAAGGGGTCAAATGCTGCATTTTTGTCTCATTTTTTGTCATTTCACATCCATTCACACCAGGTGAGAGATACACCTGCGCACACACCAACGCACACACACATCAGTGCACTAAAAATATAAAATAATTAAAATGCTACCGTAGAAGTGTTCTCTATTTTGTATTCCTTTTTTTCCCCCGTGCTCCTTTTCTGTGCTGAATGGAACAAACGAAGCAAGGAGCGCGTGCTAAGCTTCCAATGCTCGAGGTGCTCATTTTTTAACTTTATTTTTTATTTTATTTTATTCCATATATATATATGTATATAGTATAGTATGTTTTATTTTTTGGTGTATATGTGGGCAGGACGTGTGCGAATGTCTGGGTGCACAAAGGGGTAGCTGCTTGCTTTACGAATCTTTCCCAGACCCAGAACCCGAAGAGCGGTACGATATGAAAAGCAAGTGCCCAGCTTTAGACAGGTGGAATGCATTTGCATTTGCATTTGTGCTGTGGCAGCTAACAAGCGCATCACATCATAACGAAATACGCTCCCAACATACGAAACACAAAAATTAGTAGAAAAAGGACAAGTGAAGAATGTTATGGTCGAGTGTACCGACCATTGAATACCTGGTACCGAACCACTCGTATGATTGATATGAAATTTGGGATGTGATTGGTAAATAGAAAAATATAAGTTTTTAATTTGGTCAGACAATTCTATCTCTCAAACTTATGAAGCTGCAGAGCTTTTTAGATTTAAGATTTTCTAGCTCATTATCAGAAATATATCTACTATATGAAGTCAAAAGGGAATTCTATTTTGAGCACATTATACCATTTGATTTTTTCGGGTACTGGGTATTAGAATTAGTAAAAAAAAATCAAAATGTTTAAAATGGCATGTACATAGAGTACTGCCATGTGCTGACCCTTTAATGCTGGCCCAGATGGTTCTACTGCAGCTTGTGAGCCGCTGGCTATAAGTGCGATAGAAGGAAGTGGAAGAGAGGTTGCTTTGGTTGGAGATATGTGGCCGTTCGCCTCCGGTTATGCCAAATTGAGTACAATTAAAACGAAATTCAAGTCAGTCACAGATAGCTCAATGGCGTTGCGGTGCTTTGGTGCTGTTATTGCTGCTGCTGGGTTTTGCACAGAGAGAAAACTAGCTCTACTTTAAGAAATGGATTATTTTATAATATTACCGAAAATGGAATAATTTGGTATTCACTTCAGGCTCGTTCCTTAGAACTATTGTATTACGTAGCCGACTGTTTTGGTATTTCAATTTACCACTCAGGAATTTTTAAAAATGATTATTTTTTAACTATTGGAACTATTAAGAACTATTTTTTTATTAAATATTGCTGAAGGCTGGTTAAAAATTCCTTAAGTTAGTTTGTTTAGGCACGTTCCTTAGATCCATTGTATTACGTAGCCGACTAGTTGAACAGCTTGTTAAAACTAGTTTTCCTATATCAATATACAACTAAAGAATTATTAAAAATTGTTTTTTTATGTTTATCTATTGGAAACAGAAAAAACTATTCATTTTTTATTAAATATTGCTGAAGGCTGGCTAAAAATCCCTTAAGTTTGTATTATACCGAGCTTAAGTTATTAGAGATCTGTTAAAATTTCGAACCAACGATTATTTCTCTCTGAGCAGCCCTGCAAGTGATTGTAAACTCTCTGCAGGAAACATTCACTCATTTACGTGTCCTTCTAGATCGCATTGTGTGTGCTTTTGCCTCAGCTTGAGCCTGTGCATAAGGTGCGGTGCTATCGGTGTTGCAGACTTAATGCTAAGCTTATTATAACATCTAGAGTGAGCTAAAAGATGCCAGGAGCGTGTCACAATAAACGAGTGGGTGAGAGAGAGCGAGTGAGACGTACACTAAGGTGCTTAACAATAAGTACATTTAATTTACAGTGCTTAGCCAAAATAAAATGAAGTGAATGGGCCACCACACTCAGATGGTGTTGAGCTCTTGAAACACACAAATTGAGTAGGTACTTTATAAAGAAAACTGTTTTCTGTTTTGAACAAGCAAGTTAACGTCTAACAAGCAAATGAAGGTGGGTTAAAAAGGTGATTTGAATGTGTGTTTGGATTTTTTATTGAACGGAATTTATGGGTGAAAAGTATAATATAATGTATTTGGGTCATGGCCGTTTAGTTTACTCGAAATAGAAAACTCAATGGATACATTTAATCTGTGATATTCTGATGGGTAATATCACAGAAGTGCTGGGCAAAATTAAGTATTCGTGAAATAAAAATACGGAACAGTAATTCACAGGCTTCAAAACCATTTTCAATCGGACAAAAACATTTTGAGGGTTGATGGGGCAAACGATGAAAAGTGCAAATATGCAAATGTGTTAACTGTGCAAACATGCAGGTGATTGCAAATAAAACTTAATAAAATGGGTAAACAACACAAAATATACAAAATTATGTGCGTAAATAAAAAGTTCGGTTAATTTTGTGCAGAAATCAATTTAAGGATTTGTCATTTGCTGTGCCTGCGTTCGTTATTTGCATAGCAATAAACCAAAAAACAAAAATCCATTTAAAAACGTGCGACATTGCGGGGCTTTTGGGGCATTCGTGGTGGGATGTGTGGAGCTGCCACTGGTGACAAAAGTGCAAAAACCGTGTGCCAAAAACCAAACAGATAGGGGTAGAGCTGTATACTGGGCTAGGGCTCAAAAATTATAGTACACCGAGCTTTTGTAAACGTTATTAAATATGTATGCATTTATGTAAATATCACACATGTAGATGTATTGGCAAAGGTGTGTTTGCAGGTGAGCGCCAACTGAGGAAAAAAAAATAATAAATAAATAGAGCGAAACATTTTGCGCTATTTGCTTTGGGTAAACATTTGAATACAAAAAAAAAAGAAAACGAAATATGTGCGGGAAATTTATTGGGTTCAGGAACGGGGTTATTATGGTTATAGCCCCTCCATAGGCTCCACCTGGGTTGTGTTTACATTTATAATTGCATACATTTAATTATGCAAATAATTAAATAAAATATTTAATGCAAACAACCTAAAATCAAATTTGCGTATAGGTTTTTGGGGAATTAGGCTTGTGTGTTGGGTGTTGTGCTTACAAAAACTATATGAAAATGCCAAAAATACAAAAAGATTACATTGAGTTCATGGTGATTTTTGGTGCTATACAAATTACCACAAACAATTGATGCATTATATTCAAAAATATTTATTTATAAAATTTGATTCTTTATATTCATATTAAGAGATATATCTTTGGTGTTGTGCATTTCTCGAGACGATTGCGAGTCAAGAAGTAAAAGTAACAAAAATATTTTTGCTTGCATATAGTACACAATACATAGGAGTTTTTCTAAAAAGAGATATTTTCTTTTTTCATAGGAGATTTTGTGCAAAAAAGTAGTCAAAAATTGCGCCAAAAAATATGCAATTTCATAGTGCCAATAAGAAAATTTTGTAGATGTTTTTTAAAATTTCATTTGAATATACAAACGAATTTTTACAAATTATAAGGTAAAGAAAGGTGGAAAATATGATAAAACCAAAGCTAAATAATATATGGTATATGTTAAGAGACAGCATAAATATGTATCTTAGCATTAAAAATTTATAGTCAATGGATCCCTAGCGATCGTATAAAACTGGAAGGTCTTTATGTTATAAATATTTTTAAATAGGTTTAATATCAGACTAGAAGAAAAATGCCGGAAAGGCTAAAATATAGAATTTCAATTTTTTTATATTTCGCAAAAAATTTAACTGGTCTGATTAGCCAGTCTTCGGACAGACTTCTGAATTTTCAAATCATAATATTATATTTGACAATACTACAAATAATAACTAGCTGTTTTCAAAACGCTTATTTACAGCTAATTGGTTAAAAATATAAATATTTGTGAACTGAAAAATTATATAGATATCTTGATAAATATCAGATAACGCTCCATAGTGCTTAGCCGCTCCTGTGGTGAATGCTCCCGATATCAAAATTCAAAAATTGTACAAAATACGTTCGATTAGTTTCAGGTTGATATTTTTTTTCTCAGGGGGTACGATAATGGATAACGAGTTAAAAAAATGACTAAAAAACATAACTTAGGATGAGTGTAAAACTAAGAGTAAGGTAAAAAACATAATTTAAAATAAGTAAAGTATAAAGGGGGAAAACGAAAAATTACGATAGGACTTACGCATAGGTAAGATCGTTATTGGCATACATACCATCCTCTTGGGTGCGCAAAATGATGGGATGGGATCGCGGCCCATCGCCGACGGATGTGCCGGCCAGTACCCAGATTTTGTACTCTGTCCAGCGCTTCAGCTCGTCGAGCACAATGCTGGTCATATTGAGGGTCATTGTGGTGGCCTCGTCGTCTTCGCGACCCACCTCCACGAAGAACACCTTATAGTATATGATCCGACCGTTCGATCGTTCGACGGGCGGCGGCAGCCAGTTAAGCGATATCGTCGTAGAGCTGGTTGCAATGGCGGTGATATTTCGAGGCGGTGCACCTGGTACTAATTACATAGATGGGAACGGAACGTATTTGTGTGTGCATTGATTTTTTTTTCATGTTTTTGATTTGATTTGATTTGTTTGTTGGTTGGTTGGGTTGTTTATTGGGTTGTTCATTGTTGGTTGATGCATAGCCATGGTTGTAATTTTTGTTTTTTTTTTTTTTGGATATGAGATTTTTGGTTTGTTCATAGCGTTATCAGCAATTAGCGCAGAGAATACAAAAATATTTTGTCAAACCAAATGAAAATGGATAACATGAAACGAAAAAGCCATAAAAGCAAAATAATATTAAAATCATAGGGAATATAACATGGTTTATATAGGCATAAAAATATATCGAAATAAATTCAAATATCAAGACATAGATCCAATGGTTTATGCAAATAATGTTGACTCCTTTTTGCGTTCGTCAATAATTTGTGCATATTTTTTGGTAACGACTTTTTGAGCTGAAAATTTTCCCAACTAACTACTAGAGAAGCATACCCATCATGTCATGCATAGCTTAGGAAAACCATAAATAAATGGAACTAAACAATCACACAACATTTACATATATACACACGAAAAGACATTCATTTGCATAAACCATGGGAATTTGGCATACTTTTGGTACATATAGAGAAGAACAAATTAATAAACTACGAAACTAAAAACTAATAATAAAGGTGCGAAAAGTTTTAAAGGCAGAATAGCTAAGGTAGAAATTCAAACTGAACAATACAAATGCCCTAAGGGCACCACTAAGAAACTAGAAATTCTGGCAAAATTTCTGCAGGCAGGAACTCAAACTTGAAATCAAGCACAAAGCTAAAAACAATTCCAAAATAACTTTGTGGCTTGTCTTTATGGCAAACGTCTGAGCCACATTAAGTGCCGTGGCACAGACAATCATTTACATTTTAATTATGCGAATATGCAAAACGTGCAAATATGGAAACCAAAAGTGATATTTATGCCACTGCCAAGAACTTTGCACTTCCGGCATTTGTCTTCGCGCCGGTCTATTAAAATATCATTCAAAATCAATTTTCTAGACACTGCATGCAGGCACACAGAGAGGAAGAAGTTAAGGAATTTTCGGTTTTTGGTTTTGTGGTCTCGGTGCTTCTGATGCAGAGTGCAGAGTGCAGTGTGCAAAGTGCATTAGGAGAATTTTAGCACTTAAATAGTGGTCTAAAGTTGGAAATTGTTTGGGCATAATTTACATGATTTAACACTCGGGGGAACCACAAATGATAAATGGAATATAATCGAGCGATGCAACAACACGCAAATTCAAATATACATTCTCATTTTTTTTTTCTTTCTTCCAATATTTTGCATTACATTATCGTGCAATTTGCTTTTGAATTTAAACTTAAACTGAAGAGGTGTGTTTTTGGTCTGGAAATGTTGTTGGTTGCATTTGATGTTTATGGTCTAATCCTGTGTGTGATGTGGATTGTGGACTGTTGGCAATTGTTCAGTGAATTTTGGTCTGTAATTGGATTAGTTCAACAGATTGCAGAGATACCATTGTATTAGGTAATCGAACATTTTTGAAAAATTTAGTCTGGAATATATTTAAACACCCAGCATTCTTCTGATTTTTCGGGGTTTTAAAATTCTGCATTCTGTTAAACTCATATTTTAAATTTATTTCCTATGTATTATGTGTGTAATTCTAGAGGTCTTAGTTTCTATATTTATGTGTAAGCTATGTATATTTGTCTGTAATCCGTGTAACTTTGTATAATCTAACTAATAAAATGTTTGGCTATTTTGTAGAGTATATCATCTAAACAACTTAAACTTAAGACTAACTTGCAAGTAACAATAACAATCACAAGTCAAACAATATGAATCTATTTATATATATATATCGATTTGGGTATTTATAGTTACGATATAAGTGGTTAAGTGCAAAAAACTCACTGCACACCAGGAACACTCATACGATATCATTTATTCATTGCATTCGCTCACACTTTACCTGTTTCCACGAAGGCACAACTCAATAAAATGTAATTTCACACTCAGACATTTTATGGTTTGGGTAACTGAATAAATCAACTACATGTTTATGGACACATGTTCATGTATCGGGGTTAATTTATATAAAAATATATATATATATATATATAAAGTATGTGGATTTGTATATTGAAATCAATCAGTTTGTCGTTGTACTTAAGCCTATGGAAACTTGTACGTCTACGGCGTTTTGAACTAACTTAAAGAGTTAATAGAGTTCGATGGCGGATGGGACAACTTACCATATTGCTTGGTGCGAACCGGAATGGGCGGTGTGGTGGCCCCTTCGCCCCTTTGTGACCTTGCAGCCAGCCAGATATAATAGAGAGTATCGGGATATAGGCCATCAAGGGTATATGCCTCCGAATTTGAAATGCGTCTAATGATAGTATGGAATGAGAGAATGATTGATATGGATTAGTTTTGGATTTCAGAACTTGAACGGATACCACATATGGTAACCCGAAACTCACTTGTGATGGACATGATTGGCGTATGTGTCATTCCAGTAGAGCTCGTAATGAACGATATTCTCGCTGGAATGCGTCGGCTTGGTCCATTGCAGTGTGACTGCGGTCTCGCCGATATCGGTTGCCCGGAAATTGCTCGGTTGCGATGGCACACCTTTTGTAGACATATCCGTAATTCATATTCCATGGGGTTTTCGGGGATTTTACAGGGGTTGATGTTGTTGTTGTTGTTGTTCGCCGGTTGGGAATTGCATTTGGTTTTTGGTTTGGTAATAATGAAACGGAAATTACGGAAATTAAATAAAATACAAACAAATCAATGTGGGCATGCCATTTTGTTTGTATGCCGATGGATCCCACCGATAGCGATTGCGATTCGGTTGGTTTCCAATTCAAAAATGCTGCATGATATTGATGAGGTGACACACGCACAGCAATCGCTGCATCAGCATTTTGAATTCGTATTGGCTTTTTGCATGAAATTGATTGAGATGTGTCCATCTATACACAGCCATCGAACAAACCCCATACCATGTTTGAATATTTCAGCGTTTGCCACAAAAACCAGATGCGAGTGAGAGAGATAGAAAATGATTATCAATTTTCAAATTATTTTTACCCAGAGCGAGTGAGAGAGATAGAAAATGATTATCAATTTTCAAATTATTTTTACCCCCCAGGGAATCCGAAGAACCTGTCATCGCTTTGAAGTTTTACGGTTTAATGAACAAACCAAAATCATTTTTCGAACTGCCAAAAGGCTGGCCATATATATATATATATATACCACATGCATATATCTATAGACTTAAAGAGTTAGACGGTTCAATTGAGTAAAGCTTTTCAACTTTTCTGTTTTCTGCCCCAGCAAACACAAGTGTCACGTCTGACCCGAAAACGGAAGTAGACATTTTGCAGTTTACATAGATCCCCCAATGTAAAGACTTATTAGTTGGTAGTTCAAAGTTTAACCCCTGTATTTTGTTAGTTATTGTTGCAGTTAAAGCTGCTTAAGATGGCCACAAATAGCAGTTAGTCAGTCCGAGTGGACACGCCCATCCACTTAAGCGCCTAAAATACACTCGGTCAAATGCATTTGCATCCCATATACGCATTTATATCGAATGATTGCAGCAAGTTAATGAATATCTGCCGGACATGCCCACAAGTGCAGTCGGTGTTTGTGCTCGGACAGAGATAAATATTTCATTGAAAGGACACACGTTACGCCTGACATTTTGTATTATAATTAAATAATTGGTGTGATCTATGTGGGCCGATTGAGTTGAGCAATTAAATTGCAAAATGTGCTCGATTCAAAATGCAACGTTAGTCGATGCGTTTCGTGTGCCTGGTTGTGTGTGTGTTTCATGTGCCTAATTGAAGCTGATTGCCCAATCAATTTGGCTTAGCCTACCTTGCTGGGCCTTCACTTGGACCGGCGTGGACATGGGACCGGCTCCCATCGAGGTGTACGCCTGAACCCGGACTGTATAGATGGCATGGGGCGTCAGCTCCGAAACTGTGGTCAGCTCGCTATTATCCACCATCTGTGAGTTCCAAGAGGCCTCCGGTTGATTTGAATTCGTAGTATAATACACCTTGTAGCCCTGTTTTAAAAAAGGAAACAAGTTAAGTTAGGGGTGGCTATCATTATGCTTATGATTTCTTCATAAAAAGAAAATATATATACCCAACACCAGTTTTAATGAGTTTACTATTACTCTAAGAAATATATCCATCGGAAATCATTAAATCTTAAAGCCATGTTTTCATAAAGAGAATTATGTTTGGTAAGACATAAATTCTAGGACGGAACATATTTTACACATATCCATACTTCATCAAGAAAACAAGTACCGATCGTTAAGAATGATAATGATTCTAAAAAGTATTTTAATCGTGAAGTTATAAATAATATTTGTAAAAAAAAAAACACTCCACTGCATAGTTCTCACAGTTAAATATTTTTCGTTTATTAAAAATTAAATGTCTTTATTACGGGTTTAATTAATATAATATCCATACATTTATTTCAGTGTTTAAATTTTAAGTTTGAATTCATTTTTAAGCTAAGCTAAACAGATTAAAGAAGAAACACAACGAGCTTTGAAAATGGAAGCTTTTTGAAATCTGCAATCGAAATCCGCATCCGATTTTCACCTTTCATTAACTGATAAACCGAAAATGATATATAGCTGCTGGTCACAGATTTGTGGACCTATAGGGCCGCTTGCAAACACATCCCGCCCCGCCGGAGACCGGAGACCACAACGATTGCCGACTCGGAATGGAGACCTGTGGACAGGTGTCTAGGATTTGCATACAACCGTTCGCCAGCCATTGGCATCGGCAATGGCCTCCTGCCCCTGAACATGGCCAAAGGCATTTTGCCAATTTCCCTTCGACGGGACCCCTCCATTCGGGCCATCGTACTGACGTGACTAACTGCGTTGGTCGGACTAAGGACTACGGACTACGGACTGAGGGCCATAGATTCCGGGACTCCCTGTGTCCGGGTTCCGGATCTTATCGTTTAATATGCGCACTTGATGCCAGGTACTTACGGTCACTTGTCCATTGGGCGTCTCTGGTGGTTCCCAAGTAATAACCATCGTGGACGAGCTCAGCGTGCGCACTTGAACATTACGTGGTGCACTTTCCATTTCTGCAGGCAGGGAGGAAACAGAGGGGAAATGGGTAATATTAGCATTGTCATGGCAAAGATTGGGCATATAACAATGGCTAGTTGGGTAGTTGGCACCGTAGAGATCCGACTGGCTAAACGAATTTCAAAAATTTATGGCTGCCCAATAACTCCTTTTCAGTTTGGGGATTAAGAAAAAATATGGTTATTCTTGAACAGCCGTGAAAAAAAATTTGTTTATTACTACCTATCATATCACAATAAGCTATGGCTCAAGATTAATGTATTACATTAAATGCAGTCTAACTTGAAATTCCCCAATTATAACAATATCTGCCATTTGTATTTTATAATTTGTCCTACAAGTTTGGCTATACTTTCTTTTATTTATTTAAAAAAAGAGATTATAAATGTCACACACAGCATTTATTTGACTGGTATTTAATTAAATGATTTAAATATATGCTGCACCTTCCCCCAAAATCATAAATATGCAATTTTGGTAAATGATTTTCTGGGGCGAAATGCACAGGACGGCAAACAAATGCCATTATCGAGAAACTAGTGAGGCCAGGAGGCCAAAAAATAAAGGGGCAGGGCATTTGGGGCATCGCAAATGTTTTGCAAGGCCAACAATACCCATCCATCACAATTTGTTTTCCCAATGAACGGTCGGTTGTTGTTTCAGCTACTGTTCCTCCTGCTAGAGATGCGTATATTTCATGGTCGCAGGAATGGAATTGGGATTCGTATGGGAAACGAGTGCGTTCTGTCTGCATTTCCGGGAAAATTGAGGGAATTGTTATGGCGCGTTGAAGCCTAGCGGCTGTTATAGTGAGAATTTTGAATTTTGCATTTATAAACTGATTTCTGTGTGTACTGACCCCCAACAATGATTTTCCGCGAAGCATGAATCTGGCTATTCGTCATGCATTTGCATGGTTGAACTGCATTGACAGCCGCAAAATCATCGTTGGAATTTTTGGGCAGTCCCCCTCTCGAAAGGAAACAAAACAAAAAAAACAAAATAGTAAGCCCGCCCCCATGCCATGAATGGCAATTAGTGGTATATTCCTCCGTCACTCAATTTTCCTTATGAGCGTTATGGGGGTATGTAAGCGAGTCGAAAACCGATTGGTTAATGGCCAATCAATAAATTCCAATTTCTCACAATTTTACTGCAATATCCACAAACGGTGCAGCAGCAGCAGCATGGTTTTATCCACAATTTATATCGCAGTCATCTCATCTGTTACCCAAGTGCTACCCCCAATGTGTGTGTTGGCCTGGTCCATTGCTTGTTATAGCCAAGATTTGCATGCAGCTCGCACACACCGATTCACCGATAGATTCGGGCAAAAATTTCCTCTTAGCCTGGCCATGAGTGTGTGTGTGTCCTGTGAGTTGAGGAGCAGGATGTGTGGATGCAGGATGCGGAGCATCACGTAAGCTGCATTTAAGGGCATATACATTACATACGGATACGCTCCATTAATATGTATCCTTGCATGCCTGCGCACACGCCTACTCCTTATAACACGAGCACATAGCACTAAATCGTAACCCCCATTCCCATTCCCATCCTCCAATCTCCATTCTCCATTCTCCATCTTCACCCACAAAGGGTTTCGTGGCAGGAGCATGTGCAGGCCATATATCTGATTACTTGACGAAAGGATGTGTTCAAGACTCGTTCAAGGCGCCCCAGCCCCCAAATTGTGGGTTTTGATTACTGCCCCTCAAAAACAGTTGCCATCTTCAAATGTTTTTGCAACTACTAATGCAGCAAAAGCTCATTTCACTAATTAACTGCACCATTGGTCCTGCACAACGAGCTTGTCAGTGCCGGGTACAATGATATTACATTTAATACCACTGACTATATGAAATATGGAAGGCTAACATATAGGGCAAAGGAATTTCCATTTCGTTTGAGAAATGTATATGTTACATTCTGGTGTTCAACTAGGTTGTCTTTAATGGCGAGATATATAAATAATTTTAACAACAATTTCTAGTTGCACACAGTCTACTTTGTATTTAATAGAAATATGAATAAATTATTAAATTTTAAATATTACAGCATTTATTTTACTTCCATAATCTGCCATTTTTGGACGCAGATGCGTAAGATGGCCACACCTTGGATTCCCCACCCCCATTCGGTTAATGTACTCGCACCCTTAGCAGTGTAATATTGCTAGCCATAAAGAAAGCTGGGGATTATCCACTTGGCTCATCTGCTACCTAAGCCAGTGACACGTGTTAAGCATTGCGTTGACCTGCTGATGCCAGTACTGCGGGCCCAGGAGCCCTGCTTTAACCGCCCATAAACGTTGCTATCGAAATATTATTTCGAAACGATATTGGGCAAGCGATAAGCATAATTGCGGCAATAAAAGTTTTCAACTTTTGTACGACACGCTCTTTGGATCTGCCAGTGGAACTGCAAATGCAGCTGCTGCTTTTATATGGGAAAATGGAATTGAACGAATCAAGGAATACCCTTGCAAGCCAATTATTGGTTATGCTATTATTATTTTTTTCATTTCCTTAAATAATATTAAGTTGTATTCCGATATCTCTATGTTCACTTTTGTAATAGAGTTAAATAGCTAACTTAGAACATTTCAGTTTCTCAATATCATGTTAGATGTAATCTGACTAAAAACTCTTAACTACAGGATAATATTCTGGTTACATTTTTCCGTCGACAATACTAAACTAACAACAAAAACGAGTCATCTATTAATTTTTAGTTTTGTCAGACCAAATTTCCCACTGAATCGTGTTATAATAGTCTCTGTTAGGATTTTTAGTTCACACAGTTTAACTTCATGTTAACGATCTCTGAGAAATGGGCCCTAACTGTTCTAAAGAGCATAAAATTGATCAAACAAAAATATTAAAAAATCGCTACTTCTGAATCGCTGCTTCTGAGATAGGGTTTCTAAATCCTGATAAAACTTATCATACCCCTAGGAAGGGCACCAGGGAAAAGCAGAAGTGGCCGGAAAGGCATGTCTGACAAGCGCACGCTTACGCGGGAATTGCCAGGGCTAAAACAGCGTTGCAGGCACCCAACACACAGCCATTCGCATCCACAACGAACGCATAACAATGCAAACTTTATGGGATATTCAGGGGAGGATTGGAGGATATCCCCCCCACCACATACGTCAGGATAGCACCAGGACTCGTGGCTCTGGATCGCAGCTGCGTATGCAACGATTTTTTAACATTGCATTTACCTTTGATTCTATCTAGCTACTTGTTATTCCGCTTTCTTTACTCCCGCTTTCTTTTTTTTTATACCCTTACCCTTTTTACATTTTTCGGTTTGGATTTTGTGCTGCTCAACAATTGTTATTGAAATTGTTTTGGCAATTTTTTGGCCAACCATAAAATTTTGTTTGCCAAGGATACTTACTTGTGCCACCGAATGAGAAATCGCCTGAGAAGGCGAAATGCATGTGAGTGAAAGAGAGAGAAAGGACAAATAGACATTTTCAAGAAGGGTTAGTACGATTGCCGACATAATGGACCAGGGCAAATAAAAAGGGATCTAAGCGTAGTCTAAATTCAAAATGAAATTGGTTAAAAATCCTTTTTTATGCAGCATGTGAAAGAGACAGGGAGAAGAAGGGGGGCAGCAGTTAGTTAAATGTGCTCCAAGGAGCAGCGAGCAGCTCATCCGCGATACTCACTTGTCTCACCGGTGGTACAAGTCGCCGGTGCCGACGGCGGTCCACGTCCAATATTGTTCACCGCTATCACGTAGAACTCGTACTCCGTATAGGGACTCAAGGCACGGACCACATAGTACATGGTGATGATGCCGCTTATCTCGCTGAAGGCCTGGTTGGCGTTCTTCGGCTTGTACTGGATCACGTAATACTGCAAGTCCTCGGGACCCTTGTACGACCACTCCAGACGCACCGAAGTGGCGGTCACCTCGGAGATTTGCACATCGGTGGGTGCGGTGGGCAGAGCTGTTGAATGATAGGAAGGGATTTTATTAGAAGAGGTAGTGATTGAAGAACAATTTATACACAGAGAAAAATATTCATAAGTATGACCATCATTTTAATCAAATGCAGTATAAATTCTATTCTATCTATCTTTTTCTATTTCAAAGAGTTTTGAAAAGTGTTGTCTGACTCTTTTCCAGAGATTGAGAGAGTAATTTGAGAGCGTTTTAAAAGATTCAATGATAAAAATGCGAGTATCAAACTGGTCATTGTTTCTTTCTGTGTAATTATAACCCTTATTTTTATATTTTCTAATAACTTGTACTTACATTGCACTTTAACCACCGATACCGAATCAATTTGCCCCAGCGTGGAGGCGGCTATGCAAGTGTAGTTGGCGCTCTCTTGAATATTTATCAATTGCAGGACATTTCGACCGATTGGCATCTCGTTCTCGGGAGTTAGATCTTCGGAGCCTAAATAAAAATAATAATTACTGATTGATCAAATATTTAATCCCGGACATTAACATACCCTTCATCCACTTGACATGTGGCATGGGTGAGCCGACGGCTATGCAGGAAAGATTCAGATTGGAACCCAACATCACCTCACTGATGGTCTCTGGGGGGCGGGAGAAAGTGGGCGGAACACGACGGACTTTCACATACAAATTTGTAGCCTTTGAGTGTTCCGTGCCAACAGAATTCTCGGCCACACATTCGTATTTTCCTTGATCCTCCTCGCGGCTGTTTTCTATTTGCAAGAAACCTGTAAAAAAAAAAACATTTTTAATTTTATTGTAAAGTATTCAGTGCGATCTCTGTAATTTTTGAGATCCTAATAGTCTTCCTAGGTTAATATGCTTATTGGTGGTTTAGCTCTAATTGCCTATAACAGCTGCCATATTTTCAGCTTTTACCTGTACATTGTGTTATGACTACCTAGGGTTCAACCAATTGGTTTCATAAAATAACTAGCTTAACCCTTTGAACGCATCTGCTTTACAACCTAACCAAAGAAAGATTATATATAAAGTGATCTAATTTTTACCTGTTATGCAATATAAGACACAATTCTTTCAGCAAGCAAATCATTAGCAATCTGAACCTTGAACAGAATACACCGCAAAAATGTTTAACCTGTTTGTGATAACCAACCTTATATGTCTTGTGGGTGGCACCACATACCTAACCACAAACAGTCACATTGAGATGCCCATATATCAGAAACGTCCTTTGAGCGAACAAATGGAGATGATTGATATCCTGGATTTGGGTGACCGACCAAGACGTCAAGCAGAGCCCAATCTGCACAATTCCGCTTCGAAATTCCTGCTGGAAGTGTACAATGAGATTAGCGAGGACCAAGAACCCAAAGAGGTCCTCCATCAGCGCCACAAACGCTCTCTGGACGATGACATTCTGATTTCCAACGAGGATCGACAGGAGATTGCCAGTTGCAATAGCATCCTTACATTTTCCAGTCAAGTAAAGCCCGAGGAACTGGACAACGAGTTGGATATGCACATAACCTTCAATACCAACGATGTGCCAATGGATTTGAGTTTGGTTCAGGCCATGCTCAGGATATACAAACAACCCAGTTTGGTGGAACGACGAGAGAACTTTACGGTGTCCGTGTACCGAAAACTGGACAATCGTCAGGATTTCTCCTATCGCATCTTGGGTTCCGTGAACACCACATCAAATGAGCGTGGCTGGTTGGAATTTAATTTAACGCAAACTCTGAGGACATGGTTATTCAATAGTAGAAATGAGCCGCGGCGAAATGAGCTGAGAATATCCATTGGCGACTCCCAACTGAGCACCTTTGCTGCGGGATTGGTGGCTCCACAGGCCAGTCGATCCAGTTTGGAACCCTTCATCGTGGGCTATTTTAATGGACCCGAGCTCTTGGTTAAAATACAGAAGCTTCGTTTTAAAAGGGATCTGGAGAAACGAAAAGCTGGCGGAGGAAGCCCACCACCTCCTCCACGGCCACCCGTCGATTTATATAGACCACCGCAGTCCTGCGAACGCCTCAATTTCACCGTGGACTTCAAGGAGCTGCATATGCACAACTGGGTGATAGCGCCCAAAAAGTTCGAGGCTTACTTCTGCGGCGGTGGCTGCAACTTCCCGCTGGGCACCAAAATGAATGCCACCAACCACGCCATCGTCCAAACTCTGATGCACCTCAAGCAGCCACATCTGCCCAAGCCCTGCTGCGTGCCCACAGTTCTGGGAGCCATCACTATCCTGCGATATCTTAACGAGGACATCATCGACCTTACCAAGTACCAAAATGCAGTGGCCAGGGAGTGTGGATGCCATTAGGTTTGGTTTGAGTTAAGTGAATGAAAAATCTTAAAATAATGTAAATATGGTTCCATGTAAATAGATAAATAATGGATAAATAATTTTGAGAAGTAAGAAAATCCTTCTCTAAAAGTTAAAAAAATAAATTCTAGAGTTCTATGTAAATATAACTTCTTTAGAAACAATAGGGAAGAAAAATAAATCCAGGATATACAGTTAACAAATACTTTTGAATTTTGATTGGACTGTTGGAAAATTTCTTATAAGCAAGTACTACAAAATTCATAATCTTTTAAAATATTTTATATTTTCAAAAAACAAGGTACCCATTAAGAAAAAAACTATTTTTAAAAGTTAAAAATAAATTCCAGAATTCTATGTGAATATAAATCATGTAGAAACTATTGAAGAATAGGTATAATAACTTTTTAAAAAACATAAATCCAACATTTTCGATTCTTGTTAAACAAATATTTTTGAATTTTGATGGGAGTGTTGGAATACTTCTTATAAGCGAAAACTACAAAATTCTTTAACCTTTCAAAATATTTAATATTTTAAAAAACAAGCTACACATTAAATATAATCCTCATGAAGGTTATACCATCAAAGCTTACAAAAGTCATTATAAATCTTCAGTAACTGTCTGAGATTTAAGACCCAACTACAGCTTAAAAATAGGAATCACTGTTTAAACACACGTCCCTTTCTTGGCTTTTGAGGTAGACCAACTTTTATGTTTATTTAGCAAAACCTTTACTTGTTACGCCCTTTTATGACGCCTTTGGGTTATGTGTGGGCTGGGGTTTAACCGTAACAAAGTCGTAAGATCTTAGATTTATCAATAAATTTGAAAGTCAAATGATGTTTGCTTATCTCACATCACTTTAATAGGCAACCCACATTATCCTCATTGCCCCCATAAAAAGGTTCTCAATTCACCTTGCTCTTTTATGTAGGGAATCCATCCACTCGGCTTCCAGAGAAGCAACACATGGAAAATTAACACTTTTTATATGATTTTAAAAGCCATATAAATTTTACGACAAGTCACCAGACCCCACGAAAATTTTTGCAATCTCTTGCCAAAGGGAAAAGACACATTCACACAGGCATCTATTAAATATCGAGGCTCGCTTTTCCGGCATATTACGCTAATGTGAATGACACACATATGGGGGGAAAAACGGGAGGAACATTTTGGAGATTGGAAGGGAAAAAGGCCATAAACCGACATCACTTTGACATTATATTTATATGACTAATAAACAATGATGCACGAGTCGGCGATGAGTAGACAATATGACATTAACGTAAACCAAATCCACTTCACTTCAGGATTTTGTCATCCTGAAAATCCATTGGCTTTAAAATCAACCGTTTTGTAGATATTTTTCCCGGCTCACCATTGGTTTGATTGACATTTTCATTTTGACTCTGACTGAAACCATAAAGTTATGGCATTATTGCGCTATTTAATTGACAAATAACTATTATTTCACACGATAATTTTAGAGAGACATAGTTGAGAGAGGCAATGATTTATATTGCTTGGTTTATAATTTATTTTGCAAATTTATTTCATACTTTTCGCAAAATCATATTAGCATTTTTAATGAAGCATGATAGAGTCGTTAGCAACGTGTGGATTTCTAAGCCTCTATAAACGTTAAAATGTGTAACCGTGTGCGTATGTTTGTGCGAAATTAATCATATTGAGTTTCGATATTCAATTTTCTCTCCCATACAATTAATCAACAACCTCAATTCAATATGCACACAAATATCCACATTAAAGAGTGTGGGGTTATGTGTGTGCTTATAGGTAAGCAAATTTAAAATCTGCATGAAATATGACAATTAATTTGCGAAACGAGAGTTTTTCATATGCAATATTATCGTTTAATTATTTATTGCCGCATTTTGTGCATATACAAGCAGTATTGATCAGGCTTAAGCGGAAGGCTTAAATTACAAAATCGTATTTTCTTTTAATATGATACTGGGCTTAAATTTGTGGAGAGTGTGGGTGAGTGGAAAATGTTTTTAGTTCCTTATACGAAAGGTTTTTTTTTTGTTTTTACCATTATCATTTGTGTAAAGTACAAATTTTACTTAAAAAATATTTTAATATTTTCAAAGGAAAATTCTGTAATTATATAAAAATATCATACAATTTCCAATTAGTTTTTTTTTTAATGCAACTGTACCCTTTACCAAATTTTAATATGCTTTAATTCCCAAAAAAGAATAACAAATAGAGTACATAAATAAATAAATATATGAGTAAAATCTACTACAGTTGACTGAATCATTTTAATGACTTCTGTTGTTCCACTACAGTAAAAAAATAAAAACAGAGGCTTGAAAAGAGGGATACTTTATAGAAATTAATATTTTAAAATAATTAAATGTATCTTATTAGTTAGGTATTTTTATGGACCAAAACCAATGGAAAATTTCTAATTTACATTGAGCCTGTTTAAAAGGTAGTAAAAGTGGAACATGTGTGGATTGACTTTCCCCCGGAAAAGGATCTTTAACTACGCTACTGCCATGTAAATATCGGAATAAAAAAGGGGCTACGCTAAATGTTGCAAAATCGCTTGGTTCGCACTAAAGCCATGTTTATTGTGTCTATTTTATGTACCTTTCCGTTTTATTATGGTTGTCATTTTGTGTTTGATATAAAAAAAAAATATTTATAGAGATGGTATGGGGGGAAATAAAAAATAAACTGACTAAAAGTGATGTATGCGGGGGTAGATTGCTGTGCGGTTTTTAGTGCAGCAACCATTTGTAGGATGTGAGTTGTGTTTTATGTGTTGTTTTGGTTGTGAAAAGGATGCCGTGAGCTTTTATTTTTATTCGACACTACTGCCGCTCTCACCTACAACATGCATCAAAGTTGATTGTTGCGAAATTTATTGCATACTATTTGGCCTGTATGGCTGAACATTTATTACGCTTGTTGCACTTCCTGCGCAGCCAGAATTCCCCCAACGCCGCTGTCTCCAACCGTCGATGTCATTGTTTAGGAACCATTGAACCATTCAAACGACCATTAAATGTTGCAACTTTTATAAATAATCGACCACTTTCGTTTTGGCTGACATGTGTGGCTCAGCGATCCAAACAAACATTCTCTTTTTGTTTTTTAAAGCTTACGCATCCTTGCCCCTGACATTATTCAAGGTAAAGGGCTAAACAAAAAAATGATATAAAATTTTGAAAAAAAAAGGAGAAGAAGAACAAGAGACAATGTCTGTGAAAAACGTTGATTAAAATTTATGAAGGCAAGTTTCATTAAAACTCTCTGGGCAACCTTCTGCCAAAAACATTAACGTAAGCCGCCGAGCCAAGCACTTTGCGTGCAGGATGGCTGTAGCAATAAAAATTAAGCTAGCATACATCTGGGCCCCTTTCTGCGTCCCGAATGTAAGTCATTCCCCGGGTTTTTGGCCTTGTCTCTGCCGCGTGCGTGTGCCACTCTTATGAAAATTAAAAATTCTTTCAAGCGTCGTAAAAAAGAAATATAAACAAATGGACAGGCTAGCAAAGGAGTCTGGTCCGGTGTGCAGGTGAATATTTCATGAAAAATCGTTTTTATCCGAAGGGGTTTGGCTCAGAAGTCATATTTAAAGAGTCCCAGAACTAATTTCAATGTATTGGGAACATTTAAAATTTAAATATGCTATAATATACAGTATAAATACAGTTTTTCCTACTGTTTTTCGCTTCAATAAGTATAAAAATAAATATTTTCTCAATTTCAATGAGGGGTGACATATATTATTTTTCATATTGTTGTCTTATTTTTTGGGAAAGCACGGATTTTTCTGTACTAACAAAAACAAGAAATAACACTCGTTTATATGTACTTCCATATATTTTTTCAAAAAAATACAATAAGAAATTTACGCGTTTAATGAGGTGTGACCAGTTTCATTTGGAGGACTGTAACTAAATTTAAACCAGTTCTATTATGATTTTAGAGCGCATTATAAACCTTTTTTTAAGTTAAAATGTGGGAAGGGTTCAACTAACTGAGTCGACGTATTTGCAATTGAACGTAACTACATTTAAACCAGTTCTATTGTGATTTTAGAGCATATTACAAACAACTTTTTAAAGCTAAAATAGGGGAAGTTTGCCATTTAACTAGAAATAAACAAGCTGTTTTAGAATTTTAGAGAATATTACAAACAACATTTTTAAAGTTAAAATAAGGAAAGTTTGAAGCGTTTCAGTGGCATTTTAAGAAAACGTAATACTTAGAATCACCAAAGTGTAACGCAGTTCAATGGGAAGCAAAGTGAAAGACCCATTGGGTCGTTGGTAGACGAACCCAATCCACCTGATTATGTAGCCGCTGCCAATGTGGCAAGACATTGGTTGCGGGTTAGTTTGGATGTGGCACACATGTGGCACGCCACACAGCTGCACTTCCGCTAGCGCAGTCATTTTCATATTCTGCAACTTCCGCTCGAAACGCACACTTTCCTAGCCAAGGATTTGGTATCGAGTTCGCGTTCGAGTTCGAGTTCGGCTTCAGGTTTAGCTTCAGCTTCAGCTACAGCTTCAAATGGTTGGCTGCACGCCCAAATGGGATTATTAATTTAATTATGCTTTAATTTAAGTAGTCCTCGTTGTCGTCGTCGTTACAAAGTGACATTTATGGGGCGGACTGGCGCCACCCAAGCTCACCCAAGTTCATCCACATAAAAGTGTGCAAAGTTTCAATTTGGGTAATGCAAGTGACGACGACTTATCGTCAACCGAAAAGAAGCAACCCCAACTGACCCCCATACCATACCATACCATTCCAACCAATCTTATAGACTCGGGAAGGCGGTGGCAAGTGAAAACAGGACATGCCCCCGCTGGGAGAAAGCCGTTCTAGTCATGCACATTTTGGCAATTACTGTCTCATTTTCAACAAAAGTGACTGTCAACTCTTTCGAGCAGAGGAGCCCAGTGACAAGGAGAAGCTCATAATTTAAGCATTAAACTTTTCCCAAAATGCTTTCAAGTTGACTTGCCTTAACTACAGTTTTACGGCTCAAGTAAATAATTGCGTGCAGACCCCCTTTTTCCCGCATTTTCCCCCCATTTTTCCCCTCCCGGTTCCCTGTAGCATTTCCTCTTGCCCCACCAGGTTGGTCACGTCAAGTGGCAAGGCGATTGTAATGATGGAGCCCAGCAATTAAAGAGTTGTGGAGCTCAGAGCCCAGGTCGCAGGTCGAGGGGCCATCATCGTCGCAGCTGCTGCTGAACCCCCCCCCCCCCCCCCTTTTTTTTTTTGAGAAAGTAGGGTTTTGGGATAGGGGGTTGGGTTTGGTCGCCACGTGCAAGTTTCGAACAAAGGAAGGCATAAAAATGTCATATAAAAAATAAGACGATGTTGCAAGCTGAGCTCTCTGTCGGTTATACTCCAGTCTCAAGCTGGTCTTGAGAGTTGCTTACCAGTTTTCCCCACATTAAGGTTTACCTGCTCCAAGTTATATGGCCTCTATTCCTTGTTTTACGCCACCCCGGCAATACTGCGAGCAATCCAACTCAATATTCAGATAGTTAAAACTTAAGTATCCACTTGAGGAAAGTTGTATTTAATTTTAACTGCGCTTTTATTATCATGTTTTGCTTATAGTTCACGAGATGTGGGCTCTTTAGATTCACTTAAAGCAATGTGTCAGAAGTTGGATGAACATAAATGTAAGCAGATTAAAAGTTACAAAGTGCTGTAGTAGCATTTGAGTTGGCATAATTGTGTAGGAGGGGAATTGTTAGATTTTCAACCGTTGTCAAGTTGTTTTTGAATTCCAAATAAATTGATATAAAGTTGCCTATTAAAGTCTATCGAGTACAATTTTGCCATTGCACCTGCTCAGGCCAAGGAAACCATTATCGTCTCAATTGCTCCCTGATAGACCCTTCGTTGACACTTCCTTTCAGTTGAGTTCATCTGCTAACACACACACACAACCCATTAAGACAATTGGCTCAGGCGAAACCAATTTCTGATAAGCCTCTTTTGCTTAAAAGCCAAATTATGATATTTGAAAAGGCCCAACATTTTTCTGCTACTCCTTTCCCCCCCTTTTTTTTTGCCAATGAGAATTCCAACCCTGAAAATGTAATTTCCCCAGACGATGCGGCAGAACCTTTTCGCAAAAAAAAAAAAATAAGTTAAGCAAAGGAAACAGGGAAAACCCGTGGTCACTACTACTGCAAAGGTTTTTCTTTTTATTTCTTCCGTTATGCTTTTTATTGAACAAAAGCCCTGAGGGACTATTTGGCGAAATAAAAATAAAGGTATAATACTCAATAATATTGTCGCTGGTCGTTGCCCGCTGCCTTTTCTATCGGCAGCCTACTCTTTGGGACCCCTTTCGATTCGGTTTGGTTCGGTTCGAAGGACTAAATTAACTACCAACTGCCAAAGAGTATGAAAATGCCCCACGAAGTAATTTTAAATAAATTATTTATAAATGTATTTGTGCATTGAAGTGCGACCGGTGTCATTTGCCTTTGCCATACACTGAAGTGGAAAATATTGAAGTCCCAAGGAGCGAAATAAATCAGCGAATGCAGAGTACTTCGGGTAAAAAGTATTAAAATATTGAGTCCTCATGGGCTTTACATTTTCAAAGAAATATTTTTATATTTGTGTACATACATAGAGATATTTTGTTATAAAGAGTGAAGCATAAAGTTATATAATATATATTTTTCCAGCGTTCTTAGCTCTTAACAACCATATAAAGCATATATAATGACCCATCTCTTGTCCGTTCTTTTGTAATTCTTAGCGAAATTCCGAATTACCCGAGGGCTAATAGTACTACAGAGGAGTGTATAATAATCACATTAATATATCCAGCTAAGGCGATTGGGTGTGCGACAAAGAGAATGAGCGAACGGGAACGCCATAAGGTCCTTCGGGCTCTCGAGACGGTTTTATTAAAATAATAAAGTTCTAATTTAATTATGGCGCGAAGAAAATGAAGTACGACTGCCGCCGAGTTACTTTTCATTTGATAACTCACGTACCCCTAAAAGAGGACCCAAAACCCCCCAAAACCCCACCCACATTCGTGTCCCTGCAGGCTCTAATTAGCAGGCGGCGGCCGTATAACCGAAAAATCAACGCGCTCAGGGGAAAATTCTTGGATGTAAGGAGTAGAGGGAGTAGTACAATAAAGGACCATAAAGTGCTAATTGAATAAAACGGCACATGACTTGCATAACTTATTATGCGAAATATATGTATTCTCTCGCCACTCGGTATTGTCGTCATTGGGAATGCACAGGACAAAGGGCCGAAGGACGAAGGACTCTCTCACAACTTTCACAATAGAGCAAAGAACGAACAAACCCATCCAAAACCTCACCTCGGGCGAATTATTTATTTTCATAAATTTAAAGTGTGCTTCAAGGCGCGGGGTTAAGGAAATGCGGGTGTAGAAGGTACGTTTTAGGGCACCCAAAAGGATATTTAGCTGGCGGAAATACTTTTACGTTTCGTTAAACGCGCCAAAGATGGTGCCAGTCTGTTCGGACCCTCTCCTCACCTTTGGTGGGGGTACAAAAAAGAAGAAGTTACCCGGCCCACGTAAAACTAATTTAACCCGCAAAAACCTTCTCCTTCTGCTTTATCCACAAGCGAACACGGCCACTTTGGTTCGTGTTGCGCTAAATTAGTCGACCTCCACATCCGTGGAAAAGCGAGCAAAAAAAAAAAATATATATATAACCGAATCCAACAAATAAGCCCCGGACTTTACTATGTTTGCATGGAGTCCGAGTCTCATCGTTGAAGCGGTAAAAATAATTTCACCTTGGGGAAATACATGTAACAGTTTTTAATTTGCATCGCTGTAGGCCAACCAAAAAGGCGATGGATAGTTTGGTTTGGTTAGCGCTTCAAACGGTTGCAAATTGCGGAGTCGGGGAAAACCCAAGCAATCTACTTCGCTTGAATAGAATGATGGAAGCCATTTGCCAAAGCCTACTCATTTTTATAGTTACAATGTCGCCTAGGGGAATACATTTTACTAAGTGCTTTAACAATCCATTTCGTTATTTTTATATGGCTTTAATTTTTATAAGATAATATAAGAAACTAAAAGAAAAAATTTTAATTATTTGGCGCTCAAAGGAACAAAAAATAATGTAAATGGTTTTTTTTTACAAAAAATTTAGACTTTTTCAATAGGGGGAAAAAATATTTATAAAATACTATGGTGATTTTTAATGTTTTTATTATATGTGGAATTTTAATATAAGAAAAAACACATTGAAATAACTTTTTCCCGAGGAGATGTTTTCCAAATAATGGTGTTCCTAAATTCCAATGAATGCGAATTATTTAAATTCATGTAAAATATTATGCTGATTTTTATAGGGTTTAAATACAAACTTTTTATATTAACAAAAAACATATTAAAATTAGTTTTTCTGATAAGTAAGTACAAAAATACTAAAAAGTCTTCAAAAGCTGTTCTTCAGCTTAGTATTCAGAATTTATGACCTACTGGATATGCCTTTTAAAAAATACAATAATAATAATGTATGTATCTACTTATGTTTTTTGACCTTTTTCTATCGCCAACACAGATAATCTGTAGGTCTGTACCATAAAAAAGGACCTTAGATAATCTCAGGGCATTTGAAAGTCAGGAGCTGTATGGCAAGGACCTTCAATGGAGCCAACAGTCAATTGTTTGGCCGCCTGTCATTACGCGTAAGCGACCATTTCATTAGCATTGCGGCGCCACAGGCAGAGGTTGGATCACAGGACCAGCAAGGACATGGCATAATGTTTTTGTTAACGCTGCCTGCCTGTTTTCTTGCCATGCCCAACACGTTCCAATTGTTAAGGCCCGGCTAGGTGGATGGCCAGCTGGAAAGCATTTGTCCGATCACCGCGTCCTCGCAATTGAAATAATGCCCCACAAGCTCTCATCCCCTCGGATTTTCCACGTTTTCCGAGGGAGGGGGCCCATCCAACCCCCCATTTCGGTTGTCAACGTGACCATTATTGATGTCGTTTTAAAGGGCACTCTTTAATGCATATTAATGTCAATATTAATGTCAATATTTGTGCCTCTAATGACCAGAGGCCCCGGCTTCTGCAGATGGCAGCTTTTGTGTTAGTTTTGCCCATTTGTGCCCACTTTGCCCCCTTTGATGTGACACACAGAAGGCAGAAGATCGGCGCTAACGATGCGACCTGACATTGAACACATAATTATCAAATGCTGCGAATGCTGCGATGCCTGATTAAAGGACCTGCCGACATTTTGTTGACATTTGGAAAGTTTCCGAAAGCTGAAAAAGGTCTCCCATCCATTCTGCGTTTCAAAGGACGAACTTTGCTCAGGTGAGAGAGTAGCTGGATGGATGCTACCTGACAAAAGTCAAACGTTAACTAAGCGCCCAAAAACTTGCGACACAAAGTGCGTCGAAGCGTAAGTAAACTCCTAAGAAATTCAAATGAGCGTAAGGAAAAACACAGCTAAAGCAAAAAAAAAAAAAAACATAAAATAAAATAAGGCAGATGGAACCCGCTCAAAAAGGTAACGGACACGGTCTGGATCTAGAATTTCCATAAATGAAGTCGTTTGTTTTTCCCCATCAAAGCTTTCGGGGGGACCTAATTTAACGCAATGTATAGCAGATGGAAGATAATACACGCTTGCCTATAAACTCAAATTTGTAATTTGATAGTTCGGCGTCTCAGCTTACAAAAACAGAAAGTTAATACTTTTGTATAGGCATTTTACTATAATTGGATTCTAATTACGAATTTTGCAACTCGCACTGAAACTAATAATCATTTTCGGATTGGGAAAGGGTAAAAAATCACTATGAAATTGATAACCTTTTCTGGGAGCTGTCTAAAAGTGTGCAATGAAAAATAAACTCTTCTTTCGGAATAAATACATTGAACATCCGGGCAAACAAAGTAATCTTGCATTCTTTCAGACACCTTTTTTAGGGAATTTAAAAATAGGATTTTGAAAAACGATTTTTTTTATAATTGAATTCTTTATTCCTATTTTGAAACTAGCACTGAAATAAAATCATTTTCGGATTAAGAAAGGGTAAAAATCACCGAGAAATCAATAACATTTTCTGAGAGCTGTCTAACAACATATTGTTGCATACTTTTAGACACTTTAAAGAGATGCTTAAAGCTCTGCTAATATATTAATATATAACTTTATATATAATATGATTTGATATATTAAATGATATGTTATGAAATGTATTTTTAAACCACTTACCGTCTTTTAGCGAATAGCGGGGATTGCTCATATCAACCTTTGTCTGATTCTTAATCCAGTAAATGTTTGGCGTCGGAATGCCGATGGCTTTGCATGTCATGAGGACCGTGTGACCCACTTCAATGACGCGAGTGCCTGGACCCTGGGTTATAACCGGAAAGCCTGCGGGTGTTTTATCGCCTGCAACGGAGAGAAAGTCGCGAATAACAAAGGGTTAAAAATTATTATGTTGCGAAAGGCAAGTGGAGAGAGTTGCGAAAATGTGTTCATATGCCAGTTTTAAGCAGCGGGAATCGCGAGGGCGGTACGCCTAGGAGTTTTGGACAAACAATATGGCGTCTCACATACATATACATATACGCATACGCATACGAGCAAAGTATTGTTTTACACGACTCTTTTTTTTTTATATATATACGGAAGTTGCCGTTTTCTGCCATATTTTTTTTTGTGCTTTCTTTTTTTGTACTTTGTGTGTGAAAGCTTGGCTGCGTCGTCAGTTGCTTTTGTTGGCGCTTTCTACGCCATTTTGTAAGTCAAACAATGGGATTCCCACACTTATACACCCGCACACCCCCACACACTCACACACACGCAGTATGCATATAAGTATTTGTGTGAGGTCAGCATTTACCCCAACCTCTGGGTGACATTTCCTTTGTTGCAACGCTTGCCAGCTTTAAGGGAATTTCACTACTGCTCAGTTTTCCCGATCCCACTGCCCTTTCCCCTGCTGGCGGCGAATCCCCATTTTTATTTTATTTTATTTTATTTTTTATTTTCTTTTATTTCACTTTTTTTTCGCCTTCTGTGCGACAAGCTTAAAGAAAACTCTCGCGGTGGCTGTCAAGTGGCCCCGGCTGCGACTGTCATCTGCTCTCCCAACTGCATCTTTCAAATGAACAAAGCTCATTTACATTTTCCAATTAAATCCGTCGGCGGCCATGGCAATTGGCAAAAACGTAGAGAGAGGGGGATCCGGAAGCGAGGGGGGGGGGGGGATCAGGGTGCGGATGCGAATGCGGATGCAGATGAGAAGCAAGCGGATGCGGATGCGGATCATTCCAGCTGCCATCGTCGCCGGCAGCAGCTGGCATTGCATTCCATCTGCCCACTGTTGCTGGCAATTCTGGTTCTTTGAGCGGTAGAGTTATATACACTAACCGGCTCGGTATCCTTGATAAGTCAATTAGAGCCCAAACACCTGGTCCTAGTAGTTACTTAAAGTTCCCTGAAAGCCATACAGTTTTTAAAAATTTCTTTAACAGTGTTATAAAATTACATACACAAATTACGTTTTCCAACACTTTTCCAAACATTAAAAGACTATTTTTAAACACTAGGTCAATGTTTATAAGCCATTTTTAGTAATTTTAGGACAAATAAAATGAATAAGTGTGTCAGAAACCTTTTGTATCGGTTTCTTTGTTAAAACTTTGTTTTCATTTTATGATAGAAAATAGAAAAAAAGCCATCTGTTTCAAACCTTTCTTTGGTACATTTTTTTATTTTGTGATGAAAATTAAAAAAAAACACTTTTGAATAGATCTTTTTGGTTTAAAAAACCCGTCGGCACAGAGTACAAGGACATTTTGATTTTTATTTGTGTAAGTGTTTTGGAGCATCTTATTGATGGGTGTGTGACGACTGCTGTTCAACACTGTATGTGTGCCGGCAGAGGCTGAGCATAACTATTCCCTATGCCCGCTTAATGGGACGCTGTAGACCGCTGGTTTAATATAATCTAGTTTCATTTGTGAGCAAGGGTATTTGCTAGCTGTAGCAGACCTTTTGACTTTTCTAAGCCTGCTTTTTTTGGCATTTACTGAAACATTTAACAGCGACAAAATCCACAATAAACGGGCACACAGAAGTTAGTTGCAGTCGGTTGTTTTTGCTCTGGCCCTCTGGTCCTCTGTTAACTGCTGCATCCCTTGGCAATCCCCCCATCCCCCTGAATATCCTGCCCCAAATGTCTTGCCTCTCACTTAGTTGTTTGGAGCTTTTTCGCCTTTTACAGGAGTCCTGATGCCAGGATTTGGGGGGCCCTCTGTGTAAGCGTTTGTGTTGTGTTTTCAGCGTGAAATTAAAATTTTAACGCAGAGACAAAAAATGCGGTTGCCTGTGAATATGTATATGATGCTTTGCAGCACAAAGGCATAAAATGCAAAACTACAGTAGCAAAAAGAATAAACAACGGCAGCATTGATGTTGACATTTGACGTTGCCGTCATCATCATCATCATCATCCGCATCCACACATCGTGTCCCAATGTCCCGATGTCCTTTTGTCCCCAAATGTCCTGGCCCTCTCAACCCTTTTCATCCCTTCAACCCATCATATTGTCTGTTGCCATTTTCAGTCATTTTCACATCACCCCTTTGCATTCGCGTTGCTTTATTTATTATTGCAGTGTCACTTCCTCGCAAATGCATAACGAAACAAACGCACACAGGCCGAAAAACGAAAGAACCAAAAAAAAAAAAAAGAAATACAGACACAAATGGAAAATAATGAAACTGGGCCAAAATTAACAAATAAAACTTGCACATTTCTATTAAACAATGTAGGAAAGTGCATTCTATTCGAAGAGCAAATATGCATGAGTGCAAACAGCGACAAAACTCAGACTAAGCGTGTATCAAAGAACAAAACAAAAATTGAAGGGATAAATCCTCTTTTGAAATGGCTACCATTTTTCGAAATGTTGAGGGGAAAAAACCCCCGAACGTTTGCATATGAAAAAGCATTGAAAAGCCAATCAAACTTGGACAAATTTGGAAAAATCGGAGGTCCTTACTGGCGTAAAAGGGATAAATCCACTCTTGAAACTGTTATGTTTGGACCATTTTCGGGGGAAAAATACTAAATATTTGTCTATGGTAGGATGGTAAAAAAAATCTAAAAAAAAAAAAATAATAAGGGGAAAAATGTATCAAGAGATTATAAATAAGAAATAATAATACCAAACAATAAATGGGGTGCTCACAACTTTTTAGGGTTATGAAATCACTTTTTAAGGTGCCCAAAAGTAGGCAGTAAATTTTTATCATTGTTCTCCTAAGCCTTCAAAATATAGTTGCATACTTTTAGACACCAAAAATAAAATATAAAAGAGATTTCAAAACCAAACACCAAGTATTTTCTTATTGAATTTAGTGACAATTAAGAGGTCTTAAATTTAGTTGAAACCTTAAATAGGCTTTCTGTTTGATTAGCTCACTATACCAAATCACCATAGATAGACCTGCTTTCGACCGGCTATAATGCATTTTCATGGTACGTTCTACACGCTGGCTAACATTTTGAAAACCTTTCATTATGTGACAAAAATTGCACAGCCTGCTCATGCAACTGACGACAAGTGCCGCCCAAAATATCCACAACAACAGTTCACACTTAACACTAAAATTCTGCCCCCCGTTCGTTGTTGTTCGCCATGTGTGAACGGAAATTTTGGTGAAAATTCTGGGTGGATGGAAAAGCTGGCCAACACTTAATTTACAGCATTAGAGTGGACCGACCGTAGGAGTAGAGACAAAAATGTGTTGCCATAGGATGTGATGCCAGAACCTCGCCAAAAAAAAAAAAACACACACACAAAATATAGAACGCATGGATGGTTTGGAATACTACTATGTGTAGTGTTTGGTGAGAGGTGGCAGCAGTGCGTGGCCAAAAACCGATGAAGGGGCAAAAAGGGGGATTTATTAAAAAGCCAAAAGCAGCAGCAGTCTGCCGAATTCGTGTGACATTTTCATGCATTTCAATTAAGCTGTCGTCGGGAGTGTGAAAATGTACAAGGCTAAATGTTTGAATAATGTCAAAGTTGGGGGGGATCAGGAACAAAAGGCACGACTAGACGGCAGGCAGCTCCACCTTTGTTGATCTCGGCGACAGGTATTAATAAATTAGCTACAAAAAAAAAAACCAGAAAGAACCAAAGAACCTCATGCCACACGGTTTCCTTTCATATATGAAGTGTATGTCTTGGGTACGATAAACATCATTAGCCGACACAAAAAGGGCTTTATTTGCATCGCGTCTGCTTTTTAGGTGCCACTGACCCGCCATCGAGGATGAATGGAATCCGTCGGGATTCAGATTCTCAGGTTTTGTGCCTTATCGAGTCCTTTTCAAAAGGCGCATTTTCACGCCATGTTTGTGTATTTTTCTCTTTTTTTTCATCTTTTGTCTCTGGTCAAAGAGATGGATAATATGTTGTTTACAAGGGGTGGGTGTGGTGCGTTTTACGCAAGAATCTGTACACGCTGGAATGAATGTCACTGAAAGAAGGTGTTGCGGCACGGATGGGCAAACATTTCCGAGCGAAATGCTTAAAGCAAACTTCACTTTTTGGCTTTAAAGTCACCGCTAGTGAAACACACACACACACTAACCGACCGCTCTCCACAAAGCATAAATTTGCATATTTTAATTATTCATGCATTTTTAAGATTGATAAGAAATGTTGCGGCCGAGCGGTGGTTCGTCGTAGTCGTCTGTCCAAGGATTTCTGGGACCTCCCCTATGCCCGAGGCAAGTTAAAATTCCATTTTCCATTGGTCAGCAAGGCAGCAGATCCGGAAAATTTAGAACCCAGCCGGAACGTCACAAAGTGTGAACTGACATGGCAAAAGAGTTGAAAATATGATTAAATTGTAGGAAAATAAACTTTATGTATGGCTCACAAATATTTTGATTTTCCCTTAAATTCTTAACTAAAGAAATGTTCAGCAGAGCAAATAGATCGTTTTCAAGGGCTTTCAATAAAGGATTGGTAATCTAAAAATTAACGAGCCATCTTTTTTTATGATAGTTGACTTAATACTTCAGAATACTTTAAAGATATTTTAAAGCGAAAGCCAAATCTTATTTTATTTTTACTTCCCCAAACAACATAAATAATTATCATTTCGACAAGCTTCAAATGACTTTTCTTTTAGATAGTTTAGAAAGTAGAATAAATTTTTAATTTATATAAAATTCAATGAACAAGAAAAGACAAAAGCTAAATCAGGCAATCCAAAGCAAATCAAACTTGGTGTCAACTTATTTCGGATTATTCTCGGCAAACTTTTCTCCTTCTGAGTAGCCAGCCAGGCAATTGAAAACAAATCAAAACCGAGGGAGAAGCGATGCCAGCCACACAGTCGTCCACAATTGACAATCTTGGGGATATATGTATTTATAGGCCGGAGTTGGATGGCAGAGCTCAGAACCAACCGTAGAAAGTTCCTCACCGACTGTGCAAACAGTTGCGGGACTCCTAAGCAAAGTTTCCAGCTATAGTTAAGGCAAAATCCCAAACAAAACATGCTCGAAAATTGAGTGTTTATTGTGTTAAGTAGACGACACACTCTCTACAGGCCCGCAGGGGGGGATAAAATGGGAATGGGAAGAAACCCAAAGGATCCCGGGGAAATGGGAAGTGAAAAGTGTGCGACAAGACGAGCCAAAGCTGAAGAGCCTCTGGCAGAGTAAATAACCGTTTTTTAGTGGCAGGCCGGAACAAGTAGAAAAAAAAAGACAACTGGCTAAAGATGTTAGACAATGCCAACAATAAAGCCGCAAGTGCCGGCGGCTTCACAGAAATTCAGAAAGCAAAAAAAAAAAAAAAATGGCAAGGATAAAAAAACAAAAATGGAACCCTGAGCATCCAGAGGAAGTTTCATGCCCAAGACGTCGGCAAATTTGTGGCCAGTCAACACTTCCTGTTCCCGGATTCGCATGTGGATTGCCAGGACTGCCGACTACAGACCACCAACTACCGACCAGCAACTGGCTTTGCCTATAAGTGACATCAAGGAGCCCCATTGATCAGCGTAATGAAGAGGCCGACGTTTCCTTAATTGCCGTCGCTTCTAGGCCCACTCATAAAGGCTCAGATGCAGTCACGCCCGAGAAGATGATGCGGATGAGCTCTCCGGTTTCGAGGCTCGGCGCCTTCAAGGGTCCTTCGAGTTGGCAGCCATGATGGCAGTTAATAGATAATAGCACTGGCCGAAGGACCCACCCAAGGAGTTGAGTTTAGATGAATTGACGAACTGATGGCAGACGGCAATGACTTGGGGGGGGGGGCTTCAGTTGGGAGCCTGGGAACCTCGTTTAATTATAATAACATCCTACAGCCTAGGGGGTATTAAGTTAGTTACTCCAAAACTTTAAGTCACTCAACATGACTATCAATTAAGAACTTAACTATTTTCTAACAATCTAACATTAAACCCCTTATCAATATAATACCAACTGCACTTTAGTTTGGAAACTTGGAAAATGTTTACTGATTACGTATATATATGGGGAATAATGTATATGAAAACTGTAAAATGCTCGGAAAACCATTTGTCGATTCCGGCCCTCGAGTGTCCTGTCCATTCAGATGTGAATGTGGATGGAAAAAGGTTGCGAGATGTCCTCCTCGTCTGACAAACTGAGGGACTTGGATGGCTTGTCTGTTTGTCTAAATGTCAGTCCGGTCTGATGGCTGCATGTGTATCCACTGACAGACGACATGCACAGCGTACATCTTATTAAGTTTGCATTACGATGTTGCACTCGGAGCTAGGTGCTTGTGTCCTTGCTGTCCCTCGGCCCTTCCAGATAGCCGAATCGACTCAACTCCTAAGACGGCCAACACTGAGGCAAAAAGCAAGGAGAAGCAAACTAACTATTCTTGAAAATATTTTGGAAAAATAATAAGAAGATTACAAGTAAGATTATTTTTAAAAGACCTTTACTAAGAGAACTACAGAAGGAAAAAACCAACGGCAAATATGCTTGATTTCAGTATTTCTTCTTCTCACTTTTTCTAGTATAAGTGTTCTTGAAATCAAGCGTAAAGTGTTCTTGACTCGGACTTTTGAGAACACAATATTCTCAATTTCTTTTATTTAGAAGCAGCTGTCTAGAAATCTTTTCAAACTTCTTGATTTAAGTAACAAGGATCCGAAATGACAGAGACATTTTCTTAGAATTGTTTCGGAATCTTCCGAAGCAAACAATGTAATTTCAAGAACATTTTAGAAAAGTTTAAGACCATGCTCTTAGTTTTATTTTTGAGAAGATATCATTCTAGAAGCAGCTGTCTAAAAATCATTTCAAACTTCTTGATTTAAGTAGCAAGGATACGAAATGACAGAGACATTTTCTTAGAATTGTTTCACAATCTTCCAAAGCAAAAAATGTATTTTCAAGAACATATTAGAAAAATTTAAGAGCATGCTCTTAGTTTTATTTTTGAGAAGACATCACTCTAAGTTTCCATATATTTATCTTTATAGCAGAATACATTTGGGTTCTACCCTTTAAGATATGTTCCAAAAACCCTTAATTTTCAGGTTTCAATTATTTTTTTCTCTGTGCAAAATGATGAGATACTGAGCTGGAGAGAGAGGTGGATTTTGAAGTGAGCCAGAGTTTCAATTTCTCCGTCCAAACCATGACTGTCGAAGTCTATTTTAACATACGTCCGCCGTCTCTTTCGCCCCAAATGGGACTCTCTCTTTCGTTCTGCATTTCGTTCGCAATTTAATTTAATTTTTCTTCTACCAGACGTTTGATAATGCGGCCCCGCCTGCCGACCAGTTACTATTACTACAACTACGGCTGCTGATGCTACAGCTTTTCTACTTGTGCCACTACTGGTCTTCTCCTCACAGTTATGGCCTGGCTGGCGCATTTTATAAATTTTTAAACTTATGGCTCATTTTTATGCATTTCCACAGAATGCGCAGTGGGACTGCAAGGCGAAGTAAACGAAAAAAAAAAAAAAGAAGGACGATTGCGACGAATAGAAAAAGGACGAAGGAGAAAATGCCCGGAAGGTATGCGGTGGATCTAGCAGATTTTCTTCTCAACCCAACTCTATATAAGAACCCTGCTCTCCCCCTTGGCCATTTCTAATGCGTTTTAATGCGATAATAAATCATTGGAAATCCATTTGTATTGTCAACACAAGTTGACAACCGAAACGAACACAAGACGCCTTTTGGCTTGCATGCGTGTTGACCATTAAACGCCAACTGGTATGCAATAAAAAAATGCGAGAAGCAAGAAAAGCTGTTATATTTAGACAGCGAGACACATAAACACCTCACTTTCTTTTTGGATAGTTCTTGCTAATGATATCCTTGGTTTAGGGGAAACTTTAAATGAGTAAGGTTTAAGAGAAGTCGTAAAAATCATAGAAATATAAAAATTTAATTCGTCTTGAAACGATTTTTCAATTTCATTTCCAACTTTCCATTGCACTACTCTCGACTTATAGTTAAAAATCATTGGAATAACAAATTTAATTCGTCTTGAAATGATTTTTCAATTTCATTTCCAACTTTCCATTGCACTACTCTCGATTTATTGTTGATTTTATGCCAAGGAATTGAGGGGGGTATTTGACCCATTTGCTGTCATAGATCACGCGGCGTTTAAGTCCAGTAAACATTAGAAGAAAACGAGCCAGAAGGCCGTAACAAACAAATAGCCATAAAGGAGACGGCGAAATTAATAAATAAATTAATAAATTACAAATAATTTATCACGATTCGCAGACACACACACACACACACGCGGTCTTTCCTATTCCCAGCCACCTACTGTCTAAATAAGTCTATTAGAGAAATGAAAATAAATTGCGTGCTTTCAGGCGCCCGCCAGTTGCCAGGACGAAGGACGAAGGACGCAGGACGAGCCATCGATTGCCGACAACATGCCAAGTTGGACAGACACAGACACAGACACAAGGAGCGGCAAAAACAAAAGCCAAATTCAATTATAAATGCGTGTAGCAGGCATTGTCCATAAGTCTAATATGCTATGTATATATATTATACATATATCCAGACGTTGTGGAATGTATGGTGTGTACTAAGTGTAAGTGATTAATTTTTGACAGGCACATTTGTTGTGCGGTATTGAAAACAATCAATGCTCAATCTAAGACAAGGCTCCCCAATGGATTCGCCCCCTAGAAACAAAACCTTCGACATCGGCAATTAGAGAGACTTGAGCAAAAATGCCCTACAAACCTCAAGTGGTTTGGTGGAGATTGCGTTTATTGAGAACACAGCAAATGCGGCCAGCATGTAAATAAATATTTTGCATATCATTCGTAATTTACTACAATATCGAGGCCAAACTATGACAGCCATTGGGTATAATACGAGTTGGCGGGGTCAACTCTGAGTGGTTTTAACTGTTGTTTAAAATTGATTTATTGAGTCGACAGTTCATTTAAAATGTAATTGGTTTTGGACAGGCATAAGGGTAAATAAAAACCGAACATTTATACATTTTTTGTTGATTATAAAAACTAGTTGAATAGGAAAATAGTGTAATTAAAGGGATTAAAGCAGCGTAAAAATCAAATGCTTATTATATATTTGTTGCCGTGAAAGATGCTTTTGTAATTGAAAACTCGTATTTTAGAACAAATCTATAATCCGAGTTTTTAATTACAAAATAAACACTTTTCCTATATGAAATCTGAATAAAAAAGGAATACAAAATATATAAAATGTATGATTTACGCGGATTTCCGAAAACTCTTTACCCACAGGATTGAAATTTATATGAAATGTGTCTAATATGAAAGAAAATATGAACGAAAACGAAACAAAACTGTTATTCCAAAAAACGCAACCTGATCTTTGATAAAGTTATATAATTTAATTTTCATCATTCGCTGTAGAAGAGATTATATGTTCTAAATTTCGAGTTTTCAATTACAAAAGTAAACAAAAATAAATATTTTACGTGAATAAAATCTGTCTAAAACGAAACCCAAATATCAATGATTTACAGGGATTTCCGGAAACTCTTTCCCCACAGGACTTTTCCCCAGCCTCGTACCATTTCCGATTTTTTTTTTTTTTCATCTCATTTAGTGGGCATTCCTCAAATATTTACATGTAGCCTGCTTTTACGACTATCTGCTGAGTCGACCCCATACCACGTGACCCCTGGGCCAATTGGCAAATGTGCGTTTTGGGTAAAATTATGGCATAAACCACCTGGCTTCCCCGAATCCTGGCGATCCTACCGCCTTTTGCATGCAGGTGGTAAATATAAAAATCAAGCGAAATACCAAAACCAAAGCTGAAAGCCGCCAGAAACCCAGCGAAGCTCTGGCCATAATGCAAATTTATGATCAGAATTCAATTATGTGCTTATTGAAACGCAGCTGCTGCCAAATGATGATGGCGAGCAGAGGGGAAGGGTAGGGGGAAATAGGGGGCCAAAAGGATGGTTCTGGCCATTCACGCATCCGGCCAGCAGTTAATACTGCCCAGTTTAACGGCTGAAGCCAAAAGGCTATGATTTACGCACACCCAAACAGACATGTATGTATAGTATGAAAGTCGTACATGTCCGTGTGCGCAAATAAACGCACAGAATAACAATTGCGGCTTAAAGTGCGTGGCAAGCAATTTATGAGCAACGAGCGGTGCACAGGGGCGTCATTAAACCAGTTAACAAATAAATTCCAAAAACACAGGGCCAAAAGGAAACACAATCGCGGCCATACTGACCAGGCCAGTTATGGGTGGCCTAAATATCCTGGGTGGCCGAAAAAAAGGGGTTTCAAATTAGGCCAACAGGGAAGTACCAATTGGCAGGGGAGTTATTTGCAATTTTAATGCCAATGAAAGGGAGAATATTAATATACAAAGTTGCTTTAATTAAAGAATTCAAATTAATTTTTTTTTGTAGCAAATATTTGTAGCAAATATAATTGATGAAATATAGGTACCTTTAACCTATGTCTATTTTAAATGAAGTGAAGTATTCCAGCCAAATTTAATAATATTTTTCTACCATTTATTTAAACCTTTAATATTTGTAAAACGCTATGTATTTTGATATATGTAATATATATATTCCTTTGTCAAGTAAAAATGTTTATAAATATTTACTATAATATTTTTCTTTCCATTTCGCATCTTTTCAATAAATTCACACCGAAAACTCTTAACTAAAATAACCCAGATTGCTGCAAAGCCTGCAAATATTTCCTCAGTTAAATCGTTTTTCCTTTTCAACTTTCCTTATTGATAAATATTTTTTTATTTACTGTTTTGCCGCTTATTTAAAGCCAGCTATTTAATTGAGACACACAAACACATGGCATAAACACCGCAGGCTGGCTATAAAAATGTTATTTTCCGGTCATCCTTTTTTTTTGAATTATTGTTTTTGTTAGCTCTTGATGGTGATGCTACTTTTGCCATTTTCACTGTCTGGGCGTTCATGTATAAATAATTTGAAATTAATTACATGTAACAGGCAACTGGTTCTCCCATGCATTTGTCCATCTGTCTGCTTTATGAGAGTTTGTTGTTAAAAAAAAAATAAAAAGGGGGAAAAGGTTTCCTTTTCCGTTTCCGTTTTATTGTTGTCAAAGGTTGGTAGTCGGTCAATTGGCAGTAGAAGAGTGAGAGCAGAGTGGGTTATAAAATATATATATAAAGTATATGGGAAACAAGATGTGCGACGACTGCTGCACAGATTTATGCTACGCAATTAACAATGCTGGCCATTAAGCGAGACTACAACTACAACTACATTTACATTTACATTTACAGGCCACAACTACAATTGCATATCCGCGTGTGTGAGTGCGTTCAGCATTTTATAGCATACTTTTATGGGGCAACAAACAGACTTTTATGCGCATTCACAGCCACACACACACTCACATACACTGCCGCCGGCAGCTTAAATGTTTTTGAATTTAAACTTATAATTAAAAAACTTTTCTTCTCTGCCGGCCCCCGACATTGTTAGCCCTTTAATTGGCTCTTTGTTACAGTAGTTGTTCGCTTTCCGCTTTCCTTTCTTGCCATCAAAATGCTCACTGTACTGCCATTTCAATTCATTGGGTATTTTTGTTTCCGCCGAACACCAGCCTTAAATCGTTCATATATGTAAATGGAATGTTAAACATTGAAATGAACTTGCATTAAGTTGCATAATTACATTTCGCAATAAACGCTGGACACCACACACACACATATAATTGAGTGCCTTTCGCCATTCCCCATTTTGGATGTGGCACTCTGATTCGGGCATCCGGTGTATACTATATATTATTTATTGCAAATATGCCCATAAAAAGCACAATGTAGTCCATTGTTGGGGGGTTGGCAGGGGGGGAATTGCCATCTGAGGTAAAAATAATGGCAACTACCTTTTGCACTTTGACATATGACAACCATTGCACTGCTGCAAGCTGTGCATAGTGCTTCTGCTGACATGGTGCATAAAAAATTATTACAACGCACAAAAGTCCGGGAATGCAGTGAAATGTTTGCCAGTTTTCATAGCAGTACTGGGGATTTTACCTCGAGATATATTAAAATCAGTCATAGAAACAGCGAAATAACTTTATATAGTATTCTTTGGTCATTTCCTTTAATTAACCGCTGGAGCTTTAATAAGGACAGTAATGCCATCATAATAATAATAACAGGAATAATGCACACCCAGACTTGCATACTGAAAACCCAGAAAGCGTGGCATATGGCGCATAAATATGCCGGAAATGCCGTACAAAAACTAATAACCAAACGGAAATGCAAAAATGCAAACGAACATACGTATTAAAACAAAAACAAAAAAAAGAAGGGAATACTGGGGACCATAAAAACCCAACGCCGTGCTGGGGAAATCAACAAAAATGAACCAGAAACGATGGGGGTCTGCACTGAATCTGGGCACTATATAGCGAAGGTAGCGACCATAAACCAAAGGACATTTAACGTTCAACTGACAGCGAAAAAATTTAATTAATTTCATATGCGAGACAAATATTTTCAGCTCCCAGCCATGTGTCTCTACCCAATCTTATTGTAGCCATGTTGTTTTCCCACATTTTTATTTTTAAAAGTTTACCTAGCGCATCATTTAATGTATATATATTCCGAATTTTTTACCATACATATATTTTTACTTCGTTTGCGTTTCAATTTGTGTTTGACATCTATTAACATTTTTCTTGTTGTATTGCGGTGTTCGTTGCTGAAATCCCTTCGTTTTGTGTTTGTTTTTTATGGCCAGGCATTTACATAATTAAATTTATAAACATTATTGGTAGCATGCTTTTAGCTTTATTAATTTCGTGCCCGCTTTCGGATGCATATGTCAGGGGAAATGACTGTGGACACACTCACACAGACATCGCGATACTCGGACCCCAAGAGTTTGGAATTCGGTTTGGGTAATAGGGTCCACTTCCTGTTTGCCAGGCAACAACATATGCTCTATATATATGCGGTTCGTTTTGTTTATTAATTATATACGTATGTTTGTCCGCTTGGGTGTACGCAAGTCCATGTGCAGCTCATTTAATCAATTTACCTGTAGTTGCTGATGGCTGGTAGAGCCGTAAAGGCAAATTAATTACAAATAATAGATCGTTATATTGTCATTGGGCAACTTGTCTGTATATAGAGACGCCTTAAAATCACACACAAGCAATTTAATTGAAAATTGAATGGATACAAATATTTTGAAACCCCATTAAATTGATAGATCTTGCCTTAAAGGCACCAAGAAAAAAATTTAAAATTAAAAACTCTATTTAGGAATTGTTTTCCGGTTAATTAAGCTTGAATTTATATATGCATACCAACTTTATTCAAAAAATGGTTGCTTAATTTATGCATGTGCATATTAAAACCGCCTTAAATAATTAATGTGCTTTGCCTGGCAGCTCATTTTAAATTATGCTGGTTCAGTATATCATTTTTTATGCATTTAAATATTTAAAAAAAAATCAAGTAAAATCCTTTTTTTTATTAAGAGAATAAGCGTGTCAAGGACAAATAAGAGTTCAATATAAATTTAAAATTCCATTAAAGCTTTGGTTTATTTTAGTAAATTAATCAATGTTCGAGAGCATTCCACTCCATCATATTTCATATTGAATAAGTGCAGGAATGGTCAAGAAAGCGGCCAGCATTTAATTAAAAAAAAAAAAATAGCTGGACATAAAGGATAAACAAGACAACGGCGAGGGGCTCTCTTATTAATTAGTTCATAATTAAAGCAAAAAGGACTATGTATAGCTGCAAAAAGGAGAAGCACTCGTGCGTGTGGGCGTGTCCGAATGACAGAGGCAGAAACCAGCTGCAAATGGAGATGAAATGAGATGAGATGCGATGAGTTGAGCTTGAGTTGCTCGAGTTGCCGTCATCATCATCGTTATTATCATTATCATAGTCATTATCATGAAACAACAAGTGCATTCTTAATTGCTTTCGCTGGCAGTACAAGTTTTTTACTTACTACTAGTTGTTTGGTCTTATTATTTGCTCATAAAGCAAATGCGTAAAACTCGGCAAAAGAAGTTTATAATTATGCTGATTGCGGCGACAGAGTGGCGATGACGTTGGATGTATATACATATATATATTCAAAGCGATATCTCCTTTTTCAGTTTGCCATTTGGGGATTTTCGGGGGGGGCCGGAAATATATATCGGTGAGCCGCATTTCCACTTCAGCCCTTAGATATAGATATGCAAATGTAATTAGTTGCATGCCAGGACATGGACACGGATGCAGCCACGGACACGGACAGGATATACGGACAGCCAGGATACGGACAGCAGCCAACTGTGAAACACGGCCACACTGCGCGCTCTCGACGCTTGGCGCCTTGTAAAATGTTAGCGTACCGAAACAATTTATAGCGAAAATAGAATTAAAACCACAAAAGCAAAACATGCCAACAAAGAGGCAAACACACAAAAAAAAAAAAAAAAACTGAAGTAAATTTGCAAAAGAGAAAGGAAACAGTGAAAAGGGAACTAAACGATATAAAAAATACAAGCAGCTAGCCAAAAGGCAGGACCTGTCTGCGAAAAAAAATGGTAGAAATGGGTGGCGCAGGGCGGTAAGAAAGAGCAGTCGGCTAAAACCAAGATTTATATGCGGAAAAAACTCTGAGGGATCCTTACTAGAGTCATAGAATACCCTCTTAGGCGGGGCAATAAAATAAATTAATATGGAAATATATGGACAAGCTCTGGGGATATTCCATTGGATTATTTGTTTGTTACATGTAAGCTTTTGATTTATCCAAAGTTATATTGATATTAATATTATATTATTATTTTTCATACGGAATATATATTTATGTAGGTGCTATAGTCTATTTTAATCAGATAGTTTCAATGGTTAAACCATAAATATTCTGGTAACCAAATCATAGAAATTTAAATAATAAATAGATTTACTTATCTAAACTTTATTTTAAGGCTTTACATATTTATGCACTTCAAATTATTATTATTCAGTGATCTAATTCGATTTTAATTATATTGTGAAGTCCCTGATTTTACATTTAAAATAGCCTAATATTAAAGATATGTAATGATAATATTTAAAGTTTTTATGAACTTCAAAACATTATTATTGACTTAACTAAAAAATAAATATAAATATTTAAGATATTTAATCCAGTAGTTTGTAGTTCCATCCCTCTAATATATGCATACCTGTGGTTACAGGGTATGCCCACAAGAGGCAACAAAATCAAGATGGTGAAGGCTGAAGGAGCCAGGTGCGGAGTTTCGAGGGGCATTGGCTAACAAAAAAATGTGCATAGATTTAGCCACAATGCCTGGAACGCGGCAGGAACTCTCCCGAGCGAGAACAACCGAGAAGAAGAGGGACGATGCATATAAATTTGTAATTCTTGATGCAACCGCAACGTTTATTAATTTAAAATTCAATTTCAAAGTGGTCAAGACTTCGCTTTGCAATAAAACATGGTCACCCGAGACCATTCCAAGTTCTTTCAATTAAAGCACGTTCTTCAGTAGGAGGGGAAAATGGAACCAATAGTACTCGTATTAATGTTCCGGCAATTAGTACGTTCAAGAGTGTAATTGTTATTCCCCAAGTCCATCAGAAAAACCAATGGAGATGGAATTATTAATGCGTTGGACATTTATTGTGCGAGGTGTGCAGCTGTCACGTCGGCAAATTTAAAACCACCAGGTAAAAGTATATTAGAAAAACTATTAGAAGAGATTTCTAGATCATCTTAAAAAATTGTTTTTTAGAATTTACCATTTAAACAAATAAATAAAGTTATATCATCTTTTAGAATTTAACACTCGGGCAATTTGCCAGGTACAGCACTACTTTCTTTAAAAGATAACACTGTAAAAGTTCCACAGAGGATACCAAGAAACAGAGAACAAGGAAAAGTGGGGGAATACGAAACAAAAAAGGAAGAAAAGGCTATGCAGAACATTAAACACAACTGACAGCTCGAACATACGTCACGTTGGGCTGTCGTAAAGTTTCTGGCGCTGTTTCAGCCACAATTTGTGGAGGGCGAACCCAGACAGCAACAATGCAGCGACACACATGGCCAACACATCGATGACTCCGGGCCATTTTTAATGGAAACTCATTTTTGAGGTTAATTGTAAGCTAAAGATGGCTGGAGGGGGGTTTCTTTTATTTCTTTTTTTTTGGACGTATTCCGGGTGTTTCAGACCCACTATCCAAAGGCAAATGCAGACCATATGTGCAGGAATGGGTTCAACTGGCTCAAGGCTAGTAATGTCCATTGTGTGCGGAAAATTATGAAAAAGCACACTGGGTGGCTGACCTGGTGGGGCAAAAGTTGGTGCCACCACCACCATGAACAGATGCGGTTAATGTTCTGCACTGCATTTTATAATGAGCGGAAGGATTTTAAACGCCCTTCTTTGTATAAAATACCCTTTTATGCTCCTATTAAAGAAAGTATTTTCCAACTAACTAAGCAACCATATAAAACTATTTATTACTGCTTTAAATAAGTTAAATCTTTAAATCCTAACATCTTTATCAGTAAAGTTCGGTATTATTTACTTTGTATTTTATTAAAAACATTTTTGAGTAAAAAAAAAATGAAAAGAAGTGTTTCATGGTAAAAAAACATAAGAACGTGTGGGGCACAATGCACAAAAAAGGTATTATATCCGTACAACTATAATATGGTAAAAAAAAACTTAAGTCGTATTAAGAAATATATCATGGTCCAACAATTTTTAATAACTTTAATTTTTGCTTCGTCAAATCGCCTTAAAAATATGTAATTGAAGCCATGCATTTACTTTATATAACACCGAATTGGCAGCTGAAAATTGCCAAGCTTTCCACCATTAATGCCGCAATTAAGGCCATCAAAGCTACAAAGATTGTAAATACTTACACTTGGCAAACATAAAACTTTAAGTCTGCACATTTTTTGATTGCATTTTCATGTGTAAGCCTCATTTCCATGAAGGCAAGGAAAAGCCCCTTTTTGGGCCACAATTCACATATACATTTTTGGCTGACTTGACTTTGGGCTTGAACATCATCATTTGAGCTGAGCAGCCAAATTCCACAACGTATTTCCGTTTGCTGATGTTTACCCTTAACCAAAATGCTTTAATTAGCCAACGACTGGCACACAAAATTCAAGTTCAGTGCCCAAGGAGATGGGGAAAGGGAAAAGTGCTTAACATTTTTCCGCTGCCTTGGCATAAATGGCTTAATCGTCGCCTTCAAGAGCGACACTGGAAGGAATTCCATTTGCAATTACTTTAATTACGCTCAGGCAGATTTATCGGTTTGGGGCGCCCGAAAGTATGCACTGTTATGATACTACAAAATTGTTGGCACATATTTCAAGTTGTAAGGTGGGGTATACGAAGTGACAATGACACACACAGATGTTTTGCCTTTGGTCCTCCTTGTCGTTGGAAAAAGCACGCTCTGCATACTCGCAAAATGTTATTTATAAAAATGACAGACACTTCTATTTCGCCTGGGTCCTTCCCCTATATGGTATATATTTATATACAGTTTTTTTTTTGTTTCTCTTGGCGGGCGGAAAACAGAAAACGATGTGAGAAATGGTAATGTGTGCGCGGCATCACGTTCCTGAGTTCCAGAGTCTGTGAGTCGTCTTGTCGCACATACCACACTAGATTAAATTATAATCGAGCCACGAATGGCCTCCCGAACTTGGCCAGATTTGTGCAATTGACTGTGTAAGTGCTGGCATTGCGAGAATTCTTCAGGCCCTGCCTTTGCCTTTTTTTTATTTTAATGAAATGTCAGTCACTTGGAAAGACCATTTTTCATCGTCAGACTACAACAACTGCAAAAGCAACAACTGATTAACTTTTAACAACCGGTTCGGAATAAAGAAAAAAAATATAAAAATGATATACAAATATTTTTGAGAGGCCATCGTAAATCATACAAGTCAAAGCAGAAGCCAATTTTTTTCCCCGGCGGCTCAACCTTAACCCTTTTTTGACTTGGCTGCAACTTTGACATTTTGCTTTAGTTTATGTGATATTTCATATGTGATAAGCCAGTGACATTTAGATAGGTCTCGCCCTCTGGCGAAACGCGGTCAACTATTTTTTCTCCCGACCTTTTTTTTCTTTCTTTTTTTTTACGTCCACTGCTGTTGGTCAGTGTCAAAGGGCATTTGACGCCTTTTTGCATGGCTCATTGAGCATTTCGTTTTAGGGGTGACGGCAAAAAAAAGGTCGAGGAAACGGTTGAGCTAAGCTAAAATTAGTTGGGCGGCAAGAGTAAGTGATAAACTATGAGATGAAATGTCCGAAAAAAGTGCCAAATAAGACATTCTCTGGTATTAAGTTAAACACAATGTTTATGGACGAAAGCCAGAGAGCTTTTTAGGGGTAGCAATAGAAGATAAAGCGGTATAAAGCTGATAAGCCAAAAAGAAAAAGGGAAAGAGGAAATTTTCCCGAATGAGGGAGAGAAATATTATTTGCCTTAAAAAATAGGCAAATTTCCGGCTAAAATCCAATTATTAATTAAGACTCTTCTGCCAGCGAGTGTTGACATTAATATATCTGTGGGATAGGGAAAATCCTACAGGATAATATTTCAGCGAAAGGCATTTCCTAAACTCCTGACTTATTGCCTGATCTTTAACATCCTGACAAGCTGAAATAATTTTTCACTCCCGATTCACGCAATTTTCGGGTGAAATGCGAACCCCACACTCCTGAACACTCGGCACTCGTTTACAATTGTTTTACGCGATTTATGCCACATGTCAAATGCCTGACAAAGGATGACCTGTTTCCATTCCCCTCTGAACCCAACTCCACATGACAGATAAGTGGAAACTTTTTCTGCGTATCCTAAAAGAAACAAACAAACAAAAACAGCAACCCAAATAAAAAAAACCAACAGGAGGGGTAGAAAAATTTCACATGTTTCGAATTTTTTTTCAAGTTGTGTTTTTTTTTGTTTTTAATGTGTGACAAGCTCAAAGCAAATGCAAAACTTTGTTACACATGTAATGAAAAAAATAAATAAATAAACACACATTTTTTTTTGGGGTGGGGGAGGGATAAAGTGATACCCTGTGACAAGTCGAAGGTCTTTGTCTTTCTGTGACCCCGATAATACATATATATGAGGCCAGGAAGACAGACAGACAGTCAGAGGCAATCGTCTTGCCTCGATTTACAATGCGCTAAGTGTCGCCAAAGCCACGCGCCAAAAGTTGAGATATCAAAAAGGCATGGCAAGTCGGGGGTAAACAAACAAACAAACAAATAAACAAAACACACAGGACGAGGAAACAAAGACATATCGTAAGTGGCATCGTATGTCAAGACGTGTCAGGATCACGTCAAGGTGTACCTATGTATATACATACATTCGGGGGAAAAGCCTCCCCACACAATCAAGCCATCTAATTTGCCTGGCAGGCAAACAAAAACAGAGAACTTTACATCACGAAAAAATGTTTGATTAAGTTGTAGGCATTTCGCTGTTGAAGTGCAAAGTATATTTCACCAGAGCAATGGAGTTCGCCATTTTCTCCGAAATTTTCGCGGAGTGTCGTGGTAAATGCATTTATTATTTAACAGGCCAAAAATATAACCACGACAACGTCTCCATCATTGTTTTGGCTCCTCCTGTGGTCTTTGGATACCAAAAAACCCCCAGCTGCTGCACAATGCACTCTTGCCAAACAAAGAGCCAAAAAGCAGCTAAAAACACAAACAAACAAAGACAGTTCTTTAAAAAATATATATAAATATATATAGTATATACATTTCCCGTACCTCTCGTCGGGAATAGAATAATAAACAAACAGTGGCCTGCTTATAGGAGCCGAAATTATGTATGAATGGCTGGGTGAACACGGTGAACTTTACTCCCAGAGATTGTGTTCTTTGTGGTGGCGCATTCAAGTTGTACGGGGTAACTCCCAGTTGATAACAACTCGCAGCGGGAGGGAATTAATTAAGTCACACAAAGCATTATTATTTCAGTTGATTTTAGAGATCTGAATAGCGAACATTTCATATATTCAATATTCATTGAGTATGCCAATGGACAACCAAAAAAAAACTAAAACCCAAACTGCACATGATACCAAACCCCATTCCTTTTTGCAAACTTAAACTTCCATCATCTGATTTTGATGCTCTACTCACTGCAATCTGTTTCACAAGGCTATTATTATGATCAACTGCCATCTAACAGAAAGGAAACAAAAAGGATATGAGTAGAAAATGGGAATAGTTTTAAAAATAAACTACATTCTATAGTGAACTTCCGTGGCCTTCGCTTTTTCGTGCATATAAGAACTAACAATTTCACTTTTCATATCTATTTTCGTTTTTCTCATTTTTCGGAAAGCCAATAAAAGTTCAATTTTTTCAAGTCGCTTCCAATTTTATTTAACGTCATTACATGTGAAACTTTAATACCGAAAAAAAAATTGAGATGGAAGAAGGCGACTGACTTGCACTTACTTGCAAGCCGAGAGAAGCAAAAGTGGGTTGATTGAAGGCGGAACAGGGGATATACACTATATATATGTAGCTAAATATATAAATATATATTGATGGAAAGGCGGACTGCCATGTGGATATCTAGGTATGCTACCTATTTCTACTGATGAATTTCAAATGCATTTTCCGGCATAATAAAATGTGTATATTGGGGTTATAGGAATAAAACGAAAACGCAGCCTGCAGGAAACGGAAATCCGATTTAGATGATATAACATATATTTTCCTCTCGTCACTTCGATTGCATGTATAATTCAAACTAACTTGGCTAATCTCCAAATACGGTTTTGATTGCGTTTTAAGCCCTTACGATTCGTTTGATTAAAATCTTCGTTACCTGGGGCTTCCTTCATTTAAACCAACTATTTGTGCACTCTTTCCCATCCAAACTGGCAATATACTTGGTAGGAAATTTTCTGCTGCTGCATTCCATTTGAAAAGGCAGCCAACCAGTTGCCAAGTTAACCAATTTAAGACGACGACTTTTGATATTTTCGTGTGCGGTTCGGTTTGCTCACACGCAACTCAGCCATTGCCAAATATATATTCATATATGTATGTGCTAGTTTTTTGAAATATTTTCGCAATTTAGACCGCCACTTTATGGCTTTTCGGCAGCACAAATCATATTAAGTGAAATGCGAGTGAGCGAGATGAACATTTAATTGGTTTCAATTTGAGAAGCAGCGAGCTGTGTTTAGTTGAACTGTTATGGCAAAATTTATTCCAAATCGTTAGTGGTTGCCGCGTTAAATAATGGCCATAATAAAAGATAATTTATGAAGATGAAGTGACAAGCAGTTATATTTCAGCAGTTTTTTTTACAACATTGTAAACCACAAAAAATGACATAAAATTGATAAAATAAATCATTTAAGAAATGACGGAATAATTAAAAATCGATTTTTTAATTTGTAGTGTTGGAAAATGCTCTTAAATGGTAATTGAAGTTATCGAAGCTTGAATTTTATATTTTTTCAGGAGTTAGGGGAGTTTAGCTACTGCAACTTTTCAGAACTTTTGTCATAACAACACATTTCATTGTATCCTGTTTTTTCCACATTGAAAAAGTGTGGGATGAAAACAAAATCAATTTTTAAAATCGTAGTGTTGTAAAATCCTCTTAAATGGTCAAGTAATAATGGAGTAATCGAAGTTATCGAAGCTTGAATTTTCTATTATCAAGAGTTAGGGAAGTTTAACTACAGCAACTTTTCAATTGTGATCACTTACTTTTTTCTTTGCTTTAAGTTCAGCACTTTTGTCATACATTAAATATAAACAGCTATAAGCCCAAAAACTTTGCAACACACACTTCATTGTGGGGCTGTCCTGTATCCTTATATTTTACAACATTGTAAGCCGTAAAAAATGAAATAAAATTGACTAATTATATCATATAAAAATGGCGAGATAAATAAAAATCAATTTTTAAAAATGGTAGTGTTGTAAAATCCTCTATAATGGTTTATCAAATAATAATGGGGTAATCGAAGTTATCGAAGCTTGAATTTCATATTGTCAGGAGTTAACGAAGTTTAACTACTGCAACTTTTCAATTGTGATCACTTACTTTTTTCTTTGCTTTAAGTTCAGCACTTTTGTCATACATTAAATATAAACAGCTATAAGCCCAATAACTTTGCAACACACACACTTCATTGTGGGGCAGTCCTGGATCCTTATTCCAGGCACAGCTTGGTGCCACAGCTGCATTGCTGCAGGGCCTGAGTAGCCGGCTCTGCTCCGCAGCAAATTTCGCCCATTTAAACTTTTCGCTACTGTGGAATTTTCATTATTAATATGACTTTTTAGGCAAACCGCAAACGGTGCTAAGGGCCAAAAGGACGAAGGACTCTGAACGAAGTGAGGCAAGGATGAGGGATGAGGGACGAGGACTCCTGGTGGCCGAGGATGTGGCCAATGCCTTTGGCCAGTTAAATGCGCCCAGTGTATTGTCAATGTTTGTCTATGTGTGCACAGCGGGTCCAAAGCTGCAGCAAGGATGAAGTTTTCCCCAATGCCCGGGACATGCCATTTGACTTTGCAACAAGTGCAGCCCGGCTTTCCCCCGTTCAGTCCAGCGTTTTAATCAAGACCAACTAATGGTCCAACAGTTCGGAATCCCTACCATCCCCCCCCCCCCAAAAAAAAAATTAAAAAAAAGGGTGGTAAAAAACCAGGAGAAACCCAAACCTAAACCAAACCAACCCGTAACCAGCAAAGCCGCTTATTACTATAAAGTGAGATTAATGAATGCTCTCGCCCCCTTTCCCAACTGCGAAATTCTAGAACGATGCCATCGCAGTCTCCTTTTCGGCTGGCAATTAATGAAATTTATTTGCGCCTCCACGTCGGACGGCATATTGTTTTTGGCCCAGGGATTTTCCAGGCAACAGAACAACGACGGGCCAAAAAAAAAAAACAGCAGGGAAGATTGTTAGCCGTTTGAGGTGCTAAAATGCTTTTTGGCAGGCAAATTTAAAAGCAAATTGTTTTGGGTTTGCTCTGCGGCCATGTAGATTGCCTTTCTGATGATTTTATTGCAATTTGCAGTAAGGCAGCGGCTTTCATTAGCTGTTTTTGGCCGTCTAGACAACGCCAGCGGAAGCTACAAATATTTTGGAACTAAATAGAGGGGGTTCTACAAGAAAATAATTAAATGCTCCGCAGATTAATAAAGTACAAGATGGGCTGGTAAAACAAAAATTAATAAAAATGGAAGACATACCCTTTAAAATGGAAACCTTTAAATTAAAGACTTGATAAAAACATTTAGTTAATTGCAATAGATAATGAATTGCTATATGACACTGGCAGAATCCAAAAACTGGCAATTAATTTCCGCATGTAAAAAGTTACCATGCCATGTGGCAAGTTTATATTTTTCACTTTTTGTACGCTTAACTTTTTTCACCTTGGTTTTCACATTCAACCGCTCATATATATGTATATAACTCTTTTTTTTTTGTTTTATTTTTTGCGTGATAAATCTCAATGTAAAAATTTTCACACACAACGACGGGGGAGAAAGTGGCGTGGAAAAATAAACGCCACCCCAAATGCCAATAAAGGCGCCCACATATGCAGAGGAGCACGTTTGAGTTTCACGTGAAAGCATTTTTAATCAAAATTCTCAACAGGCTAAAGCAGCGCGAGATCAAAAACACTTGCCACAGCGATGTGTGGGTGTGTATGTTTGTATATAGCAGCGGGTGTTGCAAACCCCAACCTGCAACTCCACCCAGCCACAAAGCCGACGAGCCCGAGCCCGGTACAACTACACCGGGCCAGGTTTTTTGGATAGATTGCACCTGCAACACCTGCAAGTAACGTGACTCTGTCTCCTCGCCTGTCGTGCAATATCTTGGCAAAAAGGGGGAGGCGGATTGTGTAAATCCCCTTTTTGCCTTTGCAGCTTTATGCACTCCCCCAAAAAATACTGTTTAAAAAAAAGAGGGGAAAATAGAGTCTGAACCGTGTGAAGCGGATTCCCGCTCTTATACATACATATATATTTTTTGACATGTTTGTTTTTTATGCAAATATCGAAATAAAGATTAGTTTTGTGCTGGCTGCTTCTCTTTGCTGCTGAATAAATCTCCACAGCGTTGGAGGCGTGGCTCTAGAGCATCCTTCTCCCCCTTTTATTTTTTTTTTGCGTATATTTATGCCCGAAACGCTTAACCAACTGACTGCGTTAGTCGTTGCGATTTAGTGCTAATGTGGCCCGGTCTTTTTGGCCAACTCACCGCCCCTTTATTTGCTGGCTGCTGAAATTTACTGTTTACAATTTGTTGGCTGATTGCTTCTGTTCTCCGCACGCTCTGACTAAATTTATAGCAAGCGATAAGTTTTTTTGGTCCCCCCCACCTATATTTTTTCGGTATTTTGGTATATTTATTATAATGCTGTCTTCCATTTGCTAGCTGCATTATTATTTTGCTATTAAGCCACGATTTTCCTTTTTAGCCATGTTGTGTTTGCTCATGGCTGTGTGACTTTGTTATCTAGCGGACGGCGGTCATGTTTTAAGCTGAATCTCTGGATGAATGTTGTGCTCTTGACAATGCAACATTTTAATTAAGTGCCAAAGCAAAATGTGGGTTATTTTGGGACAGCTGCAGAAGACTACACCCAGCAAAAAGGGGTAATAAATTTTGGTTTTAAGTTATAAAACTTATTCATTTTTCATGTAATATTGCTCGCTTTCTTACCACCATTTTGATGGTAAATCTGTTTTGGTATTCACCATATTTTCAAGCATAATCGCACACCCACTCTTATTTTTCACTGATGACTTCCAGGTGTTTGGCAGACATTTTGTAAACGGAAAATAATTACGTACCCCAAAGGCTGGGGTGGAAAATTTATGTACGCGGCGTATGAGTAATGTGCACTACTTTTATCCACGAGTCTAGGAGTTACAGCTCCAACTTATAATTTACTACTGTCTGCCAGCTATTTTAGCTTGTTTATTATTGTTGTTGTTTTGGGCTTTAGCTAGTTGTTTGTTGGTTGTTTATGAGGCCGCCAAAGGGAACCGCAAAATGTGTGAAAATTGCAGAGAGAAAGGCCAGGTGAACGGGGCAAAAAAAAAAAAATGGAAAAAGGGAGAAACATATTTTTGTTGATACACTCTAGGTCGGTTTTGGACCTACCTACAGCACCTCTACCTCTAACCAATGTCTCTATCCTGGTCTTTTTATGCGGCCAGTAGTGGCAACGTTTGCATTTTTAGTTGTTAATTATGCGAGTTGATTATGCTCTCTGCGCACTCTGGCGCCACGTAATTGGTGTGCATTTGATTTGTGGCAGGTTGTAACGGTCGCTGATAGACTCAAAAGCGAGTGGAGGACCCCCCAATCCTATAAATGGGGATACGGTATATAGGGGGAAGTAATTAGTGTAGTTTAGCGCCGCGGACTAACAACCATGCGAATGAAGGTAAAAGTTCTGCCCAAGACTAAAAAGGCAGGCCAAGGTAAAGTAATTTACTCGCCTCGTTAGCTTTTCACGCAACAGGACCTCCATAAATTAAAAGCAAGGGAAATCAATATTACATTTTGGCTAAGCTAATAAATAAATAAAAACTATAAATAATATCTCCTGTATGGACTTAAACAAAATAAGCAATTTAAAGACATTGCAACATTTTAATTGCGTTATAAACAAAGAACGCTCTTAATTATTTTGCCAAGACTTTGAAGCTGCTTCGAATGAACTCAACCACCCAGAGACCATCGATCAATATGTATTTTGTATTGGAGTTGATTTACCAAATAATTTGCTGCTTTAATCTCATTAAAAGTTATAACTTTTCCCCTTTTCCCACGCTCCAGTCCCATTGGGGTGGGCCATTTTTGTTATTGAACTTTTTGCTGTTTATAATTTTGCAATGGAAAAAGAGTGGGAGAGATGAGAATGTACAAATACTTGGCCTGCTCTCAGTTTAAGCAAATTAGTTCAATTGCCTGGCTATCCAAGCCCATCCACCCCCCACCCCCCGCACAGACTTGATTAGGCTTAGAGAGCAAAAACTTTATCCTTTGCACAGTTGTAAATAAGCAAAAGTAAATTTTGGCAAGTAATTTAAGCCACACAAACAAGCTGGCAAATAACTTTCTACCGCCACCCTTGGGGGCCTGGTGGTTTGGGCTTCGCAAAAGTTTACCATTTACGCCAAGTTCTTTGCCCAGTTTTAATTCAAAATCAATGTATGAACGTAGTTTACATTGCGACGCATACTAAACGAAACTTTTTGTGTCGCTCTATCACGACTCTTTTCTTCCTATACCGGAAAATAAAAGGATTCAGTTAGATGGGTAATACAAACTTTGTTTTGAAACACACAAAAAAAATCTACGTACGTGGTGCAAAAAGAAATGCCAAAAGTAAAAGTGCCACTCTGATTGCATTAAATACTAAAGTAAGTATTAAATACCATTTTGATCAAAATATAAAAGGCCACACCTATTTCTAGTATCTTGCTTTTTTTGTTTTTTTTTTACCGCATAAGTACATAAACATATACAAGATATGAACTTTTATTTAATAATTTGACATTTATAGTATTTTTTGGTATTTTTAAGTTGGCAATATGAATACGTATTATGTTCCACGTAATTCAGAAAAAAAGGCTTAGATTTTGTTTTAAAAAACCCCTATGTAATGATAGATTATTCATATATTCAAAAGTTTAGGGTTCCTGTATAATTTTTCAGTATTTTCCCGCAGTGCATCCCCCATCGAGTCGGGTTCAATTAGGAAGCTGCACTCGAAGGCCATAAATAACTGCACACGATGATGTCGACGACGGCATGGCACTTACCTTCATAGATGGTTAAAGTTGCATCTGCGGAAACGGCATCGCCCACCCCGTTCTCCGCCACACATTCATATGGGGCATCGTCGCGTCCCGCCCGAACGGGCTCAATCCGTAGTATGGAAATCCCGCCGGGCTGTTCCAGCACCGTGTAACGAGACTGGGTTCCTGTGAACGACATAAAACCACCAGGCTTAGAGTTAGAGTGGGCCCTAAAATGGGGGGGGGGGGGGGGGTGAAGAAGACCCGTTTTAGAGGGGAAACTTACCCGAAACTTTTTTGCCATTCTTGCGCCACACTATCGATGGCGGCGGATCACCGCGTGCCGCACAATAGAAGCTGGCAACGCCGCCCACTCGAACTCCCTGATTCTGCGGCTTCCTGATGATCTCCGGTGGATCTGTGGAGGGTCGTAAAAGAACATGGCAAATGTGGGTTACTAGCTGGGCTTAAAAGGCTCTTCAAAAAAGCGCGGACAAAAAGATATTATGTTGGGCTTAGATATTTAAAGTTTCGAGTGCTGTTGTTTTTCGTGTGCCACACATTTGTCCTTGCTAATCGGGTTGTTAAAACCCTAAACAAAAGAGTTTTTTATTATTTGATTTGCATTTTGAAGCTCAAAAGCATTAAGTAGGCATCAGCCGCTTTTTAAAGCATTCTCTGCTGCATCACTCGAATGCATTTCCATTATTTCGTACATCTCGCTTTTTCCCTGGTTCCTGGGAACGGAGTGTTTTCATATATTCTTTTTACACATTTGTCACAATATGCTGTCAATACAACGTCGCATGTTGTTTGCCCACACATACACTGTGACGCGCACACGCGTAACGTACGTGCCTGGCCGGTTGTGTGAGTGTGGCAAAAAGGATACCAAGGATACCAGGATTCGGCGGGAATAGGGAAGCCAGGCGGCGGCAGCGGCGGCGGCGGCAGGGAAAACAGATGTGTGGCATTAAAAATCTGGCAAAAATCACGAAACGTTAAACAACCAGCAAAAATATTGTCATGTGCATGTTGCATGCTGCAATAGCATCATGTCCTGCCTGCTGTCATACAAACATATATATATATACATATACATATACGCTCCTTTCCAACCAGAACGTAAAGTAGTTTATCCAACATATCAATTCGATTTATGAATTTTCATTATTTTTTTTTTCATTTTGCATCACTTTTTGATTGAAATTAAATATAAAACGCGTTATTTAAATGGTTGGGCAACGGCACAACCTAAGGACCCAGCCCAGACTTACGTGTGAGATATTGTATATATGGTATATCCGAATAATTTGCATCTGTAATGGGCATCAGACCGGTTAGTAATGACGTTATGAAACGCGCACGAGAACGACGACCGATTTGCTTTCGATTAACGCGAGTTATTGTTAAAGTTTTGATTAAATTGATATTGATTGGATTTTTGACGTTGTTATTATGTGGTAGTTTATCTGATATAACTAGTATTTACATATATACTTTAAAAATACCTTAAGTTTATATGTACATAAAATATACTTAGAGACTTGTTTGGTTTATAATTAAAAATGCTTAAGTTATTATTATTAATTAAATTATTAAATTATTATTTTAAAAGAATTCCTTAATAAAGTAATATTTCTAGCAATATTAAGTAAGTTGCGAGAACTACACTCAGAAAAAAAATCAAGTATTTCGTGCTTGAACCTAGTATTTTCGGTGTCAAAACTTCGCCAAGCATGGAAAATACAGAACCAAAGAACAAAATACTACTTTCGAGCACGAATTTTCAAGACCCAAAATTCTAGATTTAAGAACCTTTCGGTCTCGAATCAAGTATGAATAATTCTTAAATCAAGTCATATTTGGACTAAAAACAAGAACGATTTAATAATAAAGTAAGAAAGTTGCAGGCATGATCTAAGGACGAATAATTCTTAAATCAACATATAAATAATCTGAAATTAAAATTAGTTTTTATTTTGTGCTAGTAAGAGAAATATGTATTGGAAACTGAAACGAAATAATCGGGATATATATAAATAATAATAATATTTTAAGTTTACTTACGACTTGCCGCTCACGGGCATTAAAACTGTCTAATTTATGCGCCTTATATACCGAGTACTTTCAGAATAAACAGTTGGGAATTATTAGAGTTGGCAGACATTAAAAATCCAAAAAGTGCTCAATATGAGAATTTTTTGAGCACGAACGTTCTTAAATGTTAAGCATGCAATTTTTCTTAAATCAAGGCTGTTTGTACTTGTTTTTAGCACGGTGTTTTTCCCTGAGTGTACACGTTATAAAAATCTGTCTCAAAGGCGGTTTCTAGATCTTAAGTGTGAACCAAGATCAATTCAATCCCAAACTCTCAAAATTGAATTAAAGTGTTCTCGATTTGCAGACTTACTTTCTTATCAAAAAACATAAAATATCAATTCCAAATCAAGAGCACTTTAGTCTTGAATTTGAGAGCTTCTTTTATCGAATTATTAAGAAGTTCTCAAATTGAAAGCTCAGCTTGGCTTTTTTCCCGTTCCCTTCTTGTCTGAGTGTAAATAATATTGAGCCACAAAATAAATAATATTTACCCCAAAAAGGGGCTGCATAAACAAAATCGGGGACATTGTACTCTGCACAGTCTGAGAGTATTCTAAATAATTTAAAGTTCTCCACAAGGCAAGCATCCTCTGGCTACCGCCTTTTGTGGGCAGACTATTTTGGTTTGCGATGCCTGGCCATAATAGAGGCAAATTTGCTGTTGCTGCGGCCCAGTCAGCCTGTATCATTTACCAAAGTTTCTGGGCTCAACTTTGGTTGGACAACTTTTCTGGCCACGTTGCCAGTGCAAGAAGTTAAGGCAGCAGGAGATACAAAAAATGGTTGCAATTTATAATGCAAAATTTGTCGAATATTTAAATCAATTTAAATTTTAATGATTTTCTACATGAAAAATTAAGCCCGGTTAGCTGGCAGAAAATTGGCAAAAGGAAATATAATTTTGCCACCTAACAATAATTGTTGCTTTTGCTCATTATAAAAGATGTGGCAAAAAGAGGGGAAAAACGAAGTAATACGTCTGTCTTACAACCCACAAGATGGTTTTCCATCGTGGGTTTGCTAGATTTGCTAGATTTGCGTAGCACTTGAAAGCATTTTACGCTTACGTTAACAGTTTTTATGGCCATGGCTCTGAGCTGGCGGCGAATCAGCAATAAGCATATTGGTTTTTGTGGCTGTAATGAGCTCTTCTCCACCAACGCTTTATGCCAACTTCAGAGGCAAACGCAAATTCTCAGTAAATATATACCCAATTTTTTTTTTCTCTCGCGTTTGTAAAGTTTTATATTTGCTTAAACAATTTGATGGCATGGCAATGGCTAAAGGCAAAAGCAAATGCGGATGAAGAAAAAAAATGAAAAGACAGCCAAACAGACAGCATTCAAGACACTTCCGTGCCGACTCATAAAAAGCGTATCATTAAGGCCATAAAACAGGGATTTTGGTTTATTTGCCGGATTGCCAAGACTGCTGTTCGCTGTTGATTTTAGGAGGAAAATACAGAGATAAAATTTAAATAAATTTAATTATGTTTGTGCTATTTGTGGGTACCGATACTTCATTTCTTGTTACAAAGATTAAAGGCATAGCGAATGAAATTTGTAGATTACATAGATACACAGGCCCCAGGATATATGTAAATGTAGGTGGTATGGTGGAAAATCAAGGAATCTGAACCTGCAGCCAAGTTTTGCTCGCGTGCAACTTTTTGCTGATTTTTCATTTCGCACGTTAGTGTTGCAAAAAAAAAAAAAAGAAGAAAAATCGCATTGGCAGTCCACATTGAGCAAACAATTTCGTTGTTGATATGTGCAAATTGATTTGAGCGTTTGAAATGTGCAGTTATAGATACACACTCTCACACTAAGCCCTACACACACACACACACACACACTGACACACCCGGGCACAAATACCAATACGCGCATTCAAGCAATTTATATGGAAATTAATACTAACATTTTTACTATGGCTCCTGCAAAAAAAAAAAAGTTACAAAAAAGAAGCAAAACGGGAAATAGAAAATTCAAATTGATTTTATGAAAAAAAAAATATTCTATAAGCTTTTTGCCCAATCAGGGGCGTAGACAAAACGAGAATGGGTTAAAGTTCAAATTGATAGATTCAACTGATAATAGGTCAAGTGGAACATAAAATGATGATAGGTGGAATTAAAAAATTAAGTGGTATTTTTCGAATTAAATGTAAATATTGAACAAGGTCTCTAGCTTAAATTAGTTTTACACTAGAGTAGAGTATGCTTTATAAATCTACAATATGTATTTATGTTACTTATATTAGATTTCCACTCAAGCATTAGAAGTTAAAGCCTAAATTAACAAGCAGTATCAGCTCTTTATAAAGTGGAATTAATTTTGTACTACTAATTTAAAAATTTATATATGCTTATCTCTTTAAAACCTTTATATTTGCAAATTCGCCTTGGCCACAGAATCAACTAAATTCCATCAAATATATGATATGTCTGCCCCCCTTTAACGCCACCTCTGTACTCTTTTCTTTTTGTGAGAACCCCTTTAAATTATACCCATAACTTTTGGCCCCATTTTCCAATATGCCAAAATGCTCATAAAAATTGACCCCGTGTGGCATTCACGGGAAAAAGGGAATATGCCTCAATCTCTACTTTAGCCAGCAATGTGGATTCGTGTGCCATATATACACATATACTATATATAAAATCAGCATATGCTGGATAGAATCGTAAAGTATGCAGCTGGGTTTTATGGCCCCAGGCCTAGTTAGGGAAAAACTTGAAAGTTAGGCCTCCTGCGCTCGCGTCTACATTCTGGCAATTTATGCCCGAAGCCAGAATTTCAGTATTTTACCCCACATCAAGTGTACGGCTTTTTAATAAGTGCAAAGTGCGAGTGGGTAACATTTTATGGGAACGAAAAAGAAAAGGGGTTTTCGGTTGTATAGCTAGGTTGGTAATGGAAACGCTTCCATTGCAAATAGTCATAAGATGGTCGTACAGGGAGAGGATGAGCTGCTAAGCTGCTTTCCCGGCTCTATAAGTCCATATATAGGTACACAGAAACGCAAACTTATAGGTTATGATGATCATTTTGATGAAATTCAGTATTAATTCTAAGTATAGTTACAAGGTGTATCACTTTTATATTTTACTCATCGCCATCTTGCTTTTGGCTCTCTTTTTATATTTCGGAGAGTCTCTAATATTGCTGTCTCGCTCTTTCCCAAAGTAGATCTAGGCGCCATCTTTATACTTTCTCTCTTTTTCGATATGAGAGAATTTGCAAAGAGAGGAAATCAAAGAAATACCATGCTTCAATATAAAATTTACATTATTCTATGGCACAAAATGATATATAATATATATTCACCATGCGAATTGATACTAACGTGTTTTTTTTTTCTGTGTATGTATTTCTTTATGTAGGTACATGCATATGTATGTGGGCATGTTGGCGACAAATCATTTGGCAGACAGGGGGAAAACAGGAAAAAGATGCCTTTCGAGTACGAGAAGATGAGCCGAACTCGGGCTCTGTCGTTTCCACTGACTGACAGCTGCAATTCACCTGTCAGCATCAGAAGCGTTTTCGTTTCGTTTCGTTTCGTTTCGTTTCGTTTCGTTCTACTGAATTGCATTGAAATACGATGCTAAATTTAACGATTCATTGCATTTCCCACTCTCTGGCCCTGGGCACTTTTCCCTTTCCCAATCCTACTCCTTCAATGGGCAAATTGCAACTCTGTGTGTTTGGCACAACCCAACAACTTCTCAACCCTCAGCCCTCAACCCTCAACCCTAGTGTTGTATTTTTAATGCGGCAACTTTGGCAAAGCATTGCTAAATCTGCTGAGTCTAAGGAACAGAGAATCTCATGCCTCCACCTTCTCCGTTGGGATGCTACAAATAAAATACTTATAAAAGCGCAGCATAGTTTTACACTGGAGGATTTTTATAGCCAAACGCCCAACCTCCTCTTTTTACCCCCCCTGAGCTGTTGCGTATGCAACTAAATTTTAATGTTACTTGAAAGAGTAATAAAAATAAACTTTACGCCAGTTGAGAAACACCGAAGCAAAGGCAACCAGCGATTATGACCAACTCTTTCGGAAAGTATGCAGTGGAAAATTTTAATTAAATTGCTAAAGTGAACGTATTTCTTCTGGACTCGAGGAAATTCTGGTTGGGATTCGACAAAGTGTCAACCGAATAGCAGTGAGCAATTCATCATGGAATCGATAACAACAAAATAGAAAACTTTTGGGATAAAGTTTTAGAAAGGCCTACGCCGAATGCGAGGTCAGTCAGCCATATAAATGATGTGGGCCAAAATGTCGACAACGATGCCATTAATCAAAATTAAAAGCGTGTTACTTTCGCCAAACACTGAGAAAATTAATTTAAGTTATTGTAATACAAAAATACCCAATAACGTAAGACCATAATATAAAACAATTTACAGAAACAATTTTACAAAAATAAAAGAACATGAAATATTAGGAAATAATTCAAAATGGAAATATTACTTTTTATTTCCAGTGTGGTTAAAATTATAAAAAAGCACCTTGTCCAGGCTGACATTGATGTAAAGGTGATAAAAGTATATAATTTAAAAGGCATGGTTTTAAGTTGATTATCTTGTTTATCCAACTTTCCCTGAACAACCCTTTCAAGAAGGTTACCCAAGAAGATACCTCACCAGCTGTCAACTGTCAAGGCAACCTAAAATAAAAGCATTTCAAGGAAATTATCTCCTTCACTTGACTTGGATGCCAGCAAATGTAAACTTGGCCATAAACTATCAACCGGTTTGATGCAGCATCAAATATTTATGGATTGTCAATTAGAGAAAATACCGTCCATTTCGTTTGCAATTTACTTATCGACTGTGTTGATTGGGTTTTCAACATTTCCCCCGCCTGACCCACTTAACTCTTCATTTAAATATCCATTAAAAGGCTTAGCAAAGTTTCGCCAACAACTTTTAGCCCCATAACTCGAAGCCACATTTCACCAGTTCCTGTGCCAAAAATGACTTGGCAAACTCACACGTTTGTGTATGCATTAAACTGAATAAACTAACCAACTGGGTTGGGCAAACTCAAAATCCCAGCAACCATTTTCGACCAATGCCAACGCCAACGGCAAAGACAAAAATAAGAAGAAAAAAAGAAATTATAAAACGAACAATTTTCCATGACATTTTAATATAATTAGTTTTTGCTTCTAGCCCTAATGTAAAGTTGTGGCCAAAAAATTGTCAACACGTGCAAAGAGGGTCGTGGGAGAGAAAGTCCTTTGCCTAAAGGCATGGACATGCCATACAGGATATGGCAAAGTTAACTTGACTGTCCTGTGGTTTTGCTTTAGCTGGGCGGAAAAACTATTCGAGCCTCGTGTTTTATAGGGAAGATTTCACAGACCACAGCATATTTAATGGTGGAATTTCTCAATGCCCCCACCCACCACCTCACGCCTACTCTATTAAATGGGGATTTGTTGTTTTTTTTTTGGCAAGATCCAGGAAAACACTACAATCTATCTGTGTGCTTTTGGTTTTTTAAAAAAAGAAAGTAAGACCAAGACGTTCGGCCACATGGCAACACTCATTATTTCTAGGCGGGATTAGCTAGTAAGCTGGGCCAGCTTAAAATGCCTCAAACTTTATGAGACGCAACACACGTGGTTTGGTTTAGTCTAGTCCGTTGTCATGCCCCCCAAAAACATTTGGTCTCTGTAGACGAAAATCCTCGGTGAGTATAGGCCCAAGCAATTTATGATTGCTAGCCAGGCAGGACGACAAACGACAGATAAACAACAAAGACTAGAGGAACTGGAACAAGAACAAGAACAGGACAATGATGATGACAAGAAAAGAGAATGTTCTGCAGACAACCTGGCAATTTCATAAACTGTCCCGGGCACTTGCCAAATGGGCGGTAGAAAAACCAAAATCACCAAAGCCTAAATAGATCCCCAAAATTGAAGGGGATTTTAGGAAGCTTACTAGTGCAGGCATAACAGCTAATGCAGTGCCTGGTTTTCGAAATATTTTAGAAAAGAAATATAAACTTAAAAGAATTATTAAGAAAATAATCGATAAATTAATCGAAATAAATATATCGAATTTCTAAAATAATCGAAATAAATTTATCGAATTTATAAAATAATCGAAATAAATATATCGAATTTATAAAATAATCGACATAAATATATCGAATTTATAAAATAATCGAAATAAATATATCGAATTTATAAAATAATAGACATAAATATATCGAATTTATAAAATAATCGAAATAAATATATCGAATTTATAAAAATGTAGTTCTTTTAAGACTTTTAAATAAATTGTTTTCAAAAAATTGTTAAATAAACCCTAATAGAAATACAAAACATTATTATTATTATTTTAAAAATCCCTTTTCATTTAATACAATATAGCACATAGAGCATCCAATAGCCAGTAAAAAATTTCCCTACTTTGCTTTCATTTTACGCACGTATACGCCCCAGTAAGCATGCTTTGATATTTTATTGAGCTTGTCATAATATTTATGAAATGTATTCGATGCATATAGGTATGTATAGTATAGGTGTATCTACTGCCAGGGCAATCACAAAACCTAACTAAAGCCCAAGTGTCAACTGAATTTTGGGTGAGTGAGTGTGTGGGTTTTTGGAGGTGAAAGCGACAGGGACAATGCAAAAAGTTTGCCGGGAGGAGTGCAGGACAAAGTTTTATTATTATTAGCATGGCTTTTGGCTTTCATTAGTTTCAACTTTTGACAGAAATTATATTGAGTATACATGTACATATATATACGTATGTATATTGACGTTGATCATGATGGACGAAAAAGTTTCCTGCCAGCCACAAAGTTTCTTTTTCATTTTTGCTGTTTTGTTTAATTTGCGTTATTTATAAGCTGCCGAAAGAGCCGCCGGGCAGATGGACAGTCGAAAAACTTGTCTAGCATTTGATACTTGATGTTGGCAGTTGCCTGCTGGTTGTTGCCTTGTTTCTTGTTTCTTGTCCCTTGCTGGTTTGTTTCTCGATGGCTGTTGCTTCAACACACGCATTAAGGCCCCAACGCCCGTAAGTAGGCAACAGCCGCAAAATGGCTGGCAGCCAAATGTTGTTGTTTGGCGCAAAACAGCCAGCCGCACTTAAGTCGGCTCTTAAGAAAAACAATGCAAAGTAAGCTCAAGGTAGCCAAGGTGTGCCATCTTGCCTCCGGCTTTCGGCTTTTGGATTTCAGCTTTCAGCTTTTCAGATGCCTCCACTCTACACGTGGCCGAATCTGAAGTTTGAGATTTGCTGGCATTTTAAATGCCTGCGAAATCCGCATTGTCATACCTTGATAAATAGCTGAAATTACTCTGGCAAACACTTTTGGCCGCTGCCACTTGGCGAAAGTTCTTTGGATGACACACACTAAGCCGGTGTCAAGTTGAGGAACTAAAATGAATTCCATGTATTTCAATAAGATGCTCTCACGATCTGTAGGGGTATCTAAATACGAAGCTGGAAAATTCTGGGAGAGTACCTCATTAAGATTTCACCTGACTCCTATTTCCTTACACTATTTATTGCTTTGTTCAATGTATTTGAAATAATATATATTATATTATATATAAATTATTATATATATAAAAATTATAATTATATATGAAGTAAGGTTTTAAGATACTAATTATAAGTTTTCCAGGTTTTACAGGAAAATATAAATAAAATGGAATTGAGCCTTCTAAAAATATACAATATATTATATATAATATTGCATGCTCTATCAACTTTCACATGTTATATAAAAATTTTAAGAATCCCTTGAAAATTTCAATAAACTTAGAGGTTTTTCTCCCCGACTAAGTAATATGACAGTTGAAAAATATTTCCATATCCCCTGTTTTAATCAAAGTTGAGATGCAAATTTCCATTTTCGACAAGAAAAATCGTTTTCTCCAGGTAACATTCCCTGCGAACCCAACTAGTACATTTAACATTCAGCTCAATCTTCTGAACGTCAAACCCCCCCACCAATTTTCCTTGCCCATTTATAAACCTAATACCATGCTGGTTCCCAATCCAGCGCAAACTTCTGTATCTCCATCTCACCTTAACCTTTGAGCTGAGAATTAATATGTATCCTCATCTCCCGCCGCGTCCTGAACTTGACAAAACTACCAGACGGAGACAATCCCGTCAGGTCCCCAGTTTCCTTTACAAAATCCAACAAAGCATAAATGTTTTGTCGCTAAGCCTACAGTCATATAGCCGTAAAGTATGCATTGCCTCTCTTTTGGCCCATTGTTTCATCCTGGGCCAACGAAAAACCCTCCACAGAATGGAGAAAGGACCCCCATACCATTCACCATTCTCGGCTAGTCCTTGTTTTATTGTTTCTCAAATCGCTGCCTGTCGCTGACTTTTTTTTCCTGCCTGCCCTTCCAGAGTCTAGAGTCTTTTGCTTTTGTTTATTATTATGCAGCAAATGTCGCGACGCGTCGAGATTATGGAGGAAAGTAGTGGAGAGAGAGGACTCTATAGGCATTTGTGTTTCAGAACTTTGTCACGTGGCCCTAAACGCATTATTTAAAAAAATAAACATACGCCCAAAACAATGCGAAGAAGTTTGAATACTCTTTGTGAGGAAAGAAATCTTTAAAGTAGATGGAAAACTTGCCATTTTCTAAGGGAAAATATATAGAGGATTAATAAAACGTATAGAATTTATTTTATTACAATAGAACTATAATATAACAATTTTTAAAATATATTTCTTAGCCTTTCAATGACTTCCTTTTCAGTTAAATCAAACATTAAAAGTACTTTATTTCCCAAAGAGCATTGTCAGAAAACCTGGCCATGAAAACATGTAGGTCCCTTCAAAATTTGATAAATGTTCCTTAGTCCAAGGGTTTATGTAAATTCATGGAGCGAAGCCAGCACCTCAGGTCGTCCAGAAGTTGGCAAGTGGAACTAAGTTCACCGAGTACTTACTGAAAGTTTCATCAATTTTCATGCTTTGCCCAACTGTTGCAAAGACAGGCAATTACGACCAGGGCGGGAGTAGTACATAAAAGCACCAAAAAAAATTACAAGAATATATATATACATTAATGTCCCAAAAAAAAAAAAATCGAGTCGGAGACGATTAAGACGATAATAACAAGCGACAAGTTTATTGCCCGCACACACATCAGTTGTCGACGGTGGGGGGCAAAAAAAAGAAGAAAAAAACAGATGGGTATGGAATGGATATTGGGCAGCCGCAAAAACTCTTCCAGAAAGCCTAAGCTTTTGTGACCCGAAGCCTAATGCGCCAACAGCAATAATAGCAACAAAAACGGTAGCAAAATGTGTGGGTTGTGTGTCCACATTTTGCCACAGAACACCACAAAACACCGCATACACCACACACCCAACATTTGCTCGCCTTAAAAGCCAGTCGCCCACTAATGCCAACAGCTGGCGACATAAATATCAAAAAGTGCCGAGGGATGCGGGGGCGTCAATGGGAGCTACGGCTTTTGTCTTTGACCAACACCAGACTTGAACAGGCCATGAGAACCATAAGAACACCATGAGAACCATGGACGCACTAAACCACTAAGTAAGATAAGTGAGGTCAAGCAAAAGGGGTCATGTGCGCGCATTGTCACCGGGTTGCAAACGCCTCTGCCACTGGGTACGCCTCCATCCTTGGTTATCTAACCACAGGGGAGAGACTCGAAAGTAAACCTGGACAACGATGGTATGACAGGAACAGGAAAGGTAGCAAGTGAACGCGCAGCCAGGGACCAGCGGAAAAAGCTGCCGATAAAAGAAAGTAGGGGGACGCCCATGCCACATAAAAGGGGCCCAACTCAATCAGTAAATCAATAACTCAGTGGCGGCTGGCAGTCATCGGGGAAAAGCGGTTAAGAAGTGCTTGTTTTTCGGAACAATCAGTTTTGGCCAGAACACCTTATATAAACAGAAAATTAAATTAAGGGCTTCAGATAACTAGAAGATAAAATATATTCGCTAAAGATTATACAATTAAACTTAATAGAAAAAGGAAAGGTTCGTTTTTTAGTTTACCTAAGTTATAAAACATATAAAATAAATTATTAATTATTATCCCTACATTTTTAGTTTATTTTAGCAAATGGATAAACCAAGAACATTATAGTTTTGAAAAATACTAAAAGGGATGTAAGGTTAGTTATCCTCGATTAAACCTCAGAAAACAAAAACACAAATGGAATGTGTAAGTTTCTTCAAAATACTAAGCTATAAGAACTAGAAAATAAGTATACCTTCCCTTGAAGCTTTATTTTGCAAAAGGATATACCAAAAAAAGTAACAATAATAATAACATTTCTGCCTATATTACCTTTCTAGTAATATGCACACTCACAAATCACGTACAGCAATCAAAAATCATCAATTTGCATCAACAACAATCCTGGTAATGCATCTCCTGCACAGATAAAGGAATCTCCTTCGTGTTCCTAAGCCTTGTGATGACTCTCTATAAGCCATGAAGATGATAGTGCTGCTTTGGCTTGTAATTACTTTCACTTTTTCGATATGCTGAATCATGTAAAATAATTTCCTTATTGGCCAGAAAAATGCACAACTTAACTTTTTGACAAAACGCTTGCCTGATTCAAATTCCCAGAACGGTACAAGGAAAAAGTTATTCATGCCGGTATCCCATCCCTCGCGATGACTTTCATGCTTTCATTATTCATTATCTATGCCTAGAGCAAATCTGGGGATCAAGGTTTTGGTTTGGCGTTTTTCGTTTGGGCTTTGGCGTTGGCGAGGGTTTTAATTAATGAAGATACAATATGACAACAAAGCTTAACTAATTAATTTGTTGCCAGTGAGTTCGTTTCCCAGAAAATAGAACATTTAGGTATGTATCTGAGGAAATCAACAGAAACAGGTACATAAAATTTTGAAATCATAAAATGGGCTTACAAATTTAGAAATATTTAATTAAAGTACAGATCTGACAAAAAGACTACTCACAGAAATGTATTCAAACAAACTTAAGCTGTTTGATAAATTACTCATACGCCATGAGGTCCAGGAATGTGGTATAAAAATTGTAGTACATTTTCTAATGCCAGATAGCTATACAAAATGTATTTTAATTCAAGAAAACCACAAAAAAGAATATTAAATATTTGGGCATTTATAAAAACAAATTATTTAAACAGTCATTCAAACTCCACAACAAATACCACAAAATGTTGCAATATCATATCAAACACACAAATTCTTAGTGCTTTCAATGCCAGGGCTTATGAAAAATTATCCAAATTACTTTAAAATGGCATACGCACACACATAAGAATACAAGACGCTTTGTAAGACAAACTGCCCCATAAATTTGGTAAAATTTGACTTTTTCATCTGCACTTCGCACCGAAAGTCGAAAAAGTGAATGTGGGGGCGGACTGCAAAGTCAAGCTTGCGATGCGTTTGCTAATGTTGTGAAAGAATCGAGAACAAACAGGGTAAAAATACCAAAAATATGCAAATCAACTTACTCGAACGCAAAGTAGGAACACAAAAAAAAGAAACTACCATTTCGATATGGATTGATGTAAAATTGATGCGACGCAGAGAGGGTTATTGTCTGGCCCGCATAAACAACAACATAAGTAAAAACAAAACAAACGAGAGGGGAGTGGAGCAAAAAAAAGCAAGAAATTTCAATAATGCCAAGGCATTTGTTGTTCGCCACTTGAAAAATGGTTTGGTAGCAAAAATATGAGGGAGCAGAGAAAGTCGGTAGAGCACTTCAGGCAATTTATGGCATATGTTACCTAACACACAAAACTCCCATACGCACACACTCCACCCACTCACCCACTCGTATGTAAATGCTAAAATAATACATATGCGTATGGCATAAAAATTGATATGCCAACATTTCTTTCATGTGTGAGTAATTCACAAGTAAAATGCAGAAAGTTTTTAAATAAAATATCAAAAATATAGCTCAAGTGCTTGAGAGAACAGAGAAAAGTCAGTAGTATTTTGTTGACTTGGTGCTTACCCTATAAGTGATTGATCTTAAGGGTAAATATAGAAATTTAATGGAACCTTGAAGGTAATTTAAGAAATTCCCCCTCTTTATGGGTTTAAAGTTATTGACCAACTTTTTTCATAAATATTTTCAAGGATATGCAAGGGCACAAGTACCATTAAAATTTCCTGAAGCTTTTAAATAAAATAAAGCTAGAGAAAACACAGAAAAGTCGGAAATATTTTCTTGACTTGATATTTCCCCAATACGTTGTGAAATTAAAATTTAATGGGACCTTGGAGGTAATTTATAAAATTCCTCACTTTTATGGATTTTAAATTACTAGACACCTTTTGACAAAAATATTTTCAAGGATAAACAAAAGAACAAAAACCATTAAAAGTCAGAAAGCTTTTAAATAAATAATTAAACACAGAAAAGTCGATAGTATATTGATTACCTGGTTTGTAGCCTATAATTGATTGGTGTAAAGGGTAAATACAGAAATTAAATGGAACCTTGGAGGTTATTTATGAAATTTCCCACTTTTATTGCTTTTAAATTACAGGTCACCTTTTTGCAAAAATATTTTCAAGGAAATTTTCAGAAAGCTTTTAAATAAAAAAACAACTCGAGAAGACACAGAAAAGTCGGTAGTATATTGTTTACTTGGTTTGTAGTCTATAAGTGATTAATCTGCAGGGTAAAAATAGAAATTTATTGGAACCTTAGAGAAGCTTAGTAATTTATGAAATTCTCCTATCCTAACCATCATTTATGGATTATGGATTTTAAATTAATGGCTCCATTTCGTTAAAAATATTTCCGCAGATATTCAAAGGGACAAAAAGGCCCGACACCCAAGCAACAACTATGTGGTGATATAATGTCGTACAATAAAATGAACTTTTCATAAATTTCCAGCACAAATTGGCTCAGGATTTTTGGGTTTGGGGTCACCATCTTTCGACTACAATCCACTCAACAGTTCCTTTTGTATCCTGCAAGCCATCCTGACATTGTCAACGTCTTGCCACGCCTATCCAACGCCACTCCGCCCCCACAAACTGCCAAGTGAATTTATGGTTGGCAGCTTTTAGGCTTTGTTTTGCCGCTTATTATTGTTATTGGCACCAACAGTGACATATTAGGAGCGCCATCGCCCCATCGACACTGCTACTTTCTTTCTTTACTGTCCAAACTCATTTGTGGGCCCCGACTAGAGAGATGGCTGATCGCTTTTGGACTCGGGGTCCTTAAAGGTCCTGGGTTCTGGGTCCCGAGTTCTGGTCCTGCGGTCCGTTGCGTATGCCGGATTATTAATATTAGAGGAACACAAAAAAAAAAAAAAAGAGGAAGCCCCCATCCAAAGAGAAAGGAAATATATTTTCTACTGACCGGCTGCTACTCTCCTACTTATACTACTACTACTGCTGTTTTCGATTATTGTCCTTCGCATCGTCCTGTTTCTTATCCCGTAAATTGTTATTGACAACGGAAGCAGCAGCGCGGCACAAATTGGGCGTTGAATTTGCGGCTTGGTTGATGCTTTCCCCCAGTACTTTCTACCCACTTTCCCCCCCCCCCCCCACACTTTCCTTTTATTTCGTTTAGCTTTTCTGTATGCGGCCGACCATTTGTTGTGGTTATTATTATGGTTGATTTAGTGGCCACAAATTGAATGAATTGTCTTATTTAACCGAAATAAGCAATATCGGGGCACAAGTTTCTTTTAAATTCAATAATGCCCCGGTAGTGCGCTGTGCTCCTCTCAAATCAGATTAAAACGAAGACGATGGAGTAAATGAATCCAGCGGAAATGACAGACGCAGCATTCAATTGAATTAATTAATGCCAAACCGATGAAAAAGGAGAGAAGGAAATGAAGTTTAAGCGGCACAGGCACAGCACACAATATGCGAAAATGTTGACAGCGTCACCGAGAAAACATGGCGCGGAAAATATTTAAATAAAGTTGTAATTAAATGCATAGCGAAATGCCAACCGCCATACACTCATGCACCACCCATCTCCTTTCAGTTATAAAGTTGAGCAACAGTTGGGATAGAATGGAAATCACTCATATGATGACATCTGAAGCTAAAGGATGATGAGTGTTCAAGTGGTTGACTGTGTATGTAGATTTGAGGGTGGAAGAGGGTACCCAACATCTCTCTACGCACAACTTTCACAATTAGAAAATTAAAGTTACACTGGGAAAAAGGACTAACTATAATATTTCAAAATAATAAAGTTACTAGTTATAATATGCTAATTAAAATATTTTTAAAATAATAATATTTGAAATAATTAACAAGGTGTCTAATAGTATGCAGTAAAAAATGAAGCTTCTTCCGGAATTATTGCATACTTTTAGGCATGTTCTCAATGGACTTTAAAGCCCTAACATAACTTTTTGTGACACCATAAAATATTTAACCCTTGCTTTGTTGTCTTTCTACATAATTTATTCAAAAAAAGTACTTCATCTAGAAAATTTGGAGTTGGAAAATAAATTAAAAATGTTCCCATTGACATAATAAATTATTTCGTTCCTGGAATAACCCCGCGGAAGTACATATATAAGCCTCTTAGAGCTTTGTTTGAGTGTACCGACCAGTTCCCAAAAACCCACTCACACACAATGGCTGACAATTTGTTGCGTTCAGCAGACTTTGGCAAGCTGTTGGCAATTTTAACCACCGCCACCGACGATCTCTTCATTTCCACAATACCCCCAAAAAACAAGAGACCCCCCAGAAACATCCAGACTCAAACCAAAACCGAGACCAAAAACCAAACTGCGAAGCCTCTCCAAATGGGAGCCAAGTTGAGTGCTAAATGGCGGGATGGTTGTTTTCCCATACCATTCCATAGCATACCATCCTCCGCGTTTTCAGCAGCCACGCAGGCATATTAAAATATTTAATTACCATGTAAACTTACGACTTTTGTTTTTGTTATTGTTTTAATTGTGACAACAACTGTCATAATAATGAATATGATGATGTTTGCCAGGCGGTGAAGTCCCCAATATTCGCCTTCCCCCCCAATCTTACTTTGCCCGCAAAAGTGCACAACGCATGGTGAACATGATACGGAATTGCGTAAGCGGGGGAGGACCAAGGAAGGATCCAGGAGGAGCAGGAGGAGGTTCCTAGGAGCAGGATGAAAAAGGACGAGGGCATGGCAAAGCTTTATTACATTTCCCGCGTGTGTGTGAATCATGGGCACATATGTCTCGGTGGTTGATGGTGCGGCAAGGAGTGAGCTTTGGCGGTTTTCTAAGAATTGTCTACCGCCTTTCAACACATTGAGTTGTTTGTTCTTCATACATATAGACATACGTCCACAGAAATCTTCCCATTTTCTCCATCCGCCCAGCATGTTATTTGAATTTTAATTGCAAACTTTTGTTGCATACTTTTGGCGTGGATTTATTTTATGGTCGAAGCTGTGCTTCCTTGGCTCCGTTTTCCTTTACCATTTTCTTCTACTTCTTCGCCTCTCGCGGCTGTTTAATTAAAAATGCTTTGCGGTCTCCCCTTCGCTCCATCTCCCTGTTTTTCCCTCTGGCAGTGCATTTTCATTGTTCCCGCCAGGTGTTTCCGCGAAAAATTAAGGGAAACTGTCACGCAAATGGTGGAATTGATACCTCTTCGAATTGTATTCATCTGGGGGGATAATATTCAAGAGGGTTCTGGAATCTTGCACATTGAAATCGATAGCGAAAGTACTTTAAAGAGTGAAAAAATTACATCAGCAATTAATCTTGGTTGGAAGTTACATATAAAGGTGTCTAAAAGTAGGCCTAATAAAAAAACACATTTTTCTGATTCGAAATATATTTTAGTGCATACTTTCAGGCACTTTATTTATTTGGTATAGCGCAGTGATTTTCTTGACGATAGTTTTTTTCTTTTCTTATTTCAATTAAATAATTAATTTTTTTTAATATAAATCAAAGATTTAAATACAAGCCTACAAATTCTTGAAACATTTTTTTTTAATTTCGTGAAAATGCTAAAATTAATTTGAAAAATATTTCATCTGCCCTTTTAGGAATTACATTAAATGCTCATTTTTTAAGAATGTCTTTTAATTTGCAATTAATATCCCAAATATTTTCTTATATCATATTACTTTCTTTTTCATTCTGGCTTCGAATACCTTAAGATACCCCTCAATTACAGCCATTATTGCTGAATGGTGCCCATTTTGTTTGCTCATTGGAACTAATTAGTTTGCCTTCGCCTGCTTATTGACCGACCCTCATCCCAGTCTCTCTGTTTTTTGGGACCAGTCCATGGATGAGATTTTTCAATTGACATTGTCCGTGGCGGGACGTTTCCTCGCTTTTGGTAGTAGGTATATATATTTTTTTTTCGCGTAGGACGCTTGCTATTTAGTATGCGGCACACAATGCACATAAAACATTAATAAAGCTTGTTGTCCTTTTTTGGATGGTTGGGTATTCGTGCGTCCCCCATTTTGAGCGAGCCCTTGTCATTACCAGGACACGGCCCACGTCCTTTAGCCTCGTCGTTCCATCCCATCGTCCTGCCATCGTAAGCATATGCTAAGCATAAATTCGGAGAAGACTGTTTTGGTATGCAAGTGATGCTGGGCTGATGATACTTGAAGGAACTGCGGCAGACAACTTTGATTTGGGGCCATGTTTAAAGTCTAAGCTGGCGTGGCTTAATTAAAATAATAAAAAAAACTGGAAAACGGAAAAAATTACGAAAACTGAAATACCAAATGCAGGCTTTTAAAGTTTTTGCGTTTCCCTTATTCTCTATTTTTGTACAACAAATTATTAACGGACAGTTCACTTGGCCATGGTTCATACAACATAATTCAGTCATATAAAATTTGTCTAGCGTAAAATTAGAAACGCTGCAGGAACACGGGGTGTAACAAGGACGCGCCAGACTCTGTGTAATTAAAATGGGAAAAAATCATAGCACACTTTTCGGGGCCACCGCCATTGATATGCTGATGAGAATCGTCATCCTGGCTAAAAAGGAACTCGCTGGGGCTTGACATTGAAGTGACTGCCTTCAAAATAGTGGGTGAGCAGCATGTGGCAAAGGAAGCTGCCAGGATTTTTGTCTGTGGGCGAGGAAGCGAACGCGTGTGTCCCCGGCTTGTTTACATACAAATTTAAAGCGAAAACCCAGTGATTTTTATGCTTATCAACAGCTAAATTGAAAATAACGCCTGGCTACAGCTTCCCCTCGATGCGAAAGGAAGCACAATATTTGTTCGGATTAAATCCAGCACACAGTGGCATACATAGGTTTAAAAGTTTTGAAAAGTTGTGAAGTTTTGAATTTTAACAAGTTTTTCTTGGTGCAATAATAACTGATTTTTAAGAATCAGACGCTACGCTTTAGCAAAATCTTTAATTTATGTTAATCAATATCTCCCTCATGATTAATTATAATAAATTACAAGGTGTTTAGTCATTTATGCATATTTTACAGATATTTAAAAATTATCTTAAAGTTTTTTAAACCATAAAATAAAATAAACCTAATTTTCTGATATTGTTAATAGCAGTAGTTGTTACTTACATCATTGATTTCATACTTAGAAAATATGACCTAAATAAGTAACCCCCCCCGGAAAGGTAAAAAAAACTTAAAAAGTCAAATTTTGAAAGACTAAATACCTAAACAAAATTTAAAAATATGTTAAAGTGTCTTTTTAAATACTAAAAATATTAAATAGATTATTAACCATTTTTCTCATTTCTGAGGACACTGTGCACCTTCATTTGGCGGCGTCAAATCAACACACACATGTGTGAACCTGGGCCGTGCGTGTGAGAGTTGATTTTCAATCGAAGAAGCAGTCAACGGGCCGCTTTTCCGGTATTCCTTCTAGGGGTAAGAATCAGGGAGGGGGGATTAGAAAAAAAAAACTTATTTGCCAAGTTTTGCGGTTTTTGAGGTTGACATGTTGCCGTTTATGTGACCCAAAGAAGTGAGCAGCGGCAGCAGCTGCTCGACAGCCATCGTTGATTATGATGAGACCGAGACGGCCTGTTCGGAAAATCCCTTTTCGTTACAAATTTGTGCCAAGCTGTCGAAACTTTTATTTAAAATGGGTAAAAGGCAAAACACAACACACAGTAAAAGAACCCATATACACAGGATCCTGAAAACACGCCTCCTTTCCGCAGGAAGCGGCGGCTCGATCGAGTTTAGATGTGAAAGAAAAATAATCGTATCCTTTGGCTAGATTTGCATTTCCTGTCAGGTAATTACCCGGTGATAGAGGCAGGCTCTCGCCATTCAACAAAACGAGCCGCTGACTTGGCCCGTCATCAATTCCAGCACCGTTCTAATTAAAGATAGGCATCAAACATGCAAACGGATTGTACTTGGGGCACTTACTATGGAACTACGGACAACGAACTCCAAAAGGATTTCAAGCTGGATAGTCGAGTATGAGTTTGTGTGTGGGCTTTGTAATTGATTTGCTGGCACTTTGTTGTTTGCCAAAGGTCGGGGGGGTGGAATTTAATAAATATGAAAACATCAAATTATTTCAAATGCCTGAACTATCTTGTCTGGCGGTCGGTCTATCTGTCTGTCCATCTGGGCTGACTGAATGACTGACAAACGCCCGCCAAGCACGGAAAATATGCTTTCCAAAGGCGGATAAAATTGGGGGGTGTTTGTATGGTGGGTGGCCTTCTGACTTTTGCATAATTCTGCAATTTCTCCACAACAAATCGCAGTTGATTGTTTTTGTTCTGGTTGTTCTGGTTTTTTTTTCCCTCCCCCCCTCATAGTACATACATAACTGCAGCCGGCAAAACTGCCTTAAAATATGCAACGAAACTTTGCTCAAAGCATAAAATAAACTCGGAGCAATTCCACTTTTGCCGCCCCAAAAGGGTGAACGGAATGAGGGAAAATGGTAGATTGGGAGTCCGAATGGGAAAATGTTCCGAGGGGGTGGGGGGGGGGGGTTGGGATAGAATAGTTGGTGGGGAGGGGGGCAAATAGGAAATCACTGTTTGCGAAAAACAAGCGCTGAAAATAAAGCTCACCAACACACTCGCATTAAACTGAAACGGAAATGCAAGGCATTCTTATGCATATCCTCTAAACAACTGCACACAAACACACACACACACACAGGCACCGGGAGAAAGACACACACACACATAGAGAGAGAAAGAGGGAGAAAAGAGCAGGGAGAAAGCAGAAGCCAGGAACTCTGGAGCTAACTCGTTTGGGGAATTGCTGCTGCTTCCACTACTGCCACTGCAAAAGGAATTTTTCATACGCAAATTAAATCTACTTCAAGTCTTCAGCTATGTGCACTCTTACCCCCCCCCCCCCTGCCACTTTCTTCCGCCGCCGCCCCGCGACCACGCCCTTTTCCCCACTGCAGACGGCGAGATTCGCAAATATTCATTACATAATAAACTAAATAAAATGTGAGAATCCTGCTTGGCTCTGAGATTTTCTGAAGTCAAGAATGGCAGGCTTAGACAAGGTAAGCAGCGCTAAGGTAAGTCAACAATCGAGGTATTCACCTGGCGTGGGAACTTTGGAAACGATTTGCACCCACTAAATTACAAAGGCCTCTTCATAATGGCACTTTATTACTTAACTGTCTACCACCTTCTTTATCTATATTTTCCATTGCATAATTAAAGAAAGCTACAGACCTTTTCCGTTTGCTAAAAATGAATATTTTGAAATGTTTTTTAGAAAACGTTTTTTTGTGTAAGAACATAACAAGTAACTATTAAAATAATTAAGGTTATTTTATATTTTTTATTTTAAAACTTTTTTTAAAGATTTCACTTTTAACTTTTTCAGGTAAAATAAAGTTTATATACTTATATAAGAACTATATTAATTTTTTTTAATTGTTAATAAAATATAATTGTTAATTTAAATCAAAGTAGTTCAATTTTGTTATAGTAATACATTTTTTTTAACTTGCTTACATGCTGGATTCTCAGATTGTTTTTAAATAAAAAGTATTACAGTAAGGGTTAAAAAAAAATGAAGAAATGAAAAATGTAATTAAAATAAAATAAGGTAAAGTAAAAGTACGCGTTACAAATAATAATGCTGTTCTATCGTTATAGCACCCGTTACGCATTTCCCCAGCAATCAAAGTTATAAATCGAACACCAGGGGCCACAAATCAAATTGTACCACGGATTCTTAATACCAATTCGTGGCATACCGGATGGAATGTTTGTGTATGACTGTTGGAATATATGTGGCAAATCAATGACACGTAAAAGCTCTAATTAAACGCACATTTCTGGCGCGCTATGTTCAAATTCAGGGTTCTTAGACCATCGGCATGCGGCGGTCATGTGGGCTGGCCAAGGGTCATAAACTGGTCTACCCCTCATAAACACCCAGACTGTTTCCTTCCTTCCGGTTTTTCGGGACGGGGGCTTTTGGTTACGGTTCTGGTGGCTTAACAACATGTGCTGCGCCTTTTAGGCCAGATATAATTGAAGGGTAGTGAACTTACTATATGATCTATGACTGTATTTAGATTGGACCGGCGAAGGAAAGGTATTAGAGGAAATTACCAGTGGAAGGTTGTGTATTGTGGGCTAAGACTGTTATTCTTAGGAATGTTTATGGCACTAGTTTAATATTATTCACAAACAATATTGGTTCCCTTACTATCCTAACCAAACAAAGCATCTTAAATAATTTTCTGTCATTAATTTCCGTGGCCCTCTATTTGCATAATTCTAGTTACAATTCGTTTACCACAACAACTCTGTATGAAGTAGAGTGACTAGCTAACTTAGTACCCAAACTATGTCGAAAACCAACTGACCCTTAACCCTTACCCTTAACACCCTCCTATGTCCACAACAGCAACGAAACATAATTATATTGTATTTATACGGTTTATATATGGCGTATAATTTCTTTTGCTTTCCTCCACATTTTTACAGCGCTTTAACATGTAATTTCGATTCGAGTGGACGAGAGACCCTCTTCGAATGGCAAAACTCACCCACTTCCCACCCACATATATACCTTAATTAAATTTCTAATTATTGTAATTAACCACATTAATATGACCTCATGCGCACCCTAATTTGCTGAAATTCCAGGCGAAAACAAAAAGTCGGAGACCGAGACCGAGAATCCGAGTCTTGCGGGATATAAAATTGTGTAGAAAATTGTCGGTAAACACATTTTTACAGTTTATTTGGAGAGAGTAAGCGTGGAAACGCGACGACGCCATCCAATTGGTTGTTGTAGTATATTTGTGGGCTTGGGGATGTGGTTTTTGGACCCGGCCCTTTTATTATACCTCCATATATATATATACATATATATGTATTACTGGACGAGGCAACAATGCTGTTCCAACGGTTTTGGCCTTAATGAGGTCATGTGTGGCGACCACGACAGCGACTAAGGACGACGGCCCTGGTGATTATGATGGCATGAAATTAACATTTAATTTGAGTTGAAGCCACCTAGCGGGAAATGGCTTTTGGCTAATTTATACCGCCGGTCGGTGGCGTCTGAATGTGGCATCATTAGAGGGGCCACCAAAGTTTGCGGTTGCCTCCGTTGGCCGATTCCATTGGACAATGGCATCTAATTTATGTTTGTCTTAGCAGATGCTGCCTGCCTGCCTGCCTGCGAGGCCTCCTTTTCTTCCCAGTCCACCAAACTCAACACTTTCGCAGGCAACAAGTAGGAGATGCGAAAACCAGAAGGCCCAGGCCAACCAGTTAAAAAACTTTTATTTTTTTTTATTTTTTTAACCACAAAAGTTTTTCCTGTCTGCGTTTAAGCGCAACCAAAGAAAAGTTTACGGTTGAAAAACAAATTTTTGTGCCGAGCCAAGCCAAAAAAACTTTCTTCGGGCTTATCAATGCTTTCACATTGATCAGCTGAATGTTTATTGAAAACAAGAAAACCTGTCCTTTCTCTACTATTTCGGGTCGTAGTATTTCATCTCTAAATATTCTCAGCATTATTTATTAATGAGGCTTAAGCAGCGTCTAACATTTCAAAGCTTTCGCCTCGCCTGCGGATAAATGGAAACCGGAACCACAACAGTGTAGAAAAAAAGCGGAAAAAGGCAAAAATGTGCGAGCATTAAATATTAATTTCCATTTCGTAACTGATAAGAGCCAAAGTTGGTTCCCTTGGAAAAGGAAAGCGAAAAGGTCAGCGTCGAATAGAGCTTTCAATTAGCCGCGCCAAAGAAGCATTATAAATAGCGCAAAAAGGGTTAAGTTTTTGGAGGAAAAGGACTGAGACGAGCCATAAATCAGGCTAGGATAGTTTGAAATATTATATTGGAGTCCAGGGTTAAAAAGTTCTGATGCTGGTTCCTTTGCTTATGAAAGTGGTTTATTTATGAGGGCTAATTTTAACATAACATTTCATCATAAAAGTTCTTAGTTTTGGTACAGTCATAAAATGGAGAGGTTTATGAACCGTTTCTGTTGGTAACTGTACTTATAAATGTTCAGAGGTTTATAGAACTTTTAAATTTCATAATATTTTTTTCGAAATTTTAAAATAAATATTAAAATACATAAACAATTGCTATTTTAATGTGTTTAAAGATATTTTTAAAACACTATTTTACTTAGTTATTACTTCGATGGACAATCATTTTTCAGAGACTCTCTCTATAGCTAAAAGAAAACCCCCAACAAATAACCCCAAAAATCACAAATCGAAAATAGGCAATTGGATTTCTTACTGGGTCTATTGCTTCTTGTTAGGTCTTCGAATTAAACCCGCCCAACACTTGTCTCTTGACCTAAGCGACACTTCATCTGTTCGGAACACCACTTTGGGACAACAAAAACCCGTAACGGACTGAAGTTAATTTTTGGTTCCCTTATCCTATCAAAGTGGGAGCACTGAAACGACATACAAATTCCATGGACAACATAAAGAGTCAACAGTAAATTTACCTTCGAGTTTTCCCTTTTTTGCCCCTGTTGTTTGGCCTTTGATTATTTTCTTTTCTAATGCGGCGAAAGCTCATTTTTCTTATTTTGAAACGAAAATTTTCTTAATGGGATTTACAGAACGAAATTTCTACACAGATTCTTTGTGTGGGTCTTCTCGTTTTCTTTTTTTTTTTCTTGAGCGGTTTTTTTTCGGGTCATTGACGTAGTGTGTAAAATGGCGCATAAATATGTTGGAAATGGACTTGAGAATTTATTTACATAAAAAGGATTTAACAAATAGAAGGGGGAGAAAGGGGACTTGGCCTTGGTGATTTGTTGTTTGGTTATTCGTTTCTTTTGTTATTTTAAGCTGGTGAGCGATCCGATTTACTCAAGAAGGTTGCCAGGCGACAGATGATGATGATGTAGTTGATGATGGGTATAATGGTGAGGCAGTTTATTGGATTTATTTTGTTATACAATGGTCAATGATCAGAAGTCGAAGGGAAATACTTTGGTTTTGGAATTCTGCACGTTTCGCTTAACGAAAAATCCAGGAGTTCATTTTAGAAAAATCAAAAGAGGGAAAAAAAAATAAAGCAGGAAAATGAAGCCAAGTTGGTGGCACCGAGAATGGGAAGTTTGTCGCGCTCTAAGCAGCAAATCCCTTCATCCGATTTAAGTAAATGCAAACAAAATAAGTAAATAGCAAGAAGCAACACTTCGTCTCCATTGCCTGGTAGCTTTTGTTGGCCCCCCGGTTCTGTAAAGGGGGAAAAAGGAGCTTATACTACAGAGGCAGCCATCTCCATCTCATCTTCCCAGGCACTTGGATGAGAGCTTGTTAAAACTTTAAGTCCGTTTTACTTAACGTGGCTACATTTTAGCTGACAGTTGTAACTGCTTCTGTTGCCTTGATTTTGTTCAATGTCTCCCCCTACAGCTTTTTTCCATTTACTATGTTTTCTGCATTTGCCTTTGTCTTTCGATCTTTAAGTTGTTAATTTTTAAGTTCTGCATAGATTAGTTTCTCTTACTATTAAACACATTAGCCTTCTATTTAACCCTCGTTTTGTGTAATTTTCGCCATTGACAACGCCTTTAATTGACTTGCATTGTAGCCCTTCCTTCTGCTCCTTCTGCTCAAAATCATTCTCGGTCTCGCCCTTTTGCGCTGACAAGCCTCGTAATTAGTCATCTTGGTTTGAGCCACTTTTTGCTATTGACACTTGGCCAAAAGCAACGATGCCTGTTAAGTTCGCTGCTATCGCGCTTGTGCTTTGCTTTTTAATTGAAAGACGTTCTTTGCGGAGTCCTGATTGGGTTTCCTAATACGCCAGTCTTCTGAGGAACATGAACGGCCCGTGGGGGCTCAATAATGTTCCAGTTACTTGAGTATAATGAGTGCAAATATGGGGCTAATGATGAGTTTATGGTAAACATGAAAAGTTAAGGCAGTGGGATTTAATTCAACAAAGTACTTAGGAATGCGAAAATCAAATGTTGGAAATTAAAATCTTACATAAGCTATTTTATTTGTTCCAGATATACGTCATATTTTATAACTTTCTTGAAATATAATCAATTATTTTAAAGACAATTACTTTGATCAATGTCAAGAATATTTTATTTGTTGATAATGTACTCAAATAGTTTGGTTACTATCAAATATAAGCAATGTTATAAATACGATCTTTAAAGTGGAAGCCTTAAGCAACAACATTTAGATATGGAAAATAGTTTTAATGTTGCCTATTTCTACTCACTTGAAATAGCTTTTATCTGAAAATAATCCTTTTGAAAGAAAACTAAAGACCAAAGACCATAGAAACTACTCAGCTTGCATTTATTTCATTATTTTCGCTTCGAAAAACCTTTAAACTTTCTTCTCGACCGGTTAAAGTGTTGCTTACCCTCAATGGCAAAATGTCTGGAATTTAAGACCCCAAATAAACTTAAGCCCGACCACTTATTTATGACGCATACTCGACCACCTTTCTGTGCCCTAAGGACCCGAACCCAAAAATGCCTAAACATAGTTTTGCTCGCACTCGAAACTCGGTAGCTCTTTAAAATTGTTCCCTGGCGGAAGTCGAAACCAATTCATTCGCTCACCCATCTTTCGCAGAATGTGTGCATATTTGCCTACCTCGGCATAATTTGAAATTAGTGCACTCAATGGCTATGGTTTCTCCACTTTTCCTACATTTTTGGCCAGCATATTTACATAGGACGATGGGTTTTCCAAATGTTGGGCCTACCTCCACCAGCTGCTTCAGCTAAAAATGCAAAAGTGCTTACGCTGGCCACCAATTTCAGTGGGTTGTCCATGGGGTTCGGATGGTGATGGGGTATGGTGTGGTGGTGATGTTGGCAACCAAAAAAGCGAGCATCAATTTCTGCAACTGCAGCTCGGCTACGGAAAATTCCAAACGAAAACGGGGGAAAAGGAGTAGCCATGGTCTGCAGCAGCAGGAAAATGCAACGATGAGCGCCATTTTGGCCACGGCTTTAAAGTTTCGCTGCATAAGTTAAGGCGTTGGCGCTGGAATATGAAAAATGTCTCTAATGCTTTGACATTTCGCTCGTTCTCTGGGTTTATTCTTTCCTTTTTTTTCTCTATTTTCTGTGTTGTCTGTCTCTTGTCGCTGGAAAATGCCCCTGAAATGGCAAGGGCGTAAAATTGCCGTAACATGACAGCGAACAACTTGGCCAAAAGGTAACTCAAAACGCGCTGCAAACACGCACCACCCGGCCATCCAGCCACGCCATTTGGCCAGAGTACCAGAGTACTCTCCTCCGCTTGTTAGTGTTGAGTTAGACCACCACCATCACCACCCACAACCACCCCATATTCGTGCATATATACCCACTATATACCCCGAGATGGAGAGCTTTATCAGCGCGCTCTAGTAGAAAGTTTTCCATAATGTGTGGAAAAAAAACTTGTGAACAAAAATAACATACCAAAGAAGAGACAAAACTGTCAACTATTCAAATTTCTTTAAGGTTTTTCTTTGAATTTTATTATACCATACACACATATTTTACAGTATTGATTTTCAGATCAGACTAATAACTGTCTAATTCTTTATTAAATTTCTTTCCTAATATTCACAAAAATGAAAGGGTACTCAAATTATATCATAAAATATCATATGGCTAAATTTGTGATATTTTATTTAATTTTTAGGATTTTGCAAAAACAATTACATATATTTTTTATCTGCTTGTTTTATATTGAACATTTTCTCAGTTTACTAGTATTTAATAAATGCCTGATATCCAATTTTATATTATATTCTTGCCTAACTTTCACAAAAATGAAGTCTAGAAAAGACGTTAGATACTCAAATTTCTTTAAAATATTTTCCTGAAAATCTTATTGTGGCTAATTGTAATTAAAATAAAGTTTTGGATTTTGTAAAAAACCAATACACATGTCTTCCATATGCTTAATACACACTATACACAATTTCTCTATTTATTAATATTAAATAAATGGTAATTGATATCCAATCTTGCATTAAATTCTAACATTCAAAGTTCTTGAATATATTTTCCCGAAAATATGATTACTTCTCATATGGGTAAGTTCGTAATTGAATTTCATTTGTTGTGCTTAATGAACGTCTAGCTGAAGTTTAATATTTTATTACACTCTTAGCTAAAAAACACTCACATTCTCTTTCTCAATAATTCAATTTGAGTTTTCAGAATAAAAGATATTTTTTGCATATCGTTTTGGCAAGAAAATTGATAATTTATCACATGATAAAATATTTTGTAATTCAATTTTCTCAGCTGTGTCCAATAAAATGTATAATTGACAACCAATATTTTTGCTAAATTCTTGTCTCGAGTGTATTGCATCTTCGGTTTCGTGGCTTGAAAGAACTAAATATTTTCCTTTTTCCCGTGCGGCCTTTACTCCTCCACTTTTTTCACCCTCTTGTCTACATTATTTATGCATTTTACTCTCGGCTGCTGTTGGCTTTTAATAGTTTTGCATGTGTGCTGCGTGTGTTTACCACATTGAAAAGTTTTCTTTGCAAAGTGCTTGGTACATACAAGCGCGCAAATATGCCAAAAAATATGCTACACAAAAATCGCTCAAGTGCAAAGTTTTAACAATTGAAAACTTCGCATGGCTGGCTGGTGCAGTGTGAAAAAAATACTTAGAAATAAAGGAAGAAAAACTTAAAAGCGCTGCTCCCCAAAGTAGTTAACTCAAAGTGTACGTAGTGTCAAAGTGGAAGATTGAGGTGAGAGTAAAATGGTTGAAGATTTTGCGACTGAATTTGTGGAGAATAAAAAAATCACATAAAGTTTAACATTTCCGGGAAATGTATCATTAATCATAATCCCATACAATGGTGCAAAATGAATTTACATAAAAGCACAAGGTTTCCTTCCGATACTTTTTGCCTTTCGGTTTTTTCGGCCAAAGGCAAAGTTTATTTTTTTAAATTTTCGCCCAAACCCTATCAAGTTTAAAGGTTTAGCAGTAAAAATAAAACAAAAATAAAAAACATCACACAAAAAACGCATAAAGGAAAGCGGAATGAAGGAAAATGCCACTAAAAACAAACTATGCAAGCTTTTTTTATGCGCCCTCTGCAAGTGGCCAAGAAAGAGGTAAGTCCTTCCCTTAGTGATTTCTTTTCTGTGCTTTCATTCCCAGCCATTCGGGTCTTTGAGCCACCTTGCCAGAGCAATGAGGTGTGAAGATGAACTGTCGCAATTGTCTAACGGCTTTGTTGTAGCTGCAGTTGAATGCACATATACCCCCGACCAGGGGCTTATCCCAAAGGGGATCGATTGATTTTGGGATAAGTTCTTGCTAATATCGAGCAGATGGGAACAGCTAAGATGAGCCATGTTAAAATGAATGTATCTTAAGGCTAGAGCCTTTCCCTTTTGCAGTTTTTCAAGGTTTCTATTTATTTTTCTAGGAAAAGGTCAATGAGTGGAAAACTAAAGAATTCACGTTTATTTTAATGTCATAAAAAATAACCGAACAGCACCTTAAACAACTTTTTTTTGATTTACCCAAAGCCTGAAGAATTCGCACAATGTAATTTTAATACATTTTTTCATTGGTTTCAGTTGGAAACTAAAGAATTCACGTTTAATTTAGTTTCAAATTTCACAGTTATTTTTTACCCAAAATCCTGAAGAATTCGCGCACTGACATTTTAGTACACTTTCTCTTTAAATGAAAAACTTAAGCTAACCACTGTTTTACCAAAATAAAACCTTTTAAGATATTAATTTCGGAACTTTCTTCGACCAACGCTCGTGTGAATTCCCCATAGCCACGTTGAATCCCCTCTGGAATGCAAATGCTCTGAGCTACGCACCTGACAACAGGTGGACAGCAGGACATGGGACAACTTCTTCTTGCCTTGACTGGGTATTTTTGTAGCGCTGCCTCTTCAGTACCCCTCGTTTTTTATCTTTATTTCGTTTTTTTTTCGTTTTTTTGGTGACTGTGTGTGCGTAAAACAAATATCACACTAAGGCGAAAGCAAATCAAATGTAAAACCCGTCGTAGGCGAGTGTCAGTCAGTTGGTCGGTGTGTGTGTGTGTGTGTGTGTGTGTGTGTGTGTGTGTGTGTGCTTTGTGGTCGCTCCATCCATCCATCCGACCATCCTACTACCAACCCACCATTATACCATCCTAACCATCCCAAAAACACCCAATCCCAACCCTTGGCATGCTCGACTTGGCTACACCTTTTGTGGAAATCCAACAATGTCAACTATGCAACACAAAAGCGACAATGCTGTTGCTTTGTCTGACTGAAAGGAGAACGAAAGTGTGGCAAGGTGGTTTCTGTGGTGCCCTTCTCTGCTGTTGCCGTTTTTATGTGCCACACACAAAAATAGCTCACTTTTAGCCCCCCCAACATTGTCCGCTTTCTCTGCATTTTGGTATAATTTGTTTTGGTCCTTCATGCACACAATTTGCATTGGTGGCTTTTTGCCAGCTTAAAGCAACGCAGAAATAATGACATTAAAATGCACATTACATTAAAACAAAAAAAAAAAAACAAAAAAATACAGAAAACCAGAAGGAAAACAAAATTCTAGATTTTCCAGCGCGTGCCGGTTTAACCCCTTGGCGTGCGCCCCATAAAAAAAAAAAGCGTAACCAAACCAAACCAAACCCCAAAATGAAACGAACAACATGCAAATCAGGCAGCAAACAGCCATAACTACAACTACTTCAGTTTTATGAGCTCCAACCTCCAAAAACCCCACCCAACAGAACCTTCACCCCCACATTGACAATTATTAGACCGACCACGCCCCTTGTCGTGCTCATAAATTTTGTAATTATTCCCCTGCGTGCGGAAAGAAAGCTCCAAAAAACAAAAAAAAAGAAAGAAATTAGAAGAAAAAAAGAAAGAACAACACAAAATGGAGGGATATACACGCATGTCTAGGCCAAATATGCTAAAGTGGAGAGATGAGTTAAGATTGCCAGCGGAACGATTGTTTACCCAAAACTGTGCTACCAATATTCTTAAAGGCCCGCAAGCCTCAAATTTAATATTATTAACTTGGCCATAACACGCTTCATTATTTTCTCAGCGAAAAGTTAAGTTTTTCCTGCTAATTACTTTCTAGTTATATTCCTTATTAATTCACGCGATTTTTGAACAAATGTTTTTTAATCACTACTTTGGATTTAATCACAACTCTATACCAAAAAAAAGTAGAGTAATTTCCTTCCCTCAATTATGAATAATTTAAAATTTAAGCACATGTCACCAAACTTGTGTAAATTAATTATTGAAAGAAAACTTTTCTTTACGCCACTTTCAGCACCCACGAGTATATGCCTGGAATATTTTATTTGTACAACTCAAGCTCCTGTAATCGATTGAATAGTTTGATTCACATATGGGTATACGGATATTACCAAAAAAAATAAGAATTTTAATTAAAATTTAACAAAGTCCTAGGCCGAAGCCAAGATGAAGAAGGCAAAACAACAAAAAAAACCATCAGGAAGAAATGGTTTTATAAATTTTAAGTTAAAAGGCTTGAGAGTCACTGGATACCGCAGTGCAGCCATAAACATTAATTAAAAGTTTTGACCCTTTTTGCCGTTGCTCAGGGGCTCATCAGCTGCAATATTCATGCGCAGCCAGCGCACACATACAACTACAATAAAATGCACTCAAATTGTTGCTGTGGGAGAATAGGAGAAAGCCAGGCGGAGAAAGCCCACTGAGCTAGAGGAAAAAAAAAAGAAAAGTAAGGGGCGAAAGAAGGGAAAAGCGCGGCCTCAGTGGCCTTATTTGCACGTAGGGCAGCGCTAACAAAAATTACGAGTTAAGCACTTTTCTGGCCCAGGGCAAACATATCCATACACACAGTCTTCAATCTCCCAGCACAATCCACACACACACATGAATGACTCATGAATCATTTAGCACACACTCGGCCGACCAAAACTTTTATTTTTCGCCATTTACATGAAAAGTGTTCGCGGCAAAATGTTCAGTTTTTCACTGTCCACTTTCATATTTTTTTTTGGTTGGTTTTATCCTTTCCTCATCTTTTTTTTTGCGGCTTGTCGAAAATATGACTGGGACATATGGGCAAACAATTGTCATCGTGTTGTGAGTGTAGCTGCTACATATCAGTATAAGTATTCATGGCCACGAATGGTGTGGCATACTTTCCAGCATCAGTGGGCCACAGAAAAAACAAATGGACAAGTGGCAAATTAACCGAAAAACACACCGATTCACCCCGAAAACCAGCAGTCAACTGCAAAACCAGCCAAGCATTAAATTAACATTTTTTCTAATTAAAGTGGCCAGCCAGAAAGTGGTTATAAAAATGGCAAATTGTCCCTGAAACAGCTAAAAGTGAAATGCAAGTATTTGCATTGAGAGATTCTTGAAGGCTTTAAAGAAAAAGTACAAAAATCTAAGTTGTCCTTACATAAAAACAACAAAAATGTACAAAATTTTGTAAATTTAAAATTAAAAAATTCCGTTTTGCATACAGTTATAGCTTTTAGAGATTTCTATAACACGTAACATTATATAATATAATGTTATATTATATGAATATATTGCAATAAAATAACAATATATAATAAAATATACAATATAATAGTAAAATAATATTATATTATACAATACAATATAATAATAATAAAACAACGGAAACTCTATGAAAAGCATAGAACCATTAACAAAACTAAAAAATAAACTCTAAGTTTTTGGTAAAAAGTTCAAGATATTTCCTATTTTGTTATTATTTCTTAAAATGTTATATAATACTAAGAAACCATTAAGATCTTAAGGTGTTCCATTTCCATTGCAACTTTGTTATTCCTTTTAACGTTGATAAATATAGGCTCCTTGCCAAAAATACATTTAGCGCTTTTAATAGGCCGTAATTAGCCAAAAGATACAGACGGTCATTTTCAATTGTCAGCAATGGCGGCAGATAAATGTTGATTTATCTAAAAGCGTCCGTCTCCACTCAAGATAATGTGTTGACATTTAGGGGGGAGCCTTCCCCCCAAAAAGGCATATAAATAAAATAAATAAATAAAAAAAAAAAAACTAATAGCATTTTGGTGCAGCCATTTTGGAGATACGAAGAGAGGGTCCTTGTAATGAAAAGTAATAATATTAAATTAACAGAACTCTGGTGAATTGTTGCCGCTTGGCCAGAGACAACCTCTGGGAAATGGGAAATGGTAACGGGGATGTGGTCCAAACAAAACCATTTCGGGGATCCCCCCCCGGGGGTCCACACTATTTTTCGCTAGGCCGCAACAAACATCTTATTTATGGTCTCGTTTCTCGTAAAAATTTGTTATTTAGATTTATGGCGCTTTGCTCTTTGTTGTTGCCAACATTTATTTATCTTTCTTTCATTCCGTCTTTTCTTCCGCCGTTCCTTCTTTTTTTTTTTGTTACGTTTTTTTTTTGTACTTTTTGTAACCCACTAAGTGGGAGGTGGGCGGACCGGGAGGTCCTCCACTCATTTGGGCACTGAAATTTTAGAGCCACTTTAGCTGGTCACTTGTCCGTCGACGAGCAACGCGAAAAAATGTGATAAATGTCGGGACATTATTATTGTGGAACAACTCAGATATATGCGTAACGTGAGCATTCCTATATGGCATGTTTGCTAATATAATGATATGCGGCATTAGCAAATTGCACACGCTTTTGCTTTTGGCCATTTACCATTTGCTAAAGTGCCAGGAAAACAATTGATGGGCGTTCTCACATTTCTTGTCGAGCTATGTTTCTACTCTTCTAGACTTCTAAAATATTTGGTTGTATTTTGCTAAAAACACATTATGAACTTGTAATTATAAAACTGCCCTTAGGGAACTTACTATATATAATATCATTTAGTGCTTTTTAAAATATTTTGAAAATATTTAGTAATCCTTCGATTTTCCCTTTAAGCATGTTGATAGATTAAGAAGATAAAAACTCCCTAAAATAATACACAAATATCCATAAAAAAAGTTTGGAATTGATATGTGATTGCGTGCCCTGGAATTTCCTTACGCTTATAATAACTATGAGTAAATTTTTTTTATATTTGTTATTATACAATAAAAACCTAATCTGAACTAAAAGTATTTACTAACCTATGGGTTATGCCTTTAAGCTTATCGTTAGACTTGGAAGAAAAAAACTTCCTAAAGTATTATATATCCATGGAAATTTGGAGTTGATTTGTGATTGCCTGCCTTAAAATTTCTTTACCTTTTCCTAATTAAAAATATAAAATCCCCATTTTCTTTTAGCTGAACTTAAAATAATATATATCCATAAGAAATGTTAGGACAATTGATGGTGATTGCCTGCCTTGAAATATCCTTACCCTTTCTTAATTTTAAATATAAAATACCACTTTTCTTTTAGCTGAACTTAAAATATTTACTAATCTATGGGTTATTTCCTCAAGCGATTTGATAAGTTAGGAAGATATAAACTCTCTAAAATAATATATTTCCCTGAAAATTGTTTGGAATTGATTTGTGATTGGCTGCCTTGAAATTTCTTACCCATCCTTAATTTAAAATATAAAATTCCACTTTTCTTATTGCTGAACTAAAAATATTTACTAATTCATGGGTTATTCCTTTAAGCGTATTATTGGTCTATCCTTAAAAACTTCCTGTAATAATATATATCCATGGGAAAAGTTTGGAATTGATTTGTGATTGCCTGCCCTGGAATTTCCTTACCCAGCCGATTACTCTCACGTCTGCTGTTTAATTACCTTTCGCTTGGCGAACTCCATCAAGCCGAAAGTTATCAATTTCGGATTAGTTCTCCCCACAAAAGCAAACACGAGCGAGAATCGACTTTAACCATATTTCATCCAGACACTTTTCCGCCCTTTTTTTTTGGCAAGGGATAAGGGATGAGTGGTAAAACTTTTGCTATATGTTAATTATGGCTCTGGCATTTATTTGCGGCTTAATATAGCCTATATGGGTGGGTACGCACATATAGTTTAGTGCCGTTCGCCTTTAGTTTAGGAAGCGATTTTCCCAGGCCGTTCTGACATTTGCTGTTCCACATTCCCATCTTTTAGTTTTTTTTTTTTTTTTTTTTGGACCGCGCTCGCTGTCTTACGAAAACTTTTCAAATTATCGTAGCATCAACTTTTTCTGCTCCTCGATTTTGTGTTTTTTTTTTTTTTTTTTGCCACTGATGAGTGAAATGAAAGGAAAGCAAGAGATTGGAGCATTGGAGCTGCGGAGTTGCGGCAAATTAATTAAAACTTGTTGCAAAAACCCAAAAGTGAAATAAGTTGCCTTTTGCGTGAAATATTTCGTAGCTGGACAACAGTTGAGTTAAGTCGGCAATTGTCAAGCGGGGCTTTTGTGTCATAATTTTCAACAAACGACAAATTAGCTGGCCGAAAAGTGGGTGGAAGCCGGGCCAAAACCAAAAAAGAAAAAAATAAACGAAACACAAAAAGCCGGTAGTCAGGGGCCCAAAAACCATTTACGTGGCAAACAGCAAACAGTTTTGCATATGTTTTTAGATACTTTCGCCTGCAATGCTGCTGTCCAACAGTTTGTCGCTCTGTCAACGCCCGAAGAGCTTCGGCAGCAAAAAAAACAAAACAAAAAAAACCAAAAAAAAAAATAGGGACCTAGCCGCAACCCGCAACGAGTTGTACAAACATTTCACGCGGCAAAGTGCCGCATAAATTTCAATTTAATGCCACATACACAAAAAGAGGTGCGACAAACTGCAAACTGCAAACTGCAAACTGCAAACTGCAGGCTAACCAGGGGAAAAAGCAGGCAAAAGCAAAAGCAGCAGCACCAGCTACCAGCTACCCAGTAACGACAACAAATAAAATGGCAACAAAACCAGAAAATACATCAGGATGTGCAATGTTTGTGTTGCCCTGTTTTTCTGACTCTGTCGTCCCCTGCAGCTTGTTTATCGCTCCACGTACCGCTTTTGCAAGTACCCCCAGTACCCCCAGCACCCCAGTTTTCCATTCTGCAACCCCCACTGAAATGAAATGAAGCGTCTATGAAAGGTAAGTGCCACGGCGAGTGGATAGCGCCAGGAGGCACAAGTCAGCCTCGACACTTCCACTTCCACTTCCACTTCCACTTGCACATCCACCTCCATTTCCACAAAAGGCCTTGCAAAATATGAGCCACATTTGACTGCAATTCTGAAATGTCAACACTTTGATTGTTATTTGTTTTTCCATTCTCTTAAGTGACGAAAATGACTTCCAGTGGGCCGGACTTTGGTTAGGCGGAATTGGTAATTGAATTCGAAATGTAAGCAAAGCAAATTATGAAATTCTGTGCTCATTAATTAGCAAGAATGTGAAATGAAATGGGTTCTAAAAGGAGTACGGAACAGGGTTCTTGTGAAAACTGGGTTCTTTACAAGGCATTATTCACAGAGGCTACCTTTTCTATATCTATAAAAGTATAGAACCACACATGTGACTGTCATTTAAAAAAAAGAACTTTATGTTATAAGATATAAGCAAATAACAGTTACCTATTTATTTCTGATATGATATTATGATATGATATGATATGATATGATATGATATGATATGATATGATATGATATGATATGATATGATATGATATGATATGATATGACATGATATGATATGATATGATATAATATGATATGATATGATATGATATGATATAATATGATATGATATGATATAATATGATACGATATGATATAATATGATATAATATGATATGATATGATATAATATAATATAATATGATATGATAAGATATGATATGATATGTTATTGTATGATATATGACATATAATAATCTATGTATTTATATGATATGATATGTTATAATATAATATGATATACCATTACCATACCATTAGACCATAATATGAAACGATAACTAAATCGATGCTTTTTAAAAACACAGAAGAGGGGTCTACCGTGCTAATTAAAATATCAACCCAAGTATGTAAGTATATACAGCAATATTGGTATCGCCATCAAACTCCTTTTCTTTTAATTAAAATTGTTCAAGACTTCCTTTTCCTGATTCTGCTTTGGCTAATTTGAGCTTCAACTGATTAAAATTCTTTTCTTTCATTTTCAAATGCTTGAGCTTTATAAATATTATGCTCGTCCAAGTTAATTTTAGCACTTGAGCCGAGCGAACTTTAGCTGAAATCCAAGTAAACTCAACTCCACTTGAAAGTTGAGCTCGCTGGCAAGAATGTTCCAAATTAAGAGCGGAACTTAACGTAAACTTAGCCTAACTTGTGTGTAAAGTGGCGGCATAAATATGGCCGACCAAAAAAAAAAAAAATGGAGTGTCAAGTATATAAAAATATTAATAAAGTTTTTAAAACAATTTAAGGCTAATACTTACGGGCTGCATCGACGATTGTGGGGGTCCAGGTGAGCAAGAACAACACTAATAGGCTGAGAGCTGCAAATGGACTGGCTGCTGTCATCTGCAGACCCATTATTTTCAATATATAGATATTGTATAGTCGGAAATTGGGGGTGTCGACCGTTGGTAACAACAACAACAATGCTTAATAATTTTAAATGCTTTTATTTACACAGGCTATGTCTCTGTCAGACTTACTATTTGGCTGACGGACTCACTCTTTTGCCAAATGGCACTTAAGCTTTTGCTGAAGGTGCCAATTCAAAAATTGAAAGTCGATAGGGAAAATCAACACAATTTGTTTCAAGTGGGGTGTTTATTTTTTGTTTTGTGGGTCAGTGTAAGGTTGTGAGTGTATTTTGTATTTGTAGTTAAGTTATTGATTTTTTTTTATAGTCGTAGTAAGTATTATATGAGTGTTTCAATCGTTCGTTAAATACATTTTCGCAAGCCGAAAATCATCGGATATTACAAGATGTGTTAGTAAATGCGATGTCATCATCATTATTGGCATGATAGCAACATGTCGTATGCGTTATAAATATTTGCAATTGTTGTCGTCACGTCGCATTCGGTTGTACAAATGGTTGTCGTTGTTGATCACACATATTGATTGTTGTCGACATTTTTTCGTAGCAGTTCCAAGAGCCAAGTTTTATTTCAGTCGTCGTTGTATCATCATTTTATGGTTACCATGTGGAGGGAAGCTGTTGTTACTTATCTGACCAAATACCTTTACCTGCCTAAACCTGAACTTAATACTTAAAGAACTCTTATATTTATATGATTTATATCTAAAATATAATCTGAGATATGCAGTTTATTCTTTTGTCTTATTGATTTATTTATGTATTTTTTTTTTTTTGTGATTCAATTTTGGTTGCCGTTTTGATGTTCCTGCAAAAAGAAATGACGCACAGAAGAAAGGGGAGAGAGAAAGAGAGAAAGGAAAAACAATTGTTAAGGATAAAAGTCAGTCGACCTGGCTTAAATTGTCAGAGACCTTTGTGTGTGGTTTTGTGGCAAAGGGGGAAAAATGTGAATCCATTGGCCTCGTTTAGCTTCCAGAAATCAAAACTAAATATATTTTTGATTTAAACTTTTGTCTCGCACAAGAATACATTTTTAATCTTCTTAAATCCTTATCCTACAAATAACCTTTAAGCAGACAGAATCAATTTTAGTTTAATCAATGCAAAATGTGGCATTTAAATGTATTTTACATTGTAATTAAAGTACCAGCTCCTTGAAAATAAAAAAAAAGGAAATCTAAATCAAGATGCCATCTAAATTGTCTGTAAACTTCAGTGGCCAAATCACAGAATATGCACATGCGATTCCAAGAAATTCAGTTAAACGATTTGCTGTGAACAAAGTAAATCACAGTTCCTTGACTAATTCCAAATTCTTGGCCTAACGTTGAGCACTCATTAAGGCAATCACCTAAAAGCAAATCCCTCAAAGGCTAACCCAATAATTACAGTAACAGAAGCACTCTCAGCAGCAATTAAAAAGTCAGTTTTAACAGTCCAATAGAAGGAAAAAAAGAAAATAAAAAACCGAAAAGTCAGGCAAGAATTGTACAAACTATAAAAGCCAAACCAATTGGAAGAGCCTAACCAATTTGCACCTCAGCTCATGGGGCCAATGCTACTTTTGATTTCTTTTCTACCCTCTCTACAGCTCTTTTGCATCTACTTTGTTTACACCAAGTTATAGACCCACTTAGCTGAACGAATAAAAAAAAAAATCACGATTGCAGGTAGGCCTGAACCTTCACAATACCCCAATCCTTACCATACCATATATACATACAACCATCCCCCTCTTTATATATGCACTTGTAAAAATCAATTAAACTTTTCAAGTGAAGTTATAATGGCTGGCAACCCTTTTCAACCACTCATGCTCTTCTTCTACTTTTTTTTCTGCTTGATTTTTTGCGGACTTTCGACTTTCTCCTATATATTGTTTTTGTTGCCTCTGGCTGTTCAGTCAGTTTTCTTATTGTTTTCATAGCTGCTGTTGTTGTTGCAGTTGTCAAAAGTTTTAAAATAATTGGATTTTTTTCGTTGGTATGCAAGTGAGTGTGTATGTGCGAGTGAATAAGTGCACTGTGAGTACAGAACACGAACATCGGAATGTTGACGATTGCAGCGAAGGGATATGAAATGGAAGGATTTACCTACCTACCTACCAAACCTACCCAACAAACCTACCGCCCCCTCCAAACTCATTCTATATAAATTAAAATTTCTTTGTTGCAAAATCCCTTCGCTTACACATACATACAGACACGGTGGTACTTAATGCAGGATTTCGATGCAGTCATCCAACCATCCAACGCCATCATCGCGAGTATTACCCAATTTCCAGCTGAAGTTTTCAACACCAAATTGTAAACGTCAACAACAAGCGTGGAAAAAGCGTGGGTGTGGCCAATCGGCCGCCTTTATAGCGCCAACCACGCCATGACGAACGGTTGGTAAAACGCTATTTGAACAGACAGAAGGGGGCTCTCGTTGAAGTGCTTTTCCATTGGTTTTAACTCAGGCCCATAAGGATAGCAGGTCTGTTCACATTTTCCCCCAAGAGAAATGTTTACTCCTAACTATCTATTATTTTCAATCATTAGAACTAGTCACCAATTAATATATAACTAACAAATTGCATAATTATCTCAACTCGGTCAGCACCTAATTAACCTCTAAGCACATTTGTTTTAGCCTTTGAATGATATATATAAAACGATATAATTTCAATTAGGCTAATGTAAACCATAAATTAGCCTATAACTATTGCTGTCGACAACAAGATCTTATGATTGCTTCATTCAACCCAAAAAGCTCTCCTTATATTTATATGCAATCTATTTATGGTATTCGTCATACACGGCGTATACGTATCATTTTCTACTAGTGCAGGAAAAACATTTTTGTAGCGAACCTCATTTCAAGTTGGGATGAAAAAAAAAATTGAGTGAATGGAACTTTTTTCTGCAATTTTTCTTCTTTACGCCTTTAGTTCTAATAAAAACTCTTGACACCAAAACGGAGAAAGTTTCTTGAGGCAAGTAGTGGAAGACATGTGAGGCTGAGTTGTGTTGTATAATGCCTTTTGCTGGCTTTAAGTTGCTCCTCAAATAGAAAAAATTCTAAATACTCGCTAAGGTTTTATGAAATGTACATAATTTTCTCTTAAATAATTCAAAAGGCATTTTGACAAAACTGTTATTCAATGGATTAAATTCGAGAACTTTAATGTTCATGTAATATTATCATCATTATTAAACATATCAAGTATTGAAAAACATAGAAATTGACTTGTAAAAGTAAAGTATACCTTTCAAAGATTAATTTAATATTAAATTTTGTTTGTTTTCATGTTCTCAAATAATGAAGTAATCATAAACTATCGGCTTCATATGCTTTACTTCGGTTAGCATGTTTAATATCACGAAAAACCCTTGCAAAAATTAAGCACAGTTTATTTATTATTAAAAATACTTTTACAACTCTGAAGTCAACAGCACTGCACATTGTAGCTTTAAGTATAAAATCTGATTTAGCACTGGCAAGGGCAGCGCAAAAGGAAAACTTAAATTTTCTTGAGCTCTTGCCAAGGATTTCCCATTACTCGCCGAGGACATAACTATGTCAATCTGCAGAACCCGCTCTCCACACACTGCAGGCCTTTTTTATTTTTGTACTTTTTCGTATTTCTTTTTTTTTTGCCTTAGCTGAAAATCACTTCGCAGCTGGTCCTAAAACGATTTCAGGCCGCTCCAATCACAAACACACACTCGACTCGGCACACCCGAATCGGAAACCAACGAAAACATCAGCCGCAACAATCCTTCTAGGACGCAGCGTTATTTTCGCACCAAACTGCAGAGAAAACCCCTCCAGGACCTCCAACCCCAAAAAGGAACTGTGAAAAATTGCCAACAGTTTCGCTTTAAGCCAAGAAGAAAAAAAAAATGGCACAAATGGTAGTAGCTCGTAAAACTGCAAATGAAAATAGATAAAAAGTATCTGTCGTCCCAACCAGTAAACTTCATTTTGTAAATCAATTGAATTTTCAATTGTGTGCGAGGAAACTAAACCAAACCACGACGAAACGAGCGAGAGCTTACCCAAAAAAAAGGTAAACATAAAAGGACAAATAAAGGAAACGACACTATTACTGAAGAATTGGATGGTGGGATACCGAAAGATTTTCTTCCCTGGGCAATCGTTTCAATCTCCATCTCGAATAGGGACAAGATTGGCGTTTCTTATTAGCTGGGGCCAAAACGATAAGGACTTTAACATTATTCATAAGAAAATTCCAGGTCAAACACACACACACACACAAAGGCTCTGATAATTTTCTTCAGCTTCTTTAAATTTTTACCGATTTATCTGCCAGGTATTATCGGCATCCTCAGTTATTCTTCGTTAATTATGCTTCGCGTTTCACGGAAATTTTCCCACCCACAACTTGAGGTGGTTTGTAATTATCGAAATATTTTTTAACCGGCTTGCGGCAAGAAGCACGCTCACAGAAACAAGTACACATACGAGTACAACATGAGGAGAGGGGCGGGGGTTGAACCGAGGCAAGCCGAAGACTTCGACGATTTGGTGGTTTGGTTAACTTGACTAAAATCACTTTGCCGGGATTTCCTAAAATACTTTTTTTTTTCTCTTTTTGCTATATCATTATATATCCGTGGTGATATCATGTATTTCGGCTATATCACTTGAATATTGTATCCAATTGATTTGTTAGATTTTTTTACGAATTTTGTTACGATTATATTTTTTTATTTTGCTGTTTGATTATCGCACACACGGCTAAAGGAGGACGCGCTCTGTTTCTTACACGTTCGTTACATCCTGCCAAATCCCGAAATTGTACTAAATACGTACAAAACTTTTACGATTGGCTAAGGCTAGGAGCAGCCGTGCTCGTGTTTTTCCTCGAGTCAAGTGTGTGCGTTTGTGTGTCGCCCATCGAGCCGAAGAGTCCATCAGCGAACCCGAGGAGGTGCCGAACGCGAGTCCTGTGTGGTGGATTTCGCAAAGAGCGGTGAAGCAGAGGCAATTCGACATCCCGAAGCTGGGAGAGATGAAAGAGAAAATCTGGACAATACCATCCACTCAAAAGTGAGGTTGAGCAGAGCTCAATAAAGGTATTGCTCGGAAAGATGTTAAGAGCCTAACAACCCGAGTAACTTCATATAGCATCTGAAGTTAACTCCAGAGCTCAGAATGTTGTGATGTTAACAGAGCTAAAAAATTTTACTCAAAATATTTCTCACAAAAATAAAAATAATTTACCACTAATCTTTCAAATTTTATAAAAAATATTAGAAATTTAAAATGTTTTAGGTTAAATATGTGGATTTATAATAATTTCTTGTTAAATTGTAACATGCTGAGAATCCTTAAAAAATATTTCAGTTTACGTTTGACAAATCCTTAGCTTCTGGGATATAGAAACTACTTAAAACAGATTATTCTAAATTAAGAATCTCATCTAAAAGTACATTTTAAAACTAAAACAAATTTCTTTTTCAGACGGAGTTAAAACTCTAAATCAGCATTGAGATAAACAGAGAGTCTTTTTATCAGGCGGAGTTAAAACTCTAAGCCAGCATTGAGATAAACATAGAGTCTTTTTATCCCATAGCAGTAGAGCCTAGGAGATTTCTCTTAGATTGAGAAAACTCATGTTAAATTTGTTACATTTATGTTAAACTCAAATCAAAATCATGTTTTCAACCAGGTCTTATAGGATATGTAACTCATTTTACTGACTCTAAGAGAACTGGCAAAAATAAGCTCAGTAACATTAACAGAGGCTTTTATAAACTCAACTCAAAATAGAACACCCAGCCTTTGCAACTCGTCTTCCTGACTCTAAGAGAACTGTTTAAAATGAGAACTCTAAACTTAGCAGAGCCTTTTATAAACTCCACTCAAAAATACCTTTTCGAGTCATTAAAGTGAAAAGAGAACTGGCTAAGTATGATTAAACCAGCTCAGTTCTTCTCAGCAAGGACTCACTCAAAGAGAGATGGATGAGAAGTGAAAATGAGCTTTCAACGGAGATTCAATCGGAAGTGTTCGGCTATCAAAAAACCGAGCTCACCGCCGAAGGTGAAAAACGAATGGGAGGCACTACGAAAGACCCGCCATTGACTTTGACCGTCGTTCGCCAGTCGTCAGTTTCAACTGGAGCGGCGGGCAGTAAGCAGAAATCGGCTAAAAGGACGCATTGGCAGGACATTTCGCAGGAAGGCGAATCAGAGCAGTTCAGAGAGGAAAAAAGCGAGAAATAGCCTGTGCTAATTTCGACTGGGTAGCATACTTTTTGGCGCGCTACTGCTTTAATCCTGCAGTCTAAGTGAATGTGAAATGTGACAAGCCAAGTGACAGTTAGCAAAAGCCAAATAAAATGGAGATTGCAGATTGGAGAAAGGCGGCAGGAGAAAGGAGAAAGCAACCAAAACAGATGGAAACAACAACTTGCAGATGCTGAGACGTTCGAGGCCCCAGGAGACATTTAACATAATAAAAACGAACGTGTGCGGCATTTTTGTGTTGCCTCTTGGCCAAGTTAACTCCTGTTTGTGTGTGTGGGTTTGTTTAATGCTAATATCAGACCCACACACACTGAAACATACAAACAAACAATATTGCAAATGTGTGTGTGCGTCAGGCAGTTGGCAAAAGTGTCGTAAATCGTTTAGACAGCGCAACGTGGCCCAGAAAAAAGAAGGAGAAGAGGACCAAAAACGATATGTAAACGACACAGTAGTAGTCGCCGTGGGAAAAACTGGAAAAATACCCAAACAAAACGCCAAGAAGATGGAAGATCTGCCGATGAAGTGCATTTGTTGCTCATGTGAGTATCCCACCAAAAAGAAATTATATCTTTTTTTGATGTTACTTTTGCGCCCCCTTTTTATTTTATTTATTTTTATGCGGTTTTAATGTGAAAAAATTGCGAAGGTGTCGGAGTGGTGGGCGTGGAGTAATAAATTTTTATGTGCGATTTCTTTTGTGAGCGAGTGCGTTTGCTAATAATGCCACCAAAATAAAGGGGCCACGGTATGGTCCATAAAATGCCTACAAGACAATAAATGCAATTAGAGAGCGATAAACATAAAAATCAAACACATTAATTTGTCAGAGTGCTAAGTACACGTTATGATGCCACAGAAATCCCTAATGTTGTAAGAAAAATCACTTCTAAAGGTGTCTAAAAGAATGCAATGCTATATTTTGTTTCAATAAGTGCAAAGGATTCGGTTTCAAAAGCGACGTTCTTTTTTCCTCAACATACTTTTAGACACTTTTTTGAAAAACCTTTATGATTTATACTTCTCCCGCAATTTTTTCATCGCTTAGGACACAACGAATCAAATTTGTCAAAAGAAACAACTATTACAGATATAAAGTGAAATTATGTTTATTTTTACATGTAAATTTGCTTGTGAAGCTTGACATACAAAAATGTCAAAACAATAAAAAAAAATAATTTAAATTGTTTTAGGGCCAACTTTTGTTTGCATTCACTATTGACAAACGTTTACCATTTATTAGGATTAAGAACTAAGCCACTTCAATTGGCATATTCATACATATTTGCAAGGGAAATATTCAGCAAAAAGTAAAATCAAATTCCAGATGAAAATGTTCGATATCAAATTCATTTGCATAAATGTTCAGAAAAAGCTAAAACACAAAAAAAATTTACAATTGCATTTGTATTCCATTTCAGACCTAAAAAGTTTGAAATGCAAATGGAAAAAATGTCTCCAATATCAATTGCAAACAAAATTAGGCAAATGGAAAAGCAAACAGCATTAGCTTTGTCAGAAATTCAACACAGAAATCACGAAAAAATCGTTAGAAATGTTGAAATGACATTTTTTTAAACTTTTTTACTTTGCAATTAAAAACCACAGTTTTTTTTCAAGAGTCTCTTTAAACAAAACAAATTTCTTTCTCTCATTTTCAGAAGCAAGAATAACAAGGCTAAAAAAGATGTGACAAAGATACTTTTTACAATGATGACTGATTGACGTCTCTGTTTACTTATAAATGCTGTATAAAAAGTAAGTATATTTTAACTCATTTTAAAATTTGTATAAGGTATAAAAAAAGTATTAGATAATTAAAGTGTTTTATTTTATTACAAAGAAAAAATTGAATAAAATATTGTTTACCCCGTTAGTGTTTCTAAAAAGTGTTTTTCATGTGCTTAGATATTGTAGAGAAATATTTTTTTTTGCCTCCACCTGGTTTTTATAAAATGTTTTCATTTTAAAATGGAAAACAGTTTACAAATACTCTTCAGAACTAACACTTATATCTTTAGAGAGCTTCTCCTTAGGCAAACTTTTAGTATTTGATTGCAAATAAGAAGAGATATTTTTATGAAAAACGGTAAAACGAAAATGGGTTTATTAAAATTCTAGGCCAGTTTTAGAAACTATAGGCGTTATATGGATTTTTTTAAATAGTGTTAGAGATTTCTTAAATATTTACGCAGTAAATTCGTGCTTGTTTACTTTTGGTTAAACCCCAAAGGTGTTTTCACTTTGTATATAATAGCCTGATTTAAAGTGTTTTTCAATTATGTATGACATAGTGAAAGCTGAACACTAAAAACGCATCCCAGATAATCCCTTCTGGCACCCAAAAGCCTTGAGTCCTCCACTTCGCCGAACATAATCTTCAACAATCTGTCACAAAGTGTGTGTGAGCCAAATTGTTCGCTGATATATCGTAAAAAAAAGTGACAAAGCGCACAAAATAGAGGGGAATGTTGCGTAGTCAACGCAACAAGCAAATGCACTCAAAAAGTGGAATCTATAAAAATTCCAAGACAAGAGGACGTGTCCATTGATGAAATATGCTCCAAACAAAGAAAACTTTTGCAAACATTTTTTGTTTACGATCAAAGAGTAAAGTAGCGATAAGTATTCATAAAAAAAAGGAGCAAGAGAGTTCGGTTTAGTTGAGAAGGGAGAAAGGACACACTGTGCAGCAGGCACGTACATATCTGCTTGCTACTTGCCATTGCATACTTTTACGCGTCTCTTTAGTATTAATTTGCAAAGGTAACCCGCATCCCAGGTATCCAAAGGATCGTGGGTCTCATTATGCATGCTTGTCCGCACGTAACCCTGCATTTCTTCAATACCCCCTGGGTAAAAAAAAAAGAACAGATGCCCACACACCGAAGAGTTTTCGGTTCTGTTTCTGCTAACTTTTACCAATTTCATTTTCAATTGACTGTCGACCAGAACACGCAGACGGGCTCGGCTAACCACCAGCAATTGAGCGTATGAAACGCCAGAAAGGAACTGGGCCCTCACAAAAAGTTTCTACCAGGCCAGGACACCAGAAACACCCGTAGACACACACACACAAACACATACACCCACAAAAGACAGAAGGACACACGACCACGCACAAAGAGATATCAGCAGAGATACAAAGCTTCCTTCTCCTTTCTTTTTTTTTCTTTTTCCTCAAGAATCCTTTTCTTTCATTTCAATTTCGATGCCAGCAAAGTTGCCTTCTGTATTATACTACTTATTTTATTTCAAGCGGAAGGAACGTGTGTGCCTTGTGCAAACCATACCCAATTCCATCCTTATCCCTTAGAAAGTTTTCTGCGAAATTACGCCACGCACAATTCATTTGCAAATAGGAACAGTTTAATTTGTTACTTTTGTGTGTGTCTGTCTGTGTTTGTGTGTGTGTGTGGTCTATGACAAGGATATTCCTGACCGGTTTACAAAGTTTTTGAAAGGACCCGCATGAGATGGAGACAACACTGGCACACAAAAGCCTTCTTTATGGGGAATATTGCATTAAACGAGCCGGCCCACAATCAAATCAGTTCGATTGGGGCACTGGGTTCGGGTTCTTCCCCTTTCTGCTTACCAAACGAAGTAATTAAGCCGGGATACATCGTCCATTTCTGAACAGATCCAAATCACTCTAGAACACCCCACCACCCCAACCGTCAATTCCTGGGTACTTTGAGTGAAAGGCAAATATTCTTGGGCAACTGTTTACTGCATTCATTCCATAGTTGTCAGAAGTCTAGACACTTGAAAAGCTTTCTCAAGCTTGCCTTGGCACGTATGCCAATTGATAATCGCAAAAAAATAAAAGGAAGGGATAGCAAAAAATAAACTCCTTGGTAAGAGCTCAGGGTGAGCTAAGTTGTTGACCGGATTTGACAAGCCCTGACAAATGAGCAAGAGATGAAAATGTGATAGCCAAGGGAAAGACTTTTGCATGACCAGTATGGGAAAATGCGAATGTTTTTTCAGTACTTGGTTATTGAAGGGGTTATGGATTACTGCCGTTACGATTTAAACAAATAAATGTAAATGTATTAAAAATGTATTAAGTAGCATTCTAAAGTCCTTTTTATTAAAGTTTTGTTCCCAAATGTAATAAAAATGTATTAAGAAGCATTCTAATAACCTTTTTTTTTAACATTTGTTATTTAATGATTTTAACTTTTAATTATGGGAAAAAGTTAAATAGTCAAAGATAAAGGTATTTTTTAAACAGCAATAAGTACATAAAACAGAAATTCATGTGCTAAGAGAAAAGTATTATGATTTGATCGAGAAGAGAACCGATTAATTAAAGTCGGCCAACTTATCCTCACAAAGCTTTCTTAACTTTTAAGTCCAGCTTTATAGGGTTTATAGGGTTTATTGATTGATTTATTCATTTGTTACCCAGATGACAAAAAATATCTCCCTTTTTTCATAAACAATATTTCAATTCATATTTTTGCATGGTTAGTTATAATATATTTAATTATAAGGAACATTAACAGTTCTATTATAGATTTATTTTGAAATAACTATTTCAAAAGTAAACTTCCTGAAAATGTTCATATACTTAGATTGTCTTATATATTTGAATAACTGCATATCTCTCATGTTTGTAAATGATGTTCATATATTCTTAAGAAGAGTTCTTTAAATATTAGTAACAGATTAGGTAACAGGATTAAAATAAAATACTCACGTGTTGAAACATAACTTCAATGTTGTTGTCCATTCAGCTCTTCAGCACTTTTCAGTTTATTTGCATCACCTATAAATAAAAGATATAAAAATGTACATTTTATTAAGTGTAAATAAACATTTGGTATAATTTTATAAATGTTTTTATTCTCTCTTTATTGCAGATACCTACAAAATGATGATGATGTGTGGCCCATAAATATTGTGATAAATATAAATATTGCCATAAATAAGCTAATTTTGTTGAAGAAAGAAAATAAAATATACAGTCTATAAAAAATATATCCTCAATTGTATTTATTAGTAAAAGGGGAAAGGACCTTAGCTAAGGTGTGCAACGTTTAGGGGTCACAAAATGATTGGTATTATACGCTCTTATTATTATGATTATTATTGTTATCAAAGCCAATGTCAAGCCACCGCAAAAAAAATGAAAGGACAATAGTCAAGGTGCTCAGCAGGACAAAATCAAAAAGCCAAGAACATTGTGAGGCGGCTGAAAATGGAATGGTAAAATGGAAGGAAAACGTGCCCGGCATAAGGAGCCCCCATACAATTCATGTTGGTCTCAAAAATTTATGTATTGTTTGTTTATTTGCTTATGCAGTGCTTTTCTCCTGCTCAAGGACCTCACACATACTTCACACACAGTGTTACTTTCTTCCAGGCAGTTTCTCATGCAAATTTATACACCTTTGCCGGCTGCCATAATAAATATTGCCGAAAAATATATCTCGTTTCAGCGCCTTTTGTCTACTTTACGCTCCGTCTGCTCCTTTAGATCCTTTAGCTCCTCCCTGTTGTCGCCTTGTCACGTGTCGGCATCATTACCACACGTACCAGAATTATTTATATAAGAAATATACATCGTTTATAAGCCCAGCAATTGCTAACACCTAAACTGTAGGCTAGACGAAACGAATTTCGAATGCCCTTTGATACACACACAGAAGTTCTGTGAGAAAACGATAGGGTCCCCCAAATGTGATAGATTAAGGGGCATTTAAAGAACTCCCTGGCGTAAAGTATAGGGGGCAGAAAAATTTAAATCACCAGTAAATGTTTGCCCTGAGCAGAGCTAATTGTTCAATATTTGTGGCCAAGAGCAGCTGGCACTTTGAGCCTCTTGGGGAAATGTGTGGGTGAATTTACGACACATATTCCCGCCTAAAACTGGGAAACAAAACATGCCAAGCATGTCGAGCCCAATCGCCCTGAAAACAGTATCCTCCGTTCCACTTGCCGCCCCACACCCCATACTATATAAACCCCATCCATATGTCCGCTTCCCCATAAGCGTCACAGTTAATTTGTTGACAGCTTTGTTGGAAAAGCGGGCTGGGAGCCAAGAAGGAAACGGAAACGTTGGGTGGTATAATATGGCTGCAGGACACATTGCTGGACGACTGGACAACTGGACAGCCAGACAAATGTCGTTCTCCGCTGGGACTACAAGACATGGAGCCATGTAAAGTGTGCAAATGACCAAAGAGAAAAGCCCGAGAAATATCAGGGCACAAAATTCTAATTAGTGGGGTGGGCAGAAGACGGACTATGTTCGACATTCCATATAGATTTGTGGGCGGCAGATAGACAGAGCGATAAACCCGATAGGAAATGCAAAAATTTTAAAGGCAGCAAACAGGCACTGGCAGAAAAAATACCCAAAGAAATATACCCCATTTAAAAAAAAACTTTTAAATACAAAAAGATTTTACACTTTATAGCCTAAACTTTGCGTTTGTATAGTAAAGAAAAATTAACATCTAAAAATCCTTACTTAAAATGCAAAAATTTCTGTTATTATTACTCTTTTTATCATTATTTTTAGCCTAAAAAAAAAGAATTATTCAAAATGAGGACATCCCCTCTTCTAAAAATAATAATTTGAGACCGTATATCTACAAAATAAAATACAATGTAGTTTTCATTTCCATTATTATTTGATTTGATTATCAATTTCTTTGCCACGGAAATCTGATTTATTTTTACTTTATGGCTGTAAATACAATTTGTGGAGTTTCATTTTCAATTGGTGTCTCGTATAAGAAGGTCTAGTCAGTCAGTTCCGTTTACTGAAATGTCAAATGCCAACATCAACGTCGCCATCGTCAACTAATTGGGTTTTCGGCTCTTTCCACGAAAACAAAAAATATTGGCGTACATTTTATTGGTAGAGAGAGTACAAGAGTACAAGGAAGTGAAAATGCCAGGAGGTGAAGATACCAAAAAGGAACGTGAAAAAAAGATTAAATTTCCTCGTTACGAGTTTCATCTGAGATGAAAATAAGAAACCGAAAATTGCGACAAAAATGAAAATAAATATTGAATTATTGATATACAATACCTCAAACGAGTATTGAGTGCCACGAAACGAAGTGACAAGTGTTTTTTTGGGGGGTGGGGGGTTTGTTTGTAAATAAAAATGACAAAAACCTTATATATTATATATAAATGTGTTCTTATTTAGAATTCAGTTGACAATTTTTGTTTGCAAACAAGGTGTGATGTATTAAAAATGTGAAACTTTTGACTTTAAGTGCCTTAGGCTCATTTGATTTTTTATTTGATGTTTTTAATGATGTCTTGTTATACAATAAAAATCAAACTAGTTTGAAATGTTATTATTAAACTTGTGAAATCGCCTTAAGAGCTCATATTTCTCTAGTAAAAAACGTTTGTTAATCTCTTGAAATTCCAGAGAAATCATATTCTGGAGGGTATAGTACGTTTTCCTCTCTTCCCTCAGCTTATTGTCAACGCAAATATTTGTTTATTTATTTATTTTGTTTTTTTTTTTGAAGGCACAAGCAAGTCCAACGTTTGCAGCCCTCCATCACGGCTCAGCATGGGCCCAGGCTTATTTATTTTTACGATGAGTGCGCTTTTTCTACCTTTTCGTGTTCTTCTTTTTTTTTTACATTTTTTGGTGGGTCCCGCAACAATATTTTGCATGTTTGCATACAAAATATCATATTTGCAGAGATTGTTTCATTAAAAAAAAAGCAGGTGCCGCTGCTGTGCACATATTTCATCTGCCTACTTTCACTCGCTGAAGGCTGCCTATCCTGTGTAGTACGTGTTTAGCTTTAGCACCTTCTCGCCCCCAACCGCCTACACATGCGTGAGCCATAAAATGGTCATATTACCAAAATAGCAGTAAGTGCTACGCCAAGGAAATTGGTTTCCCCACGCACCAAATATTGTCGGTAGTATGGATATGTATATGTATATGATAGGGTAGTCAAAAAGGAAATGGGCTCCTAGTTTTGTATGCTGAACAGGTGGACTTCACTGGTAAACTCGTAAAAGTTTCACCGATTTCTGTTGTATATTACTGTGGCTCAATGCATTGGAAAGGCATAAAGCCCAAGGGTATGCCAGCGTTTAAGCCATAAAATGACTGAAAGAAATGTATGGTACCAGGGATTATGATAAAAAAAGAGAAAACAAAGTATCAAAGAAAGTACTACAAAGGCTAATCCCAACTAAACATATAAAATAATCACTTATGAAATCTATGGTTAGCTAGTATGTTCAGTATATAAGAAAAATTAATCAAATATACTATGATTTTCGATTTGATAAATTCATGTAGTTTGTTATTTGTCATAATTTTTGTGAAAAAGCATTTTACCCTATTCAAATTGACTTTTTCCTTAAGGACTACCATCTTATGTTCCATCTAAACATAAGTTAAAACATTTCCGCTTCCCCGGCACTTACTCTTCCCTTCACTTAAGATGTCAACAGCTAACCACTCGCAGCTGAACCCAGGGAACTCACAATGTTAGTCAATTATTTCGTTGACAGTAAGCACATAAAAATACAAATAGATGACACCCAACGACTACGAAGCGTAGAAAAGGTAGCAAAAAAAAAAAAGAAGAAGGAAAAAAGGACTTGTAATGGGTTTGAGGCATTTGAAGCCATGTCCTAGTTCCACTGGCAGAGACAGACAGCGATTTGTCGGTACCTTTTCTCTAATCTATATTTCGATGTTCACTTGGTGCTTTCTCTCTATGCCTATGAAATGCTATGAAATGGTACGAAATGGGGGACAAAGGACGCACGCCTTTATCGGAGATTAAGTGCGATGACATCGTTATACTCATAGACATAGTCATAGTCCCAGTCTTCGTTAGTTATATTGTGTTGAAATGTGCTTACAGGACATTAATTTCTTGCACCTGGCATTAAGATAATTGTTGCCTTTTGTTTAGCGATGGCTACGAGAGATAATCAAGTCGTAATTTGGCAATGTGTTGCCGGGCCTCTTGATAACATAGTACAATGTGCTTTGGGATTGCCGGACAGTTAAAAGGGACTGGACTACAGGACGAAGTAGGAAATCAATCACATCCCTGGAAGCTACAAGGATATTAAGTTAGCAACAGTACAAAGAGCTATAGTTTTGGATTAACTTTATAATTTAACTGATATTTTAATAAATACTGATATAATTCTTCCATTAATTGATGATTAAATATAAATTCTTGTTTAAGCACTGATAATCATTTAAAATATTATTAAACACAATTCTTTATTATTGTCTAATCATAAATCATCTAGTATTAAGAAACCCAAACACTTCATTATCATTTTTATAGGTAATTCCCTTTGTTAAGAGCGGTGGCACAATTTGTTATCCATTTCAAAGAATCATCCAAGCCAACCAAAAATTAATAATAAAAAATCATTACAACGCTTATAGCTTGGCAAATGTAATACGACAAAATCAGCTTTTAATGGGATGGAATTTGAGAGGAGGCTGTCAATCGCTTTGAACTTTGAAAGGTCACACACATGGAGTGGAGTGAAAGCAATTTGATGTAATTTAATAACAAAATAATAGGAAGCAATGACTTAAAAAAGGCTGAAACAAAAGCATAGAGAACAATTTGAGGGTTGCGTGTGTGCTGTCATAAAATGAAATCATAAATTATGTGGTCTACTTTTAAGCACTTCTTGTCATCTGCGCCAATTCAGTTGGACGAGTGGCGATTTAATTTTGTTGACTAATGTTTGTTGCTAATTTTTTTTTTGTTTATATATATATATATATTTTTTTTTATACGTTGGTAAGTCAACGCAGGAAGGACAAATGACTGAAATCCGCCTATGCGCTTTCGCTGGGTTTGCTTAGTAATTGCTTATGAAATATGCAAAAGGCCTTCCATTTCGTCGTCATCTCGCTCTTCAGTTAGCAGAAGACACGCACCCTTTTCAGCCGGAAATCTTTTGGGCCCCTCTTGACAGCCTTTTGCGGTTCGGTTTTTTTCTGCTTTTTTTTTTTATACAAGTATATATACCTAAATATATTGGGGAGTTGGACCAGCCTAGCATGACATAGCCACTTAGCGGCTACATTAATGGCAGTGCCAAATGACTCTATCTTCTACTGAGTGTGTGTGTGTGTGTGTCTGTGTTAGCCCTAACTGAGCGTGTAACGGTAAATAAACTAATACCAACATTTCGCAGACGAAATGTCTTAGGCATAAAAGCGTAGCCGTCTTTCCTGCTTATGAAGATGTTACATATCCCATTCTCCTGTAAATATGTACGTCTGTTTGTCCCTCGTCCACCGACTGCATCATGAATATTTAATCCTGACATGTACAAAGTATGCCACATACATACGAAAGCCTGTAACTGTACATCAACAATTGGATGGGGGGGGGGGGTTTTGATGGAGGAAAAGCGCCAGAAAAATTACAAACGTAACAAGAAAGTTTCGTTTTATTCGTACGTCTTTTTTTCCCTTCCAAAACTTGCGGGAGATATCAAGATCTTTTCCAGTTCTTAAGTGAAAAGGTTATACATATGTTAAATGTTTTGGTAAAATCAAAGATAAATAAGATCATACTATGTTCCAAAATGAAACCATTGCAAAATATACTTAAATAAAAAGGATAAACAAATTTAAGGTGTTTAAGCATTTTCCAATCTCTGAAACTATATATTGTGCAGATCCGAATTTTCAGTCCTTATTAAAATTGTTTAATTTTGAATTTATGATTTATCAGGTATGCCTACACATCATAAATTGCAAATTTTCGGTCCTTATTAAAATTGTCTATACCAATATTTGATTTTGAATTTATGATTTCTCATTTTAATAGACAATTACAACCAAATCAAACAGGTAACTTAATACATAATACTTTGTACATTGTACAGATGCAAATTTTTGGTTTAATAGACAATTACAACCAAAACTAACAGGTAAACCAATAAATAATGCATTGCATATTGTACGGAAGCAGATTTTTGGTCCAAAATAAACTGGTTTATAACTGATATTTGATTTTGAATTTATGATTTTTCAATTTGAAAGACAATTACAACGAAAACTAACAGGTAACCGAATACACCGTGCAACTGCAATCTGCACCAAATCAACGCGGCGCAATCATAATTATCCTATCCATAACTTAACCAATTATCAAAAATAATCATACACTACGAATTCCCCGGGTGATATATTAGAAATACGATACGATACACAAAAAACCACAATTATAAGCGCCCAAATCATCAAACTAAATTATGTGAATTGTTTCGGTTGAACGTGAAACTTCCAAAACTCCAACTAATACACTCGCAAAGCAATTTATACATCATACACATACTAAGACAACAGAACAATTTAACGCTTTAATGATAATGATGTATGAACAAGGCAAGGACAACAAACAGAGGAGAAAGTTCCACGAGTGTGTGTGTGTTGCGTGTGTGTGTTAGCCATGTTATTCCCATTGCCTATAAGCGGAATTTCTGGCGGTAGGGGAGAAACAAAGGAGAAGAGGTGAACCATCGCTTAACAAGCTAATGTGCTTTTAATGGTTCCGTTGGATCCGTTGGTTTTTCGGACCCAGCCCGATTATGCCGCCAAGAAATACAAGTAAAATACACAAATAATTAAAATTAATTATCTTGCAATTAGTTTACGATTTACTCATTAAGCTGAAGGTTGAAACGTGGCCGGCGATGCCCAGAAAAGTATGCAGCACCTTTGTTTGTTTGCCTCATTTACCTCATTCTCTCTCTGAAAACACAAACACATAAACACTCTGCCAGGACACAATAGATATACGGATGTATATGTATGTATGGATGGATGGAGGATAATGGCTATGACAATATAATTATGAAATTAGTGCTCTAACATTTCAATTGAGTTGTTTATTTGATTTATGTGCAATTGCACAGGCAAATGGAATATGACGCCCACTTAGCATGCGGCCCAAACATGCAAACTAATGACATTTATTACGCATACGCCATGTTGACTCTGACATTTATACTCAGCAGGAGTCTGGCCTTCCTTTTATTGACATTTAACACACCTCCCACCTAACCGTGTTCGCTTCTTTTTTTCCGCCCATGATTTATGTCTGAAGTCTTGATTTAACCGATAGGTTAAAAGCACTAAATTGTTTAATTTTCACTTCTACCCCCCGCCCTCTAGCCGTGTAATTTAAATGTATTCTGGTCGTTGCCTGCCCTTCCTTGCCCTGCAAAGTAAAGTACTTAACCGTCTGCTTATTATTAAAAGGCAAAAGCTTAAGTGGCAAAGTCAAGCTAATTGAATTAGCCTGGCCCAAAACCCCGTTGCGCGTGGTGCGTGAAAAAAGCAGCAGCCAAACCCAGCCAGCAACAATAACAACAACGATAAAAAAGGCAACAAGAAACGCTAATGTTGATAGAGTGCCACCAACTCAAAAAGATTTTACAATATTTTTGACAAAAAGAAGAAAAGGTCCCAGGGAAAGCATGATGAACAAGGACTGACTTAAGTGGACTCAAAAATGCCCTTACAACTCTCTTTTTTTCCAAAAATAATTAATGATACTATTATTTTTCTTAAATATTTTAGTATTTTCCCTAACTCACATTCGCTCATTTAACTTGTTCTTTAACTTAAAAACAAACAGCTTAGCTATAGTATAACGCTTTAGACTTAGGAACACATAGTTTAAAAGATTATTCCCCTTAAATGTTTTCAGTTTTATAATTTTTTTTTAGTTATGTATATAATAACAAGGTTAAAATAAAATGTACTCTTAAGGACTGGGTGAGTCCCAAAAATCTTAAAAATCTACCAACCTAAGAAAAAGAATGCTAACATTTAATTATATTGGAAACTGTATTAAAAGCAAACAACTTTTATATAACCAACTTTCTTTCTAATACTAACATATTACTAAAATACTAAAAAAAATACTAAAGGTATTATTTAGTGTTAGATTTATTTACTTCTCAAAACCTTGTAATGTATTAAATATTCGTTGTGATGTTCAAATCTCAGCCTGACCTCTGACAGACGGGATGTCTTGGGAGGATGCTCACGTAGCACCTTTTGCCAATACCATTAAAAAGGGTTTTTTGACGCAGCGGACAACACCCTGGACCAACCCTAGCCAAAACTTGGCTATCGGTTTACGCGCTATGCTTCGTTAAGTGCATTTTGAATTTTTAATGTTGAGCGCGCGCGCTTTGCAAGATGAAAGGAGGAGATCGGCGAAAAGGGGCCCAAAGTTGCCGTCCTACAGCTTTTACTGTTTCCTCGGCAAGGTCCTGATTAATTCGCTTTATTAAAAAACCATACGCCAAGAAATGCGTAATACTTTTTAGCACTTGGCCGGGACCAGCAGCTGCTCCACTCAGCAGCAACAACAAACAAGGCAAAATAATCAACACAAATTACACGGTGGGCATAAATATTCCACGCTGTCTGGGTGAAAGGAGTAAGGAGTTTGGGAAAGGGTAAGGACATTGGGGAATGGTGCACTGCTGCGGGTAAAGGATATACATATACCCTTGGCCAATTAATTTTTAATATACGCTAAACATTGCAACGAATTTTTCGAAAATTAAGCAAGCAAAGCTTTATTTAAGCGGGCAAGGAGTTTTGCTTAAGTTCGCTACTTATTATCTAAGGATAATCAAGGGGTATCCAGGGAAGTTCAAAATCTTCTAGACTTTCTGACCTGAAAATGAACTTAAACTAAGGTTCAGTTTGCCTAACCACAATACATTTTGTATTCTCATAAAGAAAAAGACTTCCATAAAACATTTTGCCACAGTAAAATTTTTATTTTTATAACATTTTTCTGTAAGCATAAATGCCGAGATAAACTGCTTTTAAATGGTTTTAAATGCGTTTAAGCATATTATAGCTCAACTCGATACATCACCTTTTAAAATAAAAAGTTAAATACAATCCTCTTTTTTAATAATCGCTTTGCAAACAAAAACCTGCGCATAAAATAGTCGAGCCCACAGGCTGCACTTGTACTACATATTTTTCTTAAGCTTGCGGTTTCTTTTTCATGATTTGCAAAAGTGCCAACAGCAGTGTAAAGGATTTTAGACCAAGCCAAGGGGATTAATAAAAGGATTACGCAGCGGAAAATGCCAGCTGTGATGCTTCGAGAGTTGGCAATGCTAATGCGGATGCGGATGCCGACAAGGAAGTTGGTGGGTGGATTGTTGGATGGTTGGATGGGGCTACGTCTATGCTGCTCCTGCTGATGGCAATTTGTAGCAACACTCGACTAGGATAACGATATGTGGGTGTGGATGGAGTGGGCTGGTTGGGTTCGGAGTGGGAGGCACTTGCAGCAGGCTAATTGCAATCCGGTTCGCCTTGGCTGCACCAGCATCAATGGGCCAATTCGCCTGCTCTTTCGCCAGCCACAGGCTGCAGTTTTTCGGTGGCCAGCCAGCCAGCCAGCCAGCTTTTGTATGGTATGTCTGCTCTCGAATATATGGCCGGTCATATATTAAAAATAATCCATTCGATATCTGTTTTAATACTTCAAATTTATAGCACTTGCTCCAAACAGAAGCAGCAAAAGCAGCACCACCACCAGCAGCAGCAGCAGCAGCAGCTACAATAACAACAAACATCTCTGTGTGTCATTTTGAAGGGCTTTTAGCTTGGTATTTTATTGCTTAAAGGATGCGTCTGAACATCAACATGCGAGGGATGATATCAAAATAGCATTTATTATTGCATAAATTCAGAGCTTAAACGTTTTCACTGTCTATGTGTAAGCTTAGTTGTACTAAAACACTTTAGAAGCTTCGTTAAGCCAGTAATTTCATAAAGTTCAATATTTAAATAAGCCTTCAATTGAATATTACTATTTTTGTTATTGATGAAAACCAATAATTTTTTACATGTTACAAAAAATATGCAATAATATTACAAATTAGTTAGGGCACTTTTTCTTTTTACATTTCTAGCAGGTATTGTATTTTTCTAAACTTAATGAAGAATGCCAAATGAAAAATATGATATTTTAATTATATAAATAAAATTGAAAACCAATAAAAACCAAATTACAAGGATAAATTCTTGTGTGATATTTAAAATCAAAATTACAAGACTCTTTCATTTTTGTGAGAAACAAATATACAATAAAGTAATATTTATTAATACATATTAACATATTCTTCTATACTAATATATTCTTCCTACAGAGTCACCAATCCACCCTCGCTCTACATTCGCCAAGTTGTCATTCGTTATTTTTATGCCCATTTTAATAATGACATTTGTCTCGGCTTTCGCTGCGGTTACTTTTCTTATATACGGTCTCCATTTTTTTATGGATAATGCCCCAGCGCTGATTTGCTTACAATTGACATAAACGACCAACGGTTGAGTTATGTCATAATTCAGTCGGGCTTAACGCACTCCCGCCCATACGGAATACAGAATATAGCATATATGGCATATATACATATATAGCATATGGCATATATGGCAATGCAGATAAGCCGCACTCAATCAGCATAAAAGTGTGCTATGCAAAATCATTGGGGAGCCAGGAAACAGGAGGAGCATCGTGGAAAGGAGCTCCAAGGCGACTGCCGTTAATCAAGGAGCCAACATCTGGGGGATATATAGAACAAAGTCAGAGCAAATCTAAATTGGAACTCTCCCAGCACGCACGCATTTAATTAAAGTAAAAGCTTTGCTTTTTTTACTCATTTTCCATGGGTTGCTTATTTTTCTGTTAGTGCCAAATGCAAATGCAAAAAAAATATAAAAAAAATAAAGAACTTGCAAAAAATGTGACCGTCAAGGGATGCAATGTCTGTCCGATTCTACAGTTGCAGTTGCACCGGGTAATAACGTGCAATTTATATGCGTGCTACTAGCTTTTTTTTCTTTATTCCACAAAAGCCTTGGCAGCGCAGGGCACTCTGAGGATTTGAAATAGGGGAATATGCACTTTTAACTCATTCATTAGCTTCGCAGCTGAGTGAGCAAGAAAACCATTTCAATTCACATTGCCATCAGTGAGGGGGAAATCTCTGTTCATTTGTATCATCGGCGGTCTTTTACATCTCAAATGAACATTTAGGGGTAGAAAACTCAGGGTGTATAAAGGTTGTTTGTTACGTCTCAAAGGGGGTAAAGTGTTTACTGTTATATACATTTTATTGCTAAAATGAACGCTTAGGGGTAGGAATCTCAGGATGTATAATGGTTGTTCTTTACGTCTCAAAGGGGGTAAAATTCGCACTGTTATACACATTTATTGCTAAAATGAACGCTTAGGGGTAGGAAACTCAGGATGTATAATGGTTGTTCATTACGTCTCAAAGGGGGTAAAATTTTCACTGTTATACACGTTTTATTTCTGAATTACACTTAGGGGTAGAACACTCGGGATATGGACATTCCGCCTTAAGAGGGGTGGATTGTGCACTGTTATATACGTTTTATAGAAAACTTAGGATGTATAATAGTTGTTCATACCGACTTGTGGGGGTGGATTGTCCACTGTTATACAAGGCATACGCTTATTATAGAACTTTGTTATAAACTGAAAGATAAAATGTATGAGAACATTTTTTTACTATTAAAAAGTTATGCCAGATGTTATATGAAGAACAGAAGCTTTGCGATTATTGGTCCCTTGATGTGGAAGTACTTTTATACAGAAAGGACATACAGAAAAAGCTTTGCTACAATGAAAATGCATATAACATTACAATGAGTGCTACAATTCGGTATGACAGCTTGAACACATAAAAGTAGTAATATTTTGGACCTGCAATGAGTCCTGATGTTATATCAAGGAAAAGCTCTTGTTTTGGAAAGTCTACACAATGAGCTAAAAGTTTTATTAAATGCTTTTGGGGCTTCCTGAACATTTATAGAACGGTTAAAACATAGAATATAAAAGAATGTTGTAAACTTAACATGATTGTATCAAAATGTTAGCTAAGCAAACAAAAACAACAAAACACATTTAATTTAAAAGAAAATATTTTTTTTTTAGAAATAGACTTTTTATTGTTCTTAAATACACTCGAATAGTTAAGACGTATATTTGAGTTGTTGAAAAGTAGGTAACAGGTACTAGAACAAGTTTGCGATCCAATAAATGGTATATCTTCATGATCAAGATCATTATTCGACTTCATCTAAGCGTGTCCGTCCGTAAGCATTAATATTTAACTGCAGCAAGAATAATTTCCCAAATCTTTTAATATAACCAACCTGCATGACCAAAATTCATTCATAACATCTTATCGCAAAAGTAAACAACTAAAACCATTTTCCCGCACGTTGAAAACCATGACACAAAGTCGACCAAAGCTTATCAATGCGTATATGACGGCCCCTAAGCCAAGTGGATTATATTTCGGCATTTTGCGTAGGCTGAAGAGCAGCAAGCCAAATAAGTCAAGTCATGGAAACACATAGATAACAAATAAAATTGACTAACGGCCAAGATATTAAGCTAGTTGGCCGCGTTCGGCAAGAGTTATTTCCATTTTATGAGTGTTGATATGGGTCAGAGACTAGCACAAGGCAATTTTTATTGTAGCACCCGTTGAGCAGTTGACAAGAATAAAGAACATTCAATTTAGATAAGAGTGCACTTTAAAGATAGTGATGTCATCAAACAATATGGCAAAACTAGGAATATTCTGGTGTTTATACAAAATTTTACTTTAAAGTGAATCTGCAATTGTTTATATTCGGAAATAAATTAAACTTGCCCAAAGATGTACATACGAATGTGTATGATTTGGTTAAAACTTAGTTGAAAATTTAATTTTAAAAGTTTTTAATTAAATAAACCACAACTTAATTGTGTTAGAACTTGACAAGGAATTAAAGTTATAGTAGAAACTAACATTTTAACAACTAAATTAAAATGTATATTGACAATAGTAAAAGTTATTTATGTGTTCCTAACTACATATACATTCAAAAACTGCAAACGTATTTATACCCAGGACATAAGGGGCTGCAAATCCAAAATAGAAACCCCTCTGAAATCAATTTCCTTCCACCCCCGCATTAGCAAGGATTACGGGGATGCCTAGCCTGGTCATTGGACTCGGAGCAACCCTAAGGGAAAACTGCAAATTTTTCCAAGTAGAATGCATCCGTCCCAACCAGCCAAGAATTTCCACACTAGGGTGTATCGGGTGTCCTGTGTGTATTCAGCTAAAATATCTAATTAAAATGCCGCCTTCGTCAAATAGAAATGAAAAGTCATTTAAGCGGGAGGAAATGAGCATTTGCAGCAACGCAAAAAAATGGCGAACCCTATTGATAACGAAGGAAGTGGAGAATCTTTTTTACTTCCCCGGTTCCGCAGGGCAAAACAATTTCAATAAGGAAATTCTTACTTTGACAAGCCATTTGGCCCATAATTGCCAACTAATGAGGCTGGCGGGCGAGCTTTTAATTTCGGCCCGGCTAAAATGAGTTTGGCATTGGTATGAGATACTTTAAAAACTTGCCACAGATAAAAGGCGACAGCAGCAACAGCTCGGCAAAGTTCTTTTTGGCAATTAACTTGCCGCACATTAAATGATAAAAAAAAACGCATGAATCGAAGAAAAAGCGGAGTGGAAGTACGAATCTACTGGGGTGGCAGCATAAAAAAGCATTAAAAAACCAAACCCAGGACACAGAAGGACAATGAAGTTGAAGGCACAAAGACAAAGCAAAGGCCACAGGCGGGAGTTCAGAGGTTGCAGTTGCAATTTGGGTCAAGCCAAGAATATAATGCGGTTCGCGGCTTCCCTTCTTTTACCACCGCCGAAACTTTTGTTTGCATCTTCCATTTCGCTAAAAACCCCATGTTCTAATTCCTACTTTCGGTGAGAATTTTTCGGTAGTAAATTTAACCTAATCAACTACATTTTACGGATTTAATGCTAAACAGTTTGAGCTTATGACTCACAACAAAATATGCAACTCATCTTCAAGCGTTAAATGCTCAAATGAGTTGGAGTTTTGTATATTAATTTAAAAACTAACTTGGCATGATCTAGCTTCTTGTGATTCGCAAAACTGCAACTAAGTATTTAAAAAAGGGACGAAGGCTAATTCTATCTTAAATAAATTAAGTAAATTAAAGAATTTTAAAAATTGACTTTTACTACTACTATCTCTCTAGAGATAGCTACTATTATCTCTAGATGGACATTTTAACTAATTATATTGTAAGACTTTTAACAAAATATTACTTTAAAAATACACGTTAAAAAATATTTTATAGAAAATCAAATACGAAAAACGAATCCATTCCATCCATTATTATTTCCTAACAAACCAATCAGATTAGATACATATAAGTTCGCTTTGAGCTAAAAGTTAATAAAGAGGGAGTTAAAAGATGTACGTTATATATGCAGAACCGATTTTTGACTATATCTATGATCTGTTATGTTACAAATCTGCGTCCTTGATCATAAAAAAGCCATATTTTCACTCAGTTCCAATTTGAATTGATGGACCAACCAAATTAAATCGAATTACCTTTAGCATGTTCTGCCTTATAAGGTATGTATATGTACATGAAACCGGACTAGCTGGACAGATTTTGGATTGCAGTTTATGTTTTGTCAACAAATCTTCGGGATCTCTCGGACCCTAGGTATGGCAAACCCAGTTTTTAACTCATTTCCAATATGATTTAATAGAATCCAATGAAGTCGCGTTCCCTTTGGTTAACTCCGCCTTATGCGGTATATAAAACCGGGCCTGCTGCACCGATTTTAGAATGCACTGTTGCGTCGGATTACAGATACTATGCACATTTTTGTGGCAACTTTGGGACTCTGTCTCCGATGGCAAACTTCAAGTCCGCCCACGCCACTTTTTTTTAGGACTGGTTTGGCTTTATAAACAAGCATCCATTTCGACCAGCATGACAAGATATCTATGCTGTTGGGTTTGGTCGGACACACATGTTACACATTTTCATCGATTCAATAGAATAGCTTTAATATGTGGCGGAGTAATTAATGGCAAAAACTTACAACAGAATCGATTTTTTTATTCACACGAACGCTCACACACACGCACACACACACACAAACGCAACTCGCGCGTAGTGTGCGTAAAAAACAAGTGGGAAAAACGCCGACAAAAACTCTCGAAAAACAAAGGGTGATTTTGAAACTGTCACATTTTTGATACTCGGTAAAACGAAACAATCATCTCGCACATTTTAAACTATTCCAAAATATTGAAAAACAACGAATATTTGGATAAATTCGCGCAGCCAAAGAGATTTTGGTGTTGTTCTTTCGTGTTGTTCGCGAGCGAACTGATTCCGAAAACCCAAAACCAGGGATGCGGTGCAAAAAGAACAGCTGTGGAGTCGAAAACCAGGGCTGCACAGGCACTTTCAATTTATTTAAACTTTTGGCATCCCAAAATATTTTATTTAAACATAATCTTCCTTTGGAAATTACTTACACTTTTAAATTGTATCTTAAATTTTTCGTTCAGTTTTCTTTTTGTCAGCTGCTGCCTGCTCTTTTAGTTTCTGCTCTTTACTTAGTTGTATTAATATTTAATTTTATGGGCCTTGTTCGTTTTTAAAACATCCCGTTTTCAAACACAATTTTCACGTTTTAAAGCTCAGTTCGGTTATTTGAAATTCATCGGGCGTTTATGGCCATTTATTGCACTTTGTTTTTATTGGGGGAGAAATCGATTTTTTTGATTTTTCGGCTCACACATCGGAGTAAAACGGCTACTCACACATTTCTTACACTTTGTTTATTGCCCAAACTGGACATTTTTAGTTTGGGGAATATCCTAGGGTTTTTCACACATCTTTAACCGTTTAATACACTGGTTTGTGAGTAAAGTATTTAAACAAATTTAAATGAAGAGCAGGACACGAGGAAGGCGCACGCTGTCAACTGAACTAAATTCCTTTATACCAGGATTGGATTTAAATGGGGGTGACTTGATTCAGACTCCGGACCCCACATGGCACATGCGCCAATCGCCGGAACCGTTTAAATACCATTTTCCCGCTCACCGATGCAACTTCTTAATAAGCCCTTATTAAAACCATGTTTAAGGAACTCATTTTAACATAGAACGTAATCTTTTGCAAGCCACATCTATTTGTGCTTTATTTGATTTTAAAACAATGAACTTATCTTTATATTAAAACAGGTTTTAAAATAACATTAGAATTTGAAAATAAAAACGTGTGGCTTTGAAGCAAGGGTGCCTGTTGGTTTTGGAAAACGTGCTCTATTACATATTGCCAATGAAACTTAAAGTTGAGATACGCCTTCAGCGATAGTCAATCATAATGTGGTTATAAATATTGTCTATCGTTGGTATGGTCGATGCTGGGGGATCAGGCTGGGTTATGTTTTCCTCTCCGGTTTGGGACGCCGGTTCAGGCTGAGCATCTTGAGGGGGCGCGGGATTCGAAGCTGGAGTAAGACTGACATTATCCTTGATGGATGATGGCTTCGGTTTTTTTCCGAAAGCAAAACAGCCGCTCTGTTTGGTGGCCACCGGCGACAGGTTATCCTTGTTTTTGGTGCTGCAAAGAAAAAAGGCAAAACGGTTTAGATTTTGTAATAAAACAACATTATTGAGGAAACTCACAATGCCTTAAGGGCTTCCAGCTTGGGTATATTTCGGTTATGGGACCTTCCACCGCCAGCCGCCTCCTGGGCGGCCAGCTCTTCGGGATGTGACTTCTTCTTGTGTGTGCGGCAGTTTGAGCCGTTGGCGAAGGTGCGATCGCAAAAGTCACAGGAGTACGGCTTTAGCCCAGTGTGCAGGATGAGGTGATTCTTCAGCGCCTTGGCCCGCTTGAATTCCCGGCCACAATAGTCGCATTTGTGTTGCATCTGATCCGTGTGCACCAGCCGATGGCGATTCAGAGTCGTCCTTGAATTCAATTGCATGCCGCACTCCGGGCAGATGTACTTATGGGGATCGTGCGTCTCCTTGTGATGCTTCAGTCTATTTGCCGATTTGAAGCACTTCTTGCACACCTCGCACTCGAAGGGGGCATAGTCCGTGTGCTTCAGTACGTGTTCCTTGAGGGCGCTCATCGAGTGCACACCCACGCCGCATTGCTCGCAGATCACCGGCCTCGGACGCTCATCCAGGTGCATGTACTGCTCGTGCTGCTGGGCGGATGCACTGGTGGCGAACTTTTTGTCGCAGTTATTGCAGGAATATTGCTTTCGCTTTCGCAGGGGAACATGAAATTCGATGTGGCGGTCCAACTGGTAGTGAAAGCGGAACTTCTTAGGGCAATCCGGACATTGCAGTTGCTCTGAGGAGGGTTCAGTCTGGGCATGATCCTGCCGCTGGTGACGCTGCAGGGTTCTGGCCGTGGCGTAAGTTCGCAAACACTCGCTGCACTGGTGTCGTTTGGTCGAGTCTGAGGCTCCTGTCCCAGCCTTATCTTGCCTTGGCGAGGAGTCGCTTAAGCTACCACTAGAGGAGCTCTCCCCCTGGATGCCATATGCATCGCACAGCTTCAGCAGCACAGCATCTTCATCCGCCTCGTAGTCTGGATCCTGATCCTCGCTTTCCTTCTGCTCTGAGTCCTCCTCCGGCCGTTCCTGCTGCTGATCCTCCTGCTTCTTTTCCTGCCTCTCCTTCGGAGTTAGAGGGTTCTCAAACTCGTAAGCCGACTCCTCCGGTAAGAATTCAAGCTGTTCATCTAGCTTTGGCTTCTTGTCTACATAATGTACCTCCATCAGCGTCTCATCGTCCAGCAGGCCGAACTTCGAGCGCAGCTCCTGGAGATTTGGTGTCTCCTGACTGGACGTGCTCTGGAGTATGCAGTAGAGCTTCTGAACACGGGTGATCCGATCCGAGAAGTTCACCAGCGATGTCACCAGCGAGAGGCACTCATTGCAAATCATCTCCGGCAGTTCCTCACCCCGCGTTATCTGGTAAGGGAAACATATATATAAATCTATGGGTGACTGGGTAAAGAGCTCTAGGGTCCACTCACATTCACCCAGAAGTACTTGCCAATGGCGGTGGCCAGTTCCAAGGAGGATGCCTCGCTGGAGTCTTCGTTCTTAAGGAAAACATTCATGTTGCCCTGTATGTCGTCCTTGGCGCACAAGCGACACCACAGCCGCCAGTCGCTGCTGGGATTCCGATCCGGTTGGAGATCCGTGGGTGGAGCATGCTCCTCCAACTGGGCGGCGGCCATCGCGAAGCTCAGCAATTGGTTATAAATAAATACCCGTCCACCGTAAACATATTGGACGGCTGGACTCAAAGTGGAACTGGAACCGAATGGATTGGTTCCACTCGGAACTGGACCCAAAACTGCTGGAGCTGCCAGATCTATAAACAGTGATTTGGAGAAACGTTTAAATTAGGGACTTGAAATTTAAAATACATGAATGTAACATTAATAATTTAAGCAAATAAAATATTATCAATATATTGTTACATAAAAATTAAAAACTTTAATCACCTACGATTTGGTGCTTTATTGTTTAAACAGTAAATACATCTTTAATTGAGAGAATTAAGACTCGATTTCATTACAATTATATGGATTATTTAATTTAATTCAGTCATTCATTGTATGTAATAGTCACATATTACAAATAATAAAATCGAATTCCGTTTTCGGAATCCCCCTAATAAGCTCTGCTGCCAGTCTGGCAACTCTCTCTGCCAGTCCAACAGCTGACTAACTTCAGATTGTTTATTTACAATTGCGAAATTAACGGGATTTTAACGATTGTTACAATTTAAAAAATGTTGGAGGCGCGCTTAAGTCCGACTTTGCTCCTAAAGAAGATAATTGAGGCCCTGAAAGAGATTATCGCCCAGGGAACGCTGGATTGCAGCGATTCTGGCTTACAGGTGTGCTTGAAGTCGGCTAAGTATCACTCCGTTACTGGGGACTCCCATAAAAGCCATAGGACTATTACAAAATAATAAAACTAAAATTAGTAATCCAATTATGACGATGTTAAACTACTAACTTCTAATATATTTTATATTACAGTTTTTTGATATAAAATTCATAGTTTTGGATAAATGTCTCAACCAAACATTCTTCAAACTAAGATTAACTAAGATTATAACTAAAGTTTTAAATTTTAATATTCCAGCTCCAGTCGATGGACAATTCGCATGTGTCACTAGTGGTTCTGAGTCTGCAATCGGATTGTTTCGTGAAATACCGCTGTGATCGAAATGTCTCCCTGGGATTGGACCTCAAATCGCTGGCCAAGGTGCTTAAGTGCGCCAATAGCGACGATACGGTCACAATTAAAGCCATCGACAAACCGGACAAAATTCAACTCATCTTCGAATCGGATGGCAAGGAACGAACGGCGGATTACGAACTCAAGCTGCTGAATCTGGACCAGGATCACTTGGGAATCCCGGACACGGACTACTCCTGCGTCGTTCAGTTGCCCTCGATGGAGTTTGCCCGCATTTGCCGAGACATGAGCATGTTTAGTGAATCCCTGACGATCGCCTGTTCCAAGCAGGGCATCAAGTTCTCGGCCAACGGAGATTTGGGTTCGGCCAATATCCAATTAAGCGAGGGCACCAAAATGGACGTGACCATCGAGGTTAAGGATCCACTAACCCAGACCTTCGCCGGTCGTTACCTGAACACTTTCACCAAGGCCACTCCGCTGGCGGATCGCGTGAAGATATGTCTAGCTCCCGAGGTTCCCCTGCTGGTGGAGTACCCCATTGAGGATTACGGCTACATTCGATACTATCTCGCACCCAAGGTGGATGATCCCGACTCGTAGCTGTTAGATCATTAATTTTACCCTCTTCTAACACAATTTATATAAATAATCAAAACCAAAAATGAATTCCAAAATCTTTTTATTTATAGCTATTACTTTATACTTTTTTTAATAAATTGGTTTTAGTCCAACTTATTTGTACTTTAAACATTCCAAAATCGTTATAATTTTAGCTATTACTTTATATTTTTTTTTAGTAATTTGGTTTTGTTAAATTGGTTTTAATACAATTTATTTGTACTTTAAAATTTTTTTCCTAAACTTGTGTTCTTATCTTTTGTTAAAAACATATATAAATTTAGTTTAATAATTTTTCTATTTTTATCAATCTTTGATTATACGTATTTTGAACGTTTAATACCTTTGTATCCATTATTTCTTCATTTATCCTGGGATTTTATTTAAATGTCGCTAGAGTAGCCATTTGTACCACTGTGCAGCGTTGCCATATTCGCAGTGCTACTAGCTCGCGGGATGGTCACCCCAAACCGTGCAGCTCTGCAGACCTTACCGGACAGAAGTGTTGACAACCCTGCCCGGGCGCAAATGCGGAGCTAAACAAAAACCGAAAAACTTAAGAATCGCCTGAAAAACCCAGGGTATTACGAGTGAGCCATGGACACGGAGGAGGGAAAGCGAGGCCGCGGTCGTGGACGAGGCACCAGGGCGCGTGGGCGTGGCCGGGGCCGTGGACGCGGTCGTGGCAAGAAAATCGACGAGAGCAGTATCGCCGATGCCGCCGCAGCGGCAGCCCTGGCAGCCAGCAGTTGTGCAGCCCTGGAGGACAGTCCAGGGCGATTGGAGCCATCCGAGGATTCGGCAATGCAGGATCTGGACAAGGAGGGCGACATGGAGGTGGTCAACGCCCTGGAGGAGCCCACATTGCCGCAGGGCGCACAAGGAACCATTGCTGTTGGCGAGGAGATGACGCCACCGACGCCGCAGCCACAGGTCCTGCAGCAGGTGCCTCCGCCAGTGCTCAGTCAAACAAGTAAGATTCATCAGGTTTTCACTATTGAATTAGATGGGCAAAGATACGTAGACTAATAGATGTTCATCTGAAATATCGAGGAGTCTTAAGAACTAGTAGAAAATTAACATAGGATATGATCTATTCATAGTTATTTTGTAATGTTTATGGGGTAAGACATCCAAAACATCCTGCCTTACATATGCATTATTCAGCCTAAAAAATATAGATTCATCAGGTTACATCTTTTGAATAGAATTAGCAAGCCGACATTCTTTCATTCCTGTATTCATAATAATCATTATCTTTGCCTCAATCGATTTCTTATATTAAAAACAGAGTAAATTTTTAACTAATCTCTCGCTTTTGCAGTTGACATGGAGGCGGACATATCGCAGCTGGAGGCGCCCACCTTTACCACACTCTCTCGCGGACCTCCCGAGCCCATGTTGCGCTTGAAGTGGAACCACAAGGTGAGCCTGATTGGCGAGAAGGTGCTCAACCCAATGATCCATTGCTGCGATCAGTGCGACAAGCCGATTCTCGTCTATGGACGGATGATACCCTGCAAGCACGTCTTTTGCCTCAAGTGCGCCCGCGCTGAGCCCATCAAGAGCTGTCCCCGCTGCACGGACAAAGTGCTCCGTGTGGAGCAGAGCGGCCTGGGCACCGTGTTCATGTGCACGCACGGCGGCAGTCGGTACGGAAGCTCCGGCTGCCGGCGAACCTATCTCTCGCAGCGGGACCTGCAGGCGCACATCAATCACAGACATGTGGCGCCGCAGCCACCACCGTTGAACCAACTGCCACAGCTGGCGTCCATGGCGGAGCAGCCGAAAATGACGGATCTGGGCGGCGTCGGTCTGGGCCTGGAGTTGCACAAGCAGCGCAAGGCGAGTGGTACCTATGGCTCCTAAACTAAGCTGTCCTGTCTATAAAAAACCGCTTGCCCCTTGCAGCTCTCCGAGTCGTCTGTCCCCGGGTCCGTTTCCGCCTCCATTGCCCGCCCCATGTCACGACCACTGACCGGCGTCGGAGGCATCGGTAGCATACCGCCGCCAGGATCCGCAGCTGCCCAAAATGCCATCCATGGCGGCCACTCCACGCTGACGCTGGCCAATTTGGCCAGGATCAACAATGCAAATGCCCAGGACTGTCATCAGGGCAAGGCCTCGCTGCACCACAGCCTCAAGAAGGGTCCGCCCCATCAGTCCGAGTCGGTGGCTGATGCCTCCTACTACAGCAGCGTGCTCGCCTCCTTTGGCAGTGCGGGCACAGGATCGGGATCGGGTTCAGGGGCGTCGGGAGGTGTGGCAGCCGGCGGACAGCCAACTGGAGCAAATGCCAGCCATTCCGCTGGTGTTCCAGGTGCCCAGGGTGGTGGCTCCGGCTCCGCAGAGACGTCAGCTGGTGGTTCGAGTAGCAACTGGCAGCAATCGCAATACTACAGATAAGGGGCGCAACAATCCACAGGGGCAGCAGATTTTTACGCAGGCACGGCTTTAAATTAAGTGAACTAACTAGCATGTATGTTAAGAAGAAAATGATTAAAAGTACTTTACGGGCTTAGAATTACCCGGAAATTAAAATACCAACCAATTGTATTTTTAAACTTTTTTAAAATCATTTGTAACTGTTGATATGATGAATTAAACTATGATTATTACAAGATTATAATACAACTCAGTTTTTAAAAAAGCCCGCTCGATTGGCCGACAATCGAATGCTTTTGATAACGATAAACTCTCCAGCTGGCTGCTTCGAAAGTGAAATACAAAAGGTAAACAAATCCGACTGCGAGCGCAAATGCAATTGTTGAATGGCAGATTAACATAAAAACAATAGACCTGGAGCACCGAAGTCAAGTCGTTGGCCAGGTCAAGTACTACATCTCATATCTGATGAGCTCTACGAAGAATTCAGAGAATCGAGGCCAGAAGCAGAAGGCAGCGGCATTGCAAACAACACGCGACCAAAAGTGAAAGTTGGCCAGTCCACTAGAAATATGTTGAAAATCGTGCTGATCAGTGGCAAGCGAAAGTGCGGCAAGGATTACGTATCCGAGAAGTTGCAGCAGAGGTACCTAGCCTACGTAGACATATTTATGAAATCCTACCCTTTTTTCATTGAGCTTGTTGCCAAAAAATTCCATACAATTGAGTTCAAAACCATAGGATGCGGACTATTTACGTAAAAAAAAATATTTCTTGGGTTATTATATCATCTTATGAAAAACAATACAAAAGAATTTGAATAATCTTATAATTGTTTAATTTCAATTACAATGTAAATATATATTTTTCCAATTTAGAAGCCCTAAATCATAAAAAAAATCATTTTCAATATGACCCACAACCTTAAGAATCCAATTTTACTTTCTTAAAAAAATCTTAAAAATTTAGGTATTTAAAAAAAAGAATAAAAAACAATAACAAAATTTTGTTTGATATTTTAAAATATAAAAAAAAAATTTCCCTACAATTATCCAGCATAATAAAAAACAAATAACAATAATAAAAACCCTTTGTTTTCTTAGATTAGGTTCCCGTTCGCGGATCGTTCGAATCTCGGAGCCCATCAAGTCAGAGTGGGCACGTAAGCTGCAGCTGGACCTAAGTGCTCTGCTCAGCGATGGACCCTACAAGGAGAAGTATCGCCGCGACATGATCGTGTGGAGTGACGAGGTGCGGGCCCGGGACTACGGCTACTTCTGCCGCGTGGCCATGGAGGAGGCTCTGGGCCGCCAGCAGACGACGCCCTACATCCTGGTCAGCGATGTGCGGCGCAAGAACGACATCAAGTGGTTTCGGGAAACGTACGGATCGGAAAGGGTCATCACCCTGCGACTAACATCCCGTCCGGAGACGAGACGCGCCCGAGGTTGGACCTTCACCGCGGGCATCGATGACGTTCCTTCGGAGTGCGATCTGGATGATCTGGCCGATGGCTTTGACTTTGTGCTGGCCAACGATGAGAAACTCGACCAGGAGGCCATTGACCATCTGCTGGACAAGCTGCAGCTACAGTATCAGTAAAGCTTTAACTTATTACTCGAATCAAGGCTATTGCACTAATGTATTTTTGATATATCATGTATTCCGGCCCCTGCCAAACCGAAAATGGTCCTCACACAAAGCGTAGATAATGCAATATTAAGTTTGTACTTAATATTTTTGGTATAAAATACTCTTAGTAATAAATAGAGTTCGTGCAAAGGTTTTATTCAAATCAAGATGTATTTTTCAATGAATATACAAATTGTAAGTCGGTGAATTGCTGCTAGTTAGGTAGGAAAGAAATAATGCTTTGGTTGAGAATTAAGTTGATTTGTAACTTACTCAATTCTTACCTGTAATAAAAAGTGAAAAGCTCATAAATTCATTGGATTCCATCATAAAAGTTCATTGAAAAATATGAGCAAAAGGTGAAAATTGCAAATCTTGTAATCTTTGTACCCATAAGCACACTTCATTCACCAATCCATTTATATAGACAGACTATTTCAAAGCAAACTAATAAAATGTTTTTATTAAAATATGTATAATAAATGTATGAGTTTGTGAAAATACATAATGATTTGGTGGGTTATAGGTGGGCATAAGGCAATATTAGCTACTAAACTGGTTTAGTAAATGGGTCCATTCAGTCCCTCGCCTCCGGAGATCAGCCTCAATTGATCGTTAAAGTTCTGGACCGGAGCAATCTGCGTCTTTCTAAGATCCTTTTCCACGGAGCGCGAACGGAAATGCGGCTTATTCTTAACACAACTGAGTGGTGTGCGCCTCTGAGCGGACAGCGGTGTACTATTTGTCTTGGGTGTGATGGCACCGCCTCCCGCTGGTGACTCCTCCTCCTGGTCAACGTAAATCTTTGGCTTGTTGGCCCTGGCCGGCTTGCGTGGTGGAACCCTTCGCTTGTGACCCAAACGCACACGCTCCAGATGCTTGTTGGCCGGCACGGCCGATGGTTGCTCCTCGTTAGCCGCAAAGGAGGCCATGCTGCTGCCAGTGCTTAGATTCAGGGTAAGGGTTTCCAAAATATGCTCCAACATCTGGGCCTCGCGTGCCTCCTCGTCCTCGTCATCGCAGAAGATGATGGGTGTGCGATCGACGCCCAGGCTGGGTGAACGAGGATCACAGTGCTGGAGCTGCTGCTGTGCAGGAGGCGGCGTGGCCAGCTTCTCCTGTTGCTGCAGCAGCTGATCCTCGCAGGGCAGCGTCTCCTCCTCGTCATAGAACAGCGAGACGATCTCCAGGGAGCTGTTGTTGTGGGGAGCAGATGGCGGCGTGCCAAAGCTATCGCAACTCTCCTCTAAGTCGACTTGGGGAGGTGAAGGAGTAGCGGGCATTGCTGCTGTTTGAGCCGAACCCACTTTGGTGTCCACAAAGAGATCGGCGAAGGTGTCGTCCAGATTGAGGGAGCGCACTTCGTCGAGGACCAGGGGAGTGCGATTGAGTTGCGGGGAGCGGGGATCGTTGAGGGAGAAGCCCTTGAGCAAACGTTTTCGGAGCACGGTGAAGGCGTTCTCACTGGAGGCCACCTGCTGCTCCTCCTGCTCCACAGCACGCGACTGTGACACCTGCGAGCCGTTCTGCAAAAACTGCCGCCCCATTCATTATCAACCTATTAATATCTTAAATCCCTAACAACTCACATTTAAGGGAGTGCGACAGCCATTTGGTGATCGAGGATCGAGTAAAGCGTTGTTTTGCTCTCTAATCGGCGTCGTCATTTCCACATTTTCCTGCTTTTCGCTGGCCAGTCGCATTTTGTTTAGTGTCGGCGTATCCGGCAGATATTCACCCTCCATTTTGGTTACCTTTGCTCCCATTTTATTTTGTTTATCTTTCTTCTTTCACGACTTTTCACTCAATGCTTCGGTGCGAAATAAAATTCGTTGCCGCGCATTTGTTTTGAAATGGCGTCACGTGAGGTTGCCAGATCATCAAACGCCCACTGGAAGGGTGGACTGGAAGCTGTGTTGGCAACGCCCGACTAGCTAGTTTCAAGCCAAATCTAGCAGTGTTTAAGAACTTGCATTCGTTACTAGTTGCGGTTTACAATGAGGATTTGGAGGTACCAGATTGTGATCTCAAAACTTATATAATTTGTAAATGCAGAAACCACCTTTCTATATAAAACTTATACTGTTTATTATTTTTGTTTTTATAGTTTTACGGTGTGATAAAAAAAAAATGGCCATCCTAGTTTTCTTTTCAATATGACATGGTGATTTGATTAAAAATAGATAATTACAAAAGAAAACAGTTAATAACGATTATTTGCAATGCCTGGTTCTTAATGTAGTAACCAATGCAATTTTTGTTTAAGTTAAAGCTGTAAATATAGTTAAAATTTAAATTTAACAGTATGCGATAGTTATTGATCGGACGCTTTACAACACTAGTGTTCGTTCTTACGCGATAGTGTCATCTCCAGCTCTTCCACGAGATCTGGCAACACTTCCATTTTAAGACGCGACATAGCGATTTGTACGTTTTTATTTTTCCAGAAAGAAAATGGCATGAAAACCGGCCAGAAAAGTGCAACGAACGAAGCTAAAAACCCCAAAAGTAAGTTTCCAAGGATAAACTGAAAAGTCTGCAAAATGAATCATAAAAGCGCTGCCAAATTATGTGCGCGTATGTGTGTGAGTAAAAAATTAGTGACTGTGTACTTGCGGTGAATTAAATGGGAAATGAAGACAGGAAACATATTTTTTTGTGCTCCAGAAAACTAATTTTATTTAATTTACGCAGTAGCTGTACTAAATAGGCGTGTTTGTGTATGTGTGTGTGGGCGCCGCAAGCAGCAGTAAATTCTCCTGTGTGTATATGTGTTTTTTTTTTTTTACTATGGCCGTCTCCTTTTCACACACACTGGCGCACAATACAGTTGCGCCTTGCCTTTTTTGCCGACATTTTTTTGATTGTTTAATTTTATAAGGCTAAACATGAAAAATTAAACGTTTGTGGTGGACTGACCATCAATGTAGGTTAGTACGCTGAAATGCTTTAAAAAATTGCGCTATTGGTTTATTTGCCAATTGTAGCGCAAAAAGTAAACAAATTGTATATACACAAACGACAGAGCGCATGTCGTGCAGACTTTCTCTCTTGCTCCAAATCGCAAGAGTGTGGGTGTATGTGTGTATGTGTGAGTACACGCTGAAAACAACCGAATTTCATTCATTGCTCATTTCCGAGAAAAAACTACACACGCTATATTCGTCGCCATCTGCAATTGCACCTCGGTTTGCGTAGGATATGTATGTATGTACATATGTATGCACATTCATTGGACTCGTTGCAATTGTGCAACATGTTAATAGTTTCCAGGGGCAGCTGGGCGTGGCAGGTGCAAAAGACTCAACCCCGCTTCCTTCTCCCCCAGCATTTACTTCCATTTCTATTTACAGAAACTTCTTCCCATTTCCAGCCGCATTCCAGAGTTCAACATTCTTGCTCTTCCCGTCGTTTGATTGCCGTCATTGGCCGCGTTTTTCACACATTCCACGAGCGGTCTTAGCACACACACTCACACCGATACACTTGTCTATGGGGGCTTTCGCACACTATTGATTTCAATCAACTTTGTAAGCGCGTTCTCGTCCGCTCTTTTTCGCTCTTTCGGCGATGTGCTATGCTCTCTCCCTTTCTCCCGTGCTCATTTGTCAATTAAGCACCGCGTCCGTTTGTCGGCTCATCACCAATTCATACAGACGCACTCGGCCGCTGCATCCGTGTGGGTAAATTCCATTTCCTGTTTATAATATTCTCTTCCAAACGCATGGCGTCTTGTCTGTCTGCCGCACAGCGGAGACCCAAACCCGCCGGCTCTCTTCTTTTCTCCGCTCATTCCGCTCTTCTCATAGAAGCTGCACAATGGATCGATCTCTACTGATTGATCTTAAAATGCTTTTGAATTCGGAAGATTTATATTTTAAAACTTGCCTTGGGGCATGTTAAGGTCTAAAAATGAAAATTTAATATGTGGCAAAGTTAAGTACAATATCGAAACCGTAATACCATAAAATAAAAACCAAAATTTATTTAAGAATGTATGGTTTTATTTAGGTGCATTTTGGTTTTTTAAAATTTAGGTCTAACTTTCAATCGTTATATGCAATACACTCTTAATTTCTTGTACAATAAACCACAATTTTAATTGAGTAGTTTTAATAGTTATAGTTTTTTTTAAATTATTTGTAACACTCAAATCGGAAGATGTGATATTCATTGGTCCACTTTTATGAACAAGCACTGTAAAACCCATTTGTTCACCCTCGCAAACGGATTTCCGTCTACTTTCGCTCTTCGCTCCGTATCTTCTGCCCACGATCATCAACGAATTTCAGTTTCGTTGCATTTCACTTTTCGCAACCACTGTGCCTCTGACCGCTGCCACATCACCGCAAAGAGATGGTGTTTTGGTATTTTTCAGTATTCCCACGTTTTCGGAGAGCAGAGAGCAGATCTTGCATCTCCCTTTTTTTACTGACTTTTAAAACGCAGGAAAATAGTTAATTTGCAGCAGCTAAATTAGAGTAAGTGTGGGCCCCACGAAACTGAAATAGATCCGTGAACCTAGTGTGTTAAAGCCAAGTTTTCGAGCGTTAAAAAGTGCAGCTGCTTGTGGATGTAACGCAAATATTACAAGGAGTTATAGATACAACAACAAGCGGAACGGGGAACGACGCGGAATCGGAACACGCTCTCATTCCATTTCCAATTTCGAATTCCCAGCCTGATCCGGCTGTCACTGGTCTTGTTGTTGTTGTTGTCGGTAGCGGCAGCGGTGAGTAGTACAGTACGTGCCACTTCCTTTACATTCAGAAAAATAAAAATTGCTCACAAACATACACGTGCATACATACATACACCTAAAGCATACATAAAGAGACGTTCCAGACAGACAGACAAACATTGGAAGAGCGGGTGAAGGGGGAGGGGGAGCGGTTTGGTTGGCGTCTGCGCCGTTTGTTGTTGCTTTTATGCTGCCCGTGTTTCATACATACTTATGTACTTATTGTTCTTGTACAGTTGCAAAGACACTCACTCACATTCGAATGCACATGTGTGTATGGAGTCAAAACAGTGAAAACGAGTTTGATGTCTGGCAACACTGTCGCCGAGTGCATATCCCCCCAATCCCCCCCGCTACCAAGCGCCCGCTTATTAGAAGAGAAATACCGCAGAGCGTTGTTGTTGATTTTACGTAAGAAGGCCGTCGAACTCAACTCAGCATAGAAAATGGTGTGAGGAAGAGAGAGAGAGCGGGCGAGGCGAGAGAGCAAAAGAGAGAGTGTACATGCAAATAAAATGCGAATGCGCGAATGTGTGTGTCTAATGATTACCGTTACTATTTGCATGTTGTCTAGTCAGACGTCTCGCGACCCAGACTGTGCGACCCACCAGGCAATTGGCGAAAAATTCTTCGTCATGACCTTTTATCGTCATCATTTTAGCCAGACATGCCTACAAACTGATGTGCAATGTACAATACATACATATGACAGTAATGTTGTTTATCGATTTTTAGTAAAACTGCCTTGGAATCGTTTTTCCAAATGAGCATACAAATGTATAGAACAACGTTGGCGTTCAAGATACTAGCAATTCTCTAAAATGCACTGAGAAAAATTAACAAAAATGTGGTAATATAGGACATCAGCATTTCGGTATAGCAAGTCTATAATGTTTATCTTTCTGATATTATATTTTCATTTAAAAAAATTAAAGTTAAAAACAAGATAAATATGTACTGTGATTACATTTATTTACAAAACCATTCAAAGATATAGTTTAATGATTTCTAAAGTGTGCTATTAGTAAGATCCCGACCTAAGGTTTATTTTAAATTCAGAAAGAAGAGATACTTTGTAATTTGCAAATATACTACAGAAATGGAAATGTTACTTGAATAAAGCTTTCAGAATATTGAATTAGGGAAACCCCACATAATGCATTGCTAATTCTTTGACCACAGCTGTACACTTGCCATTCAGTTGCGTGCAGTTCTGCATTTCTGTTGGCTGTGGTTCAATGTCCTAAACCGCACACAACAAGTGCAACAATTGTAACATCAACAAAAGGAACAGAACACCGCAAAAAGGGGCAAGAAGGTGGTGGCAAAGAAGCACACAACTTCATGGGGGGAATGCACAAGTGCAGCAGAGAAGCGACAAAGATGGCAAACGGAATGAGGGCAGGTCCTAGGGCAATCCATTAACATTTCGCCCCATCCCATCCGATCTGAGCCCATCCCCCATCATCGTCGTCATCATCATCATCTTCTGGGTATTGTACAGTTGGACCTGTGACATTCGAGTCCCACTGTGTCGTGTGGAATCAAGTCGATTGATTGACCAAATCTCTCCTGAGTCAACCTGCCATTCGGTGACTCTTGGTTTCTTTCTCGTTTTTCGATGCATTCCGACATCCGTGAGCTGTTGTAACCCAGAAAACGTTGTGCCAGGTTGTTGCTGTTTGTTGTGTCGCTTGTGACGTCAATTGGCTTTGGAATGGTGTCGGCGTCCCACATTACGGACCGACTACCCACCGGAAACGAATAGTTGTTCTGCTTCTATATGCATACATATGTATGTATGTATGCAGTCGAACTTCCATAAGTCGAATCACTTCATCTCCAACGAAAGAATTCTGAACGGAAATATGTGACTTCTTAGTAAAAAAAATTAAAATTCTATGCAAAACTGTTCGAAGCTGTCAGGATTTCGGTCGCTCGATTAAGATAACTGATTCTTGGAATTGTTGCCTGTATACAAATATATTTTTATACAAAATTTGATAAAATTTATGTTTATGTCTTTACGATGATCTTTAAAAGATTAGAGACTAACATTCCTAAACATACTAGTTTAGAAAAATGTTTTTTTGTCAATGTTTTGACAAAAATTGAAAAAATTTTTATAAAAAGAATTCAATTTTGTTTCCCACTGCAGTCTGTGTGAGATTTTAAGGGGGCGTTAAATTGCTCAAAATCAAATTTCGCAATGGTCTGGCAACGACGTCGGCCGACCAACTTTAGCGGGGCTTTTTTTGGCGCGCTTCTCGAGCGACAAGAAAGAAATTTCCCGAGGAATGGAATGTTGTTTACTTGCGCGCCTGCGCATCCTCAACCTTCGGCCAGTTCCATGAAATCTGCAGTTGGTTTGAACTCGTCTGGGTTTCATCCTGTTCGTCCCGTTTGGCCGGCTACCTGCCCCGCCCTTGCGCCCGCACCCCGCCCCCGTCCGTCCCCTCGCTCTCGGCGGTTTTTGCACCGCCGCTCTGCGTCGCTTCTTGTTTGTGTGCTTTTCGCTCCGCCAAACTGAAACTGGCGGCGTCGGCGGCGTCGTGTCAATAACATGTTGATCCTACATCGTGCGAAATCTTCTGGCAACACCAAAACAAACAAAAAACAAAACAAGAAACATGTTGACGAAATGATGCGAATGTGAGATACCCTTTATTATCGGGAGTTCTTAGGAAATTTGCTTACTTTTAAAATTGCAGTTCTCGACAGGGATAAATTTGGTTACTTTTAAAATACCAGTTCTTGACAGGGATAGTTTTCTGAATGGAATGCATGCAGTGAAAATGTTCTTTGACCTTGATCATTTAGAAATATTTTCAAAAAAAATGTTCGAAAAGTAATTTATTATTGATATTTTTTAATTACATTAAAAGTATAGGATTTTTAAAATTCAGATGTTTTTTTTCTTACAGACCAAAAATGAATATTAATAAAAAGTATATTTGCTGCGTAATTATAAATTTAGAAATTAGAAAATTTATTATGTAATATTTTCCAACACTTAAAAAAGAATCTTAATAAATAGTATTTTTGCTGCGTAAATATTAATATAGATATTAGAAAATTTATTAAAACTACCAGAGGTACGAATTAATTTTCGAACACTTAATATACCCTATTCATTTCTCGAGTAACGGGTACGAAACTACATACAACATGAGCTCTAAACCGCTCGCCGCATTGTTGTTATTATGCCGCATTTTTAGTGGAGAGACAATGCTCTCGTTCTCTCGTCAGAGAGAGCCAGAGAGAGAGAGAGCCGCTCTGCCGCTCTTTGGCAGCAAAAATACGTCCATCTTTAGAACCAATTTTGTTGTTGTTCGGCATTCGGTTTTCGAATCTTTTGCGGTGTGGTTGTGTCTCTTCATGTGCGCGGCGATTTTCGTCGGTCTTTTGCACAAAACTTGTTCAAATTTAAATGTAAACAGTTGTTAATTTTGTGAAAGGAAAGCTTAACTATTCGGTGTTTAAGTGAATAGCGGTTAAATCCGCTTGGTTATTATAAATGAAAAAAAAGTTTTTTAACACCTACACGTTTTCCCCATCTTCTGCGTCTTTTCTGCTTCGACTGTGCTTGTGTTGGTGTGATATATTTCGTTTTTGTCTATTAACGCTTCTCGCATAGCGTCGCATAAAGTATTTTATTTCTATATTCTTGAAGCGTTTTTTTTTTTTTGTTTGGTTTTTGAATATGGTCCGCGCCCCGTTTCGTTTGTCGCTTGTGCAAAATTCTTAGAATTCCTCACAACATTCCCGCGCACACACACACCTTTAGTACATACATACATAATTTATTCCCGTGAAAGGCATGGAGTAAGAGCGAGACGGAAAAGAGAAGAAGAGAGCGAGAGCTGGAGTGTATACGCAACACACCTCAAATGGTTGCTGTCTCCGCTAAATGTGCCCTCCTCTCGCGCTCACGCCTTCTTGCTCTCCCTGCTGCCACTCTCATCTCTCGCTCATAATATAAAACTTGTAGGACTTGTTTTTTGAGCTTTTTTGCAAAAACATAAAAACCGGTACATTCTTCTTTTTTTTTCTTTTTGAAATTGCAAGCTGAGAAAAGAGAGCGAGCTGTGTTGTTCCTGTATTGGAATTTGTTGTTTTACTTAACCATATTTTTCACACACTCTGCTTTTCTTACAGTTTTCTAAACACACACACATACAGAAACGAGAAGAGCCAACGAACTCGTGCAGCGACGCCCAAGAATGAAAGAGAGCAAGGCAACATGAAAATTACAGCAACAACAGCAACTGGCTTGCCGAAGAAGTTGTAAAAGACGCAGAAGAAGAAGCAGCCACAACAGTATTTTTTATTAGCGGGTGTTGTTGTTGTCATGTATGTATGCACACTTTTTGTTGTCCCCACACTAATGTAGTTGAATTTTACTGTTGTCGTTGTTGTTGTTGCTGTAATTATTGTGGTTCTTGTATGTTGCTGTTGTTATTGTGTTTGTTGGCTCATTTCCCCATCATTTATATTCACTAAAAGATCATCGAACTCGCTTCAATTGCTTTTGGCAAAAAAAAAAGAACAAAAAGGAAAGGAAAGAAAAAACATTTTATAAAGTACCGCCACTGATCTTGACCTACACGCTCACAAGTTCAGAGCATTTTATATGGCTATTCAACTTGAATTTTGCGCACATTACCTTACTTCCACTTCCTCTCGCACACAAACACATGTTCCATGTATTCGTGTACATAAGAGCGGCGGCGGATTTAATTTTTATAACGGAAATTTTAATAAGCTGCCCGCTGCGGACATTGAGCACGAAAGAGAAGGAAAGAGAGTGCAGCAATTTTTAACAGTAAAAGCATTCTAATACATACATAAATAAGTCCCCACACCCATCCAATAACTGTTCGTTTGCTGTTTCACAGTGGGCGCTCGGAATGTTGAACTAAAAAAAAAAAAACTAAAGGTGTAACTTGTATTGGTGAACATTTCTTTTTTTTTTAAGATTTGGTGTTTTTGAGTAGAAGGTATAATTTATTTATTCAACCTTGAAAAAAATTTAAAAAATTTTATCTTGAAAAAAGGAGTGTGAAAAATATATCTTTGGATACATTTTTTAAATCTTTAAAAACACGTTTGACGTTGCCCTACATATCAATCTGAAATGCTCATTTAGGGTTTTAAAAATTGTAGTTTTATTTATGATCTCGCAATGGATTACATTTTCAAAGTTAATTTTTTTCTCTTGCTTTATTTGATCCTCTTTCGTTTTGTTTTTTCGTGTGCATTTCCTTATCAATTCGAGTACCAGAACTTGAACTCTGGAAAAATAAAAACAAATTTGGCGTCAAATTGCCAAAGGCTGGCGCCAAAATGATGTTTACATTCTTATAATAATAATTTAGGGTGCATTGCTTTTTGCCCGTGTCGCCAAATTTCTGTGTTGTTCTTCGATGTTGTGTGGTATGCCTGTTGATTTTTTATGATTATCGCATAGAAATGTACGAAAATTGCTCCATTCACTCGCGCCCTGTCGCCATTCATGTCAATTCATATTTGTGTATTATCGCCAGCCTCATCATCATCATCTCATCGTCGTCATGATCATCATTATCATCGTGTTGTTGTAGTCGTTGTCGCATTTATTTTCGTATTTTTTCATATTTGTTTATTGTGCCGTGGCTGCAAAAAAAAAGACTCCAGACTCAAAGCCCGTGGCCGTGAGAACGTTGAAAAAAGACTCGAGAAAGAAGACGAGTCTCAATTCGAATATGAATCTCGGCTCTCTCATCGAATCGAAGCAGGAGAATTGTGTCATTCTTCAAAGTGGTTGTGAAATGTTTGCCTTTTTATGCCTATTCATATCACAGCCAGCTTTGAGGAGCGACGCGATGCTCAAGACAAAAAATTACAAAAGAAATTATAAAAAAAAATCATCTGATAAATAAGTACAAATATTAAAATAAACAGACGAAAATTATTTAAGTTATACACAAAGTAAAATGTGTGAAATTATTACTAAAAGAAAGAAAAACGGTTTCAAACAAGTGCATAATTTTGTTTATATTAGGTTGTCAAAAAGTCCCGCGGTATTTTTTATTCAATTTTCAATTGATCATAAAATAAATTACAATAATGCGAATCAAGTTAAACAAGCGCCGTTTTGTTCGACTTCATAATGCTCCTCTTATAGGAGCTCGCTTCCCTGTTGGCAAATAACTCGGAGAACCAATTTTCAAAGGACTCTCTTGTGGCCTTTATTTCCATGTTTCGACTAAAAAGAAACAATCATTCAATCAAACAAGTGCTAGCGCGTGAAAAGAGCTTTCCAAAAAGGTAAAGCATGACCCGATGCGACGAATAAAACTACGCGCTTGCAGCGACAACTACCACTGGACTTTTTTGACCACCTAATATCATGATATCATCACATGAGCATAAAAATCGAAATTGAAAATTCTTAAATCCCGCAGTCAAATATCCTAAAACCTCAATCAATAAGCAAGCTATATTGGCGCATTCATGCTGGGCTCTCAAAGTGGTTGTGAAATGCATTTCCGCATTGCCCGGGCATATCACAGCCAGCTTTGATGAGCTTAGCGTAATGTATCGTACATCCAATCATGATAATACTTCCCCCGCCACATAATTCATCCGCCCAAAAACATATTTGTCATAAAACATGTTGTCGTCCACCTAAGATCTATATTTATAGTGCAATCGGAATAAAAAGGGGCGACAAACGGAGATCAAAATTTGAGAGGACGGAGGAGAAATGATGCATGCCACCACACCGAAAAATGGCTCAACTGGATGTCCATCTGTGAACTAGGGTTCTATTGAATTGACTGCACACATCCGGTGCTATATTCTTACTAACCCGCATTCATAAATATTTACCAAAACGATACTTCATCCGAACGATGTTGATTATCTAAGCCTCATCAAGTGGTTGTGATATGGATACCCAACGCATATCACAGCCAGCTTTGATGAGCTAGGATAATCAACGGGAAACAACATAAACGGAATTTGAAAACAAAAAGTGAATTGGTTGTGCAAAATAACAATAAAAACGAAATTCGGAAATCCATGTAAAATTTGCTGATTGTAACATAATGGTTCATAAATACACAGATTTTTCTATATAATACTTTTATATGTATATTTATAATTTAATGCAGTTTGATTTTCCCCCCCCTTTTTGTTGAGTACACAGTTTTAGAGTTTAATACCCTTGAGATAGAACTGAGATATTACTTGCCTCTAATGCTGTTTTATCTTTCTCACAGATACACACATCTACTCTAACTCAACGTTTACGTTCCACCAGCAGCATACATATGTAGAGAAAACGAATTCCAAAGAGATCTGACGACGCCCTTGCAGCGGACAACGAATATTTATAATTTATTATTGTGATAGTTACTAGTTTTAGCATTTTTAAGCTTTTAAACAACCAAACGTTGCAAACCAAAAACAAGAGGAGTAGATATCCAAAAGTCAACAGCTACAAAATTGTAATGCATTCCAAAATGAGTGGACAACATGGGATGGCCATCCCAGCCCTGCTGTTGATCGGTAGCCTGGCATATCTGACTTACATCGAGGCCTGCTCCAGCCGTACAGTGCCCAAGCCTCGCTCCTCGGTCTCATCATCGATGTCCGGCACAGCATTGCCGCCCACCCAGGCGACAAGTAGCACCACAATGCGCCCCACCACGACGACCACGCCCAGGCCGAATATTACATTCCCCATTTACAAATGTCCGGAGAACTATGATGCCTTTTACTGCCTGAACGATGCCCATTGCTTTGCGATCAAGGTTGGCGAAGATCCGCTTTATAGCTGCGAGTGCGCCATTGGCTTTATGGGACAGCGGTGCGAGTACAAGGAGATCGACAGTACTTACCTGCCCAGGAGGCCGCGTCCAATGTTGGAGAAGGCGAGCATTGCAAGTGGTGCCATGTGTGCCCTGGTCTTTATGCTGTTCGTCTGTCTGGCCTTCTATCTGCGCTTTGAACAGCGGGCTAACAAAAAGGCCTACGAGTTGAAGCAGGAACTGCAGCAGGAATACGATGATGACGGGCAGTGCGAGTGTTGCCGGAATCAGTGCTGTGCGGATGAAGATGAGCCGGTCATACTGGAGCGCAAGCTTCCCTATCACATGCGGCTGGAGCACGCGTTGATGTCCTTTGCCATTCGACGCAGCACTAAGCTGTGAGGAGAGTGAAATACAGGGAGCCGAAAAAACGAATATGCCTTGCCCAACACAAATTTCATTGGGCTTTAGTCGATAGTTGATAATACCTATTTACTGAATGCTAAATGTATACTCAAGAACGAACTGTCCACTCAAACCTATCTAGAGATCTTCACTTTCTTTTACCGAAAGATTGCACCCAGAAAACTGGTTTAAAAAAAGCCAGCCAGCCTTGTATTACCCCAATTGACTATGAATTTTTTAAAACCTTACGCTAGCTATTTATTATTATTGCTAACTGATATGCGTATCACAAACACAACGCGAAACACGCGCCAAGTATTATTTATTGCGAGAGAGATTTAAGAAAAAATGATATGGATTTTTTAAATAAACATAAGAAACCGCACCATGCAAATCCAAGATTTATTTAATTGAACTACCGGAAATAGAGATTTTGCTTTTGGAGGGTTTCACTAGTTTAAACTTATTTAGGACACTCGCTATCAATTATGCGGCCTCCATGTGTCAGAAATTAAACAGATAAAACACCTTGCCTAGTTTCTGATTTCGAATGATTATCAAAATATAGAAAATTAACAAGTCATGAGGCAATTGTCTAAGGCATGAGCCATTGGGAAAAAATGTACTATTATTATCTTAATCAAGATTTGGCTTACAGACATCTATTAAAAAAAACCCATTTTGGCGCATCACCTTTTAATAAACTTAGATATACGCAGATAAGCAATGACGGAGTGTATTCAATAGTCGATCTATAACTTTGACAAACTTTATCTGCTGTCAATCAAATGGGGTTTTTTTTTTTATTTCCCGATGATGACAACGTATGTTTGAATGTCTGACCTCTAGTTACTACACCGGGATTTCCCAGTTCACTAATGATGCATTGTTGAAGTATTTACTCATGTTTATGGGATCCATAAATTAGAAGTACTCAAAAATCATTGAACGATAAGATTAGCCAATAGTTCTCTATTCCCAAAATTGTTAGATAGGTCAGAGTAAGGAAAGGAATTGGAGTATAAGAAATTAATTTATTTATTTACATATTTATGTACATACGAAAGCTAAGTCTGTTTCTCCTACTTAAAACTGCTGGGATATACTTTTACACTTTTGATAGAGTGCCTTCAAGGGACCATAGCTCGTCAGAACCAACGATGTGAGGGTGATGCACTTCATCAGGATTTGGAAATCTGTCTCACTGCGGCTCTTGAAATATCCCGTCTGGTAGCCGTAATACTGGGTTACCAGTGCGATTACAAAGCAGGCGAATCCCAGGAAATTGTGGAATGTTTTGTTCAGCAAGGGCGTAATCAGTTTCTTCACACGCGGGGAGAAAAGTGCAGCCACGCCGGAGGTCATGGCCAGAATGCATAGTATGAAAGCGGTCAATCCTGTTGGTTAATAAGGAATGTATAAGTCTGTGTTTTTATTGTGTTCTTATAAATAATGCCGATATGAGTAGAGTTGTAACTACAATAATAACTACTAACAATAGTTTCGTGACTATTTTAATTATTAATCTGAGTATGTTGACACGTTTTGCCAGTAAAAGCAAAAAAAAAGAAACCTCCTATTCTGCACAATAATAATATTGCAATGGTTATTAAGGAAAGAGGTAATATTTGAAAGTAAAAACTAATCTTTAGCATTTTTATCCAAAAGGTTCAAAACTTTTAAAATCTTTCTCTGGAACTAGCATCTTCTGCTGTATAATATGCATCATCTATTTGTTTTTACTCACCCAGCTTGCCATGTGTGGTTTGAAACAAAAACCCCTTCTGTATCATTTTGATAAGAGCTCCAGCTGCACCACAACCGCCTCCTAATGTCAGGACTATCCAATGTATTGTGGTCTTCGTTTGGCGTTTATATCCGTTTGTCAAGACATTACCACCGTAATGGATCATAACTCCCTCGGCCATAAAGAAGGAGAACTGTGAAATGGAACGGCAATTAGTGTATCCGTTAAGGACGTTATAACATCACAAAACTATTTACCCCAATGGTCACCAGCCAGGCATGCAGACTGGTACCAGATAATCCAGTTCGCGTGGTTATGTAGGTCATATAGATGGTGATAAATCCAATGCACATCTGATTTAGAACATTCAGAAAGTATTCCAATCGCTGCAAGCGATCCTGACCCTCGTGGCCGGATAGCGAACTGTGTCCCATTTTCGAATAGCGTCGCGGAGATTCGAACGGAATAAATGTGGGTCGGCGCTGCGATTCCGTGCGGATCGTACTGCCGTAGTCGACGACTGGCTGGGCGCTACTAACCACAGGCTGCTGATTCTCGGACATAGTAGTTTCCGTTTTCCAGTTTCTACGCCCGCTAGTCTTTATCAGTGCGTTGAAATAATGTTATTTTCGTGTTAACATTTATACAATTGTCGACTGATAATACTGCCTGCCACTTTTCACAGACAAATTACCGCTAATTTTTTATTATTGGGAAAAACCAGACGTGTGCACCAAATACGATATAGCTATTAAATGTTTAATGTTCGACCGATACGCCTGTTGAACTTTGTTAGTCAAACCATTTGCTCGACGGTTTATGAGTAACTGCCGAAGCCTTTTCTGCACCGTCATTTCCACGATTACTCTAAACTTGACCACAATCTTGTTTTTATTCCTATTCATATCGGTTTTCTCTTCGGGAAGCTATTAAAGTGCAGGCAAAACCGCAAATATAGACCTTCAGTCGTGTGCCCTTTTTTAAATTTTCGATAGCGCGCAATTATTTCTGTCGATCAATTTGCATTTATCAACACTAAACGAACCTAATTTCTGGATGCACCAGTGCTGGCAGTATAGCTTTAATAAAATTAATGCACAATATTGAACTTTATATTCAAATTAATGGTTGTTAAGAAAGATTGCAATTTTACATATGTATGATAGATAAATCTACCAAGTTTTGTGACGAAAAATATTTACACATTCACTTAAATTATATTAAAATGACTGTGTAATAAAAGCGCCAAAAATAAAATTAAAGTGTAGTTACTCAGACGAATGTTTTATTGGTTTCCGCTACAAAATTGTATATCAGAACATTTTTTTTTGTTAGAGGTGCATGCGAAAGCTAAAATAGCTAAAAGCAAAAATAGTAAACATATTACAATAATTATAATACACGCATAGTACATGTTCAATATTACAAGTAATATAAAAACTGTACATTTTAAATTTTATTGGTTTTAAAAAGGTTATTTATACAAATTGGTGTTTAACATTTTCATTTAAGTGTTGAGATGTTAAACAATTTATCCAATTTATTTTGCAAAATTAAAATTATTTTATGGAAAACTTCTATTAAATTTATACTTTTACCGCAAAACGAATATGTTCTTGCTTCTACTAAACATTATCACCTTGGCAAATAAAATAGGAAAGTTCATTACAAATTTTAAAATAAAATCCGGTAGTCTTCATTGAAAGGCAGTAGTAATGTTTAATTTCGGGGTCATCTTGAAGAAGGTATTATCATAGATCTTTCACTTAAAAGCGCGATGTTCAATTTCGCCTTTAAAGAATACAAACTGTCCTCCCATACCGCGACATTTTTCGGCATTTTTCTTTCTTGATATTGTGGTCCATGTAAAAACACCTGGAGCCAATCTGTTCGACTTTTGGCGGTATGGATTAAAGTCCAATTTATTTTGGGTTTCGCATGAGGTGCTGTTTAAGGAAGCCCAAAAAAGTACTGTGAGAGTACGCAGGGGATCCACTAAGATGTAGAGCAATAAACGCATACAAAATGTAAGTAGATATTTTAAAACCTACGATGGCTAGGGTTTGACTTGGACTGATTCTGAATTTGTTCATACAGCATCCTAAATCGGGTTCCTAAGATTATTGGCATATTTGGGATAAGGCTCTTCAGTACATGCAAATGAGAAACATTCGGATGTAGTGTAGTTTTTGTTTATTTGGTTCATGGGCACCCGGATTATTGAACTTAAAGTGTGACTTTCTGACTAAAAAACCTTATATTTCCACACGTGCGACTGGAAATGCTTTAAATATAGCTGTTGCTATGGAGGTTCTAGTGTTTGAATTGTGCATGGAATTCGTATACCGTTGCAAAGGGTATTGAAATTTTGGTCAGATGTTTAAAGCGCAGTAAAGGAGACATCCACAACCCTATAAAGTATATATTCAGTTAAAGTTTTTATCCATAAAAGCTCAAAACCAAGCGTAGTATTACTCTAGGCACTTTGTTCTAAAATGCGTTGCATACCTAAAAGGCATTTTTCTTCATGTTTTATCTTTTTCTTTTGGAGTCACATGTGCAACTAAACACTTTTAATCAAATTGAACCCTGAGAAACTCAAATATTTTTACAAATAACAAGTGATTGTACTTTCCCATTGTATCAGCCCATAAATAAACATATTTAGCCACCCAGGGGCTATCCAGGAATTGGATTTTCAAGTTAAATCCTTTCTTAACCAGCGATTTGGTAATTTTTTTTTTGTTATTATTAATTATTATATACCCTTAAATTATTTCACTGAAAATATGGTATACATTTTAGATTTATTTATTCTTAAAGTTCTTAAACTAATAGGACTTTATTTATGTAGATTGTAGTATTTTCGTAGTCATTTCATTTCATCAAAATTGTATTTTTTATTTCTTAAGTAATTGCAATCGTAATTTCACAAAAACTGTAATATTTAATTTCTTAAATAATTGTTGTTGTACGTTTTCCGAACATTTACATTTAAAATTAAAAATATCCTTTTTAAGGAATTATAATTTTTCTTAATAATAGTTCTACCAACTAAAGTTATGAAACACATGTTTGGTATAAAATGTTTATAGATTAACATTAGTTTAAGCCATAAATATATAAATTGTCTATTTTAAATTAGTATACAGTATGTACAGGATGTAGGATTCACGACAGCCGTTCTTAACTTGCCAAGCTGCCGAATTTCTGGTAGAGCGATTTCATAGCTCCAATGCTGGTTATGACCATTAGGACCATAGTGACGACCTGCATGAGGATGACGAAGTCCTCTCCTTGGCCCCTGAAAATTCCAGTTTGCGTGTATCCATAAAACTGAGCCATCATGGCGATTACGAATGCGGCAAAGCTGAGAACCACATGGAAGGTCTTGTTGACCAGCGGCGAGATGGTTCGGCTGAGGGATCTCGCCAGGAAGGCGGCCAAACCGCTCAGTAATGAGATCAGGCACAGGACAAAAGCAGCAAAACCCAAGCGGGCATGTAATGTAACACTAATGGACCAATCATCACGTATTAACTGGATCAGACAGCCGGCCACTCCCATGCCGCCTCCTAGGATCTGAAGAACCACATGGAAGGCAGTCTTGTATTTCCGAGAATATCGGAGTGTTAGCCAACTGCCATCGTAGAAGCACATCATGCCCTCGGCCATCAGGAAGACAAATCCAAAGGTCACCAGCCAGGCATGGATACGAATTCCCGAAAGACCCTGGCGCAAACAGGTCCAACTAACCCAAATGGTCACAAATCCTATGCACAGCTGGTTGATCACATATAACGCCGATTCAATGTGCTGCAGCACAGAGGTGGGCTTGGATTTTTCATCACTCATGGTGGCACTCTTTCCAACTTATTTCACAAAAATTGTAATGTTAATTTCTTTAATAATTGAAATCGAAATTTCACCAAAAACTGTAATATTTAGTTTCTTAAATAATTGTTATTGTAGGTTTTTCAAACAGTTACTTTAAAAATTAAAAATATCCTTTTTAAGGAGCTGTAATTTCTTATAATTATTTAATTTTCAATTTTTTTGATGTCCTTCACAAGGACAATTCTTTCAGTGTTTCCTGTATATTAACGCTTGTGTATTAGCTATTACAACGAACCATATGCGACTGAGGTTTTTATTGTCTTCGGAGTGGCTTTGTCACTCTCACTAGACTGGCAGACTATTTGTTTGCTATCGGGTTATCAGCAAAACATTTTGGGTACCTCATTCTAATGCATTTGACTCAAAGGATTATACAATATTATTGAGTGGGCCGTTGCACGTTCACGTTCGCAGTATCTTTAGCCAAGCGATCTAATCAGCCTTATCGACATCCATTCATTCGCTCGATGATGTCAAGGGGTTTTTGAAGTAAAAGTGAAAAAGGATTACCATTCAGGGGTTCTTGTATATGCGCTCGCACTCACGTTAACCATTCCCAGAAACGGACATGAGTCCGGGTACTAAATTTAGAGGGGTTATTAATGTTAATTATACTCTAGTTACTCAAGTACTGGCCCACTTATTGATAATATACATAATACTCATGTATTCCTGTCTGATCGCAAGTCACCATCGCCTTATCGAAATGCAAAATCGCACGTACGAGATAAAGGTTACCACGCACTTCAAAATATACAAATATTATTATGTCATTGGGCCAATTGTCTAGCCATAGTGTTTGATTTTAGTCACTCATCACTAGACTAAGCATTTTTAAACCACCCGCACGCTTAAAAGTTTACGGCTATGATAAGCTGCACATTCTTAATGAAATAATGTATCGCAATGTTTACAAAAATTAATTGCTGACTCAGCGAATTTCTTATCTGCCATCTGACATTGAGCGTGATTAAGGTATATTGGATTAAACTTCAAGTAGTGCTAAAATAATGCTGAGCGATTGGATCGGCGGAGGCCAGATTGATATGACATGGCTTGATTTACGAAGCTTTGCACTCGATACTGGGTACTTTAGGTGAGCTTCGATTCGAATTGATAACATTCGGTTGCCTTCCTGTCATAATTATCATAGATAACAACTGCGGACGGCTTAAGTGTTGTCAACTCAAACGATCTATATGTTTCAATGGGAGTGCATTTCTCTTCATTCTTGGCCAAACTTTCAAAGTATACAGTTACCTCGGATTAAAATAAATTATATTCAAGGACAATAATTATAAAATAAATGTGTACCTACTCGAACACCTTCCAAAAGATTTAACTATAGGCTGAATCCTCGAACTTGCCATAGTTTTTATAGAAAATCGCAATCCAGATTCAACTAAGACGAGGGGCTATCCATGAACCATTTTATCAAAATTACCGAAGATTTCGATTTCTTTCCCAGACAGAATTGTTATCTTTAAATTCAAGAAAAAACACTTTCATTACTTGGCTTACTTTGTAAAAAAGAAAGAACACTTTGTATATTACATTATAATCACAATATTTTATTTTATATAAGGACAGAAAGCATTATTGGTTCGTTTTGGTTTGGATACTTCAGCACTTTGTCTTGCAATCGTCTCCTTCGCAAATATCGCAGAGCTTCGAGTCGATGGAGTAGTACTCGGTGGCCTTCTTGTTCGTGTCATAGTAATCGTAGAGGACCACCGAGGATGGTTTCTGGTTGGCCACCGCATGCGTCCTGTAGGCCTCGATGGGAATGCATTTGCTCTGGTTCTTGGACAGATTCTCGAAGTAGACGACCACAACAGAGTCGCCATTCTTGGTCTCCACCAACTGTGAAGGAAATAATTATAGAATTGTAATAAAAACTTTGAAGGTAATTATATGGGAGCCTCAAACTTACCCGCACACGTTCGATTTGCCGGATTTCCTTGAAGCTGTCCTCATCGACAGTGTATCCAGAGGGCAGGGAAACCTCCAGAATGGCCATGTTCGATTCCTTGGCCTTGCCCTCCTCCACATAGTCCACGCAAACGTTCAACTCCAGTTTGGCTGGCGAAGTCTCAGGCAGGACAGTGGTCTCAACCTTAAAGCTGGGCTTCGGATCCTTCTCCACCACATTATACTGATAGCTGATCTGGACGAGAGCAGCGCCCGTGCCCTTGGCCTCGAACTCCAGGGACTTGGTGCCCTGCGGGAACTCAACGGTCTGAAGTAGCAGATCATTCTCATCCGATGTGGTCAGCTTCTCGGTCTTTTCGCGCTTGCCCTTGTTGGAAACGGTCACGTCCCATTTGGCCGCCTCGTAGCCCGACTTCTCGGCGAACTTGATCAGGGCGGTGAGACCCATAACCGTGTCCTGGCTGGAAGCGAATCCTCCGAAACTATTACGCTGGGCCACCAACCAACGGACCGTGTTCAGAACCGAGTCAGCCGTCTCCTGCTCTGATTCCAGGAGCGAGAGCAGGGCGTAGGAGGTGATCTCCACATCCTGACTCCAAATCCAACACCACCAGCGTCCGCAGTTCTTGGAGGCGCGCAGCTTCTCCATATCCTCGGTCCACCAAGTGCGATCGTCTTCCTTTTGGGCCAGGGACTTGAGACTCTCCACCTGCTTGTCAGCACCTGGAGCCTTGGCCCTTTGCAGAGCATAGATGGCAATGGACTTGGGCAACAGCTCCACGGCATCGGCCGTGTTGGCGCTGAGATAGGACACTGCCTTGTCAATGGCCGCCTGGTTGGGTTTCTCCTCCTCCAGCAGAGCCAACAGTGAGTTGGCCGTGAGGGTCAGGTGAGATCGTTGGGAGCCATAGAAGTACTCTCCCTCCTCCGTAAAACTTCCGTTTTCCGCCTGGCGAGTCAGCAGGAACTCATAGCCCTTGGCCAAGAGCTGTTCATCCAGATCAACGATATCCTTGATCTTGCTAAACGAACGCAGGACATAGGCGGTTAGCCAGGTGGATCCATTGCGTTCCGGATCCTCCTCCCTCCACTTATGGGGTCCAAAGGAACTGTAGCTGCCGTCATCGTGGCGATAGTGCAACATATTCTGATAGCCCTCCTGCAGATTCCTCTTGATCCGAGTATCCAGCGCAGGCGTCAGTTTCTTAATGCTCTTCAGGTAATCCCGGACCAGATAGTTGGGCACCAGCTTGGACATGGTCTGCTCACCACAACCGCTGGGCAATCGCAGAAGGTTCTCCAGGTTCTTCACCACCGGACCGAGAAGATCACCCACCAGTCCAAATTCTACGCGCTCCGAATCGGGAACCACATCCTCCGGCACTTCCAACTCGAAGGTGTTCTTGAACTCGCCCGTATCCTTGAGATTGATGAAGAACGCCCGGTTCTGGTACTGGGTGATACCCTCGGGGATCACCTTGAGCGCCTTGTGCACAGCATCACCGGCCAGCGGTGAGATGGCCGTGAATTTCAGCAGAATATTGCCAATCACCTTGGGGCGGATCAGGAATGAGGCTCCTGTCGCTTCGTTGGCACCCACTCGGATTTTCTGCGAACGCTTCTGGTCGCCAATAACCTCATTCGAGGCATCCACAAAGTCGTACTCGCCGTCCCCATTATCTAGGGTCAGTTCCACGTCCAGTATCTTGGGTAGGTAGTTGAAGACCAGAGCCGGCACATTGATCACTTCACCGCGTTTCACGGAGAAGGGCAGCCGGACGGAGACGAAGAACGGTTGGAATGTCTTGATGTTCGTCTTCTCATCCGTGACACCCAATCCCTTCTGGGGATGCAGCGAAAAGCCGGTAACCACCCAGCTGGTGATCGTATCGGGAATGGTCTTTACCCACTTGAAGACCTCTTCCTCCGTGCTCTCAATATCGGCGAAAATCCAAGTCTCCGCAAAGTTCTTTCGCACAACAGGTGCAGCTGCAGTTCCTGCCTCGGCGGCGAATCCTACGGCTTGAGGGGCTACAGCTCCCAGGGCGGCGGTGGTTGAGTGGAATACTGGACTGTCTTGGGCCACTGCTGTCTTCCTCATGGCGAACAAGGCACCACCACCAAAACTTGCGGTTTCTGTAAATGAAGAACACTTGTGTAAGTCTTCTTTATATATAAAATTCTGCTTAACATTTTAAACTAGTAATAATATGGGGTCCATATTTTTACTAAATGTTCCTACTATAGTTTAGGGTTTTGCTAAGAACTAATTTCTACCTAGGTGACCCCAATCAGATATAAATATATATATTAGATATTATACATCATACATACGTATATGGGAGACGGGAGCGGTGCGATTATAGAAGAAATAGGCATTGGTCATGGTCACCACGCCAGTTCGTTCTCCGGGGAAGTAGGAGTAACCACCCTGCCAGGGAGTAGATGTATCGTAGCCATTCAGACGCCAGTTGAAGGAGTCCTTGTTCAAGTCGTTGTTGTTGCCCAGGAGGAGCACACTCTGGTCGACGGCCAGCAGGCCAACGAAGGACTTTGCTGGTGTTTTGATCTCCAGTTCAACATCGGCACCTGGTTTCACCTCCTCGGGACCCTTGATTTCAATCTTGTTCTGCAGCTCCACCTCCACGCTAAAAGTTTCTTCGGCATACCGGAATTCTCCGGTCTCATCCACATAGTAGAAGTACACACGACCATGGGGAGCAGTTAGGAAAGTGGGCTTCAAGGTGATGTTGACGGTCTTTTGGGGTTCGGCCAGCTCAACTCGCTTAGTTTCCAGGATGTTTCCGCGTCCCACAATATTGTATACGAAGTATTTGAGCGGACGACTGGAGTTGAGGGTTACTTGATACTCCTGACCGATCTTTAGGCTGTAAAAAAAGCGTAAAATAGTCATTGGTAAATGTTTAATATTTTTAAAGTTAGGGTAGCTACCTCCAGGTGTCCTTGGGCCTCTGCACTTCGGCCTTGAACCACTCCTTTTCTTCCTCGTCGGTGCTGGGATTCTCAATCTTCTTTGGCTCCCTATAGGGGTAGGTGGTGTAGAGTTCGCGCTTCTCGTCGACAAACTCCAGCTCAATGCTATAGTAACGGGTGAAGTTGGCTATGTCCGGCAAATCGGGCAGAGTCACTTTGAAGACCGCCACACTCGACTCGTTCAAATGGCTCTCGAACACAAACGTTTTCATCTCGATCTTGGGCAACTCCGGCTCCTTGTGCTCATCGCCAAAACCATAGAAACCGTAATTGCGTCGAATTCCCTCAGTAAACTTGGCCTATTGATAAGGGAAAAGGTTATCAATATATCAAGTCCATGTAGGATCATTAACCCACCTTCACCACTGACTTGGTGTCCGTAACCAGAGTGCCATCGACGAATGTTATCTTGAAGGCTATTTCGTTTTCCTTGTCGGGTTTGAACGAGAAGCAGGTGGAGTAGTCCGTGCAGGACATCTCATAGCGATAGGGATACAATTGGATACCACCCGTTTCGTTGAGCTTCACACCGGTGAAGTCCTCCTCCACGGTGGCCGTAATTTGGGCATATGATGATGAGGTCTTGTGCGGCAGAAAACTGGCAAACTCCTTGAGATCCATGGTCAGCTTGGCCTTGCCACTGACCATGTCGGCGGTGCCGATAACCGAGTGTCCGGGGAAGTCATTGCGCACGGTCTTGCCATCCACATTCTCCCACACGCTCGTCTCATCCAGGTGGACATTGACCAAGACTTTGCCATTCACAGGTTTGCCGTAAGTATAGCTGTGGGATAATTCTCATTTTAGAATCACAGGGAAAACCTAACAAAGGATATCACTTACTTGGCCTTGAGGACAACATTTATTTCACCATCTCGTACCGAAACCTGCTGCGTAGCATCCATTTTGATGGAGTATTTGGGCAGCACGTACTTCTCCACCTCAAAGTTGACCCTCTCATCGGCTTGACGCCACGAATGACCGAATCCAAAGGGTCGACGACCTATATAGGGTCCTCCTAAACGGGACTGCTCTTTGCCATTCTGAACCTGCAGGGACCACGATCCCAGAGTGGCAAACTCGGAGAGCTCGAATTTGCCAGTGTAAACGCCACCGGTGGTCTTGATGTGCTTTTCCTGCTTGATGCGATTCCTCTTGGAGTCCTCGAACCACACGACCACTTCATCCTCGGCCGTTTCCGGGAGCAGGTTCTCGTTGAGGAAGATCACACGGTAGTTGATCGTATCGCCGGGCTTGTACTTGCCCTTGTCGGTCTGGATTTTGATGTAGGGCCTGAAACTCTCCCATGACAACTTGGTGGTGTTCTTAAACTCCAGTCCCTTGACACCCTCGGCCGTGAGATTATATTCACCCGACTCCAGGGGTGGTAGTTTGAAGGTGATCTGCTTGAACTCATCGGAACTGGCCAGCTCCACGTCTTGGGTTTCATTGTACGAGGGCCCTGTGATTCCCACTTTAAGTGTGACGGGCTCCTTGGTCTGGTGAACAGCCACTGCCACATTGTAATCCCGATTGGAGTGGATGGTTCCGGGACCCACAATGGTGTATTTACTGCAAAGAATATTATAATTTTTTATTATCTTCACATAAGTACTTATCTCGTTTCAAGAAAGGCTGGCTACCCATATTAAAAAAACATTTTTTCCCCGGACTAAAATGTTTAAAAATTTTAATTATTTTCGTCTAATCTCAAGACGAAACACATATGTAAATGGGACTTCCAAATTTTAAATCATTTAAGTGTTATTACACTTTAACCTCATGATGATAATGAGTCCATTCTTTAAAGCTTATAGGTTTTTTGTTCTACGACAATAAATTATACATAAATATGTATGTTTATAGTATATTTATACATGCATTTATAATGGCCCCGGGGAGATAACAGTAAAAATTCCGGGAACCTGATCTGCTACATAAAAATTTGAAACCGGCTCAGAGATTATATAATCCAAGTTTATAACAAGCAGCCATTTTTCTCGCACTTACAGTCCTCGATCACGTACTCCAATGCTAACTTGATTGTTCATCACTATTTGTTTATTAGCCATTACTAACTTTGTTTGTGAACTGGGAATATTCTATCTTTTAAGATTTTTAATTGTATTCAATGAAACACCTCTATATTCATTTCTAATTATTGATAATTACGTACACTGTAAAAAGTACAGGTACAAGATTAATGACTTATTCACCAACAAAATCATTAAGACAAACAAAATATGTGACGTGCTCATTTATTTAACAATAAAATATAAAAATTGTATGTTAAATGGCTTACTTTGAAATTCAATTAGCATCACAAGTTGAGCCAAACAAGAAATTCAATTTAGAGATGTGGTAAAAAACACGTAATTGATTTCTAAATAAGTGGTATACAAGATTCTTCGAGTTTAATCTGAATTATTTAAGGATTTCGTGTTGACTCGCTAATAAATTTTATTTTATAGAATACTTTCCTTTATAACGCCAAGGGCAAATAATATGAAATATACGTAAAATCAAATTAATAAGTGACAAAAGGGGAACTACACCCAAAAAAATCAAGTCAATTACCTTGACATTCATAAAAAACATTCCTATCTGTCTATTCGCATATTTAATTAATTAAATATAGTATATATAAATATAATGTAATAGAATACTTTCCTATACAACGCCAAGGGCAAACAGGATGAAATATAACATTAAATTATTAAGTGATTAGACAAAAAGGGAAAAATACCAAAAAAAAAAAACAAGTCAATTACCTTGACTATCATTAAAAACAGCGCTATCTGCCTATATGCATATTTAATTAATTAAAATACACACCGACAGTCAGAGGAAGCTGGTGAACAAATGGTAATACTAAGTATGAAATACATATATGGGTTCCACTTTAGTAATTTTTTGTGTTAATAATAATAGTAGTAATATGATATGTCAATTATTTAAAATTTTCATTAAAACTATCTATAGGTTTGGCCAATGATTTAAATTTTGATATTAACCATATTGAGCATCTGGTTTTTTTTTGACAATCTTTTTAACATATATACCTAATATAGGTGATAATCAAAACAAGAATGGTATGTTTTGATTATCATCTAAATTTTCGCTTTCCCCAAAACTCATTTAACTATCATTCTGACCGCAGGTGTGTGTTTCAATCGATCCGATCACTTAGTATAAATTGGAAATGGACTTACCCCTCGGCCTTTACCGGTTCCATCGTTTGCAGCAGGGCCAAAATCGCACAAACCGTGACAGCAAAAGCGTCTGCGCGACGCATTTTGTTTGCGTTGGTGGTCAAAGGAGGGCAGGAGAAGCAAAAATAATGAAAAGTACAAATAAAATAAAATAAGTTCTCTGGTCACAGATTGTTGCGGAAAGTATTTTAAGCGCGGCCACAACCGACGGTGCTCAGAGTCGAGCTGGGACTGGTTCGGTTTGATGCCCCACGGATTTGTTATAGCATCGAGACTCAACAGTTCCCAAGCCGACTTCAAATGAGTCGAGCGATAAAAATTATAAGTCAATAATACTGTCGGTGTGAGCGAGGGTATATAATCGCTTATATGTACAAATGTATGTCTGTTTACTTAAATCGATGACGAGCTGGGCAAACAAAACCAAAACAATAACCCAGACCACAAAAAAAGCCGGCAATCGCGCCTTGAATATCAATAACTGTGTGTATTTACTTGAGCCAACTCCAAAAAAAATATCATTCATTGTTGATTATAGAAGAATGGTTTAAAAGAGTTTACTACATACACAGAAAAGTGTTTTTATTTATAATCAAAAATATCAAAGACGATAGCCAAAATATCATTAATTGTTGATTATAGAAGAATGGTTTAAAAGAGTTCACTACAAACAAAGAAAAGTGTTTTCGTTTATAATCAAAAATTCAAGATAAGGGTAAAAATTCAGTAGAACGGAAATTTTTCACTAGACAGTGAAGTGATCGAAAGTAAATATTGTAGTATAAATTGCCATATATAATCGAATTTTTAAAAGCTCTTTTGATTTAAAAAATATTTTGTGTAGCCATATTTTATAGCACCTCAGTTAACACATATTTATAAAAGCATTGACTAATTGATTATTTCGTCATATCTAGAAATTCACATACAAAGTGAACATTTGGCGTGTTTATATAGAACAACAGAAAAAGGGTTTGCCCCTGGGCTTAACTGATTAACCATGAATGATATTTCAGGCATTTGTCACAGAACTATGGTCATGCAATTGTCAAATTAATAGTGTTTTTGTGTATTTTCTATGGGGTTTTCTAATAACTAACACTTTAATTGTCACTAATAACTGTCGCTTCGTGTTTTCCGCAATAATTCAAGATTTAGATTTTTAAGTAATTTAAATGATTTACGTACATGAGCTGAGTTTAAAAAAAAACCCAAATTTTTTTTCTTCCTGGAAGCACAAAGTACTGGTAAAATCCCAATATATGTTATTGAATATAAATGTTTATGAATTTTGGGTGTAATTAGGGGGCTGGGATTTTTTTTTCGACTTGTTGATTAACAGTGCCAACAGAACTGGCGTCTGAATCGGAATACTGCAGCAAACTGACTAGGCGTTATATATACCAAACTCTCTCCTCTCTGGGTCAGCTGTTGTTGTTTTGGCTCAGTTTGATGGGACGCTATTTGCGACTCTCTCGATTTGCCCAAGAATGACGTCACTGGGCAGTATTTCACATCGCTTTGCAAATGAAACTTGTATATAATGTAGATATGACTAATGGTCGATAAGTACTATATAAGAGAGATTCGACAAACTGGATTTCTGTTTGGTGATTCCCCTTGGCTCTCTCTTGAGCGGTAAACTACATTTCCTGGTGATATACCGGTATTACTCTTCTGCGAATACCCTGTAATCGGGATAATGATCTTAAAATCTTCCATGGACATACATATGAGGTCCAGTTCAATTAAAAAACTATTTCAAGGAACTTTAATTCTAATACTACAAACAAAATATATCTGTTCAATATTTTTTATAATAAAAAGTGTAATAACAGATTCGCGGTAATATTATTCATGATCCATTTAAATTGATTAGAAATATACTCGTAAACCAAATGTACAACATATGTAAATATATATTTAACTATTTTCTTGAAATTGAAGAGCTTACCCCATTTAAAAGATCGTGTTTAGCGATTAAGTCCAACCTTCGGACATATAAACAATGTACATACATGAACATATCACAATTCCGTTTAATTAATTTAGTAAATATATGATTGGCTAATCAATCATTGAGTTCGCGGAATTGTTTGCATGTATTTTTCATTATTATCTGCAAGGAGTAGAAGAGTACAGTACCTCTCCCCTAGTTCTCTATCTAAGAGCTTGTTGTTTTGATCTTAAAATTTCACAATTTCTCATTACGCATACGACGTGTGCCATTTCTGACCTTATTACATATATTTGTGTTCTTTATAGGACAAACATAGGTAAAAAATCTTTGTTGCAAAGTGTTGACAATGGACTTCCCCACACAAACATTTCTAGTCCCTTATCTTTTTCTCTTCGCTTACTTTTAACCGTATATTTATCGGGCATTTGCTTTTGCTAGAAATTTCACAACATCTATCACCATAGTCGACTATTTGGGTGGACCCAAACAAGTATGATCTACAAATTATAAAAATAAAATACGTAGAGCAAAAAATTAACGATACTTTTTGTAACTTTAATATAAATTTTGTATTGTACAGAAAAAGTAATTTTTTTTTAAAACATTTTAAGTGCTTTGACTCTTTTTTTGGAAAACACTCATGGTGCAGAACATGATTAATTCCGAACACTTGGCACGGCCACTTATCCAAACCGGTTTTAGAATGCTCCAAAAATAACAATAATCACAGGAGAGCAATGCCAATCAATACCACCTGGGGCTGCTGCTGCCGCCTTTCCCGCCCCAAGGTAAAAAACACGTGAACGGGGCAATCCGCTGAATCACCTTTATGCGAACGCCGCGCTCCACTGGCTTTGAAAGTGTGATTTTTGCGGATCGAGAGAGAATAGCGAGCTTTCAATGGCTTTTTTCCAGCTGTTCCATGCCGTCAGGCCGTCAAAAGCGTTCTAACACTCGCCTCGAGTGGTCGCGATCATCACAGTTTATGGTGCCAACCATTAGCTTATCGGTTATACCTGTACATCTCACGTAGCAGATAAGGGATTTTTCCAAAAGATCCATAACATAATGACGGCTGCCGAACTACAAGGTTCCTATGGAGGGTACTACTTTGGCTTCTGCACACTGATCTCACATGTGCTCCTGGCGGGGATCACCGCAGCCATTGTTTACAAGTGTCTGGTGCTCAAGTTGGTACACACCGCCGGGCATGCCTTCTACTGTACAATAGCCGTAAGTACTCTAATTTATTGTCGCAAACAGATACATTAGGATAGATAGATAGGAGCCATAATAAAAGAGAATGGTATCATATATTGAGATCGTTTGCTCTTATATAACGTTTAGCTAAATATTGTAGTTATCTGATGTATACTATTTTAAAATTCTCTTTCTTTAAAATAAATTAGATATTTATGATTTTAAAATGTGTAAAAATAAATACCAACTGAGCTCCTCTTAAAAAATACAGTATCTTAGTTTCTTCTAATTAATTTAATACATATGTATATAAATAAGATCCCCGTAAAATATTATAGTTGATTAAAACCAGATCATGTAGTTGTTATAGGGACGACTAAGAAAATAGTACCTTATAGGTATTTCTTAGATATGATGTGTAGCTACTTTATTGATTTTGCTGAACTATGATTACAAAACACCATTTAAATTTTCTGTAATGTCTCCACAACAGTTTGTTTTCTTCATGGGTGAGGCACTGCTTGTGCGAAATAGCACATATCTGGAGTCATGGATGGGTCCTCTAAACCTCAACCGCTTACATGCTGCCTTGGGTCTACTGGCATTTGTGGTGGGAGTCGGTGGAATCGGAATCAAGACATGGCAGAAGCTGGAGCGCAAACGTGAAGATCCCAATGCCACCGTTCAGCACTTTAAGAGCAATCACGGCTTCTACGGTGGGTTTCGAATGTTCTATCCCAAAATATAATAATAATGATAATTTATTCCTCCATCTCTCCCCATCAGGTATTGTCGGCTGTGCTCTTCTGCTCGGTAGCGTTCTCAGCGGTCTTCCGCTGTATTTTATTAACGGAGGCTTCACCTTGAAAACGCTCCATCGATTCTTCGGATTGACTGGATTTCTTGCCCTTATGGTATCGCAAATGTTCGGGTACAACACCGGGTTCGGCAAGCGACAGTGGAAGCCACATCACCAGAAACTCTTCAAGTTTTTCACATTCATCGCTACCATAACGACTGCAAATTACGAATTTCGTAGATTTGTACGGGATATTGTTGGATTGGCGACCAATTATTTCATTGGATCAGATTCTGCTGAGGCGAGAGAAGATCTTTGAGGCTCTAGCAATGAGCTAGTGTTTTTACTCTGGGATATCAATACTTCAGGGCGATTTGCGAGGAAACGAATTCCGCAACTAAGTATTGTAGATTTAATAGTCGCTGAAAAATAGTGTATGTACTATGCGAAACTGATTAGTAAATGTTCATTGTACATATCGTTTACAAAAAGTTCGCAAGTATAATGTTGTAGATAATATTATGTTATCTAGTTTGTGAAGGCTTTAGTTGTCTATGTCAATCACACTCTACTTAACCGTATCAATGGGAAATAAGAAATTTTTTTGCCAAAACAAGAATCATTTTGATTTTGTGCCTTTATTGTAATTTCACACATATAGCTGTTGATTATTTAAAACATAATATACATACATTTTCACTTTTTTTTTTTGGTAACGAGATTAGTCAAGCACCACAGAAAAATCTAAAACTACATAGTTAACAGAAACAATAAAATGAATTCCCTTTTTCATTGGGTCTTATAAATATTGAAGATACATTGTGGATATATGGATATATTGAATATGAATATTTAGTTGCGGTTCTGCGAGACATGCATAATATCCAAGGCGGCTGGAATATTGCCTTGAACCGACTCCAAAAGCTGGGTGAGCCAGGCACCCTCGTTGCTGAATCCCATAGCCATCATGGCGTGGATCGATGCATTGATGCGTTCATCTAAAAAAAGGAATGCTTAGTAAAAGGCTTCAAGAGACTTCTAAGTGAACTTACCGGTGTGGTAGACGGGCACACTTCGCTTTTCCTCAGGAGCTGCTGGGGAAGTGCCCACGCTATTTGTGGAAACTGATGTGGTCGAGGTCGAAGTACTCACCGTATCCACCTGAGAAGTCTGGGTGTTGGCTGTAGCCTGCTCCACGCGGGCCTCTTCATTAATGTGCTGACGCAAAAGTTCGCTCAGCTGACCAAAGTCACGCACCGGCTGCTGCGGAGCAGCAATGGGATTGGTCGACTCCAAATTGATCAAGTTGGTGTTGTTTGCAGAGTAAGCATTGTCAATAACTTGCCAGTCCTGGTCCAAGCTTTCCGAACGGCTTCTACCCTCCTCCGGCTCGGTGGAGGTCACTGGGGCAGCTACAGCTGATTTGGAAATCAGCGGTTCTGTCTCCAAGGGTTCACCAGACATGGATCCAGAAATAGAGGGAGTAGCAGATGCGGCATTTGACTGATTGGCCGAGGGAGCAGCTGAGGGGAGAGACGACGGAGGGGCAGAGGGGGCAGCTGATGGAGCTGCAGAGGGAGCAGCTGACTGGCTGCCCGAAGAAGCAGTAGACTGGCCACTGGATTGAGCCTTCTCCTCTGGTTTCTTGGTCTCATCGCTGGTAGTCATTGATGGACCGAAAATTCCGGAATCTCCAAGCTCAGAAGGATCGATCATCTTGGCAAACATTTCGCTGAAATTGTTCAGGATCTCGATGCCAGCGCGCATGTACTCGGGTGGCACCATCTGCGACAAGTTCTCCAGGTTGATCACTGGAGTGGTTGGAGTAGTCACTGGAGTGGTTGGAGTAGTCACTGGATCCTCGGTTGGGGGAACAGCATTTGGCATTGAAGCAGCATTTACCTTCTTCGGTTCAGTTGGCTTGGCCTCGGTTTCTGCTGCCTTTTGAGCGGTAACAGTGGGCTCAGCTTTTGGAGCACTTGGTGGTGGTGCTGTAGCCTTGGGCTTTTCCGGTTCAGCTGTTGCAGTGGCCGCCGCAGTGTCGTTCAGCGGCAAGTTAGATATCATCTCCACAAACTGGGACAAGACACCGCCATGGCGACGGGTGTGACGACGTTCTCGGCGACTCTCCCTGGTGGGATCGCCACCGGGAGCAGCCTGTGCGGCCTCCTGGAACGGGCAGTGACCCTTGGAGCGACGGCCACAGCGGCGTCCCGATGGACCCGACCCGGTAATCCAGGCATCAATCGAAGTGGGCCCATTGTTGGTCGGCATGCGAATCATCAAGTGCTCGGGATGCTTATGGGCCGCCTCACATTTCTGGCAAAGATCAAAGTTGCTGCACTGGATGCACTTATAACGAAAGCCAATCAACGGGTCCAAGCCGCAGCCATCGCAGGTGACCAAGTCATGGATGGTGAAATTGCTCGGATCGTCAACGGAAGGAGCTGGGGTGTTGGTCGAAGACTTCTCCTGCTTGGAGGCCTTTGGCTCCTCTACTACAGACGCCAATGGAGCCACTTGAACATGCATAGTGTCCGCGCACTTGACCAGGAAAATCTCATAGTCATTTTGGTTGATCATTTCGATTTCATCCTGATCAGTATCTGAAAATGTTAAATAAAAAAGAACAGAAGCAAAACAATCATGAGTCATTTTTAGGTTTTAGGTTTTTGTTATCACAGGTGAATCACCCATAGGTCAGGCTAGACAACTTAGCTGTAGATCTGGTTATACCTGCATAACTAAATTAAGCTAGTTTGTTTTTTAGTGCGAATACCAAAATAATAAATATTTTATTAGTTTTTTTCACGTCGATATAATAGTTAATAATATACTTTTCTTATTTTTTTGTATAAATAATTAATTTTAGGGTACTATGTTTAATATTTCAAGTAATGTTTTAAACATTTCATAATCAATTTGTTGACCACGGTATATAGCAGGTCCATATAAATATTTATCAGCTAAATATCAAATGTGTCAACACATATTTTGCCATAGATAGGCGTAAAGTCCAGTAAGTATTTTGTAGGGAAATCCCAGAAATTAAAACGCAATTTTCGGCTACTATTATAAAGAACGTTTTCAGAGTTTATATATGTAGCTATAAAAATTGTCAGCACTATTTTGCCAGATGCAGTTACATATTGTGTATGTATATACATACATATATGTATGTATAAAACCGTGTTGCAATTTTCTGGTCTCTACTGAAATTGTCCACCTGCACCCTGGTATACAGTTATTTTATCCGGAATTTTTGTTATTCAACTCACCGATCCAGAAAGTCCTTATATCGCATTTCGGCAGCTGGCGTTCATGGAAAAGATATAGCTCAATTTCGCCGCGCAGTATGGTGTAATTCTGGCTGGGCAATCGCAAGTATGCGTTAATTTTCTTTTGGGGTCCAGCGACGTCTCCCTGGTAGGTGATTTTAAAAAGCTTTTCCGGCATTTTCGCAATGTCTTCTATAGTTTCTGTAGAATTGCTCAATATATTTCGTTCGATGACGCGTTTATTTCACGTTTAACTTGTTGCAGCGAATTTATGTGACAGATTAAACGAATTTGGAGCTCTCGACTACTGCGTCGTAGTTGTTCGGGCGTTCGATGGTGTATAGAATTGCAGCTGAATCGACGGCAGGTTTATATACTGCCCGAACTAGTTACTGGAAGGTTCTTGATAGGACTGGGCTCCAAATTATTGCAAATCACGGTACTACCTTGCTGGGCTGCAGTGGTTGATCTAGCCCGAAAATTGTATAGTAATGCCAAAGCTGGTCTTTGACAAAGAATAATAATATTTTGGTTATCGATAATGCAAATATTTCCTCGGTACTTTTATACGCTGCAACGAAGTCACTACTTTTGGTATTTTGTGGTATGTTTGGAACTAGTTCATTTGTGTTCTCACTTTGCTAGTATTTGTATTTTCAGATTTAAAACGCTTTTCTTTGAGATTTATTTCTTTTAATATATATACACATAGTGTAATATGCTTAGCACCCCCTAATAAAAGAAAACATTTTTAAGTGAAGATAAAACACTTACACTTTTTTGTGTAGAGTAATTACTCTTCACCTATAAAGTGGAATCACGAAATATCATATGCCGCGCTGTGCAAAACGTCTATTAGGACCAACGAAAATTTAAATTTGAAGTAGGATTTTAATTTGATTAGACATATTTCCTAATAACTTAAAACTAAATGTTTGACATTTTTACTGAACTAAGATGTTTAGGCCTTAGAAGTCTTAAGCATCTTCAATAGCTGCAGCAGTTGAGTTGGAGTCCTGAAAAAGCACACAATTCAATATATTCCATTAAAATTACACTTATTTCAACAACTAACCGGCTGGAGTTTTGTGGAGCTATAATTTGTTGTTGTCTGCTTTCCAAATCGTTTTTGGACTGCTCTGGAATTTTAGTAACGCCTTCGGGGGCTCCAGGTTCCGTATCTGTGACGGTATCCTTTTCAAACATTTGATTCGATTCTGGTTCTGGAGTAGATTGGCGCATCATCATTTCACCTGTGCAGGGAGACATTTTATAATTGAATTTGGCCATCTTTTTGGCAATACTCACTTAGATAATATTCGGCCATCGTGTAAAGCCAGTTGGAACCCATTTGAGGGGCCATCCCAATGACGACCCCATCAAGTTTTAGCTGAAAGTTTTCGGCGCCCTTTTGCCTTTGGTCGTAGAGAATATCCTCCCGCTGGAAACCGTTCTCGGAATAGTCATCATATAAGACCTCCAACAAGTCGCTGACCACGTTCCTCGAATTCCCTGGCCTAATCTTGCCGCCAACGGGATGGGCTAGACTTTTTCCAAATGCCAAAAGCAGCAGGGCAAAGACAAACAGCCGGTTGGTGAATTTGCACATTTTCCCTAGCAAAAAAAACGGCAGGACCGATGTGCTCCAAAGGCGTTTGGAGAATGATTCCATATTCTTAGCCGCTGTAAAGGCAAGCCCACCTGAACCAGAAGACCAAGAAAACCCGATTTCTGGACACAGTTCAATGGCCGCCGATCGGCCCAATGACTTCCGCATTGCCAGGGAGCTGTGGGAATCTTCTGCTCAGAGCATTACTAATGCTTCCTAGCAGCCATATAAGAAAGGAGTACATTCGATAGGAGCTTTCTGCAGAGCAGATCTGTGGCTGGCCGTCTCCGATTCCAAATCCCTTTCTACAAACTAACAGATTCTTTTAAAACTTAAAAGTTCGCTCAATCTACACTTTAGAAGAAAATAGCTCTTAAACACATAATATAGAAGTTATATTAGATGGTTTCTGGGTAAACTTAAAATTTAAGTTTCAAATAAATCCTGAAAACGATTGCAAAGATTTAAAAAATTAATTATTTCTTCCGAAGACAGGTGAAGATTATAATTTTTCGATATTAAAACACAGAAAATGGTATAATAAGATGACAACAATTACAATAATTGAAAGTTAAGTTTTAAACATAATATAATAATTTTAATATAGGTAGGTATAAAATATATTCTCCCTGTTTCTGATAGGCCGCCAAGAATTAGTTCAAGAAATTACGCAGGTAAGCATGATTCCCAAAATGTTAACCCAATAACCTCGATTCGAGCTAAGCCGAAAAGAAATAGGAAATCTTCATAACTATACTAATTGCCCGCCTGCAATATATGTGCGCCCAAAAATATGTTTACTCTTCCAGTTTTCTCGTCTGTGTGGAGTTCTGGGCGCAGGTTCAATGACTTGACCACAGGAAGAGGCTGGTAGTCGCCTTTGGGTGCGCCCACCTGCAAACTGGTTTCGCATAGAAAACTTGCACATTGCAAATTATGGAGCAGATGGCCTTTGTCTCTGGATAGTAATTGCCGTTCTCTGGCCCCTGGCTGTCAAGATTTCAGACTCATCCTTCAGCGCATCATTATAATCATAGTCGAACCGTTAGATCCAGTGAGCACTTCCGCTATTAGCCTAAGGTAAACACCAAAATGGTGATTAACAAACACAGTACGAAAGAAATATCGTTTATATCATTACTATATCTTAATAGGTAATAAACCATAATGTAATAATAAACGTTTTCTAATATGAAACCGTATCTAAACAGAGTTCAGTAAGCACTTATATTAACCATAAAGTTTTTATTAAATCGCAATATTATTAATAGCCACTTAAAGGCTTTGATCATTTTCCGCTCTCCAATTAACGACGCATTTGAATAGTGTTTTATTTCAGTGGCGATTAAGTTTTTGTATTTATTGGTAAGACGATTTTGTCGGCTTAATTCTAGAGTGTGTGCAAAGTATGAAACTAACATTTAGGCTGGCAGTCTGGCGGTTCTCACTCCTCCTCAGTAGCCCTCGATCTGGCGACAGGCTCCGTAGCTATCCCTTCGCTCCCCGCGGGCACAGCGGGCCAAACCGTCTCGTAGGAGGGTCCGGGACTCGGCGAGGTCGTCATCGGCCAACAGATCGAAGCTTACGATCTCTGGGTCAACGGCTTGTGGCCGGGTGGGCTCCTCGTCCAGCTGCCAGGACCGGGATTGATCTGAGTAGTAGGTTGGAACATCGATGGGAGGGTAAAGACCACTGGCTCCGCCTCCAAGATCGCTGCGGTAAATTGGAGCACTGATGGAACGCGGACTGGCAAAGTCACCGCCAGTCAAGCGATTGGTATCCAGATAGCTGTCACCTCTGAGGGATCGGGAACTGCGGAAGTACTGCGATCCGGGATGATTGTAGCTCTCGAGAAGATTGGAGCCAGCACTGCTGCTAGCGGAAACGGGTGGCAGGGCCTGAATCAACTCAGGTTCCGCCTCTAGATGAAAGGGCTTGATCAGCTGTGGCATGGGAATCGATTGAGGAGGCAGTACGTCAACCTGTTGACGCTGCAAACGTTGTGCCTGCTCGGGATCGCTGGCAGAGATGTCCACGTGATAGGGCGAGCGACCTTCAATGAATTCCGGCAGCGCCATCGCTTGCGATTGTTGATGATGGTTCTGTTGCTGTTGAAGCTTCTGGAGATGACTCTTCTGATAATAGGACTTCAGAGAGTTGCTTCTTAGGGGATGTTTGCGCTTGAGGGCCCCACTGCCCTTGGTGTTTCCACGACCCAACAGTTCCAGCAGGCTGATACCCTCCTGCGGTCCAGGTGGGATGAGCAGGATCATGAAGTTCTCGAGATCAGCGCGTATGTTATACTGCCCCTCCTGTCGCTGATCGTAGGTAATAGTCCGGCGCCGCAGTGCATCATCATCTCCGCTGGGCGAAATAGGAGGTTGCAGCAAAATGGGTTGGCCACTGGAACCGCTAGACTCGATAGCCTGTGGGGGGGCTACAGCCGGGAAGTGCTCCTCCTTGATGATCTGCGTCTGCTCGGTGTTGAGAGCTGGTGGGGTAAAGGTCTCCACTGTGGAGCTCAAGGGATTGGCTAATGTAGCTGCCAATAGCAGGGGTAAAAGCGTGAAAGTCTTCCAGGCCATTTCTCTTAGGTGATCTTCGATCTTCAGGTCAGGTTGCTCCGCTCGGCGTTCTTGACTGGCGCGCTTCTGCCTCGCAACTGATTCCCAATCCGGTGGGAGAGCTTCGATGTCAGCGCAGGCGCAACTTTCATATTCTGGCGCTGTCGTCGTTGGTGCACTGAGCAAAATACTAAAAGGGATTCTAGAAATTATTTTTCTATCAAACTCTGTAAAAATGAGTTACTCTAAATAAGATTAAAAATTATATATCACATGATAATAATATATCATAAGATCATCCTATATCATTTAGGCTTTATATACCATATGATCATCATATAACAAATCATAGATCATATTTTGGCCTAATATACATTTTTTAAGATTTTGATTTTGTATGATTGGATAATTTGATGGACTTAATGGTGATCTTACTATATGATCCGTTCCGAGCACCTTTTTCTTGAACTGTAGCTCCTCTGCTGCTGCGGCTTTCTTCTCTCTTCTCGATTCTCGTTCTGGTTTTGCTTTTATTTATGCCACTTACTTTCTGACCGTCTCTTTTTGTTCGACCGTGCCCATTCCGACGGCGTGACTTGGTAGCGTCCATCTCCATCTCGGTTTATTGATATTGGCCTGCCGTTAGGCGGGGGCGGGGTAGGGGCTGTCAACGCGATTCCCATCGCCCAGCACAGTGGGACTCGTAGTCGATTTTCACGCCAATTAGCTAATGAGGAAGCGTTTTGTTCGCCCATTCACTGGGCTAACAGCCAAATCACGTACGCATCCCAACTCCCTGTCACCTGAGCAAACGATATCAATCCGATCATGAGGGTTCTATTAAAATGATTTATGCCTTCGCCAAACATAGGTGCAGCATTTATGTACTAACAGGTGGGGTAAGTTCTACAGATTCTGAGAATACATTTTTTTGGTAGTAAAAAACCTATGCCTATAGAAAAAACGTATAAAATAAAAGTATAATGACCTCAATTAAAATGTTCTACCTTCTGGGTATAAATAAGCCGATATTTCAGTTTGTTGAACTTCCCCTAATCAGACTCAATATCCCTTAAAATTACCTCTTGTAAAGTGTTCCATTGAAAATATTAAATAAATTCCACGACCCAAATGTTTTTTTAACATCCAATCTGATTTTAAAATTAAATTTAAGTGTGATTAAGGACTTTCAGCTGTCATCATGGCCAACAAATGAATTTATAAGCGGGCAAAATGTTTACTTTGCGATCTGGAATCTCGCCAAAAGCGGTCAGCATACAGTCATAAATCAAATGACAAACTCAACTCAAAACTCGGTGTGAGCATTTCAAAATATTTTGTTTTATTTGTATACTGTTTGGTCTTTTACAAATTGTGAGGTTCGTGGGAGCCCGGTTTTCGGGGGGTACATGAATAGATTTCATACAATAAAGCGTGCAATGGCGCTATGGACGACGTCACATTACAGTTGAATGACATTGGGATTTGCTTTAAAAATAATGAATATGTTTATGTGTTTAAATAATTAGAGGTCTTAGCGGTTATTTTAGTTAGAAACGTTGATGTAGTTTGTGTATTTGAATTTGTGGAGCAGTCAAAAGTAATACAATGGAAATAAATTAAGCATAGCGCATGGAAATTATTCGATTATGTCTAGACGAATATAAAACATTGCTAATTTAAGGTCAGCGGAAGCGAGCTGTGTTTTTTGTTTAAGGATAATGGGTAACCATTGCAATAAAATTGGAGGGCCAAAGGCTAGAATAGGTAGTATACTTGCATAATTGAGTTTATGGACTGGAACTTGTCTGGCCGATATTATAACCTATCAACTAATACTTATTTGATATCCTAGCAGCAGATCAGATCATTTGTCATGCTTACTTGTTCATATAATTGATCTAAAATGGTTCATAAATGTTTGGATTCAATACAGATAACGTCAAGTTGCAATTAAACCGTAAATAGTTTAAAAATTATCATTGGAAGAGAGCATTACGTAAATATTCATTGGGAAAATGCCGAAACAAGTTCCAATATTTTTGTAGCACTAGGATAAAGTCAATTTTTAAGTATATTCTAACTAAGACAAATTATACATAATCTCACAAGAATTGTTTAACTAAACAGCCTCCATGATATACAAAAAACTTGCAAAATAACTCGCAGCTAAATCAAAATCGCGCAATACGAAGACCTAATCTTCTTTCTTTGCCGGCTCTTCGTGATGTTTTTCTGGCTGGGCGATTTTGTCAGCCAGCAGAATCTTCTCTTTGGAAAGGTCCTCCTGCGGCACTCGCTTGTGGACAGTAAAGCAGATCCTGTTGAAGTGCTCGCACATCTGGTTTACCACGCTGGCTCCATACTGCCAGTGACTTAGGGTGGTTACAATCAAAAGCATGTACAGCAAAGGCCTCTCCAGCAGCGGCAGCCACAGACTGACTAGGAAGGATAGCACGAACATGGGCGTCTGCCAGTGCCACGCCTCACATCTCGTCACTGACATTTGGGATACAATCAAACGACACTGCAATGATAGATTTGAGAGCATTAATTAATAGGTGTGTTCCTTAAATCGTAACCCCCATTTTAAGGCCTATAATTAATTGCTGACGAATCGAAAATATATTTGCTATAAACTGACTAAAATTTTAAAAGCAATGGAATTTTCAAGAGCGTTTCAGTTTGTTTCTTAATATTTGCTCAATCATAGGATCGTTCTCGTGGGGAAACACGAAAGTGCCGCGATCTCGTTTCAGATAGCGGTAGGCTCTATCCGAGTACCATCCGTAGATCTGGTTATATGTCATCGGCTGCGGCGTGTTATGCTTCATCTCGTACTTTTCCTCAACGCCCTCGTCATGGCTGGCTATTTTCCGGGCATTCAGCAGGGACTCCGGGTCAAGCTTCTCCCGTATGAGGCGCGCCTCTTGGTTGGTGCAGTTAAAATACGGCCAGTCGTGACGGGCGTAAAACTTCAGGGACAACGGGCGCTCATATTCCGCGGTGGTGGTGTATATAGTCTCCCTCATGGACTGGCGACCTCCTTCATTTGGTTTCTCCACCTCCAGATCCTTGGCACAGCGTCGGCCACCACAGCAAAAGGGTGGCATTTCGGACTTTTTTGCCGGTGTGCGTTTTATCAAAGGCTAATGCCGATATGGGGCAGGCAAGACAAATGACTCATAAAAGTGGTTTCTGGCTGTTTGGCAGTTAACTCCGTGCCAAGGGGCCTGCAAAAGGTGTATGTAGACACACCCGCCTCTTATCTAGATTGCGTATGATTCAATCTACACGCGACCCTCTTTGATAACTGGAGTGGAACACCACGGTGACTGATAAAATTTTTTTTTTAGCAAAACTCATAAACAATTTATCTATTGAATCCTAAAATATTAATAACTTCCTAGAACTAGTAAACATTAAAAAAGTAAGATAAGAATCATTAAGTCGAAAAAAATTACTGCTATCAGTTCCAAAATAAGTGTAACGTCATCCAGATTAACTATTAAGTATCATATCAATTCTTCATAATAGTATTTGATTACTACACTTTAATATTGATATTTGTAAGAACCCCTCTAAGATTGTTTGAAGGACTTACGCTGACGTTGGAAAAGATGGTGCCGCTGAGCATGAATATGGCGCGTGGATCCTTTTCCATGATGTCGTTCGGCGAGACATATGGCCAGGTCAGCAGGATGACGAAGTAGGTGAGGAAGGGCCACATGGGCCTGATGGCTTCCCAAAAGGGTAGCATGCGTCCGGTACGATTCGCATAGGAGCTACAAATAGATGTAGGTTTAAATAGGCCACTTGACAAATAAGAAAATCAGACATACTTGTACACATTAATAATGACTAGTGGAAGATTCGCCATGGCACTGACATGCAGGACCGCCTCCATGACATTGCCCATAGGCAGGGTTCCGTAGGATCCCAGGGGCAGTTCGAACTTCCAGCGCTCGAAGCCCAAATACCAGGTGACCATGTACATGGCCGTGCTGCCCCACATGCTGAGATCGTAGCCCCATGGTAGATAAAGGATGCCCGTATTGTACTTCTCCCAGTGCGAAACGAAGAAGTTGAAGTAGACTGTAAGGCAGACGTAGTACATCCTCATGGGTCGCACCGAATAAACCCGGCTCCGACCGAAAATGCTGTACAGGCACGTCGGGATCAACATGGCGGTGTAAGAGTCCAATCCATGATCAAAGAGCTCCCCCAACGGGCCGGACAATCCAATACGACGGGCCTGCTTGCCATCAATGCCGTCCAGCGTGTAGGCCAGAAAGATGTTGATGCCCGTGCAGAGCCAGACCCACGAGGGAATGGGTGTGGTGCCCTCCTCGCCGGAACTCGCCTCAAAGTTCCAGTCATAGTACGAGAGCAGCACCAGGTTCATGGCGCTAAACAGGAAGCCCAGAAAGGTCATCAGGTTGGGCGCAAACCAGCGCGGGAAGAACTGCAGTGGGTGGAATGGTCAGGTGGGTTGATTAGTGGGCTGCCCCCATATGAATATTGATTTTTGCATGATATAATTCTGCGAAACACCCACCTTGACTAGCCAATTCCAAAAGGGATGCATCACATATTGACTCAGAGGGGAAGTATCGATGGCGCTGTACTGTAAGTAAAAAGTTCTGATTAAAGAGGGGAACAACCCATCATCATCATCATCATGAGTTTTATGACTATTTCAATGGCTTTCTTTTTTTTGCATTTTTGCTTTGTCCGGTCTTTTAACTTTCTATAAAAAGAATTTTAATTGAAAACAAGTACGGGGCACAGAGAACTGGTTTTTCCTTCTGGGAATTAAGAAGGTCACCCCCTCTTGAGGGAAGGTACAGCCGCCCCCGAAAGTCCTTGTTTCCAGCCTTTAGGCCCACCTTGTAGTTGTCGAACCCATTGATTTGGGCCCGCGTCAGATATTGATGGTCCATCAGTCGTCTGATTAGCTTCTCCATTTCTAATAGAGGTTTTAGCGCTACAAGTCGAAATCGGGTTTCAAGTATTTTAATCTAAACGGAAAAACACGCGACGGATTTGAAAGGAGAGCGGCGGAGGCGGGGGTTCTTTGATAAAGCGTCTGAACGCTTTAGACGTTAATTAACTGAATTGGTCAAAACATGATGTTATGACAGAAGGTTGGCCGAACACAAAGCGAAAATGCTGGGCACGATTTTCAGCTATAGCCGCGCGTTTATTTTTATTGCGAAAACTATTTCTTTTCTGCCGCTGCTGTTGCCCGCTGCCGGCTGTTTTTTTTCACGCTTGCACACGCACAGCGACCAACACTGACACACGCCACTGGGGATGTTTTCCAACACTGAAACAGCACTACCCACTGAAATAGCATTGCTGCACTTTATGACACTTGAAAGTAGTTTTAACGGTTTTTCAGGGTTTTGAACGGTTTTTGCAAAGAAATTTTAATTATTATATAAAATGTATTTATTATTATTTTCCTAATAACTTATTTAACAACCACATTTTCTAATAAAATTAAGCCTCCAAGCAAAACTTATGTATTTAGAACTGCTTTTCTATCCAACCGAAACTTAAAATGCTAGATTAAAATAAGAAAAATAAAAAAAGATCTTAACATTTAAATAAAACTAAGATTATAATTTAAAAAAAAGAATAATCCGTTTTTTCTCTTATTTGTTTATTACAAAATTATAGTGTGATTTCTGAAGGTAAATAGAAAATCAACTTCTAATTTTATGAGCTGCGGTTTTTCTATTCCCCTGACCCCAATCGTTCACATATAACCATATAAATTTTTAATCAATCATGCAATTGCGTTGCACATGCCTTATATGCAAAGCAATTAAAAATTTATTAACTACTAGGCGGGTTCAGCATGTAAATGCGCTTTAAAAAGTTGGCGAGACGGCAAAAATATTAATTCAATAATTGTATGTTTAAAACTGTATGGATGGGCTTTATTTATTGTAAGGACGTTTCAAAAATTCGTGTAACCTTTAACAAATCACATTGCTTACAAAAAAATACAAAAGAATGCACATCATAAGTCTAACTAATTGGCTTAACAAAATGAGTCTAAATGAATTGTTGAGTGTGAGAACAAATTGATTTAATTAACTAAATGGTTATGGCTGCATATATGTGGTAGTTAGCTCCTTTGAATTAGCCTCCTGACTAGTATAGTTGCTCTAATAAATTCGCTACGCATGCCAATAGATCGGTTAATTTTACGTTGCCTAATTTGACTTTTTGAAATTCTTTTTGCGAATATTCCCGGGACAACCGCCGGCGCTGAGGAGGTGCAATTTCCATCCTCCATCCTGTGGCAGGTGCACATCATCATGGCAGAGGGGACATCGGGCAGCTCCCGTTTTCAGTTCTGTGAGAGAAACAATATTCCATTTAATCTATGAATGGAACACAATTTTTCCTATCTTACCTCGACAATAGTCCTCCATCTGATGCAACTCATAGAGCTGCTTGTGCACCGATTCAGTGCAGCGGGTACAGACCACATAGCTCTCCTTGGCATCACATTCCGCTGTGGAATAAAAATAACAATTTTATTTAAATATTATACTGAGGTTCCTTGAACTCACTTGTCAGGTGGTAGTTGAGGGCGGCTACCTCCAGCACTTGGCTGCATTGTGGGCACTTGGACAAAAAGGGACAGGTCTTCCAGTAGTGTCGGTCCAACTGACTAGTGTCACTGCCAACACACGACCAATCGCAAAAGGGGCAACGTCTAAAAAAAAAGTTAGTATTAATAAAAGACTTAAAACTTGTAAATTCAAAACTATTATTAATAATTTTAGGAATATTTTAGTATTGAAAAGCAGGGGTAGTATTCTCAAGCGAGAAAAATAGAAACAAATCTGAAGTCCTCAAGAATATAATCAATCATTTAGAAGCACTATAATTTCCTGTAGAAAAAATAATATTTTACCTTTCAGTGAAAAAAAGTTTTTCAATATCTTTGGAGTATACAAAATAACCAAAGACCTTACAAAGTAATCTTATTGCTTTGCCCATAGATTTCTAATATTACTCTTGAACCTTTTTTACTACTCACATTTTGGGTGTGTTGTCCTCGGTGGACTCCGAGTTCGAAGCGGATCCTTTGCGTGAGTTCGACACCGACAGCATGGAGCGCTTCAGCTGCTCGTTGTACTGCTGCTTTCCATTGCAGCTCGCGTATCCATTACTGGAACTGGCCACTGGGCCCAGACCATGTCCACTCCGACTGTTCATCAGCCGAGAAGCATCCGAGCTGGTGGAGGCCTTATCCGCAGGGGGCGTGGCAGCATCCCCTGAGCTGTGACCGCCCCCGTACTTGTTGGTCTCCAGCAGCTCCTGCTTGCGATCCAGATCCAACTTGTCGAACTCGGTGAAGAGTTGGCGGTACAAGAGATTACGTCGCGTGATGTCGTCATCCGGAGGTAGTTGTTTGCGTACCAATCGGGGATTAACCTTGTAGACAAGCAGCAGGATCCGTTCGGCCACCTTACGAACAGGTTCCGCCGGGTGATGGATGCCGGAGCAGCCGCACTCGGACAATGCCCTGCAGGTGAGGCCACTGTGCTTGTCCGTGCTGATGCCCTGAGTGTGGACAAGCTGCTCCAACATCTGCAGTCGGCTCATGGCCAGACGCTGATGGGTTCCAGATCCAACGCTACGCGAAAGAGCCGGGGCAACCAGGTGCTGCTCCGCCACCTCAGGACAGGCGGCGATGCTGAGGATCGTGTGCTGGGCCAGGGTGTGCAGTCGAGCCGATGGATCGCCCGACTTGGCCAGTAGTTCGGGCAGCAGGCGGTCCACACAACGGGCCACCTCGTTGGGGGAAACGCGTCCGGGCACGTACTCCAGGAACAGCATCCGCACCGTCTCCGTGGCCTGGCCAAACACGGAGTAAACTGCGTCCCTTACCGCGCGATGGAGAAGCAGAGCTGCACTACGAGCCACTTTGTTGGGACTGGCGGCATGCTCATTGCCCGAAGCCTCCACCAGGTCATGCTCCTTTAGGAAGTTGCGCAGGCGCAGCAAGCCATCTTCTCGATCCTGAAACTGACGCGAGTAGAACTGCTCCACCTGGGTAATAAAAGGGATGGTTTATAAGAATATATATTTGATCTTTTGGGGAACTCACCAGCTCACTGCCGAAGACCAGGATGGGTAGGGCTGCCTGGCGACGCTCGCGGTCATTCAAACGCGAACGTCCCCGGTTCGGATCCGCTTCCAGAAGCGCGTTGCCTTGGCACTCCCTTAAAAATTCATTAGTATTTGAACTGTGAGCGGTTTTTCGTTTGTGGTATCGGAATGTCAACGATTACGGATGCGGTTACAATTCATAGGAGTAGAAAGTAAGTACAATTACTGGTAGATTACACAAAATAATATTTACAAAGTCCCCTGAAGAAAAATAATAGTCTTTTTGATTTAGCTATACTCAATCAAATATTCGAAAAATAAATTTTCTTAGTTGTTATTTATAAAGAAATTGTTATGTTTTCAAAGATATTTTTATTATCTAGAAAACAAATTGTATGGTGTGGCTTTATGTCTGAAATCGAACTATCTATTGTAAAACAAAAATGAATGAAATATCGAAATATTTATTCCTGTATTTCTGAGACTAAGCTTCAAAACTTCTTGTCACTAGAAAATATTTGAAATTTGAAAACAGTTGACGGTTAGTGTTGGTCTATCGATCGGCTACTAGTGTTGACAAACATTCAAACTAGTCTACGAATAACGAGTCTGCATGCAACAGCTGTTTAAACAAAACAAAGTAATTACTATTCCACAATTGTTTACCTATTTACTAGACAACCAGACAACGATTACGCCTCTCTCTACACTGGGTACTCACTGTCGCAGCGTGGGAATGGCCCGCTCTTCGTAATCCTCGTAGGAGTTGCGCGGCACGCTCTTGTTGCGCCTGCGCAGCGATCCCTGTCGACTGGACATGGGCGAACTGTGCCTGGAGGGCAGGCGTGGCGACTGGGGCAGCTCATCGTGGGACTTGCGCCAACCGCCCAACGTGGGAGTGGGCGTGGCCTGCAGGGAGGTGGGCGCCGGAATGGGAGCAGGAGCTGCCACCACATTGTCATTACCAGGCTGCGAGCCATCCGTGGAGGACTTGTCATCCAAACTGAGACTTGTCAGGCTCTTGGGACTGAATGTGGCCTCCGCCAGGGCCTGTGCCACATCCTGCAGACTAGGAGCTGCGGGCAGGCTGGGTTTCCCACCCGCATAGATCTCGCAACTCTGGTCATTGCTGCTCAAAGGCACACCCTGCGGTTCCAGGAGCTGATGTACCTGCAATTGTCGCAGCACTGCCGCCCGGTACATCTCGATCTGCTCCTTGCGCAGCCTCGCCGTAGTGAAGTCCTCCTGCTGGACGGCCTGCCGTTTGGCCAAAGCATAGCGTCCCAAACGCTCTCCGGCGCTCCTCAACGCCGTCATGCATAATTTCAGCTTGCGGGCATACTCGAATCTCTCGGCGTTAACGGCCAAAACCTTTCGCTGCTCCAGCTGCCGTATGGTCCGCACTATGGACTCCTCCACGTACATCGAGAACAGCAGGTCGTCGCAGATGGAGGCCAAAGCTAGCTCCCCGGTGGCGGTGTCCAGCGGTGGGGCCTCGCTGACCAGGTGTTCCTCGCCATTGCCATTATTTGGCCCTACATCCAGATCCTCGCCCAGGACATTCACTGCTAACAGGGAAATCTGACCCGTGTCATTGAAGTCGTTGCCCTGGACGCCAATGAGACGCAACTTAAGATGGGTACCCCGCCGGGGACACACGGTGACGCTCTGCAGCTCCCGGGACTTGTAGTTGGTGTTCGCATTGTCCGCCAGGGCAACGAAGCCCAGGAAGTCAAAATACTGCGAGGATGGAGTACTGGGCAGGGATTTGGGCGAGTAGTGTAGCCAAAGCTCGACTTTCTCAGCTGTGTAAAGGGGAAAACTTATTATTCGGGAGTCGTTAAGATCACAGTAGCTAGCTTGTTTGTTAGTTTCTACCTTTTTAGTCATTTTCTTTTTATGAAACTAAAGTAGTTGAGTATATAAAGTCAAAATGCTTTCGTTTGTTCTTGAAGACAAAACCTTTAATATATTTTTTTTTAATTTGTTATGCTCAGTTTGATTTGTTTAAGTAGCAATTGTGATTGAAAGTAGATTAACTTACGTATTAGATACTGGTGGGCCAACAGTTGGATGCGATAGATCTTGGCCGGCTGTTGAAAACGGAGGATTATGTCATGAGAGGTGAGGCTTGCGTCCGGAGCACTCCGCCATCCGTGAACAGTGGGTCCGTGATTGTTGAGCTCGCTGGCCGGAAAGTTCGCATCCTCGTCTGAAAGGCAAACGAAATGATCGAATCATCATTACTTGCATTGGCTTTAAATGTTTGTGGCCAGGTGTCAATAATTCTCTTAATCGTTCTCTTTTTCGCATACTCAGCTAAACATTTCCACATGATAGTGATAAGGGACTCTTTTCCGTTCTCTTTCTTAAATTAAGCTGAATAGCAACTGAGGTCATAATAAAAATATTATGCCAGATAACCTTTAAGCCTAAATTTGTGAATGTCGTGTAGAACAGTCTACAATATTTTAACAATATGTTGTGTTTTCTATCAAAATTGAAAACAAGGGACAGTAAATTTAAGCCATTAGGTTTAGCTCTAACTATTTTAACTGGTGCTATTGAATCGACCCCATCTGTACAACCATATCTCACTTGTTTTTCTCTCTTTCTCTCTATCTCCAGGTTCCACGTTCTCTGTTTTGTATTTAAGCGATGGCGAGCAACAAACTAGTTTAGTCGTCACTTCAGCCGGTCGTGGTATCTGATAGTACAATTGACTACGGTATCGTATAGTATAAATAACTGACTTAACAAGGAGAGAATAGATCGCAAAATGCCGGATGGTTACACAAAAGCCACAGCCTGGCTGCAAATCCAAAGCCTGCTGAATAGCATTAACCACATGCTGATCTTCCTGGTGGCCGCTTTCTTCTTTCTCCTGGCCCGCAGTCTGGAGTTTAAGGACACGGCCATGCATATGTTCATGACGGGCACTGGAGTAAGTACTATATAATCAATACTGTTAGATTAACCTGGATAACACGGACATGCAACGTCACTTGTTATCTTATCGATGTGCTGAATTTAAAAGGCTTTCCCTGCTCTCTACAGTTTCACGTCCTTATCGCCCAGGCCATGATGTCACACTCTAAAGTGAACCCGCTCACGCGTTGGCTTTCCCATCGCAACAAGTCGCGTTTCCACGCCATCCTGCAAATCGTGGGCGGCTCTATGGTCCTGCTGGGCTCCCTTGGCAAGTTTTCCAGCAAGGAGGTGCATTTTAACACCTGGCACGGCTGTGTTGGTGGGTATTTCCCATATAATTAAGTACCATTGAGGGGGGCAATCTAATCAAACTGACATTTTATAGGCGGTGCCGCTACCTTTGGCTGTGCGGCTAGCATTGTGGGTGGTTTTGTAAACTATTTCCAGCCCAAGTTCGCCCTGAAGGTGATGCCTCCATCGGAGATTCGTTTTCGCCATAACCTTTTCGGCTTGGTCACCTTCAGTCTGGGCATGGGTGCCATCTACCTGGGCTACTACTCCAAATTCTTCACCAAGTTTGTGGACAACGACTTCATTCCCGGCATGATGCTGATCACCGCGATGGTTTATGTCTTGACCATCATTGCGCCGGTTTCATCGCTCCTAACTAAACTGAAATACAGATCCAAGAAGAGGGCGGAGCAGGCCCAGTAAGCGATGCTGGGGAGGACGAGGCTGAGGCCAATGAGGCTAACCGGAAACTGTCAGGTCCTAGCATAGAAATAAAGAGCTTGGCGTCTGGCCAAATTGAAATCTCTGGCGGCCATACAAATTGCATATGCAGACGCAAAAAGAGCCGACAACCGGCAATCTGTCAATATTATAATGAAAGATGATGGTCATCGCGGTTGCAGTGGTTTTAGCCCGTGGTAAATTGGCCAAGACCAAGGCAAATTGATTCTCCAGCTGAGAATGTGGAAAAGTAAATATTGTCAATGGATTAGCAGCAAATAAAGGGGCAATGCCGTTTCTGCTTTTTTAAACCGCAACGTCCTGGCGCACTAGGCGTATGCGTGTTTTATCGATTTCTCAAGTGCAGTGGATTTTTAAGGGAATGAGAGGGGTAGTAAAACTTCTGCTTTCAGTCAAATCCAGTCTCTACTAAAAATATAATTAAAAACGCAAAGAAAACATAAAATGAGAAGAACAAATAAACAAACTTAGGAAAACAAATAAAAGTCTATTTGCTGTTAGGCGTTCGAAAATAACCAATGTTTGTTTACCTGAGGCGAAGACCACGTTAAAAGGTATTTTCTTGGCCATGTTGGGGACGTCAAATGCGCACCACTAAGCCCCAAACTTTGGACCACCCGCACATAAATCGCACAATTTCTTTAAGCGGTCCTTCGCGGACTAAACCTGCAGAAAGTTTAAGGGAATTCCTTCACAAAATCGGAGTTCGCGTTGCCAACTAGTGTTGCCAACTCATCGGGTCTTAACAGAGTACAAAGTTATCGATGTCATATCGATTGACTAACAGCTGCTTTATATTTTGCCTCTGACCAACACTGTTCTAATTCTAATTATTTACACGGTTCTGAGGAATAATTAGCCATGCCAACAAATGCCCATAAATACAGCATACTGCTGCCCACCTACAACGAAAAGGATAATTTGCCCATTATAATATGGCTAATTGTGAAATATATGAAGGCCAGGTGAGTAGCGGCTTCATTAGGTCGTTAAAACAGGCATTTAAAGTTCTTCCCTTGCAGCGGCCTGGAATACGAGGTGATTGTTATTGATGATGGCAGTCCGGATGGAACATTGGATGTGGCCAAGGACTTGCAGAAGATTTACGGCGAGGACAGGATTGTGCTGAGACCCCGCGGCTCCAAACTGGGCCTTGGGACGGCCTACATACATGGCATCAAACATGCCACCGGGGACTTTATTGTTATCATCGATGCGGATTTGAGTCATCATGTAAGCATTGATAACAGGAAGACGAGAGATAGTAGGTTAAAATTATGTGTTTATCCCGCTGCAGCCCAAGTTCATCCCGGAGTTCATCAAGCTGCAGCAGGAGGGAGACTACGACATTGTGTCCGGCACTAGGTACGCTGGAAATGGAGGTGTCTTTGGCTGGGACTTTAAGCGCAAGCTCATCTCGCGTGGCGCCAACTTTTTGTCCCAGGTTCTCCTCCGTCCGGATGCCAGTGATCTGACTGGGTCCTTCCGGCTCTACAAGAAGGATGTCCTGGAGAAGTGCATCGCGAGCTGCGTGTCCAAGGGCTATGTTTTCCAAATGGAGATGCTGGTCCGGGCCAGACAGCATGGCTACACCATCGCCGAGGTGCCCATCACCTTCGTGGACCGTATCTATGGCACCTCCAAACTCGGCGGCACCGAGATCATCCAGTTTGCCAAGAACCTGCTGTATCTGTTTGCAACCACATAAAGAACACCACAATCCACCATCAACTGAGTAGATTTTCAAATTTTTAATTTTCTTTGGATTTCTTTTGCTTTGTACATTTGGTAAGATTTGCTCAAAGAATTTTACATACATCTAATGAATTATGCATGAGAAATTTGTTTGCCATATTTATAATAATTCAGAGTTATGCTTTTCTTAAGCTTTCCCCTGGTAGGTTTCATTTATAATTTGAATAATGATAACTAGCGTTAATTGATTTAATTACTCAAGTCGAAAACTTTGTGCTGGTTGTCCGGATTGCCGTAGAGTGTGCCGCAGTCATCGTCCAGGGCGGCTCCCGATCCACCGCCGTAGTTCTTCAAAGCCAGGGTCAGCAGGGAGTTGCGATCTTTGAGAGCCAGCACCACAAAGGCACCGTTTGGCAGGATCTCACAGGTGCTGACCTGCGCCGGCGGCTTGAACACGGCCAGGGACTTGGCTACAGCAGGAAACGAACAGGCATTACTATGCTGATTAAGGTGAAACCTTTGGAACATACCTGAATTCAACTCCCACATGCGGACGGCAGAGTCACGCCCTTCCTTGTCGTAGGAGAGCAACACCTTGCCCAGCGGATCTAACTTCAAGAACGTCACCGGAGCATTGTGACCGATCAGGGTGCTCTTGCAGTTGCCCGTGACCAGGTCCCAGATCAGGATTTTGGCATCCTCAAGGCCAGCGATGACGCAGGCGTTCACCTGGGAGATGGCCAGGGAGACTGTGTTGCAGGTGGGCTTCCACTTCTTGAACAAAGTGCCGCTCTGCAGGTCGTATACCACAATGAAATTGGGCGTCGTGGGCTCGTTCAGCTCCTTGGCCACCACGCAAACGTAGGAGCCCTCGTGGGTGATCGCCGAAAGCGAGGTGATGAAGTCGTGATGCGGGATTCGGAGGTCGTAGAGCAGCTTGCGCTGCGAAAGGTGCCAGACGAGCAGGGGGAAAGGCTTCTGGGTCTCATCGCCGCACACTAAGATCCTGGAAACCAAACGAGGATTAAGAAACTATTTTAATGTATTATTTCAACAAATTACCGCCCGTCTCCAGAGACCAAAAGGGAATTGAGAAAGCGGTCCTCGCCCGCCTTGAAGGTGGTTACACAGTCGCCCGACTCCAGATTCATCAGGTTCACATACATCCGGTTTCGGGACAGGCAAACCAAGTGGTTTTGATCGTGCAGACCGAAATACGGCATCTTTTGGTTCATCACTCCCTTAAGAGTAACCTTGAATCACAAGAAATATCATATTACTAGACATGTTCCCAGACTTATGGTATTCATTTTAAGCCCGACTCACCTTGAACTTTCCCTCGTCCAGATTGATGACCCGGATCTCGCGGCGACAAAGGACAGCCGCCTCATAGTTGCCCACAGGACACATCGCCGTTGGTTGCTGGATGCCCTGCAGTTCACGGATACGGCAGCAGTTCTTCACATCCCAGATGCAAATCTCAGCTCGCTCGGTGCACATGGAGGCCACATAGCAGCCGGGCTGGGGCAGATTCATCAGGACATCGTAACCCTTGACGGGCATCGAGGTTGGAGCATCGTCCTCCTTATCCTCCGGCTTATCCTGTTCCTGATTGCCATTCTCCGCATCCAGATCCGCGTTCAGGATCTCCAGAAAGGCGAACTCCAGCTCGTTGGTGTACTCCCACCAGGAGCGTATCTTTTCGTCGTCCTTGAGCTCTGGCGCCTCCCGGAAGCGAGTCTTCAGGTAGTACTTCATCAGCGTGTAGAACTGCTGGCCATCGTAGCTCAGCTCGTGGAGATACTGCTCGAGGAATTGCTTAAGGAAGTTGATGTGCACATAGCCGCTGGGGCTATTTTCGCCGTCGGATTTGGCCAGCCACTCCGCCTGCAGGATGTCATGAAGCAGGTGCTCCGGTCCCGTGGCGTGCACCTTGTTGGCGATCCACTGCAGATCCGTAAAGTAAAAGCAGTTGAAGAGTATGTCGATCTTGTGCGGCGCCGGATTGTCCTCAATCACGGCACAGAAGTGATGATAAGGCAGTTTTAAGTACTTTTGGTAATTGTAGCTGCCAAGGAGAACAGATTATCAATTTGATTACTTGTAAAAGGAATACAACTCACGTGTTGGCACCCTGGCTACCCTTGAACTCGCTGTCCTGCCGGTCGAAGTAGTCCCGCAGCGCTTCATGTACCAGCCACTGCTTCTGCGCATACCTCGCCAGGACCGCTCGTCCAAAGCTCCTGTCCGCTATCCTAATATTCTTAAGACCTAACAGCATTGGTCCCATCAGCCAGCAGAACTTGGACCAGACCTTAAAGGCGACCTGCGCCTCCAGCTGGGTCATTTTCTGGAACACGCCCAGGCAGTCGCTCTCGCGGATGCCCCACGGCGACAGCCGGACGATCAGCAGCAGCAATTCCACCTGATCGGCGGCAAACTTGGACTCGAGGACCTGCAAAATACGGCCGGAGATCTCTCCGATCTCACCAATCGGCTGGGCCACATGTCCGAGCCAGGCGAGCCACCACAAGGACTTGGCGTGGTACGGTGTCTTGCCGTGCAGCATCTTCCACTCGTCGGGCAGTTTTAGTGCCCCATTGGCCGCGTAGAAGTCACCGCCACCGGAACTGAGAATGTCGTGCCACTGGCGCTCCGTGAATTGTCGCAGCCGCAGGAAGCACCTCTGTGGTATGCCCAATTGCGCCAGCGCGGCGAGCATATCAAAGGAGTCGTTTCCAGCCTCCGTACCGTCCAAGTCCTCGCCCTCATCCTCGCTGATGGTGAGGATCAGTTTGGCACTGCCCAGCTGCTGTGGTAGCCAATCGAGCAGTTCATCCCGCTGCAGTTCGTCCACACCGTCGATGATCAGCACAAAGAAGCGCTGTTGGCGCTCCAGGATCTCGTGAATCACACGAGCATAAGCCTCTAGTTTCTAATTTGGAAGGAAGTCCAATACATAATTATATCCTTCTCAATGTGAATAAAGACTAAATTCCTTACGTGTGGCACTTGGCATTGATGACCTGTCTCCAGGACGGACATCTGGTTGGCCATTGAACCCAGCAGTGAGGTGAGATCCGAGGAGCGGGCACTGAGATTGGCATATCTACAGGGGTAATTATATAAATAATGAAATTGTTAGAAATGCAGTAATGATGGGTTATCCTTTAAGATTCCTTTTGGAAACATACACACCTCAGTATGAGCTGAGCCTCCGGCTTCCAGCGGTGCACGTTCTCCATGATCTTGGAGACCAGGACGCTCTTGCCGCTACCCCGGGCGCCGGATACGACCAGCGGTTGGGCGGTGCTGTCCCGGATGTAGCGCTTCACGTCGTTCATGATGTCGAAGTTGGCCGAGTTCTGGGCGAGTAGCTTCGAGTAGTGGCCCACCAGGCGGAGTTCCTCGAGCAGCACCCGGTCCACGCCCAGCGTGTTGTAGGGAATGCTGCTCTTCTGCTGATGCTCCTCGAAGATCCCGGCCAGCACCTTGTCCAGCAGGTTTTCGATCACAGCCGAAAGCTCCTCATCCAGAATGCTCATTGTGGGCAGCAGCCGGATGAGGTTCTTCTCGCTCAACTGGTTCTTGAGACCGGAGTAAACATGACTAATCCTTCGCTGCACCTCCTGCTCCAGCTGGCTGGCATTCTCCGACAGTCGCGTCATCTGGCTGCCCGTCTGGATCCAGATGCAGCGCTTGGCCAGCTCCTGACTAATCAGCACCGTGTTGTTTATCTCCTGCTCCACCACGGTGGTCAGATACGAGTCCTTGACGTCGTCGGAGAACAGGCGCAACAGGACAGCCAGCAGCTCATTAAGTTCCACGTTCGCCTGGCTGGAGTACGGATCCACCTGTTGGGCATGGAGGCGGTGGCACATCGGCTGGTACGAATTGTCAATGGTGTACCATTTCTCCAGGAGCAGGCGCTCTGCCTCACTGGCGGTGCCCAGCACCGAGGTGAAGTCCTGGCTCTCGATGGTCAGCGGCAGCATTGGAGTGCCCAGGGTGGCGCCCAGGAAGAGGACTGGCACCACATATGCTCCGGCCGAGTGACGCGTAATTTCGCTCAGGCAGTTGGCCGCCTCCTCGTGACCGCCTTGTGCCTCCAGCGGTGTCTGGGTCCAGCGTTTCACCTCCTGCAGGCGCGAGAAATCCTTCCGGGCATTGCCATTGCCCGGCTCCGTTTCCGGCTCGCTGTCGTGAACATCGGCGATTATGAAGTCGAAGCCACGGCTTTGGCACTTGCTCTTGAAGTGTTTGTACAGGCTGTGGACGACGCGCTTGTGCTTCTTGTACTCGGTGCTGTTGTCGGCCAGGATATAGACCACGATTTTTTTGTCCCGCTCAATCTTCCGGCCAGGCGGCGGCTTGCCCTGCAGCACGCTCAGGTTCCCGGCTCCTGGATTGGCATTGGCAACGTCACTGGGCGCCTGCGCCCCCTGTGGTGTGGTGATATTTGAATCTGCCGGAGAGGCAAATAATGTATAAGATGGGGAACCAAAACCTTACTTAAACTAAAGAATATATTTTATACTCTAATATACAATGATATTTAAGATAAGGAACTTAAACCTTACTTAAATTAATCATTATATTTTATATTATGATATACAATGAAATTTAAGATGAAACTGAAGAATTTGGGAACTTAAATGTTAGAAAATTAAGGATCAATACCCCTAAATGAATTTATTCTACCATTCCGATTATTCTTACGTTTAAGAATAGTCATAATATGTAATATAAGCGGTAAAAGAGAAATCTTGGTCTACAGATGTTTAAACTATATCATCTGTATGTATTTTTTGTACCCTTACCGGCTGCGCCTGTCTTGCCCGGAACCGTTGGAGGCTGTTGCTTCTGGGTCTGGTTTCCATTGGCTTCTGGCAGTGGAGTCACCTCCGGCAGCGCCTCCACGGCCGCCAAAGGAGCACGCTTCTCGTCGCCAGCAGTCGAGTCGGTGGAGATCAGGTTGTCCTTCTGTTCCGCCTCCTGGTATGGAGGGGAGCTGCAATCAGAACCAAAATCAGTTTTAATGAGGACTCTTCGAAATGAGAAAACCACACTTACTCGTCTGACTTTTCGGAGGCACTATCCTTGTCCTTCTTCTTCTTCTGGCCGGAACTGCACACGTTGCCCATTGCGATCGGTTGATTCCCTACTCTTTAAATTACAATTGACTATTGATGTCCTGCAATGGATGATAAGAAATGGTTGTCTATTACTGACTCTAATAAAATAATTTAATTAAAACTATTCAGAAAACAAAAAAGCACGATACCATCCAAAACTGTCTATATCAATTAAGGATCAAGGATATACAAAAATGTATTTTAGTATAGTTCAAATAGTATCAAGGGCAAGGAAATATATTTAAACTTTTAATTTCTGTAAATATTGTATTTTTTAAGAAAGGCTAATCTACTTAATTTGAGAGTTTCACAGATGTTTTACCCCTATCAGTCAGGAAGCTCTTGAGAACACAGATTTATAAACGCTTTGAATCCTTTTTCTATGTCATACAACACTTAATTATTTCGAATCGTAGTAAAAAATAGTTGATGAACTCCCATTTATAATAGCTCGATTATAATAAGAAAGTATCCATAAAATGTTACCATCTTACTAAGTTTCAAGTATTCGTTTGGTAACTTGCAGAAAAAAATTGTTTTAGTGGGAACTTCACAGCTGTTTCAGGGTATCCCATGCCCATATCGATTAAGAAACACTTAAGGGGTTAGATTTCAAAAGTATTGTCCTTTTCATCAAGATGTTTCCTTTTTAATGGTGAAGAGCTCATTATATATTTTATAATTGTTCCGTAATAGTGGTCGTAAATAGTTGATGAACTGACAGATATAATTTTTTCCACAACAGGTCAATGACAAAAACAAAATGCTTGGGGCACACCGAGCACATCCTGTGCGAGGAGCGAGCGAGAAGGAGCCATTTGGGGGTTGGAAAGAGAGGGGGCTAGATGAGAGAAAAGCTTTTCTCTGAAGAACCGAACGCATGCTCTCTGCGGGAACTTTTTATAGAGATTTTCTGCGTTGAATTGGCATTGGCGTTAATCAAGTGGTCGAGTGAACTGGCCCAAGTGGGTGGTGCTGGGCGGTGGGCGGTGGGTGATGGGTGGTGGGTGGTGGGTTCTGGTGGGTCTGGGTCTGGGTCTCGTCTCGGATTTATTGCGGGCAATGCGCTTGGCTGGATTTTTGTGTACACGCTTGAAAATTGTTGACGCGCGAGCCCCTCTTTGCCCATCGTTTGGATACCACCTATGTGCATATGTATGTTTGGGATGCTAAAGCACTTTCCCCTGGTTAAGTATTTATTGGATATCAAAATATTTTCGATCATTCAACGAAAATATACACAGCATTTGTCTTTCGCGACCGATTTAAAATTCTTTTGTGGGGGTAGGGGAGTGGGGAAAAAGACGCTAAAAATAAATCCCCCCCTTATATACACAGAATATATGTTTTTTTTTGAATCTGTTAGTTCGACATTTTGTCGCAGCGGAATTTCGAAATGGTTCAATATCAATTAATTTGTCAAAGATGCCGTGAAGTGGATCCGAATCTGAATCCGAATCCCGAGTCCCGTGTATTTTCGCTCGCATTCGCTTTTCACATCACAGATGCGATGCCCATTTGCAGCGCGCACTCATTCGGTGTGTATGCATCGTTTAGTTGGTTATTTGATTTATTTTAATATACAAATTTCAGTTCTGTCCTGTACTGTGTTCTGTCACTTACTTTTCTTTACGCGCTTTTCACATGCGCCCCCCGGAAAAGCCGCCGCACCCCGACGACCCCGTCGCAATCTGGCGAACCAACCGAGCACCACCGAGTCTAAAACATTTTCCACCCACTGCACTTGCACTTTGCTCAATTAATTGCCTAATCAAAATGTTTGTTACACACACGCCGCGAAGACATTTCGTCTGAAAAGTGTATCTTTCGAGTGCGTTTTTCCTTTTTTCCGCTCGGTTCTCTAACTTTTTTCTGTTTCTTTTCTTTTTTTTTGGATGGCAGTGCGCGCCTCGGCTAGTTTTTCCTTATCCCGCCGATGTGCGTAGTCGTAGTGCTGGGCGCTCTGAATTTTCACTGTTTCTGAAACCGTTGGAAAATCGGTCGCCAGCGAGTGCGTATTGCGGAAAGCTCCGAAGCTTTTCCGACCTCCGCTCTCTCGAAGCTCTCGACGAGGGCTGCAATTCCATTCAAAGTGGCCACTAAAGACCTTCGGGCGAATTACCGTTAGGCAGTACAGTGGAACGGTGATCTCAAAGGACCAATATCCTTGGTAATAAAGCTTAAGTTCGGACCATAGATATAACTCATAAAAAAAGATATATATGTATATTTGAAAAATTAATTTAAACGAAGGTACATATGTTTAAAAGCATAAAAGAATGCACTGTTTGAAATATAGAGATCCTTAAGTTAATATAAATGAAAAATTGCATAACTTACTATTTGTACTAATTTAGTTTCATGGGCATATATTAGGGCATCCTTAGCTCTAGATATTGTTTGAATAATCAGAACAAACTCAGATTTTTAATAAAATGTTTAGATATTTTTTGTGTTTTAAATATTACAGTTACGATCTTCATTTCACACCTAAAACTGTGTAATTTAAAAATTATATTGATAAATATCTATATATTTTTATTTTTAAAATTTATTTTTGAAGAGATATATTCCATTTTTAATATTAAAATTTATTATAAACGCAAGGCTTATAAACAGGTATTTCTTATATGAACATTAATGTAAAACAAAATTAACTTGGTTATGATAATAATATTAAAGGCAATACCTTACTCCCCAATAAGTATGCTAATATTTTGAAAATATTTTTGCACTTTCCCGGATTTCCCTTCTGACCCTTACCGTTTTCGTTTCCCGTTAACGGGACCAACCACCGTCGAGAGCTGTCAAATTGGCTGCTTCTCGCTTGATCTGTCAAAAGGCCAGAGCCAAAAAGGGGAGAAAGCAGCTGGCGTGGCTGCATTTCGTTTCTTTGCCTCGAAGTGACAAGTAACGAGGCGCCGAAGTTGTTGAAAAAGTTACCGAGAAATTGGCAAAAAGCAGAGGAATTATACAAATCATTCCATTTAAAATGCTATAAAGCCAAAGCCGATTCGGCAAAAGAAGAAAAATCAAAAAGAAGAACCTTGCAAGGAACAGAATCACAATGAATCGTCTGCTGCTGCAGTGTCTAGTGACCACCATTCTGGTCTACAAAGGTCAATAAGTAAACCCCAAAACAGAGAGTACAACCAGAACTTTTAATATGATTAAATAAACCTATACAGGGGATATGGGTTTCAAAAATTTTTGGCAATTCTCGAAATTGCCAAGAAGAAAAATGTATATGCTGCAGGATTATATAAGCTGTTGTCCAATGCGCAGACTCCCAAAGAGTCTGGGACCGAGGCATCAAACATCTGGACCAGGCATCGGGGGAAATAGGTCAATGTTTTTGTCCGCACGCGAGGCGAAGCAAAACAAACGCGAATACGGGAAACCAAAACAGAAGCCTCGATAAGGGGTGGAATTTGTATTATTTGTGTATTATTTGTGGGGTGCACATGGGGTTTCCATTTCCCAGATGACTGACAGCTGGTGTGACTTGTGTTCTTGCAGTGATTTCGGTGCCAACCAGCACGATGAGCACCAGCATCCAGACGACCTCGGAGATTCCGCAGCAGGATGACGATGACGACGACTGGGAGGAGGATGACGACTCCCTGGAATCGGATGACGATGGACGGGTCTACAAAAATCCCCGCAACTCGCCCTCCACAGAGTGTCCCCGGGATGAGGAGCAGGCCACTCTGCTTGGCCAGAAGTGCTTGAGGAAGTGCTCCTCCGACGAGGACTGCAAGAGCAAGAAGAAGAAGTGCTTGTGCGATGGGGTCTGCGGCAACTCCTGCATTAAACCAGGTGGGTCTAGGGTTTTAAAGTTTCCTAACTCTTCTTCCAAAAAATAATCTTGTAACTTAAGTGTTATAATGATAGGAATAGCATGAAAATGCTAAAAAACTTATAACTCATCTGAAATTCAAGCATTACAATTGTTTAGATATGTTTATAGATCAAAACAATATCCATTTGAATTTTATAAAAATTCTTATAGTTAAAAATACTGAGTCTATGTAGGTGTTCTCATGTCTAGAGAAGTATAAAAAGATAACTGAAAGATAACTAAAATAAATGATTTTTTTTGTTTCTTTTAAAATCATGAGATATATTTTTTTCCAGATCGCGAATGCCCTGAGCTCGCACAGCCCAGTTTGGGTCAGGTCACAGTTGCGGGACGTCACTTTGGAGCCCGTGCATCCTACGCCTGTCCCCATGGATACCATGTGGTGGGTCTGCAGAGTCGTCTTTGCCAGGCGGATGGCAATTGGGCCGGAGCTGAGCCGGCTTGCAAGCAGAACAGTAAGTGAAATGAATTAAAAATTTAATAAAATAAATCCTTTAATCCTTGGAAATCCCCTAGTTTACTGCCTGAAGCCACCGCAGATAGAGCATGCACGAAATTCGGCGCTGCCGGAACAGGAAACCTTTGACCTGGACTCCACGGTGCAGTATCATTGTCACACCGGCTATGTGACCAATGGATTTCCCCGGGCCAAGTGTCTGGCCATCGATAACCTGGCCAGTTGGTATGGGCCGGATATTCAGTGCGAACGTGAGTGATTTGTCTGTCTATAAGGGGCATCCTATTAGAATTATACAATATTAACGATTTCAGCTCGATCCTGTGGCCAGCCACCAGATCCGGCTTATGGATGGCATGCCGGCGAGTGTTATACCTATGGATGCAAGATCACCTACAATTGCGGAACCGGATACGAGCTGGTGGGCAAACATGAGCGATATTGCCAGTCGGATGGATCCTGGACGCCCAAGGAGCTGCCCACCTGTGTCTGTGAGTATTGCGAAATAGCCTGTAGAGCTTGTAACCGACCTCTGACCTTTAAAGCGGATAGCGCAAATGTAACCACCACCCAAGCGTCGTTGTCCTAGGCGAGACGACCCTTTGAGTTTCGTTTCCGACTCCTTGGAGCTGGCAATGGCACAGATCCCCAATACCAATACCAATATCCGTATCCAAAAAAACTATGTATTAAGCGTACTATGTACTTTGGTCAGGGTTCGGGTCCTCCAGTCGGAGTTCTCCGATCCTGTTAACCACACACATTCTCTCTCTATCTCTGATTTGATCTAGCGTTACAAAAAACAGATTGTTCAAAAATTTATGCAATACCTTGTTGTTGTTGTTGGCCTATTAATGTTGAATTGAATGAATAAATAAAAGTTACCGCAAATCTTGAGCAAAAACAAAAAAAATATTTCAAAAAAAGAAAAAATTTAATCAAATCGAAACCGAAACGAAGTTGTTTTATTTGGTGGATCGATCGCTAGCAGCTTTCAAAGATTTGTGGTAGCTTTTAGCTTTTCCATAACCCCTTCCTCCTTCGATTGCTAATCCGCTTCTCCCGCTTCCCGCACAGTGGTCACCTCGGTGGTGTGCCCCACTCCGGAGAATCCTAAGAACGGCAAGGCCACCTACACCACCCTGGCCTACAACTCGGTGGTCAGCTACGAGTGCCGCTACGGATACACCCTGATGGGCGAGAGTTCCAGTCGCTGCGGAGCGGATCGAAAGTGGAGCGGCCTGTTGCCCACCTGCAAGGGTGAGTTAGCCCTTTCTTAGCCCATGGGATACAAATTCTCTCTGCCGTCGACCACTACTTCAGATATGTATAGGTATATGGACCCAAGGGGTTTTCTTAAGCCAAGATTGTCACAGATATCGCAAGCTAACATTTTTATCTAAAATTAGTTTGGTGTTCAAATGTTCTAAAGGAAAAAGAAGATATTTAAACATCTGCAGAGTTATATAAAAAATTTGACTAAGAAAAGAATAATTTTATATAAAAAAAATTATTAAAAATTATTATAATTTATAAAAACATAATATTAAACTATTTATTTATTTAAATTATTATTTTTTTATAATATTTATATTCTCAATAGATGTATGTAAGAAATTTTTAGTAGTATAGACAATCATTCCTATGATGACTATACTTGAACTAATGGTATCCTAACCCACTTCAACAGAGATCAACTGCGGCCATCCCGGAGTCCTTTACAACGGCTGGATCGAGAACATCGAAGCGGGCACCGGACTGGGGGCCAGCATAATTTTCCGCTGCCAGCCGGAGATGATGATCAATGGCCTGGGCTCGAGCGTTTGCCAGATCGATGGAAGATGGCGTAACGCCCTGCCCGAGTGCTTGGCGCCCTGTGTGGTGCCCACCATCTCCCAGGGCAATGTCTACCCGATTGAAATAACCACGGATGAGAACGGGACAACGATTATCCATCCGCCGACGACCACGACACAGTCTCCAATTCAAACGCAGAGCATCGGCATTGGGGGAGTGGAGAAGGTGAAGCATGGAACGGCACTGGAGGTCAAGTGTGATGAGAACTATGAGTTTCCCGTCTCCCTGCTCAGTCCGCCCACGTGCAACAATGGCACCTGGAGCATCATTCCACGCTGTGTGCCCGCCAGGTGCAAGAGTATGCCGAGGCCACCCAAACATGGAATGGTGATGGCTCCCAAAACGGAGCACGGCATGAAGGCTCGTTTCAAGTGCAAGGATGGCTTCAAACTGGTCAGTCCCGAGGGTAAGGATGTGACGGATCCGCATGACTATGTGCTCACCTGCTCCTTTGGCAACTGGACCGGAGAGACGCCCAAGTGCGACGAGGTCTTCTGCTCCTTTCCAGGCTACATTCCCAACGGGAAGGTCCTGCTCGTTGGTAACATGGGGCTCTACGACTACCGGCCGTATGTGAAAAAGATCGTGAACAACAAACAGATCATGTACGATTGCGACAAGGGTTATGTCTTGGAGGTAAAAAATGGCATCCTTATAAAGCATATGATGGTGAATGGCTTTTGATAGGTTGGTCCACCGGGTGCCACGTGTGTGGGTGGCAAGTGGCGTCCATTGGATCTGCCGCAGTGTCTCCTGGGACAGCATCCTCGTCTTCGATGGAATCGCCGCAGACGTCGCTCCCTTGAGATCCGCCAGCTGAGATCCATGTATCTCCTGCGACGTCAGCGAGATCTTCAAAGACAGCTTATCGATAATGAGAACTATATCAAAGCAGGTAGGTTAATAGGTCCCAAGTCTTATATATTATATTTAGATACCATACCTTCTAGTTGCCAATACTGCCCAACCAACGGTCCACCGGGTGAAGCGCAATGCTAGTCCTCATCCGAATCCGCAGCCCTATCCCTCGGATGCCGCACTGGCCTTCTCCAAGTACTACCAAAAGATCAAGGAGCGATATCAGCGATATGTTCGGAAGATGCTGGGTCATGACCGGATCTACCAGAAGCTTCACACCCAGGATCCAGTTGGAAGGGTGGGCAACAACCTCAATGCCCACCACGATGGTGGGCAGGTGATGATGCGGGGCAAGTCCAACTTTAGAGAATTCGAGAATGGAAACAATTACCTGGGAGGCGGGGTAGGTACAGGAGTCGTTGCGCTGCCCAACATCAACCAGGCATCGCGTAATCAGGTGGCCCACATAAACCGCACTCCCAAAGAGGAGCTGCTATCCAACGGCTCACCGCCGGTGGCATCGCGCAGCTTCCACGTAAATGCCACCAGATCCTACATGGACCAATTGAAATCTCAGATAGTGCGACGAAGGCGCAAGAGGAGCTCCAGCATTGGACAGTCACCACCTCCTTCGGGGGCCACTCTTCCGGATGCGGAAGTGGACATTAGCGATGGAGGAGAGGCCGGAAAGGGAGGCGGTGGCAAGCGGTTGCGAGGACCCTGCGAAGATCTCGACTGGGACTCCTTTGGCAACGTGACCACATTGCGTCCGGGTAAGGTTCCTGGCCGAAATGCCGTAGGCATCATGCTGCACCTGGAGTGCAACGCCGGATTCAAGCTAAACATCAAGGGTGACAATGTCACTGCACGCTGCATCCGTGGAATCTGGAAGCCGGAGACGCCCAAGTGTCTGTCCGCTCCCTGTTTGGTGCCCGCCGTGGAACACGGACAATACTACAAGGTGGAGCCCCACACGAAGCAGCTTAGCGATAAGCCCTCGCTTACCCCGCTTTCCACCTACGAGGAGATCCAGTCGAACGAGTTCATCACCCTGGAGTGCGAAGATGGGTTCAACATTCAGGTGGGAAACAGAGCTATGAAGCAGTAAATTAAAAGTTGTCTAATACAATTAATTTACATATTTCATATTTTTTAATGACATGATTATACCCTAAAACATATTTTGAATTTTAGAAATCCGTCGTTTACGGGAAACTTTTTTATATTTTTTTGAAAAATTGTAATTTTTGTAAATTTATTTGACTTGATTTTATTAATTGAACAGGGAAAAGTAAAAACAAAAGAAAAAAAGATAAAAGAAAAAAAAAATTATAACAAAATGTGTTTAAATATTTTTTACTGAGAGTTACATCATTAAGTTCCTTTCTTAAAATTCTAGGGCTCGGCTCAGCTGCGTTGCGCCCACGGATCCTGGTCGGTAAACGCCTTTTCCGAATGCACATCGGTACCATGCACGCTGCCCAATATACCAGGAGTCATCTACGACGTAAGGATCCCTCATATACAGCTCAACCACAACTAAAACTTATTCCTATTTCCCAGGGAGGCTATCGGGCAGGATTAACAATTGGCCATGGAAGTAGCGTAAGTGTTCGCTGTGAGCTCTCCACCAACGCCAATCCAATAGAGATGTCCTGCCATAAGGGCATCCTCACACCACCCAGTATTCCTTGCGAGTCGGGATTGAGGAAGTCTCGTCAGGAACTGGAGCATGCCACGCCCACTCCGCATCCCAAAATGGAGCACAACGAACTGGACAACGATCATGATCACCATGACAATAGCACCGATGAGCACGACGACATGAAGATGTGTGGTCCTCCCATGCTTACAGATGGCGCCCTGGTCTACAAGTTAGTTAATGCCTTCTTATATCTTGTGCCTTTATATGTCCTTTAATCACTGAAGGAATGCCGAGCATCCAGAGCTTGATGGCGCCTACGAGAGCGGCACAGAGATCTTCTTCAACTGCATCCCAAATGCGGCCGGGGATCGGCAGACATGGCGCATCATCTGCGACAATGGACTGTGGATAGGACGATCGTACAACTGTGGTGAGTTATAGCAGCTCAATCATAATTAAAATTTTTCAAATGTTTTAATATAAATATTTATTTTTTAAGAAAACGGAACGTGTGTGTTCAGAAACAATGAAGCTAATGTGGTTAGTTTTTACAATGACCTGGAGATCCGTGAGGACGTTGTGGACTTTCCTCCAGGAGCCACAATCATATCTAGGTAAGCTGTGGACAAGAATTTTGTTATTATTTCAAATATTACATATATTTGCCCCATCTCAGATGTATGGACATTGGAAAATTTTCGATGACGGGTAGTCATGAGAGGACCTGCATTCACTCGGAATGGACCAACACCAAGCCCGTGTGCTCCGGCCTAAACCAAGAGAACGACTATGCAAGTAGGTATCTGCCATTCCCATTTAGGATAAGGTAACCTAAACTATTCTGAACTGCAGTGGAGAAGGCTCCAACCATCCTGTTCCGACACCAAAACGGACCCATCGCCCAGAGCAACGATGGCAAGCTGATCGTTTATCCCGGAACCACTCTGCACATGGAGTGCCTGTGGATGCGACGCTTTGGAAATCCGAAGTGGAACGTCAGTCATACGCACAAGTGGGTATCGGGTTGGGTATACTATATAGGCTGTATAAAATTTTACATTTTTATTTTACTGACTATTTAATTGCAATTGCAGATAAGGGTATGTTAAACAAATTTTTTTGAAACTATTTTTTTAAATTTTGAATGAACATGGTATTGCGTTTTTCATTCATGAATTCTGAATAGGTTTTTGGTAATAAGGGGCTAATTGATTTAAAAAACAATATATGCTTTACAAGATTTTAAGTTAAAAGGGTTAAGATATGAAGAGGGAGTAAAAGCGTATTTCTAATTTCTTGAGATATTAACTAATTGATACTAGAAAAGATGTCTGAGCTCATAAATACTTAGGATATTGTTTAGAAAAACATCCAATTACCACATCTAACGAATCGCCGTGCATTGCAGGAACTACACGGAGGGCTGGGTGACCGAAGCGGACGAGGGTCGCGACTCGACTTTGGAGTACCGTCTGAGCATCGTGAACGCGGCCAGCGACGACTCCGGGTTCTACTCCTGCATGACACCCGCTCGTCATGAGCACGCCGTGGAGGTGGTGGTGCGAGCGATCAACTGCCCGGAGATTCCGATGCGACGTGGCCTGATCGTGAACACAAACGATACCAAGCTGAGCACGCGGGCGCTGCTGTCCTGCGCGAATGGGAACTCCTTGATTGGCGCCTCGGAGCTGTTCTGCCTGCCGAGTGGCAATTGGAGCGCACCGCTGCCGGTTTGCGAGAGCGTCGAGTGCGGCGACATCCCGCTGGGGATGGGCAGCAACGCCAGCTCGCCGCGCGTCTCTGTGCTGTCGCGTGAGGTGGGCGGCCGGGCGGCCTTCTCGTGCTCCTCCGGCTACGGGCTGCGCGGCCCATCGGAGGCCATCTGCAATCCCACGGGCGAGTGGTCGGCGCCGCTGCCCACCTGCGTCGAGGTGCAGGTATGTACCAGGCACTGTGCTCTCTCACAATTTACTTATTGACAGCCGTTGTCCGTTTTTTGTTTGCAGTGCGACAATCCCGGAGCGCCGCAAAATGGTTACGCCCAGGGCTCGGCTCCTTATCGTGCCGGCGATGTGGTCCAGTTCAATTGCAACCCGGAGTACATGATGCAGGGCCAGCCGATCATTGCCTGCCAGGACAATGGGCGTTGGTCGGGCGGCCTGCCCAAGTGCGTGCAGGCTTGCTCCTATCCGGGCACCGTCATCAGCGGCCGGATGTCCTCTGTCAAGTTCTATTACGCCATCGGCGAGAGCATCACCTTCACCTGCGATGCCGGATTGGATCTGCGCGGCTCCAAGGTTCTCAAGTGCCTCAAGAACGGCAAATGGTCCAGTGCCATTCCCACGTGCGTGACCAACGATGGTCCAGCCGGTGGTGGTGGAGGAGGAGGAGGGGGATCCGGATCCGTTGGCTCCAACAAGCACCTGTCCACCAGCATGGGCTAGAGGAACAGGAGCCCTATCGGACATCGAACGACCGCAAGGATATGCGTTGCACCAGAGTGATACTAATACATATTACCTACTAACTAATGCACATTCCAGGCGCACAGTCAAGCGTTTACTAACTAATAGCGACATTATTGCGATTCAATTGTAACTGTAACGTAATTGTAACGTAACTGTAGCCCTGTACTGTATCGCACGGCCATCATTTTACTATTAATAAATGTTCGTCGAATAGAAAGATCCTTTTGGATGCTCTTACTTGGAATTTAGAAATAGTTTTTACAGAAAGCCTTTAATTCAATTGAGAGATTTATTCAATTTTGAATCAATAATGATTTAAAATCTATAAAATCTTTTACTTAACCGTTAGTTAATATTACAAACTTAGTCGACTGACTGTTATGTAAATAAATTTAAATTTAAATTTAAATTCGAATATTAAACAGTGTTGATAACCGCCATTGTTCCACTTTCACCTTACAGCACTGATCTATGTTAACAGCAGCGCTGGTAACTTTTAACAGTGCAGGCACGGTCACACTGCGTGTGTTCTTCATCTCGAATCGCATTTAAATTTTAAAACGCTGGCAAAAATCTCACTAGCTTAAGATACAATTTAGTTTTCGTTTAAGTGCAACGCAAAGTCCTCCCTCCCCCGCCCGCAGATCCATTGTTTCGTTTTCAATTTCTCCACACCATTGTACACGCACTGCTATTGTTGTTGTTGCTGCTGCTGCTGCTTCCACTGGTATTATTGTTGTTGTTGGTGCAAGGACGAGTGACGTCCTTCGAAAAAGGCGCAACAATTTACCCCGCGCAACAAGGTGTTTTCGGGGGGTGGCGGGAAAATCAATAAATAGCAAAGAGCAAGTGCATACACAAGTGCTAGTTCCCATTGTGTATGTATTGATGTAGGTAGGTACGTGTGTACACAGATACCCGTTGCTGCTGAGTGTGTGTGCGTTGTATACTAAAACTTTCTTTTTCTAGGCAGCCAACTGCAAAATAGAACAACAGCCAACGAAGCTCAGCTCAACACAAAGGAATTTGGATCGAGGACAGGAGCCCCTAATATGGACAACGCGGGCGAGGACAGCGACAATGATGTGGTCACCGATTTCCTGAACTCCAACTGCACCGAATCCTCTGAAGCACTGGTCAATGGTGGTGGTTCTGCTCATAACCGGGGCGCCTCCATAGAAAGCCAAAACTACTGCATACCCGTTATAAACGCACCTGCTCCTGCTCCTGCGCCCGCTGCAGCTGCAGCTGCTCCTGCTCCCAACTCCAATTCCACTCCCGCCAGCATTATCAACAACAACATGATACCCATCATCAATGTGACGCCGCACAGTCCGGCCATGGCTTCCAAGTACAACAACATATTCGAGGACACGCTCAGCCAGCTGCAGAATATCCGGGAAACGGTCGTCCAGATGAAGAACTCCTCCTCAACCAGCCAGCACATGCAGGACGGCAGTTTGAGCAATCATGGTCTGCTCAGCGCAGCCATACTGAGTGCCTCGCTGCCCGATCTCACGGGCACGGGTGCAGGACCAGTTGCCGCTGGCGCCAACTATGCAATGTGGTCGTCCACGGCACCGCAGCAATGCCTGCTGCTGCACACGGACCGCCGGAAGTCGTGGACTGCAGTGGACGATGCTAACGGGGGTGGCGGTGACTGCACCAACAAGAGCGTCAGTCTATCCAGCCTGGACAGCGAGGAGCAGGAGACCATCCGCGTCACCGAACAGCGACGAAGGTCGGCCAGAAACAGCACTGGAGGTACATATGCATTGGGCTGGGTTGCTTTCGGGGGTGGGTTTTGCAATGCCATTAGTGTGGAAACACCGCGACGTTTTGTAGTAGTCTAGTTTCATACCTTTAACTGGTCAGAAAGAAATCTATAAAATCCACAAGTATCGGAAAATGGATCGAAAGCGTTTGTTTAAATATATTTTTCGTTTGTCTTATGGTTTTTAACGACAAGTGTCCGTGTCAAGTGCTTGTACATGGAATGTTAGATTGCACTGACTGAATGAAGTCATTTGAAAAGGTACTGTAGCTGCATTTTATCTTTATACCCCTATTGGGTTTGTATTTTATGAGTGCCATATAAGTAAAAAAAAGTAATTATAAAATCTGAGGATATATTCTCGTTACTCTGGGGAACCTCCAATGCCCTACAGCATTGTATTAAGTGGTTTTATACCTACTCTAAAGTATAGGGAGTCACTAAAATGACTGACATAAATAGATCACAAAAGTCTTGATTTCAGTAAATTAATTTCGCTAAAGGTTAAGCGGCTTAAAGGCAAATTTAACCAATTGTTCGATTGAAATTGATATGCCCCTGAACCAAAGCGTAGGGGCCGTTACCAGTTAGTTTCAATTTTGATAAGAAATTCCACAATAGCCCGTTATCTGGAAGCCCCGGTAGAGCTTTGGCATTGGTAGCTTCGACCAGAGGCATGCGAATAGAAACCCTAACGATTAGTACTTACTAACCAAGTCTCTTACTATTATCACTTGCAGGCATTTCCACCCACTCGCTAAACGAGGCGGAGCTGGCCCGTGACTTTGAGAGAATTGCAGCCAAACGGAGCCTGGCCACGGAGATCATTAGCCGGATACCGCTGCAAAAGAGCATATCGACGAGCTCCATTATTGCCAAGGAGGATATCAAGGCGATCGCCCGCCACCTCACGGACAGCGAGGATGAGAACCAAAGCCTGTTGCGGGCCCACGCAAAGATCGAGGTCTACGACAACGTAGAGAAGCGTCCCAAGCGCGGTTCCATATTCTTCCGCAAGAAGAAGCCAAAGGCGAAAACGAAGTCCCTAGTTGGAGGTCAACTTAGTGCTTGCGACGTATGCGGGGCAGCCATCACGCTGGCGCAAATCAAGGAGCACCACCTGGAGTGCAAGGTGAAGAAGATGGGCGGGGGTCAGGACTTCTACGACGGGCCGGATGCCAACACCTATAGCAACCCAGAGGATCAGCCGCTGATACGTTCAGACTTGCAGTTTCTCAACGATCCGCTCATCGAAGCGCAGGATCTGGGAGCTGATCCCGCTTTGGGCATCGTTCTTAAGGAACACGACTCTTGGACCCCGAATGTTCCCAGAGACATGCTCAAGACGCTGAAGGAACTGCAAATAAAGCGGCAGGAACATATCTATGAGTTCATCATGACCGAGAAGCACCACTGCCAGACTCTGATTGTCATGCAGAAGGTGTTTGTGGAGAGTCTGGAGCGGCACTTTCCATCCCTTAACCTGAACAGCATGTTTCCGCGTCTGCAACAGCTCACCGATCTGCACACCTGCTTTCTGCGCCAGTTGCGACTCAAACAGCGTGAGCATCCCATGGTGGACAGTATTGCCGACATCCTACTGGACTTCTTCTCCTTGGAGCAGGCCCAGTGTCTGCGATTGGCCTACGGAGAGTTCTGCGCCAATCACCGGAGCGCTCTTGACCAGTTTAAGCTCTGCCTGACCGAACCGAGCTTCGCCGAGTGGTACAAGCACTGTCTGCAGAATCCGTTGCTCAAGAAAAAGGGCATCCCCGAGTGCATCTTATTCGTGACGCAGCGCCTCACCAAATATCCCTTGCTAATCGAACCGCTGCTGAAGAGTGCCAGGGATAACAAGTTGGAGACAGACAAGCTGCAGCATGCCCTAAATCTGGTCAAATCTCTCCTGGTCGATGTTGATGCGTGTGTGGCGGAGAAGGAGTTGCGTGAGCGACAGCTGGAGATTTATGGTCGTGTGGATGCGAAATCCTTTGCGATCTACAAGAACAAGCCCTTCCGTAAAACTGAGCTTGGGGTGGAGTCACGACGACGTCTGAAATTCGATGGATTGGCCACTTTGATGCAGGGCAGGGCCAAGACGCAGCTTGTTCTGGTGGTGGTTCTTACCGACTGCCTGTGCTTTCTCAGCGAGAATTCCGGCCACAATAAGTATTCGTTCTTTACGCCGGAACACAAGGCGGGTGTGGTTCCGCTCCAGAAACTGCTCATCCGCGAAAAGGCTGGCACCGAGTCTCGAGGAATATACATCATAAGCTCCAACCCTGACTTTCCCGAGATGTACGAGTTGAAAGTGCAGACGCCAAAGGACAAGAACACTTGGATTCAAACCATTCGTCAGGCTGTGCTTGACTGTCCAGCAACGGACATCATCGAGGCTGAGGATCTGACGGCAGAGGAAAAGCTAAGAATAGGCGTAAACAAAAGGGAAACCATTGAAAAGATGAGACAGAAGGATATTGAACAGGCTCTATTACTAGAAGAGAAGCTGATGCTTCAGTTTAATTTGCTCAAGGAGCAGCAGCCCTTTGGAGACGTTCCCGGCTCAAATTTGAATGGCAGTGCGGCCAACTTCCTGGCAGCCTTTGGCTCGTACAAGGATCTCGTTAGCGCCGACTGTGACACGACTGAGCTCTGGCGCAGAGTGCTTAACACGGTGCAGGACATCAGCCAGTTGGCGTCTACCATCTACACAGCGGCCACGGGTCAGCCGGTGTCCAGGACGCTGAGTAGTGTGGGCGAGAAGCAGAGCGAGCAGTTCGCCTCGCCCACGCTGCCAAAGCGGGCGGAAACATTTGCCGGATTTGATGAGAAGCGTGGCAAGCTGGCCTCTAAGCTGGTGCTCACGCCCCGTCTCCAGGAACTGGAGGAGAAGCGAGAACCAAAGAGCGGCACAGGTTCCGTGGTGGATCAGCCCTTGGAGAACAATTACGCCGTGCTACAGGTGTCGCACCATCTGCAAACTCTTTTGTGCATCATCTCCCAACAGATGACCACCATCCATAATTTGCAACTGCAGTTGGCCCTATACCGGGAGAGTCCTCGCTCAAGTGCTTACACGCACAAGGATCAACTGGAGGAGTTGCGCAACCTGCAGGACAAGCAGCAGGAGGAAAAGACCGCCTGGCAGCGCCAGCAAAAGCAGCAGCAAGAGGAACTCGCCGAGATGCGGGCACAGCAGCTCCAGTTGCAGAAGCAGATCAAAGCCGAGCAGGAAGATGTGCGTCAGCAGCGTGAACAGTTGTACAAAAAGATGGAACTTCTGTCCAGTCAAGGCCTGTTGCTGTCGCCCAGCACTCCGCTGCCACCGGTTAATACCAATCATTCCCACCATGTTGGTCATTTGGATGACAACCATGAGACGGACAACGGAGTAAGTGGAACGGGGAGCAGCACGCCCAGTGTGACCGGGACAGTGGATCGACGCAAGGAGCGATGGTTGAGTGGCCCCTCCAACTGCAAAACTCCACCGGTGAATTTGCTCAGCGCTAACAATGCACCTAAAGCCAATTCCACTCTGGTCAAACAGAAGTTGCCCATGAAGCTCTCTTCGCTCTCGTCCAGCGGTAGTTCAAGCACCCGCGTGGACAAGTCCGCTAGCTTCAACAGCGCCTCTCCGGCACCCTACACCTCCTCCGGCAGTGTTCAGCAGATGTTTCCGCTTAAGCTGGCTGATCGGAGGATTGGTACGCCCTCCAACTCTACCAGTGCAACGACTCCCACAGGTATAGTGCCGCAGCATTCGCGCACCGGAAGCTCGCCGGCGATCATCCAGCAAACAACGACAACGGTAACTCCCACTCAGAGCGCAGTATCCCGAGCAGATTCCGCAGTCCACTATACACGGACACCGACGAGCAGCCGGACGGGAATTGCAAGAACGACAGGAATTGGTGTGGCCACTGGCCCAGCTCCTCGAGCAAAGCCCGAGGAAGAGGAGATCTACTTCTGACGCCAGTTCACGCCAGAAGTCGAGATCTAAATGTTGAATCATTTATACCTAAGCATTCCGTTCTCCTCTTCTTCAAAACAAAGACGAAGACCTGAATTTATTGAAAAATGAATTCGATCCAAAACAATAACAGTAATTGGAAATGTTTCTCAATATCTGTTAAACTGTACTTAAACCATTCCAAATTCTACATTGCATTTTTTCATACTGCCCTTTTTAGGCTCAACATCGCATATCTTTAATTTAAGCCAACGTACTGTACTTAATGGTATTTTTCGCAGACTCGCTACCGATCCAATGCATCTCAAACTGTTCAGTAATTTATTTTAAAAATTATTTATTAACAATTATTTATATATATTTTAAAGCAATTTACTTCTGACAAATTTTTTATTACATTAAGTGTGATTGTTTTCTAACGAATTTTACTTCTTCCAATAAAGAAACCTATTAAATATTTATGATACATACATATAACCAAAACAAAAATGAAATGTAAAAAGTGTTTATGAATTGAGAGGACACTCTAACCTGATCCTAATCCTTCTCATCTCATTGCAATATATTAAGCTCGCTTCAATAAATGTTTAAAATTATAAAGTCTAGAGTCAAGAGTTTTTCAATCTATTGGGTTATTTAAAAATCTATTTTTTGATGGTGTGTTTAAAAATAAGTAGTGTAGCTATTGTGTGTTATTTTAATTAAAAAAAAAAAACAATTACTTATTTATTCACTTTATACACAATGTACAAGAAAATACATATCCACATGATTTTTACTTATCTGTTATGTAGCAGTGTGTTTATTACATATCAAAGTCATTCTTGCGCGGACACTTGTTTCGTGTGTGTCCTTCCTTCCGACAAAGTCCACAGCGACGTGCTTTCGGACCATCCGATGTAGAAGCGTTAGGCTGACTACGTCCAGAAGGATTACGGTTGGACGATCCCCAAGCGGCACTAGAACTACTGCTGGCACCTGAAATAAATATCATAGCATCTTACTAACTTAATTTATATTCTATATGAGTAAATAGAAAACGCACCTTGGTTTTGGTCCTCATCTCCCCATTTGAAGAAACCGCAGGACTTTTCCCGCGTAGGGCACGAGAAAAAGGGCCTACCCTGGTTGGGCCCGTCCTTCCGGACTGTCAGGCTACTGGCAACTTGCCCGCAGTTGCACATTACCTGGTCCCCATCGCCTGGAGACGTGGTCGCCGTATTCCACTCCTGCTTTTTCGTTTTCGTTTGGGTAATGGTGACAGTGCTGCTAGAGTTGGATCGCATAGATGATTGGCCAAGTTGGGAGTTTCTCTGGTGATTACTAGGTAGTGTGACCACTCGGTTGGTGCCCCAAGAGGAAGCACTGGTTGTGCTCCGAGCGGTACTGTCAAAGGCATTGTTGCTCCTGGATGATGAAGCTGGCTCATCAGCCCACTGAAAGAAGTTGCACGCATCTGGATTGGGACACTTGTAGAACAACCTGCCCTGGTTGGGTCCATCCTTACGAACGGTATTCTGACGAGCTGGTTGCTGGCACCCGGTGCAAAGTACTGTTTCCGGTTCGGTAGCCGATGGGGGTGGAGCATCCCATTCGGCACTGTCCCACCTCGGGCGTTTAGCTGCCGGTTTGGGGGGAGGAGTGGGAGCAGCAGTACCGTAGGAAGTCCTTTCACGACTTCCCCAAAGCATGGGTCTGTCATCTGCCTCGTCCTGCTCCTGTACCCATGACGAGAGGCTCTTATCCAGCTGGGAATCCATATCGGCGTGGGCCCGCACATTCCCTCCATTCACCAACGCCTCAAATTCAGCATCATCGTCCGCGGCAAAGGCGGCGGCTATGTCGTCATCCAGAGGAACCACGTTAGAGGTTTGTGATTGGCTTGTACCCGATTCCACGGAGTCTGCAGCAGCCAACATGGCATCCTCAAAGCCATCGTTACTATCGAAGAATCCATCTAGTTCGTTGGTGGGGGAATTCGTAGTGGCTGAACTGGTAAAGTAGCTGCGTATGCCGCCAGAGGATTTAATACTTGGATTTTTTTTATTAACAGTGGTCTTTGGTGCCTTTTTCGGCTTTGGTTCGCTTGGTGGTTTCTTGGTTACTGATTTCTTAGGACCGCTGTCAGTTTTATTTCCTTTTCCTGGTGGAGGATTTTTGCGAGCACCTCCAGAGCTACTACCTCCATCGCCCGAACCACCTCCGCCTGGTCCACTGCCCCATCCTCCTGAACCACCGCCTCCTCCTCCAGGACCACTTCCTCCTCCGGAACCACCACCGCCGCCTCCTCCTCCTCCTGGTCCTGGTCCCGGACCCCATCCTCCGCCTCTCACCTCGCCCACAATGCCACCCACTCTCTTAACTGAATCCAAATTAATGTTAAATGTGGTGCGAAAGAGATTGTCACACGGCAGACAGGTCTTGTACCAGCCGCTGGGCGTATTGAATACCCCGCGATAGTATGGCGTGCTTAGACGGAACTTGAGCATTCGGTGACCTTCGCCGCAAGAGGGGCAGCACTCGTCCAACACGGAAACGTCCTTGCACTCAGTTGGGATCCAGACGACGTTTTTGCAGTCGGGGAAGTTGTTGCAACCAATGTACCAGCCCTGCTGGTTCTTCTTGGGCTTCAGCGCCAGTGGCGCCTGATTGCATTTTGGGCACTGAAAGAGCGTTTGCATAGTGGGTTGAGTCTGATCGGATCCTTCCTGACCCGAAGTATTGGCCGCTGGCGTCTCATTGATTCGAGCAGCTATCTTGGCATCCATGGCTGTGATCTTGTCAGTGATCTGCTGGTAGGATTGCTTGTACTTGGCTATCTGTTCGTTCAAAACCACCTTGGGATCCTTTTGCCCCTGGCAAATAAGTTTCAGATCCGATTCGAACTCTGCACGCAGCTGAGGCTTGGCCAGAGCCAGTTCCATGGCATCGTATCCCTCGTAGAGACCCATTCCTATAACTCCTGGTACCAAGAAGCCCTTGTCGAGCACTCCGATATAGCCGCGTTCCTTAATCGTATTTATGTGCTCAGCATGCGTGGCATCCGTGCCAATACCGTGCTTTTCCATTAGTGCAATCAGATCCGCTTCGGTCAGCAGAGGCGGAGCCGTGGTGGCTCCTTCGTGCAACGACACCTCCGTGGGCTCAAAGCGCTGGCCGTTTTCATAGTGGTGAATCTGCTTGGCACTCCACTTGTCGTATACATAAACATCCAGGTAGTTGCGTTCGTGAATAACCAGACCATTCGCCGTGAACTTCTCCCCTGCAATGTCAATGTGAACGAGCGTTTCAGAGCCGACGGCATCTTTGCTGACGCAGGCAAGGAAGTGTCGCACCACCAGTTCGTAAACACGAGCCTCGTTTCCCTGCAAATCTACAGGAAAATACGAAACGTATGTAAGGCAGGACAGCTGATTTAAGTAGTGATAAACTCACTTTCCGCCATTTTGGTAGGATGTATGGGAGGATGCGCCTGATCCGACTTGTTGCCGTTGCGCGGATTTGGGCCCCACTGGAGTACCCGCTCGGCAAATGCTCCCCAGTCGCGGTGACCCGTTTGCATCTCAACTAGTGGCGCCAGAGCGAACTCCTTGGAGAACTGGTTGGTTTCCGTGCGGGGATAGCTAATGAAACCCTTGCTATACAATTTCTCTGCTATGGTCATAGTCTCCTTGGCCGACAACTTGAGTTTTCTTGAGCCCAGCTTTTCCATTTCCACCGTATCCAGCGGAGTGGGTCGCCATTTGTGTTTGGGCTTGACGGTTACGCTTTCGACGAGCGCTCGAGGATCTGGCTCGGCCAGGCAGAGTAGCAGGTAGTTTTCACATGCTTCCTTGTCGAAAAGACGATTTCGTGCCCAATTAAACTCCACCGTCAAGTCATCAATGGTGTGCAGGACTAAAAAAGATTAAGCCCAAGCTATAGAACTTTCCAGTGTCAGTTCAGCTGCTCTCCTACCTTTAATCTTCCAAAAGGGCTCGGATACGAACGCCTCAACCTCCTTGTACCGCTCGGCGACGAATCCCAGAGTGGGAATTTGGCAACTTCCATAGGATATGAGCTTGTCGGCGATCTTCTCGGGGAAGAGGCGCTGCAGGCGCATGGTCTGGAACCGGGTAATGGCAGCCCCTGTCCGTAGATCCAGTTCCGAGCGCACATCCACCGCATCGCTCTGCCTTTTGTCCGGCTGACCCAACTGCTGCAGAGCCCGGCGCACCGCAATGGTGGTAATCTCCGAAAATGTGGCCCGGTAAACCGTAAGATTCGGTTTGATAGCCTTACATACATTGATTATCTCGTAGCCAATGTTCTCGCCCTCGCGATCGCAATCCGTCCAGACAATCAATCCCTGGCAGCCGCGCACCTCGCGCTCCAAAGTCCTTTTAATGGGCTCATAGTCCGGGCCCACGGACTTCTTTATCGGGGCATCGAACAGGGAGCGGGGATCCACCACTCGCCAGTTTTTATAGGACACCATGAACTCCAGCTGCATCAGGTGGCCGGAAACGGAGGTCATGACCATTTTGGCATTCTGACCGCGTACAGGAGCCTCGAAGTCGAAGACCTTGTTGTACACCGAGTAGCCCTCGCGCTGTGGGCAGGTTAACAAATAAGTTAATGGATGTATATCCTAAAATTCCGATCAAATTCCTTACCCTGCGTGCTGCGCCATTGGACAACAAACCGGCAATTGTCTTGGCGGCGTCGTTCTTCTCCGCCACGTTGAGGAACTTCATCTCCTGGCCGGGCTTAGCGCAGTAGCATCTGTGTGCAGTAACCACGGTGCGAAAACATTTTAGGACAGCTTTCATTCAAATAAATTCACAAAAATAGTAAAACATTGAATCGCGCCATATGAAGAGTAGATTATCGATACATAAATCGATGCTTTCAGTTTAAGCATCGATTGCAACGGTACCTTGCTTTTATCGGCTGGTCACACCAAAAATGTGAAGCGCGCTTTTTCGAATTGTGAAAAATATCTTCATCTAGAATTAATATTTTAAGACATGAAATTATGTCTCTCACCCTCAGCCCAATTCAAAGCATTGTTTTTCCTGAAATACGAAACTATTTATTTTATTTATTATATCTCTCTATATAACTTGCTGTTTTGCATTCACGTTGCTACGATTTTTTTCTTTTTTTAACTTTTCATTGCGCTTGTTTTTGGGGATTTTTTCTTTGCAATTTTTTTGTTCTTTTAGTGTTTTATCGTTTTAACTCAACATAAAATCTTAACAATTATATATCTGCATATATATATTTGTATGTAAGAAAAGGATAGAGTGAAAAATGTGTAAATACAAAGGTAGTTCACGATCTTTAACCAATGTTTTGCCTCGCGCATTTTTGCACCGAGCCTTAGAGTTGGTTGCATTTCGCTTTTGAAGTTGTAGTTTCTGTGTTGTTAATTCGGACTTAGGCTTAGCTAAACTCATTCGTATTTGTATGCGATTCGTAACTTATGTTCAGTAAAATATTAGTAATATTTAGAGCGTTTAATTATGCAGAAAGTGTGCAGAGTGCTTCGCTGTGCATCTTTCCTGGCACTGCCGCACACCCCGCAGTTAGATATAGAATAACAACAAATACATGTTAAGGGTTCCCTAACACTTGTGAGCCACTCGAAGCTTCCCCGGCCGCCTCAGCAGCGCAGGGCGGTGCATCAACGACGCCAGGAACGATCCTCGGACTCCTCGTCCTCCTCCTCATCCTCTAGACGCAGCTCCGGCAGCGTGTCGCTGCCCAACAGACTCTCGCTCTCGCTGACGGACTGGATCAACTGTTTTGGGTTCTCTAGGCTAACGGCCATGGCAACGGGTGCAGTGGACTTCTCAACCGGGGCCGCCATCGGAACCGGTGCGGGTGTCACCACGGGCGCCCACGAAATCTATTGTTGCAAATCGAATTAATTTATTGCCTTAGCCAAGGGATTTTTTTTGCAATTGACTTACCTGCAGACGCTTGTCTTTGTACATTTTTCCCCGGAGCACGGCCTGTTCGGCATTGAGACGGGTCGCATAAGAGAGTATTAACTGTGGAATCTCACGGTCTACATCATGCTTGGAAATCTCGCCAAAGTTCTGTGCGGGAAACCGAAAAATTGATAGTTTAGATACAACTCAATGTAAAATGTCTGGATTTTAAAAGCAATGCAATTTAAACTATTAATCATAATACATTTGAGTGTGAAGAAATCACGATTTTCGGAAATCTCACCTTAAAGTGCCCCAGGACAAAGTCTGCCTCCTCGGCCGCAAAGCCAGTGACCACAATAGCCTTTGGTCGCCTATCGACGCGCGTGGGTCCCTCCGGCAGATTTGGACGCTTGCGTCCTGCTCCGCCACCGGGTGCCCCTGAAGCTGCCGCAAAGTGGGGAGACTTGTTGTTTGCGCCTGGGCCTCCGCCAACGCCCAGATTGCGCTGCAGCTCCTCCAGACGCTTCTGTATGGCAGTGGTGTCGTTACCCTCTTGCTGTTGGGCGATCAGCTCCAGCTCCATGTCAAGCAACTCCTTCTTCTGCTGCTCCTTGGTCTTCTTGACGGGTGGCTGTTGCTGCTGCTGTTGTTGATGGATTTGTGCCTGCAATTGATCTTGTTCGGCCTGGATTTCCTTGCCTAGTTTATCGATTGTCATCTGCAGCACTTTGATTGTCTGCAGGGTTGGGGCCCTTTGGGCATCCTGCTGGTCCATGCGCTCTACGAGTTCCAAAGCAGTCTTCATCTGTTTCATGTAGCTCTGAAGCAATTCCTGTTTGCGCTTGCGCAGCCCGTTGGCCAATTGATGAACCGCTTTCTGCTGTTCCTCCTGTTTCTTGCGTATGCTGGCTGCATTAGCGGTCGGATTCATGGGACGACCCGAAGCAGCTCCACCCGCACCTGGTCCTCCAGCTGCGCCGCCCGGTGTCGTCGTGTTCAGCTTGAGACGCATGGAGGCGGGAGCTGCTGTGCTGGCCTGCTCCGTCGTAGGGGTGCCAATGTTGCCCGCCCCCGCTTCGGTCAGAGGATTGGCATTGCTGATCTTCGCACTGTCAGCATTGGGCGTGGGCACTGCTGGAACGTTATGCAGATGATACTGGCTCGCGTTTTTCCTGCCACCGCCTCCTCCGCCCATCTGATTCATCTGGCCCACATCCGCACCGCTGCTGTCGTTGTGCCAGAAGACCTTGATGAATCGATTGTTCAGCACCGCCTCGGTGCTCCTGTAGGCCACATTCGCTTCCGCATGGGTGGAGAAAGTCACAATAGCTGCCTCTGGGTCTCCCTCGTACGAAACCTGGATGTTAACGATCTTGCCAAACTTGGCGAAGTGGTTGTTCAAATGGGCGATGGTATTCAATCCACGCGGCACCTTCCGAAGCTCCAGCGAGCTATTGTGCTGCTGCATATTGGGATTAACCCGTGGACCAAGGCGACTGTTGATTGGCACCTTTCGCTTCGTGGGCACATCGGCAATGGCCACCGTATCCTCCAGCTCGAAACGTCGCTTACCAACCTCTGCAACGCCGCCCGACGGAGCGCCATCAACCACGGGAATGGGTATCAGTTGACGCTGCAATGGAGTAGTCACAGCAGTGGGATTGAACGGGAATGGCATCATGGCAGACTGTGGCGGAGCGCCTGGATTGCGGGCATAGTCAGCGGGATTGGGAACACCCATCGGTCCATTGGGCCCAGAGCCGCTCATCAGAGTACTTGGTCGAACATTACCGGTGAACGGATTAATGGTGGTCTGGCCCGGCTGCGTTGGCGGAGGCACAGTTCCCTGACCAGCTCCTGGTGGCGGTGCACCGCCCCGCGCCCATATTTCGGGCGCATCCGGATTGTACTCACGCATAGACATCATAAGGGCTGAGTTGTTGATGCCCTCGAACACTACCGGGTTGATGCCGTGATCCCAGGGACATGTCTCGCCCCGGACACAGTAACCCTTCTCGTCAAAGTCGCGACAGCGCTGGCGAGGATGGGCAGCCGGATGTTCTACGGGCGTAGGTGCCGCCACTGGAGCGGGAACTTGATTGGGTTGGGCTGCTTGCACTCGCTCCGGGGAGCTCTGGTTGCGACGAGCGTTTCGATCAGGCGACATGGATCGACTGTGGGAGCGTCGGCTCTTGTTGTTTCCAAAACGTGGACGTTCATCTGCATTTCCTCCGATGCGCCGGCGATCAAAGTTGCGCCGGCCGTGATGCCGATTGTCGGTCTGAGAGCCTGGCGGGGATTTGTTGCGGAACTGTCGTTGTGTTTTCTCGCGGTCGTTCACCCGACGGTCGCGTGACCTGGATCGCCGAAAGGCGCGCTCGTTAGAACGCGACCGAGAGCGAGAACGGGACCGAAGGGAGGCACGTCGCCGGCGACTGTCACGCGGCTGGTTTTCCTTGTCAGCATATCCCGCTGCCAGAGCTGCTCCGCCAGCTCCTCCTCCTCCAGTCCCGCTGACGCCGCTGCTCCTGCCAGGTGGACTGGCACTGCGCACATGGTGGTGTTGGTAGTTGGAGGCGGACTGTGGATTGTGGGACTCTTTGGTTTTGTGCTGCTGGTAAAAAAGATGAGAAATTATAAAAAATGCTATGACTAAGAGACCACAAAAGACTCACATCGAAGGCTGGCTTGACATCTGGCTGCGATCCAATGCCCGCTTCCTGGCTGATAAAGGCCAACGCCTCGGCTTCTCTGGCGTCGTGGCTGACCTGCTCCAACTTGACCTGATTGCTATCTGGGTTTATCACATTGTCTTTAGGTGGCGGCGGCGGGGAATCGGCGGCCAGCACGGCCTCGATATCCTGGGCCCCATCAATGGCCAGGGCCAGTTCCTGGTCGAGATCCAGCTCATTGGCGGAGGCACTGGAGGCCGTTATCAGGGGGGCGGCAGGCACCGTCAGGTACTCCTCGCTGGCAATGGCATCGAAGAGGCGCTCCACGAAGCGCGTCGTCTCCTCGGACAGGAAAACATCAAGCTGCTCGATCATGATCCGCTTGAGGTCCTTATCCGATTTATCCTTTTTCAGCAGCGCGATGACATAGCGCGCCAAGGCCGAGGAGTCTGCATCGCAGCTGTAATTGGAATTCAAGGGTTAGAAGCTGAAATTGGGATTATTAGTGAGTACAATGGACTTACAGTGGCTCCAGGACCACGCTCAGCCAATCCTTGAGCTTGTCGGAATTCTCCAGAATCATTCTGAGGCGGGTTGTTGCTACACTGGTTGCTGCTTCTTGTTTTTGGTTGGGGGCTACTTGCGTTGGTCTGGGCTTATCTGGGTGGGGGGTTAATCGTGCTCGGGGGGCATACACGCCCGAAAATGTATTTTTAAGATGACCTCTGCCGCTCGGGCGACGTTTCTGCGTGGATTTGGGTGCACTGTTAACTTCCAGCTAACGCGTTATCCTCTGCTTTGATGCTCTGCAATGAGATGTCGGCGTTTATTTCACTTTTCGTTGAAATTTTTTCCTGCCCTTTCAATTAAATGTCAGAGCTGAGCTGCTTCCTCTTCTCGCTCGGCTATCGTCAATAAGAAAGTTTCTCGATTTTGCTACCCGATACTTTTTGCTTGCGTACGAGCACGAAGCACACACACAACCAAACCGCACGTACACACACAGACACGCAGGCACTCACATACATACTTATCAGCAGCACCCAGTTTTTTGCGCCCAAATTTCAGGGGTTTTCTCAACTCTTTTTCCCACACAAACACCAATTGCACGTACCTCAAGCCTTAAATATAACTTATGAATAATATTTGTACAACAAATTTAGGTTTAAACAGCTATTTTTGTAATTTTCACTGCACTTTTCCTGTTGCAAGGTTGCTTTTTGACGAGTTTAGGCTGCGTAGTCGATATATCGTCTGGTATATCGATAGGCTTGGATGGGTGGTGTCTATCGATTAGGTAGCTATAAAGTAGCTATATACTTATAATTGACAAATTATTTAAATATTTAATTTTTAAATATTTATCCACTAAAGATTTATGTTAATATCAGACGAAGACGGCAAATGATAGTCACATATTGGTTTTTTTAAAGTGTTTTTTGCTTGAAAAATATTTCTCTGGACTATTTAACAAAACAAACTTGCGTGAAACCCGCTAGATTGTCACGATAGGCCTTTTGCATCCCTGGTAATTTCGTTTATCTGTGAAATTAATATATTAAACGTAAATAGTTACCATGTGCAGCATAGGCGAAGATGATTTTGGAGACGAGGGAGCCGCCCACGCCATGGTGGCGGAATCCCTGCCATCGGGAATCGTCCTTAGCCCAGGGGATTGCAACAAATGCGGAGTAACCTCCAGCGAACTCTACAAACTCAACTTCCGGACAGCGGAGTGCCGTGACTGCTTTCTGGCGTACGCAAGGCACAAGTTCCGGGCAGCGCTGGGTGCAGCCAAGATCCTGCCCAGAAACGCCGAGGTTCTCCTAGTTCTGGACGGCTCTGCGGAGTCCCTGGTGCTCCTGGACATGCTACACTTCGCACAAACCCAAAACACGTTCAAAAGACTTCATTGCAATGCACGTGTGGTTTACGTGGAGGATCAGCAGGTGCAGGGGCGTGATCCTGTGGACATCGAAGAGCTCCGAAATCTATCCACACAATATGAACCCTTTGAGTTCCATATGATTAAGCTGGGGTCTTTGCCCAACTCCCTGCAAAGGATCAAGGACTACAATACTTCCCCCAATAAAACTAACGAGCTTGACCAGAAGCTCCACAAATTGCGCAGCCTGACAGCTCGCCAGGATTACCTGCAGCAGCAGCGCAAGAACCTGGTTGCTTCGGTGGCGCAGGAGCTGCAATGCACTCATGTTTTTGAGCCCAGCATAAGTGTGGATTTGGCCACCCAGTTGCTGACTGCGATAGCACTGGGACGTGGTGGCAGTGCCGCCTTGGATGTGGCTCTCCTCGACGATCGGCTGGCTGGCGATGTCAAATTGTTGCGACCCCTCAAAGATCTAAACGAGCAGGAAATTCAATTTTATATACATGCTCAGCGACTGAAGCCACTTATCCAGAGTGGCTCACGTTATGGCCAGGAGCGTGGACAGACTGCCAGTCTACAGAACCTCACGACCGCCTTTGTGGCTAACCTGCAGCAAAACTATGCTTCCACCGTATCCACAGTGTTTCGAACTGGAGACAAAATAGCCGTCAATGCCCATCCGGAGCAGACCTCTTGTGTTCACTGCCAGTCTTCTCTGGATTCCACACTTTCCGACACTCTGCTGGCCATCGAGTACTCTAGATCCGTTTCAGAGGCCGGTGTGGGTCTGTACAAAAACGGAGAAGACCTCGAAGGCTTGGCCAAGAAGCGACTGCAGTCGGAGGACGGCCTGTGTCACGCCTGTCGCGGTATACAGGCGGAATTGGAGAGCGGTAAATTGTAGCGAAAGAGAAAATATATTTATTTTCAACTACTTTAACTTTTTACTACAACTTTGCTAGCTTGGTGTTAACAAGTGGCTGGAGTGGCAAATGACCATCGCAGGGCGGGACATTGGAAGCCAGCACGACGTGGTGAAAATCGTAGACTATGTAGCGATTGTATTGCTTGGCCTTTCGATGAAGTTCGTTCACCGATCCCGACAAGATATTGGTTTGTGTGCAGGCGCCAGGTTCCATGGGATAAAGTTCATCTCCAGGAAGTACTCCAAACATGCAGTCATCGCAGCGGTAGTAAACGGGCTGCAGCATTGTGCCACCTCGGGAACTCCGTTGGCGGGCAAAGTTGAGAAGCTCCTGCCAGCTATGCAAGTTCATCAGACGAGCGATGTCGTAGAGCAGCATAAATGGCAGCCAAATGACGCCAGTTTGTGAGCTCGTCCATGCTTCCGCTGGACTCATCCAATGGGCGGAGGCTACCTCGTGCGGTTCCAGCAGAAGACTAATATTCTTGGCCTGTTCATCCAGCGCAGAGATGTAGTATACAGTGTCATATTTCCGATTGGCTGTGGCTGCTGTTCTCCAAATGGACCATTCCTGGAGAGACCAGAGGTTGGGAATAACATTAAGATGCCTGCAGAGTTCCAGGAACTGGGAGGCATCATTGTGAACTCGATGCTGCCACTCAGAGCGCTCGCCTGGCTCGAGGAGTAATGTACGAGGATGACATGATTTGGAATCCCACTCCATGAAATCAGTCTGACTAGTGCATAACAGGATGCCCACCTCCTCGAAAGATTCTCTCAGTGCAGTCAGTCGCAATGCAATGTCCCTTGGAAAGTGCTCTCCGCCAGATAGAAATTCAGGCCTGGGAGTATTCTGACTGTGACTGAGCATTTTCAGCTGCTCATCGGTCACCCCAAAGGATTTAAAATAAGTAATCCATTCCAAAGATTCATCCTCTTTCGGATCGAAGACGCCACCTGGGAAGACGCAGTGATTCAGTGCATAAGAAGTACCTTCAGTTCGTTTTATCAACAGTAACTTTGGCCAGAGGTAAACATGTTAATTTAATGTTGATCCTTGAAATTATTTGACTCACACTATAGTCGTATTCCTCTAAAGAATCCTGTTTGGCAGCCAGTATTAGGCTAGCCGAAGGTCTGTAGGTTCCAGTTTGTGTAGTAGCTCCCATAGTTTAGAGTCCAAGTCCGGTTGATTCACTGATCCAGTTCCACAAACCTTTGATCTTAAACCCATAATAACAAAAACTTTAATGTTGAGATCACGGGATACGACTGTATGATACCCTAATATAGGAATTTCATTATTATTATTCAGCCATTGGACTTAATTATTTGGAAATGTTTGTTTAATAAAGAATAATTATACAATTTAATATTTATTTTTAGCCGATTTTCTAAAGGCAATAAACACATCATACCTATTTATTCAACAGGTGTTGGGTATTTTTAAAATATGTAAACAACAGCTGGCGAATAATCGATAGCACCTGCCAAGCTATCGAAATCGATGTATTACCTAAACATGTCCAAGGTCTTGCCCAAAATCCGATCATCCTCCAGCCTGATCCTGCTGGCCAAGGACCAATCAGCGAAAACCAAATCATTTGATTACAATGTAAGTTGCGGTTTATCCTTATAAAAACTCATGTTAACACAGTAAGTTTTTCGTTAAGGCTCTGCTCCTTACGCGAACCCAAAAGTCCAGTTTCATGCCGGAGTCCTCGGTGTTTCCGGGCGGCGTTTGCGATGTTACAGACAGTTCACCCGCCTGGTTGGATCACTTTCGGCGGAACGAAATCAGTGCCAACAAACTGCAAAATATCAGCAACGTGAAGGGTCCACGTCCAGAGATATTCCAGTACAAAGAAGATAAAGAAACGATAGATCCGTAGGCAACTGAAATTTGTCCTCTATAAAGTATCCTTGTGACTCCATTTTACATACCTTACAGATCCCTAGCTCTTCGATTAACTGCCTTACGAGAGACCTTTGAGGAATTGGGCATCCTGCTGTGTAGGGACAGCAAGTCATTGACCTCCACCAGCGGCTATGGAAAGTTTTACGATCAGTTTGATCGTGTCCACTGGCAGCACATCGTCCACAATGATGCCAGTCAGTTCCTGGAGCTCTGTAAGCAGCTGGAGGTGCTCCCAGACGTTTGGTCACTCCACGATTGGTCCGTTTGGCGCACACCATCTACTTTTAAGAAGCGATTCGAGACGGCCTTCTTTGTGACCGCTCTAGAACAAGAGCCCAGCGTTCTCATCGAACCCAACGAGGTCAAGGATTGTGCGGTAAACAATATAAACAATTATTTTCTACGAAATTTCACCTAATAAGCTATCCTATTTCTCCTTGTAGTGGCGCTCACCATTAGACTTCCTTCAAGCGTGCCTGAGAAAGGAACTTTGGTTGCCGCCTCCACAATTCTATGAGCTATCTCGCTTCCTTAATTTCTCCTCATTGGAGAGTCTGCGTCAATTCGCTGCAGAGCGTGAACTGAAAGGCCTTGGCCTGATCCATCCCGTGATGTACAAGTGCCAGAATGGAACTGTACACCTTTTGCCAGGAGACGAGGCATATCCCGCCGATCCGGATGCTAGTAGCGACAAAATCGAGACTGGTTTGTCAGTCGAGGATTTTCGATCGCAGGCCAATGGCAAACTACATCGTTCGGAGCACTGGAACCAGCATCAGTCACAGCTTCTAATTAACTTTGACCGGGATGATGGTCAAGTGCATCCCGTGGACCCCACCAAGCTATAAAGGAGAAAGCAGTTTCCTTGATATTATGTGCACTTATCTAGGTTTAATGTTTGGACTGACCATAAATTGTAAAAAGCTGTAAGTAAAATGTTGACTTTTTTCTTAGAGTACCATTGTTAAAATGTTTCTTTAAAATGTTATGTTACAAATATAAGCATTAAGAAGAATTTAATATACATTTAGAAAAAGATGGATTAGCTTTATATAGATAAAATTGAATTAAGAAGTTAAAAAAGAACCTACAGGAGGGGGTTAAAAAAAATTTACTAGGAGTGTTTAGTGAGTTTATGTCCTTTACTCCTGCTGGCCCTTGCCATACCAGAGTTTGTAAAGGAGTTCAGCCTCTTCTTCGGAGGCGTAGCTGCTCTCTGACTTGGATCTTAAAAGGGAATATGAGTTATTAAGATAAGAGAATTAATATATAGGCTTAAAAACTTACTGGGAGATGGGGGCATGTTCCGGATGGGTCCAGACCTCGTAGGGCTTTTGATTTGGGGGACTTTTACGCTTGCAGCCCTCCAATGTCTCTGCAATGCTCTTTTGGTTCTCCAGCAGGCTACCGAGCTTGTGATCAATTTGGGAGGTGGCCACCTGCACTGCGTGGACAGTGTTTTCGATGCCATTAAGGCTTTCGGACTGAGTGCGATTGAGTAGGACTAGACCCCACTCCAGTTGATTGATCTTGCGATTGGCACGATCAGCCAAGGAATTCAGCTCTCCCAGATGTCCGACTTGACCAATAATATTGCGCTGCTGTCCCTCAAGAACCTTAGCCTTGTTATTCAAGCCGATAAGGTCACCAATAATGCGCTGCGATATCAACTGCTGAATCTCTGCTAGATTTGAGTTGACGGATAAGGTCACCGCATCCAGATCCTGCTCGTATTTGCTCTGATTGACAGCGACTTGTTCTAGAGCTTTCCTGATGGCCAGATCCACTTTGGTGAGGTTCTGAATGGACTGTTCATTTTGGCTCTGGATTGCTTTGATGATGGCTGTCAAGTTTCCCACTCCGGAACCTGCAGCCTCGAAGCTGCCTTGAACCTTTGTATCCAGTACAGCTAATGCAACCTCTAGTTGGCCAATAAGCTCGATCTCATCCCGCTGATGCTTAAACTTCTCCTCGATGCCCTTTTGCACGTTCTTCACATTTTCCACTCCGATGTTCAACTCTTCAGTACCCTTTATTAGATCCTTCAATTCCCTACGGATCTCGGGAGATGAATCCAGATCCTGAGCAGAAGCACCACAAAGGTAAATGCAGATCGTTACAAAAATCAGTTGCGTTCTCATGGTGTTTCTCTGATGGATGCTCACCAATGTGTGGCTTTCTTTGGTCAGAACTGCACCTTATGTAGTCCAACTTAGGGTCCAAAACGTGTCGCAGACTGTGCTAAGTTCTATCAGTTCACAAACCACCCACTTCTTCTTTAGTAAATGCAGCTGCAAACGCTGCTCTAATCTGAAAATGTTTGTTTCCTCACCAACAGATCGACTATATCATCAAAATAAAAAGTTTGTCACAAACAGCAACCTTCTGATAGCCAAACACAAATCTTAAACGATACATGTTTTACGTTCTCATATTTGTCTTACATTCTTTTTAGTTCATCGACTTTTTGGTAACACGAAGAAAACTAGGTATAGTCACGTCTTGAAATTCTTCTTTGTTTCTAAACAGCTCTCTTTGGGAACAGATTGACCTGTTTTTTGTGCGTAACGGTAGTACGATACCACTGAAAAACGTGCCCCATCTGCTACTTGTTAAAATTCATTCAGAAAATAGGTCTAGTTAAGTGTTTGATATGACAACAACATTTTTATGAACTACTTCTGGTTAACATTTTTAAGGATTGTTAAGCAACTTTCTTCAACAATTCTTCTGTGCCAATAGATCGATTAATTTGAACACAATTTGTAAAAGCTCAACGAATAACATAGTTTTTAATAATAGGAGAGCATTGAAATGATTTCCCAATCATTTTATTTGGCCTTTTACCTTATAGAGGTTATTTATTGGCCCATTATGTTAAACGCACATTGCACTTTTTTAAAATTCGAGTTTTATCATATACTCAGTAGGCTTATTCTGAAACCTTGTGTTTGACTTCGCTTTTAAAAATTAGCAGCTCTAATATATTTTAGTAACTGAAAAGATTTATGCATTTTAGGTTACTGATTGGTCTACGAGTTTAAAACAAAGTTAGACATATGGAAATATATTTAAAAAACCATCAATTTATTCATCTGAAAATTGGTTACAATGCCAAAAAAATATTTGTATTTTTTATATAAAATCAAATTTGAAGCCTGAAGAAGACCTGTATAAGCACATTTAAAGATTAAACTCTTGTGATAATTAAAAAAGTATCGTTATATATATTTAAAGTTTATAATTTCTGCAAAGCTTTCTTTTGCCGAATTATATTTTAATAACCATATTTCAGATCATCGGATACATATTAAATTGGTTGTAGAAGGAAGTATAAGTCCTACGACTTAAAAGTAATAAAACCGGATGAGTTTCTTTTACGTTGTAATTTATTTATTAAAGATATAAAAATATACTGAAAAGGATATTATATTTTTCTATGTGAATACTGTATAAATAGTTTCTAAACGTTTTTTCGGTCTCGAAAATCTTTTGATGTGCCAGTTTAATATGTCTTCAATATCCTTCGGGCAGATCTCCGTACCAAATCCTGAAAGACTCTCCTGGATGGATGAGTTCTGGCTTGTAAGATTGATGCTGATACGATTGGGGCTTGCGAGCTTGCTCTTGGTGAGATTGCGGCTTGTGGGATGATTGAGGTTGTCCATGGTTAGGTTGGGGTTTTTGGGATTGCTCGGGATTGGGCTGGGGTTTCTGCAATTGCTCGGGGTTGGTTTGGGGTTTCTGGGATTGCTCTTGGTTAGATTTCGGCTTGTGCTCTACAGGAGGCTTGTTGGCTTCAGGATTGGCAGACTGGTGGGGTGGTGGCGCAGGAGCAGAGTGTTCTTCCTTGGGACCTGGATTCCGCTTGGGCTGGGAGGTGGTACCGTGGGCAGGAGCTGGGTTCCATGGTTGGTGAACCGGTGCGGACTGGTACGGAAAGGCATTCTCCCAGGGCAGCGATGGCCGCCAAGACACGGCACTGGAGCTCTGTTGGTTCTCCCTGGGCTCAGGTGATTGGGCATAGGCAGTCACCCTGTAGCTCCCGGAGTACTCTCCTGTAAACGGGGAAAGACGTATTATTTCTGAACCAATCAAGAACCATAAAAGTCAACATACCCTGCTTTGGCGGCTCCTTGATGCTCCACACCTGCTCCAGATCCACTTGCTTGGGCTTGGGCTGAGAATACTGTGGCTCTGGGACCTCGCCTCCATAGGTGGGCAGATAGGACTCATCCTGGTAGCCTGGATACGGCTGGTGCCGACTGCACTCTTCCAGGTCAACTTCGATGCGTTTCTGGGAGATGATCAGTTCACGCAAAGCTGCCTCAACTTTCCGGGAGCTATGAGGCTGCAAATGCTTCACGGCAGTGATCAAAGTGTCCAGGCGCTGCTCTTGGGTGCGATTCAGCTGCTTCAGTTGATTCTCCAGCACATCCAGCTTGTGGTACGAGTTCTCGTTAAGTTCCTTAACTCCGGCCAGGCTCTTTAGCTCCACCTCCACGTTGATTTGGGACGTTTCCAAGCTATCAAAGGTGCACTTCAGCCCATTAAGTTGTGGCAGCACCGTCCTGGTGATCAGTTTGGCCAGTCCATCGATGCTCTTGTCAATGTTGCGGGAACTGTGAAGCACATGCCTCTGGTAGGCATCCAATTTGGCCTCCAGCACATTGATCAGCTCCTTGGTGCCCTCCTGTAGGCGGGCCAGTTCCAAAAGCTCTGCCTCCGTGCGATGTCCATACTCCTCACCCTGTTTGGAGATGTTCAAGAGGGTGGCCACCAGATTCTGGGAACTTGCCTCCAGAGTGAGCGTCAGCTTGGCCAGCAGTTCCTCTATGAGTGTAAGAGCTTTTAGGGCCTCCTTTTGCTCGGCCAAACCAGCCTGTGTCTCCTCGCTGACTGCTGCAATCCTGGTCAGAAGTGCATTGGCCGTCTTCACGCCCTTCGCATTATCCTTCAGCAGATCATCGATGCTCTCCAATTCTTCCTCCGCACGAATGCCACTGAGGCACAAGCCCAGGAACAAGATCGTGGTAAAAACTTTCATTTCAAATGCAAGTTGCTTTCGTATGGGAACACCAATTGCAAGTGTCTCTTGTTGTCCAAGGGCAGAGCTTAAATATGTTTGCGAACACGTGTGGCGAGCACAAACTAATCTATTTTGGTCTTTTGTTCTTCTACGCAAACATGCTTGGCTTGTAGTTTTGTGGTTTTATCTGGCCGAAAGGTAAAAGTTTCAATTTCGCACGAATTCAAATTTCAAATACAACCCGCTGATAAGCGGCTTATCGATCACTTCCTACAGTAGGAGTCGTTATCGATAGGCGAAGGCCAATCAGCTGAGCGAATTGGAGGGCGCACAAACAACATTTTGATTTTATGTTGTGGGTGAAAATACAAAGTTCAGCTAACTATTTAGCTAATTATTTGCAGACATGAGCCAAGCTGCTACTCCGCCCAAGTGGCGCACATCGGCCAGTGTTATCCTGGTGTCCAGGGATCTCGGCAAAAGTGAGGACTACCAGGTGGGCATACAGATCTTCTCCAGGAATGGCCTTGTATATCTCATACTCCTCATCTTGCAGTTGCTTATGCTCAAACGCAGCGATGCCACAGCGGCAATGGTTAACCAGACCGTATTCCCCGGTGGCCTTCTGGATTCCGAGGCGGATGAGAACGTGGCCTGGCTGCAGTACTTCGAGGAATTTGGGGTCCCACAGGAGGCACTGCGTCGCCTGGTTCTCATTCGCGATGATCGTCCTGCTATCCTGGCGCCCCAGGGCACCGGCTGCTACGATCGGTTCTTCAAGCGTTCCCGCATTTGGGCGCGGTGAGTCCAAAGACTCTTGTTTGTTATATCAGATTACGAGCTTAATCTCTGACCTTTGTCTCCCCTTTCAGTGAAATTACACTGCGACTCACCGCCGTGAGGGAGTGCTTTGAGGAGGTGGGAGTGCTGCTGTGCCGCAATCGCAACCAGTTGGATTTCGGTGCAGTGACCTGCGTTCAGGATGTCCCCGATCTGGAGGCGTGGCAGCGACGGGTGCACAACAAACCCAGCGAGTTCCTGACCCTCTGCCGGGAGCTTAAAGTGGTGCCGGATTTGTGGGCACTACACGAGTGGTCCGCCTGGGCGAGTCCAGGATTTATGCGCAAGGGGTGGGTGCTTGACTGAAAATCTTATTTGATAATAAGAAGGATCTTCGAACTTATAATGGTAAAGTTTTGGTTTCAAATGTTTGTAGCCACGAAACGGTTTTCTTTATGGCTTTTGCGGATAAGCATCCCAAATTGCTGGAGGAACCTTCTGAGGTCAAGGAGACGCTGGTAAGGATAATCTTTTAATATCATTACTTGTAACATTAGTTTTAGTTTTATTATTTGAATAGTGGCTTACACCAGAGGAACTCCTGCGACTGGCCGATCTCGGCGAGGTTTGGTTTCTGCCTCCACAGGTCTATGAATTGTTGCGCCTAATGGGAATCAAAGATTACAAGAGTTTGCTGGATTTTGCCATTAAGCGCAGTGGACTAGGCACTACCATGTTCTTGCCGGTGGCTTATGACTGCAAAGGATCTATGATTTATGTCTTGCCAGGTTTGTGTTTAAAAAATAATCGCTTTAACATAGAGATAGATTATAAATCTGATATGTATTTTCCTAGGTGATGACTTCTATGTTCCAGAGCCGCATTTGGTTGACGAAATTATCAGTTTTCCTGGCTCGGAAGATGAGTTTAGAGCTCGTTCAAAGTGCCTGCATCGATATGCGTATGGTCCTTCAATTCGAAACTTGGAGATGAATATTCCCCCACCCAACGGGCACTTGAGACCGCTAAAATTTCATCTGGAGCGCCAAAAGCTGTAATCACAGACCGCAGCTGGCTGGCCATCGACGCGAGTGGTGACCCCAGCTGCTAAGCTCTGATAAGATGCTAAATGTGACCCCTGAAATGAGGCAGTCACAAATTGTTGTTTTGAAATTATTTTAAGCGGCTTTAGCCGGCCATCAAATTATTTAAACGCTGGCCCTGAGGGCATTAATTATTATTTTATGAGACAAAATTTTAATTAAAAAATGTACAGTTTAAGTTAAAGTTGGTCGTAAGTTAGATTAAGATGAAGGTGCCCCTTTTTGGATTTGCTTTCTTGATGGTTAGCACATCAAAAGCGCAAATCCATGCATATTCATGTCCTCCCCTTGAAACCACAAATAGGAGTGGAAATGGGATTGGTATAAATAAGAGAGGGAGCTGGAGTAACTCAAGCTCAGACAGTATATAATTTCATCCCATTAGAAGTGCATTTAAATCACTTTGTGTGCCGAGATACCCACCCACTTTCGGAATTTTCAACGCCACCTGCCGTGTGACTTTGTGCGCTTTACAGCCTTGTCTTTTCAATCCCAACCAGTCCGCACTTCCACCCCCCGATGGGCCGTTTAAAAATCAAAATCTCAACGAGCTTCGTTTCCCCACTTTTGTTTGCTCCGTGCCCGCTCGACTGTTTATTATGCATTGTAAAGGACCCAGTCAGGACAACCCTCCTCAGGGACTTCCAAACTGCCTGAGGGGGTCGATTTTCAACGGCTGTGGCTGTGTAACAATTACTTCGTTTAATTTAACCTTTTGTGGCTGGCTTCCGGCGTTTATTGTTCCGCTGATGTTCATTTAATATCGATTAATTATGCTATTATGTGGGCCCAGCGGAAGTAACCATTATGGAGTGTAATTAATAGAGCACCCCCCACATATCATGATAGAGCAAGGACTACTCCCACGCATCAGGAATAGAGGTGTGATACCAGTGTTGCCGAAATAGTTTAGGGATATTGGAAGAGCTGAGAATTTCACTTTGATATTAGTATGGAACATTTAAAGATTAAGTTTGGTTAAGGTTAAGGTTAAGGTTTGTTAATGTTTCGTATTTACTACCCTTATTCAAGAACATATTTATAGAAATCCATAAGTATCAAAACTTTTAAGAGTATTTTAAATTTGGATATTATTTTAAATTTTTGGATTTTTACATCTCCGGAATTTAAAATAAGTTATATTCTTACTTCGTTCAATGTCCCAAAAAAAGTACTCTATCCACAAATTGTACCCCTGACAACGCAGTTCCAAACTGATTTTCTAATTAACAGACATCGCAGGCAGGAAGGTCGACAAATCCTCCCATAAATTACACATTAAATTTAAATGCATAATGTGACAAAGTGAGTTATGAGGGGCAAAGCCGCTTAGCATCTACTAAGACATTTCAGGTCTCGCGTAAATTAGCATCTGAGGACCAGGCAGCCAGGACTCTTGATTTATGTGGGAGTGAGGACTTGGGAAAATGAAGAAGACAAGGCCTGTAATTGAATTTAGAGCTCATTTTCATTGCCCCCGACATAATGCTGATTTACGTGGCCGACGATTCCGAATTGGCTTATTAATTGCCTGAAAAGGTGGAATGCATATCACGTACTTTCTTGCCATGTCTTCTGTGAAAGCGCCCAATCGCCCAATTAGAGCGATTATTCGAGGAGGTCCCGGTCACCTGGCGGTGACATGAATGCCAAAACAGAACTTGGCCAGATCGATTCGCAAGTAATTGACAACTTCTCACCCGGACTTCCCACGGGTGTAACAAAACACACACTTGTTCCAGAGAGATTTATTTTTATTGTGTGCATTGTTTGCACTCAACTTGAGTCGATTGAATACCCTGGGATATTGGGTATGATAAAAAAGGTTTATGTAACAGGGGGATGATAGATATATGGAATTGAACTGAGAAATCATTAAAAGATCTGGATTCATTTTAAATATAAATTTTTTGTTGTAATTAGTTATCATGTATTTCGAAAACTTTAAATATTTTGTAAAAACATTCATACATATTTTAAAAGTACACCCAGCCAAATTTAGATCGACAAATTTGAGAACGAATGTTCTTAAAAATAGGTATACGGGCTTTTAGCGTCCGTCTTTCATTATTTATTATCTTTAAGAAAGAAAAATAAAATTACAAAAATTTGTAATGGGGATAGAGGTTACATTTTTATATATAGTACATAAATTCAGCATGATTTGAATATTTTTAAACTGTTTAAGGAATATTCTGATACAAATTGTAAAAATTAATCAGAAATAGACAGCATATACTAATAAGGGAAATTACTCTTATCGAATTTCGTTTTAGGCGTAGTTTTAGGCCTTGAAAGTACTGGGAATATAGAACTTCGATCCGATCCCTTGGTTATAGAGTTCTTTCTTCTATTTTTTGTTCCCCCCGGGGCAGGTCCGCTAAATGAGTATTACCGCAATAAATCGCCGCAATTCATTTAAGGGCGAGCCGGCTGGCTGGCAACCCTTAAATCACCAGCAGAAGCTGCTAACTGTTGATGAGAGCAGGCGGTCGGTTTCACCCCCTCCCATCCAAGTTCTGTAACCCTGCACCCCGCAGGGCACCACCCACTATTCGTCAGACCGTGAACCTGTTACGGCATGTCAGATTGTCACTGGGGAAATTGCCCCTGGCCCAAACCGAACGAAGACTCTCCTCTCCGGCTGGTCGGACAAATTGCATCAATTGACTTGCGTGTTCAACATAATGGCAATTGCGGTTGCCCCTCGGAGTGGGCGGGGGTCCTGGGCGGGGGAGTGGCACATGGAGTGGGGGTGTGGCGACGACAGTTCGACTAATGCACTACATGATTTTCTAATGATGTCTTTATCTCCAGTGTCTAGCTTATGGGGAATTTGGTTTACTGTTAAATTTCATTGAGGAACAGTATATTAGTTCGAAAAAGGATTCTGCAGAACATCTCAACCCAAAATTGTATCGCTTTTTCTCATTGAAAAAAATAATAAATGCTTTTCAAGTTGCAAAACATTTTAAATACAAAACGTCAAGCCTCATTTGGCTTAAGTATATAAAATATAATGGCATCTTTTTATAAAAATGACCGTAATTTCAACATACTCAACATTGTGCAAAGTGCTTATTACCTATTAAAAACAAAACATTGCACCATTGTTGTCGAAAGGAATTCACGGCTTTATAAGCGTACAGTAGATGCCTGCAGCTTTATAATAAACCAGAATTCTAATCCCATTGCCAACTACATTTACAGAATTTTTAAGGCGCACTCTAATATTAATCATTCCTGTCGCATTGATATGAGTCCCAATTACCATTTAAATTGTCAATTTAATATGATATCTTGATTGTTTCTTTCCTCATGGAGACTATTTGTTTCATTCTAGTTGATATGCTTACGATATCAACCGATAGACGGTAAACGTCTATGTCCCAACTTCTTGAAAGAATAGGTAATACACAATTTTAATATCTAAGAATACTTTCGAAAAAATAAAAGGAGTTATGTATATTTTTTCTAAATATCCAGAATTCATACATGTTTAATAAATATAGTGTATTTACAGGTATATTAATTTTAAAAGAAATGAAATGAAACACTGTCTTAAAATTATATTTATTAAATAACTCAATTGTCAAGTAGGTTAGGACAGGTAATTTAACAATAGTAACAATTTTTTAGCAACGTGGAGTTAAATACTGATCTTATACTTTTTTTTGCAGAACAGAGTATTAAAATATCATACTCAACTATTAATCCATCGTTCTTATTAATTAATTACAGACTTCCGGTATTTAAAATAGAAGGTCATTAAGTTATTGCAATGGTACAAAGAAATAAATGCCAATTTGTTACAATCATTCATTTGGAAGCTTTAAGATATTTTCGAAAAATCCTTACGGAGCGTAAATCAGCAATTGTAAGTTTTTTCTAGACCACAAACAATTAATAAAAGTTGTGTGGCTACTTTAAAGTAATTTATTTGCCTTATGAGTCTGAGGCTCATCACAATTAGCAAAGTAAATAAAGGAGAACATATGTAGGAATCTCTTTATGTGCAAAAGTATGTACACCTGTATTTATTTAACAGTTTGCCAAAGATAATTGAAAAGCACCTGCACACACACACACACTCTTAAACACTCTATGCACACAGACGCAAAGTGGGCGTGGGCGTTACTGGTAAAATATGAATTATGCGCTTGCTCCAATAGGTTTGTTGTTGTTGTTACGCTTAATTCCTATTTAGTCCTTGCTTTCTCTTTCTCGCTCTTACTCACACTACTTTAAATGCTCTCTCCTTGCAGATTTCACACCTAAACAACGGCCACCATTACGAAAAGGCACACAGACGCGCACACACACAGACACCTCAAAGAGGGGGATTCCCCTCCTTTTAGAGGACACTACGTAATTCATTTTCCAGTTTCGGACCTGCGCAAAGGAAAGGTTCCGCTGGAAAATGAAGCTTTTCCTGGTGTTTCTGTTGTTGTTGTTGTTGCCTGCATTGGGGTAGGTGTATAGGGCATTATGTTGTCACCGATTTCAATTGCATTCCACAGTGTATATATGTATATATATTTATGCAGACTTGTACACATGTAGTTACATATACTTTACAACACAGCGTTGCATTTCGGTACATGTGCAAAATTTGCAATTTCGTTAGCGGCGCCACTTTTTGCATTTTTCTGTTATCTGTGCAAAAAACCAGTGACCTTGTAACATTGTCTTAATTGCAATTGGCAATGCACATTGGATACTCGTGGTAACCAAAGCCAAAGGAAAATATATGTATGTATGTGTAAAAACCATAAACTTCAAAGAAAAAGTTCCATCTTTTGTCTTATCGCTTCAACCCATAAACTTTACCAGCTGTCGAACAATCAAGAAAATAGATTCAACTTGCTTTGCCAAAGAAACTCCAGGGACCCTTATCAAAATCGCAGCTACCATCTCATATTTCCATCCAGGAAGTCCATCAGCGGGCGGGGTGGCATTTAAGAAACCATAAATTCGACGGCAATAACGGATAAAGTATGTTTATTTGGATATTAGGCTAAGCAAAATCGGCGATACGGAAAGGGCTCATAAAAGGGGTAGCAAGACCAAAAAGAAATTGCGACACAGGAAGTGGAGAAACCAGACGAAGATGTCTCTAAAAAACTCTTTAACACTTGACTTAACCCGTACGCGTACAGTGCGAGGCATGTGTGTATGGTAGTTTTTATTAAAATTATTGGATTTACAAAGAAAGATTGGGTTTGAAAAAAAAACAGGTTGAGGAAAAAAGATCTTCATTTATACTTTAAAGCACTCACTGACTTAAGATAACATATAATAATTTTTATTCATCTTCACTAGCTTATCCTATTATTAACTACGGTTGTAAATCAGGATTGAGATTGAGATATGTATTTATAAAAACAAGAACAATCCGTTAAATATAAAAAAGTTACAATATTACTTTGTATAATACTAAAACTTTATAATATTTTGTCATAAATAAAAATTTTATTATTATTTTTAAAAATAAGTAGGCAAACAACCAGTGAAATCCTATCCCAACGGGCTGCACTGTTTGCCCTCCAAAAAAATCAAAATTTTCAGAAGGAGAGGGTGGTTATCAGTGTGCTTGGCATATAAATATGAATTGTAATAGATTTAGATACGAATCAGACATATGTACGGATAGATGGTTACCGAGGGACCTTCAACAAAGCTCTGGTCAATTGAAAGGAGCAGTCCCAGCGTAAAAGCCAAGCAAATTGATTGAAGATACCGCTTTCTTTGAGAAACTCGAAAGAAAATTATGAAAAATTTTCTGTAGAATGACACAAAGGGAAATATTAATTTACTGGTGAATGAGGATAATACAATTTTAAGTCAAATGAAATGGCCGCTTCAGTGGAAAGTCTCACACAGCGAACGAGCGTCGAAAAGTTTAAAGTTTCGGCCGCTGAAAAATTGTTGAAAAATTCTTGGGCAGATTGAGCATATCGAATTCGACACCCACCGAAGTTTTTGGGGTCTCCTTTGCCCTTTTTTTCGCTGTTATAAATTATATGGCACTTGCCACGTGTCGCTGATTTGTACGGGCGAAGTGTGAAATATTCCGGAAAGGACTCTATAATACGGCCCTCCCCCCCAATCGTCAATCTGTCGAAGCGTGAAATATTCCTCGCTCTTTCACTTGGCAGGAAGAAATTTAATTCGTGCGGAAATTCAACCAATTTAAAAGGCGAACACACACGACCAGTGAGACCAGCAAGGGCACGCCCTCTTTTCTCGGTTCCGACTTCATTGTATCCTTTTTCCAGCTCCCGGGGAGGGCGAACTGCTTAATCCGTTTTATTGTGGTAATAAAACTACGATACAAATTGTTTGAATGAGATTGAACAACATTTGAATTGAGCATGAAATGATGCCGGTTCCTTGACTGCTGCTGGGTCTTTCCCCATATATTGACTGCTCCAATGATTCCGAGTCGATATTTATGGATTTTTTGTGGCTCATTTTGGGGGTACATTTGCTCAAAATGTTAAAGTCTTGAATGGTTCTTTAAATTGTTTGCCCTTGATTTCAAATTTAGAATTTTTATAAGGGTTTATTAAATGTGTTAAACATACCTCAAAAATTCTATTAATTATGGCTTTGATTTTATTAGGGTTACTCCCATAAGTATGCTAGAAAATAATCCTAATAAAATCCTAGTTGGTCAAATATTTTTCCTCAAACCATTATTCAGATCTTTGCTGTGCATAAACAATGCATAAAACTAGAGATTTAATTACCAGTAGCTAGGAGATTTATATGCAAATATTAGCTACATTGTGTGGACACCATTAAAGAGTTTATACCTAATAAAACCACCGAAAGAAACAAGGTCACATGAGAGGCCATGTGGGTGATGGGACCTGGTCAATGGGGATTTAATCTACATGTTTATGGCTATTTGCGTTTTGACCTCCGCCAAGTCGACACCATTCGAGAGATAAGCCATAATTTGATTAAGCCGGGCCACCTTCCCACATATAGGAAGGATATATTTTCGCCCTTGCACCCCTTTTTCGGTGTTAAGTGAATAAAAATATGTAAAAGCATAATTCAAACAAGGTCCACAAAGGGCTGCCGGCCGGTTCTTAGGAGCTGAGGGCCGTAAAACCCCGGGCATAAACTGCGGTCAGCTTGACCAGGCATGTGTGAGCGGTCTTGTTTAACCAACGATTATGGAAATTGTCCGGATTTCGGAGCTAGGAAGAGCGGGCAGTGGCGGAAAGATTTGCTCGACCAGATAGCACAAATGACACGTAGCCGGGGCTGGACATCAGGACACCAGAATACCAGAATACCAGAAAGGACCCGCATAAAGGGCGGACACCCTCTAAAAAATATTTGTTCACACATGTGGGTGAAAAAGGGCAGGGGGCGGTGGGTGGCAAAGGCAACGTTCACTGCAGTCACGTGTGACTGGGTTTTTTTTTGTGTGCTACCCATTCTCCAAACACATAAATTGCATTTTCCGGGAGATGTTCATACACTGAAAATGTTGTATTCACCTAAATGCTACACCAATATTTTGTAATCAGTTTTCAGGTAATTTTTCCAATAATTTAAGGGTAATCTCATCTTTTACGACATTTTTCAGAATGTTGGATTTTCTTTTTAGTCTACAAACTAAATTAATCAAAAATAATATTTTCATCCATTACAGACTGTAATTTCACATTAATTTACAAATTTCTAAATTGTCAAGTTATTATGTTAAATTATCGTATTTAACATTGCAATCTATATGGTACCACTCCCCTTTTTCCGTTTTATGGTGGTATTTTTGTGAATCAGTTTATAGGTAATTTTTCCCAAAACATAATAGGTAAGCTCATATTTTACCACATTTTCCCAGCATGTTGGATAAATACCAAATAAATGAACCAAAAATAATAGTTTTAATCAACATAGGTTGTAATTTCTCATTAAGTTACAAATAAGTATGTATATTGTCAAATTATTATTTTAAATAAAATATTTCTTTGCAATCGATTTGGTAGCACTCTCTCTTTCCCATTTAAAAGGGGAATAATATATTTTAATTAAAAAATAAATTTTTGCAAATAAGTCGAAATTGGTCAATGTTTTATATGATTTCACTTTGTATTTTTTCTTAGTGCAGTTGTGACTCTTCGTTCTCTATCTCCCTCAGCGCTATTTAAACTAAATCAAGTCCCTGTATATATCAGCGTCAAATTGGCAAGCCAAAGTCGAGTCGAGAGTCGAACGGATGAAACATAAAAATAATCATAAACGTTTATCACATGACCAACGGACAAAAGCAAAGGATATGGAAGATGGGGAGGATGAGGAGAGATTTGATGAAAAGGATAGCGACAATTTGTGTCCAACAACAGGAACAAGAAAGGAAGACGGGACGTGATGTTTGGACGCATGGAGTTAAGGATTAGGATTCAATGTGGGTCACTTCCTTAGCAGGTTGGCCGGAAAACTGATTGGGAAGTATGTACCACACGCAAACGGGAAATATTATATTGGGCGGGATCTAAGAGGCGTACATGTAACACCTACTTCTAATTTGACTTCATGTTGTAATCATAAATAACAATATCATATATTATCTTATTTTTTTAACTCTTTTTTACTTCCGTTTATGTTTTGGTTCTAAAGTAAAAATACCAAAAATGAAGTAGTAACAAAGATCCTTAGAGTTTTGAATTAAGATGATTTTAAAGAAAGTTTTTCCTACTTCGTTTATTTAAAGTTTACTGAATTCAACTGTCGGATATTTATTAAATAAAAATCAATATATAGCTATCAAATAAAGAACAAATGTACCCTTAAAAAATATTTTCTTCAAATAGATAAGTTTATAATATTCTGAATATTCTAACACCTCTTAGATTTTACTTAAGCACTATATTTTGCATTTTTCCTTATATTTGCAAGGAAGAAAAGGATTAAAATGTATTTGTCTTTGTTAAACTTTGATTGTGTAAGATCCAAATGACTACTATTAACCACTAAAACCCCACCACCCAAAATTCTGCAATTTCAAAAACCGAAATTGCACTTAAGTGATTTTCAACTGGCAACTTCCGCTTTGCATTCGCTTTTCACTGAGACAGTGGCAGTCAGCACATCACATCACTTCCCATCACATGTGGCTGCTTTTCAAAGGGGCCCGTCAACATTGTTGGCGAAACAATGAGCACTTAACAAGCCAGAAGCAACAGTGATTTCACCTTTTCACCCACGAAGACCAAGCCGAGTGTTAACCACATGTGAAAAGTCTCCTTTGGCCGGCAATTAAATTTAACCAGCAAGGGCCAAAAGACCAAAAGACCAACAGACCACCAAGTTACAGCAAATGAGGGTCATTACGCTGGCCAGTTCTATACGGTTTATCGATGGGTATTTGGTATTGGGTACTGGGTGTTTTGTACTGCCCAGAGACATTGTTGTTCCTGCTCGATGTGTGCTAATCTCTTAATGCGTTTAGCGCACATTTCTATTTGCTTAATGAATTGTTACCGAACACATTCATTTCGAGTTGCCGACTTACTGCTATTCATTTATTCACTGCGCCGGGTCATTTGTCGACGTTTGTCTTTTGATTTAGAACGGTTTTGGGTTGGGTTTGGATTTGGATTTGGTTGGGGGTTTGTGGGTGAGGATGGAGAATGGAGGAAGGGAACTTCATGGGTCAGAAGTTGGCCATTGGGGCAGCGCAATTAGGTTGATTGCATGGTCATGGTCAAGTTCTGCATGTTTTAAACAATAAATGCAGTAAGTAAAACTAACACTACGAACCCTTTACGTAATAGAATAAACTAAATACTTTAAGATCAAAATTTTATATCAAAGAAATCATAAAGCCAATTTGAAATATAAAACCATTATTTAAAAGCGCTCATTTGAAAAAAGGTATTTTTGAGATTTATATAACTTTGACTAGACTATATTGACGACCTTATATTGTAGTTACCATATTGCGAATATTCCCCCCAATTGGATATAATTTGCCTTGTCTACTCTCAATATTCCAACAACCAATTGTATAATATTGTTATTACATTAATAAAACCGCCACAATTCGCAAAGACAACTTTTAAAACAATACTTTCGGAAAACAACATAAATCCACCTCCATTACCCCCACATATGTGAGTCCTACTCCCCGAAAAGCGATTTCCATTTCAAGATCACGCTCCACTAAACAGGAAGGAAGGCAAAAATAGCAAGTGACTTACTGTCCTCTCAGTTTCTATTGCCTTTAACTGCAGCCGCAACATCCATGTATCTATAAACAATAACTTTATTACCCTGGTTGAAATGGAGGTGGTGGGGGGATGATGTAAGCGATATGCAGCGATTGGCTACGGTATAAATTACAATCAAAATGAATTGATATGCGTGTTAATAAAGGGGAGCCGGGCAAAGAGGAAGGCAGACGGGACTGAAAAAGAAACAGGAAGTAGTCAGCTTGGCAGCCACCACGGATTGGCGGCATTTCGATTTTACGCTTTTATGATTTCCCGATTTCCGGATGGTGGGCGAGGGGAATACCCATGGAGGACACAGAGGAAACTGTGTGCGTCTGAGTCTACGGAGTCTCTTAATTAATAAGCCCGGGCAGAAGTTGTGTGTGTTTGTTGGCTAAATATTTGCCCTGGCATAAATTAAGGCGAACATCCCAGCCAGGTACAGTCCCACCCGAAACATACAAGCGTCGATAACAAAGAGGGAGAGAGAGGGGGCAAACAGAGCTGCTTCCCAGTCCTGCAATCGAACTGCTCTTCTGTAGATTGTATAATTATCGAGCCGGTCTTAATGGCAGTGTAATTCAATATTAATTAAATCATCAAATTGCATTTACAGCCGTCGACGACAACAATAAATAAATTAAGCGTCGAAATGACGGAATGCTGATCCCTGCAATCGATTCAGTTATTTTCTTTCTCGAGTTTATTGCCAATTCAGCGGTTTAATTTTTGCGCAAAAGTTTTTTATTTTCAATCATTTTTTTAAGTTGATCGCTCTGATAACAATATGTTGGCGAAAAACGCAAATTGATTTATTAAAAAATTGTATAAATTGTTTTGTAACCTCATTACGAGCGCATGTCGCGCGTGCAATTTGTTGTAGTCTTTTCGCAGAGAAAGAGCTTGACTTGAAATCGCCATTTCGCTACGGCAATCATTTTGTTGTTATTTTTGTTAGGTTTTTCTTGTTTTTGTTTTAGTTTTCCGCCTGGGGTTCATCGACCGACAGCGTCGACCTCAGAATGCTGACACGAGCGGTTGAAAGTCCCCCTCATACGCCTCGTGTTGCAATCTCCGGTACTTTTTTATATATTTCGCATATATTTCTAATCGGCACTAATCAAGTAATACTAGGTGATACTTTCTCGTGAGTAAATTAGTCTCGTGGAATTCTATATATGTATGGTCACTTATGATCCGTCAGTGATTAGTAATAATCGGTCCGAGATAATACAGCACGAGATAATCACGCACTCCAGACAGATTTTTCAGGTATCCCAATAGATCCCTTAGGTGTGAAAGAATATTATAAAGTCATCAAAAATGACATGATCAAAGAATCACCTATAAACGAAATCAGAATACTCCCCTAGTGAATTCAGCACCCTGATTGACGATCACAAAGCTCTTATTGCACTTGTCTGAGTTGTGTAATGTCTTTGGGTTTCACTTATACTCTAAAATATTTATATATACAAACGGAACGTGAGGAAAGCCGTTGTTTATGTTCCCACGGTTATTGTACGATTTTCGAGGTAGCTGAGTGTCTACAAATAATCAGAAAATTATTTCTAGATCGCTGTTTACAAGTCTTTGGAGTACCTACATGTTTAAAATATTTATTATGACATTTCTTTTGGTATATCCTGCACTACAAAGACTAACATTTTAAAGATCTTTTGATATGCCTGGAATATTTTCGTTCTGATATTTCCAAGTAAAATCGTCATGACACCCCAAACATATAGGATTCCAAAATTCTACTGTCTAGACCCAAAACAGTCTTATCACAGAAACTTTGGTTTATCTCTGAAAGATGGCCTGCCACATTCCGTACGAGATTCCAGGAACCTCATTGTCATTATACACAGCTCTCGTAAAATATAAATATGCATATCCGATCCTAAGCCATGTACAAGTGTACTCATTACTCATCTAGTTTTTAGCGGTTGCATTTTGTTTGCCTTTTTGCACAAGCCACTCCAAAAAAAAGAAAAGAACAACACAGTAAATCTGCCGAATCGGCGGAAAGAAAACACCCAGCTCGGAGTGAAGAAAAAACAATAATATTAAAAAGAATATAATACACCGAAATGAAAAGCGAAGAGAAAAACTTAATGGAGGCAAAAACAATTTGGTTGCACCTGTGTCGCCAGCACTACCTGGTTCTGGCTTTTCGGATCTAGATTGGGGCTTCGGCGGCGACGGCGGGGCATTTACCAACTGGTTCAACCTTCTGCTAAAACCCACAGCTCTTCGAAGGTTGCCCCAGAATAGTTTCGCCCATTACCCATCACCCATCGCCCAACCCACCAAAAGCCATCGAAAGCCACCGAAACCAACCGAGCAGTGGACACCGCAGCTCGCTTTTTTGGGCCAAAATCAAATTCAACCAATTTGTAATGGCCCGGAGTCGAAGGCGAAGGCAAATGTCTTCATATGCTTTATGCTACGGACTCGCCCTCATCCACTTGCCTCTTTTTTATGGGCCACAGCCAATGAACCGGAGAGACATCATACAGGGGCCCACACACATGGACGCACACCAAGCGCCCTAAAAAACAGTAGAGGTTACATTTACGATGACGATTCCAGTTCCCTTTCTTTAAGGAATTATAGAAAATCTAAGAATTTATTTTTCAACAACATAACAGTAGTTATGATTGATTTTTAAACACCTTATATGATATTATACGACTTAAAAATATCTCCATTTAATTTGAATGTAACCAATATTTGAATCAAATACAATCAATACAATACTGTAGTGTATATTAATAAATCATTCCTTCTAGGACTTTGTAATTGCTTTTAGCATAGAAAAATGTAAAAAAATATTAAGCTGTCCTTTTTCTGTCCTAATTTTAAAAAAGTTGTATGAACTATATATGAACTATAAAAATGTTGTTTGCCTTAACAACGTTTAAAATTGACGTTTTTGTTCATATCTTCAATAGACCTCGCCTTCATCCCCGCCTTCATCCCCGCCTTCTATCGTAACCTAAAAATTATTTAACAACAAGGAAAAAACCATGTTGAAGTATTTATATAACCCTCAGAGAGGGTATAGCTGAAAGAAAAAAAGACCGAAATGTGATTTAATTTATTATTACAAACGTTAAAGGAGTCGAAGCCGTCCATGTCCAGAAAACTTGGGAACTTGGAACCTTAGAGGGGGTGCAAAGCGATTTACGGCAGCGCATCAATACAACTGGGAGCAGAAGAATGCGGGGACTGGCAAATGAGTTCCATTTATATCATTGGTCATTACGGAAATTATGCGACTCCGAAGGAGTCCAAGTCCTGGCCACGGAAGCGGTATAAAACGATAAAGATACATTGCAAACGGATGTCGAAGTATGAAAATCGCCTTGGGGACGACCGATAGACAGAGATGCATGGCCAAGGATGTACATTGTATAAGGATGTACAAATGAACTGGGGAGGGGGGGTGACACTGAACTGACACTGACCATTCACCAAGCGGCCGGGGTGAAGTCGTAAAAAGCAGCCAAGGCAGTCCATCAATAAAAAACGCAAGACAATGGACCTTATTTTTGATGGGGATGGGTAAGGCGGATTCTTTGCCGGAAAGGAAGAACTTTTAGACTCGCACAAGATGCCAGCCCACAGATTAGAAATGGGAGGAATCCGGTGAGGAAAGGAGGTGACAGATGTAGATATTACGCTTTGCCGATTAACAATGGTTGTAAAAACTTTATATGGGTATGTTGCAGATTGTAATTGTTCTTTAAACAATTGAGAAAATAAAGTCAATTTGTGGTGCTGTAATTTTAAATTATATTGAAAATTTTAAATTATGTATTACAAAATCGAAGTAAAAACATATTCCTTTATTTATTTTGAAAGTCACATATCCTTAAGTTAATTAACTTTCTTAGCTCTTTTGTACTAAAAAGATAACAATTAAGACCCAGAATCTTATCCTCTTTAATATCCACACACATCAATGATTGATAGGCTTTGGGTCGAAAACTTTTTGGCACTTGTCCTTTGACGCGATAAATTTCCCTTTCTCGATGCTGCCAAAACGAGATTTACGAGCATATTTTGGTGAAAAACTTTCGAGGACCGAACAAAGCGACAGCTAATGAGCTTCTGAAGGACTCGCTGGCCGCTCTTCATTAAGCTAATGAGTAGAGTGACGCGGCAACTGCTGGAAAACTAATGTGTTAACGATTTAAGGTTAAAGTCAGATCAGAAAATGGGAACAAAACACACCCCCCATTCCCCTTTCAATGTCAACGCTACGTGTTTGGCATGCAAACCCAAAGAAAAGCGGGAAATCGGGTAGACTTGGGGTAAAAGTAAAATGCAGGAAGAAGCCCCCCAATCATCCGGCCATGCGATTACATGTGTGAACTATCGATTGAATTAAGACCAGCCAAAAGGGAGGGGGGCGTATGTCTAATAGGGTATGCGAGCCACTTAAGCGTGTCGCTCGACGCTGCTTCATCCTCGTCCACTTGAGGAGCATCATAAAAAACGCACCACCCCGCAAACCAGACAGGCCAAGAAGATATTTCCCATCCCACACCATCCGATCCCATCACTACACCCAAAAAAATTGGGGTTTTTGCTTGAGATATTTATAAGTTCGACTCCTTAAAACAGTGATATTAATACCAGAGTTTGGTGTTCGTTTTTTTATATCCACGATAAGTACAGGTAAGAACCTACAGAGTAATAGAATATTTGTTTTTATTCAATCATAAAAATATTGCTGAAAGGCTTTTTGTTATTATAAGATATTGTATAATATTTTTAAAAAAATGAGTTCTCTTTAAAAAATTGTGTATTTCATATTTCTTGACTACTTCTTGGTGGTTTAATGAATTACTTCGAAATGTTCTATATTTTTTTCGCAGTGTATCATTAATGTTTTTACAAAAGTTTTTTATTATTATATATTTTATAATAATTAAAAAAAATTCCCTTAAGAAATGGGCTTATATCATACTTCTTGACTACTTCCTGCTGGTTTAATGAATGACTTGGTAAGGTTCACTATTTTTTTCTCAGTGTATGTCTCATCAAAGCCTTCACACGTCGCAGTGCAGGCATAAAAAGAGTGCCCCGAATGCGCAGCATAATCAAACGGTGTGTGTGTGGACCATAATAATGTTGACAATCATCCCAGTTGTCCGAGATGGTTTTGGTTTGGTCTCCAGGAAAGTGTAAGGGTAAGGGGTACTATTAATGGTACGGGTGCTGTACTGCCCCTAAGCACTGATTATGCCCAGGATGAACTTAGCCCCATGGCCATGACAATTCACCGATTGCCATTGCCGTGTCTATAAATTTCATTTGACAAGATGCCGGGCACTCAACGCCTCTCCCCCCAAAAATTTCACTCCGCCGGCTCATCCACTCTTGACATCCACTCAAGCTGCCTGCTCCCTGGATATTATTCGTGTCCTGGCCTGCGGCTTAAAATATGAACTGGAGTTGGGAAAAGAGCTGGGGACAAGGAGACATTGTGTCGCCGGCGATTTGCATCAGAATTTCATAATTATTGTTTAATCTGCACTTGAAGCTGAATCCCAAAATGTCGCAGAACTCGAGAGATATCGGAGTTCCAATTGCTATCGGATTGGTTATGAGCCAGAAAAGTCTCTGGTATGCAATCAAGGAAAGTGAAATGAGATATGCAGAAAAATATAATGAAATATTAAACATTTTACCACCCAGACAAGATTATCGTATAAATTGTAGGCAAATAATGTCTTATTTTAATACTGTGGATCCAAAATCAAGACTAGTCCATACTTTTATTTGACTTTTTCCACAATTTTTGTTCTTTTTTATTTGATAAATAAAATCAATTGAAATTTTTTTGTTTTAATATCCGTCTGCCTGTCAGTTGATTCCAATTTCGGCTATAGTTTTTTTCCAACATTTGTATTGCATGCGCAGAAAGAAATCGAAATTTGACACTTCCTGCTGGCCAAGAATTAAGCTAGAAGAAAAATAAATAACAAAGTCAAAAGAAAACAAAGTAAAATGGCCACTTGATGGCGATCGCCATCACTTCGTCCAAAAAAAAACCCAATTTCAACAAAATTTCTTGCGCAATTCTTTGATCGAGTGGTTTCGTCTGGTTACATAAACTCCCAAGAGACGGTTGTCATAGGGAAGGAGATTCGAGTTCTTGGTAGGGCAGGAAATTCATAAAACCAAAATAAAAATAATAAATTCAAGACCAGATTCTGAAAAGAGCGGGTGACACCAAAAAAAATAGAGTGAAATTAAAAATGCAATGCAAACAAACAAGATTGAGGAACCTAAATTTTATTAATGAAGATTTACAGGGCGAGGCGGTAAGAAGAGAAAATGGATAGTGTAGATTGGGACCTCCAATCGTTGCCGAATTACGCCGCCTCGAAAGAATTTTTGGACTGCTCTCCAGAAGTATTCCCCACTTTAAGGGGCCGGCAGATTGCGAATGCCTCTGATGTTGATCTCCATGTTGACGATTGTAATTCAATGCTGCAGCTCAGATCCAACTCCCCGATTGCTCCTGCATGCGCCGTTACGCGACCAAAGTTTGTTGACAGAACTTATCGGAGGCCCCAGAGGGTTCGAAATGTTTATTTTGATTCTTAAACTGTTGCCCTCGGTGGTCGTCGTTGTTGGAAGCCCATTTATCCACGCCGACAGACCACACAGCAAATGGACTTCTCGGAACTGGACGAGATTCGGTCCAATCTATGATGAAAACTGAGATCTACTCGAGGTTTCTAAGCCTAGATCTGAATAAAGAAAATTGTGCCAATGCAGTACCGAAATATAAAAACGATATCATAAAAAACAAAATATTGTCTCTTAAAAGATTACAAGAACTTAAAATAGACATGAAAAAATGCTTTTCATCATGCTAAAAATACAAATTATATTTTTATGGACTTTGTTAAATTATTTGACTCAAGAGAAACATAAAGACTTTATCTTTAAAAATCAAATATTTCAAACAGATTATTTTCACGATATGGTAGTACGCTGATTAATAAACTTACAGTCTTACTTGAATTAGTATTATTTTTAGTAACGTCTTAGCTTTTTAAATAATCTGTTCGTTTTTATCTACAAGATCATAACTTTCAAGCTGAGTTATAACGGCTTACCTGGATATTCTGATCTTGACTTATAGAATTGGGTCATTAGTAATTTAAAGATGAGTTGAGTTAAGGATTTCTTGAGTTCCGAAAATTTGCTGTAAAAGACATTACCCTAGGAATAAAATAACAACATACGCATTTTGTTTATGCTTTAATTTAGATTTATTTATTACTAAATTGTTTTATGCACACTTAAAACTACTCACAATTGTTTTTAGTTATTAATTTATCTTAAATTTTTTGCGTTCAGTATTCGTGTTTTTCTTCTAGTTTCACAAAGACAGAAAGAATGCATTCAATAAATCTTAAAATGTACAGAATCGCCTTTTTTATACGTAAGTGTGTGGGTGTATTTACATTTTTCATTATCGTTCTCAGTGCTTATTACATTGTATAGGACTTGTTTGTTTAGTTTACTTCAGTTGAGTTTTGCTCTTCATTTTGTTCCAGTTTCACTTTATACAACATCGGTTCTTGAAGTTTGCGGTATTTAAACGTAATACAACCTTTAGTTTTAGTAATTTTATTGCTTTCTGAAGGGATGGAGCGGGGGGCGTGGTTGTGGCTAAAACGGAAACGGAAACACGGCCTCTAAGAACAACTATCGCATCTATGATATTAATATTCGCTTCTGCTCTCGCTTAATACTAGTAGAGAAACTAAGGCTAGAACTAATCAACAAATAAGCGTGTGTTACTAACTCGTAATTTGTAATAATGTAGCGATTGTTAATCAGAAGCTGCTAGTTTAATTTTACTTTATGTTTGTTGTTGTTCCTTTGTTTTATACAATGTTTGTCCTTTATACATACGCGCTCGAATTAGTGTTAATTATAATCGATCTTTGCCTTAGTCAGACTGATAATCAGCAAAAGTTCCATCCAAACATGCACTCTCTCTCTAACTTTTCTCTCTATCTATGTATTTCAATCTCTGTCGATCACTTTCGAAGTTCTCAAACTGATATTCAATCGGAATTTATTGTCGCAATCAAATTAATAGAGAATTAACCGCTAGAAAAACCCCATTCAAAAATTTCAAAGTAAAAATTTTCAACTGAATTCCTTGAAAATGATGAATAGTTCAGCAATATTGATTAAATGGAAATTCTTTTAAATATATGAGAGAATGCACATGAATTCTAGGGAGAAAAAAATAGGATGTTATGTGTACTATTTTTGATGTAGTTTTTTTAAGATAGCTGAATGTATAGTATAAATATCAACAGTGGTGTTAATGGGAATGCCTTGCTTAAAATCAAAACTGAATGTTCAATATCAAATATTTAAGTTCTTTTGAAAACAAGTTAAAGATAAAGTTCTGATAATCTTATGATAATGCTTGGATAACATCGAATTCAAATTCGTTTTGGGAATACAACTGAACTTTGAAAATATTTTCTATTAAATATTATTTTTAAACGAGTTAAGACCCTATAACAAACTATTTGGAAAACATTCTTGGAACTTTGTGTATCAATTAACTTTAAAATATGTCTAAGAAAACCTGCGGAAATAACCAACTTGGGTTGGACACTAACTCTTTTTGGCAAATACCTTACACCCGTTACGCTTTTCATTTAGTTGACCACCTGCTGGGGATTCCACTGCGGACCCCGGTGCTGGAGATGGAGTTGCTGGTGGTGGTGGTGCTGCTGCGTGGAGGAGGACGAGGATGCGGAGGAGCCGCTGGCCACCGCCAGTTGGCGTCAGAGGTAGAATTCCGGGGAACTTTGGCTATCGCCGCCGGCGGCTGCACCTCCTGCTCCTCCGCCATTGGCGGCGCCCACTCGTTGCAGGCGCTGCATGAGGGCATCCCGCTCCTGGCACACCCTCGAGTACTCCACCTTCAGGCGGTGCAGATCCTGGTTGAGCACCCGATTGGCCTTCTCCAGTTCGTGGCGCTGATGGAGTCGCTTCGACCGGCAGTTCTGGGCATAGCCGCGATTCTTCAGGGTGCGTCGCTTCTGCTTCAGACGCACTACCTCCTCACGTGGACAGCCGTGGAGTCGCTTGTTCAGCTCCCTCACCGTCAATGTGGTCAGCATGTCATCGTTGAGGCAATCCTCCAGCGTGGCATTGCTGTAGGCACCGGAACAGGTTCTGGGTGACATGTTGTTCGAGGATCTAGTAGAGCTGGCGGAGAGTGGGCGGCAGGGTTGCAGGGCAGCCCGGGTGATTACACAGGATCCGCCGCCCACGCTGCCGGGACCACCGCTGCCACTGCCACTGCCACCGCCTCCACCTCCTCCGCTGCTGCTGCCACTCCCATTGCTGGGCACCTGGGGCAGACAGGTGGGCGTCAGGGAGCCCGGAGCACCGCCATACGAATTGGAGTGCATATTGATGGGCGTCAAATCCAGATTGTGGAAGTGGTGGTGGTGGTGATGCGGATATTTGCCCTGCTGCAACACCACCTGATGCGGATGACCACCATGTCCATGCGGATGATGATGCTGCGCCTGCATCAGCGGCTGTCCGTGGTGATGGTGATGGGCAGCCGCCGCCTGGAGAGCGTAATCCCGCTGCCTGTCCCACTCCTCCGCCTCCTCCTGGGAGCCCGGATACGGCAGCGGTCTTAGATCCAGCGGCTGTTGATCCGCCCGTATCGAGTTGGTCAGCCACATCATGTCGTGGCTCAGTCCGGCCGAGACCGAGGCCGCTCCGGCGGAGGCAGCTGCAGCAGCGGCGGCGGCGGCGGCGGAGGAGGCAGATACGGAGCTTCCCGGAGTACGGGCATAGTGGTGGGCATAGGTCTGGGCAGGACAACTGCTGCTGCCCGTGGGCGAACCCACCACGGGTGGCGTTTCCGGGGGCGTTGAGGGTACTCCACCAGGAACACCCGCTCCCGCCGCTCCCGAGGATGTATTGACCAGGATCGCCTGTCCGGGCAGCGGACCATATTGCTCTGGCGGCGGAGACAGTGGATGTAGGCGCCGTTCGTCCATGTGCCACTGGTGCTGTCCCGAAAAGGACCTCAGTTTGATGTGCGGCGATGGGGAGACCTCAACGGCTCCGGCGGGTTCTGGTCCGGAAAGGGGCAGCGATTCGGGTTCATCCTCCGGATTTGTGGGCTCGCCATGGATCGTTGTCCATTTGACGGCCACCGGTTGCGGCGGACTGTGATCCTCGCGCTTCACATGACCAATGGTGGTCACATGGGGACCACCGTGAGCCGGGCCAGCTCCGTTTCCGCCCACCTCCAAATGATGCAGATCGAACTCCTGCACGTACGTGTCGTTTATGGTGGGATCTTCCATTTTCATTGGATCGACCAGGGACCGGAGAGGGTCGTTTACGGGTCTCACATGCAAGGGAGTGGCCGTGCTGGTTGGTGGGATGGCGGTCTTGAAGGTCAACTACGCGATCAGGGGTTACGGAAACTGGGTTTCGATTTAATAGGCTCTTTACTTGAAGGTTTCTTAGAGTTCTTGTACGAGCCAATCAATCAAAATGTATTTTATTTAGTTCCAGTTCATATAAAGATTTATTTTTAAGATCTATGTAGATGTTTTGTTATTTAAGATAGTTCCCGGCTACTTTTACTGGAAAGTCTATCTTCGCCAGTACTTGGTATTTATTGGTATTTGATTTTTATTTTTCTTAAATATTTTAGTTTAATTGGAATTTTGGCGATCACTTTCCGCACTTTGGGGCTTTCTTTTTATAAGCTCGCTCTCTCTTTCTAACTCGCTCACTAATTTCGCGAACGCGCTTACGCGTCCAATTTGAAAGAGTTAACGGTATCGACTGAACTCCGGATCCGGTTGAACTGCCGGACTGACTGGAGGGTGGCTCTGCTCTGGAAGCGCTGCTCTGGATGCTCTGCTCCCTGGACGTGAACTGTTAGAATGGCAGCGAATCGCGCGCACACCCATTCCAACACTCACACCCACACACACACTCGGCCCCATTCCATTTCCATAGAGCCACCAGTCTTGCCAAAAGCAAAAAGCCGACCAACACAACAACAACCAAACCGAGCTCGAACGCCATTCGCTGATGGCTTTCTGCTCCGAGGGCTCCTGCTGGAAATGGAAATGGCAGTGGAAATGGAATTGACAGTGGAAAGGAAGGGAAGCGAAGGGAAGGCGAAAGCACTTGTCCGCGAGAGAGAAAGAGAGAGAGCAGAGAGCCAGAGCACCCTTTCACAATGTTGCTCTTGTTGTTGTTGTTGCTTGCCGGCAAGCTGTTCTCGCACACAACAATAAAAGTCGAGCCGGGAAAGCTTCGCAGACTCGGTGCACTGGACAGTGGGCTGAATCATAAAAAAGAATATCATTTTAATTAATAATAAAAAACAACGAAATATGTATTTCTTTAGATAGATATGTCTGCATCTGCAAGATACTATTCTATTTATTTTAATTATATTTTATATTTATACTATTCTAAGCCAAAGCTAACTTAAAATCTTTGCTAGATGATATTTTATCTAGGGCATACTATTGTAACACAAAATAATTAAATCTTATATAACTTTTTTATTACGTTTCTTTTATCTTCCTTTTTTACATTTTTATCACACCTGAAAAATATTAGAAATCTGCAAACGCTTTAGAAGATCAAATATACCATTGTAACCGAAACTTATAACTTAGAGTCTTACAGATAAATACTTTTTCATTATCAATTTTATTTATTACCAACTTTTAATAAAATTAATTATTTAAAAGTAATGCAATTGAGAAATTACATTTGTTTAAAGCATCAAGACGATAAGAACCCATAATTTGTAAATCAATTTTATTTGAAGAAATATAAGGTAACAAGGCGAAGCAAGTACAAATATTTGTATCGAAATTTAAGTGTACCCTTAAATTATATTGCTTTATGACCTTGAGATTGCAGTGACTATTCTAACTTAGGTTTTATCCAACTATCAAAAATATTAAAAAATATAAATTCCAAAATAGTAGTTTCAATAAATGAGCCCACTGTGCAGGAGCACAAATCTATGCTCTGTCTGCCACTTTGGTGGTGGAATCCCAACCGATGTTGTTGTTGTTTCGCTTCGGTTCATTTTGGCAGAGCTCTTGAAGTAGGCGTTTTGAATTGCCATGGAGCGCATAAAAAATGGCACACAGACACACCTTATGCTGTCGTCGGCTCCGCCCACTTTGCCCTCGTGTGCGTGTGTCCGTGTATCGGTGTCGCTCTCCCCATCCGCGGCTGTATTGGTGCCTGAATATTTATGAGCAACTACCACGGAAATTCCTACATAGCCCCATTCGCCGACTTCCAGTCTCATTTGGCTGGCCACCGCCATAAGAAGTCGGAGATGGATATGGATATACCACCCATACAGACACACATACATATATCCATAAAGGAATGTGTCCGCAGGAGTGGGTCGCACAAACACCAACAGAACCAGGAAATATCCACATCCACTGTGCCATTTTCCAGTGCATAAGTCAATGGGAGATGTTTTAGCCGAGATAAGTCGCTCGATTTGTTTTGGCTCGTATATAATACACTCCCTACTCTATATGGCATGTGTGTGTGTGTTTGCTTTGGCCAAAGGATTCGGATTCCATGGTGCACAGGTGCATTTTGTTGCTGAGCCAGCGGAAACGGACATGCAGACCTTACCAACCTCCGACGACCCATCTTGGACATGGGATGCTCTTGTTTTACTTTAATTTGGACTCCCTTTTTTTTGTTTTGAGCAAATGTTTTGGCTTCGTTGGGCAAACAGATTCCTCTGATGTAATATTGTTGTGAGATATGAGCAGGGATTGAGAGGCTCCTGCCATGTTTGTGCAACAAGTACTGGGTCGCCAAAAAGGTGGAGAGAATGGAAATTGGGCTAGCAATGCCAATCAACTTTTCATATTTAAAATTCTTAAAAAAATGTATGAGGAAATATAGTCGGTTTACTTTTCAAGGTAGAAAAAAATTAACTTTGAAGTAACCAAAATTACCAACGCCTTCAAAATACAATGTACATACATAGCTGCAAAGATTTCGGGATCGAAATTTATGATGAAGGAAGGAAGGACAGCTTCATATCGACATTTAAACATTTTTGGTATGCAATTTTGCATTGATAATAGGATCAGTATTTCTTTTCGCTTGATATTTTACTTATACCGAATTACCTTAATAAATACCATGCATAAAGTTTTTAGACGTAAACTAACCACTTTTACCGTAGCTTAGTTCTTAACTTTGAAGTTACAACTAAACTTTGTGATTTATTTAATTTTTATTAATTTTATGGAAGAAAGTCTTGAATTTATATTTAAGTTTTGATCAGTAATATTTTTTATATTTAAAAAAACGTGAGTAAAAACACTTTTTAAAACAATAACAACAAAAGGAGAAAGCTTTGGTATAAGTATGTAAAAAATGCTTACAAACGTGAACTTCCTTACCAAAGTTTAAATTGTTAACATATTTTTAGCTTTACTATTTTAACTGTGCTATAACTTTTTCAATGCCTCGGTATAACATTTCAATGAACTACATACATCCCCCAGAGAACTATTCTCGTATTTGGTTAACTTGTGAGCCGCAAAAGTGACCACAAAAACTTTGTTCCACTTGCTGCGACAACTGGGCTTGGGTTTTGGTAGCCGTAACCCCCTTCTCCATCTCCATAGACAGCCCCTGGCACACCCATTCTCCACGCAATTGTTGTGTCGAAGGGAATTGCGAAGGGGACGGATGGGATGGGTTGGAGGCATAAAAACAGGACTCTTCTTGGGCTCTCTGCCAGCAGGAAAAACATAAAACAAAATCAAATCAACTGCTGTGGGTGGGAAATGGGAAATGCAAAGGAAAATGCGAGGGTGGTAAGGGGAGTGCTGGGCTTCATTGAAGCTTGTCAAAATTAAATTGAACACAATCGAATTATCCTCTGTATGCTCCATTTCGTTGTCTGTGCTGATTTCCAGCGATTGGGGGGTTTGAGGGGGATTAACCAGAGCAGTGCGGCAAACCGGCAGGCAAAAGAGATAGAGACAGTAGGTCTGGTCAGGCAGGAGGGGCAGAGCACTTAAGCATATTAAAAAGGGTTAAAGGTGAGCAAATATTTAACTGCGGCCAATTAAAAATATTTTTAATAATCAACTCGAGAAGAGACAGGCGGTTGGAGTTCGGGGTTTCGGCCACGTGTTAGCGAACTTTTCTCGATTCTTTTATTTGCTCTTAACCCCCATGCCTGAAAGTATGCAATGATGGCGATGGGAAAAAGATAGTCCTATGGAACAAGGGTGCTACAGGATTCATGTTCATCTAAAAAACAGGATGGGACTCAAACCAGAATCTCCGATGATACAAAACTGATTGAGTTTGTTTTACATATGTATTTTTATATTGCAGTATTTTTAATTACAATGGAAATATAAATCGGAGCATCCAAAAATGTTAATTTACTTGAAAAAATAATTTAAAAATGTTTCCTTAAATTTTTAAATACGTAAAGGACAGTTTTCCATTATTTAAAGTTTTTATATTTGTTGTATTTATTAATTCTTAATAAATTTATGAATGTTATTTGAATCCCAGAAACAAACAACTTGACATCCTGGGTATACCTAAGTCGTATAATCCTGCCTAGATCTACCTCGTTTCTATATCCTCTCATTTGCATCCATTTCGAACGGCTGCCATTGTCAACCGCCGTTGAATCCGAGTGCAAATATTTGTACGCGATTCCTTTCAATTGCATTTCAATTGATGGCGATGATGATGATGGTGTGTATGTTGATGTCAATAATGATTTCCTCCCGCATCGATTGAACGCATTTGACAATGTTTATTACGCCGGATTAGGCAGCATTACAACTTACGAGTGAAAAGGCGCTCAAACGTGGTTGCCATTCCGCCATGTGGTGATGTGATTGATTGTACCAGGCAGTCTATAGCCAACCCCTCGGAATTCCCGCAGATCATCGGCCTGAAGTGCACTTTAAGCACGAAGTAGAGTCGTGTTTTATCACAAACAATTTCTGGTGAATCTACAGAAAAATCGATTTTCAAAAAAAAAGAAAAACAAAAAACGTTCATATCAATTTACCTTCCGTACTCCAGAGGACAGCCAGCGACCTCCGAACTCCTCCCCTTATCCACATGTCTCAGTGCACATCTCAGCGGGAGTGCAACTCGATTGGGGGTCGCCTGTGTGATAGGCAATGGTTTTTTACCCGATTTGTGCTCCTAACTACGGGTTTAATGACTTGTGACAAGGAATCGATTTTTTGGCTTTTCCAGTGACATTTATTAAAAGAAGATTGGTCAATATCTTTAAAACAGAGAGGTTTTGGTTTTAATATACCAAAATTAAGGAACTTTTTTAATGTTGTCTTTAATTTATAGCTATAAAGCAAGAATAGTAGTCCTATATAACTTATACATTGTATTTTTACCAGTTTATTTTAACCTTTGAACGATAATAACAATATTAACATGGAATTTACACTTGTTAAAGTTATCTGAATAGGATCATCGAAAATTACCTAGTTAAAAATATTCATTCTCATTTTCTTGAACGAACATGAACCCATAATTTTCCTTTTTTATGTCTCAATATCGCATAATACGATATAATTTCGATTGGCCCACACAGTTGGCAGTCGGAAGTGCAAGGAAAATAAATTTCGCAACCATTTATCACTCGGTTGGCCCTTGGCTGGGCAAACAGGCTTCGTCCTGCCGCAGGACCAGTGGTAATCGGTGTCTGTGGCAACAGGACCATAACGAGTCACCATTTATACGGCTTACACCTTCGCCTCGGGCCCGGAATCGTCGTCTTCCGGAGTCAACAAATTGACAGCAAATATTTCAATTATTCTCCACTGGTTCTTATTTATGGAAATCCCCCAAAACAAACCCCATTTGGCGGGGCTGAGGAATATTGACCCCCGTTTAGACCAGTTGATGTTTGTTTACAAATCGCTGGACATAATTTATTTGTTCCCATTGTTTTGCTTTTAGCTTTGGATCTGCCTGCCAATCGCCGAATGATAAACTGCTTTCCAAGATAAGGCAACAAAGTGAGGGGTTGATTTGGTCGGGGTCACCCTTGCCAGCTCATTAGGAAGCAATTATCCGTTTAGGGTTGCAGGCACACCCACCCCTTTTCGGTAAAGGAAAAATTGAAGGTCAGGTACGCTGTCAACGAATATGTCAACGACTGTCAGTTTGACACTGCCTTCGGTGACAGTTGACAGCCGGGGAAACGCCCCCAAATGTGTCGTCTGGATAATATGGCCAATTTCGGAAGTGAGCTGTAGATGAGCAGGAAACAAGGAAGTTCTTAAAGGGATTGGTAGTGTATGTCCACAGAATAACAAATCACGGTTAAAGTTCAAGTGCAAATTGAGTTCAGAGCCGGCTAATAAGGTAGATTTTATTTTATTTGAGAAATAATTTAATATAAATATTTATTAATATTAATGTTATAATGAAGATTTTTTTAGGATTTATTTTACATTTGGATGCATCTTTGTAGAGAGATATTAGAAACGAAAACATGTTTTAAAAGTTTTTTGAGTATCATTAACAAACTAAAACTTTGTTTAAATATTCTTTAAATTTTTCTTTAAGCTCATGACTAAAAAATGAATGTACCGAATAATAATTATTGGAAGCCCCTGGTCAAATAGATCTGTCGTTCTTCGAATGATAAATGTATAATTTGAATTCCATTATTATATTGACTACACCACATGTTGGAGAAGGCGAATCTTGTGTCCCTTTGTCTGCCTCCTTTGTTTTTCAATAAAATTCGAATAAATTCAGTTTGCAAGCCATAAATTATGTCCAGTTCGGTTTCGACTCACACACGTGTTGCCAGAGGGCAGAAGCCAAAAAGCCAAAATGCCAACTAATAACGCGCATCGGTCGTGCCTCCCAAATGTAGGCTATGCGATATGTGTTTTTTGTCCGAATGTTTTTTCCGTTCTGACTGCCACTGTGTTACTGTCCCCCCATAAATATTTGCGCAATAAATTTTTTAATCTTGTCGCTTTAATCGCACAAATGTCGCTGCCTTTTATACGCACTCACACAGATGTCCAGCACGCACACAGATTATGGACCCCCTCCCCCAAATCTATCTATATATTGTCAACCTAGACCCCCGGTAGCAGCAAAATCAATTTCACTATCGTTGACCAAAGGGCAAAGCAAGGCCACACAAGAGGAAAGTACGGATCCCAGCTAGACTTTGGATACCCTTTTAAAGATAGTTGTTTTTTAAGGAAGAAAATAATCCTGTAGGTCAACAAACAATTTGAAAACTCCTTGAAATTTAGTGAAAACTATTATGTCAACCATAAAAAGTTTATTTTATTTTTTAAAAATTCTTAAAGGCTAAGAGCCTCCAAATAACACCACAAAGTGAACAGTTCCACAATTTCTGTACTAAAAATTTGAGTTTTTATAGAGTACCATATAGTCGAAATCGATACTCAACATTTCCCAGTTCTATTCCTTACCATATTTTTTTTAAGCTGTACGCAGACGGCAACGACTTCCGGAGGACGGGGGTTGATGTTGAGACAACGGGATTCAATAAAAAATATCAAACATATTCGTAACGGTCAGAAGGAGGAATCTCCAATGACCTCTCCCTTGTACTGTATCTCCCCTCTCGCTCATATCCGGTCACAGGACGAGTGCAAACATATTTATGGTTGCCGACTGCATTTTATGCGTTGTCCAACACTCAATTACCATAACGGCGAATGGGCGTGTGGCTAGTTGTCTCGCTCTAGCACCTAACGCACTTTGCATACGAATCGCATAAAACTCGAAGGACCAATATGCTAGACTTCCCTGACCGGAACGGATCTTCTGCGGGCTCGTTCGGCAATTTGATTCGGTTAGGACCAAATTATTATTGCCCCGAGCTCGGTCGTCATCGGTCATTGATGTGGCCGGCAAATGTGCGAAGCAATATAATTTATGTCGCTTCTAACCTCAAACGGCTGGGGCCTAACCTCAAATAGGGTATGCCATTTGAGGACACCTAATAAAGATTTCTTCGGTACACAAGGAGTCAGAGCAGTCTTAATCAATAAAAAAGTGGAAATGTAAAATTTACATAACGTGAGTTTATGTTTCTTTCTATATTAATAGCAAAATGAAATAATCAAAATATCTTTAAAAGTTATATAATTTTAAAAATATCACATACTTTGTGTTATTTGATTTTCATATCATTACATAACATTTAAATAGATAAAATATGGTTTGATTTCCATAAGAGTACAAAATTACAAAAATATTATAATTTCTTTTCAACATTTTTAAAAATCAACTGAGAGACCATCAGTGCCTAGGGGAGCATATGCAAATATATCAAACTAAGCTCAAAACCTAGTCAAAGATGAATCCCAATTGTTCCATATCCTTTTGGACTCCGTTAGTTGAGCACTGCTCCTTCAGCATATCCAACCAGAGCGTATAAGAGTAATCTTCGTGCAAGCCACCATAACTAAGAGGGCGTCAAAAAAGTTAAATTTGTAATGATAGGTGATTACTTTTAAACTTACCGCTTTGGAAGATGTTCAGGATTTATGTGCTTGTGCAGAGAAGTCATATCACTGCCATGGATGTAAAGCTTTTCTCTCATAGCGGCATTGAGGAAAGGCTTAAATATCTTGAATGCTGCATTAAAGACCCAGTTTTGGTTCACAATGTGGAGGGCGGATGTCCTTATTGGCATGGAAGTCTAAAATTAAGATATTTTAAAATTATTAAAAAGTTAAATTTATTTAAATCATTACAACCACATACCACAAGCAGTGCAATCATCTTTTGAGCAACACTAGGACTTAGATGGAGTATGTGTTCCAGGCCCAGATCCTTCAAGTCAAAAATTCCCACTCCTCCGACTATCTGTGAGATTGGTTCCAAGCTGCCCAGCTCCTGTAGGACAATGGTGGCTCGGAAAATATCGTCGACGGTCACACGATTGGGTCGCCAAAGGCCAAATCGATAGATTAGTATGCGGTGTCCATGTTGATCCCGGTAGGGCGTTACTGTCAAGATATCCGACTGTCCAATATGACGCAGATCCAGCGGACGAACCTTTTCGTAGAAGCTTTTGTTGTGCTCTCGAAACTTGTAGTAACTGCACAGCTAAAAATCAAAAGAGTTCGTTGTTTAAAAATGGAAATATATTTTTTTTTCTTTTGCTTACCAATCTATAGCTGTTTTCGATTTTCCAATAGCGCGCTCTTAAAAACTTTTGCAGATATTTCGCATCGTTGCGGTGTGGCTGGATCTCGTTGCGTTCTGAAAAGGTTTCCTCAAGGTTTAATTCCAAGGGATCAGTTATGCTACGAAGGGTAATGCCCACCTAATATGTAGGTGCGGAATTGTTCGATGATCTGGTCCTTGGAACTGGGACACTCGCCCTGTTCCTGAGCAAGTCGACGGATGTGCTCTGGAACCTCCTCCTCCGTGATATTTAATTTGTGCTCGATGGTGGGCATCGTGCTGGATCCACTGCTGGTCGTCTAAAAACACGTCAAAGAGTAAACAAACCTCATAATCGTTAGATATAATATGGCTATAAAGTGTTTGTCTAAACGATTTTCACACGCGTTTCGCTCCAACTCAAATACATAGTGCCGAATAGTAAATAAACAAAGCTCCGGTTGTAAAAAAAAAAACACCACATATGACTGTTTGTGACCTCCAGAGTCTCATTGTTAGCAAGATTTTCCACCAGATTGACATTTCAATTCCAGGCTATTGATGGGTGATTTTCTTGTTACCATTTGATGGGTTGTGATCCGCTCGACTTCAAGTGTGAAACTGAGCCCCCGAACGGAATCAGAATAAGGCCAAATGTTCCCAGTCCCATGCAAAATGCTGTTTGTCGTTACACATGTATTAAATATTAAGTAGAAACCGAACAACAATGGACATGACAAAGCTCCGCGATAGCGCGAAGGAGACAGCTAATCGACCGATAACAGTATGTCACAGAACTCGGGTTATTTTTAGTAAAAATAACAACTTGTGTTTAATAATAGTGAACAAATAAATACCTTTTAATTACTTTAAGTCTTGTAAATTTGAATAATTTCAATTATAATTTATATGAAAATAGAACAATACTTTTTACCTTAACTTTAGTTATTGTAAAAAAACTACTTTCAAAGATATTATAGGAATAAAATGCTTGAACTTTTTAATATTTTCCATTATATGTACAATGTACAAATACATATGTATTTTTTGTTGAAAATGGAAATGATCTTCAAAAAAAAAGTGTAGCATTATATATATAAAATGTTAAATAGAATATTTACATGTTTAATATTTAAGAGTGCTATAATTTGATAAAACTAACTAGTTGAATGATTTACTACTAAAAATTGTTCTGTTGCAAAGTGTATTTGCTAGGTTCCGTCCCGCCCTTGGCCTGCATCCCCTATTCCTATTTCCAAATCGCAGTTCCAGACCCAGCTTCGCCCTCTGGTGGACCCCGCGATTACGTTATTTTGGACCCGGTCCCTGATAAGCCACTATCCACTCTGTTTGTCAATGGCTAATCAGGTCGCTTGGGGTCCGGTGCAATGTTGTGACTTCGACACGTAATTTGATGATAATGATGATGCCACCGCGATCTCAAAGTGCACACACAGAAATGTCACACGTGGTTGGCCGTGCAAAGTGCCTGGGTCAATATTTAAACATATTCAAACAAATTCCGACTAATTACATAGTCCAAGTCATTTACGAGGGTGTAACCAATTGTTATGGTAAAACTTCACTACTGCGGCACTACTTCGGTTCAAATGTTAATGAACTCGCTATTGTTGTCGTTAATTGTCTTCATACGGTTAGAGATAATCCCAAGAATTAGCGCGTTTGATAATAAGCAATTATTTCAATGCCCCGCCTGCCGGCCAACACCTGTTTTATCAACCCATTAGTTCGGGGTCTCCACTTTCATTACCAGGTAATATTTCTATCTGAGTTGCGGTTACTGTTTCTGGTCACGGTTTTCAGCTTGTAATTCGGAGAACCCGGCTCAACAATGATCGCACACAAGTGGCATCGCAGAAGTTTGCGATGGAACTGAACTGCGGATCGTTTAGAACAAAACTTTTTATGAACAGAACCCACAATGGAAAAAGTTGAGAAAAAGCGCAGCAATAATGACTACAAACCAGTATGTGAGAATGAGCAACCAGCATCAGAATAGGGAGAGCTAATTTGACAAAACGAAGAGGAGAACACACTTGAAGACCGGCTTGGCTAAAATGTATATTTATAATACTTATCCTATATGTTATAAGCTAATTGCAAACCCAAATCAATTTTAATTGATACTCGTTCTTATGAATATTTGTAAATTTTTTTCATTTGGAGCTAAAAACAAACAAATTTGGTAAACTTAACAATAGAGCATTCTTAGATAATATTTCCTGGCACTGGTATTTTTAGATCTTTTCATAATTATGGAAAATCAAGGTTCTATAATATTGTTGATTTGATTGGGGGATATCCTACCACAATAATTTCAATTTTCCAAGTCAGTATTATTTCCATATATGTATATGTACATATAGCAGCTGAAATTCCCAGATTGATAGGGTACAAACTGCACTCCGCGTATAGAGAGATCTTAACTGATGCTTGTCAAACGAGAAATTGCTGCATTTGTGGGGGAGAAAAAAATTCTGAACGAGATTCGATGCGGGATAAGTTCAATGAGCCCCGGTGACGTCATAACCTAAAGGGTTTTTTTCAGCGCCTCACCTTAAATTGTTAAATATATCAGATCAATCAAAGCTACACATTTCCAGAATGTTCCTGTCATGTTGTCTAAAACTTGTTTCAGTTTTGCAGTGAAAATCGCAACGGGATTGGGAGGAACATGCCCCTTTATGACGTCTTGTTGAGCAAGGTCAGTCAACAGCAGAAAGAAAACCTGTTCGCTTTTAGCCATGGTCTTGGCTCTGACCACTTTTGCTAGCAAATGGCTTTGAATATTTATATTACCAGGTGGTTAATTAAAAAACAATCTGCATTTGAGAGGGATATAATTGGGCAACTTTATGTACATGCAAAATTATCTCTAATCAAGCCTAGATTAAAAGAAATTAACTTCAATTAAGAAGATAATTTAAGTTAATAACGGAAAAGATAGAATTATGCAAAAATGTTGCCTATGTAATATTCGTTTTTACATTCCAGGAATTTCTAGTAAGCTTAGTTAGAAAAGCTTAAATAAATTTTTAATAAAAAACTTAAAAGTTCAACAGCTAAATTTACTACTTTTGGTTGTTGTGGTTGTACGGAAATTACTAAATATACAAAAGTAATCTAAAAGAGAGTTATAAACGCATCGAAACAAAAAGTCAAATTCAATGATTATTCGAAGATAACGTTACAAGACTAATCACCCAGAATAATTGAAATAAGTTTTAAATGATATATTTGAAAATGACGATTGCCAGAAAAGTGGGTTGACTTGATTCAGACCTAAACAAAATTATTCCTTATAAAAACATTTAAATAGTTATCTAGTCTCATTCATCCTTTAGCGGAGTCACACACCAAGTTGAGCATCTTCCCGTAGCGAGTGCCTCCACCCACCCACAATACAGTCATGGAAGAAATAATAGAAACGATTTTAGAATGTTCTTTAAGCAATACATTATTCATTTTAAAATAAAGAACGAAACGTGTAAGACAATTTTAAGTGAGAAATAACGTAAATAAACCATAACTATGTATGTAATTGTGATTTTATTTTATTATATAGAATATTTTTGTCTACAAAAATATTTTCCCAGTAATTATTAGTTACTAACTATGTAAGTCCAAATAACTTTTTATAAAAATTAATAAGATCTTGTAAGCGTTGTCAGTATAATTTGCAGGAAATGTTAAATACATACTGAACATACTAAAGTTTAACTTATATTGCTGAAAATTTATTTATCAGCATTTGCTTGTTGCAAAGCGGCGGCTGCAGCAGCTCCGCTGACTGGAGCCTTAATGTCCAGCAGCTGGCATAATTGGTTCCTCAAAGGACGCACCTCCACGAGCGGCATGGTCCAGTCGGTTTCCGAGAGCAATGTTAGGATTTCATCCATATTGTCCTCGGGCACTTCAGTGACGTCACCGTGAAGAGCCAGCGCTTCGTATAATTTTGTAGCAGCGGTTTTGCGAACATGGACATGTTGCAGTCCAAGGAATACTGAGAGCTTGGAAAGGATGCGCCTGGACAAACGCGGAACCTGAAGCAACTGGCAGAAGGCACTAATACTGGAAGCTGTCTTATACAGCTTCTTGTACCCCTTAACCTCCAAGTTCAGCAGCCTATAGATATCCTCTGCAAAAGGATTTGCTTCATCATGGAGCACCGATTCCACAGTTCCCGATCCAATGAGTATATCCAGGAAACTAAGCATGGGATAGGTTACGCGCTCGTTCCACAGGTGCTCCTCGAAGAGCTGAACAATCTCGGCGCAGAGACGAGGCACAGTCTCGGGATTGGAACGCAAGAATTGGAAAAGCGCGTTCGAAGCATACTTGATCTGTAGGAAAAATATTTCAGAATCAAAATAAAAAAAATAATATACCTAACTTACCAGAGATTCAGTTAGTTGACCTATGCTGGCACTAAGGCCCAAGAGCACTCTTTTAGAGTAATCTGGCAGAGCGAGCAGCTGACAGAACAATGGGAATGTGTGATCGGCAAATAGCCAAAGCACGGAATCCGCATCTGCGGGGAATATTTCCAAAAGTTTAGAATGCTCTCGTATATGTGGGATCCTGGGCTGATGATGGATTAGTTGGCAGCAGAGACGTCCGCCTAATCCTCGAGTACGATCTATTTTCTCCACAGCCTGCTGCATAAAGCCCACCACAACCTGCTGGACGAGCTCTGAAGTGAGGAGCTCAGGCGGACACTGAGTCACGATCTCGTAGAGCGATGACATAGCCGCCTCCCGCACCCAAGCTCCAATATCACCGCGATTGTCCAGGGTGTACTCGTCCAAAGCTTTTAGCAGACATTTGAAAACCTTCTTAAAGTTTGTAGGTTCTGCAAATGAATCTGAAAAAGAATAGTTGTACTACGATATAACCTAATTGTTGTCCAAAACTTACAGGAACCTCCTCCAAAGCCCACGGTTTTTACCACTTTAGTCAGGGCTCTCACGCTTTCTGTGCGTGCCTCGCTCCATCTGTATGTCTGGATATTCTCGCGATCACCCATTTCACCCACCAGAACCGCTTGCAAGGGAGTCAACGAATGCTTAACCAGACTGTCCATTATAGCCGGCAGGTGAGGACGGATCATAAAGGATGGAAGCACTCCCAAAGCAGCAATGTATCCCATGCGTATGTGCTCCTCTAAATCGTTTTCGGCTCCAATCAAATAGGCTTTAATAATGGCTTCGTTTTCCTGGTGTCTGGTATCCAAGCAGTAATATGTGGTACAGAGCTCACCAAAGGCCTCCACGGCAGAGTCTCGAATGGAGGTAGACTTAGTGATCAGACAGGAATCTATAACCTTTTGCCAGGAAGCTGAAAAAAAAAAAATATAATTCAATCACTTTAGTGGAGTAGCATAAATAAACGCTTACCCAAGCACTCGGTCGTCGCCTCTAGCTTGGCCAGACTGCAGTTCTTAATGAAGTTGGTCGTGCAAGATTTCATCAGTTCACCGCTCATTCCGCGATAGCAATTTTTGTCCAGGAACGTCTTTATAAGCTCGTTGAGCTCCGCAATCCTTTGATTGGAAAGATATGTCACGGGTGGATCGCTCTTTTTCTCTAAATTCCGGAGGGCCAGAGTAATCTCTCCCATGGCCAAGACGCAACCATGTCGGCAATTAATATCGATGGTATCGGTTTTAGCCAGTAGTTGTGGCAACACCACGGCGGCCATGTACTCTGGCTCTTTCAGGGAAAGCTTATGCAGGGCTTTGGCTGTCAGCTCCCTTATAGGAGAGTCCCAATGGTTAACCTTGTGCTGCACTAGATGACTAATCAAAGGTTCCCTGTATACCTCAAACTGGGCAATATATTCACTGATGTTTAGGTAGGAATTCTGCCGAATGCCTACAGAGTAAAAGTCAGTGGTGGTGGAGATCTCGATGCCGAAGGGGAAGTTTCCCAAGCGGCCAACACTTTCCTGGAAAGCGGCGGAGGCAGCCCGTCTGCAGTTGACCTCACGATCGAACACGGCCACGGTCAGCAATCCAGATGAGATTTTGTGCACAAAGGGTTTTACGTCATCAGGATTGTAGGCCCTGGCAAATGCCCAGCACATGTAGCAGGCGGAGTCGCGGATGTGTTGACCCACCGACATGTAGCCCTTCATTTCATCGTAGAATAGAGCTTGCATAAGCAGAGGAACTAGCTCCTCCAATCGATGTGGCAGTAGCAATCCCCTTTTAGCCAGTTCTGCCAAAGCCAAACATGCACCGTGCCAGGCCTCGTGAGGCTCTAGTGGGCTTAGTATATCAATCACTGAGCCTATGACCTCATCCGCCAGCTCCTTTGGAAGGCGATTGGTGACTCTGCCCAATCCTTTGGCTGCACTCCAGCGTATATCGTTTCCTCCGCTTCGGAGGGCTTGAAGCAGCTCCTCAATCACCTCTTCGATAGCATCAGGCACAATAATCTCCTCACCTTCTTCTGGCGATACCTCCACAGCAACTGATTCGCCTCCCGCTCCAACTGCCTGGCTGAGATTGGTGGCCAGTGAACGAGTGCCTAATAATAAGAGTTTTTAAATGGTTTTAAATCCCAATCTACCAATTTATCTTACCCCTTTTGTACCGCCAGCTGGCAATGCGAGGCTTTAAATGAACCAGTCCGATTCTCTGAACGATTTTCACATAGTATTTGTACTTGAGAAAGTCGTTGCCGTCCTTGTACTGGCAGGAGGTGATCCACTGAAGGAGCTTGTCAGCATAGTGCTGAAGATCCTCCCGCTTGCCGTGTTTTAAAATAGCAGCCACTGCAGCTAGTTGGCCGAACTTGACATTCACCGTATCCGCCTGATGCTGCTCCATGATCCAGTCCAGGAATCGCGCCATATACAGATCCTTGATGTCGCTGCGAATGAAATACTTGGCGGCCAAGTAGGCAGCCATACTGCTGCAAGTGTCGTTGGAGGACACATAAAGCTGGATTAGCTCATAGATGCGTTCCATCTTGGTGCTTTTGGACTGGACATGGTTTATGCCACTGGAATTGATGGTGTCACTAGGAGTAGTTTCATAGGCATCCAGTCTCGCCATGTGAAAGGGATTAAGGACCAGGATGGACATCCACAGAAGCAGTATATAGCGCGTTTCCCACTGCTCGAACTCCTTAGGATCCTGCTGGCCCAGCAGGTCCAGGACAAACTCCAGATCGCTCAGTTCATGAGGCATAAACTTGACCATGACCTTATATGTGCGAACTTTGCAGATGATATAGAGATACTTAAAGGCCCCATGTCGTTCTCCTTCGTCCAAATCCGGCCTGCGAATCTTTTGCAGAAGTTTGCCCAGCAACTCCTCCAAATGGGGATCCAGCAGATGCGGCTGCTCCTGGTATCTGGACAAAACCTGGGCGTACTGCTCGAACTCTCTTTCAAAAGTGCGAGCTGCAATCGATTTAATGTTTTCGATCATCTCCAGCACCTGCTGCAGCTCGGTGAAGTGCTCCAGCGTATTTGCCGGCAGGTCCTCATCCTTGCACTCCTCCACCGAATTGGACATGGCTGTTTAACTAAGTAATTGAGTTTTAAACCCGCAGCCGGCAAAAAAAAAGCGACTAGTTTTTGTGAATCATTTAAGTCTGCCAGAGTTGCCACCCAGTCAGTGTTACCGTTTTGTTCGCAGCTGGTAATACCGCCGATCAGCTGCTTGGCTAGAGTTGCCAAGTGAAGTATAGCGTGGCAAAGCGAAGCAGCGAGATTTTATCGCTAGCAAAATTTTTTTTTTTTTCCGTTAATTATCCCTGAAGCGTAGCAAAGTAAGCTAGGTTATTGGAATTCAAGTTAATTGTAGCCGGTGTACCGCTCACACGTTCGTCGAGTTTGCTGTGAGCGCGGTGGCTCATGAAAATCGCTGTGAAAGTGCAAAATCCGCCAGAGCAGTGCATTGTTGACAAACCACAAATTCTGGCCCGCAGTAAAAACATGAAATCGGATAACTTCCGGCTCATAGCAGAGGTGGCCAAGCGGCGGTGCCTGTGGGACACCAACTTGGCCATGGCCTACCGCAACCAGGAGGCGGCGGCCCAGTGGGCCGATGTGGCGCAAATTTTGCAGCAGGATGGTGAGTGGCGGGCAAGGTGGCGGGTCTTTCGCCTAGGCATCTATAAATAACACCTGGTACTTTCTTTGCAGTCATGCTGTGCAAGAAGCGTTTCAAGGGAATGCGGGATAGCTACCGGGCGGAGGTGCGAAAGATCCAGCAGAAGCGCATCCAAATGTCCCACTGGACGTACTTTCGATCGCTGGAGTTTATGCGCCACCTCTTCGATCCGGAGCATCTGGTCCCCTTTCCCCCGGAGCCATTCGATATAGACGCCGAACTACTGGCAACTTGCGATTCCCCCCGGCTGGTGGACTTTGCCATCGATGTGGATGATGATGACTCCGTTGACTTCGAGATCATGGAGGACATTTTCAGGCGGGAATCTTCGGTGCCCCAGGATTCGGGCTCAGATGGCGGTTCGCTGATCAAGCCGTTGGATTCCATATCCTCAGCTGCCCGGGATCCCTCGCCCAAGTTGCTTTCGCCCATGTATTTGCCACACAATAATAATAATAATAATAAGCAATTCCTGCCACGCCCACCGCCGCCCTCGAAAAGATATCGCCGCCGGAAGACCTCCCCTGAGTTCGATGGCCCTATTGTGAATGGCCACACCAAGCAGGCCACACCAAATTCAGCCGCTGAATCCGACCTCAAGAACGATTCGGACTACAGCTTCATGGTGAGCATGGTGCCGCACGTCAAGTCGCTGTCAGCCATCAGCAACCTTAAGTTTCGAATGGAGATGGCACGGGTTTTAGTGGAGCTCAGGAAGGAGGATCAGCAGCTGCTTGAAGGAGCGGGACGAGAAGAAGGCGAAAGTGTGGCCGGATTGCCGAAACTAACGCCCGCTCCGGACTCTAGTTTCGCCTCTCACCCGGAGGAACCCAAGTACTATCCCTCAAATTCCAGTTACCACATCGGTAGCCCGCAATCCCCATCCTCGTACGACTTTGTGGACAGCTCCATTATTGAGTGCGATGTCAAGATTGAGAACGAAGCCTTGCTTTGAGGTTTCAGGTTTCCAGCTTACACATTTTTAGCAATCATCCAAATTTAAATTACGATTTTACATTCATGTGGAATTTTTTATTGAATTCCCTCTTACAATTTATATCTTGATTTTGTATTGTTTTAATTATATTTTTACCGTACTCAATGACGAGTATGTTCTGGGTTTTGCCAGTTTTATTTGTACTTCATAGCAATATCCTAAACATAAGACCGTTTTACACATTGTATTCTTGCTTTTGAACACAAATATTATTCTAGGTAAAAGTTTGCAAATCTAATAAATTTGTTTACAAATCATTTTCATCTGTTAAGGTACGATATATATAGGCAATTATGGTACGCCCCAGAGTTCAGATGAATAAAAATTGAATATAACAAAGACTTGGCTATTTTATTTCACTATTTTCTATAACATTTCATTTTCAAATAATAAAATGTTATTCTCGAGATAGAGCGCAGGACAACTATTTAAAGAATGTTTCTTGAAGGTCAAAAGACCTTATCGGTTTGGTACTTTTTTTTAAAGGGAATTAATCAATACCGTACAATTTCCGCAGTCTGCCGAGATGCTAATGCGTTTTTCTAGATTCCCTTAATCTAGTTTGATTTAAGATTGCATATCAAGAGATCCCTTAATTACATGCGCATATAAATTTATAAAATGGGTCAACGATTTGAAAAATGGCCTGGGTGGAAGATTTTTAAGAAACTTCAGGAAGGAAACATACTAGGCCGGATGAAAAGTCCCCGGTCTACCATAGTAAAAAAAATTTTTTTTTCAAAATTCAATTTTATTATTCAACATAGTTGCCTTCGAGGGCGATACAGCGATTATAGCGATTTTCCAACTTTTCGATGCCACTTTTGTAGTACTCTTTCGGTTTATCCTCAAAATAGGCCTCAGTTTCAGCAATCATTTCATCATCGGTCTTAAATTTCTTGCCAGCGAGCATTCTTTTAAGGTCTGCAAACAGGAAATAGTCGCTGGGGGCCAGATCTGGAGAATACAGTGGATGAGGAAGCAATTCGTAGCCCAATTCATAAAGTTTAGCCATCGTTTTTCCAGACTTGTGACATGGTGCATTGTCTTGGTGGAACAGCACTTTTTTCTTCTTCAAATGCGGCCGTTTCTTTGCGATTTCGGCTTTCAACCGCTCCAATAAAGCAATGTAATAGTCGCTGTTGATTGTCTGTCCCTTCTGGAGATAGTCGATGAATATTATTCCATGCGCATCCCAAAAAACAGACGCTATAACCTTTCCAGCCGACTGTTGCGTTTTTCCACGCTTTGGATTGGGTTCGTCGCTTGCTGTCCATTCAGATGATTGACGATTGGACTCTGGAGTGTAGTGATGGAGCCATGTTTCATCCATTGTCACATATCGACGGAAAAATTCGGCTTTATTGCGCTTAAAGATCTCCAAACACTGCTCCGAATCATCAACTCGTTGTTGTTTTTGATCGATTGTGAGCTCGCGCGGCACCCACTTTGCACAGAGCTTTCGCATGCCCAAATATTCGCGAATGATATGATGTACAAGTTAACTAAGTAAGTTAACCGGGCGACGGCAATGACCGATCGTCCGAAAGCTCGCTCCGGCCAAATTGCTGACACAGCGTCTGGCCGGAAGCCCGTGCATAGCCGGCAAGCACTACCCATTGGAGTGGCCGCTATGAGTCCCTTTTTATGTTAGCTTTAAGTTCAGTTCTCATTTTGATTTGAAAGAATAAAGAGCTAACGCTCACGAATTGAAACTCCGGCCATCGCCGTATTTGATTTATTGAAATTACACCCAGTCTGAGTCTCTAGGCCAGCGGGCTAAAAGAGGGCAGTTACCCTCTCAACCTAATCGTCATATATTTACTGTTGATGACGCAGGCCAACCGGCCGACTACAACACACACAGCGGCTGATATTACCAGCTACAACTACGGTCAACCGACCTCCTGCTACAGACGTTCTGCCAGCCAGCTTCACCCCCTCTACAGACGGACGGCCAGCCGGCACACGGATTAATTAATTATTTAATTGGCGCTCAACGTAAAAGTACCCACAGCGGTATAGGAGGGATTATGTAAGTGAGCAATTCAATTCATACCCTTCTTCATCTGCATTGTGTAACTTTTGATAAATGGAAATAAACCGCGGCCAGAATATTTTCTGCGGCTCCGCTTCTATAAATTTGTGTCAAATAAACATACTCACTAATTGGTTGACAATTTTATTGCTGTAATCACAAGTGACATTATTTGTGTTTTTCATTGTTTGCATTTTTTAAAATTCTTTCAATAAATATCTCGGTGCCGAATATTATCGCCAATATAACTACCAGATTACATAATTGATGTATTTACATATGTTTACATATTTAATATTTAATACCCAGCCTGGACGCAAAGGCGCCGCCGGGAAATAAATTTATTAATTGTGCATTTATTGATATATTTTTATTGGCGACGGATACTGTCTCATTTAAATTTGTGCATTTAATTTACCCCTTATATGTAGTCGTCTTTTTGCTTACACCGAAATTCTTTGTGTTAGCTTCGCAACAGTCTTGGGTTTGTTTTTGTTTCCATCGCTTACCCACTCCACTACGACACTCGAACTTGACACCGCGACGTTTGTGTTCCGACTTTGTTTAGCTTCGCTTCTTTGTCTTTCAGAACGGCAGCTTAGCCACCACGAATCTTTACTGTGTCAATTTTTGTTGTTTATATTTTCGTTTGCCATAGCGGAGACCCAGTCCCCGCGATCCCCTTCCCCTTGTCACTGCTTGGCAAGGCAACAGCTCAGTTTTCCAACGAGCTCTCGTCCATTGTTACCGAGCGGCATCTCAGCCCCCGCGGCCCCCTCGCCATATCCGTGGGCAAGACCGCTTGAGCATGCATTAAATCGCTGGGCCGATTTAGCTTGCACAGCTCCATATGAGCAACCCATTCCAACAATATAGGAACAGCAAGCAGGTCCCCAGTGACTCTGAATCCGAGACCGAAGGGCCGGCAAGAACTTCTACACCGAAAAGTGTAAGCGTCGGCACTCCCTCAGACAGAAACATGCCATTTAACCCAGACCAAATAAAGGCGGTAGTAGAGGCTGCCGTCAACCATGCCCTACAGGACAGCCAGCGCAGGGAAAATGAATTGCGCCAGACTATCCAGCAACTAGCCAACCAGGTGGCGGCGATGCAGGTCGCACCCGCCCCAACAGTAACTCCTCAGATTAAAGTTTATGCACCCATAGACATTAATAACGCCGTCATTTGTAATGAGCCACTGGACGCCGTCAAATGCCTGCCCGAATTTTCGGGTGCCCAGGAAACATACGTCTCCTGGCGGCAGGCGGCAGTAGGCGCATACTATATTTTTAAAGATTTCGTAGGAAGTTCACGCCATTATCAGGCAGTTATTATAATTAGGAGCAAAATAAGGGGCACGGCCGATGCAGTGCTATCCTCATTTGGCACAGTGCTTAATTTCGAAGCGATTATAAATCGACTCGACTTTACTTATAGTGACAAGCGGACAATGCATGTCATAGAGCAGGAGATGGGCACCCTCAGACAGGGGAGTCTCTCGCTTCTACAATATTATGATGAGGTTGAAAGGAAGCTCACCCTCCTCACCAACAAGGCGACCATGACATATGAAGCCTCCGCTGCACAAGTTTTATGCGAAAAATTCCGGGATGATGCCCTTCGCGTATTTATCTCTGGGTTAAAACGCAGCCTCACTGACGTCCTCTTCGCGGCGAAGCCCAAGGACATGCCATCAGCACTTGCCTTGGCTCAAGAGGTCGAGGCGAACCATGATAGGTACACCTTTGCGTCGTCATTTGCAAAAAGCCAGGAGGATAGGGAGAAAAAACAATTTCCTAAGGCGCAAGAGCGTCAGCAGGCCACCGCTCAGGCTAATTCCCAATATAGTGGCGGTAAAAATCCCCATTTCACTAAGCAGCACAAGGCACAGGTGCACCCTGCTCTACGCAGCGAGAGGCACCAGGGAGACACTCCAGAACCCATGGAAGTGGATCCATCATTGGCTAGAATGCTTAAACCATCACAAGCCCCGGCATACCAGAACAGGAAGCCGGCGGCGTCCGATAAAACCAACCCACAAAAAAGGCAAAGAGTAAACCACATTGCCCAGAGCGCTGACAAAACTGGTGACACGTACACCGCAGCGGCCTCTAGCGCGGCACAAGAAATCGATGATGACGCTATCAACGAGTACGACTCGGATGCCATAAATTTTTTAGGGGAAGATCCCTGCTACCCGTCATCAGACGAAGAGTAGCGGGGATTGACATGAGATTTCTAGTTGATACGGGCGCGTCCAAAAATTTCATCCGACCATATGAAGGTTTGAAAGGTGTCCGCCCGGTAGAAGCTCCATTCAAAGCTCATTCGATCCATGGAGTCACCAATATCACGAAGAAATGCTTCGTGTCAATTTTCAACTTAAAAGCCACATTCTTCCTTTTACCAGATTTGTCCTCTTTCGATGGAATCATCGGACTTGACCTTTTAAAACAGGCAGGGGTGTCACTTTGTTTGGCCTCCGGTCAGCTCAAATGGGGCACGGAAGTAGAGAGCATCGACTTTCATACATGTCCCGATGTAAATTTTACTGAGGTGGACTGCTCAGATGCACCACCTTTGGTCAGAAAAGCATTTTTAAAAATGCTCAGCGACAGGAAAAAAACCTTCGCAGACCCCAATGAGGCCTTGTCCTACAACACGTCGGTGGTTGCCACCATCAGAACCATTGATGAGACGCCCATTTATGCCAAACTTTACCCATATCCAATGGGGGCAGCTGATTTTGTAAATGGCGAAATCCAAGATCTGCTTAAAAATGGCATCATCCAAAAGTCGAAATCCCCATACAATAACCCAATATGGGTTGTAGACAAAAAGGGCACCGACGAAACTGGCAGGCGAAAAATGCGTTTGGTATTGGATTTTCGCAAACTAAACGAGAAAACAATACCCGATCGATACCCCATGCCGAACATCTCGATGATATTAGGAAACTTAGGCAAGGCCAAGTATTTTACAACACTGGACTTGAAGTCCGGATATCATCAGATCACGCTGGCAGAATGCGACCGTGAAAAAACTTCCTTTTCCGTTAACGGAGGAAAGTACGAGTTTCGTAGAATGCCATTTGGATTAAAAAATGCAGCCAGCATTTTCCAAAGAACAATTGATGACATACTGCGAGAGCAGATTGGCAAATTTTGCTATGTCTATGTTGATGATGTTATCGTCTTTTCGGAGGACGAAAACTCCCACATCCGGCACGTGGATTGGGTTCTCAAGAGCCTACACGATGCAAATATGAGGGTATCAACAGAAAAGTCACGATTTTTCAAGAAAAGCGTCAGCTTTTTAGGGTTCATAGTCACCAATAACGGGGCTACCACAGACCCAGAGAAAATAAAAGCCATTCAGGAATTCCCAGAGCCTAAGAACATATTCGAGGTCAGGTCATTCCTTGGCTTGGCCAGCTATTATAGATGCTTCATAAAAGATTTTGCGTCCATAGCTCGGCCGATCACTGATATTTTGAAAGGGGAACTTGGAAGTGTCAGTAGACACAGATCCAGGAACATCCAGGTGCAGTTCAACGAGCCCCAACGGCAGGCTTTCCAAAAACTGCGTAACATTCTGGCTTCCGAGGATGTCATCCTCAGATACCCCGACTACCAAAAGGCGTTTGATCTAACGACGGATGCCTCAGCGTACGGCATTGGCGCAGTCCTATCCCAAGAAGGGAGACCCATAACAATGATCTCTAGGACCTTGAAGGACAGGGAAGTTAACTACGCTACCAATGAAAGGGAGCTATTAGCTATAGTTTGGGCACTGGCCAAATTACGCCACTATTTGTATGCAGTCAAAGATATAAATATCTTTACTGACCACCAACCGTTGACCTTCGCAGTGTCGGAATCTAATCCGAACGCGAAAATCAAGAGGTGGAAAGCCCGCATCGACGAGTCCGGCGCTAAAATTTTTTACAAACCCGGCAAAGATAACCTTGTTGCGGATGCCCTCTCAAGACAGCAACTTAACGTTGTGGAAGAGGAAGAGGCTTTTTCTAGCGCGGCCACAATTCACAGTGAGCTGTCGCTAACCTATACCATTGAAACCACGGACAAGCCTTTGAATTGCTTCCAGAACCAGATAACTCTGGAGGAGGCACGCTTTCCGTTAAAACGCAGCTTCGTCCTCTTTGGAAACAAGAGACGGCATGTGATTAACTTCTCCTGCAAAGAGTCATTACTTGATGAACTCGCAGATATAATCGTTCCTAAGGGTGTAAACGCCATTCATTGTGACTTGCCCACGCTGGCAATGATACAGGACGAATTGGTTCGGCAGTTTCCAGCCACCAAATTTTGGCATTGCAAAAACCGTGTAACGGATATTTTTGCAGTTCCTGAAAGACGGGAAATCCTCACCGTCGAGCACAACAGGGCTCACAGATCGGCCCAAGAAAATGTTAAGCAGATACTCTCCGAGTACTACTTTCCAAAGATGGCCAAGCTAGCCACTGAGATTGTAGCAAACTGCAAAACATGTGCGAAAGCCAAGTACGATAGGCACCCAAAGAAGCATGAGTTAGGCGAGACTCCGATCCCCTCTCATGTGGGAGAACTGCTACATATCGACATCTTTTCCACAGACAAGAAATACTTCCTCACTTGCATCGACAAGTTTTCGAAGTTTGCAGTTGTGCAACATGTCCACTCTAGGACAATCGAGGATCTTAAACCGGCCATACTCCAAATCATGAACTTTTTCCCTAGGGCTAAAGTAGTCTATTGCGATAATGAACCTTCGTTAAACTCGCACACTATCTCAGCCATGCTTGACAACCATTTTGGCGTCAGCATTGCAAATGCCCCACCACTTCATAGCGTTTCAAACGGGCAAGTAGAGCGCTTTCACAGCACCCTCTTGGAGCTTGCTCGTTGCCTAAAAATCGACAAGAAGATAACCGATACTGTGGAAATTATTTTATTGGCAACCGCCAAATATAATAAATCAATTCACTCTGTCGTCGACAAACGGCCAGTCGACATCATGCAAAAGCATCCAAACGACCCACAGACGGACGTCCAGAATAAGATTGTTAGGGCGCAAAACACGCTCAGGGCTAGGGAAAATGCCTCCCGACAATGCAGAACATTCGAAGTCGGCGAGAAAGTTTTGGTTAAGTCGAACCGAAGGCTTGGCAATAAACTCACACCACTGTGTGAGGAAAAAGCTGTTGAAGCGGACCTGGGGACCACGGTCCTCATTAAGGGGAGGGTGGTCCACAAGGACAACATTAGATAATAATTCATTTTTTCTAACGTTTACACCTAGCCACTTGGCGTAAGTTTTCTTTTCCACAAGGAACAACATTAGATAATAATTCATTTTTTCTAATGTCTACCCCTAGCCACTTGGCATAAGTTTTTTTTTCCATATTTTCTCACCCCTATCCACTCGGTATAAGTTTTTGTTATAATTGTGCTTTTTTCTTTATGCTTTGGTGGTGGGCTACAATATTCTAAACAAACACTACAATACATCCAATATTACAGGTTCGCATTCGTATCCCTGTTAGTCCTGCTTACCGTAACATCGGGGCACGTCTCGGACTACTCGCAGGCCAAATATATTCCCATCATTGATGGTAGAATTTTAGTTTGGGAAGAATTCGCGTTCGTCACACACTCGGCGAATCTCTCAGAATATAGGCGCGTGGTGGAAGAAACAAATGGCATGATCAGCATGTTTCCCCAGTCACACATGCAGAAACTTTTGATTGTCGATGTTGCTCATCTGCGTGACCTGCTCGACTCGTTGAGCATCCACCACAGAGTAGCTAGGAGTTTGGATTTTCTAGGAGCGGCGTTAAAAGTAGTGGCGGGAACGCCAGATGCAGAGGATTTCGAAAAAATTAAATTTAATGAATTCCAGTTAATAAATGCAAACAATAGGCAGATAAACATCAATAGTAAAGTACAAGACCAAATTAATAATATTACTTCCACCGTCAACCAACTTCTGAGGTCAGCCAAGGGAACCCAAGTTGACACGGGGCATCTTTATGAGATGTTATTATCCCGAAATAGAATGATTAGTATGGAGCTGCAAAACTTATTGCTAGCGATTGCTTTAGCTAAGGCCAACATTGTGAGCCCTAGTATACTAGATCATGCAGACCTAGAAGATATATGGATAGAAGAGCCCACAGATACCCCCATCAAAGACCTATTGTCCGTTGCTTCCGTTAAAATATTACAGTCCGATAACCTTTTGTATTTTGTCATCAAATTTCCAATAATCAAATCATCCTGTATTAAAATCACTGTTTTTCCCGTGTCCCATCATGACACGATGCTCAGGCTGGAGGACAAAATAATAGCTGATTGCAATGGAGCAATTCATACGGTCAACAATTGCTCCACAACATCTGGAGCCACATTTTGCCAGCTGGCGGTAAGAAGGTCGTGCGCACAAGAGCTCCACGCTGGAGGCATAGCGCACTGTGACATCCAGCACAGCGATCTACATCCAATTACTCGCGTAGATGAAGGCATCATAATTGTAAACGATCGTCCGGCACGTGTGAGTGTAGATAATGGCACTTACATCCACATACGAGGCACGCATCTCATTACCTTTATTGAGAGTGCCGTGGTTAATGAAACCCGATATGTCAATAATGACAGGGCCCAGAAGAGGGTCCCAGGAGTAGCCAGCTCGCCCTCCCTGAATATCACTATGGAGCACAACATCCTCAGTCTTCCATACCTTCACCGCTTGAGTGAACGTAATCTGGAACACATAAAGAGAGTCGGGGAGAATATCAACGACTATCATTCACATCAGATAGTACTGGTGGCAGCAGCAATATGTTGCGCGTTGATCTGCGTCGGTTTCACCTATCGGCGAGTCATCCAGGCCAGGAGAACTACGGCCCAAATAGCAGATATGATCGCCCAAATAGGGTCGGCCGAGGACGGCCTTAATTCTGAGGGGGGAGTAGTTAACTAAGTAAGTTAACCGGGCGACGGCAATGACCGATCGTCCGAAAGCTCGCTCCGGCCAAATTGCTGACACAGCGTCTGGCCGGAAGCCCGTGCATAGCCGGCAAGCACTACCCATTGGAGTGGCCGCTATGAGTCCCTTTTTATGTTAGCTTTAAGTTCAGTTCTCATTTTGATTTGAAAGAATAAAGAGCTAACGCTCACGAATTGAAACTCCGGCCATCGCCGTATTTGATTTATTGAAATTACACCCAGTCTGAGTCTCTAGGCCAGCGGGCTAAAAGAGGGCAGTTACCCTCTCAACCTAATCGTCATATATTTACTGTTGATGACGCAGGCCAACCGGCCGACTACAACACACACAGCGGCTGATATTACCAGCTACAACTACGGTCAACCGACCTCCTGCTACAGACGTTCTGCCAGCCAGCTTCACCCCCTCTACAGACGGACGGCCAGCCGGCACACGGATTAATTAATTATTTAATTTACACGTTCCTTTGATATCTTCACAATGTCTGCTATCTCGCTTAACTTCATTTTACGGTCGTTCAAAATTATTTTATGGATTTTTTTGATGTTTTCGTCGGTAACAGCCTCTTTTGGGCGTCCACTGCGTTCACCGTCTTCAGTGCTCATTTCACCACGTTTAAACTTAGCATACCAATCAATGATGGTTGATTTTCCTGGTGCAGACCCCGGAAACTCTTCATCAAGCCACGCTTTTGCTTCAACTGTATTTTTTCCTTTCAAAAAGCAATACTTTATTAACACACGAAATTCTTTTTTTTCCATCTTTTCAACAATAACAAAAGTAGCTTCACTCAAATCACTATAACTCCCGAACTAATTGTCCGATTGCTGTCAAATTTCGACACGTATCGTTTGAAGGTTGGTACTGAATGAAAATCATATGGAAAAAAATCTAGTAACGCCGTCTATGGGTCAGACCGGGGACTTTTCATCCGGCGAATAAAGTGTACAGCTGTGTTTCTAATTTTATTATTTCATTGTTAAAAAAGGAAAAACAAATATATGAGAAAATATTCGAATTCTTTACAACCGTACAAAAACATAAACAATTTTAATAGTTTCTAAATAGTACATTTGAAAAACATTTCAAACCATATATGTTTCGTATCAAGCGTTCCCAAAGTAAGGTCAGCCGACTTCGGAAGTCGTAGGACATTTTCGGCTCGCCGCCTGGCATTTAGATTCGTCGCGAAACGGTCACACTGTGGCACTGCTTAAACATAAAGTGTGAAAATTTGTGGAAATATTGCTACTAGTACAGCGATCTAATCGATTCGGGAGCAAAAACCAGCCCCCGCAGCAAAGCGCCCGCGTGTTTCACCTGATCCGAGGATGCAGAGATCCACAGAGCGGATACGGCGGCTCAAGAAGCTGAAGAGCGTTACGGCAACGCAGGATGGTGGTGGCGGCGGTGGAGGAGGCGATGGAGCGGCGACGGCGGAAAACCGGACATCCGAGTCGTCGGACACAAACGGCGGAGCTGCTAGCGGATCGGGCGGCAAGGAACCCGGCTCCCTCAATCTGGACATCTTCAAGCACTTTGACAAATCCGGACGAAGCGAATTGTACGTGTGTGGTTCCACGCTCAGACACCGATACAAACGCAGCCAGAGATATACATATATGCAAACGCGCACACACACTCGCAGTACAGTGGCTGCCATCAGTCTGTGTCCTGCTGCTGGATATTCGCGCGCGCTCTTGTGTCGACTGTTTGGACCCACTGTGTGTTCTTCCATATCATCTAGCTAAATTAAACGTTTACTTCTAGCCTGAAGTACCTCAAGCAGGAGCTGCAGGATGCGACGGATTCGCCCGTCTACGACCAGAACGGGGAGTTTAAGCAGGGCATCTCCCATGCCATCTACCAGCTCCTTTGGCAGGCCCTGCGCCACACCCACAAGAAGGACCTGGTGCTCCATCTGCTCCTGGAAGTCGTGGTGAGTGGGAAAACTTTATAGGGCTCCTTATGTCTTTCTAAAAGATATGAAGAACATTACTTTGTTAGCTGTATATGTTGACTATAATATTTTAAATTGATTGATTAATTCTGAAAGTAATATTTAAAACCTCAACCTTAGAGGGTGATAATAAGTCCAATGTATACCTTTTTCTCAGGCCCTCCATGCGGACTTTCCCAGCCTTATAGTGGACGTAATAAACATTCTGGACAGCGAAACCTCTCTCATTACCGATGACTTTCAAGAGGTGCGACATGCCTTCGTGCAACTGGTCAAGGACTTGGACAAGGTGGTTCCAGAAAGTCTGTTAAAGGAGCGATTGGAAATCGATACGCTGCAGGAGGCGGGAATTGTCAAGAACAAGAGTTTCTACTCTAAGTTCATCAAGGTCAAAACCAAGTTGTAGTATGTATTATAACAGTAATTTTTGGTTGATTTATTATGTAATTTTTCCTTACCATTTTTAAGCTACAAGCAGCGTCGTTTTAACCTTTTCCGTGAGGAGAGCGAAGGCTTTGCCAAGCTTATTACAGAGCTGAATCAAGAATTTGATGAGAACACCACGCCAGAGAGCATTATGGACATCATTAAATCCCTTATAGGTAATACATTTGCTTTTACATATTGGGTCTAAGTAATAGCAATCGATAGTAATCGGGCCACAAAGATAATAGGGCTCCTAGAATGTTGTATATATGTTGATTAAATCCCTTTCATAGGCTGCTTCAACCTGGATCCCAATCGCGTTCTGGACATTATTATCGAGTCATTTGAGACTCGGCCTGATCGCTGGAACTTGTTTATTCCCCTACTGCGCAGCTATATGCCCACCGGTGCCATAATTTGCGAGGTCCTCGGATACAAGTTCTGCCACTTTAAGGACTCCCGCACGCCCCGCTCTTTATATCATGTTTGCGCCCTTTTGCTAAAGCACGGCGTCATTGCGCTGAACGATGTCTATGTGTGGTTGACTCCAAACGACGGTAGCATCAAGGCAGACTGGGAGGAGGAGTTGGCGGATGCCAGGGAAATGGTGCGCAAGCTCAACCTCATCCAAACCAATAAGAAGGAGGACGAAAAGGATCCCCCACCGCCACCCTCGGTTAAGAAATTTAATGAGGTATAGATAGTAAAAAGGTACTAAAAGGGGCGACACTAATAACATGACCATTTTTATCCAGGAAAAATACAATGTCAATCAAAAGTTTGGTCTCTGCGAGGCTCTACTTAAAGTTGGTGACTGGGAGAACGCCTACAAGATCATCCAGAAGCTACCGGAGCAGGCTGTCGTACTTCAGGAACCCATTGCCCGCGCGATTGCTGATCTGATTCACCTTTCCGTGGAGAACGTGTACTATAAGAAGTGCTTTAAAGCACCTGCCGGAAGGAGACAGAGTCGAAATCGCTTGTACGACGATACCAAGTTGTTGGCCAAGATGCAGGCAAAGGAATTCAGCGATTTGCGGAAGTACACCTGGCCGATGGCTAATGTCTTGGGACCCGCCATGCACTACGATACAGTGCTGATGTACAAGTTAATACGTATTATGCGGAAATTAGTAGTGGAGATGGGCGTGGATAGCTTGAATGGACCACCTCCAAATTCGGAGGCGGAGCAGCATTACTATGACATTATGAGCTCGCTGGATGCCTGCATTCTACCCTCTCTTCTCTACCTGGACAACAACTGCTCGATGTCCGAGGAGATTTGGGCAGTGCTCAAGTATTTCCCGTACCATTTCCGTTATAGCTTGTATGCACGTTGGAAGAACGATAGCTACCAGCTGCATCCGAATTTGATTAGGCGGTGTGGATTGGCTCAGCGGGATATCAAGGCGCTGATGAAGCGAGTGAGCAAGGAGAACGTTAAACAGCTGGGTCGCCTGGTTGGCAAGTACAGCCATTGTGCTCCAGGACTGCTGTTCGATTATGTGAGTCTAATATAAGCTATTTTGTCAATGGCTTTTTTCTTAATTTCCATTTCCATTGCAACAGATCCTATTGCAAATACAAATCTATGACAATCTCATTGGGCCCGTCTGTGACATGCTCAAGTATCTTACTGCCCTCTCCTTTGACTGTCTGGGCTACTGTATCATCGAGTCCCTGACGTTAACGGGTCGTCTCAGGTTCAAGGATGATGGCACGTCTTTATCCTTGTGGCTTCAAAGCTTGGCCTCCTTCTGCGGCACCATTTACAAGAAGTACAGCATCGAGCTGAGTGGATTGCTGCAGTATGTGGCTAATCAGCTGAAATCACAGAAGAGCCTGGACCTACTCATTTTGCGAGAGATCGTACACAAGATGGCTGGCGTGGAATCTTGTGAGGAGATGACCAATGATCAGTTGCAGGCCATGTGTGGTGGCGAACAGCTCAGGGGAGAGGTAAATATCTTATATAATTTTAAATACTATATCTTAACGAGTTTCTTTCTTATTACAGGCTGGTTACTTTAGCCAAGTTAGGAATACGAAAAAGTCGTCTAATCGCTTGAAGGAGGCATTGGCCAACAATGATCTCGCTGTGGCCATTTGCCTATTGATGGCCCAGCAAAAGCACTGCGTGATCTATCGCGAGACGGCGGCGCACAGTCATTTAAAGTTGGTGGGAAACCTCTACGATCAGTGCCAGGACACCCTTGTCCAGTTTGGTACCTTCCTAGGGTCCACTTATTCGGTTGATGAGTATGTGGAGCGGTTGCCCTCTATTATAACCATGCTGCGAGAGTACCACATCAATACAGATGTGGCTTTCTTCCTAGCCAGACCAATGTTCACTCATCAAATCAACGTAAGTCTGTGAAACCTAATTAAGGTTTGTATTTTTAAGCCTTAACCTTTTTACAGCAAAAATACGACCAACTGCGCAAGGCTGATCCGAACGCCAAGAAGCTGACCACGACCCAAAAGCTGCAAAAGTATTTGGAGGCCACGCAGCTAATCATGAACCCCATTGTGGAGTCCGTTCGACCACTGCACAGTGCCAAGGTGTGGGAGGACATTAGTCCGCAGTTCCTGGTAACCTTTTGGAGTCTGAGCATGTACGACCTGCATGTTCCGAACGACAGCTATCAGCGGGAGATTGGAAAGCTGAAACAGCTGGCACAGCAGGCGGCCGAGGGCAAGGACTCGAACCAATCTAAGAACAAGAAGGAACAGGAGCGGTACATCGCGCTAATGGAGAAGTTGAATGACGAGCGCAAGAAGCAGCACGAGCACGTGGACAAGATCTCGCAGCGGTTGCAGGAGCAGAAGGATAGTTGGTTCCTGCTTCGATCCGCCAAGTCGGCTAAGAATGACACAATCACGCAGTTCCTGCAGCTCTGCCTTTTCCCGCGTTGCACCTTCACTGCTCTGGATGCACTTTACTGCGCCAAGTTCGTGCACGCTATACACAACCTCAAGACTTCAAACTTTTCTACCTTGCTGTGCTACGATCGGGTAAATATTACTTAATATATATTTATATTTTACAATAACTCTATTTTATATTTTAGATCTTCTGCGACATCACCTATTCGGTTACTTCGTGCACGGAAGGAGAGGCCACGCGTTATGGTCGTTTCCTGTGCGCCATGCTAGAGACCGTGATGAGATGGCATGCGGATCAGGCTGTTTTTAACAAAGAGTGCGCCAACTATCCTGGTTTCGTGACCAAGTTCCGTGTGAGCAATCAGTTCTCAGAGGCTAACGATCACGTTGGTTACGAGAACTATCGCCATGTATGCCACAAGTGGCACTACAAGATCACCAAGGCTATAGTCTTTTGCTTGGACTCAAAGGACTTCATGCAGATCCGAAATGCACTTATTATCCTGATGCGAATCCTGCCTCACTATCCGGTTCTTGCCAAGCTGGCTCAAATCATCGAGCGTAAGGTGGACAAGGTGCGCGAGGAGGAGAAAACAAAACGGCCGGATCTGTATGCCATTGCCTCTAGCTACATTGGTCAGCTAAAGCTGAAGACTCCCCACATGCTGAAGGAGAGCGATTTCCACCAGATGGCCGAGAGGTCCAGCAAGGAGTCGCCAGCCAGTGCTGGTGCACCTAGCACTCCCATCAAGGTGGAGAAATTATCGCCCACATCGCCACCGCTGCTTGCACAAGCAACGAAGGGGACCAGCGGAGCTGCTCCCTTTTATAGCAACGAACAGAAGTCTGGCACCAAGGAGCCAGAGGCGAAAGCAGGTAAGAAAAAATAATTTAATTTACGAAAATTATTTAAGCAAACTAATTATTAAATCAATATTTTTGTTAGCTCCCCTCCGCGATTCGAAGAGCATAAAAAGCGAGGGCAACAGCGTCAGTTTGGTGTCTACAACGACATCAGCGGCTTCCAATAACGATCGTGAGAGCAAGCAACGTGATTTGCCTGCGCCACGGGAATCCCAATCCCGCAGCAAGGACGAGCAGCTAGAGCAGACAAACAACGGTAGCAATGGCAGCAGACAGAGTGAAAGCCGCAATCGGGATGTGGAGCGAGAAAGGCAGGATCAGCACGAGCTGCGTCACGCCAGCATAAGTAGTCATCGCAGCTCCAGGGATACGGTGAGGGTCAAGGAGCGAACAGAAGCCGAGCAGCATCAGCGGTCGCGGGAGCGCTCCCAGCGTCTGGACGAGTTGGAAGCACAGCAGCGAAAGCGCGAGAAGACATCGCGCCGCGGCGGTGAGGAGCGCAATCGGCACGGAGATGGCGTCGAGACGGTGGATCTGGTTGGCAACACCGATAATCGCCACTATGAGGAGTTTGAGGGACGTATGAGAGATCTCAGCTCCGTATCCAACGAAAGCAACGGTTCAATGCAGCATCGGCAACGTAGCCATGAGACCATTGAATACGAAAAAGGTTCGAAGCTTATCTGCTTAATAGGGCACTTCATATGTAACCATTCATTTTAGTAGATTCAAAGCGTCGCAAATTGGAATCGTCAACCAGCAGTTCAAAGGTTAGTAGCATATGGTTGCAGACATAAGTACGCTAAGACAACAACAATATAAAACAACACTACGATGACGATCAAATCTGGAGGGCAAATACACGAAGTTCTGATTGAGCCAGGGAGACATAAACCGATTTGCAACACCAACTTCTACTCTGCGACTCCAAAATCAACCAACCAACAACGAACCCACCACCCTAAAAAATATCAAAACTTATATACTGATGCGGTGGACTTCGTTCTCATCTGAAATATTCCTTAGTTCTAAGTATCAAATTTAGTACACTTTGGGGTGTTATTATTAAGATTAGATATAAGCAAAAAGTGAAACTTTTTAGACCAATGTGACAGGATCATCTTTAAAAAGAAAAACAATTTTTTTTATTTAAACTTGTTAATTAATTGTAATAGGCTAAGAGTAGTTTTTTAATTAACGGACCGAACTGAAGTATTGGGACCATGAAGACGACAATCGCTGGAAGCGCCGAGGATAATCGATCGAGGAAGAAGTTTACGACATAGGAATTATTGAAAAACCCCCCTTGAGATTAAAGGAAGAAGAAATCAGCGGCGTTTTTATTCTGGATGCTGTCACTGAATCTACAAAGGAAAAAAATGACGGCAAATCATCAAGCGACATCATCAATAACTACAATTGCCATACGTAACAACAAAAGTCTTTAATATATTGTGAAATTTTCCACAAATGTAATGAAGTATATATATGGCGAAAAACCTAACAAAAATAATGGAATTCCGGAATAATGTACTTATATTATCATCACTTTGCTATCTTCTGATGGTCAAACAGTTAAACTCGAAAAGCGAAACGATCCAAAATCGGAACAAAATCTACAAATCTTTCGAACTGGAAGTTAACCTTTTTTGGAGCCTTTAGAAGACGAACATCTGCAGTAAAAATTTCATCTGGATTTAATAGCAGCGTTTAACATACTGGAGTGACTTAGAACAAATACTGGATAAACTTATAGTTTTACACTTGGAATCATTAAACTGAAGTGCCATGGAACAAATAATGGATAACTTTATACTTTTATATTCCGAATCATCAACAACAATATTCACGGATGCGTTTGACAACTGAAAACATGAATTATCAACATTAACAATTGGACAACCTATACTTTTATATTCCGAATCATCAATAATAATGTGTACGGATCCGATTGACAACTGTAAAAATTAACTATCAACATTGTTATAAGACGACAGTGCCATCTAAATATCCTAACGTGGAACACTTGCTGCCAAACTTCGTTAATAATACTCCAACATCGGCTATGCTGGCATCCCCAAAATCCGGACGAAACCCAATGGATCTTCGACACCTCCGCGACTCTGATTACCTACCTGCCGTTACCTGTGCAGCCCAGTTTAGTTGTTAATACGTTGATGTTGAGACTGCGCACTGGTAAGTGAAGGGCGCGTGGTGGGGCCGACGGATTTAAAAAACCATATTAGACATAGGACAATAAACGGACTCGGGCAACACCGATACAGTTGTATAGTAACAGAAACCGATTCTGTTCCAGTTTTAAGTAGATAGACCAACATTTTGTAAAGTTTTAGCGGAGGCAAGAATTTCAATATGTTTTTACAACCATTAATCCTGTGCCGTTGCAGAAGGTGGAGGAACTGGTGGACAGCGTGAAGAAGGCTCGCGGTCTCAAGACCAAGGAGCGTAATAAGGACAAACTGTCGGATGAGGAACGAGACGCTCGAAAGGATCGCAAGCTGGGGCGCAAGCGCGATCGCACCGAGGAGTCAAACAGCAACGAACATAAGCGTCGGCGCGAAGGTGAGGCAAGAATCATTTACCGGATGTTCAAGACTTTCAAGAACGAACATTTTTTAGCACAAAACGGTGAAGAAGAAATACGGGACAGAGAGCGGCATAGGGTGAGTTAACGTCGAATTTCTGGTAAATTGAAGCAACAAATCAGGTTGTAGTGGTGCAGCAGAGGTTGCTGCACCGTTTACAATCTGTTTTGAATTTCTAAGCTCGAGCATAACTAAAATATGTATTATTCTATAGGAAAAGTCACCGCGGGAGCGTTCACATGAAAAATTCGATAGAGAACGAGGCGGTGGCAGCAGTTCGCGGGGCGAGGACCGACAGTACATCAGCAAATCGACTCGCTCCAGAGTTAACTACTAAAAACAGTCGGGGATGTTGCTCCCCCGTTCTGTGCATTGTGGAGCGCATTTTGTTTAATTTTTAAAGAGTTTTGAATAGCTTGTCCATCAAGAGAAATTATGTAACAAAGAGCGAAATAATTTTGAAACGTTTACAATTTTTTAGTGACTATTTTAAAAAGAGAAATCCAAACAATTACATTGTAAAAATTACTAAACTTTTGTGTTCATTTAATGGGACTTGTAAGAGCCTTCAAATTTAATTATTGATTCCATTCCCCAAGATATAAATAAATTGTGTTAGAATATTGATCTTATGTCCATAATAAAGTTGTATATTTGCCATCAGATTAAGATATAAAACGCGAGTTTTTTTCATTCACCACACCAAAGCCAACTAAAAATGCCATATTTATATTTCGAATCAAATTTTATTCAATTTAAATTATTTTTTACAAATAACAGTTGAACTTGAGGTTTAATCTCGATTTAAAACACGCAGATCCGATATCTAAACAAGCTTGCCACTAACGTTTATTATAACTTTTTCCATTAAATTTTTAAATGTTTTTTATTTTTCTTTTACTTTGAAAGTGTTCCTGAGGTCTTTTTTTAGGTAGGTACCGTTGTTGGTGTTGTTGATGCGTTTCCACAGTGATGAGAGAACTAGTTGAATTGTTTATATTGGATTTTTATTTAATAAAATATTAACAATTCGGGGCTGTGGCCCATGTTTACTTGGTTAGTTTTAGTTGTTTGCTTTTGGCGCCTAAAATTGGACTTTGACTTTAACAAAAGTAAAGCACATAAATAATAAAATAATATCGAAAATTGATTTAGTTCTGTGGATCCTCCGGCGCTGGCAGCTTCTCCCAGGTGGGCTCAACGCCCCAGATCTCGCGGGCGTACTCGGCGATGGTACGATCCGACGAGAACTTGCCGCTGGACGCGATGTTGTTGATGGACATCTCCAGCCACTTGGCTTGGTTCTGGAATTGAAACGATAGAAAGTGGTTTTAGATAAAGAAACTTAAGAATGCTCTTGTTTTCGGGAACTACTTGAGCTTGTAAATTCTTTTTTAAATTTAGATCACACCCCTTTATTTACCACTTTATTTAAATATTAAAATATAGAATATTTAAAAGAAAAAATATAAAGAATTTAAAATTAAAAAAAAAATTTGGTAATACTTCTCACATATAACTAGATCCCTTGAACCCCATTATTAAATTAAGGACCCTCTTACCTGGTAGGTCTTGGATACCAGATCCTGGGCCTTGATGTACGCATCGTAGTCGGCCAGCAAGTAGTAGTGGTCGTACTTAAGCAGAATGTCGGCAATGTTCTTGAACTCGTTGGGGTTGCCGGGGCTGAAGAAGCCACCCTGGATCTGGTCGATGACCTGCTTGACCTCCGGGTTGGTGTTGTAGTAGTCATAGGCATTGTAGCCCTTCTTCTTGAGGGCCTCCACCTCATCGACGGTCATGCCGAAGATGAAGATGTTGTCCAGACCCATCTCTTCGGCCATTTCCACGTTGGCACCGTCCAAAGTGCCGATGGTCAGGGCTCCGTTAAGCTGGAACTTCATGTTGCCGGTACCAGAGGCCTCTGTGCCGGCGGTGGAGATCTGCTCGGACAGATCGGCGGCGGGCATGATCTTCTCGGCCAGAGTCACACGGTAGTTCTCCAGGAAGATAACCTTCAGCTTATCGCCCACAATGGGATCGTTGTTCACCACATTGCCCACGGCGCAGATGAGCTTGATGATCTGCTTGGCCACATAGTAGCCGGGAGCAGCCTTGCCTCCGATCATGATTGTCCTCGGGGTGAAGTTGGCGGTGGGATCCTTCTTGATCCTGTTGTACAGGGTGATGATGTGCAGGCAGTTAAGCAGCTGGCGCTTGTACTCGTGGATACGCTTCACCTGGATGTCGAACATGGACGAGGGGTTGACCTTGACGCCATAGTCCTTCTCCAGAATGGCGGCCAACTTGAGCTTGTTCTCCTGCTTGACACGGGCCACATTGCGCTGGAAGTTCGGGTCCTTGGCCCACTTCTTCAGGGCAACCAGTTGGTCTAGATGCACTGGCCACTCGTCACCGATCTTCTCGGCAATCAGATCGGAGAGACCGGGATTGCAGAGCAGCAACCAACGACGCGGGGTGATACCGTTCGTCTTGTTCTGGAACTTCTTGGGATCCATTTCGTAGAAGTCATGGAACAGCGAGTCCTTCAGGATCTGCGAGTGGATGGCAGCCACACCGTTGACGGCATGGGAGCCCACAATGGACAGATGGGCCATGTTGATGCGCTTCTCGCCATCCTCCTCCACCATCGACATGCGACGCATGCGGTCCAGATCGTCGGGGAACTTCTTCTTCACATTCTCCATGTGCAGGAAGTTGATGTGATAGATGATCTGCAGATGACGTGGCAGGATCGACTCCAGCAGGGATACGGGCCAGCGCTCCAAGGCCTCTGGCAGCACGGTGTGGTTGGTGTACGCACAGGTCCTCGTGGTGATGTCCCATGCCTTCTCCCAAGTGAGGTGCTCCTCATCAACCAGGATGCGCATCAGCTCGGGGATGGCCAGCGATGGATGGGTATCGTTCAGCTGGATGGCCACCTTGTCTGGGAAGTGATCGAAGGTGTTACGAACCGCCTCCCGGGATCCGAATTTCGAGGCCTTGTAACGGCGGATGATATCCTGCAGCGTGGCGGCGCACATGAAGTACTCCTGCTTGAGACGCAGCTCCTTGCCCTCGAAGAAGTTGTCATTGGGGTACAGGACACGGGAGATGTTCTCAGCCAGATTACGGTCCAGCACGGCCTGGATGTAGTCACCATCGTTGACTGGAGATGGATAAAGAAAGGTTTATTGTAGCTTACGTATATAGGGTACATATCGAATGGATACTTACAGAACTTCAGGTTAAAGTCAATGGGCGACTTGGCGGACCACAGACGCAGCGTGTTCACGTGGTTGTTGTTGTATCCGGGAATCGGGTTGTCGTAGGGCATGGCAAACACCCTCTGGGTATCAACCCACTTCTTTCCCTCGGGCGTGTCGATCACACGGCCATAGAAGTTGATCGGCAGCATGAATTCGGGACGGGCCTTCTCCCAGGGGTTGCCATAACGCAGCCAATCATCGGGCTCCTCCACCTGCTCACCGTTCTTGATCTTCTGGGCGAAGATACCGTACTCATAACGGATGCCGTAGCCGTAGGCGGCCAGGCCCAGAGTTGCCATCGAGTCCAAGAAACAGGCGGCCAGACGACCCAGACCACCGTTACCCAGACCGGCGTCCTCCTCCATCTCCTCCAGATTCTCAATGTCCAGACCCAGCTGGTACATGGCCTCCTCGCACTCGCTCTGGATGCCCAAGTTGATCATGGTGTTGGTCAGGGAGCGACCCATGTAGTACTCCAGCGACAGGTAGTAGACGCGCTAAAAAGATAGAGGGGATATCATTAGTTAATTGGTTTACAATACAGTTTATTGGCAGTTAAATGAACGACTTAAGTTACAAAACGGAATTTTTAGCATGAGTCATGAAATTTATTAATATAGAATATTAAAAGAGTTTTGACATGGTAGTTTTTTGATAATTTGAAAAGTCATATTTTATACCTAATGCAATGTATCTTACATTTCAACATAAATTGGGATATTCGCAATCAATTTGTTTTACTATATTTCGAAATAGATAAAATCCTAAACTTAAAAAGTTAAGTAGGTTAAAGAGCAGAATAAAGCAGTGAAGAGCAATAATCGGAGCGCCTAAGAGAGTGGGATTATTAAACTAATTTAAAAACCAGTTTGGTCGTGAATTTCCGTAATGATCAGCCAAGTGCAAGGTCCCAACATTCCAGGCTCAACTGTACAGTGCATATTTCATCAAAGTCCTGATAAGATGGGCGCCAAGACCTAGTTATGTTTGGCCAGAAGGTCACCCAGCTCTCATTTTACGGTTCCCAACGGCATAACACCTTATCAGCGAAAAAATCAGCCGGTAATTTCAGGGCAAACCAAATGGAAAACTATAAATAGAGGAAGGCATTCACAATCACCGGATCGATTCAGTTCAAATCTATCGATCGATGTTACGAGGGCATTTATTGGGTTAATGGCAACAGCACGGCTATCAATAGATGGCAGGCTGCACTTTGCATGCTGGGCAAACATCATGGCAAAGCATGAATCTATATAACTCGGAATCGGGACCGGTATTATTATCAATGCCCAATGCTCACCTAATCATCGATCGATCACGGATCACCAATCACTATTGACGACAACATCGCTGACAGTGTCGCCAGTTAATAGCTAATGGCTTCCATGGTATGCTAATCCTGTTTCTTATCAGTCTACCTATGTAATCTATGCCCTAAAACGCATACCTCTGGCGCATGGTGATTTCAGATGTCTGATGCTACGGGATCGGGCAACAAAACTATAGCTAATTAGTGCGAAATGTTTGGGTAGCGTGTTTCTATGTGCATATTTGTAGGTGAAAGGGGTTATGGCGCCTATATAGAATCCGGGGATTTTCGATTAGGAATATTTTGCAACCTTTTTAACATATAAGATATTTTTACTAAGTAAGGTAATGGTGTAAATATGAACTGGTTTAAAGAAGATGTGTTAATTATTGCATGAAAATTAAATGTAATCTGATAAAAGGTAACATTGGTAATAATTAGATAGGGATATAGAATTATTAATGAAGGTAATGTAGGTTATGAATTATTCCTATGACTTTGAAATTTTGAAATGTGAGGTGTCACTTATTCATGAGATCATTTATGTAAGAAATAATATTACTTATTCTTAAGAGTTGATGAGGAAACATGGTGACAACATATGATATTTTCGAAATTTGTAGATTGCAAATATGATAATTACATAGATCTACAATGTACTCTTAAGGGTATAATTAAAATTCATTAGAAACCTTTTACGAATAATCTTCAAACGAATCAAGACGATAAGAATTGCGAAAATATCAAGATAATGAAATCGGGATTACCGAACATTGAAACCGATTCTAAGCATGACCTTTCCTCTGCACCCAAAAAAAATGTGAATAACCTATTTAGCTTATCTAATCGAAAATACGGAGCTCCACAACAAACCGTGAGTAATCTCTTAGATCCATAAAAAGCTTTCGAAGTCATTCAACTGCCGGTGGTGATATTTTTCCCATATATTCGGTGTGTAGGGTCTTTCAAATTCGTTGTAGCTAGTTCTACGGTCGAATTAGAGCCCAGACATATGTTTTTTGCGGCTTTGATAAAGAACGCCTCAACAACAACGATATTTGTTTGCATTTGTTGTTTATTGTTTTTTACCTATATGCAATAAATAAATGACAGATGTGCATAGGAAGTTGGAAATGCGATAGTTTTGCTACCCTGACATTGAACATTCATTGATCTGATAGCTAAACGCTTTTAATTGGGTTTCCATGTGGGTGATAAGTGAAACACTTTTTTCGATTTGGTAGGCCTGACTAGCCTGACTTGTGGAAAACTACAGGGAAGTAAATAACTCTTTTGTGTGGCTATCCACCCCGCTGAACTTTCTTCAATTTGCATAAATTGCCGCAGAATCCAATGGATGCCAAGTTGTCTTCAATTAACTCTAAGTACTGCGCTACGCATAACAACAGCTGTTAAGTATCCGTAAGATACAATCGACAACTAGCTAGATACATTTCTCTTTCTGTTCAGATGGTTGCGTGAGGTAATTGCATGTAGGGGGACAACTAAACAAAATCGGGCCTATAAAAGTTCCACAACCTGAACTAAAAGAAAATATATATATAGGTTTATATATGCGCACGAATAGCAACCGAAATTGTAGCCAAAATAAAAACTCACAGAGAAAAAAAAAATATAAATGGGGGAAATTTTCTTTGATATTTTTGTCAGTTGGTTGTTGTTAATAACCTTTGATTGACCTTGAAAATATGTGTGTCGCCGTCATGGCAGTTTCCACAAATTAGTTAAATTGAAAATATTTATCACCCAAAACTTTATATAGCTTGAACTTCTAGTGGTCGAGTCAATGGAAAATTAATAGATACATTTTTGGGGGGCTTATGGAAAGAAATTGAAAGTGATTTAAGCTGACATTCAGGCAAGGACAAACATGTTTAGCTGCCGATGCTAAGAAATTTGCAAATGAAAAGCTCACGCTTCGGGCACGTGTTTGGATATATATATATACATATTGTGTATCTGATGGATACAATGCTAAGTGCACACTTGCTATTACTAAAGCTGCATTTTCTGGGGTAATCGTTGAGAAAATTAGTGAGCCAAGGCCCTAGGGAATTTAATTTTTCAAAAACTCATAAACATGTTTGCATAGATATAGAAGTAGCTTAGCGACAGCTGCTTAATGAAGATCTATTTTTAAGGTTTGGTTGCTTCGGCAGCTGGCGGGGTGAAATTCTCGAATAGGAGCGGAAAATAAGGGGTGGTTGTTGCTAAATTCGCCGGCTTTTTTGTAGCACCTTTTGCAATTTGTTGCAGTGAAAGTGTCACACATTATTTTGGCGCATTTCTTGGCATTGATCCCATTTGCAGTCTTTGTTTTTTGGTTATTTCGCGGATAATTAAATGAAACGAAACAATTATGTAGTAGCAAAACAACGAAAGCGTGGGAAATGCAGGAAAAGCAGAAAGTGCAGAAATACAGTGAACGCTTGAAATACAAATCCGATTAATTAATGTGGATGAAGAAGTAACTACATCTTAATTTCCTAGAAATCCGAAATTTATTTTAGTTTACTGAAACCGAAATAGATTTTTTAAACGGGGAGTCAATAAGTCAATGACCTCAGAACATCAGTTCTCATGTTGAATAGAAAATTCTGTTTGAAAATATTGTCCTCTCAAAAATTCCAAGATGGAATAATATGATAAATATTGATTCTAATAAAACTTATCAGAGTTTTGAAGTATTTTATATAATAAATTATTTTGGAGAGCTTTAATAAAAAATTTGGGATTTCCTTCGGCCGGGGGTTCACTGTAAATTCGTTGGCCAAAGCGCATTGGGGAATAAATCGGCAGCGAAAAAAAAGAGAATGGAGCAGGCTGAAAAAATGTCGTAATAGCCAAAAAAAAAATTTAGAAAAATTATATATAAAGGAAATTTTTTAACTGTTTTGGAAGTCCCAAGGTAGGATAAATCCGATATAGTGAGCCGGAACTTTTACAAAGATAGGTTAGGTTGCCCTACCATTTTTTTTGGAAAATTCCATGGAGTAAAATCAATAAATGGGTGGACTGGTTAAGCCGACTTAAACTCACCTTGGGATCCTTCTCGTAGTAGTGCTGCTGTGTACGAATCCAACGGCCCACCATATTGTCCTTGACGGTGTTGGCCAGGGCGAAGTAGTAGTCCCTCAGGGTGGACACATTGCGATCCTTGACCAGGGTGTAATGCAGGTGCCGATTGAAGTTCTTCTTCACCTCGGTGACATTGCCCACCTCGGCGATACCGCGCACCGAGATCTGCTTGCGCCGATCGGCGTCCGATTGGGGCTTCGACATGGTGTCCTAGTTATATCCCTCTGATCAGGCCTCCTCTATGGTAGTTCTATATAGTTCGGTGATTCCGTTGCGTGGGTGCGCGTGTGTGTGGCGGAGACCCGTTTGCGTGTGCGACAGCGAAGTGGAGACGGAGACTATAGACACAACCCAGACCTGAACAGACGACCGTTCGCAGCAAAAACCGGAGCGATTCTCACTTTATACTTTCGTTATACTTTCCGGAGCTTTTTCCGCCAGAGCTTTCGCCGCTCAATTGGCGCTCATTCTTGGGCACTCTTGTAAACAACTCCCGACGCACAGTGGTTGGGTTTCGTTGCTATCGCTGATTACCATATATTAAGAATTTCAAAATGTTAAAAAAAACTATAATATCTATCCCCCAAACTTTATAATGTTTGCTCTTAACTCAGCATAACCTACAAATATATCGGAAGGACTTCTGACTAAAAAATTTAGCTTCTTTTGTAATTGTAACTTTCTATTAGTTATATTTAGAAACTTTATTTTATTGAACTTTAATTAAAAAATTTAAATTTACCTTTAGCCCGTTACTAGAATTATTTATATAAAAGTTACTGGTAATATAAAAATATTTATTTCTGATATACCTTTTTGCAACCTGATTTTAGAAACCGTTCCACTGTGCCTTGCTGACACAGCGGTTCTTATCTCGCCGCTGCATTGCTCTCACTTTACCTTAGCTTTAGTTAATATTTTGCATTGCATCGCCCCACTCTCCCTAACGCTCACTCGCTCTCACTCCCTCTCTCTATATTTCTTTTGCGCTCTTGCCCCAGTCACCTTGTGCGAAGGTCATACATGCGTATTTGTGTTATATTTTGTGTTTTTGTTTCATCTTGAGTCTGTATGCTTTTTGTTCTTGCTTAGCATCAGGCGAAGGAATGGGTGGGTGGCGCCCTCTGGAACGGGTTGGAGCTTTGAGAACAGACGTCTGTCAAAAGGGAGCTTTGTAAACAGCTGTTCAGTGGGGGGAGCAGTTTGGCGGGCTACTTTTTGGAGCTGCCAACTTGCCTCGAGTTTAAAATATTACAATCTAAAAGATAGTTTTGTATCTGAAAGATTGGTTTGTATTTTAAATGTAGGTACTTTTGTATCTCCAAGATACTTTTCAGTCTAAAAGATACTATTGTGTCGTAAAGAAATACTTTTTTAGTTTAAAAAATACTTTTAAAAAATGTTGACATAAAATCATTAAATAAGAATAATTAATTTTTTTGGATTGAATTTCCAAATTGATCATAAAAATCATTTGTTTTAATATTACAAAAGATTGTATCAGAACTTTAAATTAAACTCTTAAATTCTAGATTTCCATAAGTCTTTTAGGTTTATTTAATATATTTTTGAATTTGTTTTCTATAAGGACAAATAAATGTTGTTCTTTTCTCGACTTTATCAACAAATGCAAATCACAGGACAAAGGGCATCTGCAATTCCATCTGAAGAATTAAGTTATTCCATTTCTTGTTTATTACTTCCCATAATAGCACTACCATGTTCAACTACTTGGCAATGCATGCGGAAAAAGTCCTTGAAAGGTGCCGAGGAAAATGGGGGAAAATTCCAAGGGACCAAGGCGCTGCTTGTTTCTTGTGTTTGCCATTTGTTCGCTTATTTCGTTGCAAATGAAAATGATTAGCACATTTTGTAGATGGAAAGCGAAAGGAAAACCTTTTTGGACATTTGCCAAGTGAGCGGCCATCGAAGTGAACGTCATCATTCATAAGCTTGTCTGCTAAAAATTGAAAACTTAATTGGAATCTGCAGAATCCCGCCAACCGTACGCTTGTTGACTCCTCGCACATATGCACTATGTTTTGTTTTTCCTTTTTTCGTATTCATCTACAAGTATTATGCAAAAGTTACACTTAGACGCAAAAAAAGTTCACTGAGAGAAATATCGGTTATTATACTCAAATATTATTCGAGATATCGTCGTATCATATTTTTCCAAGAAATACTTAAATTATGTACTTAAACAAATAATTGAAATAATAATAATAATAATTGAAAACAAAGAAACATAATGCTATCATCTAAATGTATGACTCATTACTTGTCAAAATACATTCTGAAATCGCAACAATATTTTTAATCTACTTTTATACAAGCTGTAGCAATTGCGAGAGAGGGACATGAATTTTTATAAATATGAGTTGTTTCAGTTCACTCCTGATAAGCCAAGCTTTGAGTTATGAAAGTATTTTCAATATGCTTTGAATCATTAGCGCCGGAGACTTTGTCAAGAGATGACTTTGTTTTTCACGTTTCTTCTGCCGCTGCTGATCAGCTTTGCGATCGGACAACAATATGTTTACCAGGTAAATCTGAAAAAATAAAATAAAATTATAATGGTATTAATACAACTTAATAATTGGCATACAGAACCAACATTACGGCGGTAGAAGCCCAGATAGTTTGGAAAAATTTCCTTGGGTGGTGGCCGTGCTGAACAAAGACGATTTAATAACTCGGTACATCGGATCGGGATCTCTGATTAAACCCAATGTGGTTCTCACTGCCGTTCATATCCTAAATGATATATCAGAAAATGAATTGATGGTGCGCGCTGGCGAAAATGATACTTCAACCACGCAGGATCAGCAGCATGTGGATCTTGAGGTCTTAAGGATAGTTGCACACGAACAGTTCAACAAGTACAACGCAGAAAACAATGTGGCCTTGCTGATTTTGAAGTCTAAAGTTACGATGACAAGGAACATCCAAACAATTGCCTTGTACGTGGGTGAAGGACAAGTCCAACTGAAGTCATGTTTCTTCAATGGCTGGGGCAAGGAGGAGTGGAACTCAAAGGATTATCCCACCATCCTTAAAAATACCAAAATAGAAATAATCGGAAATCCTACATGCCAGCAATTGTTGGGCCGGCCAATATCCACTCGACAATTTTGTGCCAATGGTTTACAGGGAAAGGATTGCAGTGGCGACGGTGGAGCTCCCGTGGTTTGCAGAATAGGTGAAAACCCCCCAAACCTCGCACAGGTGGGTGTGGTCAACTGGGGATCTCGCAAGCCAGGAGATAATACCCCCACCATCTATACGGATGTCTTCAGTCTGCGAGGTTGGATTCAATACCAGCTTAGGTTACCAGCTAACTACGTTCCCAAATAGATTGAAGATTTTAATGAGACTCAAATAAATGTTATGTAAAAATTATAATTATTTCTTCAGTCCAGTATCTTATGTCACAATCACGCAAAGAATGCACGACTTTTTTAAAAAGCAAATCAATCATTCCAATTCTAAGAAAATTGAGAGGTGGTCAATTGGTGTTATCAATTGAGAAATGAAATAAAGCATTTTAGACTTATCAGCTGAACGTATATATATGTTCATATTATATATACAACATGGTGTTTGAGTGATACTGAGTGATCATCAATAATTTTACATATAGGCTATAATTACCAATATTTATTCATTGTAGTTACGATATATTTTCTTTTTTACCTACCACGATTTTTGTCAAGTTTTCGCTAAGTGTAAAAAGCAAACAAAAATAATCTCGGCTAAAAAATTCGCTTTTGAAGGACGGCAGGTAGCTGAAACCTAGAGAGGGGGGTGTGGGGAGTTTTGTGGGTGAAACGCCGTTCAAAAGTTAAAGTGTTGCCATTTTTCATTTTTTGCACGTTACTTGTTTGTTGTTGTTTGTTTGTTTGCCGCTGCACAAAGGCGTGTGTGAGTGTGTGTGTTTGTGCAGGTGCCACAAATACAGGAAACATATGTGAGTTGCCTTTGCGTGTGAAAAAAGAGCGGTTCGAGTGCTTGTTAGAAAGAGCGCGAGTGCGGTGGGAAAGAGATGCCAAATGGATGTGAATGGACGTATAATGTGTGTGTGTGTGTGAGAGATCCTGAAACTCGTTTTGCCGCTAATTGGATGCTGAAGGTGTCCTCCACGTGTGTGTGTGTGCGTGTGTATGGCTGCCTGTGGTCATGTGTGTGTGTGTGTGCGGTGCGGAGTTGAAGTTGCCAAACATCATTAACAGCTCCCCGACACGCCCACCGCCCACTGACTTTCACACTCAAACAAAAGACAGGTGTACATTATCTTGACGTCTGATAAATCTTGTAGTTGATAAGGGTCGGATTGGCAGGTAAATTAACTGATTTTCACTTCAATCCTTAAATAAATTCAGTATTAAAAAAATACAATTTCCATAAACTAAACTTCTAAATAAAATAATATTTTAAATTTCTTTTTAATTACAATTTTTTAACTTAGTAAGAACTAACTGAAATACGGTTTTTAATGTATAAAGTATTGGCACAGAAACATCTTCAAGCCAATATTGATGGGAGTTTGTGTTAATAAAATCTAATTAAAATCCAGAACTCACCTCTTAATGAATATAATATTTTGAAATGGATAAAAAAATACAGTTATACAAATTAAGAAAATAATAGCTTTAAAATGTTTTTGAATTTTTCATGGATTGTCACAGAAATTAGGTTAGAGTTTCGGTTGGAATATGTATTAATGTATGGTTCGGTTTTAACCGAATTTAGTTAAAAGAGATTCTTTATGCTAATAGGAAATTAATGCTAGCTGCTTTATTATATTTTTTTGATGTAATAGGCAATTATTTGCAGTGCACCGGCTGTCTGCAACCGAAAAAAGCGCTGTCTCAATAATTACATTTTTTTTTGCTCGGCTGCCGCTGCTCTTGCAGCCACCTCTGATGATGAGATTAAAGTTTTGGCATAATGATGTCTCATTAAATTAAATGGCAACATTTCCAAACAAAACTGATGTAATTTGCCCGCCGTAGTTGCCTGATTAATGTGGCCTGGCTGTTGACTGAAAGGCGGAGGGAAATGTATCTGCTTGACGTAAACTGTTTGCCTTTTTTGATTTCACTTTAATACGCTCCCTTTGACGGCTTAAAATGTTTGCCATAAAATTGTGTATCAATATCAATATTGAAGGAGTGCACGACGAGTTGCCCTGGTTGCCCTCGCCATCGCATACACACAAATTGATATTGAATTACAATAAAATCTGCATTTATCAAAAGTTCACACACACACAACCACGCTCACCTGAAACACACGTATGGCTTATATGAAGGTATGTTTGTATGTACATACATGCAACAGTTGTAAGCCAGCATTTGTATGCGTGGCGTTTGGTAACCCTTAACCCTTTTTATGGCCCGGGCTTCAAGCCAAATACCAAGATGCAATAACAGACATAAAAAACAAAGCGGAAGAGTACGGATTTTCCTGAAAACGAATTTGTAATGTCTTCAAATAAATGCATTGGTTAACTTTGATCTTTTATAAAATCATTACATTAAGGGGTTCTTTTAAATATAGAAGTTTATTCCTGATAATATGTTTAAATTTCTTAATGTTAGGGTAATAAAGTCGATAATTAATAATCAGAATACTTACTTTAATGAACTAGGTAAGGAAAATCATTGGTAAAAACATTGAAATAAAAATTGTGCTTAAAATACAAATAAAATCATTGGTAAAAACATTGAAATAAAAATTGTGCTTAAAATACAAATAAAATCATTGGTAAAAACATTGAAATAAAAATTGTGCTTAAAATACAAATACATAAAATTAGAATGATTATTAAAGTATTTTTTTTTATTCATACACGTTGCTTGCTATATTAATTTTTTAAACGTCCATAGTATTTTAACATTGAACTTTTTTTAATATAAAGGAAATGTCTTCAATTAATAATGCCAATACTTACTTTAATGAATGAGGTATGAAAGTTTATAAGTAAAAGTATTGAAACAAAAATTCTACATAAATTTAAAAAAATGAGATTGATTTTAAAAAGGTTTCCTTTTCTGTTCTTGTATTATTACACATTCTGTTTTATACTATTTTAAAGTTAAAATACTTTAAAAAACCTTTAAGTAAGGAATTAAGTTACTTTTGAACTTATAGATTGTCTCCAGAGGTTATAAGTTAAAGTGACATGCATATTCCATCTTCGGCCAACTTCAAACAAGGTCGGATATACTTTTTTAAGTCGTGGCAGGAGGACTTCAAGGATGGCCTCCCAATGGGAGCATTTTGGGGCAAGCTTGGCCATTATGAGCTACTTAGCAACCGATTTGTGCAGCACTTGCCGCACCTCACGCACACCAAAGCACTCTCCCTCTTGGCATTAGTGTGTGTGTGTTTGTTGATCCCCCAAGTTGAGGAAAAATTTTGGAAGCAAATCGAGTCGAGTATTTGAAGGTTTTTGGTTTCAGGTCTTCACAGAAAACCATCTTCGGTTTCGTCTGTTGAATTGAAATTGCTTAATTTAGCAGATAATTTAGCCAACAAATTGTTTTCTGCCCCCCTCCCCCCCGCTTCTCCACCACAAAAACACACATTCAGGGAATGTAATTAGCTCGTTTCCTGTTTTTGTTTGCCATTGCTTTCGTGGCTTTGTTCGAGCGATACAAACGCTCCCATGTGGCTATTTGTATGCGATTTATGGAACCAACTTGGTAACGTCCAACTTGGCACTATTGTTGCGACAACTATTCAATAGCCTTCCCCTTTCTCCACGGGCACACTTTCACTCCCCCAATTCGACAAAGTCACGGTTTAATTGGGTCCTCCTTTGTCCGGAATTGGAGTTTTCTGGTTAACAATGCGTGGCTTTTGATTCCCAACTTGGGGACAACTTCAATCGCCGGTAGAAAGATTACTGCAAATGGTTATTGAATTAGTTGTAAGTGCAGGTATTACAAAATACTTGATTATGGTAGCTTAAACCCCATTTAACAGAACTTAGCTGCGGGGATTTCTATTTTATAGAGTAGTAATACATCATAATTGACATTCTAATTGCTAAATTGTTAGAATTGACTATAATACTAATTAAATTCCTAATGAGTAGGTGATAATTGAATGTTTTCTTTGTTAAAATAATTTTCTTTCATGTAGAAAATGATATTAAATCCATTATAATAAATTCTTGATCCTCTACTGCAGCTGAAAGACATTTAAATCAACTCCACCCATCAAAAATCATACCCCCATAACTGTGCTATAAAATATGGCACACATATTCATTTTTAAATTCTACAAATTTGTGCCCTTTTGCTTTTCATAATATTAACATATTCTGCTAAAAAGTTTGCAGAAGCCAGAATATATTACATGAAATCTATTTTCGCTGCAGTTTTATTGCTTTCGCATGAAAATGATGTGTAAACTAGCCGCAATGTTGCAATATGTTGTTTTCAAAATAGGAAAAGTTAAACTTTGTCGAATACATGAATATTTTAAGTAAACAAAAGCTTATGAACCGTAAAACAGAAATTTAAAGATGAGTTCATGCTGATTTCGAACATTATTTTGCAAGGGTCAACATATTTTTTCAATTTTCATTTTATTTTCATATTTGTGACTCTGCTAAGCCCCAGGGCACACCACAATATTCAATGTAATATTACTGCAATTGATTTGAGTAAAATAAAACACTTTCTTAATCAATTTGTTTGCAACAGTTTCCGTTTTGTTAAACAATTACTGTGGCATTCAGTAGTTATTTTACACATTTTTTGTATACAAATCCGATTGCCAGCCACACTTACATATGTTCATGTTCATTTATTTATAATATTTTACGGTTTGTTGAGTGCTTTCTCAGTATTATAAAAAATATTTGGGATTGTTAAGTTTTTGCAAGAGTTATGTAACAGGTTGTTCTTATAAAGGTATATAAAAGGATTAATTTTTTTTTATAGTTAAAAATGTATAAATATATATATCTCAAATTTGTTTTTGATGAAAGAAAAACTACAAAATAATCACAGGGTATGCCTGAGTTCAAACCTCTAATACTAGTTTTATTTCTTTAGGTCTCATTTTAATACGATTTATCTTTGTCAAGCTGATAAATCAATTTGATACGGATGTGTGAGTCGAATATGATTTATTGTTATCCTGGGTGTTCGCACTCGGTGAATCCTTCAACCTTCTGCCGATATCGTTATGATTGTCATTGTTTGCTGCTGCTGCACAATCTGGTTTATTATTTGGCAGCTCTTATCAATTGCAAAAATTCACAATGTGCATTCAATTTGCTAAGCGGCTTTGGGTGAGCAAAAATTGTAGTAATAATAATAATAATAAAACAATTTGCATATTATTATGTGCTCACTTTGATGGAATCATGCCAGAGGAAAATTGCACAGGGGAAAGAGAGATGAAAACACTTGAATGCTTGGGTAATAAATTTAAATCTGGACCTGAGAACTCCCAAAAGACTGTCGCCTGGCAAACAAAGGCGTTGAATTTATTTGCCCCAGAGCCTTGAATTATTTTAGATTTATTTACTTAAAGTCACTTTGGGCCAACTGTTTTGACAACTCAGCCTTGTGAGGCAGTTCGAGTTGAGTTGTCTCCGGTCAACTGGAAGAGCTGGTAAAAAAAGGGGATTTCTTTTTGGGAGTTTTAGCTGGGCTTCGTCCTTGGCCCGACAATCAATAATTCATTGACCCTCTGCGGCCGACAATGCACCAATGAGTTTATTTGTTTGTTTCCCTTTTTATTGTTACATTGTGGCTTCTTTTTATTTCAAGCGAAAGTTTACGATATGGGAAAGTATAACACAGATATTAGGGAAAGAGAATTTGAGTGTGGTTTTTTCTCAATATATAAGATAAGTTATAATAAAAAGTTATAATTGGAAATATCTAATATTTAATTTTTAATTGCCGATAAATGGATATGGAATAGGATTAGAACTAAGTTGTATTTTTCTGAACAGAAAAGTCTAAAGTAAGATAATAAATATAAGATATATTTTTTTTAACTATTTATAAAGCAAAATTTCATACCTATATGCATTATATGCATTTTCAGGGGGAGGAAAATTTAAGTTCGAATTTAGTTGGATTTTTCTGCATATATATGGTAAGTTATAATTGGAAATATCAAATATTTCAATTTTAATTGCCGATAAATGAATATGTTATAGGATTGGAATTAAGTTGAATTTATCTAAGCAGAAAATCTTAAAATAGGATATTAATTATAAAAAAATGTTTGTAACATTTACAAACCCATATTAAATACCTAATATTTCATCTTCAAATATATATTGTTGGATATCGCGTTTGATTTATGTTTGCTGCCTTACAAAGTCTCTGGTGTGTCAACACTTTGGGTGCGCCAAATGAAAGGGCTAATCAATAATTGAGGTTGAGTGCTGGCCAAAAATTGATGGGCCCCGAGCTGTGCGGGCTAATTGCAAATATTTGACCAGTGCATTTAACAGGCAAGTCCGCCATTCGAAATGCACACAATATATCCGATAATCCCCCTTCGATTTCGATGCCTCGGGGTCTCTTTTACTCCTTTGGCGCCTTTTGTCTGCGGCAGAAGCTAATTGCTTGTGTATTTGCTTTGTTGCATTAATAATATCCATATGCCGCGCAGTGGATCAACTCTCCTCTAGCACGCAAATCAAATGAAATTGAGCACAAATAATAATAATCATAATAATAATGATATCAGAGGCGAGTGACCCGTTCGCTAAGGCCACTCAATTTATGCAGGAAAATGTGCCAAACAATTATACCGATAAAACGTGATTGATTATGCCGGCATAGTGGCTCGCAGTTTTTCCGCTTTCCTTTCCTTTGCCGTTTTCCTCATCCACTTTCCCGGCTAGCAACGAATTTTCAATCAATGGAATAATTACGTGTCCTTTCCCAAACCCAATGGAGTGTGCAAAATTTTCAATCAACGAATGCGACTGCGAAGGGGAAATCTACTTAACCAAATTGATGACAATGCGATAAGTCAGAGACGGCGAGTTAAGCCGCTTAAATGCTTATAAACTGCCATGCCCCCTGCCCTATTTCCCCGATATCGGGCAATATATGTTCGGTTCCCATATTAAGCTGATTCTATGCCAATTGCTTGAGAGCGCTTTTACTTTTTTGGCCAGCTATGCGAATTATTTGTGATGCATATGCCGGCATCTTCACATCGCCGGGACCGGGGCCCTAGTTGTGCACTGAAAAAAATCATTAAAAATATTTACTTACATGCTTTATATTCCTTGCAATCTATTATGCATTAGGACAGTTTAAAAAACCAGAATTCGTTACTTTAAAGTTCATAAACAGGTAATTACTATTGATTTCGCAAGATCAGGATGTTTAAACTAAGTTTTTATAAAATAATAGTTGTTAGCTACTGATATTTATAGTTATTTGTATTTTTCCCAACTGTTTATCTATATAAAAATATTAAAACGCTTAGAGAAAACCCCGTTCTTAACGATCTCGATGATAGTCTTTTCGATCTCAAAAGTGAGCTAAAATCGACTCATAAATAAACCCATAGGTTCATGTTAGTTTTCCATTTATTAAAACTAACCCACATTCGATTAAAATAAAATTCCTTACTTACTGGTTAAGCTTTAAAAACATTTTAAATTTATTTATATCAATTTTTGTACTTATTTACTTAGTTTAACAAACAAATTATGTTATTTTTATTATTTTTTGCTGTGTGATTTTGACTTTGGTTCGATCTAGCATAAATTGTTGACATGCCTGGTCGCATTAAATTCAGAACCAGCACATACAACAATTTGGGGGGTGGCACAGCCCCTGGGACCCCCCTCCCCCCTTCCATTCCACTTTTACTACAGGTTGTGCGGCTGTGCGTGTGTGTTTATCCCGAGCATGATATTGTCGTAAATATATCAAATATTCGTATCGTGCCATAAATAAGCAAAATAAGCGACTACTTTGCTCTCATAATTGGCAATTTGCGTTTACCACTCGTTAGTTGGACTGCCCGGGCCTCTTTGACCCCGGATCCCTGGGATAACCTCCGTTTCCGGAAGAGTTACAGCTGCTTATTAGGCAGTGACAAGTGTCAACACCGGGGGCAGCGCATCACATTACGTATACGCCGTGTGGACGCCCTGCACAACCACAATTCAATTTCAGTTGTTCTCGATTGCAATTTGTCAAGTTAAAACCAGAGATGGTTGAGGGGCTTGGAGGAATCCCTTTCGAGCATCCAGTATCCTAGATATTCCACATACACCACGTTGTCCAACCGAAGCAAATTTTCAACTCTGCGGCTGGCCAACAACTTTCAAGCCACTTTCACTTCAAAGCCAAGTCAAAGCAAGCGTTAAAGGTAAGCACAAAGTTGGTCAGCTGAACTGCGAGAAAAAGTGGAAAATTAGGTAGCACATGGGGAAAAAGTTATTAGGATGTAAATTCAAATAGATTGGTACTAAAAAAATGTATTTTGAGTTTGTGGTTTTATAAAAAATTTTAAGTAATATGAAAGTTTTGTAGATCAGAATGCTATGCCTTAAGTATAGATAACATTTTAAAAGTTAGCATAGAACTATGACTATTATTTTAATTTTAGTAACATTTGAACTTTATTTTAAAAATATTTATACATTTTTACACACACACACATTTAAAATGTATATCTGAACAACTATGACTTTTATTTTAATTTAAGTAACATTAAAACTTAATGTAAAAAATATTTATAAATATTTTTTCCACAAACATATGTCAATTGAGAAGGTAAATATTTCAGGTTAGTTTATGAATTTATAAATGTTCAAAAGTAAATTGTTTTAAAAATGCTTTAAATAAGATTTATTTTTTAATATATAATGAATAGAATATTTCTGTTCTATGATATTTTTGATCTGATATGAAGATATATTTTCTGTGTTGAAAGGAATTTAAGAGGGTTAGTTTGGCATGTATTTTCTAGATTGCCACTGGACTCTTGACCCTCTAAGTGATCAAGGCATTCGCCCAGGCGAGGAGTAGTGGTTATTGCTCACCTGGTTCAGGATGGAACCAACACCTTCCGACTGACAGCCCCCAACTGCTGGCCCAGAACTTAAACTGGCAAACAACTCTTGACAAACAAACAGGATACTTGTGAGCAGGAGGAGCAGATGGGGCAGATGGCCCACCTGGCCAGGTGAAGTCAGACTGAAATCATATAAAAAATGGCACCTTGGGGCGAGAGAAACTCATGGCGGAAGTGATGATGATGCTGATGATTTCCGCAAACAAATATTTCGTTTGTTCATGGGGGATGAGTACTGCTGAAAGGAAAGGGAAAGCTCGGCATTAGGACAACATTAGCCCAACCAATTTTTTTCTGGGTTGCCCTGTTGCCGGCAGGTGTAAAAGTGTTTTTATTATTATTCTCTCTCTGTTTTTCTGTTTTTTTACTTTTTATTATTTTGGTTACCTTTCAGCATTCATGTGTGTGCGAGCGTGCATGTATGTACATTGTTCAACTTCCGGTTTGTGCGGTTTTTTGTTGCTCCCGGCGGCGGGCAAAACGAGCTCAGTGGGTTAAATGGTAGCATCTCCATCCCCCTTCCCCTTCCCCCGCTTGCCTCAACCCTTAGCTATGCAAATGGGTTAGGCTCGTCCGCAGCAAAATGCGGCACAATGCTGTTGCCCCAAACAAAACAAAATAAAACAAAAAAATTAAGCACACACAACAGCAGCAGCAGCCGGGCTTGCTGACAAAAAATAAAAGCAACCAAAATAAAATGCTTACAAAGAGATACAAAACTAAAAAACATAAAAAAAATAATAAAAAAAGGAGGAAACGCTGCTGTTGCAGCTCCTGTGCTTGACACTTGCAGATTTAGCGCTTCATTTGCAGCAGCAGCTGAACGAGATGGGACATACATACCCTACCATACCATACCATACCATATCATACCATACCATGTATATATGGTATAGGGTTAGGGTAGAGGGGGATTCCTTATCCTCATACAAATTTCATGTCAAGTTTTTGGTGGATTGTTTAACATAAGCAAGTGCTTGGGGCTAGGCAGGGATTTCGCTGGCTTTCACTTGGCATTTACATTCCCATTTTGTCATCTTAAAATTTAAACACACTTAATATCTGCAAATAGTTCCTTAAATAATCTTCAAAATTGGTAACAGTTTGCTGACTTGTTTAGCTATTAATATTTAAACTTTCGTATCTGTAGGGCATTAAACATACGAGTATTATGAACTGAATGAAATATTATTTATAATTGAATTAACATATTGGCGTTAATTATTTTCCAGTCAGCCCCTGAAAGCCAGGTTTAAAAACACAACGTTGTAATTTATTGAGTTTTGTTTGCGGGCTGAATTTTAAATTGCGCTATCCTTAATTTATGGACTTAAACGCAATATTTATTCGCTGAAAGTAAATGTAATTCAGATTGATTCATTTTGTAGTTTTAATTATAAGGTTAATGGTTTGTTCTTCAAGGTTTATAAATATTAATATATTTAGCCACCTCTTTAAGAAGTGATGAACACATTTTTTGAAAGAATTAGCGGCTGAATTTGAATGGCTCCTTAGTGGATTTTCACTTCCTGCTGTTTTTTCAACAAATTGCCTAAATAAACAGCATTTTCTGCTTTGCCGAATATCCTTTTTTTTGAAGGTCCTTTCTTGCTGTTTTTTGGTTTTTCGCTGGCTGACTGTCTGAAAATCGTTTGTCGCTTAAGCTACTCGCGCAATTCAAATTGATTTATAACGAAGAAATGCTTTATCAAGTCGATGTGGGGAAATGCTTGGCGGAGGAACCCCCTTTTAAAGGAATGTTTTTGTGTGTGCCGGCTGCCCCGACTAGATTTCTCATGACATTTGCCCCTACTTGCCGGCTATGCAGTAGCTACGATTCGGAAAATATTTTCCTTTTGCCGACGCTTTTCCTACGCTTTTCCTACGCTTTTCCGCTGCAAGGAAATTTGCGAGGACCATGGCAACCGATGCTGAATCGTGCCCAAGCTGCAGTTTGTTGTACGTGCACTGGCAGCCAATAGTCAAAGTTGTCATTTATATGCCCCTGCCTTCCCGTTTTTCTGGATTTTCCCCAGCCCCTTTTCACCCCTCACAGCCTTTCGATTTTCCGACTTTCCCTGGCGCGGGTGGTTCTGGGTGGGTGGTTCTGGTGCTGGTTCTGGTTCTGCTGGGGCCAACTGATTTATGGCACTCAAATGAACTTCGACGCTGACTGAATAAATTTTGAAGGCGACTTTTGTGTCGAGCTCTCGATTTGTTTGGCATTTTTTCTCGCTTTGCCAGCTCTTGCCACCTCGCTTTTCTCTCGCTTTTGGCGCCAAAAATTTCCTTTATTCCCCCACCTATTTTTCTAGCACAAATTCCTATTTGGTTACCTTAAATAAAGACATTTAATAATATATAAAACATATTACAAGCCATTTTTTAAATTAAATATATTATATTATAAGTAAAAATAAACATAATATAATAAAATATAATATATTTTAAGGTAAGAGTATAAATATTTTATATTTACACATATTTTTCGAGCACAAGCAGAAAAAGGTTACCTTAAATAAAGACACTGAATATAAAATTTAGCAAAATTCAAAGATAAATAAATCAAGTTACAAACCATTTTTAAAATGAAATATTTTTAAAAATCATTTAAAGGTTTATTGAGTGTGAATAAGCTAGATATCATAATAGAATTATAAAATTAAATATTTTAAAAAATCATTTAAAGGATTACTGAGTGTGAATAAGCTAGATATCATAATAGAATTATTTTCTTACTTTAATATTTTAAAATTTAAAGTTATTTCCTACTTTTTGGTCTACTTTTGTATTTTTTTTTGCAGATACATATTATTTTAAAATCTCAACTTAATTGCTAATTTTTCCCTGTGCAATTTTTATCTGTTTTTACTGATTTTTTAATGCCTGTTGTTCTTTGCGCCCGTCTTCTTCTTGTTAGTTAGTTGTTGCTTGTTTGGATTTATGAACCTGCCACAAATTCGTCAGCGAAAATCTCTGGCAAAATTTCTCCTAGCTCTGTTTTTGTTCGGTTTTTTTTGTTTTTTTTTTCGCGCTTCTTGTTGAGTTTGTCAAATTTTTGACATTGAATCTGCTATGCGGGTGGGCGAGAAATAAAAAAGGATAGCCGCAGGTGGAGGCGCTGAAGGATCTGCAGCAGCCAATGCAGTTTTGCCTGACTGATTTTTTCAGCCACGGCAACGCTTGGATTTATATTCATTTTTGCCGGCTACGTTATATTTTTTTTTTTAAAAAAAAGCTATGTGCTTGTGAAATAATTGATGTGCAAATGTTGAGAATTCAATTGAGTTCACCTTGAGTGAAAGTGCGAGGGGGGGGGGGGGGGGGGCGAAGTGGGAAAGCCGATAGATAGACAGCGACTTTCACTCTGACGCACGTTAAGTGTCAATGGAATGTGGGGCGGGAAAATGCAGGAAAATAGGTGGCGACAAGTGGGAGGTGTCTGCAAATTGGTGGTTTAAATTGATTAGGCTCTTAATGCAATCGATTATAAATTATTAAGTGCCTAGTTGGGGTTTATCATTTGCTGATATTTGATATATTGGCAGCAGAAAATTCATAACAAGTTCATGGTCAATTTGGGGTGATTAATAATTCACAAATATAAATTCTGGTTAGCACATGCATTTTGCTCTAAATAACTGATGGAATTTCTAACTATATGTTTAACTGATTAAAGTTCCCAATCTCTTTAGTTCCCAATCTCTTCGGAATGTAATAATTTCTTTTTTTGGGACTTACTACTTTTCAACGCATTTAAGGTGTGTTCTCCTGTTAAACTTGAAGTAAAGCCATTAATTATACGTTCGCTCTTTTGGTTTAACACCTACTTTTAGTTTTTAATCAGATGAGAGAACCGGGCTTTAAATATTTCCGAAATTGTATGAGTCTGGGGTAATATTTCACTTAATGGCGCCAAAAAGGAAGGGGTAATTTATTTTACAAAAAGAAGGGATGTTTTTCCCCTCAACTATGAAAATTAAGCAGTAAGTTTTGTGATCTAAGCAGCAAGCAAAATGCGCAAACCAAGTCCTTTAAATATATCCTTTAGGGATATTTTGAGGACTAAGAAAAGGACCAATTAGTACAAAAGACTTTCAAAGCAGTGGATAGATAGCAAGTGAAATCCCAAAAGGACATTTTTGTACTAACGAAAAGTACCATTTAGTACACGAATTTTTTAAAGCAGTACACGGAAATATTATTAAATTCCTAAAGGATATTTTTAGAACTAAGAAAATGGGACATTTAGTACAACAGTCTTTTTAAAAAGAAAACGTAAAGCAAGCAGTCTTTTTGAAACTAAGCGGAAAAAATATATTTTTTACAAAAAAAGGATATTCAACTTTTTTGTTTTTTCTTTTTGAAAACCTTAAAAAGAATCATGCACTAGATCAAACTTGATCATTTGGCTGTGTTAATTCTCAATAAAAAAAATTTAAATTTAAATTTAAAAATAATTTTAACTAGTGATTTTTATATTCACGCTTAGAAGAGGTTTTTTAAATCCCATAAAATTAGTAAAAGTTCTTGTTGATTTTTTAAAATGCTTGCGTTAAATCTGTGGTAATTTTTTGACATTAGGCAGACAGGATGTGTTGGGGAAAATAATTTCCCCAGGCTCTGCGAAGCTTTAACACACATTCGGAGTGCGGCGAATTGGGGTCCTGGCAAGCTTTTCCGACCTGTGATTGTGTGCGGAGCTGATTGCCTGTGTGTGTGTGTGCGTGTTGGCCAACATCGCGGACTGTTCGTATTGTTTTCGCAGTCGTTCATTTTTTTCAACGTGACTCGGAAGCCTTCGCTTTTACCTTCGCCTTCGCCTATAGCCGCCATAGTTCAGGCCGCCGATCTCAGTATTGTGACGGCAACCAGGGGCTGCGGAAGTGCCACACACTCGCGACCTCGAGTCCTTTTCGCGCACAACGGTAAATCGAGTGGGTCAGGCGGTTTTCCGAGTTTTCCGTGTTTTCCCTGCTGTTTTCCAACCTTGCCGCCGACGATGCAGGAAAAGGCGTAATTTTGAAGTGCGTTAACGAGCGGCGAGAAGATTCGCCGGAAAAAGGGGCTTTTCAATTGTACCCCGCGGAGTGAATAACGGAAAACAACAATAGAAATTTAAATATTCATGAACAGTGTCGATTGTCATCAATTGTGTGTGTCAGTGTGTGTGTGTGCAAAGAGTGTGTGTGGTTTTTCACATCACAACCGAGAAACATTGCGGAGGACATTTCCCGCTCCTTCTGCCAATCATTTAGCAGGCGACATGGAACATCATTGTCAATCAGCAAACAGGAAAAAACAATAACAACTAACAAACAACAAACAACAAACAGCAGATAGCAATAACAATAACAATAACCAACTGTGTGTCAAATGTCAGCCGCATAAAACTAGGATTTTGCATACTTAATACCCTTTTACATGCAACTGCAATTAGGCATGTTTAAATGCGTGGGGGGCATGAGTGCTCTTTCTGGGCTAAAAACAAAACCAACCAATTGACAGTTGACATTTGTAACGGATTAACCATGAAATTAAGCCCCCTAATCGCTTGCTCGTTCGTGCGTGTCCATAAAACTGTCAAAATGAATAAATAAACTGTCAATTGCAACCGGCCCTTTGGCGCCGCAAAGTATGCAGCCAAATGTGCCGGATTCCCACTCAAAAGCAAAAGCAAACATCGAACATTGAACATTGAACATCGAACATTGAACATTGAGCACACATACCTCCTTTCGTCCTTCGTCCTTCGTGTGATTTATGCTCAGCCAGGCGTGCAAATAGAAGAGCGGGCAGGTCCTGCTTTTATGCCCCAAGTGAGGTCGCAAAAATGACGCGAAAATCGTCAAGCAATTTACTCCAATTTTTTTTTATATGAGATAGATAAGGCACATGGAAAAATAATAGCAAATATAATTTATTGTGAAGTAAGCTGGATAGCTTAGGCTAATTTTGATGTAAAGGTGTGGAAAGTTATCATGCAATATTTGTGGCTTAAAATAAAAAGAAAGGGGTTTTTAAAACAATTTGTAGGCACTTTAGAATTTTAGCCCATTTTATATAATATAATACATTTTTAAACAGCCATTTATATCAGTTGCCATTTAATCATTAATTTTGGTAGACACAGTTTTATTATTTTTAAAGCTTTGTAAACCCAATTATTAAATTAATATTATTTAAACTAATACCAATGCTACATGCATTACATACTCAAACGAAGAATATTACTAAAACCTCATAAAATTAATTTAAAAATATTTATTTAATATTGGCTAATAACTTTTCCAAAGCCATGGCTTTTTTTTTTGCCTTACCAATGAATTTATGATATTTATACAAATGCTAAACAGAAATAAATCTAATAAAATCATGCTGGATAAAACTAATGAGGAGAATCACATGAACTGATTAAATTAGCAAGGGAAATTACAATGCTGTTTTTTCAATCGCAGTAAAAATCAAACAAATCATTGTGATGCCTAATTAGATATACCATTTCTGTTTTTTTTTTTGCCGTGTAAATGTGTGTTTTAGGCCTAGACCGAAATGTGGCCCAAACATGCAATCCAGCCCCCTGATGATGGCTTTAATGCCAGCTCTTTGGGCCATGTACAAGTGCAGGAAAGTGCTCGAGTTTGTTCCGCACTGGTTTTTGTTTGGTTTGGTTTGGTTTGGTTGGGTTTGGGCGAGTTGTGTGTTTCTGGTTTTGAGGGTCCAAAGAGTTGTTCGCGCTTTTGCTGCCACTGGATTAGCCGGCTTTCAAAAAGTTGCTGGCTCGCTGGCAGCAACTGTAGTTGCATAAATCCTAATTAAATTCGCCCCTTAAAGGGCCACACATTTGCAGTGAAATGGAAAACCCCTTCGAGTTCTAAAAATAGGCATTTCCACGAAACACGAGTCAACCTCGAATTTTCCTTTTTAATTAGACACATTTTAAACACACTTCTGCAATTACACAGTCAACGAATCGTCTGGCAATAATGTCATTTTAGGGCTCTCTTGTTGACTCATAAGCCAATTAAAAACGGCGTGGAAAACAAAACAAGAAATCTCATTTACAATGCCATACATCTTGGCAAAGTCGGAAAAAGGTGTCCCGACTGGTTTTTGGTTGGCTGTGTCCTTGTTTTTTGGCCCGACTTACGATTGACACCTGACTATTCACCTGACTTTGCCAAGGACTTTTGTTCTGGCTGTCAAGCAATCAATCAAACTCAGCAAGGACACTTGGGTTCTCCTTCGATGGGTTTAATCCTCCTTCCTCTTGCCCCAACAAACTTTGCCGTCTTCATCCTTCGGCGCGCCGAAAATTAAAATTCTTCAATGTGAGGAAAGGCATAAAAATGTATAAAATATATATGAAAAGGCTGTCAAGGGTCGAATAAATAATGCAAAAAGGGAAATCGTCTTTTTTTCCCCCGCGGCCTTGGGTGGCTACGAAAAAAAGTTCCATCCTTAAGTTCTGGCTATGCAAACCGCATGAATTTAAGCCGAAGAATTTTAGCCAGAATTCGGGCAACATTTTCAACTCTAATGGAGTGTGAATCCATATATACATACATAGGTATATATATGTGTACAAGCCGAGGTCCTGGGTCACCTAATCACATTGAAAGCTTAACGCCCGCCCAAGGACATATCCTGAATAATGAACACCATTGTCGGCTGTTTTGGGTGGCATTTTGAGTTTCAGTTTCGGTTTCAGATGGGGTTTCCCGAGCATCCAGTTGGCCACTTTTTGGCTAGCTGGCTAATGACCGTGGCTGGCCCAAAAGGGGAGCATCAATAATTCAATGGCAACTTTGAATGCGCTTCGAGCGCATTACATTTAATCAGAATTCATATAGGGGGGCTTAGTGCGCCAAGTACTTGTGCGATTCTGTGTGATTGTTTATGCTAATAATTCATAAACACGCGCCTGTGAAAAGCCCACACACACACAGATACGTACTAATACATACACAAAGGCCAGCAGATGAAATCTTGTAGAATATGGCTTATTGACAGACATCCTGCCCCAAGCTCCTTGTATCCACACATCTTGCAACATTTGGGATCTGCGACCAAGCCGCTTAGCTTTAGATATACACCAAGGAAAAAGGAATATTTAGGATAGGATAATTTCACATACTATATAATTCACCATATATACACCAAGGAAAGAGGAATAGTTAGGGATAATTCTATATAATATACAATGCATTATTTTACTTATTGTAAGCCTTGTTTGCAAAAAAAAACCATATAAAAGTTCAACAAGTAATTAAGTGCCCTACAGGATGCTTTCATTTTTATTTAATTGCATACAGCTTTTTTTTAATGGTGTTTTGTTTTGTGGTTAAGTGAGGTAAATTGTATATTTAACATGTTAAATTAAATCATTAATTAAATGCCATTAGGGTAATGGCTTGAAAGAACCAAATGTATGAGTTATAATATACTTTTTTTATCAAATTTGTTTGATTTGATATATGATCATAATGTGGTATATAAATCATAAGTTATTTTATATATTATATAAACTATTTTGGTGTTAAGGCAATAGAAGATATTTTTTTAGACTGTCGAATCATTTGGATTATTTTCCCTTGTGTACAGAGGGGACTTAGATGATGGCAAGAGCAAAGCTCATAGGTGGCCTGCGAAAGGCTTCCCCAAGCTGTTGGCCTCACTTTGTGGTCTATCATGGCATGCCAGGATAATAAAATGTTGCCAGGACTCACGTCTACTCTCTACTCGTCCTGCTCCTGCTCCTTCTCCTCACATACATATGTGCCCTGGAACATTCCGGCTGCATCTGTTACCGCAGGGCCAAGGAGAAAGAACAGGTTTTAATCTTTATGAAGCATATTTCATATCGTTTTTGGAACGCTTTTTTATGACTGCCCGGACGGGTCTTCTTTTCGACATTATTAAAGGGCATTTTATTGATTGGTTTGCCGGGGTTTCCTTTGGGGAATCGCCCGGCAGGTGGAGTCGCTTGATTAAAGTTCATTTTACGTGCGGTGGTTTATATCAGGGACCCCAAAAAAAAAAATGGGTGATTTGGTTTAAGAGGGGGGGGGGGGGGGGGGGGGGGGAAATTATTTCCGGCTGAGGCTTCCCCTTTGTCATTTAAAAGTTGTGCTTCCTTTTTGCAGCTTTTTCATTGAGGTTACAAATTCTTTTTAAATAAATATTTAATATCTACCCTTAAACTTCATAGAACAAATTTACTTTATCAAGAGGAAACTTAATGAGTTCTTAAATATTATTTTTAGAGTATATCATATAGATCAAAGTTTAATCTTTTCGTTGGGAAACTTTTTAATTGTTTTATTTTGCCTCTTCCTGGATTTATACTTTATAAAAATTATTGGAGTTTTCGGGTCCTTTTTTTATTTTAGACTGCTTTACTTTGGTAGAAACTTTTTCAAGAAAAAAGTGTGCTGAAGAAAACTTGAAGTATTTTTTATGGCAATCATAAGATTGGTGTTACTTAAGGAAAAGGTAAAATTAAGTACAAAGGAAGTGCACATGAAGCTCTAATTTGTAATTGGTCATAAAAATTGGGAAAAAGGATATTTATGCCCTATTTTAAATGTAAATTAAACTAGAAATATTTTTGATAACTGTGAGTTTCTTACTTTTTTTACCTCTTTCTTTTACCAGTATTTTTGTCATCCTCTTTTACAAATCTCAGATACTCCCATTTTCTTACCCCCAGCTTAGTTTCCCATTAATCCCAGCAATTTCAGTCTAAGCGCTAGCCATTATAATTACACTTGGCAACACAACACACACTTGGCTAATCAGCGGAGAACCCATAGTCATTCATTTCCTGCCCCGCCTCCAAATCCTAGAACTATTTATTTATTGTTCGGTTCAAGTGCAAGGCAATAAATCTGTGGCGAAGTTTTGTGTGTTGAATTTCATTTTCTGTATCATTAATTACGATGGTTTGTTTAAAGAATGGCCGCACAGACCGCAATCGCCGTTCGGCGACCATTCGATAATAAATCATTTACCTTGCAGCCGAATAAAAGTGAAAGTGAGAGGATACGGGAGCAAACAGGGTCAATGGGAAAATAAGGCAAGACCTCTGTGTTTGTTATATGGTTTTTTTGCTTTGTTTGTTTTGCCAATCTTTTTTTGTTGTTGCCTTGTTTTATTTCGTTTTGTTGGCAACTGATAAGGATTAAGGGCATTGACAAAGGAATGCAGAGCAGCAAGGACATAGACAGGTCAGGGCGTTGCTGCACAACACAAACTGCAAAGCTGCAACCTCAATGGAATTCAACCTCACCCTGCCGACGGCTCACCCTGCGTATACGTAACAAAACGAGCCACGAATGCAATTAAATTAGACTAACAGCAAATGGCCAAGAGAGCTTGTGGGGGGAGGGGGGTTTTCAGTTGTTCAAGAGATAGAAATGGCCACGTTAACTGGTGTGCAAAAGGAAACTGGGAAAAAGGACTCTGCCACAGAGAAATGGGGAAACAAACTGTCGAAGGACTTGGAAGAGGTGCTCCTGGGGGCAAAGTGGAGTCAACTGGAGTGCAGGGAAAGTGGCAGCTAAAATGGCCAAACAGCAACTTTGCCATCATCGAAAGCAAAAGTGTTGACGAGCTGAGCAACAGGCGGCAGCTTAAAAAAAAGGGGACACACGAAAATATTGGGTCAATAAGACTAGCTTTTTAAGTGTACTCCCAAAATACTAGCCACCAAAATGATTGGAAATTTAAGTGCAAACACAGTTGCTGAGGTGTCTGGATTAGTTATACAAATAGTGCCATAATGTTCTCTATTATTCAGCTCTAAAACATTTTCAACTTGAATATAGAAAATTGCTTCGGGGTCTTTACTAAACCACACATTAAAATACATGAACGCATTTAGCAAGTTTTATTTTTAACTTTAATTTGATACAGCTGTTTTGACCATCCAAGCTACCAGGCATTTTAAACTTTTTGCTTACTGTGCAATAGTTTTGTTCAGAAGAATATATAAATATTTACAAATATTTAAAATATCTACCAATTAAAATACAAAGCAATTTAGTTTCCAGCCACACTGATAAAGAAATGGAACAGTAAAATTAAATATCTCCATCCATTAAATTCAACATTTCGTATTAAATATTTTAACTAAATACAAATTCATAATATTCAATAAAAACATAATGAATGGCATGATTTAGTTTGAAAATATTTACAGCAAAGTAGAAATATTTATTTTCGTGTTAGCCATAAAAACTCTAAATACTTCACCTCAGAAAAAACAATAATTTCATTTTAAATTCAATTTTAAAAAGCTTTATTTTAGCTACAATAGGTAAATTTAATATTTTCATATTTATAGTACATTAGAAGAAATAGTTAAAGTGAACATGAAATCATTGGACTTACCATGCTTTTTTAACAGTGTACCTAAAAAGGCAAATCAAAATAGTATTTCCCACATTTTTTCTTGCTTTTACCTAACAATCAGAAACATGTTGCCATCGGGGCTTCCATAAATCCACACAAGAAAGAGATATCTTGATTGCTGCAAGGGGCAGGAAAAAATAGTATAAACATTAAATGGCCAAGCATTTTAGACTCAAGAAGCTTTAAGCCACACAGAGAACTCTTTAGATCCGAACATCTTCATTGGTCTTCCCACCCATTTTTTTTTCCTTTCCCCCTCCAAATCGAACATGTTGCTGCGGGGTTGATACAACAGAAAGTGATTGCTTCATTGCTTATTTTTCCTGTGCACTGAAGCAAAATAAAGGTAAACTTAAAGTGAACTGAGATAAAACCAAGAACAGCAGCCGAGTCATAAAAACACCACCGGCAACAGCAAGCCAGCTAAATATTGCTGCTGTGCGTTTGCGATTAAATGTTTCATTGACGGCTAGCGAAAAAGTAAAAGTTTAAGTAAGCATAAAACAAAATATAATAGCAACAACAGCGAATGGCGCATTATGCTGCTAAAGCCGACAACGACGGCGGCAGCAGAAGCAGCAACACCAGCAGCAGCAGCAGCAGCAACATTAGCAGCAGCAACACCAGCAACGGCAGCAACATCAGCACTTAAATGCAGCAACAAGAAAAATCAGCTGAAAACTGGCAAATAAAACTCAACGACAGGCAAAAACTATTAAATCTCGCTGGATGCCTGCGGCAATAGTTATTGTTAAACAACACAAGCAGCAGCAGGAGCAGCAGCAGCAGCAGCAGCAGCAACAGCAGCAACAGAAGGAGCAGGACCAGCAGCAACATCGGCAACAGGAGGGGAAACAAATTTGCAATATAAATTTATGCGGATTTTTGCGTCGCAGCGGCGCCGACGACGTCGACGTCATCGAATCGCGTAGCCCAGGCCATGCTGCTGATGTCGACGTCCCAGCAGCAACATCAACGGCAGCAACAGCAGCAACAGCAACAGCAGCAGCAACAAGCAGCAGTAGCGTACCAGCAGCAACATCAGCAGCAGCAACAGCAGCAACAACAAGGGCAGCGGCGACGACGCGAGCAGTTATTATAATAATGGCGTTAGTTGTTAGCATAATACAGCAAAAACAACCATCGGTACAGCAGCAACAACAATCGCTACTCTGGCCATTCTATAACGGTAAGTGCTCTTGCCCTTTCAGCGGATCTGGCACTTTTTTGGCCTTTGACCTGGCTACATTTTTGTAGGCAAAATTCGAAGGGAACACAGCTAAAGCTGCTGAGAAATGGGGTTTACAAATCATTTATAAGTGTGCTTAAAAGTATGCAACAATAAATTGTAAAATATTAGAATTTTTACTGCATTCTTTTAGACACCTTATAAAGTAATTAAAAAAATGTTTGGATTTATTTCCATTAATTGTTTATTTTTTGTATTTTTAAGGTTCGAATAGGTTAAAGATAACCTATATATTAATTAAACATTTAACATATAGATAATTTAAGAACGTGGATTTTTATTATCTTTCCTTAGGGAATGCCACAAAAAAAGGATTTTCACCAGTTCCATATTCACTACAAAAATTTAATTGAACCACGTTTCTGTTGCAATCTAGTTCCATCCTAATTATAAAATATATCAACAATAAAGGGTAAAATTAAAAATTTACTTAGCCATATCCAAAAAAATTGTTTTCCGAATAGCTAGATTTAATAAAAAGGACATCTCCGTTCGTGTCCTGTACTTTCCTATCTGTTTGCTCTATTACTTGAACTTTTTGCCTCTGCTTTTATGGCTAAAAAGGAAAAGCGTCGGAAAAGCGGGGGAATGCTGTATTGCATACTTTTAGCTGCTGCCATAATATTTCAGAGCAATGCAAATTATGTTTACGTGCGTGGAAAATAGCTAAAATGGCCGCCGTCCATTCAGGCCCCACAAAAGTGTGCTAAAAGTATGCTTTTAATAGTTCAAATTGCATTTAATGCATAATGCAGAAAATTGCTCACAACGGGAGTGGCAGCAACATCTGAAACATCTGCAACAGCCATAACAGCAATAACACGATCCATTCATTTGTTTCGTGTTCATGCTGAGCAATTTGTTAATAATTAATTTTCCAGCATAAAATTCCTCTGACGAGTGTTGCTTTTTTTTTGTTTCACTTCTACATGCTTAAAGTTTTCCAGGCTTTTGCGGTTAATTTGAAATTTTTTCTAGTTGCTGTTGGTGATATAAAAGTTATTTGTTTTGTTACGTTTCCATATGTTTAAAGTTCTCCAGGATTTTTGCGGTTAATTTGAAATTTCCTAGCTGCAGGCGGTGAAATGAAAGTTATTTATTGTAATGCGGTCAGCATTTAATGTAAATACTTTTATTATACATTTTTATGCTGTATTGCGCTAAGTATTTAATAAATATTTCACATTTTTTGTTGTGCAGAAACAAATATATGGTGGAGTGGTAACCAAGGCAATTGTAATTAGAGTTAAATGTAAGCATGTGGAGATGAAAGAAACTTTTTATTTCAATTTATACTTGTGATTTAAAATTTAAATTTTTTCTTCTTAAATATAACCAAGTTTAATCTATTTAAGTTTATAAATAAAAACTTTTATTTAAGTTAAATCTGCAAAATATGAAAAAATTCAAAATAGGGATAGGAATTTTCCTATTAAATTTTGATCTAGAATGAATTGTAATACTACATTTGTACCCAACCAATATTTAATAATTAGTTAATTGCAGTTCAAAAGACACCAAGCTTCATAAATAGATGATAATTAGGTAAATTGTTACCTACTGCAGAAAGTATACGCCTGTGATTACAAATATTTAGTAATTAATTTTGTCATCAATATTAGGTATATTTCAGTTTGTACCTTACCAATATGGGATAATTAATCAGTTGCAGTTCAAAAGTTTCCAAGCCTCATTGCATTTGTAGAATTTAAGTACTACACTAGATAATTAGGTAAATGGTTACCTACTGTAATTGCAAATATTTCAAAATTAATTTTGTCAACAATATTAGGTACCCTTCAGTTTGTACCTAACCACTGTGGGATAATTAATCAATTGCAGCTCAAAAGTTACCAAGCCTCATTGCACTTTTAGAATTTAAGTTCTTGATAATTAGGTAAATGGTTACCTTCTGTAATTGCAAATATTTCATAATTAATTTTGTCAACAATATTAAGTAACCTTTCAGTTTGTACCTAACCAATATGGGATAATTAATCAGTTGCAGTTCAAAAGTTTCCAAGCTTCATTGCATTTGTAGAATTTAAGTACAACGTTAGATAATTAGGTAAATGGTTACCTACTGTAATAAGTATGTGCCTGTGATGGCAAATATTTCATAATTAATTTTGTGATCTATATTAGGTACCTTACCGTTTTCCCACGCTCATAATGACCCATTTGGAATTTCACACAATTTCAAGTGGAGAAATATTTGACAGTATTCCCCATCTTGTGTTTATCTCTTTCTGAGTGATGGAAACTGATTGCCTTCAGCTGCTGGGGATATTCATTGCATTTGCTTGAGAACGTGTCAAACGAAATTGAATTCCAGAGACACATTTCTAGTCAGCCTTAGTATCCCTGGTGCCTGGTGCCTGGTGCTCCGTTCCGTACGGGTCAATATTTAATATTTACACGAACGTTTTCCGGGCTTTCCAGGAAAAGCCTGCCGCCTGCCGTCTGCCACTCATCCGCTCGGTTTGTTTCACCCATATTGGCATAATTATCTTCTGCCTCATCATGCTGGGAAAACTGCTTAAATGCGTGTGAGTTTGCCAGGCGTAGATGCCGAGTTTTCCCAACCCCTTAACCCCTTTGCCACCCAGCCATCACCATTTTCCGACTGCAGTTGTCTGCGTTCTGCGGCTGCTGATTTATGGCCTGGCTCATTGTCTAGTTTTGGCTCAAATCCCCCCTACTCCCAACTTCCCTCCTTCTTTTTTTTTGCCCCGCCAATTGTCTGCGGTTCTACCGCAATAATCTTGTTTTATTAGTCTCCAGCGTAATTTTTCTACAGTTTGTTCTTTTTCTGCATTGGTTTTGGTTTTGGTCTGGCGTTTTCCTTTGTTTTTCCTTGGCTTTTCCCTCACTTTTCCAATCTTTCTCTTTTTTTTTGCGGCTATTTCCTCTTGCGGTTTGCACTCTGGGGGATTTCCCGTTGGCATGGCCGTTGGCCCGACTTTTTTTATTTCCTATTCCTGTTTTATTTGCCCTCCATCTTATCTCATAAATAATTCATTAATATTTTTCAATTGATTTATCCCCCAGTCCCGAATTTGTCAATGGCCAAACGAGTTTCCTTTCAATCCTCAATCCCCAATTCTCAATCCCTGAGCTTTATGTCCGGGAAATCCTGGCGAAAAGAAAGTGGCGAAAGTCGACCAGAAACGGAAAGTGGAACATTAGACCAGTTTGTTTGTTTAAGCAGGCCGCTTAAAGTTGGCCAAGTTTCGCTAGGGGGAAAAGTTTCCATATTCTGCCGCCACTTAGAGGTTGATCTTGAGGAGCCAAGTTTTCTCACACACAAGTGCTCATTTTGATCCGCTGGCCTTCCAGGTCATAAATACATTTGTTTAATGACCGAAAAGGTCCGGCCGGCAAATGACCAAATCTACAGAAATTGTTGCTCACAAAGTGGCGGACGAAATTTTCAACTAATTAATGAAATTTATGTCGGTCAACTTTTCAACGTTAGGCAGCGGGAAAATGCGAGGAAAATGAGGCCATCGTGGCAGCTAATTAAATGCAATTAGAACGACCTTGGGGGGGGGGGGGGGGGTTCTTGGTAATGGCGGACTATTGAGAAACAGATAGTTGTAGGCCCACCCGGAATTATGTGAAAGCCCCTGAAAGTTTGCCCAAAGGAAGTTTGTTTGCTGCTGATGGCAGCGGAATCTGCAAAATTTATAAATCAATATAAAAGTCTTTGCAGTTGTGCGAAGCTCTGCAATTTCCTCGAGTTATTAAGCTTGATTAGGGCATAAAATTCGCTTCGATTTTACTTTGGACCCTGCTTCTATTCAATTAGTTCTGAATAGTTGCAGTTTTAGCACACTTTATAGTTATGGCCTTCGATTTGGTTAATTTGTGTTGGGTTGCTTGGTTATACACAGTGCCCTAATAACTAACAAAAATACTTTTCCATGCCTGCCAGCAATTTTCATATAAAAATGTAAATAATTTGTCAAATAACTGTTGATTACATTCAATTAATAATGGAATAGTATAAATACAAATCAGCACATTAAATTAAATATTTCGTATTTCATATTTAAATTTTATTTAAAAACATAATTTTTAATTCATAGCATATAAAATTGCATGATTTTATTGGATTCAGCTTCAATCAAGGTAGAAAAAATAAGATATTTAGATATAGTAATGAAAAAGTTAAAGATCTTTAATTAAAATATTTTCATATTTACAAAAACTAAGCAAACATTTTTAAACTGACTTCAACATGAATGGACTTACTACACCGTTAAAAATAGGATTTAATATAGTCTTAAAAAATGTTGTGTATGAAATCGTTAATTTAAGAATTAAAGTTAGTTTAAAGATTTCAAACTTGGAATATAGTTTGATATTATTGTTTCCAATGACATCAAATATTTGAAGTAAATATGACTGTCAAAAAAACTAATATTTTCTAAGGTGATTTCAAAATGAACAAATAAAATCAGGTAGTTCATTACGTTTTAAATTGAACATTATGATTTTGTATTTAATGTTTAATATTTAATTCAATACTCAGATATTTATTTTACTACTCCATGTTTTTAGCAGTGTACTTCCCTCTATATCAGCGTGGAATGGAAGGTCTTTACTAATTTAAGTCACAACCTGTGGCAAACTTCCGCCTCCATTTCGCCGACCTTGTTAACAATTTGCCACTAGTTCAAGGTTCTACTCACGCTGCCATTTTTTGGGCCCTGCTCACCGCCCCTCCGAGTACACTCTTAATTTGGCAGGTGTGCTGCGAATTCATCTCAGAAATTCACCTAATTAACACGTTCTAAAAACATGTGTTGCTCGTTGGTTTGTTTGTTAGTTGTGTGTGTCCTTGCCGTGTTGCCATGAAATTAATTTCCAACCATGTGCAGCACTTTCGGCAGCCAAAAAGTTGCCTGTTCGTATGAGTAAATGTCAAAAACTTTGCCATCGACAAGAACTTAATTATGTAAAGCCTGGCATAAAAATAAAACTAAAATACAGTCAGGTAGTGAATATGGCACTATATGTTTTGCGACTAGAAGGAGGTTGAGTGGTTGGTTGCACAGGGTGTAGGATGGGTGGACTGGTGTACCCTTATAGGGCTGCCATGAATTTTTGAAACAAGCTCATAGCCAGGCGACACAAAAAAAAGTGAAAAATATAGGTGGGAAATACAATATTGGGTAGAGTGCATCCTGCGAGGCGGCGAGCTGTACATCCTGCCGCACATCCCGACACATCCTGGCCGTATCCTGGCGGCAAACCAGGACCCAAAGCTAAACGGCGACCATTACCGCGACGTCGAGTAGGAAATAACTTGTGGCGGCACAGGGTTCCGAGGTTTCGAGAGTCCCGGGTTTCTAGAGACCCAGGGTTCCGGGTTCCGAGGGGTAAAATTAGGTCAATTGCGTATACGACGCGTTGTGAATCCAGCATCCTGACTACCAGTTAGTATATGTGTGTTGTGCAGGCCCTGTGACCAGGATAGCCTGGTGTTGTTCATTTTCGCTTTAGTTTTTTGCCGCTTCTTCCCTTTGCGGATTGTCAACGTAATGTGGCGGCTATATATGCATGAATACATATCCACAGCTGCGGTCAAGTTAATAGGGCAATTATAAAACAGGCATCACTGAGGCTAAATAGATAGGTATCCTTTAATTTGATGTTAAAATATAATAATTTTATGGCTGCTACTTTTTAAAGTAAGGTTGACTTTTGAGGTGTTTTTTGTTAATATTTATTTATTTTCTTCCTTTTTGATATCCTTGCGCTACAAAAAAATCGTATATTTAAGGCACTAGTCAATATTTATATTATTTTATTACAAAAAAGCATACAAAGTTAAGTAATAACCCACCTTATGTTTGATAAATTTTTAATTTAGAGTGAAACAAATTTAAGTGGATAATATTAACCTTGATAGTTAGTTTTTTAAACATAACTCAGCTTAACCGTAATACATTCTTGAAAGTAAGTAAATAATTAAAGATGTGTGAAATTTCAAATATGTTTGAGCCGAGGTAATGGGTTACACAATTCCAAACTTTCTAGAACAAACCAGGTGTATATATAAATTTAAATAGGACTCGCCTGAGTGATTTCTCAAGGACTACTACTTATATCACCGCAATTGTGCGTGCGTACAAATTTCCTCTGTAGCCGCATTCAGCGACAAGGGAAACGGTAGATAAATTTAAGCGAAACTTGTTCGTATTGCCCCGAAAGTTGTTGGCCAAACTTGCGCATATAATTTAAGCGCCGAGCGAAAAATATCCAACTTGGGCAACTTACTTAAGGCCCATAACACACTCGAACAGAAAAAGTAAACTTTGGCCTGCTTAAAACTACAAGGAAAAATTAAATTTGGCCAGAGGAAAAATGGAAGAAACGAAATGAACCAGGCCCGACTGGCGTGAAAATGGGAATGGAAAATGGGAAATGGAAAATGCCGAAGCAAAAGACGCCTCGCCGGGCAAAAAACTCCGCTAATAATGTGAAACTTTATTAATTTGCTCTACGCTGCAGCTGCCGGCAGGAAGAAAAGGCTGCGGAGCTGAATTTACAGCTTGCTAATTTGGTTAATTTGGTTTTCTAGTAATTTTCCCCCATTGGAGCGTCGGCTGTGCAATTTTCACTTTCCTTTTTTTTTCCCCGGCTCAGACCCCAATTTTGCGGCTATTTGCATTCGGTCTCCTTCTCCTCTTTTTTGCACTCGCCTATCTGCCCCGCATATTTTCGCAGTCTGCGATGCATTTCATTAATTAAATTGCAATTTCTAGCTGCGTTTTTTTCAACCTCCCCTCGCCCCAAAAGAACGTTTTTCTCATGTTAATTTTGTACTCAGTCTGGCGGTATTTTTTACAGCTGGGATTTTTCGGTTTTTTCCCACTAGTTTTTTTCAACACACCACACTCTTCATTTGCATCATATTCTTTGTAAATTTTTGTTGGTTAATTTCTTTTTTGGTCACCCACGCTAGTGTTTTTTTTAGAGAATATTATTTTTAAATAAGTCTTATTGCATTTCCCTTTTTGATGAGCCAGATTTTCCGCGGCAAAAGGGGAAACATTGCTTTGACACGAAAATTGCATTTACTGGGGGATTTAATTTTAAGCTCCCTACCCAATATATATAGAGGCCAACCAATTAAATATGACCTGTTGTGAAAATATACTCGTTGAACGTCATCAAAAGTCAGCGAAATCAAAGCCACTTCCTCTTGCCAACAGTGCGTATGAGTGATGGCCTTTCAACTTCTCGCTTTTCAAAACTTTACCATTGGCAGTCCAGTTGTTGAAATTGAACCACAGGCATCTGTGGCTCTTGAAGGCCAAAAATACATGACAGCCAATTAGCAAACGATTTGTTTGACTTACGGTTAACGAATATAGGCGAATGTTCGAGTCGTCAAAAGCTTTTAACCAAAAGAAGCAAAACCTTTCAGGTTCGAAATGCCACATTTCCGCTATCGATTTGGCTTTCACTTGCTACGATTTTCCCCCCACCGAATGCCTCTTTATATTTTCCTGCCTGCAAAGAAAACGGAACTGATGTGCAGAAACCCCCAGAAAGAACTTCATGTGGACTTAAGCAACCTTGTAACCGTAACATAAATATTTTGCAAAACCAACAAAGGTTCTGGCTGCACTGGGAAAAATCTGCTAAATTTGTTTAAGATATTTTAAATTATAAACCTTTTCAATTTAAAGTCAAGTATACACTTATAAATTTTCCAACTTATACTTATCTTAGGATGATTAAAGTTCAGATTTTTGTTTTCAAACAGTTTATATTTTCACGAGTGTAGTAAAACACACACGTGCTGGCAGAGAACATGCCACAAAAGTCATTCAACCACAAAAGTTTTTGGCGTCAACGCCACCGACTGCGGAATTAGTTGTGCAAGTATAAAAATTCACACATCAGCTGCAGTGCATAAGCCGCAAAAAAGGGAAAAAGAGGAATATTGCAACGTGCAGATATCTAGCATGGGGATTATATTTAAATTCTGCATGCTGTTATATAAATCGGCCAGAAAGCCAAGAGATTTATTTTAAAATTTGATTCACTTTTATAGGTAGATTTCTGGATGAATTGAATTTTCGAGAAATTTAGAGAAATGCGGTTAAAATATTATTTACCTTTGGTTGGTCTTTTTACATATGCCAATATTTCAAGTTAAGGTTGTTTTAAAAATAAATATGAATAAATTGAATATCTATTTCACAAAGTAAACATAAATATAAATATACATATTTTTTTACTTTAAATAAAGCCTCTAGAAAATGGTAACTAATATTGAACAATTATGTTACATATATTTACAAATGAATTATCAGGAAAATTAAAACGTTTAGTTATATGATGGTATTTATAATTTTTATAAGAAAATTTTTGTGTTAATTATTTTAATATTACTATTTTGTATCTTTGGTTGTTCGTTATACTTTTTTAAATAATCCAAAATATGTTTTTACTTTAAATAAAGCCTCTAGGAAATTGAAACTAATATTGAAAAATGATGTTACATATATTTACAAAAAAATAGCAGGAAAATTCAAACTTTTGAGTCATGATAAGATGGTATTTTCTTCGAGGAATATACCCTTTAATGTTTAGAGTACAGGGAAAGCATAATAATAATTTGCATTTACTGCTGTTGCCATGCGGTTCGCCCCAATGCCTCTGCAGAATCAGGTGCGAGTGCTGCAGCAGCATCTGAGGCACAAGCAGCAGCAACACGAGCAACAGCAGCAGCAGCAACAGCTACAGCAGCAACATCTAGTGGCAACAGCAACATCTAGTGGCAAAGGCACAAGCAATAGCAGCAGATGCCGCATTAATTGCGCCCGGCCAAAATACAGACAGCACATCATTTGTGTCAGCATTTCGTGTGGGCTGGAAAAGCTGGAAAAGCAAAAGGGGGCGGGGCAAAAAGGAAAAGCGGCCCACAGCCAGCGGGCAAAGCAACAACAGCTAAACAGGCCAAATACAAATGCTAAACATACGGATACAAGCCAACACACAACACACACACACTCCCCTACACACAAACACTTTGCATTGCGGCAATAAAATAAATTGCAGACAAAAAATAAAAAAGCGAGCCCCAGGAAAATAAGGAATGAAAACATATGTTAGCCAGCACACATATGAAAAAGAGAAAACTATTTGCCGGGGAAAATGCTGAAATGGGAAATACGCTTTGCAGTAAAGGTTCCACAAATTTTGCTTGTGCGGGGTGTGTTTTTTGGTTCGGGGGGTTTGATTTGATATTTATCAGGGTTTTTAGTATTACATGTAGAGGGGACAAAAGGCAGGAAGTAGAGGACTGACATTTAAATGATAAGAATGAAAGAAAAGGCATGGGGAAGTTAAATGAGTTATTGGGCAGATGATGAAGTCATCAGCAGCATTAGCATTTGGATGATGGATTGGGCACTACGCGAAATTCCCCAAGAGAAAGGTCTTCAAAAAGCTCAAGGAAATGTTTCTGTTTACGGAAAAAGATTAAATTGAAATACATCTGTCATTATATTATTTTGTTCCTTTTTTGTATTCATCATCTTAACTTAACAAACAAATTTAAAGACTTTATCTAAGGCGCTTGAAACTTCCGAATAAATGTATTTTAGTGTGACTTTAAAATTTGTTCCAATTTTGCTAACAACTTTTGGCAGTTGTCAAAGTATTCAGTCCGTGAAAACTTAAACTTGAACCCGATGATCTCTTCTCTACGTGACGTCAACTTGTTATGCTGATTAAGAATCAACATCTTGGCTTGCTCTCAGATGTCCTTTCTTATACACCCACATTAGTATGTCTCCTACACTATGGACACAGAAGGCAAGGCAAATATAGACATACATATATATATATATACGCTTGCAGTGCAAACAAGTGCAGCTTTAGCTTTTCCGTATTTCGTAGCTTTTCCAGCTCAGCCAGCCGCTTTTCTGCTTTTCTATTTATTTTTATCTGCTGCGCCGAGCTTAAAATAAATAAAAATACTTGTAATGCGCGTACATCTGAAAATCGTTATAGTGCCCTGCTGCTCGGTATCTCTTACACACTTTTACACAAAGAAAAATAAATTGTTTCTAATGGTATGTGAACAAAATAAAATATCTATAAAATAATTAGATTAATTTGAGTGTCTATGGAAATTGTAGATAGATCCCTATATTTTTAATAAGGCACATAATATGATATAATATGATTATAGATAATATCCTAAATAAATAAAAAATACAAATGCACTATTGTAAATAAACTTTTACTTTATGTCACTATTATATCATTGCTAAGGGTGTAATGATATAAAATATATACAAACTTTATCAGCATCAGCCTTGTCCGTCTTTCCTTTTGTCCACTTCTAACTACTTTCTGTGTTTTAAAGGTATCTATATCCAATAGGTCCCAAAAGAAAGATCGGAAAAATATTACAAGCTGTTTTTTTTTTCAATTATAGCTCCGGAGTTATTTGACATATTAACTTCTACTTTTAGGAACATTGTTTTGTAAATATTTCAGAATTTTGAAATATGTTTTTAGGAAACTGAACTACTATACAAAATTAATGTCAAAATAATAAAAAAATCGCTATATTTCGTTTTCGGCAAAACTTATAAGCTAGTACATTGAAATGTAACATGGTTTTAATATTTCTGAGATTTTTTTTTATTTTCTGAACTCAGAAAGCTCTGTATATTCCTTGCTCCTATAGGGCCAGCCTGCAAAAACTCATATATACTTCAATTTGCCGAAGTCAGCTTCCTTTCTTGTTTTTATTCCATTAAACAAGTTTTGAAATTTTTTTATTTGTGTTCCTAATTTTTTTCTGTGTATATCCTTGTCATTTTTTCCCGCTTTTCCGGCGGCTGGCTCTTCTGTTTTTCATCGTCTTGTTGCCGTCGTTTTTCGTGCATTTTAAGGCAAAAATGGAATTGCTTTTGGCCATCTGCGAGTGTGTGTGGGTATGCCCGAGCATAGAGACTTGCGGTTGGCCAGAAAAGAGATTTGCCAGCGTTGCAGGCTTGCTTAACCCAAAAGTGCAATGTTTGCAAGGATGCCCATCGCTAACAAACAACGCCCCCCTCCCTCTTCATGTGTGTGTGTCAGTCAAACAGACATTGTAGCCCTGTCTTGTTGGCTGCATTTCATTTTTGTGGCGCAAGGACATCGAAATGCCTGCGGCTGTCTGTGGCACACACAACATAAATTTGCTTAAAGATTGACCAAAAACAACGACAAAAAAAAACTGATGTAAAATGCAGGCAAAATACGAGTAAACAAAGGGGCAAAATGGAGACGCAGTCGTAGACACAAATAGACTAAAGGTCAGAACCCGGATAATTTTGGGCACGAGATGGAAAATCCATGGAACACACTTCGGGGCAGACTGTCTGGGTTCGTAGGGCCTGATTGTTTGCAAATGAACTTTAAGCCACTTGCCCTCGACCACGCCCCCCATTTTCCCCTCACCCCTTTTCTTTTCTATTCATTTCAATTTTCTTAGCTTCCGTTTCCATGCAACTCTTTGTCCTTTTATTAACACATTTTCCTTGGAATTGTCGTTGGGTGTTTTTTTTTATGGCCCTCGCCAAAGGGTTCCAGGATAACACAGCAGGCAAAACATTAGATCTGATTATATTGCACTGCATGCCAGCTGTACAATTTGCCCAAGTAAATTGTTTGCTTTTGCTCTGAGAAAATTAAGGAACATGCTAGATTTAAAGATAATCTAATACAAATAGTTTTGAGATGCATTTAGGATATATTAACGAGTCCAATTAAACTCACTAGAGGAGCTTAACTTTAAAAATAATAATAAAAAATTATTAATTGACAATTTTAGATTATCTTGATGATACAACTAAAAATATGAAAAAACAATACAATAACTGTAATTATTAAGAAGTGGCATGAAAAATATGTTAGCTTTTACTACAAAATGTTTCCTAAATTTAAACAAATAATTGCTTATGAGGTTTTATATCTAAAAGTACTTAAAGGCTTTCCCGGAAATTCTTTTCTTTGAAGCCTTTCCCAACAATTTGAGTTACGACCCCAAAACCATTTTGTACGTGCATTTCGAGTTTACTTCCTTGTTTTTCTGGTCTTTTCCTTTAAGAACCTGACCTTTCCCGTTGCTCCAGTTGTTTTCTTTGGTCCAAATTCTTAGTGGCTGACCATCTGTTTGCATTTGTATCTAAATAGTTTGGCCAAAAGTTATAATTTGTTTGATACAAAATTGTTTGCCTTTCTCTAATGCGTGGCCAGGCAAAAAAAAACCAAATGCTTTCTGCGATAGTTTAATGATTCATGATTGGAAAGTTAAGTTTATGCAGCTCGTGATTTGTGTCGGTAGTTGGAAATAATTTATTACACTCCCGACACCGCTTTCAGAATGGATAAGAAAAGTCAGGAAAAGTTGGCCAAGAAGAGTTAAAAAAATAAATAAAATTTAGTAGAACAGATAATTAATGGATGGCGAAGGAGGATCAATAAGTTATGGCCAGCATAAATTTACGCAATTTATATTGCAATTTCATTATTTTTTGCCCACTCAGCGGCAAATAACTTTCGAATTCATCATGTTCTCTGTACAATTTGGCAGACGAGGGCAGGTTTAAAGGAATGTTTTTAAAGAAAAATAAAACAAATGGCCAGGGACTTGGCCAGGAGGTCCTTTTGCCTGGCTCCCAGGTCGTCTCCTTGGCCTCTGATTACCTGGCAAATGCCAGGCCACATCAATCAATCGAGGCGGCAAAGTTTTATGCAACTTTCTGGTCCGTTGCGGTGTCTAACCAAGCCAATTAATTTGTGGTTTACATGCCATTCCGCTCGTCAATAAATAAATGCCGCCCACCGCCCCCATTTCCGCACACTGGCCCCATCGCACACCCTCGGGCATTTCAATAGGCACCCCAAGAGGCAGGGCAGCCCATAAATAATGGAAATCAACATTGCAAATTTCCACAAAGAAATTTCAATGGCTGGGGCAAAAAAAAAAGCATTTTCCTGTCGGTTATATGGCTTACATCGCTTTACATTTCACAGTTCTTAATTTTGCGGGCGGTAACGTTTACGCATTGAATCGATTTTTTTTCTGCTGACTTTTTGCAACAACAATAATTGGCACAAAACTTTTGATTAAGGCCCTTTTTTCGGTTTAATTAACTGTTTTGTCTTTGTTCGCGAACGCGTGTTTGAGGCGATTGAATGGATGGAATGTTGTGATTTCAAACGAAAACCCATTGAGGCGAATACACTGAAATAATATTTAAGTTGTAATTAAATGGTGCACAAGCAACTTGTGAGTGTCTTTCCCTAAGTTTTCTTATTATAAATATTATAAAAAAGGAGCCGTAAGTATTTTCGGAACAAGCTTTCTGACTTAAAATATATTGCTGCATACTTTTAGACACCTTTAAAAACATGTTACTTGCAAACCCAGTGATTTCGGTGGTTTATCATGTAATCTATGATATTAAACCCTTAATAAATATCAACAGGCATCAAAATACTTTTTCTTGGTGCGTAAGTACCTGATCTGAGTAAAATTTTCCTATTATAAATATTTAAAAAGGATCCTTAAGTATTTTCGAAACAAACTTTCTGATTTTAAATATATTGCTGCATACTTTTAGACACCTTTAAAAACATGTTACTTTCAAATCCTAATGATTTCGGTGGCTTATCATGTAAACTATTATATTAAACCGTTAATAACAGACATCAAAATATTTTTTCTTGGTGCATAAGTATCTGATCTGAGTGAAAATTTGTGCTTATTATGAGTTTTGAACTGGGGGACCATGAAGCTCATTAGGGAGTTGGGTCTTTTTGGGGTGGCCAGTGGCATGCCGCACTTAAATTTTTTCCTGCGGTAATCTGCCAGTGCATTTAGCTCTCAGCAGTGGCCATCATCAGCTTTCCTCAGTTTTCCTCAGCTTTCCTCGGCTTTCCTTGGCCGTTTAATGCAGTCCAGAGAGCACTCGAGTAGTGGAAGAAAATGCTCGAGGGGTGGCCAAGAGGACGGGCCCTCTCACGGAAAAGTTGCAGTTGACACCATCTTATGAAATTAGTTTTTTTTTTTCTCCCATTTCTGACTTGACATCGTTTTGGCCGCTGCTGGCACTTGAGGTCCTTCTTATCCCATCCCCTCTTATTTTTTGTCCATGTCCTTACTGTGTAATGTGAATATTCGTGCGGACATTGCTGCCAGCCCCAACAAAAGGCAATGTCGCAGCATAAATCCTGGCCAAGCCAGCTACTCATCCTTCTTCTTGGCCTTACTGCTAAGCGTTTTTGTTTAACTTTACACTTGACCCCCGAAATGGCCAGCTTTAGTTGCCTGGGATTTATGCTTGCGTATTTTTTTTTGGCTGTCTGCGAGGAGTTTTGTGAAATTTCCAGGTTGATCTATGCATTCACAGACTGCCTCAGTTTTTGTATGTCTGAGATATTTATTTTTTTAGGCTAAAGGCCTGAATTTCTTTGAGGAGTATTTTAAAGAATTTTGTAAAAGGTGCATTTTCAATGTAATTTTTAGGAAGGATAACATACTGGCTTTTGATTATTTTGTGGTTGATATTGGCAGCACATTTGAATATGTGATTTATGATACTCAGGTCCGTTTCATTTGGATTTTTGTATTTTAATTTTACATGAGAACCTGCTTAGTATCGAAGCTGAAAAAGAAACTCTCAACTTTTAGGGCATGTAATTTTTACCACCATCTGCTTTCACTAAATGCAAATAAATTGACTTCCAAAAGCCTTTTCTAAAAACAGCAACGTTGTAATTTTGGTGACAGTAAAATATTGTAAGTGAAAGACAAAGCTGAGAAGAAAAAGCAAAAAACACATATACGTTATATAGATCATGAATCTTTTTTATTGCAAATTAAGGATTAGCAAGTGGGAAAGTGTCAGCTCGTTGGCATATACGTTTTATGTTTATGAGGTCAGCTAAGAGCGAAGGCGGGCTTATGGCCAATAAGTATTGAAAACCGAGAAGGGGTTTGACCTTTTCGTGTTGCCATAATTCTTGACTCACTCTTTGTTTAGATGGGTGTGGTCGGGCCAAAGAACCCACTACACACAGCAGCCCGAGAGTCGGCAAACAAATCTGTTTAATTAAGGCGAGAGTCCACTCCACTCCGGCCAAGACAAGACCCGCCGCCACCATGGCCACCATGGCCACCATGGCCACCACCTCCTCCGGTTTATCTCGCCCTGGGCTCTTTGGCTCCGTGTGAGCGATGAGGTGTTGGTTAGCCTTTGGGCCAGGCAAATTGCTTGGTCAGTTCTTTGAGTCCGGCAAACACACTCACACACCCCGAAGAGTTCATTTCAGTCAAGGATGTGCTGGGCGATGGGCCATCAAGGGGATCAGGGGTATCAGGGGATCAGGGGCGATGGCTGGGTGCCAGAGCGATAATTTGTTGCCAGGCAGTCGCAACCTCTCGTAACTTAGGTGCTGCCAAAAAAACAGAAGCTCAATTTATAAATGAAATCGTTTCGTTGCCTTTTCCACCACACGCAGAGAAATATGTTGGGTTAGGGAAATGTTAAATGGCAAGTCAGCCTCTAAAAGATAGAAATAAATATAAGCAAGACATTTTCCTAGGCCTTGTAGTTCTACAACCATCCTTAGTATTTAAAAAATTTTAAATCAGTATTACGTTTTTGAAAAGTAGTGTACCATAAGGAAATAAAAAATATATTTTTAAAAATTATAAAAATAATATTTAAATTTAAAAATGGATTTGTTTTAAAATAATCATATGTTGGTACACGATAAAATATTTATACAAGATACTTTACAATTTTAAACATTTTTTTTTCCAACCAAATAATTTTAAGAATGCCCAAAAATTCTAATGTAAATGATTTGAATTTTTTAGATTTTCTTTTGTTTTTCCATCAGTTGCTGCATTACCACTATTTTGTTAATGGATTATTTTATTATTTATTGTACTCTTAATCAACTAATGTAAATGTTTTTCAATAAAAAGCACAGCAATATTTAAGATTTTCCATTGTCTTTTTTATCATTTGAGCATTGACCTCTATTTTGTTAATGGATTTTTGATTATTTAATGCACTCTTAATCAACAAAATTAAAGGATTCTAATATAAATCAAAGCATTTTTTATATTTTCCATTGTTTATCCACCACTTAGCATTGAACTCCATTTTCTTAATGGTTTTTATTTTAATCAACTAATGAAAATGTTTTTTTTAATAAAAAGCAAAGCATTATTTATTCATCACTTCAGCATTGACCTCTACTTTTTTAATGTTATTTTTTATTACATAATGTACTCTTAATCAACTAAAAAACAAATAAAGAATATTTATCATTGTTGATCCATCCTTTGAATATTGACCTCTACTTTTTTTAATGGATTATTTTGAGTGTACTCCCCCCAACAGCCTTTGCACCCCTCGTCCCAGCTTTATCCTCCTGGGTTCCGCCTCTTTTGAGCGAGATTTGAATTTCTTTTTGTGTTACTTATCGCCTTGATAGATACACTTGGGTCCATTTGATTGCTTTGATGTATGGCCAAGAGAAACGGCTTCCGAGAGGGAAACTCTTGGAGAATAGTGAGAGAAAGGTCGTCGAGGCGTCTTTGATTTGTTGCGGGCTCAATGCACTTGAATTTGTTTGCCTTTGATGTCGGCACATTAGTTTCATTTCGGCTGATTTGAAAGCCTCACAGTTTTGCCTTTTTTTTGTTTGCTTTTACTTTGAAATGAACTCTTTTTCACATTCGCATTTTCCTGCTCCAGAGGAGCAAAGCAACAGTTCCGCAGACCGCAGGAAATGCATTGGCTAATCTATTTAAGCCATCGTACATGATGACGTTACCCCTTCCCCTAAAAACACCAGTTCAAATCCCCAATAAGTTTCTGGCCAACAAAATTGTGGCAGGTTGGCCATTCCCTTAGCGACAGCTGCTGCATGCGACATCACAGAAAAAGGGGGGAATGGCATGGGTTTTCCTGCCAAATCGCTGCCACAACAAATTCCAGGCGTCTGGCCGAATGAAATAGGATTCCGCAGTGAACCACAGTGGCGGGGAGGGTTTCGGGAAATAGATATAAAATAAAAATCGTGGCTAAGAGGAAACGTCATAAAAATGGTCTATTTCTCACATAGATTTCTACCCAGCAAATACATATACTACAATATATATAAGTTTGCTTGTGCGAACAAGTCTATAGAAATGTTTTAGAATCGTCATGGTAGTTCTTGCCAGGATTGCCACGAGAATGCTGCAGCTCTCTGCTTGGAGAAAGTAGTGGGTGGTGGGTGTGTGGGTGGTGAAAGATGGGTGGTGGTGGTCGACACCAGGGAGTCACCACCCCAAGTAGAGCCTGTTGCCTGGCAACTTTTGCCTGCCAGTCGTAGCCAATCTGAAATAAACAAACACTGGCATTTCAGCTTTACCTTCAAAGCGAGAATTACAATGAAGTAAAGCAGATGCTCTTTTGTTCTTCTAGTCTGGAATGCAAGAACATTTTGCTGGAGCATATTTATTAGTTTTCTAAAAATATTTATATCCGCGCAATCAAATTTACTGCAAGGAATACTCTTATTGAATGTTAGCAAAAACCCTATATTTTCATATTTAATTATAGCACAAGAAACCTAACAAGAGCATAGCAAAAACTGAAATCTATCTTCTCGGCATTTTTATTTTTATTAACTCGATGGTTTCAAGTATTTTCCGTTGAAATTTCTTTCAATTTGCGAGAATTTCATATCAATTTTGTTATAGCTTTATTTTATCGGTGGGCAGTTGGTTTTCTCCACCAGGAATTTCAATCATGCGATGTTTTGGGCAGCCAGGTTTCGGCTTCTCCTCCAGCCAAAAATAAAACCCTTATTTACTTTGCTTCCATTGCCACTTGTTTGACCTGCTGCGAAAGTGAAGTTTGTCTATAAATTTATTGGCATAAATTTGGAAGTGGTTTTCCCGAGATCCGAGACTTACCAGCAGACACTTGTTGGCCAAGGCCTGGGGGCGTGGCCGCTCCCGCCTCAATTTGATATGTTTGTCCACACTTACGTAATGGAGGGCCTTATCCCTTTCCCGTAGAATAATACGTTCGCCGCGCTCAAAATTGTCGGGCCCCTTATCCTCCTTATAGCGTTGATCTGATAAATAGTACTTTTCGCCAGGCTCACATTGGTGAATACTGAAGTTGACCAGATAGTTGCCAAAGTCTTTGATTAAATTCTGGTTATTCTCGTTGGGTGGTATATCGAATTGCATTTGCACGAAGCTATAGGTCTGCAATTCAGTATCGGGAAAAACTGGCAAAATGACCAAGGGGCGTGCTGTGCTGTCGGGTTTGGTGGGATGTCTAAGAATGGGTTTCTTTATCTCCTCGAAGGTGCTATTAATTAGATCCCTCTGCTCGTCCACACATAAGGGTAACAGGGTCTTTTGTGCATTGATTTCAGGAACAAAACGCTTTAGTTCTGGGCGAGGACGAGGCACCTGATCCCGCTCCTTCGAAAACATTTGAGCACATTCCTGGGCGCGACTTGGTCTGGGCTTACTGTAACCACAAGTCAGAGGTTCTATATCCGCAAGTAGAGCTGCATCCCTGGGATCCATTTGCTGCCCACTCTGGGGTGGCCTATCGTAAACCGACTGATCCAGCAAATCGAAGTCGAACAGCTCATGAAGCCCCCTGAAATGATGCGCAAAGGGGGGCTCATGCCTGGCCAATGCCACTGGCTTCTCTGTGTACTCCAGAATATCCTTGCCACAGGGTAGAATTTTGCAATCTAACGCTGGTCCGGGCACCTCATTTTTGTAGACAATGGGGCCGACGAACTGATTGCTGGGGGTTTTTGGTTGGAAAATGGGGTACATATGTATGTATGTGAAGGAAGTGCTTTTCCCCTTGCTACTCACTGCTTTTCATCCCGATCCTTTGGATTGTTCCGTACATTCGATGCCATTGTGTGAGAGCTGCTTTCCTTTTTGTTTTTTCGCTTTGGTATCTACAACCCAATTGCTCGACAAGTTTTCTGATTTGTGCTTCGTCAGTCACTTTGACCGGACGGGAACTGTAGTTCATTCTGACAGAACCGTCAGCAGCCAGTTGGGAAAAACTAGGTGCCGATAGCTTATAGTGTTGGAAGCGGATAGATTACCGCTTGAGGAAGGAAACTACGAAAAAGTTTAAAGCAAAATTTAAAATAAATTATGTACACTTAAGTAAGTTGCAAAAGATCTTAAAAATACTTTAAGTATTTGTTCAGGCAGTAGGATTGCCCCCTGAGGATATAGATTTCACTGGAATTCGATTAAACTTATGTTTACAAAATGTTTATACTTAAACATACCTTTTCAAATATTATATTAAATATAATTAATGCGATTTCTAAACTTCGTCTCTTTCAAGTAGATAAAAGACCATTAATATTCAAAAGCCAAGCTGTTAAAATCAATTCTCTCATTCCGTAAGCAAAATACCATTAATTAAATGCCCAGCAATCGATATAAAATCACAAGGTCTAGTGTTGAATAAAAGTCGAGCCCCTTAAAGTGTTGATATAGTGAACGGAAAAGCGCCTTCGACTGAGCGACACGTGTCCCTAATCAGTTTTAGTTTGTCGAGGTCCCCACCTCAAATTGACTCGTCCTTAATCAGGCGACTTTAAAATCCCTTCCGTGTCACCATCACCCACATTTACCCGCCTCTTAAGCCCCTCGAATGTCCGCAAGATGGGGGCCACTCGGCCATAATGGACTCTGACTGGGCCACCTTAGGTTTTGGCCAGTGCTAAGCTCATTACGTGCCACGCCTCCACAACGCTTCCGCACATACATACAATTGTCAACTGTTGTTGTGGTGGCGAGGTTGGAAATTGTACACTGCGAGAAAAGCAAATACCTTTAAATGCACCTAACATTAAAGAGAATCTTGAAATGTTTTAAAGCCAAAAATTAATTTTAATCTTAGCTTTGATTAGAGAAAATGGATTAGGACTTTATGACACTAGCTTGATTTTTTACTAACTACTAACAGACACTGCAACCCAAACAAGATTTATGTAATAAATTCATATATATCAAATATATCTCTAGTATGCCATGGCCTTTAAAACAAATCCAGTAAGCTTGTCAAACATCAAGCGACAAGAGTTGTTTAAAAAAATTCAGACATGTTGAAAAATAGAATAAACAATATTTACGAGATAAACATACAGTCATATCATTCGCCGATCTATGGGAAGGGGATAGATCCCCCGTCTCGGTTTAAAAAATGTATGTAAAATGTACCTATTTTTTTCCAAATATTTTATTTCTTCTCAAAAATTTTGTTTTTGATATCCCTGCCCCGCACAACCAAACTCTGTATCCGCCATTGAGTCACATATACAACTTACAAACTTTTATATAGTATAAAACATCAATCGATTTTAATTCAATAACAGTAAAAACTACTTTAAAGGTACATATATGTATATGCGATATACAAGTAGAATAATAGATATTGTTGAAAGGGAAGTCCGACTAATCCCAGCTAATTTCCAGTGTGACTGATGGTGATGAGCTGCCCGATAAGAGTGGTTGGAGTCCTGGTCGTGGCTCGTGCTGAAATTAATTGATGCGACAATGGCAGAGCAACGACTAACTTAGGCCTCCAACTCAATTCAGGCCGCCACATCATGAGCTCATCATCATCACCATCGTGAGTTGCAAAGGGGCAGGAAGATTAGGGAAGCAGGAGGATCTGGAGGAGGAGGAGGAGGAGCTGCCAAGATGGGAGGTGTGCCAAGAGCCACGAGGCACGAGCCATGTGCCATGTGGATGCCCCATTCTGAGGGCTGTGCAATTTGGCGTGCGGAATTTCATTAGAAACGCCGCAGTCGCCGGAGCAGCGAAATCAAAATTTAATTTATGCTGACATTGAAGTGTCTGTGGGGCAATTAAATCGACAGAGGGGCGTGCCATCCGCCCATTGCCTCCTTTGTGTTGATTAAGTACCGCCGAGCAATATTTTAGCATAATGATGTCCTGGCACGCAGTTGGAGCCTCCTCCGTTTTGGGTTTTTTAGTGCCTGCTCCTTCGGCAAGCCTTTCACTTGAGACCCGCACTTGGGCCAAAGGATTCGGACCGCCTTTGATGGCCTGATGGGCTGATGGCTCCGCCTGATTAGCCGCCCGATTAGGCTTTGTGTCCCGGAATTTACGACAGCTAAGCAAATTTTTATTCCAATTTTTCTACTAATTTCTTGATGGCCTCCTTGATGAACCGTCAAGCATTTTGGATTGCACATAATCCAGTTAGCAAAAAAGGGATCTGCAGCTTACACGCTCACGTTAAATGGCCGGAAATATGTTACGGACAATCGAAAAGTGTATAAATTGATATACTTTATCTTAGGGAGGGTGGACACTATCTCACTGGGGATTTTATATATTTTTAGGTGCAATTTATCTGTGCTATCAAACTTATAGTTTTATAGAGAGCAATTGCTGAAAAACCAAGAAAAAAAACTTTCTTCGTCGCCGGCAAAAACTTTCACGCTTTTTTGTTAGCTTAAAGTTGTATTCGGTGGCTAAGTAGCAAAAGATGATTTTCCACAGCTTAAGTTACTTTTAAGACGGATTCTCTGCTTTTACTGTTCAGTAGATTCGAGTACTTTTCATTTTCTTAAACTGCTTTCCAGTTGTTGGTTGCCTTGTTGTAACTTTTTAAAAGCAGCATTTCGGTTGCAAGATACTTTCTTGGATTTTAGTAGATACTTTACAGGGTTTTAAAATTCTTTTGTATCTGTGGCTATACTTTAAAGAGCTGAGGGTAAGCTCTGACTTGGTATAGTTTTTCTTATCAAAGATTTGCTGCTAAATGACGGTTAGATACAGCAGAAGTTAAGAAGTGATTAACCTAATTTGCTTAGCTCTAAGAAACTTTTCGAAAAAATATCCAGATTTTAGTAATTATATTTTCCCAACTTATCCTTCTGTTTTGGACTAATCTGTTTCTTCATGTCAGCTGTGTTTCCCACTTTTCCTGTTCCAAATCATATAAACCCAGTTCTGTCATTTGCCATCACTCTCATTCCCTTTCTGGCCTAATCACATAAAGAATTTCAGTTTTCAAAAGGAAACCCTAAACAGCTTTCGAGTTGGTCTTATTTGCGAATGATTTTTCCTGTCTATTTTGCATTCATTTCCCCTTTTCAATTCTCCCGGCATCCGATGGTTTTTAAGAGCCCGCATCTGGTCGACTACGATTCGAAATTCTAGTGAGAGTCGGAGCTGTAATTAAGCTCCACAGCTGATTGGACACGCCCACTTTTAAATCGGCCATTCTACTAATTAAGTGCGAATGATGCCCCACTCATGGAATGACGACTGTGCTCTGTCCAGTTTTCCCCAGGGAAAATGCGGCGTTGACAATGCGGCATCGTTTACTGATTTTTCAATTGTCCCCAGTCGTCGACAGGGAAAATCCTTTGTGGCAGGATGAAATGGGAGGGGGGTGTGGGGGAATGGATCTGTGAAGGAGTTGGTGGAGGTGGCATACCGATTCATTAGCATTATGCGGCCACAAAAGTATTCCAGGAATCCTCTATCTTCGCCCAGGGTCCTGATCCTGGTCTACTTTCGGGTCAAGTTGAATTATTTTAATGATCAAGGATTAGACGGAGGAGGAATGGATTGGGGGTTAAAGAAGGATGGTGTCGCATTAGCATGCATTACATCAGGACACATTTGCACGTCTCGACGGTCCTGTCCTGTGTTTCTTCTGGTTTCGGCTTACCAGTGGGACTCGAACTCGGACCCAGACTCGGAGGGAGAAAATGAGCATCCTGTAATTACTTTATCCGACATTCGTGTAGGATTTCCACTATTTTCGGCCAGCTTGACATAATAGCAGAGATATTTGGGGGACTCAGGGTAGCATGGGGGGATTGGATGATGGAGAATGGGGATGGGCGTAATTGTAGCCAACGCCCGCCCACGCAATTAGACGCCTTGCACATTCTCCAAAGCGACATAAATCATAATTACTTGCTCGACCTTTCTCCCACACACAAACACACACCTCTCTCTGTTTGAGTGGGTGGTTTTTTGGGTGGTTCCATAAGGGGTGGTGTTGGGTGGCTGGCTGCGCACTCGAGTGAAGACGTTTATTAGGCGCCATTACCTCGGCATATAAAGTGCTTTTGGAGGCACTGCCTCCTCCCGACTCCCGACTCCAACTCCCATTCCCATTCCTATTCCTTTTCGGACTCGCTCGGATGTGTTTTCTGGACCACTACAATTGATTGCACTGTGGTTATGGGTCGGGTAATTTGTTGGTGCCGTTTCGTTTCGGCTTCCCTTCCTGTCAGCGATTCCCTGGCCATCTCTTCCTCTCCTTCTCCAATTCTCCCATTCTCCTATTCTCTCGGTTCCCAGTGGAGAAAAGTTTACTTTCCTTTGGAAATGCACCTGATGCACAGAGGGTATGGCCCATTTTGAGTATTAGTTTGTAAACGGATATATATGCCCTTTCAACTTCAACATTTCTAATAAATTTAAAACTTTCATTGAATTTAAAGTTAAGTTGCTTATATTTGCAGATCTTTAATATGTTTTATTGCTCTTGAAAATACAAAACAACCAAAAAACTATATTTTCTGAATATTACATGTAGTATTTTCCAGACATTTTTTTGTAAATAAGAAAAGGTGTAGGGCGGTCCAAAAAATGAAATCTTGTTCTCACCCCCTTACATGGTTGATTCAAGTTTGCCAAAAATTTATTCAAAAGTTAATTTTTTTTGGTTGAGTTTTAGACCTCGGTAAAAATTAATCATGCGAAGACTAGGGTCTTCTCTTTTCTCTTTTTTTTTCAATTTTATATATGAGACATTTTAAATATGGACATTGTCCAATTTGTAGGAGGTTTACATTTTTTGTAACAAAAATTACCGAAAATCTCATCTTACATCAATAAACATATAGAAAGCTAAACTACTACTTTTGGAAGTGATAAAAATATGTTAAACTTAATAAAAATAAAATGTCTATGGCATCACGAAAATCTTTTCCATATTGAATGGAATATAAAAAGTTTTCCACATTTTCTTTTTATTTCTTTATAAATCAGCAAATTGGATCCCACTTAGGGAACTTTAACATTCGACTATGGCGGTTTTATCTCTTCTTCATTTTTTGTTACTTTCACATTGTTTATTTTGGCTTTTCACTCGTAGCTTTTAGTGGCTCTGTTGACCGGCGACAAATGAAAATTTAAGAGGAATTCATTATTTATTTAGCCGGTGCTTGATGTTTTTCCACTGTCATCGATTTACGGCACTCTCAGCTTATTTTTTCACCTACTCTTTTAGCACCCCCTGATTTAGATGCATAATTAATAGATATTAATTTGTGAAAATGAAATATTCGCGGCTTTTACGGTTGCCGCCTGTCCGCTTAGTGGTTTCGTTTTCGCTGTTAGAACTGCCGTTTTAATTTTTTAATTTGGCATTGAATGGCTACACTTATCGTATTTAATATTAACCAAAATCCAATTAGAAGCATGAAATACGAGCACCTAAAAATACAGGCATTGTTGAGGTCGATTCTGTGAATTGAACTCATTAGCCCCATTACATGGGGCAATTAGGGTGTTTAGTAAACCCAGAGAGCCGGTGAAAATCATCAAAGAAAATAGTTTAAAGCTTAAATCGAAATGTCTAGCCAACTTTGGCCGGCAGCGAATGTTAACTATGTGTGTAGTATGCCGGCATTGTTTAATTAATTCAAAGCTTGCTTGGCATTCTGGAAAGTTGATTATCTGCACGCCTCCGTTAGCTATTACAAAAGTTTTTATCGAGGCAATTTGCCAGCAAGCATCAAAACTTCCTTAATTGTTGCAAAAAGACAAACAGTGGTTGATTTTCCCACCCTGGTCCTTGGAGGAATGGAAAATGCTTACATAGGTGTAAGGCATAATTAATTTCCAATTAAAGACCGCTATGACTCAAACCAACAAGGGGATTTTCCCCTGCTTAAAGCTCATCTCGCAAACTAGGGTTAACGCCAGGATTCAGGACTCAAAACTCAGGACTCGGGACTTTGGAGTCGGGCCTTCGGGCTCTGCCACTTGTTGTCTTTGTGCCCCTGTTTGTGTTGTGACAAAGTGAAAAACCGCAAAGTGTGTGTTTACCTTGCCAAAACCATGGCAGTGGCCCCAAGCCAGGGGTAAAAACAATAAGAGCAACCGGAACTCTTTAAAAGAAAAGTTAGCATCGTCGCTTTGCCATTCAAATTAGCCCTTGATCATTTATAATGCACAGCCACAAAGTGTGTTAGAAACAGGTCCTGCAGAGAGAGAAATCTGTGTGATTTGATTTGAATTTTAAATTTTTTTAAATTTTTGATTACTTTATAGAGAAAATATTATAAAACTGTTATATTTTATTAAAAACATTGAAAGGGAAATATTTAACAAATCATTTTTATTGGGGGTTATAAATAAAACATTTTCAAATGTAAGGGATAAGAACATTTTTATGGAATATTAAACCACCTTAAAATACCTCAAAGATCGTTTTAAAATCTTTTATTTAATTTTAATAATTTTTAAATATTTAAATTAATAAAGAAGTTGTTGCTTTTTGTTTTTTCGGGATGTACCTCCTCCAGAGTTGTATTCTGTTCCTCTGTTTTGTTCTGCGGCCGCCTCGTGTTTACATCATTTGCAATTCCCATTCGGCCAAGTTGAAGTCGTCTGGCTCGGACTGGCGTGGTCTGAGAACCGGGCTCTTAGAGCACAAAACTAGGTTTCAGGTTAATTAAATTTTATTCTAGTTGCCGGCCAGCCGGAAGAGGGCCAGTGGCTGGCCGGGCGGCATTGAAGCCACAAATCCCACACAGAATGGCCCTTTCAACTGGCCAGTTGGTCGGGGCAACGTGGGCAGTGAGGGGGCAACCACAACAAACGCTTGTTTCCAGGTGGGTGCCACGAGGCGTATACGTGATGGAAAGAGGTGTAGTCTCCTTCATAGAAAACCCCCCCCCCACACACACACACACACAATTGTGTGGGAGCGGGTTATATATACTTTCAGCCACTCGTCCTAAAATTCATGATGAGCTCCTTATTATTGCTTTGTACTCGAACTTTTTCCACAAGAGCCAAAGTTTTCTATTTTCCACCGTTGTTGCTTGTTTTGTACTGTTTCAAGCCAAAAGGTGGGCTACTGGCAGCAATTGAGCCGTCCTTGTTATTATATTTTTCTAGCCCTGGGAAAAGTTTTCAAAATGCAATCGATCCGAGTCGAGTTGAGTCCGTAGTAGCTGGTGGCAAAAGGAAATGAACCGCAAGCGGAAGGGGATGCAGATCATTTCCGGTTGAGAGTTATGAGTCATTACCCTATCGAAAACCCTTGGAAATAATTTACCTAACAAAGCATAGTATAGACTTCTTCTTTTATTTAATTTCCTTTAATTTCTAACTTTAAGAAAAATGACTAAGGTTCTGTCTTACAATGTGAGGTCACATAATATATTCAATTATCCTTGAAAAAGGGTTAGGGGATTGCGCTTGCCAAATTACAAGACCCTGCAAGCGCGATAAGGAGCTCAAAAGGGAGTCAGGATGCAGGACGTCAGGATGGAAGGATGGCAGGATAGCAGGATGGCAGGGGGCTGCTAGGATGGCAGTGCAAGGACCGTAACAATCATCCATCAGCGGACGCAGGATAATGCAATTGAGCAGCAGCTGTCTGCTTGGACACGCCCCCACTTGGCACGCCCCACCGCCCTCAAACCCATCCGCCCACATCCTTCGGCACATCCTTGAAGAGCTGAGCAAAGCACAAGATAACGGAGGAAAACTGACACAATGATGAAAGTGTGACAATGTAAATAGTCACCCACACACACACATGCACGCTCGTGCGAGAGGAGATAAGGAAAGGGTCAAAAAAGGGGGCGCTGTGGCAGTGGGCGTGGCAGTGGCAGGACGTGCGTGGCTTAGCACAACATTTCCGTTTCCGTTTTCCATCTGTTCGAGCATCTAATTCTTTGCTCCTCCTTTTGGGGTGCAATTTTCCATTGGAAAACGAAGCGAGCACTTGATGCATGTCTCTTTCACTATCTTTCATTGCACTGGGAGAAATAAGTGGAGAATGGAGAAATTAACTAATCTATGCAATCTCAAACTAATAGACTAAAATATGTATAAAATATTTTAGTACTAAAAATGAAAATAAATAAATAGTTCCTTGAAATGGTCTATTAAATTATAGAGATGTTCAGTAGTCTTCAATGTACTAAACTAAAACTTATTTATAAATTCTAAATTAAAACCAATAGAATTTTCAAATATCAGCACATAATAAAAGACACAATTTAACTTTCTTTTTTAATATAATAGAAATATTTTCTTACAATTAAAAATAGATGACTTAATAATGGAAACATGCACTGGTCTTTAGAAATGGTTTTTTTTTTACTAAAAGGTCAAAAATTTTAGAAATTCCAAATCTAATCCAATAAATCTTCTTTTCTCAGTATAGTCCTGTGCATATGTGGAAATGTGCGTGGGTGAAATTGAAGCATTACATTGTCGACTGCTGATGGCATGCCGTTGCTCCTGCTCCTGCTGCTCCTTCTTCGATTCTCCTGACACCTTTCATGATTGAAGACAGAGGAGAGGGTGCAAGGGCAACAAGGACCCGACCTGAACCTAATCCCGGCCAGCAGCACTGGCAACTGGGGAGTTGGAGCTGCCAGGTTGCAGGTCCTGGTTTCACTCGTGCCTTTGCATCCTGGCTGCTGGCCTCATTTGCAGCTTTCGAGTTGCCGCCTCGTTACACGTTAGCTTGTTATGCTTTTATGGCGGCCCTTGTACTTTTTCCATTATGCCGGCAAGTGTTGTTCCTCCAGCTCCGGCTCCTGTGCTCCTCTGAACCCTTTACACCAGGACCCCCTCACGTGTTGTTGTCCTTGGGCTTTTATTGCATGTTTTATGGAAATTTCAAACATTAGACGCACTCTGCCCATCAAACGCATTTAACGCATATCAGGTCTTCCACTCTAGAACTGCTTTTCCTCCGGCTTTCGTCCTTTCTCCCCCGCTCTCTTTATCTACCGCATCTGCTTACCTTTTCCACCCATTCCACCCCCGGTGTTTGTGTGTCCTTCGTGTGTGCCGTCGGCCAATTTAGATGGCTCAAAACGCACCTGTGCAAGGATGTGTGCATGTCCCTATGACTCAATCTCTATTACTGCACAGGGGGAAAATGATAATGGCAACCAAGAAAAAAAAACGAACTAACTCTTGAATTCTGAGATGATGATTGTTGTGGGTGCCACACAAATCACTTCGGTTTTGCTATCACTTTTAAATGCCACTTTTGGATGCCTAAAAGTATGCAATGGATAGTAATAATCGCTTTTCTGTATGAATTTTTTGAACTACTGAGTTTAATTTATACTTTTGCATACTTTTAGACACTTAAAATGACTTACAAAAGGTATTTTAAGCCCCTAGTTATTTGTTTTGCACCGCATTTTTAATATTTCATTATTTATATATTTTTTTAAAACAAATTTTTAGGTACATAAGTAAAGGGATGTATAAATATTTTTAAAAAGTATTTTAGGACATAATTTATTATATAAGTATTTATAAGAAATTTCCTTCAAGATCTTTAAAAAAAAGTATTGTAAATTTGCTTTTAATTCAAATTTTCTGGAATTGAAATAGTTAAAGGAATTCAAAGTCAAAATTAATATACGAGTATAATTTTGGTAGGGAAAAGCATAAAGTATTGAAATATTTTCGTCATAAATCTTGTATTATTTTTTCTCTGTGTACCGGTTGGTCTGCTTCCCCTCCCCTCAAATCTCATACCTCTTGCCCCAAGTTGCTGTGCATTTTGGCTTTTCGAACATGGAACACAAACTGCTAATTTGGTTTGATGTATTGCTCCAGAGACATCTATCAGCAGCTGGAGCCTCAGTTCTCAGCTCCTGGTGCTCATCGGTCCTCCGATCTCTACTCCTCTGTGAAACAATGGATGCCACGGGCCTAAAACCAAAATTGATTATGTGAAATTTCTCTGGCGGTGCGTGTGTGCGTCACTGCTTTCGGGCTGTGTTTGTGTGTCTGTTTTGGCCACAAAAATGTTTCTAGCCGTCTTTCTGAAATCGATTCTTCGGGGAACTATTTGCAGCATTTGTTTCGATTTGTGTTTGCATACGAAATGAAAGTGGGCACAGGAAGACTTTCATTTTCGGATGTGATTCGGTCTGGATTTGATTGAGCCTTAACGAAATGGAAAAATTCGAGCTAGTTCATGATTAATCAAACCAAAGGAACTTTAATGGAGTTTTAAAAGGAATTATTCCTAGTGATTTTTCGGCAGTTCAACAAGTTGAATGGCCTAATTGGAACAAGAAAATTCATTTAGCACTATACATAATCACTCCATTCAACTCATTGAGCTTTCTAAAAAATGCCAATAAATCCTCTGTGATCGTATCACATTTCCCTATTTTTAAGTTGTCTACTGACAAAACTGATCCATTTCAACCAGGATATATCGCTGATTAATGGAAATTTAATAAACTGGCCAGCCTGACCATTTAATTGACACACAATACGCATTTGTGCGTTCATGTGTTAAACTGTATGAAAACAATTCAAACGCAAGCCCAAGTTATTAACAACAGCATTTAATCTTCTCACCTGGTGCCCCGAGTAAATTCATTAAATATGTTCACCTGAGTGGCGAGTTAATCGACTATTTTTTTTTTGGTAAAATGTAACCGTTAAATTTCATCAATTTAATGACATTTCAATAGATTACTATTTTATTGATAGCGATACAGCTCAAAACCCTTTTGGCTGAAATTTTATTATTGTTGGTTGGGTTAATTCAATCAATGTGCTGGCACAAATGCTATTAATTTTGTGGGGTTTATAGGGTAAGGGTGAGAGAGACCTCTGGGCATAAATTCATTTATAACTTTGAAACGGGATGGGACATGCCAAATGGCCACACAATGTTTGTCCGAGTCAAATCCACTTTCACTTGACACATAAATTGAGTTAAAAGGAAAATGCCAAATTGAATTTTATTTACGTTGAACATTCACGCTCGATTTCACACACGAAACAAATCCGCTAGCTGGCAGGGGAAAAATAAAGAGAAAATCAAAAAAAAAATCAGAAAAGGAAAGAAAAACGAAGTTTGGGCAGTGAAAAAACCCCCCAAACACGTGTGTGTTTTTTTTTGTGTGAGCCGGGAGATCCTTAAAGTCAGCAAAATGAAATTTACATGAGGCTCAGACCCAAAAGCCTGGAGCCGCATCTCATTGTTATGCCAAGACATTGTCGTCATCAAATTATGGGCATGTAAAAATAGTTGCCATGCTCGGCCATATTGTTCGGCATTATGTAAATCTCTTGCCAAGCCACCGCCCCCCAGTCCATTTCCTATAAACACGCCTTTAATTGCAGGGGGCTAAGAGGAGATGGAGTGCGGTGTCTTTATGACCGACATTACACGAGTGTTAACGATGACAATGAGCGGACAGGATTCGAGGTCCTGCCACCTACCACACCACGTGGGTCCTTCGGAACCTGAGTCCCGAGTCCTGGGTCCCGGATCCCAAGATCTGGAGTTCCCGAACTCATTATAATTCGTCTGGTGTTTTGCTATTTTTATAGACACTTGCCACTCCGTTGGGACTCCACGAGCTGCGAGCACCCGGCTGAGGCACTTCATAAATAATCAGATTTCTGGGCAGGCAGCAGATGAATCCGAGCCAGCGTTTATTGAACCCAGTCCAAACTCTTGACATTTGCGCCGCCTTAAAGGAGAATTTCCGTACGCCGGGGCCTGTCATCGCCAGTTTTGTGTATATTCATATCCGAAAATGAAAATTGTACGCTGCTTATTCGGCGCTAAGCCAGACAGATTCTGGCAAATCCATGGGTAGTTTCCAATTGCCTGCCATTTCAATTTATTCTCTTGTTTTTCCCCAGCTCCCAACTCGTTTCCCAGACTTGACATTAGGCGGCATTTTTTGTTTGGCTCGGCACTCGACTCTTTAAATAGAACATGCTGTCAACAGGGGGATACAAACTGGGTTCTGAAAAGGGTTTGGATACGGGGGACTTGAACTACAAGACACATAGTTGATCTTATGCCCTATGAATATTTATTAGGGGAAATTAAGTTATTAACATGTTGAAACTAATAATGTGGAAACATATTTTAAAAGTATAGATACCATAGTACACTTTATGCATTATGAATATTTATTAGATAAATTAAGTTATAAATATGTTTAAGCTAATAAAAAACGAACTTAAAAAGTGTGAGGTATTTATAAATGTTAAAAGCCATGAATAAATAATCTGCGCTATTCTGAATATTTATGAGATACATTAAATTTGGACACATTTTTTAAATTAACATATTGACAGCACTTTGGGAAAATACTTATTTAGTGCATTTAATGCCCTTAAACACTTTCTTATAATCTCCGTTTTTAATTGAATCACTATTACATTTTTAAAATATTTTGTATGCATACCTTTTGCATACCTTGTAGTAACTATACCTTAATCGTTTTTAACAAGCCATTTTATTTTGTATTTATTTTTTATTTCATTCCTGAACACAGTTAATTGAGTGATATACTACTAAAGGTTAACCAACCTTGACTTCGTTTAATGGCAGCTTCAATTAGGTTAACTGACTCTAAAAACCCTCTCTGGTAATCTGCATCTCCAAAGAGCTCGACAACACCGTACCAAAGCCAGATACCGCATTGAAAAGGATTGCAGGAACATCTAGTGCACATCCGAATGTTTGGCAGGATCCTCCTCCTGTTGGCTCCTTTTGTTTGCCCCGTCTGTCTGCCGTTTTGCTGTTATTTTTGTCATTTTAAGTGCTTTGCCAAGTGCACACGAAACGCTGCAGGCGCAGCACGAATATTTCCCCGAAACACTTGTGGCAGATGTGTGTATGTGAGTTTTTGGCAAGGAGTGGAGGGGCCAGAAGGGGTTCAGGGGAGGGGGTTTTGCGCCACAAGCCCGGAAGCAATACAGAGGGGGGCGTAGAGGAAAAGGAGGCGTGCCGCGACCTACAGCAAACATTGGCCAAAAACACAAAACGCGGCGACCAACTTTTAGCCGCCTATGGCTGCACTGCGAAATCAGTTTTGGGTAGGCTCGAAAAAAGCGTGGAATTTGGTAGAGGAAATACTCAAAAAAGCTTTGGCGGATTAGTGCAAAAAAAAAAAAATATATATATAAACGAAAAACACACAAAACAACAGAGCTCAGTGCTCTTTTATTTGCTTAAATTTGTTTAGCAAGTTTCGCAGTTTTTCCGCGAAAAACTTTGAAGCGGTCTCGGTTTCGGAATGGCATGGAAAATACCAATGCCAATGATGAAGTTATTGATGGTGATGATGGAAAATCGCTTTCACAGCTGCTACTGCAACTGGCAGGGGTGAAATTCTGCCCGAGAAATTCCCTACAGCAATTCGTTCACCATCGACTTTTCCTTTGAGCATTTAGGTGGAAAGATTCCATTCGCGGCCAGGGGAGAATCACTCATTCGCAGCGTTGGCAGACGCAGATTTTTAGGTTCTTTTTTTTTTTTTGCTGTTTTGTTGGCTTTCTTGTTGGCGACAAACAATAAAATACAAATTTGCTACTTTACTTTACAGCAGCGCATAAAGAGGAACAACAAACGGAAAGCATTTTCCATGACCTCATGTGGTGAACCCCAGACGACTCACAGTCGGCATCCGGGGGAAAAATGAGAGGGGATTCGGGGGGGGGGGACGGGATCTTTAAGTAGGTCGCAACAAAATAAAAAGTTTGTTTGCCAGAGCTCTCCGTTCGAGGATTCGCATAAAACATGGGTTCGGCAGCGGCCCACGAATGCCAGGATACCCTAGAAGGTCGCAGGACGAAGGGCGAGGCTGGATAGTCCCGGGAATCGACTGAAAATTATGTGAAAATAGAAACAAGATTAAAGAAGCTGCCGCTGCTGGTGTGAGCTGTGTGGAAAATCTTGTACCTAAATTTATGGGAATGTGCGTAAATAAAAGAATAAGCAATATTCCCTTGTATTTTTTTTAAATGGATAAAGAATTCGAGGCAACATTTTAAGAAGTGAAGGTTATAAAGATTTTCCTGCCAGAGAAAACACAGCCAACGGTGTGAAAATTCTCTTAAAAGAAATAAGTCCTTTATAGCTGTATAAAACACCAACAATTAAAAAAACATTTTTATTTAATTTTCTTAGATACTAAAAAGTTCAGACACAATATTTTGTTACTTACAGCAAGGTCTTCAAATTAATAATGGAAAACTCCCATGGAAGTGCAAACGTTTTGCCCAAAACTTATATTAAGTGCATGTCAAATGTTTTAGCCTGAAATCCCCCAAGGAAGCCATTCAAAAATTCTATTTCAACTTTATTGCCAACTTCAAACTCAATCCAATATCCCCAATTTCCCGGCTCTCAGCTGGGCATTTTCCCACCTACCCCACTCCACCAACCCGCCCCTTCGTCCCACGACCGTCCACATCAAATTCCCTGTTGATTTGAATTTAAAAGTAATTTTTTTTGCAGTTTTTTTCCTTTTTTAGTTGGCATATTTGCAAATATTTGCTATCGTTGCTGTCGAGACAACATGGCGGATGCTTAATATTTCGTTTTGACTTTATTTGTAGCTTGTTGCATATTATTTTCCCTATTTCTCCCCCCCATTTCTGTTCCGTTCATTGTTTTGCTGGGCACAAATTGAATTTGTCACTTTGGCTCTGCGGATTCGCTTAAATTGTCGCCGCGCAAAATGGCCAAGCTGCATGGGATATGCAAAATATTTGTGTGCACATATGCAGGGGGCGAATAAAAATGCCGAGCACTAATAAATTAAATGCAAATTGTGCGAGGCCCGCAGCTTAAAGCCAAAAACGGAATTTATTTGCTTAAATTGTGCGAGTTGCGGGCGGAAAGGATGAATGAAAGTGAATTGAATTGAAGTTACTTTGTGGTCGGCGGTCGGCGGGGGGAAGCAAAAAGTTGTGGCCAAAGTGGTTACAAATCAAATCAAAAGACCCGGCAAGATGAATGGCCACAGGGATGGGAATGGGGAAGCCCACCCAGTTATAAATTCATTTGGCCAACAAGGAGACGCATCCAAACAGCTAGGAGGCAAGATCCTTACACAGGAAAAATAAACTTTATTTACATTTGATAGAAGAAGATATATATTAGCATTTTATAGGGATCATTTTTTTAATTAAAAAAAAAATACATAAAATATAAGTCAATTGCACTCGTAATAATTTGTATTGAAAGCAAGTAAAAAACAAAGACTAAGAATATTACAATTTTTTAATTGTTTAATTTAAAGTGTTTATATTGATTTTAAAGTTTTCAGTTAATATAAATTTGTTCATACAGGTACACAGAGAAAATAAAATTAAAATTATCGCCAACACATTATAAGAAGTATAAGAAAATTGAACACTGTTTTTGCTTCTAAAACTTTTGCTAGGTTTCTCCCTAAAATACCCATATAACTACACAGAGAGAAATATTTAAGTACATTGTTCTTGATTTGAGAACATTCGTTCTTAAAAACCGTGCGAGTACATTGTGGTATCAATGTTCTCAATATTAGAACGAAATGGTAAGAAGTGAAAAGATAATTGGAGTTTATTTAACAATTTTTCGATAAGTATACACTACTGACTGGACTAGTAGTTTATTTGTTGAGATATACAATGTGTATACCGCTAAATTATCTTGATTCGAACAAAATGAAAACATTTTCAGCCTCAAAAAGGTCGTTCTATTTCAAGAACATTTTTAACTCAGAGGAGGACGTCAGAATTTTCTCTTTGTATATTTATATATTTATTTATAATTAAGCAAATGTGGCCGTAACTTTTATTTATAAAACGAAATCAGGATAGTGTATAAAACAATTTTTAATTATTATAATCCGTCTGCAAGATGTCTAGGTCCATATTATTAACACAAAGTATATATATTTTTTGAAGTGCATTTTATCCTATTCCTGTTTTCTTGCCGCCTGCTCACCCTGTTCTCTTTGTGTCTTTGCAGGACTTGCTGCGGCGGCAGCCTCCACTGGACAACCGGATGACTCCAGTGATGGGCCAACCTTGTCGACATTCCTGTCATCATCACCGTCGCCACCAGCGGCATCCTCATCCTCATCGCCATCGCCATCCCCGTTCCCATTTCCACTACCAGCCAGTTTTTCATCGTTTGCGGTGGCGAAAGGGCCGCAAACGGAAGCCACGAATCACACTTTCAAGAGTTTAGCCTTCCTGGGCGCGTCCTTTGGCTCCGATCTGTTCGCCCAGAAGGACATGGAAGGGGAAAGGGAGGGCGAAGGGGATCGGGAGGGGGATGGGGATGCACAGGACACGGACTCCTCGCAGTCGCTGCCAATTTTCGACTTTGGCATGCCGCGCAACATCACCGGACGCACTGGCCACACGGAGGCCATAATTAAATGCCGCGTGGACAGTCTCCATGATAAATCGGTGAGTCCCCCCGGAATCAGGCACTCTGCTCCCCGGAGAAAAAAAAAAAACTGATGAAGGAAGATGCGTGCCAAGGACATCGAGTATATCATATGGATGTGCACTCGTTAATCAAATTTCTTTCTCCCTTTCTACCCCGAACTGCCCATCTGCTCAACAGGTATCCTGGATACGGAAACGTGATCTGCATATCCTGACCGTAGGCACCGCCACCTACACCACGGACAAGCGATTCCAGGTGCGTCCAACTGGGCTCGGGATTCGTGTATTCGTTTGCTAATTGAATGCGATGGTTAAGTCAGGGCCTCCGGCACAGTGGGTTAATGCCAAGTGATGGTGACTGAAGGGGGATTATCACGAAGCTTCTCAGGGTGTCTTAACCAATTAAATGTGACTCGCACAAAGGTTAACTTCCTTGCGACAAAGTTCGGAGGACTTTCTTATAAAACATATACATTTTATATAAGAAGAAGATCCTGGGTGTATCTTATGAAATGTATACATTTTATAAAATACACCCAGAATCTTCTTGGTTCTTGGATTTTTTAAGATATTTAGTACCCATATTTCTACAGTTTTAAGAAAATGGATATGTTTTGTTCGCATTTTATTTAAGGCCAAACATTTGTATGAATAAAAAAGACGTACAGATTGTTCTTTAAGCATGGTTCAAAGCATTTGAACTTATTCGAGTGTAACAACCACCCTCGAAAGGTGAACTACCTGCAAATCTATACCAATAAACCAATTTAAATCCCCAGATCCAGCCACAGATTAGCTGCAAACATAACAAATCCCGATAAACTTTGCAACCGGTATCAGCCACAATGTAAAAGTTAACTCTGGGCTCTCGGGGGGAATTATGGTTATAAGGCCACTTTCATTATGCATGCATAAACGATATTTCAATGGCTAATCCCACTCATAACTCAGGGCAACTTCGCAACTACCTCTCATCCTCCCTTTTTTTGTTATGCCCACTGTGCTGTAGTTGCAAACCGAGCGGCAAACAAACAAACAAACAAACATTCAATTGTATAATTGCTTAATTTCCATGGAAAAATAAAAAACCCGATTGAATGGAAATACAAATTTGCAGCCTGGCAAATTGTTGCCTTAAAAGCGAATAATTATTCCGTCGAGACTGACAGGACGAATTGAATTGAAAAACTGGCGAACGAATAATGAAAACTGAAATCCGTAAACTGTGTCCATTTATCCATCAGGTAACCGAATCGAAGGATTCCAGGGAGTGGACCCTCCATGTGAAATCCCCGTTGGCAAAGGACAGTGGCATCTACGAGTGTCAGGTGAACACGGAGCCCAAAATGTCGATGGCATTCCAGCTAAACATCATCGGTGAGTAAGGGATTGGGATCTCACTTCCACACATTTCATATTTCTAAGGGAAGAAATTTTAATTTCATGGCAATAATTATTGTATTTATTTTTCTTTGTACCGAGTGTTTACCTTGTCGCCGCTGGGTTTATTAAAAATGTTAATTTGATGTGAAGGGGCGCCAGTTTCGGTATCGTTCGGTTTCCACCGCCTCTAGGCATACATTTTTAATTTCGCATTTCGGCCCATAAATAAATAAACAAATAAAAACCGAGGTCGAGTCCTGCTCCTGGTTTTCTGGCCCCCAGGATCAGGATGGAAGCTTACATGTCGCCGGAGCCGCTGAGTTAATTAGCATGTCAACCCGGCGGGATTACGGGCACCGATTGGAAATGTATTCAGCGCTTTAATGAGCCATGCATAATGCGTGTGTCCGCATATAATTAGCTGGCAGTGTGTCACCCGTCCGGTTTCCTCTGTTCCATCGAAAACAATGTCTATTGTCTGCATTAGTGTCTCCGAAATCCAGGGGAAATGATTAATTGATGATGGTCTGATTACGGAATGGCATAATGGGTGGCAGGTCCTATAGGAGATTGGAATGGTGGCAAAAGACTTCTTAATAATATAGTTTACATTCCCCTTTTTGCCAGTGAAGGAACTAAAATACTATGTATTATGTTATTAATGGTATAAGTTTTAATTAAAATATTTGTATTGTCTCAAATGTAGACTGTTTCAACTTCCTTTGTATACAAACCATACTTTCCTTTCAAGGGGGGCCCCCTTTCATCCCTTGTTTTATGATAAATAGGGAAAATGTTTTCCCCTTCTTTCATTCTTAAAACACAATTACCTACACATAATGAAATTCCTTCGATCTGGTGATTGCCTCATTGTGAGGCCGTTAATTCGTAATCTCAGTCCGTTTAAAAAACAATCAATTTGCATATTGATTTTAATGGGATGCCAAGGAACTGCCGAGCTTAAGTCAGTGCCATTAAGATGGCAATTGTTTGGTCTTTAAATCACTGGCTCGATAAGGCGACAAGTGCTGTGGGGCTGGGTGGATAAGGGAGTTAACGGAGTAAACGAGTAGTAAAGGACATCTCAGAGCCGAGCTGCTGACAAATACTGTCGGCGTTTGCCGTCAGCCACTTATGCAAATCAGTCGGCAATGCCTTTTTAAGTTTCCGATTATGCACTTGGGCGCAATGCATTTTCGTTGGTCTGTCACTGTTTTATTTTTCCCGGGTGCCAGGTCCCTTCACCGATTTCCTGCTGCTCTGACGCTTACAAACGAATTTCCGATTACATTTTCTTCATGGCCGTATGCATTTTAATTTACGTTAATGAAACAATTTCCCAAGGAGCATGACAGCAGTGGAGTGGACTCTGTGGACAGTGGACATTGGACAGTGGACAGTGGTGACAGCCCGGCAAACTGGCTGCGTCCTTAATAACATTATCGGCATACGTGTCGTATGAGTGACTTTCGCAAGGCGCTTAACTCTTTGCTCCCCTGATTCTCTTTCCTTTTATTTTATACTTTTTGTACTTTCTGCTCCTGTTTCTGTAGCTCCTTGCCTCGCTGTTGCGTTGCATTGCATTTAATTAATGTCATTATGTAAATTTATGCGTCCCACCCAAACGATTTTATTTTTCCCTCCACGTTTCACAGTTTTTCTCATTTGTTTTTTTTTTTTTTTGCGTAAAAAAGATTTATGCCTGATATAAATTCTGCCCGGGCGGTACGTCCACCCCAGGGGTTTCGTAAAATATCCAAAAATAAATATGCATAAAGTATGCCCTAAGATGACAATTTAAAAGGTTGGTATTTATGCACGCATAATTTAAGAAAGAAATATTTACCACATTTCAACTGCAATTAGCAGGATAATTGATTGTTTAAGCCTTTGAAAACAAGAGAAAAATTCCGCATGGCGTGCAAATATTTTCCAGCCTTTTAACAGCAAGACATCAAGGATATATTTTTCAAAAGCAACATTATTATGTACATTGTTGGGGAAAATATACACTGATACATTTAATTAGTGATATCAGAATGAAAATGTAATTTGTCTGATATCGCTACACAAAGCTCATACCTACAAATTATGTAAAAATGCAGAAATCAATTATGAAAGACTATTCAAAATTATAAAACATTAACTACTGTTTTCACATTAAGGACAAAGAACGCCACATTAAAAAGAATTTTTATAGCATACTTTTCTGCGCGCTTTCAAATCTCATCACTTTTTTTTAGAATTTAATATGGCTTTATAGCCTTGATTCCATTTCTATTTCCAGGCCCTTCTTAGTGGTAATTATAACCATTTGACCTTAGAGAAAACCACGTTTTGCGCAGCCCCTTCTTATATTTTTGTTGTTGTTGTTGCTGGCAGGTCGCATTGCATTTTATTTTCATGAAATATTTAAATTAAAAAACTTCATGGGCCGCCACACAAAATGCACGCAGAACTTTAGCGACAGCTGCTGAAAAATGAAGGAAAAATGAAAATCTGAAATGAAATGAAAAACAGTGGGTTGGGTAAAAATTGTTGCTGCAGCTGCCTGGTTCCGTCTCTTTCTGGCATTCGCCCCTCTCGCTCCCACTGACGGGTGTTAATTGCCTTTAACGCAGTGACACTGCACAAACACTCTTGAAAAAGGGAGGCGTGGCCAAAAGGGGAAGAAGGGAGGGGGGTTTTGGCCAGGAGCAGATACAAATACATACGCACTTAATGGCGCAATGGGATTTTTTAACTCACACTTTGCACATATGCCACAGACGCAAACAAACAGACGGAAAAAGGCGAGAAACGTGGAATCGTGGAAGCGAGATCTCCAGCAGACGCTTTAACCCCTGAAACCCCAGCTCCCTTTTATCCCCCCCCCCCCCTTCGGGAAACCCCTGAGCATCCTGCGACCCATGTAATCATCATCATATGCACTTTTATGAGCTGCTCCACACAACGCCTGCGGATACAGTGGGTTAAGAGCGAGATTTATCTAAAAAAAAACTATCTCAAAAATACAAAAAATATCCTATCTCCTTAATAGTTAAAGTAAACCCTTTAACAATACACAGAACACTAAAAAAGGTTTTTATATTGAATTCTTTGAACCTAAAAAAATCATATTTGATTTAATTAAAAAACTTTTACAACTTATATAAAGAATACCCCCACAAATATTCTATAACCTTATAACTTTTCATCTAAATACAAACCCACAGTGCCGCGCCAGGTTTTTATTTCATTTGGGCCACGCGTGTCTCCAGTTTTTGGGTATATTTTTTAATTATTATTATTTGCACAGTCCAATGCATAATAAATATTATTATTAACCCAGTTTCGCAGCAGCAGCAGCAGCGTGTGTGACTTTCCACATGGGTGTGTGTGCGGCACATACAAGTTTATTTACGTGTCTGGTGCGATTTTCCCACCAGATCCCACACCCTTTTTCCAGACTTACTTAAATTTAGTGCAATTGAAAAGTTATTCCATAAAGTTTTATGATTAAAACTTTTTATGTGCATTCGCTTGCGAATTCGTTTTACGAGCGATTGCCCCAAATTGATTTCGGTTGCCCACCTCGTATGCATGTTTTCAATTCATTTGTGGGTGTTATATTTGTTATTCTTTTTGCAGAAATCTCTCCGGATGCCAAGGCGGTTATCAGTGGTCCACCCGATCTGCACTTCAAGGCGGGCAGTGCCATCATTTTGAACTGTCTGGTGCAGCAGCCGTCTGTGAAGGATATAGGACCGATTTACTGGTACCGCGGCGAACACATGATCACTCCCTTCGACGCCGACGATGGTCAGCCGGTTGTCCTTGTGGGCCGAAAGGATCAGCCCCAAAGGATCCCCGAGGATGCGTCCCTGAATGACCTAATGAGCGAGGTGGACCTGCAGAAGGAGTTCGCCACCCGCATCGCCATGGAATCGCAGCTGGGCGATACCCTCAAGTCCAGGTGGGTGTTCCACCGACCCCAATCCCCTAATTGAGTTGTTCTCAGTGTACTCCTTAATCCTCCGCAGGCTTCGCATCTCGAATGCCCAGACCACGGACACCGGCAACTACACGTGTCAGCCCACGACGGCCAGCAGCGCCAGTGTCCTGGTCCACGTGATTAATGGTGAGTCCAGGGATGAGTGAGCGAATGTGGCCTACACTGGGAATAAAACTAGGCCAGTCTTACAACAAAAAAAAAGAGTTAGTGTTTTCATTGCCTTTATAAGCTATGTAGTTAAAACTAAATATATTTAATGCTTTCTGTTAAAAAACAATATTTAAAGATTTACTGTCCAATAAACTCAGTAATAAATATTTTGTTAAATTAAAAAAAATGGGTATATATAAAAATGATAAGATAAAAGTGCTTTAGATCTATATTTCACTTAAATATTTCCGATATGGTATATATCCATTGCGGTTTTTTTAACTTTAAGTATGGAAATATTTATCTCCACAATTATATTATTAATTTAAGGTTTTTAAATTTCACTTCAAAATGAAATTTTAATTTTTTTTTTAAATATGAATGACATTTTTTTTTTAGATTTTCTACCTTGCTTTAAATATTTTAATGCCAAATAATGTCACAATTTTATTTTAGCGTTTTTAAAACGTCTTTTCTATGATTTTTTCTAAAATTTATACGACTTCTTTCGTTCAAACTGCAAATATTTGTATATATATTTCTTGTCTATTGATCAGTTTATGGTATAGTCCTAAATCTAATAAATTAATAGAGGACACTGTTCAGCATTAACTAGGGCATATTTAAATGCAACCATTACAGCCAGTATTTTAAGATTGTGTTTATAATCCATAAATATTAAAATTTTAAATTGTTAGAATTTACAAAAATATTTTCTTTGAGTGCATAGCCTGCATGTCCTTCGTCTCAGGTGCTGGCCAGGTTGGCATAAGCCTATCTGTTACACTCTCAGCCAGAGGTTGCTGTCCCCGAGCCAAAGGCAGTGGCTTCCCTTGGAGAAGTTAACTCCCAAAAGCTAACTATCATTTAGCCCAGCCCTTCTCTATTCGGGGCAAGAAAAGTGAATAATTTTATGGGCAGCAGTGTATCCAACACCATTCATTCACAGACATGACCCAAAAACTAAAAGTTTAGCCTCCACTCCATCTACTCAGCCATCCATCCTTCCATCCTTCCGCAGACTGTTTGTTTGGGAGTCCTTTTGGACTGACCTCCTTGGCGTATGAGTAATGCGGCTGGTGGAGCACAACTCACTGACTTGGCTTTGCATATTTTACACATAAATTAGACGGGAATTAAGACATTTTAAGCTGCGAAATGAGGGGCATAAACTTGACGCGTCTTTTGTCCGGCAATTTCCACTGTTTTTTATGAGCTTTTATGGCAGGACATTCGCAGCAAATTGAAGGCCCAGTCATTTCGCTCGTAGTCTTAGTTTTTATGCAGTATCAAATGTTAAGCGAAATGTCCAGCACTTAGGTTGTTAAGTTGTTTATTCAAATGAAATTGTTGTACAGGACAGGAATTTGCATTTTAAAGAGTCGCGCCGTCCGCCGCCCTTCCACCCCGTCCTCCGCTGCAAAACCGTAATAAATATGATTAAATGTCAGAAGTAAGTTGCAAAAAGGCACTTAATCATGCCCCACATGTGGCAAAAAGGACGCGAAATGGGGTGGCCATGGGTGCCCAGATAGCAGACAAGCCGTGGAAATGGAGCTACTGTGACTGGGACTGTCACGGCTTGCATAAATACAGATAATAAATCAAAGGCAATAAAATTTTAAGAAAAATGATAAGGGCAAAGTACTGGTCTAGGCGGGGTAAAGGCAACCTGGGATATGCCCTATAGGGAGTTTCAGAGAGTGCGTGATATAAAAACAAAAGGCATTTGAAATCCAATAAGTATCCGCAAAGCTTAATTCGGAACCAAATTTGCATACCAAATATTTTTAGAAATATTAAACAAGTACTTAAAAGCTATAAATTAAAATGGAATTTAATTATGAACGTAAAGACATCTGCTCCTAAAGCTTTGAATTATTTTTACCAATTCCCACTCTTTTGGGGACATAAAAAATGGTTTGGCAGAAGTGGAAATCGAATTTCGCTACTTATTTATAGACCCCCAGATGCCCTTCCCTCGCAACGCATATTCCGCCCATTACTCATAGAACCCATTCCCCGAACCACTGGGTCCTTAAAAATCAGTGCGCGGCTGGTTGGGGGGGTATCCTTTGTGACGAGTCAAAACAAAGCATTGACAAATGATGCGCCTGGAATAACATTTGCTCGGGCGGGAAAGGCCGCAGAAATATTGCGTATACGCAGACACACATATGTCATTTATCTAGTCGGGACAAACAACCGTCCTGCCCGCTGCTCCATTTACCATTTTCCCACTTCAAAGTCAGGCTACATAGTAAAAAATTGGTCGAAAAATCAGTCATTCATAATATATTGCATCGGAAATAGGTAACCAATGAATAAATACATATAGAGGTTTACTACAATAGTAATCATTGTGAACCAAAGTAAAGCTGCAAGTATGGAAGACTTTAATGTGAAAGTAATTTTTGATTACTTGGAGTAATTTTAGTTATATGATATCATTATAGCATTCCAGTATATATTTTATTTTAATTTATTTTTTTATATAAATATTAACGATCCACAAACATTCTGTTACTAAACCTATGATTTTACCCAGTAATAAATGAATAATTATGGGTACCAAGTACCTATTTTAAAATTCTAAGCAGAATAAGACAACTTATGGCTGCCAAAGCTTTTTGTTCTCAGTGTAGGTCACAATTAAATTAAGTTATTTGCCCTGGCATAGCTAATGGGGCTGTGCCCTCGTCGAAATTTGAATACACATGTTCATTATGCCACTGTTTGTCTCCCCCAGATGAAAACCCCGCTGCGATGCAGAAGAGTGGGGCGTGTCCTTGCGCCCCCGGTCCGCTCCAGCTGTTCCTTCTGCCGGAGTTGTTGTTGTTGCGAGCGGTACTGGCTGCTGCTGGCAAGTGAAACCGAAAGCTGTCGCCAGTATTATGATCATCATCATCATAATCATCGCCATGGTCGTCGTTGTTAGCACTCTAATTGCAGCAGAACGAGAAAATTATGTTCCATGACGTTGGCATTTTTGCTGTGTGCTGGCCGCCTGTTTTTTCTAGAGTTCTGGAATGGAAAATGGGAAAAAGGAAAATGGAAAAGGCAAACACGAGAGTCGCTTTCCCTTTCAGGCGAATGTTTGTTATCCTTTTAATATTTACATTTCATTGTGCAAAATGAGACACTGAGCCGGGCAGGGGAATGCAAAATGCAGAATGTAAAATGCAGAGGAAGGACGAGGGACGAAGGACTCAAACACCAGCAAGGAAGGACGAAGGACGAAGGATGACACTCTCTGTAAATACCACAAAGATGCGGCAAAGCTTACAGATATACCTACATATACAACAGTGTGTATTTTATTTCATTACTGCGCTCCGCACAAAGGAGCCGCACACACGCATCGTCTTTATAAACATTTCATGCTGTCTTAACAGAGAGCCAAGTTAACCGAAAATAAGGAAAATATGATAAGAAGTGGGAGTCCCCCACACACAGTCACCCACAAATGTACGCACATTACACCCCTCAGCCCAGTCCTCCTCTCTACCCCCAAAATTGTAATATATATATAAGATAAATAACGAAAAAAACGTAAGAACAACTCTCATCTGATAAACTAAAAGCAAAAAAAACTTAATTATAAACACTAACTTGTATGGAATTTATTTATGGGCAAAATGAAATTTAGTCACGCGGCACTCGACGTCGAAATGGAAATGAAAATTGAATAAAATAAATGTGAAATGCAATATGTGAAAGCGAAAAGCAAATTGCTATTGCGAAACTAAATCAATTGCGGCATGCTCGACTAAGTTTCGGGTTGCACATGCGAGTAAAACTATGGGTAGGCATGAATTTACTACACGTAAGCCAGTAAGGAGATTTTAGATAATTTATGTGATGACAAACCCAATGAATAAATCAATGGAATGAACTCTTTCAACAATAAACTGAAAACGAAACGAAACGACGAATGCGCTTTTCATTTCGTGCTGCGGCAAAACTTTTAATGTCTTTCTGAAATGCGGTGAGTACTTAGCAAATGCACAATTTTCAGGTAGTTTTGCAACTCAATTAGTTGGCACAGATGGAAAAGTAGGTAAAAATCCCTTTGAGCAGAGGAAGCAAACGAACCACACACCCAAAACGAACCCAAATGCAAATGAAGCAATCAAAGAAAAAATCAAATGGCAAATAAATTTGTGTAAATGCATTTATTCATGCCATTAGCTGGGAAAAATAAATAATTTTCAACTAAATGCTTATCAGTATATTGATAGTTCAAATGAAAATAAAGGACTTTATAGATTTTATCTAGCATTTTCATAACAAAATTTAATTGAAATGCTTTTTTATTCTCCTATTAGTTTGATTAATTGATAGAAACATGTATTTATATTTGTATTTTCGAGTATTAAACTAAAAGTAGTGTAAATAAAGGGTGAGTGGCATGGCATACCTTATTTGATAGCTTTCCTTATATTCTGCGATGACTTAAAGAACAAAATCCTTCTAAAACCCGTACTTATTTCGGACGAATATTGCCAACCATTTGCGGCAGCCTCACCGACCATAATTGTCTCGAATTTCACAAATTATAATTGATATTTGCCGCTGCTCTGGCTGGGAAAAGAATAACGAAAATATTGTTATAACAAAACAGCTCGGCAGACCTCAAGATGGCGCCATAAAAACGCCATTACTGTCTCCGCCATGGAGCAACCCCATCCATTTCTCCTCGTTCCACACCGCTGACCCAATTAATGTGCCCATAGCCGCAAGTGTTTTTCATTAGTTGGAATCCAAATGGAGGAGATCAGCATCAGCGTAATATTTAAATGAAACAATTACGGCCAGGACAGGCGGCACTTGTTGCTTCTTTATACCGAAACATCTCCCCCCCCCCCCCCCCCCTTAAATTCTCAGGCAATTTAATGTCCATTCGGTTGCAGGTTTTAATTTAAACAAAACAGCTAAGGACAATATAAAATCCAATCCGGTATATCAATCATACGCCGCATAGGCTTACAGAAACGTCTTCAGCAACGTGATATATGAGCCGGCTGTGCTGAGTATCTGGAATGGCAGGCAAAAACATAAACATTTATTATCATAATCAACGCATCGCATCGCATCGTATAGCATTCCATACAGATCCGAGTGCTGGCAGTGATGGCGTAAAAAACGGCACCGCAATTGTTTTTGCCCGCTGCGAACGCCGCAATATCATTAAAATCACTTTCCTAGTCCTCGCATCGCATTTGTACCACTCAATGTCGTACAGCACGTCCGCCACAGCAGCACTCTAAAAAAAAAAAAAATGGAAGAAAATCTACGGTGGCATGGGTTATGGCTGGGAATCTGGTACTGAATCTGGGTTGGGAGGTGGATGTACCAAGGGTACTTCCCCTACACTTTGTTGTGTAATTAAAATTTTATCACAAGTGCAATTTGCGAATGGCACATCATTTTTTATGTGGCCGCCTGGCTGCTTAATGTTTAGCGCCAAATTGAAATTACAGGAATTGTAAAAAAAACACACACAGAAATTACTAATAACAGGAAAGTGCAAAAAAATATAAACGAAAGAATGGCAGAATGAGGACATACTCTAAAATATATATGGAGCTATTATAGTTAAAGGGAAAAAAATTGAAGGTTGTATTTAAGTGGTTAGTTTCATATATGAAGAGCCCTTTTAAAATACAAATATTAAAGATAGCAAAAAATCACATATAGTTCAAAATCACATAAAGTGGTGCTCCACATAAATCACTATGGTTTTGATATCACTTTTAAATGTAATTTCAGGTGTCTAAAAGTATGCAGTAATAAAAAGTTCAGAATTGAAGAGAGTAGAATAGAATAGATACCCATATTAGGTGTTTGATTTTGTTTAAAAAAAAAGATTATATTTAGATTTGGTTAAACTGTTTATATTATCACTATCCTCTTTTTACACCCTTTTTGAGAATACTATAACTATTTTAATACACAAGTATCTTTAAATAATATTATTTCCAACAAAAATTGATATTTCTTTAGTTCTTCTGGAACCCTATCTTAAACCGAATTAAGTTATAGAACTCCTCCGCTAGAGTATCTAAACCGAATGAACGATGGAAATGAAAATGGGCTGAGCCAGTGCCATGAAAGTGGAAAAGCGGGGAAAGTGGGGAAAGTGGTCAGGGGTCTTGCTCACACTTTCGCCGACGTGATTGCCGCCAAAGCAGTAGAGGAATAGCTGCGTGAGGGCCGCGATGATGTAGCAGATGTAGGTTAAGCCGCTCAGCGACGACGTGTTCTGCGGAGACAGAAGATAGAGAACCAGTATAAAAATAAAGGAGTCCAGGGTAAGAGATGTCATTAATTGGAGAGAAATTGCTGGTGCTGAAAAACTGCTGGGGATTATTTAATATAATGTATATATACACAGTGTATATTGTGCGAGCGAGTTTCAAGTAGTTGCGAAAATGGAAAACATCAAAGAAATGCACTTTGGCAAATGGTCTTGGGCTACTTGCGGCTGCAGTCTGATTGCTTTTCCTCCCATTCCTATTTTCCACTTGCCTGACATTTCCATTGTGGCATTGAAAAAAGAATTACGCAGCTTATGCATGTCGTCGAGTGCATAAATCTGCGAGAATGCTCGATTTTACAAGTTCCCAATAGGATTTGCCAACAATAAATTGCATTTGTTTTAGCCCTTTTCGAATTTCATTTAACATTTTCTTGGCCTTTCTATTGTGCGCTCATTTGAAGGTCAAAATATTTCAAGTAAAAAGAGTAATAAACAAAGGATTAAATAAAATAATATTCGAATAGGAATAATATTACATACACACTTCTTTTCTTAAAAATGCTTATTTTTTAATACTGGCATTTTCTATATGTTTTTGCAAAGAGTTCTATAAAGCATGCTCGATTTTACAATTTCCCAATAGGATTTGCCAAAAATAAATTGCATTTGTTTTAGCTCTTTTCAAATTTCATTTAACATTTTTCTTGGCCTTTCTATTGTGCGCTCATGTAAAGGTCAAAATCTTCACATAAATAGAGTAATAAAAGAAGGATTAAATAAAATAATATTGAATAGGAATATTATTACATACACACTTCTTTACTTAAAAATACTTTTAATACTTGATTTAACACTGGGGTTTTAATAGATTTTTTGTTGTTTGTTTGCTTTTATTTTCGTTTTAAAATCAATCCAAAAAATGTTCTCCTAAACAAGTTCTATAAAAGAACGATAAACTTTTAAACTTTATATATGTGTTCAAGCTCTTGTCAAAACTCATTTTGGCATGTAGGTTTCCCACGCTCCTACCCCACAAACAAGGTTAAAAAGTGATAATGGATCGCTGGGCTCAGGATCCCCGAGCGATAAACAAGTTTCGAATGGATTACTCAACACTTTGGGCCGTATAAGAAGCGGCAAAGGGCGAAGAAAGTGCCGGCAGCATTTATCCCATTGGGAGCAAAAGCCAGAAGCCCCTTCCAAACATTTTGCTCCGTTCGCCAGTTGCACCAAACAGCTTATGGGTCTCCGGTGTCCGGGACACCGGAAAACGTGCGAAAGTCGCATTAAAAACTTTTTTCGGGAGCAGTAACAATTCATGCGCTTATAAATTGCCAACGGAGAGCCACAGCCGCAGCCACAAAGCAAACAAACAAATCGGGAAAAGCGAATCAGAACGGAGCGGCTGGAAAAGCCAGGGAAAAACAGCAAACAGGGAAAAACTTTTAAAACAGCCGCCGAATGCAGGCGATGCGAAAAGTCAGGGGTGGATTCAGATAACACTTTAAAAAGGCTTACATTTATCCACTTCGTAGGGATATCAATAAAATAATGTAGTTACTCTTGTTTAAAGTTTTCTAAGACTAACAAATATTTGAACACAAAATTAGAAAATTTGGATTCCTAGCAATTAAAATAATTAGAAAAGTTATATACTCCTTCAATCATTTTTACGAATGCACATTTCTGAAATGACATTCCTTACAATATTAAAAAATAAAAATAATTTAATAACATAAAATATTATTAAGTTTAACATTGTATGCTAAACTTAATTTGTTAAATAAATAAAAAAATTTAAAAAATTTAAAGCAATAAGCTTTGATTACATATTTTATAGCACGGTTAATATTTTCGGATTCCCCTCCATTTAGACGCAATCCACCCCAGAAAAAGTGACCCGAATACGCCTCTGTAAAAGGGCTTACCAACATGATGTCCAGGATGGTCGAGCAAAGGACGAAAGCGGCGGACAGGAAATGCATTAAAACGATAACGGTGAACTGGCGTGTTAGGTCCGTGCAGAAATCGATAATCGCATTGTGCCGCTCGACAACTTTGGCCAGTTTTTCCCTCACCTCGGCGTTCATGGCCTCCGTGAAAACATCCACAGTGTCTGAAGGAGGGGATAAGCCAAGAAAAGTCATCGAGCGAGTGGGGAAAACCATTGTCATCTTGCAGGATGGATGGAGGGTTGGGGGGGGGAGGGGCATCAACTCACCACCATGCAAATCGGCAAATATCCTGCGAATGTCCTGCTGCACCAGCCGGAAAACACCGCATATGTAGAGGCAGGAGCACACGAAGAATCCGTCCACGAAGCTGAAGGCGAAAACGGTGCAGGCACCGGAAGCGGTCAGCAGCACGTAGGTGAGCGGAAACAGTCCTGGCTGCACGGCAAACGCAGGCAGTCTGTTTGAAAGGGGAAATATTCGGAGAGGGAGACGGGATTAATGAACGATGACAGATCTTAAGTGCATCTGCAGGGCGCAATTAAAATCATTACTCATGTAATCCGCGTCACTAGCCAAATGGGTTGAAATATTTCCCATCTCAAATGATATATTAAAGTCGTAATTACGGATGAACTTGGATACTCATTTCATAAAGGGTTTTTTTGGTCAAGGGATAGATATATTATAAAATATAAATGACAACGGTTTGTAAGTGAAATCACTTTTAAACCCAACTTTCTCCGCATTTTTTGATTGTTTGACAACAAATTGAGTTCGCAAAACATTTCTATACACACAAAAACATTTTGGGGGTATAATTGACCAACACGGGTAGTTATTTAACTATAAAGAAAGGTTACACCATTAATAAAAATAGTCGCGTGTGTTTTATTGGTGCTTTGGTTACTATTTAATAGTAAAACCACCATAAATATAAGGTAAAGATAAGTTTTGTATATTTTGTTGTTGGAAGAGTAAATATTACGTTGTTCACATTGACCATTCGATGGGTTGGGACCATTTACCTTTTATATTGGCCAATTTTACCTAAACGTTTTTCGTGTCTAGTTAATCAAGAATCACTGGAAATCAAAGGTTATAAGATTGATTTCACATATAATTCAACTTATAGACATTAAACATTCATATTCATAAATTAAATATTTTACTTTACACTGAATAGTAAATAACTAATTTTTTTAAAGAAATAAAAACTTGATGCTTTTACATATGGTCTCATAAAAGCTTTTATGAATATTATTTGGCTTAAATTGAAGCAATTAATTATGAGAAATTTGTTAGCCAATAAAGTATAATAAAAATGGGCGGTACTTAGCCAAAAATAATAAATAATTTAAATCAGAAACTGAACGATTCAATGACTCACATGATGTTAAAGGGCAGTTCGACTTGACCCGGCAGATCGGATACCCAGCGATAGAGGCCCATAATCAGCGGTTGCAGGTTGAAGGCGGCGTTCGTCGCCGTGCCAGAAGCCAGCAGCAACAGGCTGAGTCTGTTGGCCGTGGTGGCCAGTCCGACCAGCATCCTCTGGCCCTCCTCCCTCCTCGATTGCCACAGCATTAACCTCAAGCGCTCTACCAGCTCAGCCCAACGGCGATTGGAGCGGAAGAAGACCAACAGCTTGAGGACACACACCGCCTTGGTGGTTCCCGGGCAGAAGGCCTCCAAGGCAACCACTAGGTTATCCAGGTGGACGCAGCCGTAGGAAACTTCGCCAATCGCGCCCATCAGGACGACGGCGAAGGCGAAGACGAAGAGGAAGTGGGCGTGCCAGGGACGACCGCCCACGCCCCCTTCTATCCGCCTGATCCTTTGCGGCCAGATGCCCACAAGGCGGCCAGAGAGACGGGGAATGCGGTAAAAGTGGCCAGCGATGGCAGGCTCCCTGCTGTCAATCATTCCTGCGATGAACTCAAGTGGATACTATCGATGGGTCCTGCCGCAACTTGAGTGGTCAGCTGCTCCAGGCGAGTGTCAGGAGCAATGTTGGCCAACGCTTTTATAGGCACTCAAGGAAACTAATTGCAAGAGGAGAGCTATAAGGCGTGCACCGCAAAAAATGTATACCACTTTAAAGGATTTGTTCAACTTAGCTGGGAATTTACTAAAGGTGTCCAAAAGTATGCAACCTTATGTTTTTAGTGCGGACTTCTAATGGATTGGTTATGATAGACAAGGTTTTTTTCACACCACATTTTTAGACACATTTATTTTTTTGTTGCAAACCTAAACAGTACAACAGGTGTCTTTATATACTATTAAAATTAAAAAAATCATGGTTTTAACTTTCCGCGAAAATATTTTTGTAAACCCTACAAATTCTGGGTAAATGAAATAATTATTCAAAGAAATTCTTGAACTAGGTTTAATTTAAGTATTTTATTGCTAACTAGGAATTTATCGAGTGTGCAGAAATTACTAAAGGTGTCCGAAAGTATGCAACAATATATATTTTGAATCTACATAGATGCCGGATAGATTCATTAAATTTCTGGGAATTCCTAGATTTTTTGCAAGCCCTAAAAGTACTACAAAATTCTGTAGAGAAACCCTAAAAGGTCATTGCTTTTCCTAAGGACAACCGACTCCTCTCGAACCATAGCATGTTATTTTAAAAAGAGGAACATTTTTTTTCCCTTAGTGCACTTATTGCCGAGCTGGGCTTTTGGCTTTGGCTAAAGTTTTAATTGTTTTTGTGCTTACGTCTGCGTTTACACTTCCACCCCGTCGCTTCCGCCCATCAGTCAAGGTCCTTCCAACTCACCTGCCCTCGACCATCGCCGAACCGCCCTAATTACACAGGAGTCAGTTACTGTAGGAATATTCCATTCAGTGCAAACAATTACCATTGTTTGACATTCAATATTTTGTGTGTTGCCCAACAAGCGACACAAAGGCAACGAATACAAATTTAATTAATTGTTATGCGGCAAAACTTTCAATTTTCTTCGTCTACCCCCCTAGCCACTTTCCTCTCCCTTTGTCTTGCTTTTTAATTGGGGTTACCTTTCCACTTCCATTCGACTAAAAGTTGTTAATTGAGGGTTCTTGGCCAAAATGAAAAGTAAACGTAGGAGATGGATAGTTTAACTAAAAATGTTTATCAGATCCGAAAATCAATTTACATCGAAGGGAAAAATGGAATTTCCATTTCTATCGAATTTGGCAAGCAATCTATTGCTTTTAGTTGAATTTAGAAGGCAATCTTTTTCGTAGGCTCAATAATCCGGCTAGGAAAGTTTCCATTTGCATGGCCAAGTGAGTGCCATACAGTCAGTGCCAATGGTTAACAGACAGCTCTGGCCAAACCCATTTAAGCCCAACACACACACAGCTGGTCATTTGATAGATGGGCAATAATTGCATTTTATTTGGGGGCCTCAACGAATATTATTTGACTGACGCAGTGGCCGGCAATGCAGTTGAGCCATTTCATTGAGGTCGTCCCATTAACTTGCAGCCATCGTTACGGATTTGACTTGCATAATGTTTGGGGTCCCCAATCCCATTTTCAATTCCAGTACCATCCATCAGTTGCGGGGCAAACATGAAGCTCTGGTTTTAGCCAAATCCGGAGCTAATCCTGTTACAGCAACAGTATCAACGCCTATCATCGATGGCCACGCCCACACACATACACTCACAAACTGAGCCCCCTTTGGTGCAGTTTATTTTGCCAGTCTGTGTGACATATATCAACATGGCGCTGCTATAGCCAAAGCTCTATATTGCTCCACCTGCATCAGCATATTCAATAAGCGGTACGGCCCACACGGCGTATGCGCAACTTGGTGCCGCATAAGCGCACGTCAAGTGTTTGCCTGCGGCCACCTTCTCCGTCCCTTTATCTATATCCCCATATCCTCCTGTCCATTCTGCCCACCTGTACATCCCTCCAGTACTTCCCGTGGAGCATCCTTTCAGCCCCCTAGCAGTGCGATTTGCATTCAAGTGACCATAAAGCACTGTCTCGATGTTCAGGTCATATCTGCTAATGCACTAAGAGAATTTTGACTAACTTAATAATGATGTAATAGACTTGCTATTAGGAAGGATAAATATATTTTATATATATTTTACAAAAAGAAAGTAACAATTTTTTTCTGATTTGAAAGACCCCTGCATAACCATTTCTCAGATAGTTTTAAAACAGTTGTAGAGTAATTTTACGATTTAAGATGATTTGAGCCATCTTAAGGCTCAGTATTTTATTCTATCATTATATTATAGACTTTCTGTGGAGATACAAAGACAAAGGGATAATATATTTGGTTTAAATTTAGAATTTTAACATGCCTTGAAATAATTTTTATTAAATAAAATACATTTTGTTTTAATTTAGAAAAGTAGAGTGCCTTGAAATACCCTTCTTAACAATTCCTCAGTTAATCTCTTTTCATCTAATCTAATCTAATTCTTTTAAGTTGAAAGTGATTTTTTTAACACAATATTTTTGGTTTTTTTCTTTAATGAACACAGCAGAGATGCTAAATAAGTGTTTAAATTAATATTTTAAATCTATTTTACATTATGACTACCTACTTTTTCTTAGTGATCCGTTACTCCCCCAACTTGTTCCGCCCACTCTTGCGATTATGTAATATGCAAATTGAAAGATTAAGCGGTAGGCATAAAGATGGAGCAGCGAAGAGGGGACACCCTCTAGCTAGCAGCGGTGCTCCTTTGAAGGATATCCCCCTCCAATCGCTCGGGGAGAGACTTAACAAATTGATTTGCGTACCTGGGCTTCATTGGGCTCATGCCCTCCCATGCCGAAAAATCCCTACTAGTCGAGGGCTCATCACTTAGCGGAAGTGACGTAGGAAAAGGGGGTTTTGGGGGGTTTCGGGGTGGTCAGGGCGCCCCTTGGTCTGCCCCTTCAGTGTTTTCGGGGCCTTGTTGTCCGGTCCCTTGTTGGATGTCACTCCGGCCGAGCTTGCCCTTTTATTAGCCGAGCGTATAGAAATGGGAGCTTCATTTATTTCCACGACGAGTACACCAATTTTCCATTAAAATTTCACCCCGAGCAGTGCTTGCGTGTGAGTGTGTGTTGGTGTTCCTCAGTGACAATTGCATTTGCGCATTTCCATTTCCGTTTCCGTTCTGTTCCGTCGTCATGCGGCCGGCGTTTTCTTTCGCTAGCTGCTTTTGGCAGCCACGGAAAACGGCCTTGGCCACAAACACCCACTTTTCAGCCCACTCGCCCACCCCCTTGGTTGCCATAAATTGCCAGCTGCATCCATTCATATCCTGGGCTGCATCTTGGCTTGCCATGCATCATCGTCAGCGGCATCATCGCCGCCTTGAATTATGCGCCAATAAATTTGTTTGTTGAAAATTCCACCTAAATCGGATTTCCCCCCCCATCGGCAAGCATTCAAAAATATATATATATTTAATTATATATTTGGTGTGATTATTGGCGAAATTTATACTCGTATTTTCAGCAAATGCTCTCCCGTTTTCCTGTGCTTTCGAATGCAAACATTAAATTAGCAAACAGGATTCGATGGCCGGGCAACAGTGCGTATGATTAACACTAAATGCGTTCCCTGTCAAAGTGCATAATTTCAATTGGCATTGCAATTGCAGCCAAATGGAAAGAATGGGGGGGGGGGGTGTGGTGTGTGTGTGTGTGTTTACGGCCCGTCACATAATTTTGCTTATTTTGGCAATTAGCTGGAAAATTGATGCTTGAAAATCAGAGTTCATTTGATGGCGAGGGCGGTTTCAACAAATCAAATTGTGAAAGCAAGCCAGGTAAAATATTCAAAGAGAATGTTTAATTAATTTTAGTTAGTATAAGAATGTAAAATAATATTTTTAATATATATATATTTATAAAATTCACATAATATCTAGTAAATATGGAAACATTTAGAATCCATTTAATCCATTTAAAGAGCGAGGGGAAAATGAAAGATAAGCCAAAAATAAAAGTTTTACTATATACACGAAAAAACCAACTTAGATTTTTTAAAGATCTTTAATAATCCATTAAATCTACCGCTACACCATATTTCCCTGCCTTAAATAACCTTATACTTTCCAATCATTTTTGCATATCAATCATCCTTTTTATCGTCCCATAAACAAATAGCTGTAAACGCGGCAGATTTTATGCGCTTGTCACATGATAAACTGCGCTAAAATTATGTTTATTAAACATTGAAAAATGCATCGCAAATCTTCTATGCATAAGTGACACTTTACTCCCCGTCGGGAGGTTTTTATGGGGCCACGTAACTCACGAGGGCAACTTTGGGGGTGAAAACTACTAAAGCAACCCACGTGAAAGTTATAACTTGGCATTAAATGGGCAAAACCAAGCGTGGATATCGTGGATACACGGTTCTCTAACACACACACCCATACACACTCGCATCTGTGGCAATAAAATGCAGTTGGCTGCCACAGGAGGCGGCTGCGGCCGGTGGGCGTGGCAGGCGGGACCCGTGAAGATGCTCCTCCAGCCTCCAGATGAAACAGACACAATGCGACGGAGCAAATGTGTTGCGCATTTCGGTGGCAAGAGTTGCACAAATGTGTGAAAATTGTACAACACAAACAAGCGGAAAGGAAACAGGACCCCGGAGTCCTGGAGCACGGAGCCAACAGGATCCGGAGCTGGTGGCGAAACTTGCAGGACGAGTGTAAAATGCAATTGAAAAATGCCACAGTTTTGCATAAATCAGCAGGAAAGCGCCGAAAATGGGTGCACAAACAAGCAGCAACAACACGGCCGGATCCGGCTCAGCAACAATAACAATGGGTGAATGGGGCACGAAGCGGGATGCGGCTTGCAGGACGCAGGAGGAGGAGCAGAGCCGGAGGAGAAGCAGGAGCAGCAGCACGAGCAGGAGCTGGCAAACATGGCCGCAGGCAACCCGTAAACATGGCCAACATGTCGGCGCTGGGAAAAGTCGGCAAATGGGGGGCACGGACCGCCGCAGATATAATTTACTGATAATGCAATTGCCGTTCGAGCAAACGCACGCGCCACCTGCTGCGGCATCGTCCTGCCAATCCTGCTTCCCCTCCCATCCCATTTCGTCCTTGTTGCATGCCCGACTAAGCAAGCAAGTTCCTAGAGCCAAAAACCGCTGAAATGTGCAAAAAAAATTGAGCAATAACAATTATGCTCACCACAACGAAGCTTTAATGCACTGCCAGTGAAGTCTAACAGTCACTTAAATAATCCTTAGACTTACAATTATATAAGAAAAAGTTTTTTTTTAATTTAAATTCAAAAAAACATTCTGGGTATTTAGATAAATTTAAAACCTAATATATATACCTAAAGATATTTTTAATTAATTATATTATTACTATTACTATTTATTATAAATTATTTGAATACATTTTTAAAATTTTATAGAGTGTGAATAAATACAAAATAATCGAATTTCGGAAGCTCTTTTAAAGGTGTCTAAAAGTAGGCAATAAAAAAGAATAGCATACTTTTCGGCACCTTTATAACAGCGCTCGGCACGCAATACAATGATATTTTCACATTCATTTGTGTAAGTAATTTTTAGTGGGATCTTATCGTTGTGGGTCAGCCGACCCCTGTTCTACACTGTTTGTGTAGCGGCAGAGAACAAGCAGAAATATTCCCTAAGCCCGCTTAATGGGAAGCTACATACCTACCGCTGCTTTATAATCATTTTTTGATCAAAGTTAGCTTTTTCTTGACTTAAACCTCACTTAAAATTATAAAATAGAAATGTCATATCATGTTGCATCTATTATTAAACACAAGAAAAATTCTTGATTCGACTAGAACTAGGTATCACTTTCATGCGAATGGCTGGCACAAATGTAATAATCACAATTGGGTTTATAATGGACTATTTTCCCCCTGTAGCTGGGCTCATTACGGCAATGCCCCTTCGAAGGATATGGCCAGAGGGTTGCTCCTGCCGAGCGGAAGAGCAACTGTCAAATATAGCGAACGCTGCACAAACTGCATAAATATTGCAATCGCATGACTCGACATCGGCTGGTTCGGTGGACGCGGACTTGGTCACGCTGCAGTTGACATTTTTTCCTTTTCCTAGCGAAAAGCGGCAGCTAAAACCGTAGGACACATAGAAAACAGTTCAACCGGCTAGTCATCATCCGGTGGCTTCCACCGCTCCGCATACAAATTTTATTTGCTTCCGCTGGCCGATTTTCAATTTAAAGCCGCCTCACTTCGACTTAAAGCGCCGTGGGAATCCCCGCGAACGGTCCAGAGTCCGAAATTAAAAAACTACAACACTCGTTACTTTCTTCCATTAGTGCCAGGACCAAAAAAAACAGCAAAGGATGTCGAAGAAATAGTGCCTTTTGATTTTCGGCAATTCTTCTTCGCACAGCGAAATTGGCACGAGCGTTTTTCCTTTAGATTGTCGAGTGAATTTTCCCTTTGTTTGCTTGACAATCGAACGAGTTCGAAAGTTTCCGTATTAAGACGGAGAAAAGTACAGTGATAGATGGCTAATTGCAACATAAAGATTGTTATATATTTTGGAATCAGTTTTCGGCATAAAAAGAAGACATTGGAGAAAACATATACAATGTTACATTTTATTTCATTACTCCCATTTTCCTTGTTTGTGAAACAAAAAAGTTGAGAGAAAGGATAACAGCCAACTTCTTTCCTTCACACAACTACCTTGAATAAAATCCAATTTGCTTAAGTAGGACGTACAGGCATTATAAATATAAATACCTTGAAACGAGCTCCCATTCTGGGTAGCATCCACTGTCTGAACGGCATGACACTTTCCATTTGCTTGAAGTTGCCTGCTCGGCTAATTAACTCAATTGCAGCTTTTCCGGGCTCTGCAATTCTTCATTAGCTCGAAGTCAAAGTTTACGATATGCGATTATTTCACTCCAGTGATGCTGTGATGCGGCTTCTGTCAGTTCTGGATAAGGATGGTAGATGTGGATGCTGTTCTTTTGTGAGTAAGTGAGTGAGTGGCTGCCGAGGTGAGTGTTTGTTTTATGAAGGAAAATAATGTACAAGACAGCACAATATACCACCCACCCATCTGCCATTTGCCAAACTACCTTCTACCACAGACCGTAATTGTTTTGGCCCGACTTTCGGCAAGTTTTAAAGGTGGTCTCTGAAGGTATTTTTGTCTACGGAGTTGGGTGCAGGAGTACAAGTTATGACACACGACGCTGTGCAGCAGATAACTATTTCCGAGCTGGGCCTGAACTAACTACTATATGGCTTAATCTTGGCATTTGGACCACATTTTCCTTGGCATCGGGCTTATCCTTACACATTTTGTGCACTCTAGGTGTGGTGTATGTGTACTTTTTGCCTCAGCTCCTTCGTGTTGTTATTGTTTAATTTGCGCAAAATTCAGCTTGTTGTGTGTTGTTTTTGGCTGGGGAATTTGCATTCGAAATTTTGGCATTGTTTGCTCTAGGAATTCGCATTTCCATTACACTAATTCATGTATTTTATTACACTTGCCTGCTCTCGCACTCGGCAGCAGTGGGCCGTTTTGGATTTCCAGATTTACCATCGGGCTTTAAACATTTTGATGCAGAGAAATAATTTATGCAGTTCACTGTTTAATTGCACAGCTCCGTTTGCGGGTGCGGTGCGGTTATAGTTTCAAAGTTTTGCCGGGGACTGACGCTGCCTTGCATCTCTTCCAGTTGAGTAATAAGATTATTAGTTCCACTCTGGGGCACAAACACAAACGCATTATAAATCTAACCGGAGCAAATGCATATATAGCTGGCCAACCCGCCCGTCGACGCCCCTCGTTAGGGGACGTCCTTGCTGCAGGACCTCTAAATTAATGCCAATCCACAAGTCTTCCACAACCGAGCAAGAGTGAAACACAACCCTCTGCCTAGCAGTTACACTTTTGCTTTCTTTTCAATAAAACTTGTCCAATATCGTGTTATATATACCTCTTTACTAAGTCTGATGAAATTAAAGTGATTTTTTCTGTCTCTTTGACAGTCTCTATACAATAGATATTATTGTAATTAATACATTAAATATTTTAAAAGAAGGTATTTTACAGGTTTTGGTGAATTTCACATTAAGCCAACAAAAAAAAATAAGGAAAGAAATGCACACAGCACGTAATAAACCGATAATAAAGCTTTTGAAAATGTAATTATTCATGTATTCAAAGTTAAGCAGCTTAACTTTTCAGCTATTTCCTTTCAGTAAGTGTAGCCAAGCTGCCGATGACTCATTTAAATGTCAATTACACGAACTTAAATCCAGGCCAGGACATTGCCGAGACTTCCAGTTGATAAATTCAATTAAATAAATCTGTGAAATTCAGGAAGAAATTACTAAGCCAGCAGCGTCGTTGGTGGGTTCGGTGTGCAGCTTACGTAACACGCAAATATTTGCTTAAATTAACTGGAACCTTAAGAGATTTAATGAGGAAAATAACTTAATTCGCCTGAAGGTTTCCTTGGGGCGGCAATATTTTTATCTGCAGAAGATTTAAGTAGTTATCTTCATACAGACGTTGCAGCTGCTCCATACGCTCATGAATCTCCTCTATTGTGGGATTTAGAGCTAAATGTAATTGAGTTAGACAACTGATATGCCTATTTCTAAAAATCAGTGAGTCTGCCAAATCTTGTATTTGTTCATTAAAGGCTTCAATGCTTTCCTTATTTCCCTTTTGGCAGCGTTTTAATTTTAACTTGGCGAGGTTTACAAGCTCGGAAAACTCTTGAAGACGCAGACGATGCAACTGGAGCTTATGCAGGTTTTCCTCCTGAGCATCCAATAGTCTGGCAAGGTCTCGGTTCCCAACCCGATCCATTACTCTATCCATATCATTGGTGGATATGGTGTTTTCTTGACAGCTGTTTAACTCCTCTCTCTCTATTTTAAGATTATTCAACTTTTGTTCCAGGCTTAATATATCATTAGTGGTATTATATGCTACTGAAGCTGGTTCCACCTTTGGTTCCCTGAGTTCCTTGGCTTCTTCCCTGTGATTAGGTATTGCCTTTTCCTCTGAAACAATGGGAAACATACACATCCCCTCGCCCTTTCGATTTTCCACGATATCTAACAAAAAGTTGAGTATTTCCGGCACATGGCCCATGGCTTCCGGCGTATTAGGCGTTCGCAACCAGCTTTTGTTCACCTTTTTAGAGTACTGGAGCTGCTGCAGTGCCTCCATCGTCTGCTCCACAAAGCAATCCTTGCTAAATTGTACCCCATTAAAGGGTAGAAGGCGGACTAGTTGTTTCAAAAAATCCGAGATAAACTGACATAACTGGTACTCCGACTTTTTCTGCCATTCTTTTGCCATCTTATCCAGCTTCAGCCGCAGCGAATCCTTTCCCAGCTCAGTGTGGAAATCCAACTTTCGCTTTGAGTTGGTCAGCTTGGTTGCTTTGCTGGATGTATGAAGGCTCTTGGGATCCTTGGGGTACGAGAATCCAATTTGGGGCACCAACAGCTTGCTCGATGAAAAGCTGGTCGTTGGCGGCTTTGTTCTTGGGCGGTCAATCGATGCTAATACTAAGCGATTGTTTATTGCCTCTTGGCGCTCCCGCTCGAGGATCACTTTCGGGCGGATGGGCTGTGGTTCCGAGGAAGGTATGAGTGTGCAGCTGGTTGAGTGTGAGAGAAACTTTATACATTTGAATACAGGTTTTATTCTCCATGATGAGCATTAGAAAGTTTTAAAATTTGCTTTTATATTTATAGTCGTAGTTATACTCGACTGAACTTCTAACTTTTTAATGGTATCTTTAAATAATGTAAATCAATTACTAAGTGTATTATAGATATCACAGATATCTTAACGAACGAGACTTTCTAATGCGATTTATCTTTAAAAATAGCCTTTACACACCGCTTTTCCCGTGTTTTTAGAAGATCTGGGTTTTTCAGATTGCTTTGGGAAGTTCCCTTGGTGGCAGAAGTTACTTTATGTAGAGACTTCAGATCCCCCAGAAGTTCCTTAGAGCGTAAAGGACGAGGTTCCGAGAATGTTATAGCTTTCTTAGACCACCTATTTAATGTTTCAACAAAATTAGTTTCTTTCGAGCTGTACCATTAAAATATCACATCAACGTACCTAAATTCTATGTTTTTTGGCCTTTCCAAGACTCGTTGCCTGTTTTGGGTTGATAAAAAAGCATTTTTTGATGGTATCCTGGAGGCAGAGGATGATCGGTTAATGGACCTCTCCAGACGCTGTAGCAATTGGTTTGGGCGCTCCAAGCCCGTATCCCCATCGGTAATGAATATAGAGGGTATGCTGGCATTTTGCGATGTCGAAGGTTTAGTGCTCTGGCCGTTTTGTGGTGTTAAGTATCCTCTCTTGGGCGTACACCTACTAGATCTGTGCCTTTCCAGTAATTCTTTGGAGCGCAAAGGCGTACAGAAGCCGGGTACACTTATCCAAAAATAACCAAATTAGCTGTATGTATCTACTCTATTCTGTCCCATAACTCACCGCACGTCGGGCGATTTGGCCATGCTATTCATTTCCGAGTTTTATCTTATAATGATTTGTTTGTTGAAACTTAAATTTGCAATTTTAAAATTGAAACAACAACACAGCCAGCAAAATGACAACAAATGCGCAGATGTGAATGGCATAACAAAGTGTGGCAACGCTGGGTCTGATAAATACAGATGGCAACACTTGACGATCAAATTAGAGGGCAACGCTAAAAGGATCGTTAATTTTGAATGATAAATTGAAGGGAAATCGTTTTAAAACATTAAATTTTTTATTCAGAGAATAAGGTCAGGTAAAATCGAATCATACTCATCCATCAACGAGCTTAAAATAAGTGGCACTCTCCAGCAATTATATCCAGCACACCCCTGGTTTTTTATTAACTTTAAAAACTGCACCCATTGGCAAGGCAACATGGGCCGCGCATACATAAATCATGGATGAAAGTGAAAATTGGTAGCACCTACGAGCTCGGGATCCCAGGTGGCCTCCGGAAGGTGGCGCCTCCGCCGACCCATGACCCCGCCCATTTGTGGCGTAATTACGAAACAATACACGCGTCGGCACTGAAGCCAGCAGGAAGAGAGAGCCAGGAGCCAGAAGCCTGGAGGTAGCCCCAATCCCCAAACAGCGTGAAGGTGTTATTTGCGAGGCTCCAATAAACACTTTAAAAATGTATGGATGAAATAAAGGAATTTCAATTTTCGAAAATAAAACTGTTATTTATAAGTGTACATGCAATTGGATTGAAAATAAAAAGCTGTACTTTTAAGAAATAATTGTGATTAGTTTGAACGTTAAAAATATATCCAGTAACAAACAAAAATATATTTACCTTTAAACTATTTCTTAAGTATCTTATTAAATATTTACTTGTATATCAAAATCCCTATATCATCAGAGAGGGGTTAGTACAAAAAAAAACATCCCAGTGTACCTTACCTTATCCTTTACCCTGTATAGTTTTCATGTTTTGACTGCTGCGTTTTTGCAATTTAACCGCAATAAATAATGGAGCAGCTTGTTAAATTTGAGCGCACACCCACCAGGAAGCGCTGGAAAAATGTAGGTTAGACACCGGAGGATAACGATGATGATGATGTTATCAGTGGCCCATTGTGGATATTCGGTGGACGCTTCGCTGGCTGACCAAAACGAGACTCGACTCGTGTGGAAATGCGATTTTTACATATTTGATATACATTTTAATTGCGGGGCATTAAAATGCTAGCGCTGCCCAAAAATGCGCTTAAAATAATTAAATTTATTGCCGCATCACCGATTTGGCAGCTGACTAAGCGAAAACTAACCGCAGTGTCGACACATCCGAAATGCCCTCAAGGATTTTTGGGGCATGATGAATAATTACTCAGCTGTGTATCACTAAATAATTTTGCATTTATTTTATATAATACAGTACACATTGCATTAAACTAAATAAAATCTATTTAATATATAATATATATTTAATATGTAATCGTACACAATCAACCCTATATACGTCGCTCCTCCTTATTCTCCGATTTGTCTTAGTCTGCACATTTATGTAGCGTAATTAATATATGTATCGCTGCCGTCGATCTCTCACTTTATAGTTTTGTTAACAACAATTATTGCTATTTGAATTTATTATTGGTTTAAGTGTATTCTCTTGTTTGTATGTTAAAACCCTAACGTATTTTGTTTGCTTTGCGGTGTTTCAAGTTCTCACGATATCTCCTGTGTGGATGTGTTCGTTAGTGTGGATATACATATTTAAAATATAGTTTCTATTTAGATTTGTGTGTATACTTGATAAACAATCGAACAGTTAAAAACAGTTTGCCAGTAAACCAAACTCAGTTCGTTAACAATTAGAATTTGGTTGAGTAAACTATTTACAAGTGGAGCGTATCAATACAAATATAAATTCACCAATAGTGGTTAAAAACATGCAAGCCGGGGCTCGTTGTACAATTGAACTAGAAGCAATCAGAGTGCAATCTTATGGCGAAAACGTAACATTTAGTTGCGATTGCTGAGCAGCTTGCTGTGAGCCAAAACGAAGATATGCCTAGAAAATTGTATTTGCATACCTTGAACATAAATTGGGAATTGTGGTATCATCAAGGCTTAGCTGAACTTTAAGGTGGTTTTATTTATCGGCGTAAAAAATACAGACGGAAAAAATGTATCGACAATTACAATTGCAGATAGAGAGGTAAAAGAGGATTAACAGAAACGAATTGTTGAAAATATGTTTGAAATTTACAAAGAGGAATTATGAAATTATGTCTAACCAATTATAAATAACTCTAAAATAGGCTCTCAATACATTCATACATATATCGTTTACAAATTTCGCACTCAAAACAAATCTTTCATTTGATATTGGTGGCGAACATAGGAATAGACAGACAAAAGTGTGTGTTTTGTGTTTACAGTATACAGTAGTAATACATACGTATGTAATAATAATAACAGTAACTATTTAACGCAACGTGGTCGTCGAATGGGAAGGGGTAGTGGGCACTGGGGAGGGGAATGTGGATAGGGAGGCGGAGGTGGGGACGGGGATGGTAACGCAGGCGCTCAACTGGAATTAAACATTAATCAACAAACCGACCACAAATCGACTGCCACTCATTCCTGGCAGAAGCCCTCAGTCTCCTCGATGGCAAAGGTCAGCTTTTCCACCAGCTGATCGTAGCTCTTGTACGGCGGCAGGTCCAATCGATTGAAACAGGTGTGCGAGCGCGGCAGCCACGTCTCCTTGCCCACCTTCTCGATGCAGAAGCGCTGTGGTCCGTTGGAGCCCATCAGCTCGGCGAATCCACCGACTGGCACTCGGCATGTGCCCGTCACAAACTGCAGCAGGCGAGCCCTTTTCTCGTTATCCGTCTCGCGAACAAACTGCAAAAGCAATTACCCGGATTAGTGGCCATTTGGCACTTAGTTTGTAAGGTCACCCACCTGCCAGAACCAGACGACCTGCTTGGAGTTGCGGTTGTAGTGCCTGTAAATAGTGTTGCGCTGCCAGTCCTCCACGTCCACGTCCTGCATGCCGCACAGGATCAGCTCCAGTTCGCGCTCATCGAAGTACTTGAGCCACTCCAGAGGCACCACCTCATTGAAGCCCTCCAGGAACGTCTTCGTCTGCTGCTCAATGCCACTATAAACAGATAAGTAGGGAAACCATATATAAATATATAAAAATCTCATATTTTAATTTACTGATAGCCTTAATTTGACAATGTATCACTTATTTCATATAGGACTTACCGCGTCATTCGCCACTCTGTCATCAGCGTGATGTACTCCTCCTTGTTCTCCTCATTCACCCGTTCTTTTTCTCCGTTCTCCTTCAACTCGTGATGGATTATCTGGCCGAGAACTTCGAAATCCACACTGAACCACAGCTCCAAGCCGCACTCATCGATGTTATTATCCTTCACCCAGATAAGAGAGTTGTAGAACTCCGGATCGATCGTCTCGATGTCCTTGATGGTCAACTTCTTGTTCAGCATGCGCTTGTAAAACGGCATTGTAAATCCACTGTAGATAAATCGTCCATGATACAAGGCCATCGCAATGAAGCGACCAATGAACTTGAAGTACTGCAGGTGATCGGGATTGACGTACGAGGCGGGATTTATCTGCAGGCTGTAGTTGTTCTTGTTTGCGTACTCGAACAGACAGTACATGGGATTCAGGACCTCGTGGGAAAGCAGGAAGAACCACTCGCGAGATACGCCACCATAATCCAGTCCCTCCTCGCCACGGAATATTATATAAAGCCTTCTCCGCAATTCGTAGGCGGGCAGGCGCATGATCTGATGGTAGGAATCTTCGAACAAGGTTTGCCTCGTCACCGTGATCTTGATGTGCGATGGCAGAGCGTTACTCTGGCACAAGTACCGGAACTGCGAGAGTTTCCAGCGGAAACTGCGTTCGTAGGCGCGTGGAACTCCGTACACCCCCTTGGCGCCCTTGGGTGCTCCTGGTCGCGGATCCTCAAAGGTGGTGCGTCGCGTATTGTGGTCCACAAAGAAGCGCTCACCGGCTGCTGTGTAGCGAATTTCCCAACCGGGTGGTAGCGGGCCCTCGTTGATTAGGCTCACCTCCTGCCCTTGAGTACGTGGATCCTCCCACTGGGTGGTTCGGTTTTTGTGGTTAACAAAGTACACTCGGTTATCCGATTGGATCTGTTAAAGGGAAAGAATAATTTTAATTAACTATAATTTAACAAACAAGCCAACGGTTTTACCTTCTTTTCCCATCCATCTGGCAGCGCTCCCAGTGCGTCCTCGTCGTCCTGCGTCACCTGCGCGGTCACCGCCGTTGGCTGCTGTTGTTGCTGGGAGTACAGGTATCGCTGGTTGCCCTGGGAAACAACGTGAGCCCTCTGACCCTGCCAGTGCTGGAAGTGCATCAAGCGCTCGCTATTGGGTCTCTGCCAGGTGGTCTTCCTTGTGTTGTGATCCACGTAGTAAACTCGACCACGTCCATCTTTCCTGATCTCCCAACCCGGCGGCAGTGGCGTCGGTTTCTCCCAGTAAGTGGATCGTGTGTTGTGATCCACATAGTATCTCCGCCCATACTGATCCAGGCGGATCTCCCAGCCAGCCGGCAGGGGTTCATCATCAGCCGGTTGTGTTTGCAGTTGCGGATCTGTGCTCTGGCTCACGGGCAGTCCAACTCCGGACTGCTCCATGGGTGGGCCTGAAACTCCAGTTGCTGCGACTGCCGCTCCTCCTCCTGCCGGCAAATAAACACCAGATGGCGGAGTGTTCTCTGGCAGCGCTCCGTACACTTGGGTTAGAGGACGAGCAAGTGCGGGAGCTGGAGGCTGCTGTGGATACGGTGCTGTTTGCGGCACAGCCACCCCACTGCCATTAACCATTCTCAGGGGTTGCGGTTGATTCGGGGATTGTTGCTGCTGTTCCCACACGGGCGGAGCTGGCGCAGATCTTCTGTGATCCGCCCCTCCGTTCGGCAAGGGAGAGCGGCTTTCTCCACCATTGCTGTTGCCACTTGCCGAGCGAAGTCGCATCCGCGCTCGCACGCCACCGTAAATCGTGCAACTGTGTCCTGCGGCCGCTTCACTGACCACCGACGGATTAACAGCCTGGACGGGTGGATTGCCGTTCTGTTGGACGCCCGCTGGTTGAATCTGCAGCTTGCTCATATCCAGTTTGAGGCCATTGAGAATGGCCACCAGCTCGCCGCTCTTCGTCTGGCGGTTGTCCGACTTGCTAGTGACAAACAGGTCTATGGTCAGCTCGAGGAACTCGCAGCGTCCGTTGTAGTGCTGTAGGATGTGCGCCAGGTTGATGACCCGCTCTCCCAGCATGGCATCTTTACGGAAACTGGAGTGATCCAGCACCTTGAAGTGCAGTGTGGAGTTGGGTGTTATCTACGGGCGGAAAAACAGTTTCAGATTACCAATTAATGGCCCTTAGTAATTATTTCCTCTACTCACCAGAACTGTGAACTCCTCGTTCCACTTCGGCAGATAGCTGTTCTTAACCAAGTCCGTCTTCCGCTTACTCTTGCTGTCGATCAGGAGCTCCACGTAGGGATTTGGCTTAAGGAAGCCATTGTTGCGCAGCGAAGCCCCCTCAACTGAAAGGATTTCGGGGCATTATTGATTGTTTCTTTTGCCTGCTGTTTCTTTTGTTTGCTCACTTGTCACGCTTAATTGATGATATCCTTGATTGGCACTCCCACTAGCCCCCGCTCCCGCCCCCGAACTGGAGGTGGGCGTGGGGCTGGCGGTTCCAGCTCCATTCACTGATGGGCCGACCTCCATGACGCCGGAAGCTGCACCCGTTGGCAGCCCATTTCCATCGGCCATTTAGTGGCTGAGTGTGTGTGTGTGCTCCTGGTGCTCCTCCTCCGCCTCCTCAGCGGTGTATTCCTCCCTCTGAGTGACCTTCACCACCTCGGGGAGCTGTCGTTCTGAAAGAGAAAGCGAGCATTGAGTACGGCATTGGTGGTGGAAAGAAAAGTATCGAATGGGAAATTGCGTGTTCGGGAGTTGATAAGATAAGTTCGGAACATAGTCTACATACGTAAATGGTTTATCAATAACCAACAAAAGTACAACATTGTCGAAAAGGAAGCGTTTATTACCACCCTTTGTTGAATAAAAGCTAATCCAATACCATATTTTTAAGGTCTAGCGTTAAGGAAATAACAGATCACAAACACAAGTTGTATTATCTTAAAATGGATTTATCAAGTGCTCTCTAGGTGAGAAAACAATGTTGTTCAGTTCTGTTTAGGCCCATTTAACTCTTGACTATTTAAAAGCCTAATCTTGCGAGAAAGATAATGCCAGCTCTATTTTATTATGAAAGCGACTAGCCGCAGATAAGATATAGTTGTTTAGCTTTGTGTAGTATATAATGTAAACGACAGTATTGCAATAATATTGTTAGCTAATAGGCCTTCACTTTTTTCGTGTTATAAACTCCTCTAACATTTTGTAAGCCACGATTTTTTGTGTTACTGTTGGCGGTATTGTACAGTGCTTCTTAAAATGATCGTACACTAACTTCGGGTAATTTAATTGTAAATTTGCTTAAGGATGTTATAACGACTATATTTCACAGAATAATATTACTTTAACGCATTATAAGTCATATTTGAATAATAAATATTAATATAAGTCATGGGTAAGCTAAGAAAACAATGTCCGGAATAAATTTTTGGATACTGATAAGAAAAAACAAGGTATAATTGTGAGCAATTTGTTAAAAAAAATAAGTGAATGTAAATAACTAACGATGAGTAATGGAACACGAGAAACACAAATGATTGAAGTCAGCTCAAATTTACTGATAAAGAATTACCTACAATGTGCAACCCATGAATGACATTACACTACTGGGATGCACTGTATATGGGCTATTAATTTTCGCCATAATTCGCGACTATCACGGGCGTGTGCGTGTGTGTTTCTGTACTTTTTTTTCGTACAATTTCCTCGACGATTGCTGGTCATCTATAATTTTGATAGCAAACACCCCGACTCTCACAATAGATTGTATAATAATGTTGCCATGTGAGTCATCGACGACACGAAAAAGAAAACGGTAAATGAATTCAATTTCAATTGTTGAATGGCCATTGCATATTGATTGTATACACAGAGAAAAATGATTGATTGTTGAGTTAAGATGTAGGGGTCATTTGTTCAATTAAGAAAAAAAAGCCGGGTTCATTTACTGACCTTTTATAAGCAATTAAACTATAAGAAATGCTAGTTATGATTTATTATTGAAATGTTAATAGACTTTTCTCCCTATGTACTAGTGGCGATTTCCCTTTTGCTTGGGTTTTTACTGCATTAATTTGGCGAGAACACGTGAGCAAGTGCAGCTTGTTTGTTATTTGTTTACTAGTTAAATTCTGTCGCCAGATTGAAATGCAAATTGACTTAGAATCGCTATCCATCGCTTTTAAATGAGACATCTAGCCCGATCAATTGGCACGCACTTTCCGGCTTATTTCGCGCTTATCATGGGGTCCCCCCACTAGTCAAATGTTTATCAGTGGGCACTGTAAATACCAAAGAACAAAGGGGAGTTATCTTGTGTGGGGCAGGAAAAGCGAAAACGAAAAAAACACAGTGGAATAATCAGCAACAGCTGTCAATAAATCAAGAATGCACTTTCTGGGAAGGGGAACTTGAACTTCCTTGAATTATCGACCGTAGGGCTTAGTCACCCACACAGCTACACTTGCCACTATATATATATGTTTGTACATTGTACATATATATATATATTTATTCGTGGTCATGTAACGCACGCCAAAAAAAGAAGGTAGCGCTACCTCTCCCACTCCCACTCCTTAAGTGTGTATGTGTGGTGTTTGTTTGTAATTGAGGCAAAGGTCGCGACTTCCGTCTCGCTTGCACTCGTTGACGCCGTGTCTTACCGCTTGCAAATTCCAATGCAAAAAAGAATGTGTTCTTTTTGTTTTTAGCAATTTCTGGGTGTTTCTCCTCTTCCTCTTTTTCTACCTGCGCCTTACCTTCTGCTGCTGCTGCTTCTTCTTCTTCCTCTGGTGCTCCTACAACTTGCGCCTGTGTGTGTGGTTGTTGTCTCCTGTGTGCGGCTGCATGTGTGTGTGCGGGGAATTCTTAATAGAGTTTTCCTGGGCCGAAAAGTAGTTGGCTAGAATAGAGCACGATTCACCGATGCCGCCCACGCTTTGGTCCACGTAATTGCATGTAGCTAATATCGCTGCACTAATTGTTTATTTGTTATTTTGTTTCGCTTGCAAACCGAATTCTTAGCAGTGTGACCCGCGGTATTATCTGTGGATTATACAGTTCGGGTCTAAAAAACATACTTTTAATACCATTTTTATGCATTCGAAAATACCAAGAGTACGGTCTTATTAAATTGACAGGTGGATGACACCGCTAAACGAGTTTTGGCCATTAGACATGTTTCGAACCTTTTTGTGGATTTAGAGTTGCCAGATTTGGTTAAAAAGGATAATAATTGGTGTAGCCTACTGGTTTTGAAAAATACCGCCCTTAATATTGTATAAAAAAGTAAATTTTAGGCAAAAAAAAAAACGATATGGTGAAAAAGGGCGAGTAAAAACACACCTATATGAAGTGGGGCGAAGACTATCCTGACACAGTGAAGTCGTACAACTGCGTGTACTTATGGAATAGTCGCATGTACAATGTGACTTGAGTTTGGGTTTTTCTGCAAATAAATAATCAGGCCCATCAATATTCATCACCCAACTGAATGTGTTTAAACAAATAAGAGTATTCGGTATAAAAACGAGGATTCAGTACATTAAAAACATTCGGGTTAACTGGTAATAAGTGATTAAAATGCTGAAACTAGCGATTGTGTTAATATGTGGGGTTATAGCTTTGAATTGTCATGGAGTTTTTGCAGAGACCAAATCCGATTGCATTTTAAAAGATCCTCCCAACCAATGTGGGGGACTCTGCCTTGGTGTTTTAACACCGGTGTTGAATCACTTAACCATCCCGCAGGATCACAGGAATCCCAGTGATCCAAAAAAATCCAACGAGGTCCTGGTGAGGCAGTACACGATGGAAAGTCAACTGACTGCCTTGCAAGAAAAACAATCAACATTTGAAAACTCATTGGATAACCAACATAAAACTATGGATATCAACCAGCAGAACGCGACTGATAGACTTGATGAGTTGGAAAGCCAACTGTCAGTTCTACAAGAAACATTACTCACAGTTGAAACTAAACTTAAATATCTGGGATTCGAACAAATTGGCTCGAAATACTTTTATATTGAAAAGCTAACTGAGAAGAATTGGTCCTCTGCTTCAAAATCTTGTCGAAATATGGGAGGCCAACTGGCTGACATTAAGGACCAAGAGGAACTGTCCGCCCTTCAGGGGAGTCTCAAGAAGGACACTCATTACTGGCTGGGCATCAATGACTTGGGCCACAAGGACGAATTCTTGTCCGTGGCCACCGGGAAGCCAGCTCCTTTTCTTAAATGGGCAACAATTCGTCCAACTCGATTGGACACTTCCGACTGCGTATTCCTCTATAATGGTGAAATGTACGATTATCCTTGCAACTATAGTTTCCGGTTTATTTGTCAGTCAGAGGAGGAAAATAAGTAAAAAATATAAAAAGTCAGCATGTATTAAACGTAGAGGAAAATAATATTTACCATTTTTAAATAAAACAACTTTTTTTTTTTAAATTAGATTGCCTTTGTTCGTTTTCTTTTACAACTATACTGAGTCTTAATCTCTGAGTTTTTAATATATCAAATGTTTATCTCTTTTTATATGAGGAATCTCCATTAATCTCTATTGCTCGCTAAATATAACGTTGCACATTTCGTTGTTTTTCTGATTGAGGGCGAAAGTGCAGCCCGCAGTTTTGTGCGACAATGTGGCACGCACATGTTTGGCATAAGGTCGCTCCACGGACTGTAGGAACACAGAACGAGTGGAGGTTTGTCTGGGCAAAAAATATAGAGTTAATAAAGATGATTTATAAATATGCCTGGAGAAACTCACTTGAGCAGCTGTTCAGGTCGCTGAAGTTGCATGCACAACTTTATGCCACTGTAGAAGTCCAGATCAGCATTCAGACTTAATTTTGGTTCGTGAGTGAGACTGAAATCATGAACTAATTTCGCATAGGTGAAACCAACAGCCACATGACCTAGGACAGCGCTACCAGTACTAAGGATAGAAAAAAAAAATCAAGATTAGCTAATCACTTCATTGAATTTGTGGCATTCGACTCACTTTTGCTGAATCTCTGTCTGAGCATTCCGATTCCACAGGCTGAATCCCACCTTGCCATTGAGATCCACACTCCTGGCGCCCAGCACTCGCCAATGAAGAGTGGCTCCTGATGCCAGGATTATGTAGTGCTCGTTGTCCTGGGCCAAGGTAGTTGCCTGGTAGGCGGGCGTCGAATCTGAGGCACTTCCTCCCCACACGTGACCCATTAACTCCGTTTGACCGTTGAAAAAGATCAGGGGTCGCAGCTGGGCGCCCTGCACACTAATCTCCATGCCGGCGGTGACCGTTTCCTCGCCACCCAGTTCATCATCCGCTGGGATTTGGTAATTTCCATCATCGGAGTCACTATCGCCCACCAGCGAACCTAAACCGGCAGTGTATATGCCCAATTTGAAGCTGCTGGCTTGGGAGCGTCCCGCATGGAGCAGAAATTCCACAGAGCCACGCTTGAGGATTCCCTGGTACACTTCCTGGGTACTTAGTAGAGATTCATTGAAGGCAGGAGCCACAGAAAGCTGGCGGGTGAGGACTGTCGTCAGACCTACAAATGATTGTTTAATAGATTGGTTATTTATTAAGGATAAAGAAGCAAAACACTTACCCTTTTGTCCCAGCACATTGTAGTTGTTGACCTGTTTCCTTTTAGCCAGCTCCTTTTCAAACAAAGCCCTGAATCGAGGACACTGCTCAGCTAGCATTCGCAGCTTTTGCAGCACATAGGTTTTGATCTCGAATTGGCGATCATTGGAGGCCAAATAGTCCAACAGGTGACCCAATTGCTCTTGGCTTGGCCTGAGCGATAGGATAATATCCAGAGCTAGAGTGCGAGCAGAGCTATCGAAGCGCCGCTTTTGCTGGAAGAAAATACTTTCAAACTGCTTGCGATGCGAGGGACTAAAACTGCGCGAAGGAAAAGCTTTCAGGGCCTGCAAAGCAGCCACCGATAAATTATGCTCCTCGTCACTTTGGGTCTGCTCCAGCAGGGAATCAATAGTGGCGGGATCCTGGAGATTCTGCAACGCCCTGATATACAATGTGGGCTCCTTGGAGGAGAGACCTTGCAGGAGATAAGTTCGCACCTTCTGCAGCAATGGATCTTCCACATCGAACCTGCTTTGACGCGTTAAGGTGGCCAGAGTTTGGATAATGCTTTCCCTCAGCTTCAACTGCTTTTGGATAGACTCCCACTCTAGTATTCCATACAGGTGTTCAACAATTTTCCTATCCGGATGCGTGGCCACAGCCAGGGACTGCAAGTATTTCTCCAGCAGCTCCAATTGCTCGTTTGTGGTTTCCCCCTCTTTGTAGAGGAATCCAAAGGTGGCATTATGAGCATCAAAGGTTTGAACGGCTCCCAAAAGATCAACCAACTGGGGCAGCAATTGTGTGTGCTCATTGAGCAGATCTACGAAGTGTTCTTGCCTTGTGATGCGAGCCAAGGGGATTAGTTTGACGTAAGCCAGAGCCAATGAAGATTTGCCCACGTCCTCGGATTGCAGTTCCTTCAGAGAAGCCTTCAGTTGTTCCTCAAGCTGAAAAATAGATATATTTAATTTAAAATTCCAAATCTTTAGTCATTAGCTTACAGTTTGCTCCTTGATCTCGCTGATCATGCCATCTACATCGGATTCCAACTCGAAAACGCGATTCCAGTCTAGCAGGCTCTGGATGACCTCCTCCAAGCTATCCAGTTCCAGCTGTTTCACTTCCTCCGATCCTTGGGAGATGTGTTGCAGGATAAGAGTACTCTTCACAGAGCTTCCCACATCCGGTTTGGCTGCTAGGCTTAGGCGGTGACCCTCCAGGGACTCTGCCTTCAGAAGAGTTCCCCCCGAAGAAAGTTCGTAGGAGACCTGCTCCTGGGCTTGCTGAGTGATGCCCAGAGCTTCCTCTGGGTGATAGTTTACCCTGAGATCCCATAGAGAACAATCTCTTTTGGTTTTCTCCACTTTCGTTGAGGATTTCACTTTGTAGGACACTCGACACAGGCCAGAAACATCCAATTCCTCCTCCTGTGAGCCATCTAGCCTCAACTGCAGAAGTGACGCTATTCCGCGCTTCAAATTGAGCACGGACTGATCTTTTGAACTATGTGCTATGACCTTTTCAGGCTGTCCCTTAACCAGACTTATGTAAAAAGGTCTGTCGGGTATCTGGGTAATGGGACGAGATTTTCCAGAAGCATCCACCCGACTTCCGCTGATAAAGACCTCCAGTAGCTGTACTTCATCCCGACTCCAGACCGAACTGATTTTAAGGTCGGTCTCAAATTTATAACTGGTCTCCTTGGCATTTGAACCTCCCGTCAGGTCTTCGAGAATTACTTGATTTTGCAGCTTGAAGATTTGCTGGCTGTTCGGAGGGACTAAAGCCGCTCTTCCCTCGTCTACAGAAATGTGGGCAAAGAAGACAGAAAGAAAGAATGGAACACGTCATTAGTAAATCGAATTGTTATAACTTTCACCCAGAAGCACAGCTACAAGCTGATATTTTTTCATTTATTTAGCCTGGGTCGAGGTTATCAACAAGTGGCCCGCACAGTGGGCGGCATTATTTCCAATAGTGGAAGAATGTGTTTGAGGAAGAGATAATACAATAAAGGGATGGGGTGATAGATAGCAAAGGTCTGCTAGTCTCGGGTGTTCTGGTGTTTTCAAGAACTTTAAAGATTGTATATTTTGTTATCCCAAAAAATTGCAAGTTTAAGTTTTAAAAATTAATAAAATTTAATTTATAGTGGGAATTAGCGTAGACAATAATTCGAATGACGTGTACAAAACAAAAATAAGTCTATTTTATTTTAATGAATTGTGTCTATCAATGAAAAGCTTTAAATTAACACCTTTTACAAATAATTTCATTGACCTTCAAAACTTTAACACCTTTGCTACCTTTTCGTCCCACTGTCCAAAATCAGCTGCTCCAATTGGAAAGTGTGTCAGATAAAAGTTCTCATCGGTTTTTTGTTTGTGTGGAGGAGCGGCAATGTCAATGTTGTTGTTTATCACTTGTTGTGTGGGTGAACGCAGCAAGAAAGGGTTCATTCAACTTTACTATAAACTTTCTACGTGCTTTTGAATCCGCCAAAACTTATTTACCCCATTAAACATTATTTAATTGGCATTAAAACTCACCGAAACTTCCAAAAAAGAGTGCGAGAAGAAGCAGAGATTGCAACCAGTTTTTATGTTGTTTCTCCATGTTTCAAGTGCCTTTTGTTCGACTTTGTGCTTGCTTTATTGGCTGAGCTGAGGAATTTAAGCTAATTCATTGATAAGACTGTTGTTAAGCCGGCGATTAAGGCAGAATTCTATTAAAACCGACCGACCGCGAGGAGAGAAAAATAACAAAAGCCGATGTCGGCAAACGTAAGGGAAATATAAGCAAACGTAAGGGTTTCAGCGTAAGGCAAACGTAAGTGTCAAACAGCTGATAGTCTGAACCGTGGTGAAAATAAACAGCTGATCGAACCACCTAGAGGGCGCCACCGGATTTATTTAACCTAAAAATATAATATTTTATGTTTTGCATTCAATTTTTTAGCTGAGGACAATCAGTTAATCCAATTACCAGATTCTTTTCTTTTAATAATTAATAAGTATTTTTAGATTTATAATTCTCAAATAATGTACCCAATGTAGTACATTCTTTTGTATCTTTATTTGTTCGTATCCCAGGACTTAGCCATCCAAGTTTTCATAAAATTGGATTCATTTTGGTGAGTTTTTTTTATAAACTTAATATATTTAATACGCATTTTAAGAATTACAATTTGTGGATTTAAGATTCGATTTACATGGTGCAGATGAAATGATCTGCATCAATGCTGGAATAAATGTGTCCCTCGGAAATCATGAAGTCCAGAATGTTGCTAGAAAAATAAACGAAAATTTCACAATTGTGCATGGAATAGAAACTGGTAAAATATCGCTTACGTCAACTCGGAGTCGCTGATGTGTGAGAACTTGGCTTTCAGCTCCTTACGGGAGATGCCCTCCTCGGAGACATTGCTCTTAATGGCTTGGAAGACAGCCTGCTGCTTGGGATCCAGCCCACTCACAATGGCTGAGCTCTGGGAGGCGGTAAAATCGGCTATGGAGCCGGAGCCTGAAGAAGCCACTGCACCAGATCCCCCCTTGTTCTGGTAATCCTCGGCCCTGTAGCGGGCATTAAGCACCTCCAGGAGATGGGTGCACACCTCGTTGGGGTCCAAAACAGGCAGCAGCTTGAATACCATCAAGGTTTTCTGACCCCCCTGCGATCGTGTGGTGCCATAGACCTTCACATAGTTGTTGACCATGACTTCGGGGGCCTTCAGGGCGTCGCCCTCCTCCAGCCAATAGTGCGCATCAATCCTGCCACTATGATCCTCCAGGGTGTAAGTAATCTTCGTCGAGGAAGTCTCGACATTTCGCACTATGCCCACCACACAGGCCATGGCATATTGCATGCCGAACAACTCGATATTGCCCTCGGGGGCATCCACAATCTGCTTAATCACCAGGGGCACTATTCCCTATATTAAGGTACCCAAAGACATGTACAACTTATGGAATAATTGTGTTTTATTCACTCACCTCTCCCTTCTGATTGCTGGCGGCTCCAGCGGGCGCAGTTTGTGTGGCATTGAAATCTCCAACTATAATCGAGTTTTAACCATTGATTTCATTATTTTCGTAAGGATAGGGCAGCTACTTACATGAATCGTTCATTTTGCTGCCTTTTTATTGCTTAGAATTAAGTTTTTTAAATGAATTTTACAATAGGGCGCCGGTAAACAACAAAACGCGCGAATTTGTAGTTGCAAGTGTGACCGTAGGTGACATTTGAAAGAATACCATATTTTTGGTATATACTAAATACGGAAATAAATTGAAATATATTTCTACAAAAACATACCCTTGCATTTAAAAAACACAATTGTGGTTTTTATATTTTCTTTTTAATCCAAATAGTAACCTTAACTTTTAAAAATGTTTTTAATGGAGTGAGTGTAAATGAAAAATTATAACAAGCCTTTAGGTTTTTCTGAATGTTCTTATCTTAGTTCAATGGAACACTTTGGACTTTTAGTCCCTTTGGAACTTATTCTTCCTGAGATTGTTAACTCAATTCATTGCTCAATACTGCTAATTTTAAAAACGTTGGTATTGAATCATGGCATGCAATATATGTTACTATCGGTCCCTCTTCTTTTTTGGTTTTACTTCAACGTTGGCCGAAGGACAAATATCCTTGTTTAAGCATTCTCCGCAATTAGGTTTCACTGGGGTGCAAATGGTTTGGCCGAATCCAACGAATAGATGATTAACTTCCGACCAGAGGCTAAAGGGCAGCCACTTCTCCAATGCGATCCGGGTTTGTTCTGGCTCCTTTGTGGGCTTCGGTACCCAACCCAATCTATTTGATAGGCGATGCACATGAACGTCCACTCCAATTCCGGTGATTTTATTCCAGGCCACTGCCATACATATATGAGCCATCTTGGGTCCAACTCCCGGAAGAGCCACAAGTTCCTTGATATTATCCGGAATATCCGAATCATATTTGTCCATAAGTATCTCCACAGTTTGCTTGAGGTATTTTGCTTTGTTCTGCAATGGATAGTCGTAAGATGAATAAGAATTCACGAGTTTGTATTGTGATATGTCTAACCTTATAAAAAGAAACGGGATGCAGCAAGTTCTCCAGTTCTGTTACTGGCATTTCCTTTAATTTAAGTGGAGTCAGAGTTCGGTCTTTAAGGCGATTCATGGCTTCAAAGGTGGTTTGATCCTTGGTTTGACTGGACAACATTAGGGCTACTAAGTTTTGGAAGCGTTGGGTCTGTGAAATGATTATTATTTTAAATATTCCATAATTTGTATCCTGTTTACTAAGAATACCTTTGCATCTGCTTTGGAGTCCGCACAGCGATGGCATCCCATGGTGTCCACAGGAGCAGTTTTAGAGTTTCTCATGATGCGTATGTTTTCTAAATGATTATACCATAAGGGATGTGGTGCTTGTACTTCCGGATATAAATTTGGATCCAATTGGTTAACCAGTTCTGTTTTCACAGTTTTTAAGGCCTCTAGGCTCTCTTGTATATTCAGTTCCTGCTTTATTTGTGATTCCATTTCCTTCTTGATCTTATCAGTCATTATGGGAGATTCGGCAGCTTCTTGGACCACTTTACATTTGACTACAGTAGCGGAACCAACTTGAATTTTGGTTACCGTATGATCTACTTTTTTATTTTTTTTCGGTGGAACTCGAGTTGGAGATAGGGGTTCCTTTTTAAGGGATTCCATTTTAAGTGGTTCCATTTTTAGAGATTCTCCATTTACTTGACGCTGCTTGCGGGTCCTAATCGGGGAGAAGTAAATTGAGCTACTAGATCCTGCCGCACCCACTAGATCCTCAATATCCTGAAAGTTCAGAAACTGCGTCATTACTTCTGCTATAATCATAATATTATGAAATACTTACCCTCACATTATCAGCCCTATTCTGTCGGCTTATTATCTCTGTGGGTTTTATCACGTCTCCTCGTTTAGCCAATTTGTTGGCCAACGTTAGTTTCTTCACATTTTTGGCCATATTTAATATAATTCCTGCTCTTCTCGCGTTCATATGTTTGTTTACTTTTTGAACCTATCGATTTCGATATAAAAATCAAAAGGGTTTCCACTAAACGGTCATACTTTAATGTGTTGCGCGGTTAAATTTAAAATGAAGAAATTTTCAGCATATGTTTTGCATTTTATTATTTAAAATTGTTGCGCGGTTAAATTTAAGGTTAAGAAATTTTCAGCATATGTAGGTGTACCATTGCATTTTATTATTTAAAACGGCCTTATATCTAAAATAGCTTAATGGTATTTCTACAACTTTTTTATGAGTTTCTTATTTTGTTTTAAACAAAATGGATTAGGACTACGTATGTATTTACATATAAGATTCTCATCATTGTAGACAATAGCAAAATGTACAATTATTTAAAAAAATGTCCAACATCCAATGACATTTATTCCGATAGCAATTTACTTTCGTGCGTCTGTAAAAAAAACGTTACCAAAAAACTGTATAATATTAATGCCTTTACTCACCTGATGTGCCAGCTTCAGAAGGTGTTCAAAACTGGACCGCCCTGTCTGCAAGACCATTCCATAAAATACTTTGCTCCAGGATTGCGTCAAAAGTTCGTAGGGTGATCCAAATTCCACCAGACTGCCGGCATCCAAAACCATTACCTTATCCGAATCTATGATCGTATTTAACCTATGGGCTATGGTTAGCACAGTGCAATTCTTGAACTTCCGGCGAATGGTTGTCTGAATAAGGGCGTCTGTTTGAGGATCAACATTTGCCGTGGCCTCGTCCATTACTAGGATGCGGTTCTCGCGGAGAATTGCCCTGGCCAAACAGACCAACTGCCGTTGACCCACACTGTAGTTGGCACCCCCCTCAGCGATCATACTTTCAAGACCCTTCGGCAACTCGGATACCTCCTTCTTAAGATGAACCTATAAAAAAAGATTGTAAAAGTAAGGATGCGATGAATAACTTTATCAATATCTCACCTCCTCTAGGGCCTCCCACAACTTATCGTCAGGATACTGTTCAAAGGGATCCAAATTATACCGCATGGTACCGGAAAATAGCACTGGTTCCTGGGGTATTATGGAGATTTTGCTGCGTAGATCGTGTAGTCCAATTTCAGCTATATCTCTACCATCTATCACCATGGACCCATCGTTGTAGGACAATCTGAAGAGGGCATTTATAAGGGAGGATTTACCGGCACCTGTTCTTCCCACAATGCCAATCTTCTCGCGTGGTTGGATAACGAAATCCAGCGACTTTAATACTTTATCCGTTTTGGGATCCGGGTTGTATCGCAGACTAAGTTCTTCCGCTTTAATCCCACCCTCTTGTGGCCAATTTTTGGGAGGTTTCTTTTCCTCTGGAGACTCGAATTCACCTTCCGATTCCAGGTTCTTATATTCCAGAACTCTTTCCACGGACGTCATAGAATTCTCCAGCTCTGCGGATTGCCGCATTCCCCACTGTACAGTCCCAGTCATGGACATAGCTTGGGTGATAGCCAAACCGATTTGTCCGGGATTATCAAGCGGGGGATTAAAGTAGCTCATTATGGTAACCGATATAACATAGGCCACGCAAAACAGATCCAGATAGTATCCGAAAGCTCGATTTGTGGAGAGGAAGGTATAGTATCCTGAACTGTGGAGATCCTGGTAGTTATCGTATTCCTTAGTCAGTAATTCCTGAGCACCCATAGCTCTGATGGTGGGAAGGCCATTCAACGTTGCACTAAAATGCGAATACATCGGAGATCTGGCTACGGCTTCCAATCTTTTCACGTCCCTCGAAGTACTTAGGTAGAATTTACGAAGATAATGGAAAGCCAAAAACATGGTCATGGTATTTACCAAATACCATGGATTTGTGATGCACAAAACTCCTATAATTCCACTGATTGTGAGGAATATTTGTATGCAATCGAGCATGACGGCAGGCAGTATTTCGTCCACTTGTCCCAGATCCATGGCAAATCGATTTAGGATTCTGCCTGAGGGATTTGCGTGAAAGAAATACAGGGCAGTTCGGGAAATACCTTGGAACATGGTATTATGCAACTGGGTGGATGAGTGCATCGCCATGCTGAAGAAGAGTAGAGTTCGAACCAGTGCAAAGATCACTAGGGCTATATTGATTCCACTAAATATGTAAATATCCAACAAAGAAGAGGAGTCGTTGTTTTTTACCCTGTGAATGTAAAGAACTAAATATTTTAAAATACATACAACTCATTAAACTACTTACCAGTAGGACAGGAAGTAATCCCCTCCGGAAGCCAGAATTTGAGTGCCCAGGCAGAAGAATGCCACCAGGACAACAAGAAACCATCCTGAACCCGAGGAAAAATATTTCTTATAGATGTCCAATCCAATTTTTCCTTTGGATCGCGATTCCTCAACGGGTTGCCTTTCATCTTCCCATACAGATTCCGTTCCAGAATCCACTGATGTGATACTGCTTCTACTTACACCACTGCTTTGGCGGGAGTAATTTGACTTATTCTCCTTCGCATCGCCAGATGCATTTACCTCATCAGAATTTTCCTTTTCCTCCTGGGTCTCTTTGGCCAAAAGTTGGGCGAAATCCTGACCGCTTTTCAGCATTTCGTCATATGTGCCAATAGCACTTATTTTTCCCTTATCCATGATCACTATTAGATCGGCATGCTCCAGAAATTGCAGTTGGTGGGTAACCAGGATCACCAGTTTATTTCTGAGAAAGCCACGCATGCACACCTCGAATAAATGACGACCTACGTGGGTATCCACGGCGCTCAAAGGATCGTCAAGGAGATAGGTATCTGCCTGCCGATAAACAGCTCTGGCTAAACTGATCCTGGCTCTTTGACCTCCGGATAGAGAGGCACCTCTTTCGCCCACAAAGGTGCGATCTCCCTGAAGCAGCTCGAAATCTCTTTCCAAAGCACACTTTTTAACGACTTTACGATATCGCTGCTTATCCATGGGCAAACCGAATAGAATATTATCCCTAACGGATGCGTTGAAAAGCCAGGGTTCCTGGGAGGCATACGATATTTTTCCCTCGACCTTCAGCTTTCCAGATTCACCAGGAAGTTCTCCAAGTATAGCCTGAATTAGGCTGGATTTACCCGAACCCACAGGTCCAATGACAGCCACCAATTGCGGTGGCTTCAGACTAATGTTTATATTATCCAAAACGGGTTCCACGTGGTCCTGATTCCACCGTGCTCGAAAAGATTGTAATTCCACGAGGGGTTTCGCTTTGAAAAGCGCATTTATATGTCCAACTTCAAGTTCCGGAACTTCAGTTTCATCTCTCATCATAAATGCCTTAATTCTTCTAAGGGTAACCAACATCTCCGCAAATTGCGACATTCCACTCGGGAAGAATTTGGTCACTGTGCGTCGCAGGATGTTGTAAAAAGCGGTTACGGAGAAAGCCCTCTCTGCAGTCAATTCTCCGCCCATCAAGACAAATCCCAGAAGGCTCACGAATATCGCAATCCTACCCAGAGTAATCTCAAACGATAGAAGAGTACCTCGGATATAGTTCACCTTGCGAATGGAGCTCATCTCACTGCGTCGCAGTCTCTCGATTAGTCTTCCAAAGGGCTTCTCCCAGGTGTACATTTTAATCACCTGGATACCAGATATAATCTCATTCATCATCCTAACCCTCTGATCAGTTCTTAGGGCTGTTTGCAGTCTCAGCTTTGAAGTGAGTCTGCTCATAAATGTTTGAACCGGAAGATATAGAAGTAGTATCCCGATTCCGTAAAGTGAGGCTATTCCAATTTGTTGGTATAGGAAATACGAAGATATGAGTAACTCCAACGGACCCAACCACAGAAAGTGGAAGTGAATTAAGGCCCGATCAAAGCGACCTAGATCGTTCGATATAAGGTTAACGACTTGACCCGTCGTTGTATCTCCCAAAGCAGTGCGACTTAATCGAAGAGCTTTCCGGTATATAGCCGTACTCACGGCCACTCTCATTTTCATGGCCAGATGCTACAGAAAATAAATTTAAACATATTGTTACTTAAACGAACACGGATGTACTCTTCAAACTCACCATCATACCCATCATAAAGGGATGAAACATAAGAACTGAAAACAGTGTAGTTATAATCAGGGTTATTCCATAAATTTGAGCCCATAATCCATCTCCATTTCCATTTCTGGTAAATTCGGATATCAGAGCTCCCAGAATAAGTGGTAAGGTAGCTCTGTTAAAAAGAGATTTGACATATAAGACATAATTTAACGATGTGATAAATATTTAAGTGTAATAAATATTTGATTTAGAAAACATATGTATTTTTTATTATAGAATAAAATTTCTTACAAACCTTGTTCCCAATTCTAAAAATCCACAAAATATGCCGGATACGAACAGTTTCCATCCGAATACCTTTGCTATAACCTTTAAAATACTTGGTTCCTTTTTGGCTTCATCCCGACAGGACTTGGCTTCTGCCTGCCAAGTCTCAAAGAATTTATCGCCCAGAGTATCTGCTTTGTGTCCTTTTAAAGTCGTATAAAGATCGGTGGGCTCTAAAGTCTTTTTTCTGCCCTTGAAAAGAATGGGCAATGCGAAGCTGTGGAAAATAATACACATGTTTAAGAAAATATTATGATAACTGTAGGCATAACATTGGGTTTACTCAACCCACTGTCATTAAAGTTTATACAAACACAATCATCAGAAGAGACAGACGTGATCTTTTAGCATCTGTTATCTACTGATAAGGGTCTATTTTTACATAACTGAACTTTGTTCATTTTAATGTAATTTTTTTGAAGATTCCAGTAATACATACCAGAACATTAAAATGGATAAAATCCCCGCAGATTCCCGTGGATTTATCGGCAGCTTATTAGCCTGCATGTTTTATATTATTTATATCATTCAAATTAATAATTTTACTTTGATAGTCTTTTGGTATTATTTTTATTTAATTTCACTCTTTACTCCGAAACCTATTTCGGATCAAAATGGATATCTAATTTTCACTTGGCTTAAAACTAAAACTTTCCGTTGAACAATCAAAAAATGTAAGATAAAAGCGTCCGTGGGGTTTCGCTTTTCAACTTGTTCTGGTTCATATTTAAGTGCCTTTCGCCGAGTGATAAAACTCACGGAACTTTTCTCACCTGGATGACGTAGATTATCTCGGAGATAATCTAGGTAGTTAATGTTGCTAGCAAAGTGAAAATCTTCTTTATTTAGCTTTTAAGATGTAATAGTACTTGTATTATATTATAAGTATTAACTTCTATTTATTTGATAAAAAAATTCTACCCTCATTACCTTGTAATTAGTGAAATATTCAAAGAACCTGAAAAATATTTTTATTTCATAAGAAATTGTAATATTTTTATTAGAATAGATAAGCATTAAATAAATATAACTCTCCTGCATGCCTTTATATATACTTTTATTCCTATCAAGGTTTTCATTACAAAAAGAAGATCCGCAATCCATTTTTTTATAGAGTATAGAGATTTTAACGGATCGACATAAGTTCTGACTAATAAATACTTTGTTGCATGTAGTAGTTCCAGCACCTCTAACAGGGGAACGCGTAGTCGCCTAAGTAGATCGAATAAATTTGTTAACTAGCCGTAAAACAAGAGTAGCCAAAACAACTAGAGTAAACAACAATAATTTTATTTGTTTTAGTAATACCCTTACTCAGTTTGGAATTACTATTATAAAATTAGTGTGTATAATTTTTAAGCGAAACTTTTGATGAACTATCATAAATAACTAATTTTAGACAAAGGACCTATGAAATAAATAAATAAATATAAAATATAAACCAGACGGACAGCCGAACATGCCTATATCGACTTGTCTGGCCATGCTTATCAAGAATATATATACTTTATAGAGTCAAAAACGTTTTCTTCACTGCGTTTCAAAGTTCTGAAGAAAATTATCTTCGTTTCGCCATCTATGTCCTTACTTATTGCGGCGGTTTTTTTTAAAATTCTTCCAAGTAAAGTTTAATTTTCCCAACCTTGTTTACTCCTTAACAAATCAATATTTTTTTGCGTCTTTAAATATTTGTTAATTGAGCCATCCATCATTCTCAGCGTTTGTTTAGCCCGCTATCAATAAGCAAATAAAAATTAACTAACGAATTGAAATACACACAAGCTTCATTCGGATGCAGCTGGTCACGAACTGCACTTTTTTTCACATAAATATAAACATAAATGTGTGTGCATATTTTATCATTTATTTACATAAAATAAGCGACCGCAAGGTTTAATTAACCGCAAAAGTGGCAGGGAAAAATATAAAAAAAATTAAACCTACACAGAGAAGGAAAAGAAAAAGGGAATTTATGAAATAAAAAGTGATATGTGAGTTAATACAAAGCGTAAACATGAAGAAAAAGAACCAGAGAAATAGATATGCGGACGGCGTGTATTGGCATTAAGCGAAGTAATAAGGTAAATATATGCTCAGCTCTGAAAACACACAGATACACACCCATACGGAGACACACTGGAATGTAAGTCCGGGCAAATAAACATATTTATCTGTATGACAACTCGCTGAAGTGACCCTGCCCAACTAAAGTAAAGTAAAGACAACTGTTCCCGGCTGAATCGAATCGGATTGAAGGAATTAATATACAGATGGATCGAATCCTGAAATACCCTTGTATGATTCTCAGGAATTTCTTTTATTTTGATGAAATTATATTATCTTATAAAAATGGCTTATAAATATGGGTTTTTTTAAGTCGTTCTGCCCAGAAATTGGAAAAGATTGGTAATCAAACCTATACATATTAAATCTAATCAATCTATAACATTTAGCTGCATACCTTTGGGAAATTTCATAGGTTTTTTTACAAACACCATCCTTTTTATGATCTCTGACCTGCCATGGTTCTAAGAAAAAAATTTTGTTCATACATAAGACACCAATATTATGAACCCACTAATTCTTTATGAATATTTAGACTTGATATACTTAAATAGATATACACACATATAAATTTTATGTTAATAATATTTCTTAAAAAAAAGCATAAATATTAATTTAAGAACTCTACATTTACATAGATACTTTTGTTTAAAGTCCTTGGTGCCTTCATGATGATGGGTAATCCCCGTAATTATATGGAGCGCCCGACACCCAACGGACATTGACCGCTCCCTGAGTCAGTGCCGCTCCCCCACCCCACCTCCCCTCCCCCCTTATTCAGATCGTCGTTCCATGTTTTTCCCTTATCAGCGGACAAGAACGCAGCGTGAGTGCGCCTGTCACTTGGGGCAAACATATGTTTCGTTACAAATTGACGACCGCAACGCTCTTATCAGCAACGGCTGCTGATACCAACAACAACGTTAAGGGCGGTGAGTATAGAGAGGGGATGGGGGTCAGAAGGGCAAGGCAACCGCTGGACAACAAAAGACAACAAACGAAAATTAACGAAAACTAAATTTAAACACGTCTTGCTGCGGTCCACCCAGCGGAGATGTGTTTCATTAGCTGCAGCTGCAAATCGCCCCATCTCTTTCGTCCTTCACTCGCCATCTCTGTCTGCTGCTATCCACCTGCACTCAGAAAAAAATGTTTAAGCAATATCAAGAGGTATTAACTCAAAAAAATACAAGCCTCGATTTTTATAATTTAATACTTAACAATAAGTAAATAAAAAAGAATTTTACATTTTACAAAATGTAATAATTTTATTTTCTAAAAACGTATGTTGATTTTAAAATAAACTAAAATTCCTATTAAAAAATATGATATTTTATAGAATTCTTATATCTTAAAATCTAAATTATAAATTAAAATTGTCTTAAAAATGCTTTACTTATTAATCAAACAAAAAAACCTCTTAACGAGGAAAAACATTCAACATTCAACATAAAAAAGTTATAAAATCTACTTTTGCGGCGAAAATGTATTATACGATCTACTAAGTAATTAAAATTCTCTAAATTTTTCTGATTCTTATTATGTTAATTCAAAAAATACTTATATCGAAAAATCTATTTTCTAAATGCGACTTTTTTAACAATGCTTTACTTATTGATTTAATAATTTAAATCATACAGAATATAAGCGTTGTTAAAAACAATTCTTAGCACAATATTTTGTTTTATTGAAACTTTCAATTGCTTCAAACCACTTTAAGCATTTACTTTATTTAAATTTGTAATAAAGTTTATTATAATTTTCTGTGTAACATTGCGGTTACCAATGCGATTGTGTGGGTGAATCGAGGAATGGGGCTCTGAAAGGGGGAAGCATGTGCTAAGACCTATTAAGGGGTTAAGGGTTGTCCAGTGGCAACCGCTGACTTTTTGCTCGCAGCGGGCGGTCACGGTAAATAAGGTATACTACCGGACCCCATGTGGACCTGTCAGTGCCTAATCCTCGACTGAAGGCAGGAAAGGGATGCGTATGACAGGAAACCGTTGGATATAATTGTTATTATCAAAACAGATAATTAACAGGGTTCATGTTGATAAACAAAGACTATTAAAAAACACCACCTTTTCCTTATGTGTCGATATTTTGCATCTAAGATTTGTAACAAAATTTACATCAGGCAAACAAACAACGTATGTTTATATTAGATTAGCTATATATTTTAAAATAGAACCCATAAATACAAGTCTCTAGAAAACTATGGCTTATAAATAGGTTACTATACAAAAATAATTTTAAAAAAATGTTTCTTACAAAAGCTTTTAAAATAAGGTGCCACTTTAAATCACACATTGATCAATAAATAATACTGGGCATACCAAAATGAGTACCTGCCATCCATTATTGCTACTTCTTACATACTTTATATAATTATACAGGCTCTTTTTAAGGCTCGTTTTGTAGCCAACATGTTCAATAAAACCTCTTGCCTTCTTCAAACACTTGAAAGTTGCCCTCGTGCCACAAAAGTTAAATACATATATATATAGAAAGGGGCTGGAAAATATTAAATCCGATCGCCCCCAGACCCAATCCCCCTTCGATTCCGTTCCGTTCGATTCGCTGCGGTGTGAACGGGCAATGGCAAACAGGCAAATAAACAAACAATCGAGGGCCGTCCTTTGGCTTTCGGCCAGGCTTTGGCTTTTGCAGAGGTGCGTATGCATATAGACGGGCCACCCATACAACCAGACCTACATATGTGTGTGTTTAGTTTCCGGGGGTTGCTTGCCAACTGGCTTATACACGTACACCACAGGTCCTGCCTTGCTGGCCACCACTACTACTGCTGCTGCTGCTGACCTGGCCCAGGAAACAATTAGCTCTAAATAAAATTTCAAAATAAGCAACTGTTTGCGCTTCCAAAAGCCCCATCGCTTTTCCACCATTGCCGGCGAACACGCCATTTTCAAGCGGAATGGGAACTCATATTAGATACCATGATATCACTTAATTACGGTATTTAAATGAGCAACAAATGATATGCTTTTGGGCTTTTAGAACCCATTCGAAAAAAAGCTAAAATGCATATATGCACAAGCGAAACTCCATGCATTTTCACAAAATTTATTTTCTATATTTCAGTTATACGCATTTAATTTTTATGATTTGCCAAAAACGTGCCCGGCAAACTAGGCAACACTTTGTGGGCCGTAATCATCTCTTGGCCAACTTCATTGCCATGGCATTTCAAGCTACTCATGTGCGAGTGTGTTTGAAATGTAATTGAAATTTAGTTGGCAAAACTAATTGGAATTGCTGCATTATGCAAAAGGCGATAAAGCCCCAAACAGAAAGGCCGCTCCAATTGGGCGGCTGAAAATGAATTGTAAAAAGGGAAACAACAATTGATTTTAATGCAATTTTCTACTTTTCAAAAATAAAAAACAGGTAATTCCGAGTTGTGCTTTAAATTCATAAAACCAAAGTGCTTATAAATATTTTATTTGAGCAAAACATTCATTATTTTATAAAAAGCTGTTCAAAGTTATATATAACAAACCAGGGACTACAGGCCTTCTATATAGTTCAAAAATATCTACATAAGTTTATTTAACTTTAAAATATTTTTTATTGACAAAATCTTATTTTAAAATTGTATATATTATGGTCATTCTATTCTATATAGTTCATAAATATCTACATAAGTTTATTAAACTTTGAAATATTTTTTATTGGGTATGTCTTATTTTAAAATTGTATATATCTGGTCAAAAATTACCTCAGTGCAGTTATTTACTAGGGAAAAATGGGTTCAAAAACGTTTTGACAGAAATTGCTAATTAAAATAATTTGCGTGCTCGTTCGACTAAACCCAAAAGTGAACGACGTAAATAATTAAATTAACCAAAATGACATGCAAAATGCTTAGGACAATGGCTTCAAACGACAACTATTAGAGGACGATTATCGGGGAGGGGTCACGAAAGCTGAAATTTCGAACTGCGTTGTTGACCCAATTAGGAAACCGTTTTGGCCATCGCGTTTAGTTTTCGGCCAATTTCGAATTATGCATACGATGGAGGGCTCCCAGGTCGCGGAAGTCGTTTACTATCGACCTTTAACTCCCCGCTGAAAATGCAATATAATCCCAGGTTTATTTAGCATTTCAACAATTTTTAAATCCTCGCCGAGCATTAATTAATGTCCTTTCAGTCCGGCAATTCTCACTCTTGATATTTTTTTTTCATATTTATTTCGTTATTCAAATAAACTTTTATGTCAAGTAGAACAAAAGCCAAAAGTTTACCAAAATTCAAACGCAAAAAATTATGTGAGCTTCTACATAATAATAAAAGTTTCATCCGCGCTCAATTTAAGCCGCATTTCGGGCTTACCCTCTCGACTGCCAAAAAGTTTAGCTCATTTACTTTTTGAATATTTTTATCTGCAAGGCTACTGTTGCGGATAACTCTAAATAATCAGAGATAGAAAGTGATATCATTTAAATTGAGAAATTTTATTAAAATGCACCGAAATTATTGATATATATTTACTAATGATATCTATTTAACTTAAGCCCTTTAACCTTAACTTTAAACCTTGTTTTGGATCTTTATCAGTTATGTATGCTGCATTTTCCCCCATTTTCATGAACACTATTCCCTCGAACTGCATGGATATCTTAATTGCAGCTCATTCAGCGTTTCACCCACGGCCATAGTTAAAATCGCTCAGACATGAAAAAAGTGCTCTGCAATTTTCCCTCAATTGACTGTTCATTGTTGTCATTGCGATTTTGTTGTTTTTTGTTGTCTTTGCTGTTTTCCTGTGGATCATTTTGTTTGTGTTATTTTTATTTTGTTTGGTTGTTTTGTTGCTTTTTCGGGTTATATGTAGAGCAAACATAGTTTTAACAATTTTCGTGAAAATGAAAATGAAATGCCAACAGCCAGCGGCCGGAGGTGTGCCCCACGCGTAAACTCACACTCAAAAAATTGTTTTTATGGGTTTCAAAAACTTTTCCGTAAGCACAAAATACACTCTGAACTTGAAGTGAAAACGCTTTAACACTAGTAAACAATTTTTAAATAAATTTACCTTCTTTCTACGTGTTTGAAGACTTAAAAAATTTAAAAATACCTCTACCTTAATGCTATAAATAACATTTATGGCTATTTTCGGGAATTATAAAGCCGTGCTTATGTAATATTATTGGTATCTAACTCAAAATTTTTTTTGATGAACGCTTTTTTTTACCCTTTACAATTATTCGAGAAAACAATTTAACTGAAATTCATTTCAATCAAATACTGGAATTCTGCAATATTTCCTTTGAATATATATCTGTAAAGCTTCCGATTATAAAATATATCTTAAAAACTTTGAGGCACAATCTTATAAACCCTTTTCTTAAAACAAATGGGTGTTAAAAAATTCAAGTTAAAGATATTCTTCGTTTTTAAAAAGGTTTTCAAGTGCTAGAAAAAGGCTTTCATTTTGAATTTATCGTTTTTTTGAGTGCATATCCCCACATCTACATAAAAACATGTGTGTGCCAGTGCAAGTGTGCGTGTATTCCCATCCATGTATACATGCATTTATACAAACACGCAAATTATGCAAACGGCTACCGCAAATAACATAAATTTCACAAACTTGGCGGCCCGCAACGCACCTGGATCAGGTAAGGACGGGGGAAAAGTTGTTGGGGTACGAAACAGTGTTGACATCAATTCTCTAAAAAATTAGTGGCAAAATCAAACACTGTTTTGCAGCCGAGAAATGAACATTCTCAGTTTTAACAGTAGAAAGAAATAAAAGTCACGTTTGCTTTGTTTATTTTATTTTTGCAATTTAAATACTTAAATTGAATGTATATTTTCTTGGTTAAAAATATATGTACATATTTTCGCAAATGCCTGTGTTGATTTTTTTTTAAATGTCTACATGCTATTAATCAAAAAATCAGAATAATATTATTAGGTAGATTTTTTAAATTACCTTTTATATTAAAACTAGTTTAAAATAATTTAAAAAGTCCTGCCCTTACGTTTTCAAATATACAGCATTAGGATTATGAAATTACACAGGAAAAAAGCCAAGTTAGCAGCACAGGTTATGGAGGTGTTGGATGATAGCGCCGCATAGAAATGTTAACGCGAATGCATCTGCATCTCTGCGCGTGTGTATCTGTGTGCCTGCATTCATGTACCTGTGTGCTGGTGTGCAAATTCCTGCCGACGAACAACTTTATATACGGAAAAGGCATAATATGCAATATACAGCGCTTTTGATTTCGTTTAATGCACGCATCTTCAGCGTTCATAATAAAACCAGATTACGAGCGTTGACAACACTGTCAATACAGGATCAGGGGGCGTGGCAGGGGGCGGTTGGAGGAGGGGGTTTTGGGCTGTCAACGGCAGCGGCCAATTGCCGTAAATTTGCATGGGAAATCAACGAACAAATAAAAATGATGTTGTCTTCTACCTTAAACGAATAAAGGAATGCACTTTTTACTAAAAACTATCTGTTAAAGTCATTTACTTAAAAAAATGTTTCTTTAGTTTATTTTCTGTAAAATAGGCAAAATAAGAAAATTAAGTTTAAAACAAACACCATAATATGCGGGTATATTTTTATGGCATTTATCTTAATAATATTGTTTTGCCATTAAAATTAGATACCAATGTTCTAATGTAGGACCAAACAAGTTTGCAGATTCCAAATGTTTTTTTTTTGATTTTAATATTGATTTTTATTATTATTCGTTGAGCCTATATTAAATTTGACCTAAATGTACAGGAACTTTTGCTTTTAGCATTTTATTTAAGGCATAAAGTTGATAAAATATTTATTCATTTTGCCATGCGGTTTTTCCCATTACCATATACCAACGGTATAAAAAATTCAACATGCCCCAATGAAACCATCTTTTTTGCCACAAAAGAATCAGCGAGGCTTAAAACTAAAGATCAACAAAACGCTTAAAGTTATGTCAAGTTCCCACTGATTCTCCCGAGACCCGTTCCCACACACACACACACACTCACCCAGCGACTCATAAGTTAGTGACATTAATGCGCTTAATTAAGGCAGCGCCTGAATGTCAACAACAACAACAAACGCGATTTGCATTGTCAGGGTGGCGAAAAAAAGTATCTTTAGTTTACAGACGGGTGTTTACATTCAGGCCAAAGGGAGATTTGGGCTACCTGAAAAGAAAGCTTAACAACTTTTGTAAAATGTCACCTGAGATATTATATATTTTATATAATTAACGTTAGGAAAATGAGAAAAAGATAATCTAAGAAGGACATTTCTTAAATAAATCTCAAGCTTTTTATTGAATTTATTGATCAATTTTTTAAAAAAAATTTAATAAATAATTATATCAAATATTTATAGTTCGAAGTTACAGGGCCAAAAATGTAGAAGAAGATTTAGTTTTGTGTCATTTAAGAAAAAAATAGAATTTAAGGTTTTTATGTTTTTTTTTTACCAGGGAATAAAGAAGTTCCATTCTTTTTAGATCTGTGCCTCTTTAAATAATATTATTATCCAAACATACTTAAATTTTTGGAATGTTTTTAGTTGTCTGGTGAAAAAACAACTTGCGAAAGGGAGAGTGCACCTAGTGATGGAGATTTTGCATTTGCATCCAAGGAATGCTAAAAAATTGGGTCAAAGATCAAGTGGAGCTCAGCTTGGTTGAGGATGAGGGTGGAGAAGCAGAGCGGAAAAGATGCAAAATAGAGTTGCGAAGAAGTAAAAGCAGCGACGCGTGGCATGAACATGAACACAAAGGGGTGAAGGGGGTTTCCGAGGGGCAGAAGGGGGGGTCAGAGGTCGCTTCACTGAGCATGATGGATATGCACACACTCTCACTCGCACACACACACACACGCAGAAGAGGAGAGCTCCAGAGCAGGCACAAGAAAAAGATTAAGAAATATGCGCGTGCGTTTTTTTGGCGTCCTTTTTGTTGAGCTATACACTTAAAAAAAAGATTTTAGGGAAAAAAAGATTTTACGAAAACCTACTTAAAAAAGTTCAAATATTTAAAAAGTTTGAAAATATTAACTAAATAAAAAAAAATATAAATAAAATATTAAACAATCCAAAATATGTTTGCTTATATTTAAATTAGCTTATGAAATATATTTTTTCTAATTCTACTTTTCGATACCCATTACTTAAAAACAATATAATTTACAATACAAACAATACAAATTATCTTATGAAATATATTTTTTCTACTTCTACTTTTCGATACCCATTACTTAAAAACAATACAATTTTTTTTTTCAGTTGTTAATATTACACCCAATTTTGTAATATATCTATAAGAGCTTTAAAATTTATTAGAAAAAATTTATTAATTAAATTATTATAGTTATAATGAATATTTATAAACGAATTAAATTTAAAAAAAAAGGGGTATTCTAAGGGTTTTTATAGATACTCTTAAACAAATTGTCTGAAACTCAGTTTTAAAGGAATTTAAAAAGAGATTTCTTAAATTAATTTTAAATTGAAATTCAAGAACTTAGATGTTTTCTGCGTGCATTTGCGAGCCAAGTGCATATGCATATGCAAGCTGTGGGCGGTGGGTGGTGGGGTGTTTTTTGGGGGCACCACCGGAAGGGGGTTGGGGGGGATTGGGAAGGGGAAGGGGAACGGACGGGCTGTCAGCGCCACAGCTGTGACTAAGCGGCGCATAACTACCAACTGCCAGCAACTACAACAACTGGATATTCGCGGAGGATGTCATGAATGCAGTTTGTTCCACTCTTTCGCTCCCATCCTCAAACCAATCCCCACCCCCTTTCTCCAGCCCCCCTTTCTCCACGCTTTTCCTTTTGTAGTCGCTGCATTTTTTCGCTCGTTTTTTTTTTGGCATGCTCGTAGGCGTTGATGATAGCAAACGAAGCAACAACAAAGCGTCAACGCACAGTGGGACGAATCGATAGCCAGCCATCAATTTGATGGGTGATTGATGGACAGCCACGAAAGTGCCGCGAACTAGAGAACTTTCTTGAACTATGATAAATGGTGCTAAGCAAGTGTTGGGGATTCTAATTAATTCGGATTTTAAGTTTTGAGTTTGACAGAGTGTCATCTTGAAAATGGTAATTGATATGCAAACATTTTTTGGTGTTTGAGATAATACATTAAAATATCTCTAAAAGTTACAATAAAAATTATTTCAAATAATGGGTTTGATAAAAGTTTTAGATTTATTCTTATTTAGTTATAATTTTGGTTTTTGTATATTTCTTTAATTTTTTAAAACTAGGTTTCCAAGATAATTTTATGAATATTTTAAATCCTTTAAAAATCTTAGCCCCACTGTGTACACTGCGACGCCTGCAGCGGAATTTGGCAAACTGGAAAACTGCATGAAAATATGCAAAAACGTCGAAATGATTGCGGCTGAGCCGCACTGAATTTCCTCTTTTTCCTACCCTGCAACCCATATCCATCTGTGAGTTCACCTCCTTTCTTTCCTCTTATTTTCCTCTTGAGCGCTTCCCGCATTTTCCACGCTTTTCTCTGAATTTGCACAGTCAAAAACAAATTATTTTCTATTAACTGATAATAATGGTACACCAAATTTTATTTGTAATAATTATATATATCTCTTTTAGCTCTTTATACTATGCTTTTACTAAAAGTAAATGTTATATGAGGTATAAGGTAATAATTATTTTTCTGGTACTTAAGATAAATCTATTTTCCTGCCCTTAATCAATATATGTCACATAAAAACAGCATATATTTTTCTTCCCTTTGAGAAATTGCATTTAAAATAATACCAATTGATTTTCGTATGCTTTTGGTTGTAGGTCGCCGAATCTGTGTGCCCTGTGTGCGACCAAAATGAAATTAAGCCAAGACTGTGAGTCACATTAATCGCACCGCTACCCCGCCCCCCTTTCACCGCCTTCCGATCCTCATTTTCCACAATTTCCCCGTCGCTTGATGGCGGTGGCGGCTTTCCACCGGATTTATTTCGCTTTTCTCTGCCGCCAACGCCGCTGCTGCTGCTGATTTTCACTTCTTAACAACAATTAAGAGCGCACATAAGTCAAAACCGCAACAACAACAGCGAAATGGAGCAACCAATGTGAAAATAACAACAACAAAATAAATTGTTAAGAACGAAAAGTGCGGCAAAGTAGGGGGAGGTGGAAGGTGAATGAGGAGCAAAGTGCAGTTAGAAAATAAAAAAAAACCATTTCCTGTAAAACAACTAGTGGCGGCGACAGTCACGCCCCCTTCGCCCTACGCCCTCCAAACGCCACTTTAAAGAAATCGCCTTTGAACCCTCACTCTACTCAGCCTGATTACACTGCCAGAAAAATATTTTCAAATACTTCATGAAATCTAACAAGGCAATTTTGTATATGGAGGAAAAAATATGTACCTAGAAGTTTAAATTAGCTTTACTTGAATGACTTAAATATGTTTATAATAAAATTGATATATATACATATGTTTATAATAAATGTCTTATAATAAAGTTTTTTTATCGGCATTGAGTGGTTTTTAGAATTCTTTAACCTTCATACTGTATTACTTAAATATATTTTTAGTTATATTAAAATTAGTTTTTTAAATTGGGATTTATTATTATTATTTTATTTAAAAAAAATTTGTTTGCCTAAAGTATTTTACAAATTCTATAAAATGTATTTAATTTAGGAATGCTCAGTTTGCTTCCAAGTATGAAAAAAGGACTATAATTACAGATTTTTTTTAAAGAAATAAAATGATTTGAATTGAAACTTGCAATTGTTTTCCGTGTAACCCTGCACTTTAGCGCACTTCCACCACCCACTTTTTATTCCCGCCCTAACAACCGACATTTGCAATTGGAAGGCGCTCGTTGAGCATCGACCGCACAAATAATTGGAACTTAGTCAAGTTGATGGGGGGCGAGAAAGAGATGGAGGGTGGGGCAGAGAAAGAGACGGCAGGCGGGTAGTGAGAAAGGGACGGGGCGAACGCAAACTGCCAGACACAATGAGCCGCACTTGAAGTGCATTATCCGTTGTTCTCGACATCTTTGCGGTGAATGCTGCTTCTTCACTCCGCTTTCTATTCATTTCCACCGTTTTCTTGCCGCCACAGCCCCCCGTTTTCCACCCACCCCTCCATGAAAATTGCCCCCTTATTTCTAAACCCTCCCCATTGTGGGTCACCATTGAAACCCAAAATACGCACACTCAATCATCGTTTTTGTCTTTTTTAATGGTGATTCCTTAGCTACCCGCACTCCTCAATTTCCATCTCTGTCTCACTAACTGTTGCCCTCTCGCTCTGACCTGGTCTCCATCTGTCTGTTGCTTCTTCTTGGCTTCTTTTCGGTGGTGAAGCTGTTGCTGCCGCATAATTATTGCCATTAGAGTGCGTCTCAATTGAGCCCCGCTTCTCCTGGCCGCCCGCTCGTCTTCACTTTTCCGTCCACGAACTGCCCGAGGTTTCAATTGAAGCGACGCGTGTCATTGTGGTTTGGCCACACTGCAGTGGGTCAAGCGGTGGGGAAGGACACTGAGCGAAAAATGGGAGACCAATTCGAGAAAAGTCTTAATAGACCTAATTATCTAACTCTATCTTTCAGCACATTTTTTTTTTTTAAATACAAATTTAAAATAATATTGATCCAAAAAACAGATATGGCCTCTCTAAAAAATGTTCTCAAAACCGTTCTGTGGATCGATTTAATATCTAGTTCATAAAGAAGACATAGATTGTTCTTTTCTTGAAATACTACTTTTGTTGACCAAATTGAGACTGCTCTCGTCTCTTTTTTTTAAATCGCTTTATACCAAAAACGACATCGAGAGCATTTTCGTCCTGATATCAAGAACGTTTCTTCTTAAGTCATTGACTATTACCTGTTTTTAATATATAATACGAAATATTTTTCCATCCGATATTCAATGATATTTTAAGAACTTTTATACTTTAAACTTTGATCTATAATCTCAGTGCAGTGTTAAAGAGTGGTTGGCGGATGGTTAGAGGTGGGGGCAGAGGTGATGCAGGGTCACATCTAGAGTCAGAGTCATAGAGCCCGAGTGCCAGTGGCAATGGCAGCGCCAGACCTTGTGCCATTCGCATTCCGAATGGAAGTGGCCTAGGCCAGTGAAAGTTCTTGACAATGTGCATCATTAATATTGTCTGGCTTCGTGATACCGCTTTTCCGCTCCCGAGTCCCCAGATCCCCCACTCGAGCCCCCCTTCTTATTCTTCTCGTGAAGTGAAGCTACTGCTTGTGGCATTGCCCAAATGCAAGCTGAATTCGATATTCGGGCCCATTGTGTGGCTGCTTTTGTGCCTCGCTCCAGGTTCCAGGTGGAAAATGGAAATCGGAATAAGGAGGGAGCGGATCAAAGGCAGAGGTTAGTGAAATCTAGCCGCAGATGCGATGCCCATTAGGTCAATGGAGTGGGTGGTGGAGGCTTGCGCTCAGGCCTAGTTCAAGTGAAACAGAGTTTTTGCTTTTCTGGGGCATTGGGATGGGTTCATAAAGGTGTTCTAGACCGATCGAAGTCCAAAAAGAGTCTAATAAATAGGGACAACATAATATGTACTCCCTAAAAATAAACAATCACGTTAGAATGAACAAAACGATTGCATACCAAACTTAAATATTTTTTTATATTTATACTAATAGGATATATGTAGGTATAACATGACTATAAAATACCTTTTTATATATTTTAAACTGAACTATTGAAATTTTAACTCACTAAATTAATTTGATACGTCGCTTATAAAAAATAAAAAAAATGTATTTGAACCTATTATAAAATAACACGTAATCCAGATAACAGAATATAACATCATATTGAATAAACATGATTACCATTAAGCACCTCACAAAAATGTTAGAATTAAACAAAACGAAATTAGAAACAAGAGATTATGCAAATAAAATAAATTGTATTCTTTAAATACTCGTATATCGTGCAGCTTACCACATAGAAATTATGCAACGTTGTGGGTTTTGCGGTTGACAATATTTGAGGTGGGAAGTCCGATAACCACAGAATGTCCGTTTTTATAAATTATAAAGGCAGCGCACTTGGAATGGGGAAAAGTTTTCAAAATAATTAATTTGCCCCACATTATAAGCACACCACCCAACCAGTTTTGGGGCTAATTTGCCTGAAATTAATATGCCCATCACATTAATGACTGTCACCCAAACCAATTGAATTGTCGGCTCAACTCTTCCAGGCCCAAAGCCCCAATCCTTGAGTCATCAATCAATTCGGGGGCGAGTGTCCTTGCCCCGCGGCCTTTGTCCATTATGAGTTATGCAAATAATTAAGGCATACTTACCGAATGGCTCCCAAGCCGAAGTGAGACATTAACTAAATGAGTCTGGCCTTGGCGAACAGCTAAACTTATCTGGGCTGATATAAATGAAATGGATTATGCCGAGGACCAAGACGGAATTCGACCTTCGAGTGGAGGGGTCACTGAAGTAATAAAATTGTTCACGCCCCAGCCAGCAAAATTGATACCACAGACAAGTACACTGGAAAAACATAAATGACAATTGAAACGTTATTCTTCCAAAAAATGTGTAACTCTATTTTTGAAATTCTAATTTTTAAAATATAAGCACTTATTTATCGTAATTGTATAATTTACCAATTCACTTAAATGAAGAAGATTGAAGTTATTAATAAATACTCTCTTTTTCTTACATTTGTTACTAATGTGTACATCATTTTTTACGACTGAAACAGCAGCTTGGGGTCAAAAGTGCAGCGGCAACGTTTACGATTACCAAAACGTATTTATTATTCATAGGAAAACATGCAAACTACTCCACAAGAGCACATATGCAGGCAAACACACGAACAGGGACATTAACAATAAATATAATGGCCCGTCGAACAAATATAAATTGACACGAAGATAACCTTTTGTGGCGTCTCCGGCCAGACGACGATGAAGTTGTTCAGTTTGATGTCGATGATGATGCAGATGGGGATGATGATGGGATGTAAAAGGGGCGTTCGATGATGAGGATGCCAAAGAAATGCCCTTATCAATAAGGTAAGGTGTGAGTGCATCCGTTGAGCTCTGTCTGGACTCAAATTTAATATCTCAGTTCTGTTGACCCTTGCGACCCGTTCGGGGTATTACGAATTTTGGAGAGTACACATTATTTAAGTTTAGAAAATGTTTTGTAGGTAAGGTATAAAAAATCGTTATAGAAATTAAAGAGATACCAGTTTTATGATGGGGTATTACGAATTTCGGACAGTACACGATGTTCAAGTATAAAAAATTTGTATACGAAAGGTATTAGTATAAATTATATTTTTTGAAATTAAAGAGATAACACTTTTAAGAAGGGGTATTGCTAATTTCGGGAAGTACATGTTATTTAACTATAAAATATTTTGTATAGGAAAGGTATAAGTAATCTTTTAAGAAATTAAAGAGAGAAAGTTTTAAGATTACCATAAGTACATTTATTCCAGATTCTTTTGAATATCTATCAAGTATACAAAAAGTGTATTTCATACTTCGTTACAATAATGACTGCTCTTGTGTTCCTCCCTTTAACTTTCTTATGTTTGCCAAATTGAAATTTTGAGCAACCCGCATGACGTGAAAACCATAGCATACTTCTCCGCGTCGTCGGGCTTTGCCAACATCTTTTCCCGATTTTGTGGGCGGGGCAGGTCAATCACCACTCAATAACCCCGGCACAATGAACGCCTCAACTCTTTTGCATTTATACCATTGTTGTTGGCCCACAAGAGTCAACAACTTTTGAGCGGCTTTGAGTTGATATTTCGCTTTTGATATTTGGCTTTTACTGATTTTTTCCCCCGTTTTCATTTTTGATTTAGCATTTTGTAATTTTGTCTTTGACAGCCTTGTGCCCCGTGAGTGCATGTGTGTTTAAAATCACAAATGCTTTGTGCTTTCGGCAATAGGACAAATACACAAAGCACAGATGAGTGAGCAGAAGTGCAAACATTTTTTTGAAACATTTCCGGTCATTAAAGCGGATTAGCCTACAGCTATGTAAGTTATACTAGTAATCAAGAAAATATATCAAGAAATATTACAATTTCTGTCATTTAATATAAGATTTTAAAATATAAACACAAATAAAAATAGAGCCAGTAAAATGTTCATATCTTTTTATTTAATATCAACATATTTTCTTAATATTATAACGACTTTCCAGGACACTCAACAACATTTTTCTATGTGCCGCTACACCCAGTTCCTAGCTATAAATTGTGTGAAAATAGAAAAACTGTCAAGTTGTTTGTCATTTAGTCAATGACATATATTTTCATGTTTTATATAACTTTTTTCCATGTCTCACATTCGAATTTCGAACAATTCCCGCTGCTGCTGTTGTAATTGAAGCATGTAATGCACTAAACCCAACTGCAGACCGGCGACCTCCGCCCCCGGCCGTCGAGAGAATTGTCATACAAAAGCTTTTGGGAACATTTTGGGCAACTGCTGTTTTCGATATAATGACCTCAAGGCAACAAATCCACCCGACAAGCCAACAACTAAACAACAAATGGAGCTCTCCCCCGGTTGAGTGCACTTTGTGTACATGTAACTATGTGTGACCGATGTTGTTGCCGTGTTTGTTGGGTGTGTTTGTTGGTGTTTGCTCAACTACATAATCATCTATTAGTATTTACATACACAGAACTACACTTGTTTGCATTTAAGCGCCAAGCGGATTATTCCCGTCACTTGAGAGTCCTTGGTCGCACCAAAAGCCACCCACCCAAAATGCACATAAGCAAAATCTTTGGTTTTTCATGGATACACACGGAAAACAATTGATTGTGTGATATATAATATATTTTAATGCACTTCTTATGTGTAAAAAAAATAAAAAGATGTTTTGGTAGGTTTCTATGTAAAAGACCTAAAGGTGATTCCTTGCGAAACGTATCGAGATTTTCTTTATGGTTTCAAAACGATTTCATATTTTTATCACGATTATATACCATTTATTTAGGATTTAAAGGAAAGTAAAATAAATAATCCATTTGACAGAGGCTCAGATATGGCGATGCCTTTTTTCATATAGATATGAACTATCTTCAAATATAAATTGTTTTAGTGTATATTTCTTCATAAACACACTTCTTTATTTTTCTCCGTGTAGCTTTATCTATGTATTTTTTATATCGCAAGTGCTGAGTGTGTTCAAGATTTATTGCTGCTGTGATTGGGTTAGCTGGAAAGTGCTTTGGTTTTTCTTCACTACCGCAATCTTCTTCGTTTACTGTTTTCCCTATCTCGATGCTTTTGTTCTTTTGGCGAATGGAAAATCTTTCATTGTAATCAATATGTGTATAAATTAAAGGAAATCGACAAATTTCTTGGCCTGACATCTTTGCAATCACATTCACAGGCTTTCAACATCGAACTCTTATTGTGTTGTTTTTTATTTTTCACCTATTTGATTATTTATTTTTGTTTCGGCCTTTGTAAATAGATAGAGTGTCACAAAGCAAACAGATTTAAATTCAAACAAATGAATTGCATTTGTAATCCCTGGCAGAAATAAAGATTAAATTTTTGTTTTCGGAGAAAACAAGCATTGTGTTTGTTTTTCTAGCGTGATGTCAAATTGAATTCTAGTGATTTAATTGTATTTTTGTATGGGTTCTTCTTTTGGTTTTTGAATATTGCTAAATGAAAATAAGAACAATGTTTTTGTTACTGAATATAAAGCAACTTCTCTAGTTGTTGAAATGCTGATATGTGTAGGAATATATTGTGTAAGTTTTTTATTTATTAACTATGTGCCTTACCTTACTTTAGATTTTTAAATATTTATTGTGAGGACCACCTCTTCTAAATAGTTAAATATTAATTCTTTTTATAAATATATAAACGGAACGTTTAGAGCTAATTTAGTTAATTGCTTCTATAGAGAAGTTATACTACCTCTAGCATTAGTAATAAAGGGTTCCACGACGTTTGCATAGCATAAAGATTTAAATTCATTTTTAAAGTAATCCCGAGGGAAGTGATTTTAATATTATAATTTCAATGATGTGCCTGGAACAACAAACAAAAGTCAAGTTTACACAACTGCATATATTTGCGCACACGCCTTCGGAATTTCAAGCCAAGAGTGTGTATTTATTAGTTTGTGTTTAAGAGCTTAGAGCCTTTCATATTTGATGATGTTTTCAGATTAACGTCATGGCCTATCCATGGCCTCCGGGAACGGTTCGGAAATATCAAAATCTCGGCCTAAAACATTGATAAGTGGCTGGGCCAGCAAATGAAAATTGGCCAAAGACACAGAGAGAGAGAGAGAGATGTGCTGGCCAAAGTCATAATTAATACAGGAGGCCGGTAAACAAAATGGCAAACAAATAAAGTACATATATTATATGTACACACATGCCAGCAACATTGGAATTTGCATTTGCCTTCGAGTGTTGTTGTCCCAACGCCCCCTCTTAAAATTTAAACATGGACTTTAGTTATTTATTGCTGCTCTCGTTTCCCCCATCGTTGTTGTCTTGCTGTGTGCGGCAAATGCATTTTAATATTTCACATTGATTTGTTATGCAAAAATTTGATGGCTCTGTGATGTGGTGTATATAGGACATGCCCGAACATCGATGTATGCCGAAGAGCCCATCAATCTGTCCATCATATCACTCAAAGCGATTACATTGAGTGCGATTTGGGTGGGGGGGGTATTGCCTTGGCCTGGCCGAAATTATGCATACGCCGTGTTGGCTGGTCCACATAATTTAGCATTGATTATGATTGTTATTATGATTATATTATTGAATTTAATTTGATTTCACATTCGCCCACGCTCACAATTTTCGAGAGCTTAAGGAAAAGCTCTTCTTCGAGCATTTTCGTATGCGGGTTGGTGGGGTGGTAAGGGTGGTTTTTCTCATCCAAGCTAAGGGGCGGCTCGAGTGTGTGTCTGTGGATCCCAAATGTCTTCGATAATAGAAAATATAATCAAAGCGCCATAAAAATGACATTTAACATGCGGCAAGCGTCGCCGTCTCGTCTCCTGTCTTGGGGCTTGTATCACCCATCCCCCCTTCTTTGCCATTTCGACCCTCTTTTCGGCGTCTGTGCGGTTTTTATTTCATTTCACTTCGTTCGAGGGTTGGAACTCAATTTACTTGAAAACGCATCAAACAGCAAATTTTATGAATTTACAACGTTTCGACTTTCGTTTCGTACTTCAGCACTGGGTACTATAGACTTTGGTGTAACTTTTGCAGTGTGAAAGGGGCATTTTGGTAAGAAAAATATAGATCAAAGAGTATATAATATTTGAAGATTATAGATCTGAAGATTTTTCTGAAAATGTTGGTTTTATAACCTTGAAATACATTACGAAATGTTTAATTTCTATTCTTAATTAATTTAATGTCAGTTCTACTAAGAATTCTTTAATAATATTATACATTTGCAAAAGAAACAAATACTTTTTTTACCATTTAAAAATAAAATAGCTAACAATACGTTTGAGTAAGGGTATAGAAACTTTGCTTATCCGAGGGGCTATTTTACAATCATTTTTTGACGCAATTTTTTCTGGTACGTCACTTGGGGTCACCGAGGGCGACAATTGTCTCGGTGTGCGTGTGCTCTTCAGTGAGTGTGTGGCATGTGTAAGTGTAATAGAAAGCAAAGTTGATGGGCTGGCTCCCTGACGTTTGTCCTTGTCGAAGTTACTGCAGGACCGCATCAAGCTCAAAAACAGTGGCAACTAGCGCCAGCAACATCAATGGCGACAACAACAAAAATAAGTTGCCGTAAGGCAAATGGCTAAAGTAACCACCGACCAAATGAGTTTGAGGTATACACAAAGAGAAAATATTGATTTAAGAATTTTTGAAAATTATATTTTATATATAAAATTTAATTTTTCGGACACAGAAACTTTAAGCGAAATGCAAACCTTTTAAATGTTCAACTAAGATTTGAAATTATTTAAAAAGTTGTGGTATATGCATTTCTAATTTGTTAAAGAGAAAGGAATCTAAAAAAAAAATTGTATCACTAACTAACACAAACATTCTAATTTGTTATACTCGTATTATCCCTGAAATCTTCTTCATCGAAATAGCAAAATTGCTATGGGTTGCAGATATTATAAAAATAAGTAGATCTTAAATGGAAATATTATAATAATAAATACAAATTTAAGGCATAATACGTGTATAAATAGATAAATTGTTAGTGTTAAAACTTGTATTTTTTTCGCTTGGATTTCTTTTTACTTTGTTATGCTATAAAATTGCTAATTTCTCCCAGTGTATACTGAGAAAAAGGGGGAAGACTTCTGGTGGGTGGGTCAGAGTGGTGTGGCGCCTTTTCGCTTTGATAATGGCAAATGCTCCGGAGGTCTGTCAGTGGCTTCTTTGCACTCTCGCTCTCTCTTTCGGAACCCCGCTTCCTGTCGTCCCTTTCCTCTGTGCATATGTGGGTATGTGGCGGAAATATAGTTTATAAGCCAATGGGGAAATGTTAGTGGGTGTTTGGGGGCCAAAGGAGCTCAAAGTGAAGATGGTTAATTGAGTGGGGGATGGGTAAAAGGATGCGTTGGCAGTGTGAAAAGCGGAGAAGAGAACCACAAAGAAGGGGTAAGTGGGGTTATTTATGGTCTAAGCTTATAACTACCAGTTGCCGTTCTGAAACATTGCACTCTATATATTTTTAAGATTTGTCTTTAAAAGAATTTTATAAAAAAAACTCACAAATATTATGATACTTGGCTTGAGTATATATTACTCACATTATAGGTTTTACATACTTCTTAAATTTTGGTTTACTATTTTTAAAGGTAACCCTTTCTATATCTACCCTATACCCTATCTATACCTTATTGGTATCTCTGTTTTTTTCCTCCCCAATCATTTCCTTTGTCGTCCACTTTCATCACTGGTGTTCTTTGCAACACCATTCTCCAACACTTCTTAAGTCCTTCCTACGAACTAACTTTTTCCCTTGACTTTTTCAGCGCTCGGAATTTGGAATTCGGGTGAGTAAAGATGAAGATGACGTTGCCGCCTCATAGAAAAGCTCCCAATGTGTCTATGTATATGTGTCGCACCAACACACTGGCACACCTCCAAGAATGTGTGAGTTCGTTTGAACTTAGCTGCAGTTGATCAAAAATTCATTTTCCCAAAACTTGCCATAAAAATGCGAATTTTATAGAAGGACGTGGGTGTGCGTGTGGTAGTGTGGAGTGGAAGTGGCTTACTTATGTGTGAGTAAGCGGGTGAGTGTGTGCGTGTTTGCATAGCTGATGCAACTTACTCAAGACTTTATTAGTTTGCCGGCGATCGGTGGTTGTTGCTGCTGCAGTTGTTGCTGCTGCTGCTGCTGCTGTTGTTGCAAGTGTTGCTGCTGTGCTCCTAATGTTGCCCATGTGTTGTTGCTGTTGCCGATGCACGTCGTGCTCGTCGACATGTCGTTGACAGCGTTGTTAACATTTTTATAACCAAACTTTATGCGTCTCGCGAGTTGGTTTAATATGATGGGGTGGTACATGTCAAGAAAATGTTTCTAAAAATCAGAAGTTTATCTTAAATCCATTCAAAAAATTTTAATTAGTTTTTTTAATTGTTTAACAAATTAAATTGATGTAACAAAATTTAAAAATATATCATATAACACATTTTAACAAGCCAACTATTACTTACAATGACTTAACTATACACCAAGGTCATAAGCTGATATAATAACATATGTATGGTAAATAGTAATTATAAAAGATATAAATACTATTCTCCTAGCTCAAGGCCCAGTAGCTATAGCAAAAAAAAGTGGTTGGAGGTATTTCGTTATTATCTCAAAACCAGACTATAAATAAATAAATAAAAATATACATCTTATAAAATTTAAATTAGAAAATATGTTGCATATATATGCTAATTCATATTTATTTAAAGACAAATTACCGGCCCAATAAAATATTCCTGAAAAGTAACTATTTCGTTCAGTGTTATTGGGGTAAAGTTCGGTTTTCCGCACACGTGATGCGTTACATGCACGCATGTTGCACGTTGCACGTTGCCCGGCAAAAGTCAAAAGTTGCACTTAGCGGTGGCGCCGCCTTCGACCTCCCACCTTTTTTTTTCGGCGGTTGAAGGGGTCAGGGGGTTGATGGGGTGGTACTTTCGGGTAGGCAGACAACAATGCATTACAGCTGGCGGAGTTAGTTGGTTGGCGGGTTGTTAGCGAAAGTGTTGCATTTGCCACACATCCACGGCTCTTGTTATTGTTGCTGCTCTTGCCGTTCGTGTTGCTGCTTTTGATGGCTGTATGTTGCCACTATTTTCTGGGTGCCTTTTATTTTTGTTCCAGGCTGCTTCTTTTTTGGCCTATTGGCTTTTTCGGGTTTTGAACCGCCGCCATCGTCGTCGTCGTCGTCGTCCTGATGATGACCTCATTCTGTCTGGTAGTTTGCCCCATCCCCCCAACCGCCCCCTGCTGGCTGCACCCGCGCGCTGTCGGCGCAATTTAATTTGCGAAACTATCTGTGTTCTGCCAAAACTTTGTCTACCACATTGTTGCCGCTTCTCACTAGGCGAGAAAGCCCGACCATCTCGCCGTGTGTTATTTGCACGCCAAATGGAGAAATGAACAAGGTGGAGCAGGGGTATTCGACCAAGGAATATCCATTAAAATAGTTTATAGTCAGCGATGTATTGAGGGGGTTTTCCAAAAAACGGTTTCCCCCTCGATGAAGTTCTAAACGATATACTGTTTAAAAAGGTTTGCTGCCTTTACTATGAATCCCTCTCTTAACCAAATCCTTTCTATACGACAGGATATAATAATTTATTTTCTAGTATTTCGAAGATTATAAGCAAATAAAATTATCAAGTAATGATATGTATATTTTAATTTTGTTACCATTTTATTTTTACACCATCTTGTTAAGTTAAGCGTTAAGTATAGCTTATTTTAGGGACATTTAAAGGAGTTTTCAAGTAAGGTATTAAATAAGAAGGTTTTTTTTTGACTGTCTTAACGTGGACAACCAATAAATGTCATGATATAAGACTTAGGACTTGGGGTTTTCATCTATGGCAGGCTAAGGGAGTGGATCGATTGTCCGTCTATTTTTAAAACAAGAATGTATCCCTGTTTATATCATACAAAACATATTATTAGAGTCGCTTTATAACAACATCTCTTAAGTGAAACATAATAATACGCCAATCTTCACAAAATCTCTTGCTTAACGTGTATAACATATTTAATGGGTTTTATGTATCCCAAGGTTAGATTCGAATTAAAAAACTTCACTTTTTCATGATTTGTATTATATTTTGAACAATATTTTTAGCTTAGTCCCATATCTGCTAAAAATTGCAATACATTTTTATTTAGCGTTAAAAAGATTTCTATTGGTACGATTTCACTATCTATTCATTTAAAGAAAAAAAGCCCTATATATCTCTTCAATAATACAAATGACTTATTATTATGGACTTCAGAGGTCCTTAAGCCAATATACCCCACCATCAGCCGAAATACCCATCAAAAAGCTGAAAAAAGCAAAACTATGCGCGAATATTCATCCCCCCTCGTAAGCCCCATCTCTGGTGGGTCCGACGTATATGGCATGATGTTATCAGTTCGATCTGCGCATTTGCATGCCGAATGAATGACGTTGTCCCCGCCGCTCCTTCCGCTCCACCTCATCTTGCCATTCGGCTGCTGCTGCTGGGGATTGTAATGTTTGGTAATGTTTGAATGTTTGGCCATGTGACCAGTCAGCGGACGAGAAAAAAGTGGGAGGAGGGATGGGGAGCGGGGGGATTGGGACAGACTGGCAGAGGCCAAAAGGGTCAAAGTGAAATGGGGCCGCAGATGAAGATGACTTTGCCTTGGGTTGGCTATCTCCCGGTCCAAACTCAAATAGTTTACGGCCCAGGCGGCCAACATTCGCCCACGGCCAGTTGGATGCTAATCAAGCCAAGGGTCTCCGTCTCCACATTTTTCTGGGATTATTGCTGGTGTTGAGTGGTCGCAGAAGTGCTTGCAGAATTTACCCAAATCAGTCCACAAGATTGTAGGAATGATTGGTAATATGCTTTCTAAATTACTCTGCGGTCTTGTGAGCAAACAATTGGGATAGATCTTATATAAAGAGTTAGTAAGTATTGTACTTCGTAGCCTTACTCTTTTTCAGTTCTTATGTACTATGTTCCATTAACTGAAAACAAACGAAATAATATCACTTTAATTTTGTTTTCAAGTAAATTAAAGAATTATTCAACATATTGCAAATTCAGCAAAACGGCATAACTTTGAATACGCTTTAAGAAATCTATTAAAAATAGCTTTCAGCTTTAGATTTATAAACTTTCTCAAACACAAAAACTTTGTTTTTTTTCATCCCTTAAAATATGAAAATATCTTTGTGAAAAAGCTTTTATATTTAAAAACCATTCCAGCTATTTCAGCACTTTCGGCTTTTCCAGACCTCATTTAAATGCAACCCCCAAAATAAAAGTCTTTGCATTCACTCCCCTCAAAAAACTTTATCATCTTTAATATTAATATTTTCAGTTTCAGACAGTGGAAATGCATACCAACGAAAGGACGGTGACCAATATTTCTTATCCAAAATAAATATGGTTAAAACAAAACGCTCACCAAATTTAAGCGTCATCAATTTTCTTTACTTTCAAAAATTTGTCTTTTGTTTTTGGTTTCACTTTGATTTAAAAGGCGCCAGTCGAGTGAATGTGACAATGACAATGACACCGGGCCCCCCATGATTTTTTATGATAAATATTGGGATCAAATTACTTGAAACTTTCGCTCCACAAAAAGGCTGAAGAACCTTTGAGAACTTTTGGGCTGGAATTCGAATTTTTCGGCCAGTCTCGAATATCGCATTGCGGACTGCAAAAATTGTTCGTGGTCGTTTTTGGTGTTGGCGGCTAACACAAATTAATGTCACGGCAGGTGGGTGAAAGGTGGTGACCAATTAAAAAACATATTTTTTAATTGCATTTCGCTGCACGCATGTCAGAGCATGTTATTACCATTGTTGCTCCTCGGCGATTGCTGTTCTTGTTGTAATTGGTTTATTGACAGAATGTGGAAAAGCAGGCCAATATGTATGCACTTGCATATTTATTATATACTCTCAGGCGGCCAACAATGGTGCGCTCATTGTGCTTTATGGATTTTTTTCGATATTTGCTTAAACTTTTTGCCCGGCTCAATTAAAAATTGTTTATTTAATTTGTGGCAGTCGAACATTTAAATTTTAATTAAATACATTTTTAATACAGGACAGGTAATGGAATTGAATGTACTGCATTTGATAAATCTGTTAATTCACATGCACCCAAACTGACATCTGTGTCTAGACTAGAGATATGCAAAAAAAAAATGTGTGCATAGCTAAAACCATTATGGTTTTAATTGCCCTAGACATAAATTTGTTTAAGGATTTTAGTTGAAGTGATTTAAATAAAAGGGATATTTTAAATAATTTATTCTAGGTACTATTCATATATTCATACATACAATGCATTCAATATTCCCTGTGACCTTTTAAGCCTATCCATATCCAAAAAAAACGGTATTTATTGACATAAACCTTGTGAAAATTGACCTGGATTAAAATAATTTTATGGTTATCCATGGTAGAACTTTTATTAAGTGCGTTCTTAAAAATAAATCAAGTAACGTTAATTGTTTTTAAAAGTATTTAAATAGTTGTATATTTTGAATAAGTTAAATGTGCATATTAAAATATTCGTTAATGGGTTTTCGAATGGAAATCCAACTGTCCATGTTTAAGCCGACCACAAATCTTCTTATCCAACCATTAAAAGTAAATCAAAGTGCTTTAATTGTTTTAAAACGTACTCTAATTGTTCTTAAAAGTACTTAAGTTTTTATATATTTTTAATAAGTTAAACTTTGCATATTGAAATGTTCAATAATGGGTTTTTGAAAGCAAATCAGAGTTAGCCATGTTTAAACCCACCAAAAATCCTCTTATACATCCATTAAAAAACAAACTGCATCTCAGCCAAAAATTCAGCCACTTTGTAATTTTTGGGCCACAGCTAATTCATGAAAATTATGAACTTCGACAACATTCCAGCCACGCTATCATCTTCATTGGCTGGGCCGTCGAAAAAAAGCAATCTTCGGAAGACGCCCACGCGACCAAGAGCGAAAAGATGCGAGATGCGTTTGCTGGCTAACTGTTCGGGTAAAATTGGGACTGGGCGAGGCCGCTCCTTGGGCCCGGCCTTTTGTATTAATATCAGGGCGACTATCTCAAATTTCAGTGCGGCACACATCTTTCTGCCAAGCCTAAGAGGCGACCCAGTCTCGGGGTATTCTTTCTGCATTTTTTATTTGGGTCCCAGGAAGCTGGCCAGGGAATCACAGTTCCCGTTCCCGTTCTCATTCTCATTCTCATTCTGAATCTCGGTCGTCGTGTGCGCCGCCCATCAAACAAAGCAGCCAAAATGGTAAGAAGTCCAAATGTATCTTTGTATCTCATTTTGAGTATCTCTAAATATGCACATGTGTGCGTGCGTCACTATGTTGCCGCAAAAAGGCAAGTCCAGGCCCGAAATGCAGGCCAGGATGATATGATGCTGGTCCTCAGTCCTCAGTCCTCAGACCTCGGTTCTCGGTCCTCACTTAGCCGGGGCGCACTCATCAACACACAGACCGCAACGTGTCCCATTTAGAGACGGAGCACAAGAAAGATACGGCGGAAGGAGGCATTGAAGGAGCGGGGCTAGTGAGAAGATGAGTGCACTGAAAGATATTAACATCTTAAACATAAAACTCTTTCTAAAATCTTAGGATAGAAGGGATGGTCCAGACCATGGATTGATTACCAAATACTTTTTCTGTTGTGAAGATTTGTCTTAACAACTGATTTTGATCAATAAATAAAACTAATTTTTCCTAGTTCTTATAGCGTAAATAATTTGTTTTGTCTTATTATAAAATAAACAAGGGATACTTATAGAATATAATAAAAGAAAAATTCGAATTTAATGTTATTAGATATTATAGATGTAAAACGTTTATTCAAATTTACTGCTGTTTGCTTAAATCGCGGCTACATTTTTAAAGTCTTTTAATAATACAAAGTTTCTCCTTATACATACGATACTATATCTTTTTTCGAGTGCACAGCGTAGTGAAGAATGAGCTCGAGCCCGAGATAGTGGCTATAAAGCATGACTCCGGCAGGCGGCGATATCCTTGAGTGCGAGTCCAGTGTGCCAGGCCATTAGCCGCAAACGAGAAATGAAGATTATCTAAAAGATACATGCAGCAGCAGCAGCAGCAGCGACGGCGGCAACAACGATGACAACAAAACAGCACCGAACAAGTTTCATTACAACGAAATTTTCGGTTTTGTTTTTCGCCGGCCCAACTTGGCTGCCATTGTTTCTGGCCTATAACTTATGCGCGCGGCGGCCAAAAGCTGCCAGCTACAAGCCTCAGACGTACTTCCCCCCAACATGTAGTACATATGCAGTGCAAGGCCCCTTCTGACCAAGAGTTTCCAAAAAGTTCCAACTTCGTACTCGGATTCAGATTCAGATTCAGAGCCAGCGAACTTCGCTTTTTGTGGACCGGTCTCTGGCATTGAGGCGCCATTGTTTGGCATAGTTTTCATGCCCAGCACTAACACAGCCACAAAACACATATGCACCCGGTTTGCGCATAGTATAGTTACAGTTACAGGCCACCGCCGACGGGCGGACAATGGTCTGGTCTCGCTTCAAAGCGCCAAAAGCAACGGCCATGGCAGCAACCAACAATGATGCACTGCATCGAATGTAGTGCTGGTCACACTAGAGATGGCCACGTGAACGGCATGAGGGGTGGGCACACTTAAATTTCAATTTGTTTCTATTATACTCCAGAAATACTGTTAGGCATCTAAAATGATACACATAGCTAACATAAACATGTGACAGACTTTACAGTCCTTTAAGTGTAACTCTATGATTATGATTTATTAAAAAAAAATTGTTCTAACAAAATATGGAAGTCAAAAATCTATATTATTTAAATTATTAAACAATTTTATAAATTGTACTGAATTTTGTTTTTAATATAAATGTTATATTATTTAAAAGAAAAAAGCAGTTTGTTATAGACCACTCAAATTTAATCCGATCCTAAAAAAATGTATTCAGGTTCCCACACTACAAAATCCGTTCATCTCTAACAAAAACTCGGTGGCATTGTCTCCTTTTCTGGGCTGTCCTGCTCTGTGTAGTGCATAATTGTTTTATTAGCAGCATTTGCCTAAGCCAAAATCTATGCCGGATTCCTTGCCGACACCCACGGGTGCTCCTCTTGCCCCAAACTCCCATTTCTGCGGGGCTTTCGTTCGTGTATCTTGCAGATACGTGCACTTTGTTTGGCACTATTGCCCAGTGGCTTTGTTTTCGAACTGTAACTGAAACTGGGCTACGAGCAGAGCAGAGCAGGAGGAACGTGAGATGGGAACTTGGGCCGAAAAAGTGAATAGCAGATCGAGGGTTCCAGGTCGTTCGGGGGAGTCCAAAAAAGGGCGTCCCCAATTCAAACATGTATCTATACGGCGGCACACAAACATGGGAGTACCCGATAGCAATCGAGGGGAAATGCGAGATTGTTGATGGCCCCTGGGATGAACGGAGGAAAATCGGATTGATTGGTGAGTGGAGCTTCGAGCTTGGATCTGGGATGGACTGGTCTGGGCATTGTTATGCACTTGCAACTGGCATTCATAATTGTCCCACAAGATATCCAGCCATGAGATGGAATTTTCATCAGGGTTGCGTTGGGGCTTAATGCCGGCACACACGCAGTGTTGGCAAATTGAAACAAAGCCCTCTTATTTCCAAACCAAAAATGCCCTTATCCGGGTGATGAATTCAAATTATGTAGATAGAAAACAAATGTTACTCCTCACTTTGTGTTTTGGGTTGCTGAAGAACACTTGATTAGATTAGTTGAGAATTGTACACCACACGGGAAGAAAAAAAGTATTCTTCGTGATCCTTAATGATCAATTATAATCAATAGTAATATAATAAATATATAATAGAAAGTTTTTTAATCAATTAAGTCTTTGATACAGTTTAGTACAATTTCACCGCATGAAATGATTCTGGTGAACTCGCCATTACCAATCGAAATTAAACATTTAATTTCTAATTGATTTCAATTTTAATAAAAACATGGCGAGCATTTGGTTTTATGATTTGTGTTTATTGGCAAAAAGCGATCCATAAATGACTACTATTATAATTTAATAATCGAAAACGAGTGTATGTATGTATACTGTACATTGTACAGTTGAGAACAAATAAAGCTTGGAATTTAATAACTCATTCCATCGATAATGAAAGTAAAATTTCAAACTTTATCTATTTGAAGTATGTGCTAAGCCCAGTTAATTCAGTGAATAATGGCTTGTGAAAACTTTTTTATTTCGATTTAGGAGTTTAAACAGCTCTTCACATCTGACAGTTTAATTTGCAATTTTTCTTATGGCTTTGGTTTCCTTTCGGCTGACTAAAACTATTGATAAACCATGATAGTTAATTCTCTCGGGGCTTCCGGCTGCAATTTAACTTTGCTCAAAGGCGACTTAAAATTTGATTTATTGCACACTCAAGTCGAGCTGTCTGTCGCTCTGTCAGTTCGTCAGTCCCTCAGTCCGTCATTCAGTCAGTCAGTCAGTCAGCTGCTATGGCTGCTGGTTTGCTGATGATGGCCAGGCTATCTGTATCTGGTGGATAGTCTGCTGCATAATAAAAATAAAAATTTTGAACGCTGGCATAAGAGCATAAAAAAGCAGCAAACGGCGTCGAACAAACAGGAGCGTGTAAAAGTACTGTAACTTGGCCGGTTCACCAATAAAAACAACAGCAGTACGGGATGAGGATGAGGATACTGCTGCGCTGCTGCTTTGATCAATCAAGCGTCAAAATTATTGCCCCGTGCCAGCGCCAGCGACAGTTCGCGTTGCAAGTTCGACTAGGTGCACTGCGAAAATTTTTTTTTTTGAATCGCACCTATAAATAATTATTTAACTTAGATCAATATTTTTTGTGGTTAAAAAAAATATTATAAAAGGAGTTCGCTAAAAACCACTCAGTTTATTTTTCATCATTTATAGCCGAACATCTAATAATAATAATAATACTTTTTTTCATTATAATCTTAAAAAGTTACCCCAAAAATGTACCCAATTTTCATTGTCCAGTTACCCTTTTAAATATATTTCAAATTCCTTTTCAAAATTTTGTATTTTATTATATTTCCTGTAGGGTAATAATCTGTGGTTAATATTTTTATATTTTTAACATCTCTTCAAGAAAAAAATATTTAAGAAATCAAATCATATTTTATCCATAATTGGTTTTAACAATATTTTCAATTTGGGGAAAATTGTTGTGTTTAATTTAAGTATAATCCATTTTTTAAGTAATTCAAAAAAATATTTCTGAGTGTAGAAAAAGGGGTGGAACTGGGGAGGGGGCAGAGGCGTATGGGGGCGTGCAAGCGGGCGTAGCGCGGATGCAATTATAACATTTCCACGTGACGCTTCATTGGGCCGCGTTCGCTCGCTCATTCGGCTCCCAGCGGCCTGCACGGATATCGGGTCGAGTTGAGGCGAGTTGAGTAGAGTTGAGTTGGTCGTCGGCAGAAGCCGTTAGTTGTTGTTCATGGCTAAATGGAAATTTATTGCCCACCAGCAACGCCCACACAGCTGCCACCAATTCCAGACCCCAGAAACACACACACACACTCAACTCTTGCTGTTGCAACTCTAATGAAAGCGAATCGCAGGGGGTTGAGTTCACCGAAGTACAGTGGAATGGAATGGTGAAGTGACCCTAGGACCTAGGACGGACATGGGTCTCAAATAGATCGAGCAGTTCCAAGGACCAAAACCCATTTCACCTGCTGTCGAAAAACTACACACACGCCTCTTTAACTATTCCTATTTTTATTCCACAAAATCAATATTTAAAAGTGGTAATAAGTATAGCAAATTAGAGGTTAATTATTTACAGTATTCTTAAAGTATTCTTAATATTAAGTACATTTTTTAAAGGTATACTGATCTATAAGGATGTATAATTTAAGAATATTCTTGTTTAATCTAGCATCCTTATCCCATTTTAAACCATTTTTTTTGTCATTTTTTGACTTGTTGGCTTGTTCCTTGAGATTTCCTTCTTGATTTCACCTTTTTTTTTAGTATAATCCAGGTTGATTTGAATGAAGTGAACCCTTGATCCGTTTTCTGAGTGCATGGGGGTAAGACTGGGATGATCCAGCTTCGTGAAACACAACCTGAGGGGCCGAACGTGTGTCGGTTCATTCTGGAAGCCATCATATAGCCATGGCTCAAGATGTGCCCACTCACACAAGCAGCCACAATGAGGAGGATGTGCCACATGGACAGCATGGCCAACTTGGAACTTGGAGTGCGAATGGAAGTAGGAGTGGGAGTGGGCCATGTTGTTATTATGCCACCGGTGTGGCGCATAATGCAGCTTATCTGGGGAATTAGGTAAAAAGGCTGACGAAAGCGGCGATATTGCGCTGCTGCACATTGCAATTTCGTATCTTATTACGCAAAGTAACTTGGCCTGACTCACGCCGCTTATCGTTGGCCAAGTGTCCTGTCCCTGTCCCTATTCCATTTCTTTTTCTTTTTCTTTCTCTTGCCCTTTTTTCTTCTCGTTCAAGGATTTACGACAGCCAACGCACAGTCAAAGTAGCTAAGCGAATTAAAAAAGTAAACTCGAAAGTAAATTAAATGACGGCCAAGTTGAGGACGGAGGAAATGAGAGGCGGCTCAGCCTCAGCTGATAAGGCGCTAAGCCCGGGCGAAAACGACAATGGGTAAGAAAGTGGAGCGGGTATAGTATATCTGCAGCCGAAGGATCAGGGGCTGGTGCGGCCGGCGACCGCAGCGAGGAAAATGTTTTAAAATGAAATCACTTTTAATGAGTCATTCAAGTGGCATGAAGACGGCAACAGACTCGAGTCGCCGCCGCTCCGCTCCTCAACAGTCCACTTCACTGGCCCGAGACTACTCTGGTCTCTGGTCTCGACTCTACTCGACTCGACTTGACTAGCCAGCCAGGCAGCATAAAAATAATCATTTTTACAGCACAACAAACAAAAAGAACATCGGAAAAATTATGGTTTTCCAGGCTGGATTGTGAGAGCTGAAGTCCTTATACCCTTATAGTGAGTAGTGAAAATATTTACCATAGTAAGGCCTTGTAATGTTGTCTTCTCCTTTACATACATGAATTTTCAGCTGCTAATCTACATGTTTTGCTCCCTGACCATATTACTTATATGCTATGCCGTGAAAAACGTTATCTAATGATTAATATTTCTTAATAATAATAATAAACCCCAACTCGTTTATTATTATTAAAAAATATATATAAACTTCAACTTGTTTATTATTATTATAAAGAAAAATAAATCGTTAGATAAGTAGTCCAATGTGAATTCTTGTTTTTCTTTGTCTCCAAATTTCCTACTTTAATGTGGGTATTCTCAATATATTGTTTTTCTTATAAACAGTTTTTGTTTTAATACATTGCGAATTCTAATAAATTCGTGCTTATATTTGTTCCTAAGCTTTCTTATATGCAATGCGGATAAGACTTTATCTGATGATCAGTATTTCCCGATGTTATTAACAAACAAGTTGGTTTTAGGTAGTCCAATATGAACTCTAATGTTTATTGGTCGTAAATACCTAACTTATAAACACAACATATTATTTCAAGGTTGATCATCTCAAAATATTGTTTTTCAGATTTTGTTTCAGTCCTATGCGAATTAGAATTAATTCAGAAAATGTGTTTGTACTTGTTCCCAAACCTATTATTATGATCTTAAAATATTGTTGTTTTAGCAAAATCAATTTTATTTTAAACTTTAAATTATATAAATTATGATAAATAATGATATAAGGAGGTGAAAATGTTTAGTACACCCCAATATCTTCGTTCTAAGCACCGCAAAATATATTATTAGAACATCATGTTAGAAATGCCCTCTGCTAGGGTATAAATGGATTGCCACGAAAAGGAAGGCAGAGCAATAATAATTTCGCGTACGGACACTGCCAAGTGGAAGCGCCAAGCTCCAGGAAGCGTCAGTCGCCTCCGAACGCCCCCGCAGCCTCAGAAGCCCCTCCCCCTCCTCACCACTCCACTATCATTGCAGGAAATCACTGGCAACAAGTGGCCACGACTCTCGCGGAGATTCAGCTCCTGCGGCCATTTCACTTTGCTTTTCATTTTATTGCTAATTTTTTTCTTTTTTCGCTCTACCAGTGAGTTTTTGCAAATTATAATGACAGCCCCCGGCCCAGATACAGAGTACGGAATACGGAATACTGTCGAGTAGTCGGTTAGTACCGGGTAGATGGGGGGGGGGCCTGTGGGGCTGGTCATCGAGGGCGAATAGACATTTAATGAAACGAAACGACAACAAATTGTTTAAACATTATTTGCGCTTTCCCTTTGCCGTTTCGCCTTTCCTTTCCGTTCCTTGCCTTTCATTTCTTTCTAGACCATCTTTTTTATATACGTTATTGTTAATAAACAGACATTACAAAGCAGATAATGAACGACAGGGAGCTCTAGCACCAGGCACTTGGCAGAATGGAAATTGAAATTGCGGGCGCTTTGAGAGGAAACTGGAAAATCATTCATACAGCAATTTGTCAAAGAGATGCTAGATAGAATTAAGAAAATACTCAAGGAAGGGAAGCTTACTTTAAAATTAATTGGTTAATTAATACACAACTAATTGTTAAGTCTATGGAAACTCTGTCTGTAAAAAAACAAATTTTTTTTTGCATTTCTTTACGTAAATAAAAATCTATTTCCATTTTTAAAATTTTTTTTCCGTAAATGCTTTTTTAAAATTATCCCATTTTTTAATAGAAAATATTTGTATGTATATTTTTTTCCAGACACCAAGAGCAAAATTTTAATTTTTTCAAAAATGTGTCAAGCTTATATTTTTATTTAACGTTAACCTGTAAAATCCTTTAAATTCACCATGGAAAATTGATATCAATGTGATTATATTTTTAGGACTTATTGAACTAATTCTTCTTTAAGCCTCTTCATCGACTCTTATTATAATTCTTTCAACTTATTAAATGCCATGCTATTTCTTAGCACTTCAAAGTTCTGCAAACTTTTCAGTTTCCATATTTTCCATCCTTTGGATGGATATTTTAATCGTGTCGCCAGTTCTTTCGACTGTGAATGATTTCACTTAACGCTCTCGGGATAGAAAAACAATGTTATCGCTTAATACTTATATTTTCCTGTCATTTAATTTCTTTTCCACTTGGCTCTCTCCGCTTTCTTTTCCTCCTTTGACGATGGCCGGGGACTCACTTCCAGAATCCGACCCGGTTTTATGATTCTTTGTTTTCACGCCAAACGATTTTGTTCAGCGCGATGCCAAATAGAAAATCATCATAATTTTCCTTTATTACCAGAGTTTTTACCCATTTGCCATAGTTGTGTTTCCATGCTTTTTATGGACCAACTTTGTACCGATTTCGCATCTGTAGTTGTAGCTGCAGCTTTAATTGCCATTGTCATGGCTGGGTTTGCTCATTGCCGTTGTCATTGTGTGTCACAGTCTGTTCCACCCAGACCCATTTCCACCCTCCCTCATCAAAAAAAAAAAAAAGGGGGATAGAATAACTTTGTCGGAAACTCCTTTGATTTGTTTTCAGCACAACAGTATAAAAGTTTTGTATGAACGAACGTAGGACCCGCACTCATCCTTATTCCGAACTTCTTCCGAGTGAGGTGAACTTTTTGAAGACAAAACATTTTTGAGTTATTAATGAAAAGTTGTTGTCTATCCGGTGTACACATGAAGGGAAAGGGGCAGTGTGCAGAGCTACAGTTTATACAGGGAATACACAAGTGCTAACTAAATGTTATGCTTTCATTATGCTCAGTAGCCCCCACAAAAGTTTCCCATCCGACCAAGTTCCGGGCCAAGTTCCTCCTGGTTATTGGCTTAGCTGATTTTTCTCCTGTTCTATTCAATTTGGGTTTCACTCTGAATTCTTACTACTTTTTTTTGTTCCTGCCGACACGCATTTGTTTGCCTAAAGTGCACTTTTTAACTAACTTGTCTAACGCAACTAATGAAAAGATTTGTTATTAGTTTTGGTCTGGTAGAAGTGCAAAAAGTGACAGGAGCCGCATCAGCTGCCGTTGGGTAACTTTTGCCCAGGGAATTATACATAAACATTGGACCAAACCGGGCAAGAAGAACATACAACACACACGATTCGCAAAAAAAAAAAATAAATAAAAAGAAATATGCTCGCAACTTGAAAAAGTAAATAAATATTTGAGCAACTTCTTATGGCCAACTATTTGTTTGGCAGACGAAAAGAACAAGTTTTGGGCCAAGCGAGGCAAAAGCAAAAAGGTGTGGAACTTTCGAAGCCATTATGTGAAAGTTTTATTTCTCCTCGGCCAGGGGCCTGGCAATCGACAAGTTTTCCTCTTGGGTGGCTCCAAGTTCGGCAGGAATTGGATTGGCAAATTGTTCGGCACATAATTTTAGAGGCAATTTAACAAAATCAAATTCAAGATAAATTCTTTCGACAGGAATGTGAAAGACTTGGGGTGTACTTAGGTAAATGTTGGTTATCCATTAATAATTTTAAATAGTTAGTTAATTCCTTAAGCCTTTCTTGTTTAAAATAAATTATAAAACGCCATTTTAAGCAACCTACCTTGTATTAAACCAGGCTCGCCAACTTCCATTCATTCAAATCCATTTTATGAATGACATTCGCTTATTTGCCATAGATATTCCACATTTCCCAGGTGATTCCAGGCAAACAGTTAAGCTGTCCAAATGGCTTGTTTAATATATTAATAAAAGCCATTCAAAGTATTGTTCGAGCATCTCTAAAAGCCACCTAAATATGGTCATAACCATAAGCCAACTGTGGTCATTGTTCGCCACACAATTGGCATATTAAATTACCGCTTTTATAGCATATATTTAACATAACACTAACACTAACCGAGGCTATTTTTGGCCTTGGTTATCTAAGCAGATAATTAAGTCCGCTTTGAGCCGCGGCTGTCTGCCAGCTGATTGATTGACTTTATCGGCCGTTCGAGCTGGGCCTTATCAACACTCCAACGGAGTCAATCTTTTTGGCCCGGCCCGTCTCCGGGCCTATCAAGATGCAGTCAGAAAATGCATAAAAGACGTATCTCACGGCAAACGACAATAACAAGAGCCACATCGCAGTACTACACACCGCAAGAAGGTAGGTAAGAGCCTCAGATTAAAACGAGTTCTTAACGGCAATCGTGTAGGCCGAGGAGTGCCATCTTTATGGACAGGTTAAGACAACTTCCTGCGTCCCTCGACCTCCCATTGCCATCGAGGAGTTACTTGATCGACAGTCCAACATGAAAACGAAACCAAAACGAATGACACACCACAAGACATTTCATGGTATTTTATATAAATTAGTTTTTTATTTCCAGATCTTAAAGTTAGTTAACAGAGTTATAAATGAGCTGAGGTAGTTACAATATATTCTTGTATGTTTTTCTTGGAAGTAATGTGAAAGCATTAAATATTTAAGGAGTGTAAGGTAGGACAGTTAAATGTTATTAATAATTTTAGTTCTGCCAGTTTTCTATATATCGTATAAAAATATTTCAAATGTATGTATGTATGTATCAAATATATGCCTTATAACTGTTTTTTATGTAATTATTATTTAAATGACACAGCAATTCCCTTTTAAAATTATTTGGAAATGTGTTTTATAACAAATAATTTTTTAAGAACAGTTAATAACTGTATTTTATGTAATTATTATTAAAATTAACACAGGTATTCCTCTTAAAATTATTTGGAAATGTTCTTTATAACAAATAACTTTCTTTTAAGGTAACATTTTAATCGTTTAACAATAATACATAGATAATTTCCTAAATGGTCAATCAATTACATTGATGTTTTGTAGCAGACTTCTAGTCACATAAAATGTATCCCAAGTGTTGTCACATCTTCACGAATTTATTATCCACAACATCTGGCATCGTTCCAGGTGTTTTTTTTTGGCCTGGACTCTCAATCAAGCGCCGGGAATGATGGCCACCCGCATTCTGCAGTTTATGACACTCTGTCACACCAAATTTCCAGGCGGCTGCATACACGTAACGACATAAAGAAACAATTTAAAAATGCATGTAGTAAACGTATAATTTGATTAATAGCGACAGCTAAAATAAAGAAAAAATTTCATAAAGAATTATTCATAAATGTTGAATGTGTTAAAATGAATTATTTATGACATTACATGCAAATCAAAGTTTGCAACAGTGGCTTTTCAAAATTAAAATATTCGATTTTTTTTTTCCTGTTACGTTCATTACCTGCTCATCAATTTGTAATTGGATCCCAATGTTATTCAACAACAAAAAATCTAGGCTGAAAAAAAAACTTTTGTTGCCTGAAAAATTCATTGTTAAATGCTGTGAAAGAATGCATATTTATTGCTGAAATGATTTGTATGAATTATTTAAGCTGAAAAAATCGAAAATCAATGGATTAATTATGGTTTCAGCTTCCACTCCATTTCCATTTCCAGATCCAGTGACCAAACCAAACCAAACTACAACAATAGCGCCAACGCCTGCGAAAGAAAAGATGGAAAAGAACGGAACACGAAAAAGTCTGGGCAAGAGTGCCCGGAATTAAACCTATAGGATTAGGTGGGTCTGGGGAATTGGGAGTTGGACGTTGGTTTCAACACCGCCACTTGGGTATTTGCCGGCAAAGAGAAAGGGGCAAAAGAAAAAAAAAAAAAGGTTACTAGAAAAAATAGCAAAAAACATATATATGCAAGCATGGAGCTGTGAAACACGCAGCTAGAAAAATACTCAGAAAAAGCCAAAGCTCCGGAGTTGTGAGCTGAAGCCGTAACTGCAGGTGAAAATGGATTCTGAAAATTGGGTTAATTGATGCTTAGTGTTTTGCCTCAGTGGCTGGGATGAGTGGGCGTGGGTGGTGTTATTTAGCGCCAAGTGGCTAATAGTTTTTGCCACCCCTTGTCGCTTGGCAACCGGAAGCGGAAACCGGAAATGCGCACAAGGAAATACACACAAACATTGGCACACACACACTCAAAAGCATACCAAGTTTATGCTAAGAATTTCATGAATACTTGACTTGAGCCAAATTAAGTGTGGCCAAAAGCACAAAAACTTATGTAGAAGAGTTGCCAGATCGTTTTTGTTAAGTGTAATCCAATTGCTAAGCTAATCCTATTTAAAATTTTGATGAAATTAATGACAGTAAAAATATAGATTTAAATATAAAGCTTTTTTACTTTGCTTATATGCATATAAATTATACAATTTTAATATAGGGAAGTATGACCACATTGCTTATTTTAAAATGCACAATTAAATCGAAATTAAGTCAAGTCAGTAATCGGATTATAAATTTTTTTTAATAACTTTTTATAATAAACTTGACTACCAAGTACCACGCATAAACGTCATAGCAAATACCAAAATGGCAGTGTTGTTGGGGGGCTAAAAGGTTGAAAGGTCGGCTAAACAGCCACGTAAATGCCAAATATATATATAGACGGGTAATTAGCATTAACCCATTGTCGAATTATACACACCGGGACTGCCCTGTTCCGTGAGATTGGCAATGAGAGTGGGTGGACCACTGCTCAGGCTGCCGCCACCTGCACCGCCGGTGGAAGAAGGACCTGCACCACCCGCTGCAGCACCACTTCCGGCCACTGAACCACTGGCAGCCGCCGGATCGAGGGCTTGGGCGACATGGAGGAGCAGCAGCAGTAGGGATGCGAAGGTGGCTCTAAGCGTTGGCCGTTGCCTCATCTTGCAATTTGGTATTTTGGCTATGTGCTTGTTGTACTCCCGCACCGGCATCAACATGTTCCATTGGTTGTTTCTTGGCTCCCTGGCTCCGATGGCGCTAATTGTGCACGATGCTCTGCGAAAAAACGATGGGGACTTCATTTAATAATTGATTGGCTTTGACTTAATTTCACTTGTCTAATTATGGCGGTAAAAAAGGTCTAATATAGGCTTGTTTATAATAAAATCAAATTATATATTTAATTATTTGCTTTAGCTTTTTATAAAATACTTGTTTAATTTAATATAAACGCCTCTCACAGACACAACTAACCATCTGCCACTCTACCAGTGGCAGTTGCAATTAATGTACGTTGCAAGTTTATTGTTGCACATCAGTCACCCAAAAGTATCTTATGGTTACGCTTTGTATCTCAATGTTGCAGCACACACACACACAAACACAAACTTTCCCAACTGGTTGCAATTAAAGTTCCTGCAGTCCTGTTCAACCGACATCTGTTTGGCAGATACAAAATGTATCTCGACCGAACATCAAAATTACACATTTGGCATATAAATTGCTCAATTTCATGTACTTTGCCTGTGTCAAATTGTCATTATACCGACGCACAAAAACACACGCAGCGCTAATGTATCTTGCAGATACAATTGCTGAAATTGCACTTTTAGCACTTAACCGAACGAATGGTGTGATTTTTTCTGAGAATATCAATTTGTTTTTCTGACGATTTATAGCTTTTTCTCTACTTCTCAATGGAATATGATTGATTTTTGTTTATCTGAAAACTATAACACTTTTTTTATAGGCATTTCATTTTTGGAAATTCAATTTGTCTCTTCTTGATCAAATTAAATTTGTTGAATTATAAAAGAAATTGAAGCATTTTTGTAAGTTTTTAATAATGTTTTATTTTTAAACACTTTTAGCACTTGATCACATTGTAGGTGCGAGTTTTTATTGCTCGCTTTATAGGTTTTCCACGGTCTCAAATTATCGATTTATAAACGCGTTGTGTTTCTCCCAAAATAAAAAAAGATATGAGCACATATAGCACCTTGTGTGTATTTTGGCCGTCTTTAGTTCGTATCTCTTTGTTTATATTTATGCATTGCACTTGTGCCAAGAGCTTTCAGCTTTTTACTGTTTTCCTTAGATTTTTTTTTCTGCTGTGCGTTGCTTTTGTTACATTTATAAATGGTTTAGAGAGCACATGTGCCGCACAGCACCCAAAACACACACGCACAGCTGTGGCAACAATTTGTAACTGTAGCGCATTTATAAACGCTGGATGGCTGGATGGCTCCTTCGTTCGATGTCCTTGCTGCTGTTTTGCTGCTTTTCCGCTGTTCTGCTTTCTGTTTTCCGTTTTCCAGTATTTCCCAATGTTTACACACGCTCAAGGAACTTTTTGTTGGTCGTCAACAAACCATCAAGCATTTGCGTTATATTGCTTATCAGCAACTGAGATATGGGTATAGTGGTATGGAGTATATGGGGTCCTGGTCCTCTTTCCCTTTCGATGCGGTTTTGGTCTCGTATTTGATTTACCCTTCGGTGTAAAGCGGAAAACGTGCTCACATGCGGCCCATCTGAATTTTCCAGTCTCAGAGTTCGCTTTTGTTGTTTCAGTCAATTGCCGGCATTTTAAAAACGCATAAAATTGCTTTATGTTTGCCTTGCCAGTCGTCTTCTTTTCTCTTCTCTACTACTTTTTTTTTTTTATTTGGGCTTATCCTCTGGCGTAAATTTATGCAAGGCGCCTTAGTTAGGGGCCACAAAACTCGGATCGCACATGACAGACGTCGAGACGCGTTGGCGTACGGATTTTTCCACTTTTTCCATTTTCCTCGGGGCAAATAATGCTGGCTGGTTGGCTGACTGGCTGGCTGGCTGCACAGCTGCAGTTCAGGTATCTTCGGCGGTGTAAGTATCTGTAAGTGGTGCATAAGTGGCAGAGAAATGTTATTGATGATTTATTTGCATTTGGCATTGATATATGCTAATGTTTTTTTTTTCTCTCTTTCCCTCGAAATACAAATACAAAAACGAACCCAAAAAAAGAAATGGAAAAGAAAAGAAGGTTCCTCACGGTTCCAGACCATGGATTATGTTATCTTTAAACGCGGCGGCCTGTTGGCTTTTCAATTTTTCATGCCGCCGCAGCAAGAGTAGAAATTATTATGGCATTTTTCTCCCTCTTTTGGCTTTCCTTAAAGTCATTTTTATTTGCATTTCGTGATTTCAAACAGACAGATAAAAAAAAAGATGGGAACGCGCTGTGTCAACTCAAATATTTGATTTAATTCCCTGACATAATAATTAATCACTCGGCACCTTTTGGGGGGACGTGCTTAACCCCGGGGTCTCGTTTATTTGTTTACAATTAAATATTATTTGGCAGTCCAAATGAGACAAGCAAGCCGAGTGGCATTTATCAGTCATTCACTTTGGCTAGTTTCGTTTTTATGTTTTTTTTTCCTATTTCTTTTCTTCTTTCTCCCTCTTTTTGTTTAATGAGTTACAAATTTGGTTTTTCAGTTGTTTAATGGCTGACAGCATTATAGATTAGTGGCCGAAAGTTTTTCTAGTCCGCTACCCCTCCTTTTAAACTTATTTTTTCTGTTTCCATTCCATGTCATTTACATGGTATCTGGGAACCGTTTGCCCCGCGGCCCTTTTTGTCGTCCGTCTGTCGCCGTTTGTATTTTTTTTGTATTTTGTATCTGGCTACTTGGTGGGTCTGCAGATACAAATGTATCTGCGAGCTGGGGATGTGTGTTTTTCTGGGCTAATAGCTGGCTGCCAATGGGAATTTGTGTTAATTGTATGCTCGTTATGAATGTCCGTTGGCATTTTAAGTTATTGCAGAGATTTGGATTTTTTTTGGGAAGAGAGCCAGGCCATTTATGATATAATTTATAGACCTTGCTGTTTGTTTACGAGAGTTTTAAAATTTACTTTCCGTTGCTTAGCCTTCTTTAGGTAAAAGATTTTTAATTTTACATATATGTATCTTGAATCATTAATTTATATATCAGACACAATTATAGAAAAAGGTTAAGCTTTAAATTAATTATCCAAAATCAAACCAATTTAATCGAGAGTAGCCATATTTCTCATAAAAATGGGTTATAAAAATATATACCTGTTGCTTTCGTTAGGTAAATACCTTTAAAATTTTTAGATAATTTACTTAGGCAAATCTTGGAAGAAAAGTTTTCCGCTTCATGCGATCCAACTCGCTGGGCCGATTAGCATATTGGGAAGACTACGGGCTCCCTAAGAGATTGCCTCATTCCGCATTAAAAATTCATGCTCTCAATTGGCAGGCCTTGAGATACATTTGAAATTCAAGTGCCAAGGCACACGCGCATCGCTAAAAGTGTCAAATTGGCAAAAGTGGACTTGGACTTGAAGGGGGGAAGTATAAAAACAAAAACAGAAACATTCTAAAACAAACTTTTGATGCCCTCTGTTCTCCGTGTGTTGTGTGTGCTGTGCGAGTGTGGGGTCTATAAGAAATTGATATCATTTATCAAACTGACACATACAGAAAACGGCGAGTGAGGCTGGAAGCGAATCTTTTCTTTGGCAACTTTTGCAAATGAGGCAGCCATTCGGCAAACGCCACATAAATAAACAGGGGTTGAGAGGCCTAATTGAATTCAGCGTTGCGAGAGTAAGCGAGAAATACATAAATAATCGGATGGGATCGCAGCAGCTCTGCCACAAAATTAGTTCATTAAAGAAGTTCAGGCAAAATTTGCATACGAAACCAAAAAAAAAACCGAAAACCCCCCACCCAAAAAAACCTCAAAAATGAAACGCATAAAAAGCGAAAAATAAATGTAAATTAAAGTAAACAATGCAAAGAGAGCTATCCAAATTGTTTTTTATTTCATTTTTTTGGGGGCCAAAAACCCGGTCCGCCCACTCGACAAAAATAAAAAGTTCCAATTGCCAAAAACTTCAGAAGTCAGCAACATGCAACATGAATATCAAAATCAGTGAGGGAGCTGTGCTATAAAAAGAGTATATATAAAAAAAAAAAAATACTGATGGGGGCGGCGGTACGAAAGTGGGTACTACTATGTGTATGCATGAAAAGAGTGTTTGGGCTTGTATTTATATTTGTATTTCGTGGAAACGAGTGCAGCAAATCAATGCCCAACAAACGGAACTATGAGAGCTGCGTGTCAGGGCCAAACAAAAAAAAACGAGTACTATATATATGTATATGTATATATCCCAGCGAATAATTCCGGGAAACCCTCACAGCGATCAGGCCCAGCCCACTTGTAATAAAAAATATTTTCAATAATAAAGTGTATTAAGTTGTGAAGTGCACACACAGCCGTACTCACACCGTAGAGAAAATAAATGAAATGTGAACCATGGAAAAGCTTCCAAAAGCAATAAGAGTGAAAAATTCCCCTTTCCGTTTCATTTTATTTTTTATATGCTATTCACAAAACAAAAAAAAAAGTAAGAAAAGTAAAGAAAAATATATATGTAAAGTGACGCTGCCGCTGTATGAGTTGCGTGTAAATATAAATATTTTTTCCATACAAATACCAAAAAAAAAAAAAAACGGATGACGGCAATGGGGAGTTACATTCCATGGAGACAACTCCGGTTTGTTGATTCTACGAATACGTATAACGAATAACGAATACTCATACGAAATACGAACGAATCAACGAACGCATGAATGTGTCAATGGCTCAAAACGATTTATACAGCATATTAAATTCTGACATCAATGTTTGATTGTCCATACATGAAAAGTAATAAAATGGTAGAGTAATGAAATCAAATAAAGTGTAGCGGCATCTAAAATTGGTTTCCACTCCCTGAAATCGAAACTCATTTAGGTTTTCGATTGTGCGAGTAGTTTCACGTTTAAAGAGATTACATTGAAATTGAAGTGCTTGCACTCTGAAAATCTAGGGTTTCCCCCCTTTCTTCTATACAACTTTTCTTTTCTGTTCTTTTTTTTCGAATGACCCGAGGCAACTATTGTTGTTGTGTTTTGCGGAGGTTGGGAATTTCGAAGAGAGTGCGGCCACCAAAAAGCTGAACCGAATTGGATTTAACCTCTTTTTAGCCAGACTGCAGAGGTTGATGCATGGCAAAAGGGATTAGAACGGTTCTGGGTTCAGATACCTACATATATATAATATGTATAAGCCCACTCGCACACGTGCCGGAGGTGAATGCCAGAAGGGATTTCTCTGTTATGCAGAGAAGCCGAATTCAAATTGCTGCATATGTACTTGTTGATGCAGCGCAATGTCTTCGGGCTCTGGTTCGGAATGCCTTTAGAAGTCTTTGGAAATATGGAAAGGGCTATACAGATTTATAACTTGGAAAGTGACTCGATTGCGCCTTAAAGTGGGTAGTTTACTTTTTACCAATATATTTGCAATGAGTTTAATAAAATACTAACACAGTCTATACAATTTCTATAAATATTTGATCATAATTAAAGGTTCCAATGAATGAACTATATATCAGGGTATAGAGTTAGGATTAACCTTTATTATCATTTTGAAAGGTCTTTAAATTAACAACCAATATCCATTAAGCCTTAATTCCATAATGAGCAGGTCAATTTTGAATTCTCTCTGTGCTTCCTATCTATTTGGCACCAATATCTCTTCTCTGCTACCCCCTGGAAATGCACATCCCTCTGTCCAAAATATTCCTTAGTTAAGGGGCATTATTCAAATGGCAGCCATCCACAAATTATCGCGCTTCGCACAAACCCGCACACCTGCCTCAGCATATGCTAATTAAGGGGTCCGCCCGCTCACTTTGGGGCCAACTAACTGGGTCACGGGAATGACATCGGCGAATATGCATATAGCCGGGCTAACGGCATTTCGCCGGGCCCCAAAGAAGAGCATTATTATGAGGACGTAGAGATGACGCCTAGCCCATGGAGCCAGCGGAGAACTATCAATCTTGTGCGAGGCGAACATAACTCATAACCGAAGGGGATGGCTGCATCTCTCGAATCTCTTCTGCATATGGCACAATATTTAACGCCCACGGATTTCGATGCACTGCAATGCGTGTTCTTTAAAAATTAAGTAAAATGTACACAAAAACGTGTTCTTTTAGACGATTGAAAACTGAAGCTTAAATATTATTTTTATAATTTTCTAAAATTGTATCAATTGTTTATTTGGTTCCAAAAAGTTTTTGGAACTCCTTTTAAGAAGCTCTTAAATAAATCTTTTGATCCATTGTTGTATAGCAAATGTTTTTATGATACCACAAAGACTATTGAAATATATCTTTTATATATCTGTAAATATCTTTATGTGTATATATCTATATATCTTTATGTATTTATATCTAGTATATCTTTTTAATTGAAAAACCCCAAAAAAATGAGTTCCTAATTGAATTGAAAAATATCAAGACTTATTCTCAGTGCTAAGTAGGCGCGGCTGATGTGTCAGTGCAAGTTTTTGGGACAAAAGGCAATGTCAGTTGCGGTTCTTTTAATGAGCCGCCAAAGCGTGAAAAAGCGGCGCAATGCCGTCCGCCTTTTCCACCAGTTTTCCCCCTAAATTTTCCCTCGCTCTCAGCTGGAAAAGGTGAGGCTGGCTGTTACGAAGGCATCCAGGTTGATAATTATGAATGGAGCCAACTGTAAACTGACACAAAACAAACTCACAACCCACATGGGGCCATTGAGCTGTCAGCTGTGGCGACCTCGCTGATGCGGCAGCTACACCCAAAATGCAACGCCCCTGCAGAGGTAAGCAGCTTAATCGAGCTGCATCTACTAGCTGCATCTCCGACACAGCCCCTAAAACTCGGTTCCAAGCCCAGTTCCGAAACCCATACCCAAAACCCAAGCCCGAGCCCCATCCACAGGCATACCCATAGCCATAGCCATAGTCGGTGTCTGTGCCGCCGTTATCATTAGTTGCATCTTAGAGGCACTCAGCCGCAGCTGAAAAGCTTTCAGCCCCGTTCCCCAGCTCTACACTGGGGGAAATATTTGTATAACTTAAGGTTAGAAAGAAAGTACTGGTATAAAAATAACCTACCTATTGAAGTTCTAGTGATTATAATTCTAGTGTTGTAATATAAAGAGTTTTTGTCATTCAAACTTTAATTTATGAAAATATGATAGTGTCTTTCTGCTGATTTTTGTTTAACTCATTTATAATTCCCAACCAGTTTTGGTAAAAAAAATTTTTTTTCGAAAATAATCTCTATTAATACAACAACACATGATATACATTATTAGGAGGTTAAATCTGTTTTATAAGTTTTTAAAGTAGTTGTGCGTGGATATTATATAAATATTAAATTATATTGATGAAATTTATAAAAATGTTCTATTACATGTTATTTTTGTGTTTTTCATTCCTTCCTTTTTGGTTATGATAGCTCTAGTTAAATTTTCTCAGTGTATTACCCATAACCATGCCCAAGTCAAGTGCAGTATGCATTTGCTAGGCCAGAGGAAAAAGGAAACCAAGGGAAAGGAGGGGACAGGCAAAGGAGAAAAGGCAGGTTCGCTGCTGGGGCTGAGCGTTTTATTAATTTATTGCCTTGACGATAGTGGAACAAATCTATTAAAATGCGCATATTAAGCCGAAAGCAGCTTAAGTAAATTACGCACTTATAGATGGCAATAACGAAAACGAATCGGGCTCAGAATCAATGGGGAACTGAGAACAGGCAATCAACGGAGGAAATTAAAAAAGGGCAGGCCAAGATGCTAAGCTAAAACAAAAGTCAAGTCGTGGCTGTAAAAATGGTTTAATGAAGGCACTAAAACTTATGAAATAAAAGTCAACTAGAGATGAAATGGACAGAATCGAGCTTAAAGTCGAAGTTATTGTACCCTACTAGTAGAACAAGATCGAAATAAAGATAGACAGAGGTAGCATCATTAAAAACCTCGTGTTTTTTGAAAAAAAAATTGTTAATTTAGTTATTTTCTGAACTTATGTTTATTTCTTAGTCGTGTAGAAAAAGATAACACACTTTTATGAGAAACTTAAAGTTACTTTCGTAGTTTTCCCAACGCTATAAACTTATTATACCCGTTACTCGTAGAGTAAAAGGGTATACTAGATTCGTCGGAAAGTATGTAACAGGCAGAAGGAAGCGTTTCCGACCCCATAAAGTATATATATTCTTGATCAGGATCACTAGCCGAGTCGATCTAGCCATGTCCGTCTGTCCGTCTGTCCGTCTGTCCGTCTGTCCGTCTGTCTGTCCGTCCGGATGAACGCTGAGATCTCGGAAACTATGGGAGCTAGGCTATTGAGATTTGGCGTGCAGATTCCTGAGCTTCTTACGCAGCGCAAGTTTGTTACAGCACAGTGCCACGCCCACTCTAACGCCCACAAACCGCCCAAAACTGTGGCTCCTACAGTTTTGATGCTAGAATAAAAATTTTAACTGAAATGTATAGTTCTCATCAATACCTATCGATTGACTCAAAAAAAAGTTTGCCACGCCCACTCTAACGCCCACAAACCGCCCAAAACTGTGGCTCCTACAATTTTGATGCTAGAATAAAAATTTTAACTCAAATGTATTGTTCTCATCAATACCTATCGATTGACCCAAAAAAAAGTTTGCCACGCCCACTTTAACGCCCACAAACCGCGAAAACCTGTGACGCCCACAATTTTCATGCTAGATAAAAAAATTTTAACTGAAATGTATTGATCTCGTCAATACCTATCGATTGGTTAAAAAAAAAAATTTACCACGCCCACTCTAACGCCCATAACGCTTAAATCTGTATACCGCCGGTAGGTGGCGCATTTTAATCTCGCTTTGCTGCTTGCATATCTCTATTTAGCTGAGTAACGGGTATCTGATAGTCGAGGTACTCGACTATAGCGTTCTTCCTTGTTTTAAAATCAAAAGTAACTTTATGACCAGAAAAATTTCAATATATTCAATCCAATTTCTGTGGTTATTTTCATCACAACCTTTCAGGAAAGTGTAAAAACAAAAACGGATAATACCCCCATTGATTGTCCAATGTAGCCGACAATAAAACAGAATTTAAAAACGAACAAAAGCCAAACAAAAACTTATCATTAAGACCATAAATAATTAGTAAGCCTTAATGGCAAAGCGAAAAATGCGACCTGTGATTTGGCTCGAAAAATTGCTTAATTAGTCACGGTTCCATCGGTAGTAAAATGCGTAAATAATGCATGAAATACGGGAAGTTTTTTTTGTGTATGATAAACGTTTAGTGCGGTTTTTTGTGAGCTGAGAAATTTGAGAAATTGTTTTCGGGTATTTGGTTTTTTCTCGCCTTTGTGTCGGGATTCTTTATTCTGATTTTTTTTTTGTTTTCCAACCAACCTGGGCGGCAGTTTATTTATGGCTTTGCATTTATTAAAATATATATACATACATTCATGTTCATGTAGGTATATCCAAATGGGCTTTGCGTAACAGGTTGTCTCGTGTGTGTGTGTGTTGAGTTATTTAATATCAATTAGGGACCCCGCTTCGAAAATGTCTGGGCCACAGCTGATTTCAAAATAACGACACGCATTTCACTTTATTCCTTATCCACAGTTTATTTTCGGCCCAAAGAGCCAAACAAATGGCTGCAATTAGAACAATATGGCGAAACGCGTACAATTTAGAGGTTTACGCGTTTTGGGGCTACAACAAATGTGTGGCATGAGGTCAAATTGATCGGCCCATGAATATTGATAAATGATCGACACTCGATCGTTACCGAATGAGAACGGCTGAAGTTGTATCTGTATGTGCAGTAATTGCTTGACATTTGACTGAGTTCATTGTTCATTGCTTTTTATAAACATATAACTATATGCTTACTTGACCAAGTGTTTGGACAATCAAAGGGGAGACATGACATTGATTGATTGGGGAAGAGATATTTTTATTATCTGGAACTGATTGTTCTGGTCAGCTTTTTTCCAAAATTAAATAAAGAACGCCTCACAAAAGTGCCAATAAAACCAGTTTGATTGAACATGTATTTCCCAATCAATTCATTTTTTTTCGCTTTAAAATCTTGCCAACCGTATAATTAATATAATTTTTGTACTTTCCATAAAGCCCTTCACTAATTTTGTACTAAAGAAATATCTTTTGGGCTAACAAAACTTTTGGACCACAAAAATCCCACGCTAAGTGAATTTGATTTGGCCATAAAGCAATTTGTTTGAAAATCCAATAATAGGACCACAACCACAATTCAGTTTGTAAATAGGCAAAGAATCGGCAAACGAGGGCCACAATGGACCTGACAAAACCATCTCATTATAAATTAGATTGAAATTAATTTTTAATAATTACATAGCTCGACTAGGGTCTAAAAAAAGAGAATGTATAAAATATATACAAAACTGGCTAAAACGCTATATGTGCGGAAAATGTTCCACTAATTTGCGGCCTAACTAATTAATGGTTGCTGTTACCCTACTTGGCATTCTTTGGTATCGCATATATATTCCCCGACAAATACAGAAAATGCCAAATAAATAAATTGATTGGAGGCGCAGATCCATTGGTTGCGGCTGATTGAGTTTGGAAAAACGTTTACAAAATATGTGCCCACTAATTGACAATTAAGCAGGAAGTACATAGTTGAGGGGACCACCATATAAGTATGTATGTACTTAGTTTTCTAAATTGCATGATTGATAAAAGTGCTTTGAGTTCCAATCGAAGGGCGTGGAAGCGTGCCAGACATTCTCGAATGCGAAAGAGGGTGGAAAACTAAGCGGCTAACTGATTTCCGAACAAAACTTTCAACATATTAAAACTGCACTTGCCAGGATGGATATTTTCCCCCCGTGGTCGACCAACGGCAAAGGAATGGCACAAGGCGCTCAAGTATGTTGAACACGCGTCAAGTTCCTGCGGCAAACTTTTGCGTCAACTTTTGCAGGACCAGGACCCGGGAACCAGGACTCAGGATCCAGAACTCAGGACCCCCCAGACGAAGGTGAGTTTCAGTTGGTCTGGGCACTTAAGATCCAACGAGAAGCGGACGCATTGACAATGGCAGCAGCAGCAGCAGCGGCGGCAGCACCAACAACAATAACAATAATTCTAATTAAAGTTTTCAATTTGAAGTTTCGACTTCCCCCCAGTCAACCCCACCAAACCCACCAAAATACCTAGAAAGAGACTCTTATCGCAGGCAACGAACATCGTAGGCGATGAAAACAAAGCCGGGCAGACAATGCCAGCGAGCAGACAATGGAGCAGCGTCGAGTACAATGCAGCCCCGAAATGATCCCAAAAGCAAAACACTCGGAAAAAAATACAGAACCATAAAAACAATCTAGGCATATTCTGGGAATTTGTGATATTATTAAAATGAAGAATGAATTCAAAATTATCTAAATTGGTATCTAGAAATAATAGATTAAACATGCCTATTTTCACTATAATATTTGATCATTATATGAAAAACTTGATTTTATAAATCATATATGGTTTATTTTTTATAATAAACAGTGAGAGCTTCAACCCTATTTAAGTATCTACAAAATTAGTCTATAATATTTGTTCATTATATGAAAAACTAGATTTTATAGATGTTATGGTTTTATTTAAGATCAGATAAAATAAATAGTGAGAGCCTCAACCCTATTTAAGCATCTACAAAATAATTCCTTTAAAAATAAATAAATAAATAATAATAATAGTTAATACATCTTTTAATTAATGTTATCTACTAACTTTACTATTATAAATATTATTTTTTCTGGCAGCAAGATCTATTTATAGCTTCCAACTACGTTCCTAAAGAATGCCATAAGAAAATTTTCATTTAAAGATAATTTCATAAAAACATTTCTCAGTTATTTTTCTTGGTGCACCGGCTAGGTGTAATCTAATAACAAATAACTTCGGGAAGTATTAATCATATTTCCCGGCGGTGTATACGGTGTTTGTGGGTGTGTGCCGAGTGTTTTGTGCGTGTGGTGCTTCTACTAATTATAAATTTCAATTGTTCACTGAATGCATTTGGCTGGCGCTCCATTACGTAGCCCAACTTTGGCCCGAACCCATCAAGCGTGCCTAAGCGGCTCAGACCATTGAGGCATGCACCGGGCCAACTAACTATGAATCATGCAACGATGATGAAGCTCAGTCTCAGACTCGCAGCCTATGCTCTGCCTTTGCCTTCCTGATAATAATAATCTGCATAATCAACATCATAATGCAACCAGACAAACACACTGAAACTCACACACTCAAGGGTAGGCTGTCTGGCAAAGGGCTTTTTGGCCAACGTCAAAAATAAAATCTCAACAAGAGTTGGCAAACAAAACAATTTAATAAACGAAATTACATTTTTGGAAGATGTTCTGGTAAGGGGATAAATTACACTTTAAATGTGGATGGAAAAATTCCAAAGGTTTTCCATTACTCACATTTATTTTCCATAAAATCCATGGGGAAATTTAACTAATGGATTAATCCTCCCTAAACTTTTATATAGAAAAAGGTAATATTACCTTTACTTGGTAAAAGCAAAAAAGGGAAAAGGAAAATTAAATAAAGTTGGCAGATTTTACAAATATTCAATTTTTTTTTATAATTTATTTAGAGATTGGTAAAAAGTTGACTGCATACTAAAATAATATGTATTTTGAGCTGCTTTAAGCTTTAAACAATTCATATTTTTAAAATCGCGTACAATGCAATTCATCAAAGTAGAAAAAAGATAGATTTACACATTTATGAAAATGTTTGGAACATCCTCAAGCAGACCCAGCTAAGTAGATTCAGGAATGGACGAAAAAATTCTAGGATGAGTTTGCGGCATGGATTGTTTGCATATGTGGGTTGGGGGCGGTTTTGTGTGCTCAACCAAAGCTGCAACCGAAATCATTAAAACCGGTCACAGGGAAAAAAAATGTATATAGAAATAAAGTGAAAATAAAAAATAAAGAAGGCACACACAAAGGAGCGTTGACAGAGAAGCGATGAACCGGGGAAAATCCCCCCTAACCACCATCACCATCGTGTCCTCATTCAAAGTTACCCGCCCACGCTGAAAATCCAGCGCCATGACAAATCAATATTGGTTATTTTTGTATGCATGAACTGGGGGCGTGTCAGCCGTCTGCCTTCTTTCGCCCCCCTCCACCACCGTCTCTGCCAAAATAATCATCACAAACTTTGACGCAGCACGCATATTAAATAAACTCACAGCCACGGGTTCAGGAGAGTATCTCATAGATACGAAATACAAGTACACGGCACTCCAGCATGCATAAATTAGTCCGTTCGTTGGCTGTCTCTTGAAATTTTCGCCAAAAAGGATGGTACCATCCATCCGCGACGTATTGACAAGCTCGATTCCGAGTAATTAAGAGGGAGTTTGGTTCGATTCCAACCAACCCCCCTTTAGATGAGGAGTCCTTGAGGCGGAATTAGATATTATTCGAGGGTGGGTAAATATGTATGGTTAACCTCAGAGCCAACAAAGCCAAAAGTGTATTTCCATTGGTGGATAGCAAAAATTAGTTATCGCAAACAGGTAATCGCAAATGCAAGTGGAACTAAGGAGTGGAAAGATGGATTCCCCTAACCAAAACCAGCAAAATGATTGATGGAATACCAATTATTGTGCTAGCGAAATAGAGATTGACATAAAATAAGCCATGAGGATTAAGGGACATACTCGTTTTGGTAATTGTATAAAAATAGACAGCAATTTTACTATTAATATGGTAGAATAAGAGTTTATCTTGTTTCTACTTGTTTCTTAATTAAAAGTCGTAGACAACAAGACAAACGGAAAATAGTTAATTATCCTTTAACTGCCAATTTGACAAATATTTTCCAATTTATCGACAAAAGCGCTTTAAAGTTAAGATGCTTTCGATAAATGATCTTGTTTCGTTGGTAATTAATTTTTATGTCTCTAGTTTATTTGGCCTTTTGCAGTTGTTCTACGACTCTCATCGATTGCCACTGATGAACGTTTTATTAGCTCAATCTTCGGACTGGCAAATAGCAATTACCAACTCTGGTGCAAACTGCCATTTGTTCACTGCTCATTGAATGCAATGCAAAGTGGGTACAGCAACAAGTGAGGCTCTGCGGCTCCTCTTAAATTCCCGACCTCAATGGCACAAACAGCAAAACGGAAAAAATTAGTCAGAGATGGATAAAAGCCGAAAATTCAAAGCTGAAATGTGCATTTGTATTTCCGTTCGCTTTCCACAAAATGAAGAATCCCTTGGATGCAGACATCCGACCGAAAAAGCGAACGGAAAACTGATAATGATTGTGGCCTGCGGGGCCTTCAATGCAATGACCAAAAGCCCAAACCGTAAATGCATAGGGAAAAAAAGATCTGATACCATTTATAATCGAATGTAGTTTTGTATTATTAGATAAAATAGAGTATGTGATGCAGAATTGTAGTCCATGAAACTATTTTTCAAAATTAGTTTTTAGTGCCACTAACGTTTTTTTTGAACTTATGATTATTATTTTTGGGATACAGAAATATTTCCCTATAAGAAATATAAAATTAATTTTTTTAATTTTTTTCGAAATATATTTTTGAAAAACTTTTAAAACCCTTTTCTCTCAGTCTGCAGATTCATGGATATAGAGTGAGAACCATGGCAATAACTGGCGCCTGCCTAACCAAAATTAGTTCAGATTCAGGGGCCTACCAAGCGGGGTTTTCGGGGGGTTTGGCAAAGGATATTTCGGGTGCATATTAAAAGCCAGGCAGGCAGAGGCAGGCGGCAGGAGGAGAAAAAGCGGCAGACAAAATCAAATGACGTCCCGCATAGACAAACAAATTTTCCATGTGCATGTGCAATGGCGGGTGTGGGCCAGAGGATATTGGTGGAGATGCCAAAATATTCTATGGGGTGGCCTCAACGGTTTGTCGGATTCGGTTCGCTTGGGGGCGTGGCAGCTGCAGGAACAGAACTGGCATCATCATTAAATATCATTAACACAGCAACGAACAAGCAGTACAGACAGTACAGACAAACTGACAGCAGCAACATCAGCATCACAGGCAGCAAAAGCAGCAAAAGCAGCAACAAAGGCAGCCATTTGGTGATATCATTAACAAGAGAGCAGGATGGTGATTTTAGCCGGGGAGATCCAGGGAGTATGGGTACTACTTTAAGCAAAGGAAACTGAGGCAATAGCAATTGCAAACGGAATCGCAATAACACACAGCAAACTGTAGTAGTAGCAGAAAGCAGCATCACCATCATCATCAGCAGCTACAATCTGGATATCTCGCAAAAAGGAAGCAAATGTGTATACAAAATGTTTTTAATTAAACGCTTCCTCCCTTTGAGCCAGAGCATCTCCTTGGCTGAAATGAAGTTGACAGACTCTCTCGACAAGCTTCAAACGGAAAATACCAGATTCTACCTTAACGCTATCAGCGGCAAAAGTCATCAGCAATTTACAGGGATATTCCATGAATATTTCAATCAATTTGGTTTCCTCTTGTTTCCTGATTCTCCTTTTTGTATTTTGCATTTTTACACCGATGGGTTTATATAATTCAAGCATGGCAAAAAAATCTATTATATAACGATTTCAATCAGAATTTGGGGGGAAAATAAATTAGAACAGTGTAGGTTGAAAAAAGGAATTTAATATATATAATATATATATATAATTCAGATATATTATTTGCATTTCCATTTCTATACCGATGGATTTATATAATCTATTATATTATGATTTCAATCTGAATTTGGGGGAAAATAAATTAGAGCACTTTAGGTCTAACACAAAGAATAATTTAATATGATCCAAGAAAAATATATTTCAGACATACTATTACTTTCCAAAATCATTTTACACATAGTTTTGTTAAGTGTTCTGTTTCGAATATTTATTTTTAACACCCATTTTAACAGAAGCTTTCTAATTTTTTTGTGTGTGCTCCAAAAGAGTTTATTAGTTGCAAGGTATTTTACCCACTTCGCTGGTATTCAACTTGATTGCTGCATTTTGCATTCTACCGAGAAGAAGAAAGGGTTATGGATATTCAGTGTTATGGATGGATGGATGAGTGCTGGCATAGACGAATGGTTGGATGGATGGATGGTTGGATGCAAAAGTATAAAATTACAGAACGGCATTCCACACATTATGCAATGTCAGATGGGTTGGGGGGGGGGGAGGGGATATGGTTGAATGTTGGCATGGCAGCAGTGGTAGCGGTCCTTTGAAATCACATAATAATGTGCATCTCCCGCTGTCAGCTGGTGTTTTTATTACAGATTATGAGCGGCAAAACATAAAGCAGAAGCCGCCGAGAACAAACTTTTAGCCATGATTCGTATAATTGCAGTACGAATAATTACATTAAAATCAACAATGCTCTGGTTGTGGAGTGCAGACAGACAGACAGATACACAATAAAAGATTATGCTCTGTGATTGTCTGTTTTTCCGTTTGGCGTTCGCAACAAATGTTGTTATTTATGCGCTTGAAAAAGTTTTTAATTGATTTAATAAGTAATGCGATTAATATCGAACAATATGCGATGGGAAAGAGAGATATATATCTGCATGCCAGACAGTAGCACTTCTATCTGAAACCTCAAGAGCATGTTGTTATAAATTTTTTTTCCCCGTTCGATCGTTCGTTTACTGATTTGTGGCTTTTGATGTTTTGGGGCGGGCCTTTGAAAAGCTTTTAATTATGTGTTCTACTCTTGAATTTACGATGTACTCAAAGCTTATGGGGGCTCTACTTTTATGAATAGGTTGAATGATTGACAGGGATTATGCGACTGCGACAGGTTGGGGGATCCGTTGACTTGACAACACAACTCCACCCTTTATAAATTGGTCACCATTTGGTGGTTTTCCATCTAGAATTATTTCCTAACTAGATGTAAACAACCTTTCGCATTTTTATCTCAAAGCTTAGGGCATAAGGACAGATAAGAACTGTCATTTTATCATATTTTCCCCATTCTGTTTATTTTGTGATGCTCCTGTGTTAAGCCCTGAAAAATTGCAGAACTAAGGAGGGTAGAAAAGAAAACCTGCAAAGAGGCGTGTGAAAAGCGTACTGACAATCGGCCCAAGCTGTGGCCCCTGATTGCGCTCCTCAGTTCGGATTGCCCATGACAAAGTAATGACAGTTTACAGCAGATGAAATAAACAAATGACCAATGCCCGGGCATCTGAGCTGAGTTGTGCGGGATGATTGGTGCTGGGGATTGTCAAAGGAACTCTGAACTGCACTGGGAGAATAATAATAATATCCAAAAGAAACACTATTTTAATCCTTAACAAAGGAACAAAAAGTATATGGGTGAAAGTGATTGACTAGATTTTAAGAATAATAAAATATTGTATCCAAAAGAAACACTATTTTAATCCTTAATAAAGGAGAAAAAAAGTATCTTATAAGCATTTATATTTTTAAAATTAAATTACAAACTTAGGATCAAACACCAGGTAATACTTTCTTTTGGTTGTAAATGTTTTTATTAGGGATTTTATTATGTAAACCCTCTTTAAGGAACTGTGTTCCCTATTTTTATAGTGAATACTTATACATATTTTTCCAAGTGTCAGCGAAATATTTAAGTATTTTGCTCCGAGTTGAAAGCTGAAGCTGATCTGAAGCTTCGTTTCATTTGTTTGTTCGCAGCAGTTAAATGAAATGGCTTGTAAGGAAGGGAGAGTGTGGGTGCTTCAGGGGTTTTTGGGTGGATGGATGGGTGGATGGATGTGGATGTGGATATTTCTGGGGGAAGGTGACAGTGACTGACTATCATTACGCATTTATTGTTGCTGCTCAGTGCCATTGTGTTGGTCAAGATGCTCGTATAAGAAGAAACCCATCATCATGATGAGCATGACGATGATAATAATGTTGATGACAACAGACGTTGCCTGGGTGTCCGTTGGGTGTGAATTTAATAAAGCCCCCCTATGTATGTACACATATTTGTACACAAAGGCCGTCATGGCAACACCGTGGGTGTCGGAAGGAAGCCTCCTCCTCCTCCATCCATCCATTCAACCATCACATCACTCCAACCATCCATCTCTTAATGTGCAACAACTATTTTCAATTATTGCCAATCAAATGTTGCATTCAATCGATGTTTATTTGCAGCAAAGGCGACCTTATTACGAGGTTGCTTTCCAGCCTGTGGGGGGGGTTATTGGTTTGCAAGGGACGTTTGCGGATTGGGTCCTTTTTGGGGGCAAGGGGCGTTGCCTAAGAGCCATGTAATTAGTTTGCAAGTGAGTGTCAGGATTAATCTTTGAGTGTGTGTTTGATTGTCGCCACTTCACATGAGACTCTCTATCGCACGGATATACACACACATTCAAGTTAATGCAGGGCAAATTAGAGATGCGTGCGTGATGGAAATATTAATCGTGTCATTGAGTACTGTGCGTGTTGCAGGCTTTAATTGGCAACAGACATCGTAAAGTGATATCGTGTATATTATTATTATTGTTTTAAATTAATAAAAACATGATTAAATCAAACTGGCAGCAAAGAGATATCATCTTGATAGAAGAGAGTGTATAAGTCAGGTTTAAAGATTCAATTTTAAAGGTTATTTACGAAGTGTGAGATAACTATGTATTACATAATTTTAAGGTATTTATATTATTTAATAAAATAATTTTATACTTTATATAAAGTTCCCTCACGCGTCCATCACTATTGAAAATACCCTCTTGCCACTACTGTGTGTGCGTATGTATCTGGTCAAAGAAAGTGCGTAGCGCACATGTTAATTAAAGCTATTGCAAGCACAGCAAAATCCAGGGCCAGAGATATTATCCCAAAAAAGGGATAGTAATGAAGACCTTATATGTATAGAAAGGAGATGAGTAATGCAATTACGACCACCAACGAAGTCAATAACAATGCAATAGCAATAACGAGTCCTTTGAAAAGCTATGATGGGTTTTGTGATACCCGATACCCGTCAGCTAGGGGCTGTAAATATTATTTGATAGCCTCTACATAAGTGCAGCTATTGCTATTTAATTAATTAGTTCCAATGCAATTCGGGCAATTTAGTCAACAATTTTTGGTTCAATTAATGAATATTCTGTTTGTCATTTGTTGAAATGTTATATAACTCTCAAATAAATTACACTCAATTAAAGTCAATAATCAAGGCAATATTAGAACTTTCCTTTAATTAATACTGTATTGTATAGAGTAAATAACTTGATTACATAACTTGAGTTAACCCTTGGTTCCAGGCGCACTTGCCACGAATTCGCGGGTTTTCATGGAACAAACAACAACCACAACGACGAAACCAACGTCCATCTAATTAGGTTATGTTTGATTGTTGTAATATGGCAGATCCTCTAGTCCAGCTCCTTGTTCTTCGTCATCTTCTACTGGCCGCCATCTCTATCTCTAGAGATTCTCCGGTCAATTCCACAACCGACCCCAGAGCTCAACCCGTGCGAAATTGGAACCGCCAATGGAATTTAATCAAGTTTTATTTGCACTAGTCCGAGGTCCCTGGGCAGCGCAGATGAGCAATGAGAGCACATCAGCAATAAAATCTGCCATATGTGTGAGTCTGCCACAGTGGAGCTTCTGGGGAATGTACTACATGTCACATAAATTCCCAATTTAGTATGATATTTAAATGTGTTTTTAGTGCTAATAAACGAACTAGATTACATTTGCACAACTGATGAAGGAGATTGTAACTGTTTTTTTTTTTACTGATTCCCATTTAAAACTTTTATATTCCTGTTCGGTTTATAGAGTTTTAACTGTATATATAATCGAGTATCTGTGTGGGCAAAATGCTCCAGTATGTGTGAGTATTGATTGTCATAATTAAACGCTGCTGCTGCTGCTGCTGTTGTGCAATTTCCCTGACCATCACGTATCTTTCCCCACTTTTCCCCATGTTTTCCTTTCTTTCCGTTGGGTCCCTGCAACTCACTCGTGCTTCTTCAGTTTGTTTGAGTTTTGTAACTGCGCTTTAAAAGTTTGTTGATTGAATGCAGCGCTGCACAATTGTTGCAAAAGGGCAGTCATAAAGTGGCCTTACACAAACACAATCCCACCTATAAGTCCACTCCCTCTTTCCTATTTTTTTTGCTTTGCTTTTCTTTTTTTTCTTTATTTCCACCCACACGAGCAGTTTTATAGCCATTCTTTTGTATACTCTGTGGATTAGTTCTTCATTGTTTAGTTGGCAGCGTGGCGCTTTGCAGATAGCTGACAGCCCAGAGAGAAATGCCAAGAAATGCATTGCAACTTATCAGGGCGGAGAATACCGAATACCAAATACCAACTAAAGGGGCAGCAAATGTGTGCAGAATGTGGGGGAGATAGTAGAATGTGTTGAGCTCAAATGGTGCACAGCAAAAAAAAAGATAAGGTATTATTGGAAATTGAATTGCATTTCATGATCTTTTGAACTTTTCCCCGAAGTTTAGTACATAAATAAAAAGATACGAATTTGTTTTTGGTTCTTAAAGGTCTACGACTGAAGATTTTTCACGTTAAATTGACAAGACACGGTATAATATCAAAATATTATATCTCTTAAAGATGGATTTTGAAATTAGTGAGATTTGACAGCAATTATTTTTCAAGTATCATTCAAAACTTACGATTTCTGAATTCAAATTCAAACATTTTTTCTCAGTGCATCATTCGAATTGCAGCTGCTAAGTAGTTCTGTGGGCGTGGCAAAATGCATAGCTAACTAGCTGGGTGAAGAGCAGAAGCTCACTTAAGCAGCTCAAGTCGAAATAGATTTCGGGTGCCATGAATAAAATATCCCAGTTAAGAGCTCACAGCTCGGCACGTGTGCGAATTTGATAGAGAGCAGGTTTGCTTTATATGGTGCAGGTGCAACGATTCTGCGAAATAACTATAGCTGAAATACTCACTTAAGTGATTAGCCCAGTGAATGCTGCATTATTCAAATGAATATCGGGTAAGCTTTGGTATTTATTCAAATTACTTGAAAATGAATAAAATATCCATAGATCAACCAATTTTATTGATTCGTCTACAACTGCAAAATGTTAGGACCAAGCCAAAAAATCTCAAACATCTTAGCCCATTTAAATCAGCACCACTTCCATATAATTTCGGTTCATTGTTATCTAAAACCACTTTTGATTCGGAACACAAAGCTTTTCCGATCCTTTCACCATTCACTCGACATTTTCATTTAGACCAGCACTCCAGGGGCACATTAAAAGCGACGGCCTTCGACAGCATTTTCCACATTTTCACTTAGTTATTACATTTTATTTGCTTATTTATGGGCTGCTTTCACGCTGTCCGCTCCACTTTGAGTTTCCTTGCCTTTCGCATTCGCACTCGCACTCGAATTTCCATTTCCCTGCATTTCCCTGCTTAGCCATGTCAATTGTCGGCACATCGGTTGGCTGGCTATTGACAAATATTACAACAAGTCCACCCCCTGGGCAGTTCTATGGGGTATACCCCCCTAACCATACCACCCCCGCCAAGAGTTGTTATGATTATATTGTGTGCGACATTGTCAGAGGCCGTTTCCATACCCACAACACGTACAGTTCTCCATCGCCAGTCGTATAATATGATATTTGCATGAAATTACATGGACAACACTGATCAGGGAATGGTTTGGGGGGACGGGGACGGGGATTGGGATTGGGATTGGGACTCCGACTGGGAATGGGGGAGGTCGGAAGGCGTGGCACTGGCCCTTTGGGTTATTAACATGCTCCAGAGATTAGAACGACGCCGGCAATGATGACAACATTTGATTTCTTTTCCGTTTGCACAGGACTCGCTTTGCAATTCCCAGCTTTCACTAGGAAAAAAGTCCCAACATTCAATATTATACATTTCTAGAGGAATATATTACACAATAGATCACAATCTTCTTTAAAAAATGTTTAATTAAATGAAAAAACATTTTTAAATCGTTCTGTAAAATATTTTTACCTTCTTTGTTTGAAATACTTAGTTAGAAAAGATTATTTTAATGTTAATATTTTCCAAAATTTATAAAACTTTAAACTTAATCCAAACTTTTTGATAGTGTACCTCTCCTTTCTTATTTTTTTGCCACCCCCTCCCTTGTGCTAATCAGCGCAAATACCCAAAATACAAAAGCCAAATCGAAAGTAAAAGCAGAAATCAGTGAAAGAATGAAAGAAAGGAATCTCCTCAAAAGAGCTTCCAGCTCAGACAACCTTCTAACCGCCGCCCATTTTATCGCCCCTCTAGCGAAGCCAAAAAGACGTCAATCAAGAAAGGAAAAAAAAAATTTGATATGCCTTCTGGGTTTTGTGTTGATTTTTTCGTGAGGTTTTCGGGATTATTGATTTGTTCTCTGTGCTGTGCCTGTAAACTGATATTTGGCATTTGAAATGCGAGCAATTCGGGCGGTTTTTTTTTCTTTTTTTGTCAATTGGTAGGGGAAGTTTTTCCCCGTGATATATGATAAACTCCAGGCGGCGGCAGAAGTCTGCGGCTGGATTAGCCGCTCAACGATTTAAGTGATTGTATATCTTACAGATATACGATTTCGTTGAACAAGTGGCGAGATTTAATAGCTCGGGCCAGAAAAGCTAGCAAGTGGCTCAACTCTCAGGTGAACTTGGGGAATCGAGAATCGGTGGTCGGAGAGATCAGAAAGCCCCCATCTCTGGGCCACAAGTTTGTCCTTACAGTTTAAAGTGATTTGTGGCGCTTGGAGTGGCTAAGAAAGTTTCCTTTTACCCCCACCTCTACTATATCTGTCGCTGTGTGTCTCACTTTATTTCGCTTGGCTGGAGGTTTTTATGGCTCTTCAGTTGGCAGTTTTAGCCAAGAAACGGCTCAACTTCTCTGGAATCTGGTAGCAATTGCGGAATTACACTTTGATTAACAAATGCTAATGTTGTTCCTGTGTTTCATTGTTTAGATGGGGTTTGATTTGCTAGCCCCACTTGATTTTATTGAATGCAATTGTTTGGAAACTTTTGTGGATAAAGTTTTTCATCTGCAATCCCAGGCGATTGATTTATCAGTGACTGTAAAACCATTCCAAAAAAACCAATCCAAATCGTAATCCTAATCCCTTTTCAAAGGTATTTAAAATAAACATTCAGAAAGATATTAAAATACTCGTTCATTCATTTTGCTTATAAATCACACCAATAAATTCATTTGCTGACATTTTAAGTGTAATTAAGACTGCATTAAATCCTTCTCAAAACTTTTAAATTACTTCTCTCGTTTTCATTATTATCAACTGAAAGGAAAAGGTCAAGCTCCGGCGATTTTCATTATCAAATACTTATTTACCCTTTGCCGACGGCCTGCTATATATTTAGCTTAATTTCAATTTGAATATTCCTCTGTTTGGATAACATTCCAAATGACCTTTTACCCAACTTGTGCCCGCCTGTGCTGTCAGTAATTAAAATCTGTCCAAAGCCGTGCAATTAAACCCCAAAAATAAAACCAATTGCTAACCCCTCGACACAAAAAAAAAAACACAGAATACATATTACAATGTATATAAACTGGGTATAATACCAACCTTGAGCCTTGAGTGTGGAAGGATCTGGGCTGCTTAGTGAGGACAAGAAGGAGTCAGGAGCAGGGCACACAAAGCAATTAGCAGAAAGGGACGCACGAAAGGACGAAGGTTTCCAGCAGCAGAAGTGAAACGGACTTGTCTGTAAAAAGAGAGCAAGGTAAAATATTTACATTAGCTGAGGGGAATAAATAAATAAAATATACAGATGTGACCAAAATAATAGCCTTGGGTATGGCATTGCTATACAATAAATATTTATGCGGTAATTTTATGTGTCTTTCACATAGGAAACCCATTTTCTAATGCAATTTTTATAAATTTAACAACTCAAATATTTTTTTAGAACTAAAATAGCCTACACAGAGTGAAATATTCAAGTAAATTGTTCTTGAATTGAGAGCATTCGTTCTTAAAAACCGTGCAAGTACAATTTGGTGATAAGAGAATACATAAATTGAGTTTATTTAACAGCTGTTTAATAAGTATAAACTATTAGTTGTTGATATATACAATCTAAATACCACCAATTCAACTTGATTTAAGCACAATGAAAACATTTTTAAGCTCGAAAATTTCGATAAATTTTTAAGAACATTTTCAACTCAGATTAGAACGTCAGAAATCACTGTACTAATATTTCAAACACTGCTTTGCAATAAAATAAATATTTGTGTGGAAATTTTATTTACTTTTCACATAAAAAAGCCATATTCTTAAGTAATTTTTACAAATTTATTCCCTCAAATATTTATTTTTATAACCAAAGATGACTACTAATATTTCGAACACTGCTGTTTGCGGAAGGCAAAGCAACCTTGCTGTGCGAGACATGGAAATCCTTTTTTAATTTCCTTACGCGCCGCAATTGTAATTTGTATCTGAACTGTTTGGTCGGGCTAAATAAAGTTATAAAAGCATAAAGAGCGAGCCTAAACACGCCATGCCAAGGAGGATATTGTAGAAAATCTGAAGTGCGTTTCTGTTGCACATAAAATTTCATTGATTACATTTGTTTGCCGTTTGCCTGCTGGGCGTTAAATGCCCTAGAGTGGGTATATTTTTCTTATTTTTTTTTTCTCCAACCAAGGAGCTGGTGTGTGTGTGTGTGTGTGTGTCTAGGATCGCTTCCTGTTTACACAATCCAAGACCTAGGGTCCTGGCACACGCGAACCCAGGGTGCAAACACACCAAATTCATGGCCACGCCACGAGAAATACTTAACAAATAAAACGGCGGTAATATATCTTTGTAGCGGTTGGCGGGAGGGGGGTCGAAAATACCTAGAATTATGTGCGCCTAGAAATATTTAAAACGCTATTTATATGCTAATACCAGCGAACACACAAATTCAGGGGAAATGAAAACGCCCTAAACTGCATTACAAATACCAAAAGCGAAATGCGAGGGCGGTGGTGCAATGGAATTTCCTTCTTTTCTGTATTTTTTTGTATTTTTTTTTTTTGTATTTCAACCAAACCGAAAACAGTTTTCACTAAATCCTCATTAATTAGTAGCATTTAGGGCGGCATTTTTTTCCCCGCCGCATTCGTTTGTGTGTGCAGCCACGCCCACCGCACCGCCCCCCGCTTAACGAGCCAGCGATGCGGCAGCATTAAAGCTACTTAGCATTAGGACTAAGGCCAGGTACAGTGGGCCCCAACCCAAACGAAACCAGCCGGCCGGTAACAGATGTTGAAAAGCAGCCAATGACATTACTCAGCACTTTGGTTGCCCCAAAAGAGCCCAATGATGCATAAAATGAACAGGTGTCTGCGTTATTCATTGGGATTACCCAACCATAGGATATACCGATGGGGGGAATTCGAAGCCAACTAAAGTCTTTAAAGAACATAAATCAGTTAAGGCTAATTTTGGCCACAACAAAAAGTTCTTCTATGCCTGTGAAAGTTTCCCGAGTGTGTGTGGAAAATATTTAAAGTTTGAAGCCATGAAATTGAAGTGAACGAATTTTATATGAATTGAGGCAACTAATTGGAGGGGATTGTGCTTTTAAAGTGGTTTTGTAGTCTTTTGAAGGGGAATTTAAATAACACAAATGAAATAAAAATAATTGAAAAATAAAAAATTGTGAGGTCTTAAAAACTATTTAATAAATCGAAACTTGTTTTTCTAATTGCTCAAAATAGTAAGTGCTTTCTTTTCGTTTATTTATCAATTTTTCAAGTCAATTTTTCATTGTTTCTGCATAGGAAAAAGAATTTTTGGCAATAAACCATACCTAAAAAATTCCGCAAATTCTAACCCACTGTGCCAACGCTTATTTTAGCAACACCCAAAAATGTAGGCAACACAAAAAATAAACACTCAAAGCGAGCGCAAAAAAGGAGAAAGGAGAATATTTCATATATATATTTACCATCGAGGGAACTCTGCCCTTTATGCCACTACACAACACTATACAACAAGAACATAAAAACAACGACAGCGACTAAGACAACACTACAAATACCATTGGACCGGCGAGGCATTTGCCTGCATTTAATAACGTTTAGTCTGTGTGAAAATAGAAAAAGAATATTTGGGTAGGGAAAAAAAGGGGAAAGGGGAAAAGGAAAAGCGAACGGAGTACAAACAAAAACAGAGTATTTCAAATTGTATGGGAAAATCGGGGAAAAAGAGGAAATTCCTTCCCCATTTTACCCGAGACACGGGACCGTGCAACGCATTAATTTCATTCACACTTTGAAAAAATATCTACGTACATATATTTAAGGCAAATATGCAATAACGGCGTGTTGGAAACAATAATATTTGTCTAGGAACCCGAACATCCAATGAAAAGAGGGAAAACGGGGAATAAGAAAAAAAAACAGCCGAAGACCTATCAGCAACACATGATGACAATGCTTGCTGCATGCGATGTTGGGCATTCTGGGGTTAAGGGCTATATGGATGGACAAGAAGCACGCGCAGCATGGAAAAAAAGGCATAAGACCGAAAAAACAAAAGATCCCTGGTTCGTGTTGGTTTAACAATTGTGAGACAACAAAAATGGTGTCGTAATAATAATTGCTTAGTTAGGGCAGCAGCAATAAATTATCATTTCTTTTCAGAAAACAAAACTTTTAAGCTGGCTTTAGAAAGTTAACACATTTTGGAATCAAAAACAATACACACCTTAAACTCTTTAAAACTCTAATAACTTTTTGAAAACCTAGGCAGTTTATACACTAAAATAGGATAGACCAAAAACTTGTTTCAACAAATTCCACTAAAATGTGAGTGAGTGAAAACGGCAATCCCTCTGAGGCCATTTGATGACCTTTCCCCTTCCCCCCACGACAAATCGCAGCCAAATGCCGAGAAATCCCCTTAGAACGCCCCGTTTTTTATGCCAACAGATATTGAAAAGATCCCAATGCCAATGCTGCAGCTGCAAATGTTGAATTCTGAACAAACAAAGGAGTGCGGAAGGGGCTTTGTGCATTTGTCTCGCGCTGCCTTGATCCCCAGACCTATTACATTAGGGAGCCCATCCCTATACACATACACACAGTAGCCACCAAAAACGGGAGCACAGTTCCCAACCCAGTAAAAAAAACCGACAAAAACGATACGTTTCACGGTGTTTGGGATTTTTCAATGTGTAAAACTACCTGTCGCTGGGCTGTGTGGTTGGGTTTGTGTTAGGTTTTGAGTTTTCCATTCCATTCCGACTGCTGCCACTGCCACTGAAAGTTGCTGGATTTTGGCCTCGCGTTGAGCTGGGCAAAACTATCTTTTAACACGCACAACGCATTATACGAGCACCTTGCATGCACACGTTTGTAGGACCAGGACGTGGTCGAAATGGCAAAAAGAGCGAAAGAGACGCTAGATGGGAGCCCAGTCAACGTATTTCCCGAGTGTTTTCCAGCCGCCGCCGCCGCTGCCGTCACCACCGCACCACCAGCACCTGAATTTCATTCCTGCAATTTCCCCAACCGCCACTATACTCGTATATCCCCTCGATTTTCCCTGCTCTTCGCTGGCGACATTTGTCGGCTGCTCTCGCTCTGCTCTGCTGCCTCCGCATGGGTTTTCCCACTTCTTTTGGGATACCCTGGATAAGGGGTGTTCCTGGCGCAAAAAGCATTTTCTTTATAAATAATAATAAACACACTTTAAGAATTTTTACCTACATGGCACAGGATTTCTTTCAGGAATTTAAGAGTGTTGAAAAAAAAACATGTATAAGATCTTTTAGAAATCAAAAAAGTGTTAAAAGTCGTTGTTTAGAGTCTTCAAAATAAGGTTTTAAGATCCTTTTATAAAATAATATATTAATTTTAAATAATTTGTGAAAATATCATATATGTTCTTGGGGATTTTATGAGAAACATCATTCACAATATTAATAAAGTATTAAAAATACCTATAAAATCATTTTCAGGATATAAACATGTATGGGCCTGTTCTTTTTTCTATAGTTCGGGATTTTGTCTAAAAAATCTATAAAAACGAAGAATTATAACAAAAAAAACATTTTATCATATTATCAAGAATCAAGTGTACCTAATAAGGCTATTGAATATACCCATAAAACCATTATCACGATATAAACGCGTCTACACATAGCTATAAAACTTATTTGCATAGGCCTTTTCTGATTTTTTGTATAGATCGGGATCTTTTTGAAATCAAAAAAGTTCTACAAACTGTTTTATAAAGAAAAACATCATAAAATAAGAGACAAATTATAGCAAAGTAAATACATTTTTCTTAATATCAAGAATCAAGTGTACCTGATAAAGCTATTGAAAATGCCCATAAAACAATTATCAGGATATAAACGCGTCTACACATAGCTCTAAATCTAACTTGCTTAGACCTTTTCTGTTCCCTTTTTTTATGGCACGCCGTGGTTCAGTTTGGTTTGGGCTTTGGTCGCATTTGCGTTGGCTTTTCTTTTCAGTTTTTATTTCTGTTAAGTGAAATGTGCAGGGGCTTCAACACACCGAACCGAAAACGGAGAAAACACAGAAAGCAGTGGAATAAAAAAAAAAATATTCTAGTTGCAGCAGCATTCGTTGTCGTTGCCTGGCTGTTCCTTAAATAAATTTAGCTTAGTTTTTGAATGGTTTTTGCACTTGAGAGGTTTATATTTTCCACTGCGCCCTACCGACTAAACGGAATATGTGTGTGAGTGTGAGTATCTGTGTGTGCGAGAGACATTCGAGAATTAGATTTGCATCAGTTGAGTTGGCGTAAATGCATTTCGGGGGCTATGGGGTAATCTCAGTGTGGCAGCAGCATATTTACGCCTCAACTCGTTCTCCTCAATTGCCGGGGCGTGTGGAAATACTTTCGCACTTTTTGAGTGATTCCTCACTCAAGCTAGTAACTCCTGCACCGAAAAGAAAAAAGACTATCTTCTTAAAAGGGTATAATGTTGGGATAAATACAAGCTGAGTTTAAAAGAAGGTTTTCAAGGGTATAAATATTTTACTAAAATCTAATAGATGGTTTTAAAGAAATTGGGGTTTGTTTTAAATATAATTTTAAATACCTACACCTATTTACTAAAAACAGAATATTTTTATATCGTGTTAGATCTTTTTTCCTTGTGCTTTTTAGAAGTTTGTATTAAATTTTACTAACATTATTTTAAGTATCTACAACTATCTACTAAAACCCGAATTAAATATTTAAAACATATATTTAAGACATCTTGGACCTTTTTTTCTTGTGTCCTTTAGAACTCTCAACATTATTCTTGACTTTAAACTGCCCCAAAAGTTTGCGCATACATTTAACGCATTACATTTTTCTAAACTTGAAACTTTTCAAAGGGACTTTTTGGCAATCAAACTTCAAGTTGGGCTCTTTAACCTGTTTATTACCCTATTGAAAGTGGCTTTTCTCTCGCATGCTGAGATAGATTTATATCTGGATATCTTTATACAGGAACTGTGATGGTTGCAATGACAAATTGCCTAAACAGCGGCAGTGGAAACTTCAAGCTCGGTGCCACAAAATGTTGCAATTTATGCAAAGAAATGCAGCAACCAAGTTGCCAGCCCCGCCCCCTTTGCCCCCATCTGTTTGGCTACTTTTTATGCTGCCGCAAACAATTCACTATGTATTTTTTTTTTCTTCGCTTTCGCCGCTGTTGAATGTTGGCCATAAATTGTTGCACACAGTGCGTTTCGTTTGGTTTGGTTTCGTTTCGTTTCGCGTTTTGCAGTTTGCAATTCGCAGTTTTGCAGCATATTTCAGGGAGATGCCCTTTGTTGCAGCTACAGGGCTTTCATTCGCCGTCGTTGTTTATGCTTTCCATTTTATACTCATACATAAATACATGTTGTGCAGTGTACAATGTACATGCATAACTATATAGTACATATGTACGCGTGCTGCACGGCTGAAGTAATTCATAAACAGGCAACTTGGGTGGCAATCGCCATCGCCGCCCCCCCAAGGGCAAAGAAATATGTACAGAGAATCATTTCGAAATTCACAAAAAATGTCCTGATTTACACTGATTGAATGAATAAATCTTTTTGGGGCATAATGTTAACATATATTTTATCATCAAAATCTTTTGTAGACAAGTCTTCTCTTATTTTTTTCCCACAGGAAATTTTAAGGATTTAAGCTAATTAAACTCGTATTAACTGCATCACAAAAGTATCATTCAGCTTTAAAAAAATATTTAATCGATTGGGTGCGAATGTTTTTAAATATTTTATCATTGAAATCATTTGTGGAAAGCTTTTTGATTTTATTTTTATATTTGGCAAAAGGCTGTTTACGGATTTATATTACATATCGCCCAGATTAATTGGATACAAAAAAAAACAAATTTATAAAAAAGAGAATTGATATATAAAATGTATTTCTCTCAATTTTAAGTTAAGGTCCTATTTTTTAAAGTGATCTTATAGTTTCTCGAGGCATGAGAATGAAATACTTGATTAATTATTTCCTCAAGTGTATTGCTAAAGGACCTGCCCTGGGAGAAATGGAGGGTTGGCAAAAACTATAGCCCACACCAATCTATGGTAGCGAGAAACCCCGGCTTGGAGGCTTCGCATATTTCGTTCAATCCACACGAGAGAACCCCACGAAACTAACAACTCCCCGGAGAGTATTTATGCGGCTGGCTGGACGGGCAGACATATTTGTATTTTTTTTTTTTTCGTTTGTTGTTTGCACATTCAGCGTGCGTTAACTTCTCTGCAGCACTGTGCGAGTTTCTAGCAGCAGTTGCCAGCATTCCCATAGTCATCGTCATCGTCATCGCCATCGTCAGTCAGGGGCAAATATTTCGCATCTTTTGTCTATCTTTTGTAATAAATTTTTTCCCCCCATCTCTTCATGGTCATGTAATTTGAGACGCAGTGCTCCGTGAGTCGAGTGTGTGTGTATATGTCAGGTAGCCAAAGGAAAACTTCTTTTCTAATGTTCATCATACTCATCATAAGCCGCAATATGGCTGATAACCTTTTTGTGTACTCTGTCTAAAAATTGGGCATTGAGAACAATGAAGAAAATAATAAAAATCAAAAAAAGAGGCACGAATTCTCTTATAAAAATATTGTTTTGTCTTTTCTAGAGCTATTGTATTGCTAATAAAATGATGTGCTCAAACTAAGTATTTATCATAGTCAAAAAAACATGTACCTCATTATATTAAAACCTAATTTTGTTTAAAGCAAAACCCCTTTTTACATTTTAGGGTATTATCCCATCGATGAGGCTTTTCAATTTCCCGAGGCCATCATTTTCCGTGAGTCTTTTATTATTATTTGATGGTGGAACATTGGCGGCGGCCTGTCAAACTCCATTTGCATTTGCCAAAACGTTGTCGAAAATTGTTTCTCTTCGGCTGGCGACTAACAAAAAAAAAAAAAAAGTAGGAGAAGAAGAGAAAACGGATGGAGATGGCGTACTATAGTCATCCATCCATCTATTTGCCTAATATATCTTCATAGTCGCCAGTTTATGGCCTGCTTGGGCCGTCTATAGCTATCTGCCGACGGAATCTGCCGCCCCTTACCACTTTTCTTCCTTTTGGCCACCACCACCATCATCACTGGATCACGGCTTCTTCTGTCATCGTCTGTCTGCCAAACGGTTGAGATTGTAATTTTTTCGTTTTCGAGCTTCCGTATACTAATGCGACGGCCTCGGAATCGCTCTGTTGTGCCCCCACCTCTTCTCGAACTCCACTGATTTCTATCTGGACGAGCTGCTTTGTTTGTGCTTCATATTTACGACTGGACCAGTCGACGGAGGATGGTATTTGCTACTGGGGCGACTAAGGCACCGAGCGAAAAAAGGGTTATAAACGTAGTCCTGAACTTTAGGACCTTATTTCATAACATAAATGCCTTTTTTTTAATTTATGTTAAGAAATATTTGATGTTTATTACAATTTCATAAGAGCTTTTTCGAGAAGTTATCATCATAACATGGTTCCAAAAATAAAAGCGTTTTTCAGATTTCATTTCATTTTCAGGATTTATAACAAATTCACCTTTTTCCGCCTTATCAAATACCATTTGATTTTCTCTATTCTGACTAATAAAATTTATTTTAATTTCATTTTAAGAATTGAAATCAAAATCATCTTTTTCTGTTTTTTAAAATCCCACATTAAAGTGAACTTCTTAAAAAATTCATATCAAATACATATAATTTTCTGTATTCTGACTGATAAAAATGTATTTTTTTTAATGATGTCATATTCCCAAGATTTTTTTCCACTGTTTTTGGGGCAGAACACATTCGCACATTCGTCGAGTATCTCATGCCATCATCTTTTAAACGACAGCGGCGGCAATTCCTCAAGTGTTTTGGCTGCCACTGCCGCTGGTCGTTCCACTTGAAAATTTGGCATCAAATGTCAGCGTCAGCCTTCGTCGTTTGCATTTGATTTTCACTAGTTCTCGGTTCCCAATTCCCCGTTCCCAGTTCCCAGATCCCGGATCCCACCCTCGAGAGGGGGTCGTCCGTCTGTCCATTGGATTTAAATGAGTTTTTCAAATACTTGTGCACGTACGTACGCTCCTAAATTTTGAACGGTAGTCGGGCAGCGGCAACATCAACAACTTTCTTTTATTCCTTTATCTTCTGGCACGCACTGACATTTCCTCTATATAGCCCACCACTATTATGGGTTCTATTCAAACTTCAAGACCAAAAAACCAGAACAGTAAACTCAACTCTAACTCCATCTCCAACTCCAACGCCGGCTCTCAATTCAATTCATGCTCTGTCATTTTTAATGAATCACTTAATTGTCGTCCAAGTTGGGTGGACTTGAGTACTGGAGTGTTTTCAAGGGATCAAGGGGTATTCAAGAGTGGGAATAGAGGGAGGTAGCGACTTCACAGGCTGCCAAAACAGCCGAGAAATCTGAGAAGCAAAGATGTTTCGCATGAAATGAACTCGCAACGATCCGAAAAGTGATGTTCTGATGAGGGATATTTTCTGGATTGAAGAGATTTCCTCATCTGTTCGCTCTTTTGATGGCTGAAGATGATTGAAAGGAGATTGAAATGGAGATCTTTGAACACATGGTTTTAGTTTTAGATCTCGTGTTGTGCAGAAATCCGTACCATTCCTCTAATAATTCAGAGAATTACCATTAAAAAACTATTAATGTTTTCTTATGACTTAAATTATATATGAAAGTATATAAACTAAAATTTCACTAATCTCTACTTTCATAATATTTATATTTTTATAATCGCTCAACTACTAATGATACTTACTAAAACAAAACGCTCAAATCACCTAGTAAATGGTACACCATGTTTTAAATCACCTACTGCAAAGTAATTAACATTCCACTGGTAAGCTGTAAATACCCGAGTTATTTGTAAAACATAAACGGAATCGTAAACTGAACTCTTGTTTTATTTCCCTGGCCAGCGCTACTCCTTCACAATCAACACCTTTTCAGCACTAAATGTACACTCAAGACCAACTCTATTAGGCCATAAAAATTCCGTAAAGAAACTCCGCCAGAAACTGAATTCCCGAAAAAAAGAAAATTCCCATTCCCCGGGGAGAGGACATTGCAACTCCATCAAAACGCTTCGCACAACATGAAATTACACATAAAAGTGCGACCCAAAAAAAAAAAAAGAAACATTGGAGTATGTATACGAGTAGAAGTGAAGTGTCTCGTGGCTGTCGTTTGACGTCAACATCTCTCTGGGCCCGGATCCTCCATTTGATGCCCGGTGCTGGGGAGTTGAAAGTGTTTTTACCCATTTTTGGCATGGGTACTACACTCCTTGGGACCTCGCCTCGTTGCCGGCGGCTTCTAACAAATTTAAATTGTTTTCAACTTAATTTCGGGACCCAGTTATCATGGCCAAGTGTGTGCATCTTCATCAAGACAACTGGCTTCTCTAACGAGGCCTCACACATGCAAGTGTAACCGTACACTCGAAAAATAAATTGTTTTACAAATTTACAAAATGGCCATTACAAAAAAAACCTAATTTCTAATTTTTTCAATAAACCCAGCAATGTTGAATATATTTCATAGTCAGAAAATCGTTCTCAAAAATATACTAAAGTTGTTTTTATTTCCTTTACTAGAGCTTTTAAATCTTTAAAACTAACTAATTGTCCAACAATTAACCCACCAATTTCGTAAAATTAATTGTTATATTTTTTTTCCGACTGTAAATCTCTTTAGAAAAACATAAACAAATGAAATGAGGCACGCAAATATATTTCAACCGAGCATGGAACGTAGAAACTCGATGAGGTTTCCCTGGTCGCGGCGGCATCTTCATCATTTTCCACGCATGATTCGGCATAAAATTTCGTTCACACCATTTAATTTTGGAGCACAGGGCAGGGCAGACAGTGGGAATACGCTCCGAATTTAGAAAAGTATATGGGAATGGAATGGCTATATTGTTGACATTTTGGGCTCAACACTCGTGGCACACGCATCAGCAAATTGTGTGAATTATAGTCGGTTGTCGAGGAGGAGAAGTCCTCCTCCTCCTCCTTTTCGGTCCTCTGGTATTTATGGGAACCGAGATGAGGATGGTATCGTTATAGAGAGGACATATGGGCATGACACCCATTCCGTAGAGGTCGGTCGGCCGCTAATTAAGTGCAGCCGAACATGACTTTTTATAACTCAGATTTATGTTGATTTTATGACCGCCCAACGCAGAGGGGAACACTTGAGACTCCACTGGCTTCTGCTTGGCTTGAGATCAATCAGCGAGGCGATATATTTGATATGTAATTAAGACTAACGTAACTGTTTATATATCTCTGCCCCTTTTGGGCCCATCGGCGGTTTACATCTAAGGTTCGCATTTCGTTGTAATGCTATGAAATTTGATTGAGTTTTAGTGCCTCTAATTCTACCACACTTGCATATGATTAGTGGATGCATTTCGGTGGGAACTCAGTGGGGCACGAAAAATAAAAAAAAATATAAACCAGAACAACTTTTCCGTGCAGTTTTGATTATGCCCACATCCATTTTTTCTGTTTGTTCAACTTTTATTCCTCTACTGGTTTCCGATTTTTGTTACTATTGGGTTTTTTAATTAGCACAGTCTAGAAAACTTTGGTAACCTCGCTGTCAAAAGTGACAGCCGAAAGCCCAGACATTCCATTAGTCTGTCAAAACTAGTGGGGAAAGTTCTTTCCCATTTCTATTAGCATAAAGCTTGAAATTTTCGCATGAAATTGCGTTTATAAAGTGTGTATACATGGTAAAAGTAAACACTTGAATTTTATGAAAAATAAATTAATTAATAGTAGATTTTTTACCACCAAAAAGTTTAATTACATTTAAACACACATTTTTCGGCCATTTTTTTGATTGTTTATTATTTACACAATACAAGTGTTTACATTTTCTACACACGATCAACATTATATCAGCAAAGTTCAATAAAGCCGTTTAGAAACAAAATTAAATTAGGCTAAATAATTAATGGAATTGTGTTTTCATACAAAATGACCAAATGTTTGCATTGCAAACTTATTGGACATATTTAACACGGCTGTGTTTTTTTTTCGCTAGAAATATTTTGCATAAATTAAAGTGAGATTTGAATTAGAGAAAGGAGATAAAAAAAAACAAAATAGATTATGCAAATGTTATGTTTTTAATATCTGTAGAGCAAGTGCTTAACTTTATTTATGATTTCGAATTTCATGCGCATTATTTATGAATACATTAATGTATTCATTCCGAATAAATGTCGACAATTTCACCCTCTGCCGAGCAATTTGTGTTTTGATTCACCCATTCAATTTGTGAAGGCGAATGCAATGGCAAATGCTTAATTCGTTTCAGTTCACTCTGTCGCGCTTTAAGCGGCAAATTTAATTCCAATTTAATTCGAGCCTAATCCAAGGCGCCACAGCCAAGAAAGAAGCATTTCCCAGGCATAATCCTCAGCTCTGCCCTACTTAGAATAATTTGAAAACTTTAAGCAGCAACTTTTTACCAGTGAATGCAGCTGTGACGCGATTGCCTCAAGGTGGGGGTAAGTGGGTGGTAATCAGTGTTGCTAGGCAGCAAATACTATCTTTCAAGCTTTAATAAATAGCTAAAACACATAGATTGTCTTTCAAGAATGTCTTTGACATATTCTTTAAGGTTTTAATCAAAGTAAAGCTTAAGGAAAAGATGAAAAAATATTTTATTTTAATATCAGAAAATATAAAAATCATTTTTAGTCTTGAAAGATGTTATAAGCTATCTGAATGTCACGTTTAAAATGTAATACATATTTATAAAATATTAGTAACATTGTGATATCTCTAAATAAGTAGCCTTTGCCCTTTAAGGCCTCTTAAAACTTCGCTAGAAAATGGCTAAACTGTCACTACAAGTTGGCTAGGAATGTTTTAGTCCGTAATTGTATCTGGCCAAAGTTGTGGACACTGGAATGGATCATCTCGGGTCCGTGGGCCAGTTTATGCCTACGGTTATCACATCATTATTCAAGCATCAACTGCTGGTTTTTCTCTTTTCTTCTTCCATTTTTCCCTCGTTTTTTGTCAGGGGGCCTTTGTCAAAGCCAAAACTTAAGTTAAGCCACTTGAGCGACATTGTTGAAATCGGTAATTTGCCTGCCTCGTCCCTCGCAATTCGATTCGATTCACGTCTTTCTCGTCTCCCTCGTTGTTGGCCATAAAAAAACGCGATGAACGGCCGGCGAAGACGGCTAACGACTTGAAAATCCTTATTAATCACAGAGAGTCGCGGATCCGCGAGGAGACCTCTTGCTCATGGCCATAAAAAGTCAATGCTGCCACTGATAAGCAAACGGGCGACATGGCCAACAGACGCAAAAGCAACAGTCGCCAAATAAAGCCAGGCAGACCAGATATCTACCTTTCTGCCTCCTCATCCCCATATACCCCTTTTCCGCCACAACTCATTTTCAATTAATTAATCCAACAACATTCCAGCACTATTATCTTGGCATATCTCAAATATTTCCTTTAATTACGCCAAGCGAAGAAAAAGACCAGGCAAAAGTGTTGGTTGCAACAACAAAAATCTGACACCTCGAACAATCAATACATCATCATAAGTGCGGCATGCAAAAAAAAAAAAGAAAAAATCAAGGAAAAAAAGGAGTATGGTAAAAAAAAAACAAGTAACAGACACGCACACACAATTACAGGCACGATCCCAAGGATCCCTGGGCCACTCCGTCTTCTCCTTCTAATGTTGGAAAAAAATTTATGCCATTCAAAATTAGCAAAGTGTTATCTAAACGCATAAATTACATGCACGTACAGTGGGAAAGTGGGTGGCAGAGGGGTTCCTCTGGGTTGCATGCAAATTGCCAGCGAGCCTCCACAGGATATATATATATATATGGCATATGTGTGCGAGTGCGATAAGTTGGAAGACATTTTGCTGAAGAAGCTGCCACAGCAGCCAACTAGTTACCATGTGTACAGCAGAGGTCAACAAAATAGGAGACACTATTTTAAAAAAAATTGATAAACAGTTCTTGAGATTTAAATAAATATGTGGTTGAATAAAATGAACTCATTCCAGCCATAATTCTTGTATTCATCACATATCAAAACTTAAAGTCATCTAAAATTTTTTTTCTTAAGTTAAATTTCCTATAATTTTAACATCATTTGTAGGTTGGTCTGTGTTTGTGCGGCAATGCGGCATAAACGATGCCAACAACTGATTGTGACGTGAACTAAGCTCGTAATGAAAGCATATATACAAGTCGGCCAGGACAGGCCAGAACTGAACGGAATATAACCGAACTGAAAAGGAGAAAAGAGAAGATACTTGGACGAGTGGAAAGATTGCCAATAGACCCAACTTTCATCCTCCCCCTTTGCTGGCTGGTCTCCTTGACCAAGATGACAACGTGGCCATGGCTTTGGCGTCGCTGGCGCTGCATTGGCCAATTGCCTGTCGCCGTCATGTGAAGAAGTGCTGTAGAACTCCAGCCAAGTCTACGCATAGTGGGGCAAAAACAAAGAAAAGTCCGGTTAAAAATGTGGTCATGTATATGTCAAATCTAATCAAGTAAATACATATGTATACATATGTATAAAAAAGGAAAGAATGAAGAAATTTTTTTTTTTGTTATCATTAAAGAGTATGGTATTATCTTTCTTTCTTAACTTTCTTATAAAAATGATTACCAAATATTAAAATAATTATCGTGGTGTTCTCATAATATCTCTATCAATATTCCTTATTCCAATTCCTTATAACAGAAAACATCTATACCGAGCTATGATTATAACATTTCCATTTTTATCCCATAGAACATCATTTAAATGGTATAATACATCCATTTCTGACCACTGTGACCCACGCAACCGTGCCTGCAAAGCAATCTCCCAACGCAGCAGCAGTTCTCCAAGCAGACCCAACCAAACCATACCAAACTCAAATGCCGCATGGACTGCTCCTTCTCCATCGACTGGGACTCCCAACTCTTGACTTGGACTGCGAAAAGCGATTCGGGATTCGCGACTCTTGCGATGGCACGACTTTGGCGAAATAAGATATAAGCACGACATAAATGGTACTTTATATCTGCAAGATATTATTTTTCCAAACATACACACAAGGTTTATGATTTTCTCTAGATATTTTGTCATCTTTATTATCAGAGCGCGCCAGAGAGGAAGTTAGGTAGAAGGAGCCGAGTCGAAGGTGGAGGAATACAGGTAAATGGCATAAAGTAACCAAATAAGCGCAGAGCAGCTGAAGATGCGGCTAACCGGTGTCATGGGAAGAGGCCAATGCCAAGAAAATATAAATACTCGTACAAGTACAAGAACAAGGATGGCTCGTCTGCGTGGAGAATTGGCCATTGAATGCCAGAAGCAGATGCAGAGGCAATAGCAAAAGCAAAAGCAAAAGCAGTCCAATGCTAGAGGGCCAGGTGAGTGTCAGGCCGAAAGGCAGGAAGCAACTGCAACACTTGACCAGCAGTCGTCTTGCGATTCTGTGGACGACACCACAATGGAAATGGCACTGGCAACGCGAATGGCTATGGGTATATGGGAATAGGAATAGGAGCAGTTGCGTACTTTACACTTGACCACTCCACTTTCAGCCAGGTTTCAGCTGGCCCAGGTTACGGTTTACCCCAACTCCATGGTGCGTCATATTTACGGTTCGCCCTAACACATAAACAACATTATTTGCCACCCCATACCAACTCGGGCCTGTCATAAACTAGTTTCACACACGTCTATATCTCTATGTGCAGAGAGAAAAAAAAAACAAACTATGCAAAACTGGAGATTAAAGTAATTTCAACATATGAAAAAAAGGTGTATTACATTATATAAAAGTTGTCTAAAGGTAAAACAATATACTGAAAATATGTTTATAACTAATCCTTCAAAAATGCTTCGTTTTTAAAATGGTAGTTGATAGGAGCGAAAAGCTTTACCAACCCCCAAAACTAAAGATTTTATAAGGAGTACTATTGTTCTTAGAGGATTACAAGGGATTAATTCATAATATTAGTATTCCCAAAACAATGGAGACTTAATCCCTTTAAAAAATTCGTTTATTATACCACAGATAAGACACTTTAATAATTTGCTAGATAACTTCTTCCTGTGTACCCCTTTCCTCTGGGCACTTTGTCTTCGAACTATATTAATGCGTGAGCACACACAACTTGGCTACCAAGCAAAATTCCTCCGCCCCACGATCCCCACTTCTTTGGAGGGTTTTCCTATACATATATAGATACGTTTATATTTATATAACAAAAGGGGCGCCGTCCAGGGCATTGAGGCTTCGCTTCTTTGTTGTTGACTTAGGCCCACGCCAAGAGGCAGAAAGGCTTCTTCTTCCTAGAGAGTCCGAGCATAAAAAACCACAAAAACCAGAGCTGGCATATTGCCGCTATTGTCTTTTATAGTTTCCTGGAACATTTGCCGCTTTGGCTTCCATCTCGGGCCGCAGCAGCACCACTACGATACCACTATACCATGATACAACCACCACCACTATTTGAGTGTGGTGCAATACTTGTGCCCGAGAGCTTTCCCTGCGGTTATTTCCACAGTGCCCACAGTGTGTTATATGTCTTCGCGGTTGCCATCGGAACAGTTGGGCCCGAATCTATTGCCGTATTCTTTAAATATGATTTAAAACTTTACCGCAGACATTTGCCAACTGTAATGTGACCTAGTTAGGGGTGGACTGTGTGTCGAAATAGTGGGCTATTGTATAAAAAAAAGTAATAAAGAAGTTTTCGAAGACAAAAGGAAAATAACTTAAACAACTTTTAAGACTTCTAAACTTTGTTTACCATTCCGCTTTAAAAGCATAAGCTTTTCTATAAAATTAAAAGTTAAGTAAAACGCACAACCATAAAATATAAATTAAAAAACTGTTCAAAAGTGTATATCTATTTTTATTTTATGCCAACAAAAAACCCATTCAATTAACTTAGTTTTATAGCCCAGCCTAAGCATTTATTTTATTGAAATAAATTCCCATAAATTCAATAGTATATTAGCTTGACAGTTAGGTTCATAAACTTCCCCCACATAAAAAATACCATCACGAAGTGATTTAATTTCTTCAAAGTTCGACTCCCCAGCGACATTCACTTTTATTCAATTCCAATTCCAAAGAGATCTATGGCCAAGCCAATATCCAGAGGTATTTTACGTTTCCTCTGTGTGAAAGTGTCGTCTCTCAATTTTATGCGAAAACAAAAATCAATAAAAACAAGACCAAGAAAAGCAGACGATGGAATATATATGTATAGAGTTTTATGCCAATAGGCTAAATCTGATTTCCCATTAGGGCACAGTGGGCTTCCTCGCTTTTTTAGTAGCTTCATTCATCTGCAATCATAAACTGCACAATGGGGTGGCTCAGCTCAAACGCAATCTGCTCGGGGAGTCTAGTTTAATGTGGCACATCAAAACTTAACGACAACACCTACTCCAGTTTGTTTTATGGCCACAAAATGAAACAAAAGACCGGCTCGGATTTGCTGGCCAAGCTTTAGCTGCTTCTGCTGATGCCCTGGAACCATGCCAAATGGCAAATATGGACGACAGCTCATAATTTTACACAATTGTTGCCCCCAAAACTTATGAAACATGCATGTCCATCGCCTCCCAAAAAAAATAAAAAAGAAGAAAATACAAAGCAACAAATTACGACAGCACCAAAAGGCACTTGAACCGAATCAGGCACACACACAAAAATAAAAAGACTGCTGCAAAAGAGGAAGAGAAAATACTTGAGAGGGTATCATTAAAAAAGCACAAACCCTAAAAACGGAAAAACCCGAAACCAAAACCCACGAATCTCACTCCTCAGTTGAGTAAACGCTGCAGCAGCAGCGGCGTAACGAATTTTTATTTGGCTTTTTTCTGGCCAAAGAGCAGTTGCCGCCGTGGTCAAAAAAAAAGAAAGAAAAAAAAACAGGAGAAGAAAAGGCAGATAATACAGTTGATAATAATCCCCAGCAATGTAACTCAATCTCCGCTTCTAAGCCTCGACCATTGCGATACGCAAGCGGGACAGGACACGATGTACGGGAGTACGGGAGTAGGGAGCACACAAAACGCTGGAGTGCACCAGAAAAAATAAAAAGAGTAATTGTATATATCTTATAAAACGAATACCATATGCTCTCTACAAAGTCCTAACAAAATAGTGGACATTATTGTCAAACAAGTGTGGCTAATCCAAAAATTAAGTATCTGAAACCTGATCATAAATCACAGATCCTATACATGTAATAAAATAATATATAATGGATCCTACTTAATTTTTGAAACCCTAAAATATTTTTTTCACTTTATACTTTGGGTATCAAATTAACGCAACTTAATATGGTTTATATGGAAATTTAATGGAAAATTAAGTATCTAAAACCTAATCATAAATCACTATCCTATATATGTAATAAAATAATATATAATGGATCCATACTTAATTTTTCAAACCCTAAAATATTTTTGCCGTGTTACACTTTAGGTATCAGATTAATTAATGGTTTATATGGACTATTCTTTATCAAACAAAGAATTTAAAAATCCCTTTTAAAAAGAGTACCTACAGTCCCCATACTGGAGTCCACATATAACTGAAATCCCGGCAATGGCTAAAATAATGCGCATGAATGATGAAATGCAGCGAAGGCTGCCAAGAAGCGGCGCTCAGCGAAGATGCAAGCGGTACAGGTAAAAAAAAAAACATATATATATATAGAAAAGACAGGAGCGGAGCAAACGGGGACTTTGACTGGCTTTTGGACAATGGTACGGCCTGCTATTAACGTCCAGCGCACACATGAAACAAGATATTTGTACCAGTACCCGATGAAGTATACTTCTTCGTGGCTCTTAAGTCGATGCTATTATTGCCTGCAAGTCTTCGACTTGGACTTCTTTTTCGTCTTAAACTGGCACTGGGACTCTCTGACTTTGGTCGAGACCGAGGCAAAAGGCAGAAGGCTGTTGCAAGGCACCGGAACGGGTTTGTCAGTTTGACTTTGACTCCTCGCTGGCCGGCAAGTTTTCGTGATGCACTGAGCGAAAAATAGAGCAGAAGGCAAGCTAAAGATATGTAGTTTTTTGATATTCCTATTCTAAAGTTAAAGTCTAAAGTTATTTTCTGGCGTCTATGTTTTATCATATATAAATAATAGCTTTTCCGAAAGTATTATACTTTTTTTTAAGACCTATTTTAATAGAGTAATTTAAATCCTGATATATATTTTGAGGCATGGTTTTTGTTGTATAAAAATCGAATACAAAAGTGAGTAGCTTCTTAGATCTATTTATAACCTCCCTATAATTTGATTTCATCAGGTAAGGTATACCTTATATATAAAAACGATTTTCTTGTCCTAAGACACCTTAAGATACTCCCAGTTTTAACAGGATTCTTTTGTTTTCAATTTTGCTAGCATTTTTTGAATATATCGTTTTTTAGAGTTAACTTTTCTCAGTGTAATGATGGCACTCTGGGTGCTGCCTTCCCGCAGTTTCATTTCGGGCCTCTTTACCTTTTCTCCCCGACTTGTGTTCATCTCTGCCTTCGTTTTTTTTTCTGTTTCTGGTTCTTCTTGGCCATACAACAAAACAAAACGACACACGCTGCATGCGGTGAGGTCCATGGTGCGATACCGAGACCGAAAAACCCAATACCGAGGACCCACAACCGGACCCGGGGTTCTTGGGGATATGGGATCTGCGGACCGGTGTGAGTAATAGGCGGCGTTGCCGTTGTAGTAAATGAGCTTACCAGGTGATACCAAAACACAAAAGAAATTATAGTAATCAAATCATTTTTATGTTAAATTATGATCGACAGCAGGCAGGCGATGCGATGCGAACCGATGGCTATGGCGATGGCGATGGGATGCCATGTGAAGCGGACCCTCTTCTGTGCCTGTGTATCCATTGTATCTTTAAGATACACAACTGCATGATGGGCCGTGCATTTCGAAGTCGTAGTGGGTTTTTAATGAAACTTTATACTAAATAGCAAATTGTTGTTGGCTCTTGTCTTTTGGCTTTATGTGATGTGTGTGTGTGGCGGTCGGCCGGGTTGGTTCTGTTCGCTGGTGTTGCGCTGCAGCTCTAGCCATGGCTAATTATCTTTTGGATTGCAACAAGTTTATTAATGTTTATGTGGCTGGTGCATAGAGAGCCCGACTTCGTGGCTAAAATTTATTGTTGCCGTGCTTCATTGAGGCGCGGCGGCTGTGGCAGCGCGATTTTTAAAAGGTTTCAATGAACATTTATTATGATTGCGGGCCGGTCGGTCCCCAGTTTTCCCGGGTTCCCGACTTCCCGGCTCACAGATCCCCCAAGTACCATGGTCCCAAGTCCCATGGTCCCCCCTTAGATCTTTTGGATTTTTCTCTAGAGGCCAGCCTTTGGCTAATAATAAACATGTATACATAGTTGTTGTTGGCTAATATATCAACATTCTGGCCCGTAACAAAATAAATGCTCGTGTGTTCCCAATCTCTTTTGCACAAAGTCTGCACTTTGCCAGTGTTTATTCATTGTGCCAAATCCATAAATCATGGGAATTATGTTTATTCGACTGGGAACACCCAGCAAGTGGAGTTTTCAGTTGCAGTTTTTCTTAATGAAAATGTTAAAATAAAAACCCACTGAGTGTGTGTGTGGAAAATAAATCAATGGAAATAATAGAGAAGAGGACACATGCACATAATCCGGATGCCGTTCTGAGTGGATTTTAATTAAATTTGGTTTATGTGTTTGTGATTTAGAGCGCGGCAAACATGAAAAGGATTTTTTTTTTATATACGAGCTCAGATTTTTGTTTTTTTATATGACACATGCATGCAATTTCAACAGCAATCAGTCAATTAAATGCGAGCTCCAACGATTGCCATTCATGGTAAATGGGTTAAAATATCTTTGAGTTATTACACTCGAAGAGAGAGAGTGTTGAATGTTGATTGGTAGTGCGAGAAACTTAATTGCATTGCAGAATCTTAAGACTGAGAAGATTGCCGAGTGAAAAATAACTACATATCTTTCCTTCAATGGAGTACCTTTTAGATGGAGTTCTAATATCTTTCCAGGTTTAAGCCTTCTCTGCCAACATTTACTTAAATTTCCTTAGGCTTACTAAAATTGAATTGTATAAATATTAGAAAAACTCTAAATAAATAAAGTTATAAATAGTATAAGCCAAAACACGGAAAATCCCTTTTGATTAAATATTAAACGCTCTTAACCCACAGCATAATAAATTAATTTGCCAAAACGGCTGATGAATTTCTCATAAAATAGAAATAGAAAACAAACAAAACCTTGACATCCAATGGACCAGATCCATGTCGCATGAATTTTAAATTGATTTACGTATACACGCAAACCATTTTACCTTGAGATTGAAGAAAAATCGGTTCGAGCACTTACATCTGCAAATAGAGAGAGAAAATGGGAAACTTAATTAGTTAAATTCACAAGCAAAGGCAAACACAAACAGAGGCAAACAGAGATGAATGAAAAAGAGACTCCAGAGCCAGTTAGCAGATGAAGACAAATAAAAGTGAAGTGGAGTCAAGCAAAAGTCCAGTGTCAGGTGGAAAAGTGAGGTAAACTACAGATATCGGCTGGGGATAAGGATCCAAGCCAACCCAACAACCTAACTCAACCCAACTAAACCAAACCGAACCGAACCAAACAAAACCAGACCATAGATGCCCAAGATATTCTGGTGTCGTGTGTGTGAATCCCCCAGAGAGTGAAGTGCAAAAGGATGCAAGCCGTCACGTAGTTGTTTGGCATGTGACGTCACACACACACTATCGCAGACACACAATTGCAGACATTTTAATGGCTAATTAAATTGAAACAGAGCAATGCTTTTTCCACAGCCACCCAGGCATCTGCTTCCCATTTTATTCCTCCTTTTTCACAACGACACAATTACAAATTGCCTTTCACAGCTGCAATAGTTTGTGCTTGGAAATGGTAAATGGCAAATGGTCTGGGATCTTGAAATAGTAAGAGGGCGCTAAAGATAATGAATCGAATGACAGGAATCCCAACTCATTAGGTAAAGAGATCAGGTGCAGTCGGAATTTTCATTTACTGTACATGCAACTAAAATTCCTTTGAAATGAATATCAATTAATTAACTCTTAAAAGGGGATTTTAAGTGGTTCAAGCTTTTAATTTGAACTTGAAAATTTGTACTTCATATTTTCAAATAATATTTAGGCTCGTCAACTTTTAATTAATATCCAAAACCAAGCCAAACCCAACTTCTTAAACATAAACTTTATCTTAAAACTCCAATAACAGTTCGCTTCTTCATTTGATTTTTATGATTAAACGCATAAACCATAAATTTCCAGCACCTAGATTCCAAGAGCAATCTTTGATTTTTTATTGTCGAATATTAATGCTATCTAAAATCGACTGCAAATATTTTTCAATTTGCTGAATATATATTTAGTCTTTTATCGCCCGCAAGAAAAAAGCGAAGAGAAAAATCAGAAGTCTAGACTCTAGACCATAAGATATAATCATCCTAATGGATCATAATTTTAACGAGTCATTCATAAATTCTGCGCTTGATAGTTCCCAGTTTATTAAGTTAAATCATTTCTGAGTCATAAAAGTGTTCTTAATACCACACACACAGACACCAACCACCGATATAATCAATAAATTTTTGACTTTATTATGGAGGGGCTTAATATTCAGAGTCTATATCGAATTAAATTGCCTAGAAAGCCGAGGTTAAACGTGTGGCGGTTCGTCTTCAAAGTGAATAAATCGAAATGTGTCGGGTTCCTCGCCTCCAAAAGCTGCCAAATTGTTTCCCAAGAAGCGTATCTCAGTGTTGCCTTTTTCTGTTTTTTTTTTTTTTTTGGACAACAGGAAATCGCTGGCAGCCTCCGAATTTTCAAACAACGCTTTTCGGTAGATTCTAATACAGAATGCTAACACCTTCTCCGCGCACTGCCAAGATATTTAACCAACCAACCAACCAAGAATACGTATTTCTAATCTCCTCGGTTCACTGCTGTATCTTCTGGACATGTGAGAAATGTTGCGCATGTTCGGACAACTTTTTGCACGATAATTAAATATTTTTAATTGCTGCCATGCACAGAATGCTGCTGCTGCTACTTCTGCTGGTGATGCTGAATGCACTGAGGCAGCTCCGCAGAGGAGCAAAAATTATTTCCATAAAAGTGCAAATCATTAAATCTTTAGCCGCAGGAACATAGCTCTAATATTTGCCAGAACCATTCGAGCGCATGTATCTACCAGATGCAGAATGTTTCTTTCCCCTTATTTTATTTTTTTTTTGTACTTCCACAGCTTTTCCACAAATCTGGCTTGAATTTTCGGATATATCAGAGATTTAGTGGCTTGGAGGAGTGGACAGAATTAAGGCGCAGTCGCAGTGGCAATGCCACACAGTGCTGTTAACCTGGCTATTTGCTAGGTGAACCTGGTTTAAACGTGATAATCAGGTAGCAAATTATTTTGTTATTATTATGGCAAAATGCTTTGCGAAACATAATTATTTGAAGAATCATCTTTATAAATAACTAAAGGTAATGTATAATTTAATTTTTATATATATGTACATCTTTAAAATATTCCAAAATCTTTACTTATCAAGATATTAATTTTGGGGACAAATATCCTCAGATTGGTTACAGATTTAGTCGAGTTTATTAATAATAATTTAAATTATGAATTTAATTTTTTTTTGTATTTTAAAAATATATATTTTTTTAATATAAAAAAAGGTTTAGCGATTTATCTAGTCTAATGTATGGTAGCCCAACTCTGTTTGCCACCAGAAAGAAGCAACAAAAAAATCGCAGTACATCAGCAGAAGTAGAACTTTGTGTGAGTTGGTTTGTTTGTTTGGCGCTGCCATAAAGCTGAAGCCAGTTTTGTTTTTAAGCATACATCGCACACAGACCGGGATCCCCTCTTAACCCCTTCTTCAAGCTTAACCCCCTAGTACCTACTCCACTGCCGTCTCGTTCGTATGGCTTCCTTGGCGTTGCCGCTGCAGTTGCAGTTGCAGTCAGAGTTGCACTTAATGCATTTTTCAGTAGATGCTTTTTTCATGAAAATATTTCGTGAAATTATAACGTGGCATTCTGTGGCTGCGTCCCTCCAACCCGAGCTTCTTCGTGAGCTGTGGCTACTTTGGTCTATAATCGTATTTATAAGATACAGTTTTGCTTTTGTCAAGCCATTTTTTTCAGCATGGCATATTTAGTGCGTGTGTGGATGGTTTTCCCTTTGTGGGACAGCTCTTAAGACCTCTGAATGCAACCACGGTAGCCGAGTGATCTTGGAAGGTGATTCATAAATGAGTTGCGTAGGTGTGAAAAGTACAGGTATGCTAATGAAGCTCTGGGGTTATGGGAAAGAATTTTTCTCTCTGGGAGGTTGAGAAAGTCTGTACGAGTAGCTTAACTTATTGATGGTATTGATTTTGTATTATGAAAAACCTTTTCGGTCTTAAAAAGCTTTTACACTTTACATATTTAAATTATATTAAGTTTTACCTTTATTTTGCATTGCAAGCCCCACCGAAAACCCACCAATAAATCCCCGCTTTATCTCATCACCCGGCTTATTAATTAATTTCCAACCCCTAAACGAGTTTTGAGCTGTCTGAGCAGCTTAAAGTTTTTGTTTGTTATCGCAGTCTGACAAATTACTTGGGCCTCGTTGGCCAATAATGGCATACAAAAAAGAATATATATCCAAAGGGAGATCTGCATGGGATTAATGCAAATTTCACTTAGACAAATTGCCGAAATAAACCGCGAGTTTGTTTGACCCACCCCCGAAGTAAAAAAAAAAAACCCGTCACAATAGCAAACCCATCATCGGAATAACAGGCTAGGCGAAGGACGTATCTAATTGAAAATCCCCAGTCCTCCTGTTAAAACCCTCTATCGACAACAGTTTTTCCAACCACTCCACTCAACGCTGCCAACGGTTGCATGAGAGCGTAAAATCAGCTTTGGACCGAGTTGAATACACAAAAACATTCCAATCAGCGGCTTAAGAAGACCTGGCCATCCGACACAATTCATCGAGGGGTTGATACTGAAGGGTTAGGGGTTACTCAAGAAGGGCATTTGATTTTGGGCCCACATGGAAAATTAATTAAATTTTATTGTCTTGAAATTTATTGCCATCGCTTTGTGATTGTATGCAAAATTGGTGGAATTTATGCAGGAAGATACTATTTATAAAAAGAGTGTAGCAAGGGTCTACGGATAGAATCTGTTGTAATATTTATAAACTTAAAGAAGCTTTATCGATTTTGCTTAATTTAATTAAAATGGGAGTATATTTATAGTCTTTCATATTCCTTTCATCTTTCACTTCCCTTTTTCAAAAATATTTTTGGGAACTTGTTCAGGAAAATATATTTAGAAAGGGTGTACAGATAATATCTGTTCTAATATTTATAAAATTAAAGAAGATTCGTCAATTTTACTAATTTAAAATAAAACGGAAATATAATTATAATAATATATAAATCTTTTTCTTTCCCTTTTCCAAAATATTTTTGGTTAATTTTTTTTCCGTGTACAGCCATCCCTTAGCTAGGTTGCTCCCTTGAAATGTATCTTTTGTATCTTTGTGCACTTAACACGCATTCTAATTGCAAAAGCCAAGCTCCGAGGAGTGAAAAGAAATTATTAACAACAAAAGCAGAAGCTGGAATTCCACTTGGCTGCGATCTGGGACTGGGACTTGGACTTTGACTGGGTCTGGGTCTGGGAATAATACTGCATCTCCGGGGTTGGCGTGTGAGTAAGTGCGCCCCGAAACGGAAGGCGAGTTGGGACAGAATGGAAAGGTAAGGGTTAAGGCGAGGGGGAGGGGAAGTGGGGGTATATAAAGCGTAGCAAAACGTTTGCACGTTGAAGGCATAATAATAAAAGGTTAAAAAAGGCGCAAAGAAGATTAAATGCTTGAGAAGATGCAATATTTTTTGCTTCGCCTGCTGCTGCTGCTGTTGCTGCTGCAGCAGTTGTTGCTGTTGCAATGGTTGTTGCTGCTGTTGCTGTTGCTGCTGCTGCTGCTCCTCTTCCTTTGCCTGCAAAAAGGGGGCGGGGCAGGGCAGGGCAACCACTGCACTTATGTTGCTGCTTTGTTGCTGTTGCTGTTGGCCGACTGCAATGTTGCAGTGTTGCTGCTGCTGGCCCGCCTTGTAATTGCACATCATGTAGCTGTTGCCGTTGCCAGCTTTTCGACCTGGACTTCAGCCCCTCCCGTTCCCGTTCCCCCCACCTTCCCATTTCCCCGGCCCCACCACCATTTGCCTTTTAGTTAACTATTTTGTGTTCAAGTTGAAGGCACATGGTAATGGCAATGGTTGCATCTTGCTCACATATTAATTGCCGCACGGCTGCGCGCCTTTCTGTGGCTCCCCAATCACTTGGGCTTCCAGTTTAGACTTAGGCATACCCCTCTCCACTCCTTCTTATATATATATGTACCTTTATATCCCCTGGAATCCCCCATCAAGCACTTTCCGCTTGGTCTTTGGCTGCATCACGCAATCGCCTTTCGTTTTATTATACCCTCGACCAATGGGGTTTATTGGTTGAGTGAAGAAAGGATGGGTGGGATTTTATGGGGTCTCCCATATTTATATATTATTTATTTATTATTATCTCAAAACATAAGGTATTTAAGTAAATTACTTGATTTGGTAGTAATATATCATGAAACTCTTGAGATTTTATAAAAATTGCAATGCATATAATTAAAATACCATGTATGCAAGTATGATATCAGACCTTCGATTGTAAATTTCATGAACTATACTTTAAAGTTATATTATTTTATGATATAAAAATATTAGTACAATTAATATACCATTTATTTTCATAAATGTCTTCAAAATAATTGCCCCCTCCTTGTATAGGGCATCCCCACTTCTACCTGGAAATCCCCATTTCACCTTAGCCTTACTGGTTCTCCCTCTCCTTTTTTTATGCGATATTTAAACAAATTGCTTGTAGAATATTTGTGACATTTTGTCATGCCCGGCAAGTTATGTGAGTTTGCCGGATTGTGTGTTGTCTGGGTGCATGAGCCCCACGTTCCTGGCTCAGCGGGCAGTGAAAATTGAGTACAAGTTGCTTTGAGTTGCATCATCAATCATTGCACACGTTGAATGATGTTTTGTCACAGATATGCCGCCGGCAGCAGCACACAGCCATCCAGAAACATAAGCAGCATCAAAAACAGAACCCGAGCAGACCAAAAGATATTGGATGGAATAAAGAGGATGGAGAACGGCGAACGGCGAAGGAAGGTATCTGTCAGCTACAAAAACAAGTCAAAATATTTATAAAAGTCAAAATTGTCGCACAGTTGGTGGGAGGGAGGTGGGAACGGTGAGTTTTGGTATTCTCGTATTCGTATTCGATTTTGATTCGGTTGCCTGCCGGCATACACACACAAATAAATCCATCCAAACCATCTCATCTCTCTGGGCACTGTAATTAATAACCCAAGCTGCGCGTTTCGTCATTTTGAGCTTGAGAAATGACGACGAGAAGAAAGTTCTTCTTTTTTTTTTTGGGTAGGAAGCTGAGAGAGCTGTCCACATCGATTGGAATTCATTGGCAACAAAAGAGCTTGGTGTAATGACAAAAGTATTTGTAATTTTCCTAGTTCTGGTAGGATGAAATTCCTTCTTCTTTTTGTGCGGTATCCCCAAAGCGTTTTGAGTTACAGCAACGGCAACTTGAGGAATTGCTCTAATCAAAAGTTTAAAAACAAAAAAGAACAAAAACTTAAAACTTTAGACCAACTCAAAGATAAATGATTTGAGTGAGAAAAATGCTATAAGTTTGTGTATAGTTTAGATTAGAGTTTCATAAGTAGTCGGCACATAATACGGATTAATTGCTAGAGGGAATATACGGAACATTTTACTGTGGAAAGTTTTTTGCGAAAGGGTGAGTTTAATTCAAACATTTTTTTTGTGATTTCGATGATTTACAATATTAAATAATACAAATTTTAAACACATTTTTAGTAAACTAATAAACTCCAGATAAAGATATCATCTCCAATGAATTTATTTTTTAAGTATAAATACACTTTAAATCCAATATAATTCAATTCAGTCCAAATTAATTTGCCAACCTTTTTTATCGTTCATCACACGCAGATTAAAACATCTTTGTCTAATTCTTTAAGCACTTGAAAACCTCGACTTTGGGGTTTTTGCACAGACGAGAAGAAAAATGTAGCAATTTAAGGCAAAATTAGTAACTGCGTCTGCGTCTTTTCCCTCATCCGTATCCGTATCCAAGTTGTCAACTTTAATTATTGGCCACAAAAACCAAACTCAGACTGAGACACGCTCGGAGAACTTTAAGCCTAACCATGTCAATTGTTTGACATTAAAATGCGCAGAGAAAGACAGTGGAGAAACTGGCTCTAAACAAAAAGCCAAAATTGAATTCCAAGAGTGAAGTAGTAGTGAGATGGGGGGGGGGGGGGATAAAGGAGCCGAATCGAGACGAGAGTAAATACCGCAAATAAAATAAATTAAATAAGAAAACTACCGCTGTCAAAAGGTTTAACATTTCACTTAAAAACAAAAAATAAACCGAGAGTCGAGAAAGAAATGCTGGAGAGCCGAGTGAGTAGTATATCTTTGTGTGTATGGTTTCTTTTTGCCTGATTCTCGGTTTCGGTTTCGGTTTCTTCGGTTTTGTGCTCAAGTTGAACAACAATTTCCAAGAAAATTAAAACATGTAAAGACATATCTTTTCATCTGACAAACATGGACCTGAACGGAGGCCCCATGCATATGTAAATATATCTGTGTTTCTGCCCCTTTTCAGCTGTTCTTCTCCTACATTTAACATTTAACTCTTTTGTCGAACATTTGACGATGGGAGGCATCCCGAATAAGAAGAGCGTAACTTAAAGCTCAAAAGGAAATTACACAAATGCCTGAAATCTCATAAATACTTCAATCAAGTATGTCCAAAAATAAGTAAAGATATTTAAGCCCAGGGGCGCAACGCAGTGAGTGCCCCGAAAATGCTAAAGGTATATAAGTCCCCATTCCCGAATGGCGACAACATCTTCCGAGGGATCGGGGATCCCAAGACAGAACTGAACTGAACTGAACTGAACAGAACACTGCTGTCTGGGCATTTCTTATTTTATTTTGTTGTACTTTTTTATCCCGACTTGAGCCCGTTGTTGTGTCCGTGTGTATTGAAGTATGTGTCTTGTCATGACATAAGAAATTGACTCCACTTGAATTCGAAAAAGGAGTGCAGCAACTGCAACAGCAAATGAAATTAAAAAGTAAATGCAACCATAAATGCAGCCAGAAGACAAGCGAACGATGCCAAAGTATCTGTATCTGTATCTGCGGAACTTGAGCGGAGCAAATGAAGTGCCTGGCCCCGAATTGTAAAGACTTGGCAATAACAGCAGCAGAAACTACACATAAGCGTTGCTTTTGATTTGCTCAAGGAGTTGGGGAGGCAAACTTTGGAGGGAGAGTGGCTATTGGAGTTTTTGAAATTTCGAAAGAGTCTTGGCAGAAATAAATCCAAATTTAGAACCAATTTATACAGAACTTGATTGGATTTTCCACTACTTTTGTTTACTTCAATAAAATCAATTTAGAAATATTAAAATAACCTTTTTATTTCCACAAACCCAATATTTTTGTGAAGAAACAAAATATGTAGGCGCATAAAATACCCCCATAAATTCCTTCAAAACCACAGAAACCTCCTTAAATTTATGGAATCACATTTTTTTTTTAATTTTTAATGCGTAACTGTTCCAACACCATCTGTTTTAAAGCGACTTTAAGCCCCTCTCGAAGTCACAACTTTATAATTAAAACTCTTTTTTTTCAGATCTTTATTTTTTATTAATGAACCATAATTTACAAAATTGGTAAGCCCAAAATTGTTACCTCCTTTTTTTTTATCCTTTAAAAGCTCTTTTCACCTTGGGCACACCAACTTTCCATCCATCAATAATCATTAAAATTTTAAAACTTCCCTCGCCCATGTTTTAAGCTTTATTGGAGATTGCAACTGAAATGAAAGCATCTTCCTTTATTTTTTTCTTTTCCTTTTTTTGAGTACATATGTATGTATGTATGAATATGTTTCTGTATGTTTTGGCACTCGCCCTAGACTTGAGCATTGTTGTTGTTGTCTGAGTTGTCTTTTTTTTTCTTATTTGGCTGGAGCAATCCTTTTTGCCTCCTGTGTTACCTTACTTACTTCCATCCATTTTATTTGGATGGGATGTGTGTTCTTTGGTACACTGAAACACTAGTATATTGCTTTGGGAGTAATTATAAATATAAAAAAAATAATGATGATCTTAATTCCAAATAATATTAAAGATTGGAGTACATATTAAGAAATACTATATCATAAACTTTTGAATATTAGCATATCTGCTTAACAAAAAGAGTTTTACATATTCTGGTACGATTTATACATTTTTTTTGTGTTTGGGACTGTTTACTATATGAACTTATTGAACTTTGGGGTTAATTATAAAGATACAAATAATAATAAAGTTAACTCCAACTTCAAATATAGATTGAAATAAATGATTAGGGATGTTATCTCATATATTTTTGAAAAATTAACTTATCGCTTTTATCTTTATAACAAGAAAACTTTAACTTTATCTTAATTTCAAATAATATTAAAGATTGGAATACATATTTAGGAGTGCGATATCATAAACTTTTGAATATTAGCATATGAGTTTAACAAGAAAAGTTTTACATTTTCTGGTACGATTTATAGAATTTTTCCTATATTTGGGACTTCTCACCAAAAGTAACTGATTGAACTTTCGGTTTAATTATAAAGAGACAAATAGTAATGAAGTTATTTCGAATTTTAAAATAAAGATTAAAATAAATGATTCCGGATGCTATCTCATATATTTTTGAAAAAATTATCTTATCGTTTTTATCTTTTTAACAAGAAAACTTTAAGTTTTTCTGGTTCGATTTATAGAATTTTGCCTGTATTGGCTCTGTTCTTCACTGTGTTGACTTGGGAGTTTTTAGCACAGCGCCAGGGCAGCAAAGGCAGACAAGAAAACAAAACCCACATGTGAGCATTTAATTTCAACAACTGTCGCTGGGGCTACCAGTCGAAATACCAATACTGGAGACCAAGGAGACACGGCAGCAACATCCACAGCAGCAACAGCAACAGCAGCAGCAGCAACATCTAAAGCAGCAGCAGCAACAGCATCAGGAGACTCCATCAGAGCTCCACATTCTCCGCCCCATCTCTTTCTGGCTCTTTCACCTCTCCCTTTCTCGCATTCCCCAATCGCAGGGAGCAGCGTTGCCGACACCAACGGCCCTCATGTTGGACACTAAACAGCGGGCGCTGCCAAATGACAACCAAACTACATGTGAAGTACAACAGCAACACCAACAGCACAGCAGCAGCAACACGAGCAACAACAGCAGCAACAACAATGCACAAGTAACAGTGGGAGCCGCATTAATATGGCCAAGGTAAAGGGTATTTAAAAGCAGCCACCAAGCCAGGCTAAAAAACCCGAACTCAAGCCAGGAGAACCCCGGTGAGGCCAGAAAAAAAGGCAAGAGGGAATGGGAGTCAAAAAGACAAATGCGGCTGCACAGTGGTTATGTTCTGAAGATTTTTGGAAACTAAAATAAATAAGAAAAAACTCCAGAAAAGAAATAAATGCATTTTGTTAATGTATATACATTTAAAAAAATATTTTATGGAACTTAAGACAAAATGGCTATCAAAAATATGGATAATTTTGAATATCTAAAAATTGTGGGCAAACTTTTTAGATAATTGAAAAAGTACTTTAAAAAAATCTTAAAACATGACCGTTTTTATTATTAACATACCTAAAATAGATGGAGATATGTTGATATTAAGGATTCAATATTGCACAATATCTGACATTATTTACCCTGCTTCCTTTCTTAGATAAACCAAAAGGTGCATTATTTGTAAAAACCTTGAATGTGTCTTAATATTTAAGATATTAAACAAATCTCAAATAATAATATGTTGATAATAAAGATCAACATACTCTACTCATGTGTGCCCCAATATTTTACTATTTATGACATTATTGTCCCTACCGCAACAAAACTATTTACAGAAACTTCACCTAATTCCCTGCAATTTAAGCTAATTTACTTGCCAATTAAAATTTAATTAACCCCTTAAATTAAGGAACCCAGCGCCGGAACCACTGTGCCCACTGGGCGTTGTTTGCTGGCTCGACGGTTCAGTTCGCCTGGCGTTGGTTGTTCGTTGTTCGTTTGGGGGATATGTTGAGGCTGCTGTTGTTACTGCTACCTCTGCGGTGTGTGTGGGTTTTGTGAACAGGTAGTTTTCGTCTTATTTGGTTTTTGGCCAACATTTTTAAGGCCAAGAGGAAAGGAAAGTAAAAGCCGATGCACCCAACCGTATTTCGTTCTTCGTCCTCCGTACACCGTTCTCTGTTCTTCAGGGGTTCTCTCTCTTCGCCTCACCACTCGAAAAAGGATGAAAATTAAAACAGTCTTAAAAAACATGACAGGCAGAGGCAGTCAGTCGGCCGCACAAGCCTGAAATTAGTTGACAAGGATGAAAGGAGCAGAAAAGTGGACTGGGTGAGCTGGGTGAGCCCAAAAACTGAAACCGACTCCGTGCTGAGCCGTGTTGTTGATGGAAGATTTACATAATGCAGATGATGATGGTGGCAGCGTCGTGTGGGAATTTCATTAATGAAAGAATTATGAGAGGTTACATAATGAGCAGTCCCAGACGAGACCAGACCAGACCGACCAACTAACTCTGATGGCATCGATAAAGTCCGGTTCTTTCTGTTTTCTTTGCGGGGCGGTGGCTAATAACGAACCAATGTCCTAACCCACTCTATATATATACATTCACTCACTCCACAAATCCATTAGCCCCAGAGCTCATTGTTTGAGTCGACACAACAAATTAACAAAGTTTTCCAAAGAAATGCGTAATTGAGGGTCAGCTAGGAGACCTTTCCCTTGAACTAATTTGACAACTCTTAGGGTGAAATTAACGCTCACATTTGGATTAGGTTATTTTGTGTTATTCGATATATTTTACATGACAAAATGGAGCAGCAAGGAAAAAAAAAATAAAGGTAACACATGCTGCTTTGCTTTTGGCCAATTTGCGGATACGAAATGGAAACTGTTGCCAATTTCAAATCGCAATACGCACCTGTCACATAAATCACCGTCCAAATGTGATTTATTAGCTATTCATATTAGTTACTTTGGCTCCTGAGGGGCCCCCCAAACAACAGACACACGCTAATATATAATAAGCAATATAGGTAGATGTATAAAACATATGTATCTATGGGATATATTGTGTGCGCTGTCTTGCCAGCTGCAAGACTCTCCTTCCTTGCCCTGTCTTTTTTTCGTTTTTGGTTTTTGTTTTCTGGTCTGTAAAATATTGAAATTGAGTGCAAACTACTTTGAACTCTTGGTGGAGCTCTTGGTTACGAGCTACCTAGCGGATACATTATTAAAATGATATAAAGTAGCTGAGACATGAGTGCGAAGTATCTGCAAGTTGCATGCGAATTGGCAATGAACATGGGCCAAGTGGCTGCCGTGCAATGGCCCTAAGTTATGGGCGAAAGTATCTATTTTCGGGTGTATCTAACAGATGCGCCGCTTAACTTGGCTAAGCATGTGAAAATGTATCTGCGGATGAGAGCGAGAAATGTATGAGGAAATATTTACGTAATCTGCGCTGTGTATCTTTGAGTTTGTATTAACTACTGTGGGAAGTATCTGAGGTTGCGTGAGAAAGTTATGAAATATTAAAGTGCTTTACTAAAATTTATGTTGATTCTTTGCTCAATTTATTAACTATGATAAGTGTTTGAATATGGTTAGGAAACTTTTGAAATATTTAAGGGAATTCAAAAGGTTATGCAGGTGTTTTATTCTGTGTAATCTCTTCATAATATTTCGTTTTATTAAAGTAAGATATTTATTAGATAAATATATGTTAAATTTTTTGAAATATTAAAATTACTTAGGTTGGCCTCCATCTAAGAGTAAAGTTCAAAGCACCGTAAGCCAGAACTCAATCTTGAATTACCCGCACATTAGACATAAAATTTACGATATCTGCAAAAATCCTTTAACCATAAAATATCTACCCAAATGACTGCGCAATAAGACTCTAGAGTGTATACTTATACCAGGTGGTGCTATAAAGTACCAACTATCTAAATAGATATAAATATCATAAAAATAAAAAGCATGCTCATTTATCCAGATAGAGCTTCTTGTGAAGCAACAAATTTTAATTACGATTTCCTTGCATTCCACTCAATCATGGCCCACACCCTTTTCCCTCCCCACCAGCATCCCTTTACACTGGCGTACCATAAAAACCAGTCTCAAATGCGTTCTTTTTGGCTAGATTATGCAAAAGATACAAAAAGCACACACTCATACTCATAGGTAGTATAAAGCTGAGAGAGGATAGGAACGCATGGACGACGCTGTTAACTTTTATTGGCGAGCTTTAAAGCAAATTTGTCTTGGCCATTTCAGTTTGCTGCCAGCCTCATCCCGCTGCAGTACGGGTAAAAAGAGATTTATGACACTGCCGCGCGTACACGGCGCATTCAAAAATTGCTGAAAACAATTAGAATATTTTAGCAACGACCAGGGGAGACTATAAAAGTTATATGAAGAACGCGACGAGTTTCCAGTTAACAGCAAAAAAAAGAGGGGCAAAACTGCGAGGGACTGGTTGTAAAAATTATGCGCCAAAATGACTTTGACAGCAGTCGCGACTGGCATGGCATATATATATATTCCTACATATAAACAGCGACCATCCCCCCGTTTGGCCTCGTTTTTATGGTCATAACTAAGTAGCAGTCATTGTTTCATATGACTTATAATTTGGCACACATTTACGATCTTTTCGGCCATAGAGCAAAGAGTGGGGAAAGACCAAACTCCCGGGGCAACAGCAACAGGCCGTCATCAAAGCCGCTGTGCTGCATGATATAACACAAACGACGCGAACGTGGGTTGTCAACAAAGTAGGGTAAGTCTAACAGGAAGGTATATGGCATATAAAAAAAGCATTATACAGACATTTTTGGGGCTCTAAAGCAACCTACCATTCTTCTTTAAAGTCAAATAAAAAATAAAACCAATAATTTAATTTTTATTTAATTTCTAACTCATATATTGATTAGGATATTTTTAAATATGATACGTTTGTTCTATAAAAAATGCTCAAAAAAATTTCCAACTTAAAGTTTCATAAAAAATCCTTTATAAACACAATAAAGTTTCATAAGAAATCCTGTATAAACACAATTAAAAGCTAAAATGTTTTTACAAGTTGTTCCCCCAAAGCTAGACAAATATAAAATCAAAATACAATCCCATTCTCCTTAGAATTATGGTAAAGGAAATTCCACTAAAATCCCCATTACATCTAACATCTCAAACCCACCTCGCATGCTTCGCTGAATACTCGCAGCTGTCATTAGACTCTCACCGACAAAATCCTCCCCAGCAGCCGAATCCACTCCTATTTTACGGTTTTCCCCATATCTATCTGCGTGTCGATTTAGCAAGCGCTATACGACATGAACTTCAAAATGAGCCGCAGGCCTCAATCACATCCAAACGAGGCACCCAACCATCCAGCTATCCAACCAACCAACCAAGCAACCATCTCTAACCATCCATCGCAACAACGCCAAAGCTTTTCCCTCTCGACTCGGAATAATTTTATTTTGTTCGCCTGCCGCCGCCTGTATTTTCTTTCATTTGCTGCTGCACATTTTCCATTTCATAAAGCAGCCAGCTCTGCGGCCTGTTTATGATTTAAGTTCGCCGGTAGAGGCTGCTTATTAGAGGCCGACTTCCTTGACTAGGAAAAAAAAAAAAAAACAGAAGAAAAATAAAGAGTCCAGGGGTTGGGCGGTAAAATGTCGGCGACGCATTAATGATTGTTAGTGAGTTGTGAAATTGCTCTAACTGCACTTCAAGCAGCAAAAGCGGCTTCCACACCATTTGGCCTGACCAGCCAGCAGTCGAGTATCCAGTAGTATCCAGTATCCAGCATCCGTATCTGACTCTTTCCGGCAGGTTCTCGGGCTCAGAAGGCAAGCGACTAACCGACCAACCCGTTCGCATATTAAAGAGTAAATTTTTCAATTTCACAGACATTAAACGCGACTGCTGCTGTCTCCGCTTAACTTAAGCTAAACGCTCCGCCTTAGGCCATTTTCCAATACTCTTGGCTCCCCGGCCTGCCTTGCTTTCATGAATTTGACCCGAGTCTGCATTCAGTTTAGCCATTAAATAGTTTGTTAAAATTTGCCTTATTAGATTATTAAATTTTCGCAATTTAGGCAAAATTCGTTTCTGGCATTTTGCGCAGCCCCAAAATGTACACGGCAAAAAATACTTAAAGCCTTTTTGATTAATGGCCGAGGCCACCAAATATTGCAGAATGATAAATGTGCACAAGTTTTTTGGCGCGTAAACCTGACAAAACTTTAGGGCTAAGTTCATTAAATTTGCCGAGAATTTTTGTATTAAAATTGAGAAAGGTTGGTAAATGAAAGCCTAAGAAGAAAGCAGTGAGATATTTGGCCTGAGGGAAATGTAAGTATTTAATTTTTAATTGTTTGGTAATTTTGACCAAACGATTGCTTGTTAAAATAAGTGAAACATGTTAATCATGTATTTAGGCTATTGAAAGCTTTGAAAGCTAGTTTATAATTTTCAATTTTATATTATTTAAAATTTTATACCTTTAAAGTACATTAAATTTGCGCAACTGAATGAAAGGAAATCGTTGAAAATTTCTGCAACTGGCCAGTAAATCATTTCTAATCCATCGCTTCTCGGCTTTGTTTGGACCCAAACTTCCATCCTTTCGAGCCCTGTATCTACATACCACACACAGATACACACGCGCACACACACACTGAAACATGTGGGCCAAAATGTATCTGCAGCTTGCATAACTCTTCTTTCGCTACGTGTAGGAAAGGGTCAGCAGGAAGTGCGGCATGGGGTGGGGAAGGGGGGGTGGGTGTTGGAAATGGGGTAGTGGGGAGCTGAAGAGCCAAATTCGCATTACCCCCCAGAGTGCATGCCAGGCTTGTCCTCATCCTCGTCCTCCTCAGTCCCTGCTCCTCGAAGCCCTCTTATCCCTGCCCTCCTTCATCATGGGGTTCCCTATCGCCATCGATGTGTGTAAGTTGGTTTATCGACATGTGCGCACTGGTGAATGACTAAGGGGGGTTACGGTCGAAATTCCTAAAGAGGAAGTTCCTAGAGGCTAAATTTAATATTCGGCAACTTCAAGGAAATTCAGGGAGATTGGCATAAAAATGCATAAAATACTTAAAGAGAGTCTTTGCAGTTCCAATACAATACTAAATATTTGTAATACAATCATTCCATATATCTTTTTTGACTAATATTAGTTATTGTTTTTAATTTTGTATAACTTACTTATGACTTTTGGTCCTCTGACGATAGTATTTTTCGATTTAAAACTGTAAGAAGTAAAAAAAGCATTTATTAGTATTTTAGATACCAAAAGTTGTACCTAAATTTTAGTTTAATTCTATGTTAACACCTAAAATAAATAATATTAGGGAAACAAAAAGATATAAGCTTGCAAATACTAAATAAATATTCATAACATTAAGAAAAAGTGTGAGAGTCTTAAAAAAATGTCAGATCTATAAAAACCATATAGTTCAACCGGTTAATGGTTCGTTGTAGGCTACTAAAACTGTAAGGCAACCGGAAAGGTGTGAGGGGGAGATAAGTGGGTGGTTTACGGGGAGTTCAAATGCAGTGCCCTGAACGGGGCTTTTGTTGCTACTGGCCATATGCCAATTTTCGGTAAACTAACTTGCCTAAACTCGACAAGCAAATTGCCTTCATTAAGATACATGCCTGCTACCTACAATTTAGGCACACAAACACACACATGCATATAAATATATATGGCCAAAAGTGTGCGTGTGTGTGTGTGTGTGTATCTACCCTTCAGTTCCAAAAAAAAAGTTTCACTTGTGAATCACCTTGTGAATCCCGTGGGACATGTCCTCTTGCACAAGTGAAGAACAAGTGACGCTCCATATAGAAAATTGAATGGGATGTCCGCATTTTCACAAGTGAAAATTCAAATGAAAATTTTTCGAAGTCCTACGGGATTTCACTTGTTCCTTATACTTATTTTTCGTATGGCCTGTCACGTGCCGGTGACTCGTCCCAAGTGAAACACTTGGGAAAATCAGAATTTTTCCTTGAGTTTTCACTTGTGAAATCACTTGCAAGGGACCCGTCCCAAGTGAATCACTTGTGAAAATCAGAATTTTTCCTTGAGTTTTCAATTAAAAAAATATAGAATTTAATTCATTTTATTTTAATTCATTTTAATTATATGGTACTATTTAGATTTTCAAAAATTGTACAATTATTGTTTCTGTTTTTTTGCTTCGTAAGCTTATTTTTAACGTTAGACATCGCCGTTCTTAAACCTTTGTCCGGGTCCTCTGAATCCTTGGCCAACGCTCCTGAAAAAACATATGTTTAAAAAATGCGTTTTATTTGTTTAATTGTATATTTACCTTTTATAGCTTGTTGCAGAATTTTTATTGGCACAAAACATTTCGTCATCCACTTTCGGCTAACGGAACCCATTGAATACCTTCAAAATTTACGTACTTTAAACTAAGATCAATGCACAACATCTTAAACTTAATGTAGCACTTACCTGTGTTTATTATATTAACTAAACGATTAAAGTAACTCTGCTGCGCACCATTAAAATGGATGCTTCCCTTTCAATCACTCAAACAGAATGCACCAAGTCTTCTCACCCCTTTACTAGATTTCTTTTGTTTTCTCTTCGCTGTTGGCGCGTGCCACTGCACCTATACCCTTTCTAAAGTGAAATATATCCGACTATATAGTTTTTACTTCTTGAGTAAAAAATACAATACGATTTTTTTTTAAATGTTAATACTTAAATGTTTTAAATACTTAAATCAATTTTAACGGACTAAATTTCTATAACTTAACTATAAAATTATATTGTAATAAGAATGTATAATAAGTAAATACAATATAACATTATAAGTAAATTCAATTTTCTAAATTTTACTATAATCAAATAGTTTACTTTTATAAAACAATATTAGTTGTTTTTTTCTATACACAATAATGCTCCTTAAATATTAGGGCATTCACATGTCGCTTCTCCACGAAAATTTTTCCGCCGAAATATTAGTCGCTAGCCGAACATAACGGAGAGACGCAAAAAAAAATAACGGACCAGCCGAAATTTGTCTCTGCGAGCGCGGAGTGCAGCAGATTATAAGACAAGAAAGAGAGGGAAATATCCGAATATCTGCCTCTCTTTGTTGCACGATCGTTTTCGTGGGCAGTCTTCTACGCTGCGCCGACTGCTCTGCTGACGTCAACAGCGGCACAGCGTTTTAGGCACAAAAAAAGCTTTTTGCCTTGAGCCATGTCACCGCGTCCCTACTGCAGAACTGAAGGGTATAGACATGTGGTGGAACCTACCATCTTCATCCAATGTGCATTTTACTAGCGACCTGCAGTTCTTCTACTTTGGTTTTCCTTATATTTTTCTCCTTTTTTTTTTGATTTTCTTTTTTTTTCAATTTTATTTTAAGAGCTCCTCTAACAAGCGAAGCGATGACGACGACGTTGACTACGTCAATTGGGTCAGAGCGGCAACAGCAACAACAACAACAACCATCTGGGCAACAACAACCACAGCAATTTCAATAGATATATAGAACGAACATGGGGGCTCGATCCACTGGGAAAGCGGGCGCAACAGAAGCCACTTCAAGACGCCCACACATCGTATCCCAAAAACCACACACATATCCATCGAATCGAAGACCGAAAAAACCCAAGCTCAAAAAATACGTAAGGCCCAGCCCATAATGAAGGGAGCAAAAGTGTTAGAAATGCTTTTTGCTTTGGTTTCTGTGTTATTTTTCCTCTCGTTTCGTGTTGCTTTGCATACACATTAAAGTTAATTTCGAATCGCTTTTAAATTAGCTTAATTCGCATTGTGAGCTGAAATAAAACTCACGCCTACAAAAAAGCCAAAGGAAGAGGCCTCTGCGAACAAGAAAGCGTGAGTGGAAGTGGGTTTTCGAATTGGGGGTTTATGGCTTAGGAAATACCCATTAATTAATATAGCTTTAATTACAGATATTTCCTGATTTGACAGTTAAGATATGCATGTTTTGAATTATAATAATAAATTATGCTGGTATTATTATGAAAGTTGTCAAATTTATTTTTTTATTACTAAACTTTTATAAAAATGCAATTTAAGAAGTTAAAATCATCAATTTTTTCTGCATTTCTATCCTAATTTCTGTTGTAAAAATCCCCAAGTCCCAGTATACCCCTCATACCCACTATAAAGCACTCTCAAAAACGAAGCTCAAACGGCAGCTAAACATTTAAATGTTGTACAAAAGCAATAACAAACGAACTGAAGCTGTGGAGGCCTCTGTAAAAAAAAGTGCTGAGGCTGAAACTGAACCTGAAGCTACATATACGCGAAAGATACCCAAGCCCAGCTGCAGATACAGATACATTTTGCTGGAGAGCAGCGACGGAGTTCGACGGAAAGAAAACAAAAACCGCCCGCAGCCAAAAAGTCAAGCCGAAGAACCATCAACATCAACACCATCAGAAAAGCAAGTGGCAAACTTTAAGATACATTTCGGCTGCTGTCGATTGGCGACGGCCACAACAATTTTTAAACGCTAGAACGCCTCTTCCCAACACTTTTGCAACGATTTCAAAAGCCAAAAAAAAAAATACATAAAAAAATGTTTTTCGCTCTTTTTGCAGTTGCTGCGGTTTTTGGGTTTTATTATTGCTGGTTTTGTTTGTATCTCTTTTCTTTTTTTTTTTCGTCCGGCTTGCAGATTCTTTTGAACAATTATTTCGGCTCGCAGTTTTGCGGCCTTTTTGGGTTAAAGTAGCCAGAGCAATGAAACAAATGAATCGAAATGATGTTGAAAAATTTAAATACATTTTGCAGGGGAAAAAGAAATTCCAATTATCAATTAAGTCAACTCCGGGCCAGCTGTATATAATAAAATACGGAGCCAGACCTTCCGATGTAGGGAACTGGATTCTGGGATTCTGAGACTCCGAAGTCTGGGATTGGGTTTCCTGTTTGGTTCTCCAAGAGAGAAATATTATTCAGAGAAGACGACGACGACGAGAGAAGGCTGAACAAAAAGATAAAAACATTAATTATTATTAATTGCTTTTTCTTTCTCTCTCTGCGCATTCTTAATAATATTTATTTATTTTCTTTTTTTTTGCTGTGTTTTTATTGTATTTAATGCCGTTTTGGCCTTTGTTTCATTTTGTTTTATGTGCGCGCATTTTCTCTCATTTGGACCCTTTTTTTTCCACCGAGGTCCTTTTGGCCACAATGTCGCCGTGTCCCTTTTATTATTCCTCGCTTCTTCCTTCCTTTTGTGTGCGATTTAAACCCTTAAAGGCAATCTCTGGGTCGAGATTAAACCTGTTCTTAAGTTAAGTTTTTCGACTGGGAACAGACAAAAAAAAATAAACAACTGAAACATTTCTGTTGTGTGTCTGAAGCTAATCGGAATGACAAGTTTCTAATTTGGAAGATTTACAAATTCTTGTTTTCTTTCTTCTGTTTGGGTTCTTATTCTTCTTTTTTCATTTTTTCTGCGTGGGCAGCGACTTGTTTGACAAATTGCTGGATTTCTTTTTGGGCCGAGGGCTGCAGGTCATCCTTATTAAAATTTCAAATTTATGAAAGATTAAAGTAAGCAAATTGATTCGAAGTGATGGAAGAACAAGGGTTAGCTATAAAAAATACTTTTATGGACAAAGCTTGCCCAAAGTGATATTTATTTTTATTCCGGATTTTTCCCACCAATTTTGCAGAAGGATGTCTTGATTAATGCCAACTGCTTCCCGCCTTCTTGATAAACTGTTCTACATCCTTTTGCATCCGGTTATGCACTTTTGCCACAAAAGTTTTCCAGTTAGCAGGCGATGAACCAAATGGTCGGCCAACCCGAAATTTTCAAGTTTATCGATCAGCTTTTGGCAAACTAAATAAAATAAACTGCAACAATTTGCAAAAAGCCAAAAGTGGCAGCTCGTTGGCTCCCAGGACATCGCCGCTGGTCTTGGCCATATTCCCAGCATGCCTGTCGACACTTTCGCTTTAATTAAAAACTTGCAAAAAAGCTCCTTCAACACAAACACACTCACACACTCTGTCCATAAAATATGCCAAGCAGAAGCTGAAGATGCCCCACGAAGAAAAAGGAGCAGGAACTGAAAAATTCGCATAAAATGCAGTTAAAGCAAATCTAGTTAAACCCACAAGCAAAAAGAAAACTTGTCAGTTGGAGAAAAAAATTTAGAACAAAAAAATACTGACAAGAAAAATAGTTTCAATATGGTAATGTCAAGAAAGCCTAGTGAGTACCATTTAAAAATTCTATTTACTAGTAGTTTTAAAAGAAACTAAAAGCCAATATGAAAATTGAATTCTCAGACAATTGAAAAATTCCTTCACAACTACAGATACTTCGAGAAAAATATAATCAATGTATCAAAGTGAAATTTCACAAGTTTCTACACGTCTAAACTACGCTCAACACTTTGATCATATCTATGGATGGCCAAAAGGGGTATCACAATAAAAAGAAAATTTCACCGCATGCATTTCCCCAGTAAACTTTATTATTATTCGTATATTTATTTTTTTTCTCGTACTAAACCAGAGGCAGAACCGAAAACCAGAACTAGAACGAGAACTCGAAGCCACAAACGACAGTGCATAAAATATATTTTTGCTTTTTACTGAAAATTTCCATACATGTTTCATGTATATTCCAGCAAACGTTCCCCCCTTCAACCCCATAGTTATATCTAGTGTATAAATTTGCGTATGCATTTTTTTTTTTTTTTTTTTTTGATGATGTGGATGTGGGTGGGTTTCTTTTTGGGGTTCTATGGGGATGGAAGGCGATTGTCTGCTTGTTTATGCTAAAGCAAAGAGAGGCAGGCAGCTTGGCGAGGATCTGAAAAACGCAAACAAAGCCTTTTTGTCTGGGCCATATGCTGGATTTCCTTTCCTTTTCAAATTTCATTTTTCATTTTTTTTTTTTTTTGCCTTTTTTGAATCTAAAAAATGTTTAGACAAATTAAAAATAGTAAGAGTAAAGGTTCTATGGGCGGAGGAGAATTTATTTTCTGCGTTGGTAACGCGCATTTGGGTCAAGGTGTTTGTTTTCTGTTTTCATTATTCTTATTATTGTTGCTGTTGACTTGTTTTTTTGCTTTATTATGAAAATTGCAGCAACGACAACAATGTATTGTTTTTGTTGTCGCTGTCATTATGAAAGCGAATGCAGGACAACGGTAAAAAGGTATAAACACCCACAAACGCCCACATGTGCATAAAATATGGGCTTGATTAAAGTGTTCGTGGCATGTTAGCCATACCAAAACGTTGAAAAACAAGGAAAATAAGTTGCCAACTACTAACAATTTCCACGTGAAACTACAATTTTTTATTGACACACTGAAATTAAAATTTAAAAAAAAATTTATAAACATTTATATTTATCTATATTGGTTGATTTCTTAGTCTATTTTTATTTATAATATATGGTGTAAAGCTCAAAATAATAATAACATTAAAAGTAGCTTTCCCTAATAATGCAGTAATGTAATGTAGTTACCTTACTTACAGTTACCATAATTTTTAGAACTTTATTTTCAAAAACTTTCGAGATTTTCAAAAGTTTGCAAATCATTTAAGTAAATTCCTATTTATTTACGGTGCACCTTCCACTTACCATGATTTTTAACAATTTATTTTCAAAAACTTTAGAGATTTTCAAGAGTACCCAAATAATTTAAGGAAATACCTATTTATTTACGGTGCACCTTCTGGAGGCGTTAGAACGTGTATAAGACGTGGAGGGGCCGGTGTTCTGGGCGATTCAGGAGTCAAGGAATAATCAATAAAAATAAAATATATCACACGGCGTTCCCATTCCAGTCAGCCGGTAACCGTTACCGTTACCGCTTCCCCAAAATGCCCGTTACACCGCCGTACCCGGTTCCTTTATTTTTCGATTGGACTCCAGTACGCTGCTGCTCATTTCGTGTTCATGTGCCATTATACCGAAAAATAATATTCTTCTTATACATATACGTCGTATACATTGTATTTTTCTACCTTTCGCCAGTTTTTGCCGCTTTGGTGTAATTTTTTTTTTTTTTTGCCATCAGCGTTCAGTAAGTAAGGTAAGGGGGGAAGAAGCAGCAGCAGCACGCACGCGCAGGGGTGGCTAGAAAAAGCAGCGGAGAGGGGTTGATAGGGGTCGGGGGTTATGGCACCCCTAGTTGGCTCGGCTGATTTTCATGCCTGTGTCATGTTATTGGGCAAATTGTACAATGTTAAAACCAGCCACAGTGATATTTCGCTGGCAACGAGTTGAGGGGGGGTTATGAATATTGGAGGGTTCCTATAAGGGACATAACAGGGTGAAATTCCTTTAAAAATCTTTGCCGAGGACTGCAGAAAAACACAGACAGTTGTTGCTCGCGAAAAACGGCGATGACAACCACCGTTAAAAGGGCCAAATCGGAAAACTCCTATGAGTGGGAAAACATTTATGGTGAAAAAAGGGGTGGGAGCATGTCCATAACATATTTAAAATTCAATCGATTTATGAAGCGGAAAACTTCAAAGTTCAAACTGATTGTTAAGGAACTTCCAAACTATCAAAAAAGTCAATCTAAAATGGGAACAATTCATGATTGCGGTTCGATTTTTGGTTTGATTGAAAGGTTCAGTGATGAAGTAATCAAAGAGCTATTAAAATGAATTGAGTTTAATAGTGGTAAGGTTCTTCCTTATTTGTAGCTACACGGAAAAATGGTACCTTAAAGATTATTTAACTTAAGATATGTACATGTATTTTTTTCAAAATTCGAAAAACTGTTTTTGAAAATTACTTAATATATTTAAAAAAGAAAACATATTTCTTTTATATTCTTTTCTACTTTGAAACACTTTATATTATCTCTTTTTATTCCCATACGTTTAAGTATTATAATCTAAAAGGGATCATATTTTCCCAGATCCTGTGCATCTGCACCCCTAAAACACTATGGTTTCCCGCTGGCTAATTTTGCCGGCAATTGATCTGTTTTTAATACCCTTCGGCCTGCATGTGGGAAACATGTTATTGTTCGTTGCCACTTCACTTCATTCATGCGAATCCCCACTGTACGGCATTCTTATGCCTGAAGAGCGAAGTTTTTGGACTTTTTCCATATTCATTTTCACTGCAGCAAAATGTCCTTTGTGTGGCGAGGACGACATGGCGTTGATTTCGTTGCTCAGTTTCTGTTTAACATGCCTCCTTTTTTTTGCGCTCCTTTTTCTTGCTTCCCTCATCGATTATGCCCAGCCAGAAAAGGTAGAGAACACATCCTCCATCCTCCATTTGTGTATATATATAAGTACACATATATCTAGAGGAGGATTCGTGTGAAATTTCGTATGCGGCCTTTGTGTTTGAGTGTTGCGCACACTTGAGTGCACAATGGGGAAACCTTTTCGCACGCCACACACAGATACCCACGCACACACACACACACAGAGAGGGAATATGCAGGGATTCAGGGATGCAGGATGAGGGCAGCGGGCAGCCCACAGAGGAAGTTGTCTTTTGCACTAAGTAACTGTTTTAGTTTCAACCGAGGACTGTGTTAATTGCAATTATGCAATGACTGCCTCTGTCCCCGCTTCCTCCCCCCCCTCTGCACCCACCATTTCCCAGCACATCCTTGCGAATGGCACATCCTGGCAATTGCATTGATGGCAGAAATCTGCTTCCCCCCTTTTTCTTCTTCTCCTGCCAGGCGTGGCAAAATTATTGTGACACAATTTTATGCACTGCCCCCCACGACCCAGGATGTGTGCTCTCCTGCCTGGGCGGCGTAACTACAGTGGTCCCTCGTTACTTAAATCTTTAATTCGATATCCCGTAACCAATGTTGCAAACTTAGCCGTTACCAAAGCAGTTCACGGGCCTAATTTAAGGCGTCTGCCACCCGATTCCAACAATGTCCTGGTCAGGATCTTATTTCATCATCAACATGTGGCTCAGCAGGGAGCAACACTGTGTTGAAAACCTTCTAATAGTCACGAAAAGGTCTTTAAAAGTAAAAATAGGACTTTTTCCAAAATAAACTAGTCAATAGAAATCTAAAAAATTAATTATGATGATATTAAATAAAGATATTCAATGTTCTAATCAAGTACCAACATATTTTTTATGAATAACATTACTATATAATCCTTCTAACAGTCAAGAATAGGTCTTCAAAAGTAAGAAAAAGTTTTTTTTCCAAAATTACCTCATCAATAGAAATCATAAAAACTAACTATGATGATATTAAATAAAGAAATTCAATGTTCAAATCAAGTACCAACCTATTTTTATATATATTATTTTAAAATAATATTACTATATAAACCTTCTAACAGTCAAGAATAGGTCTTCAAAAGTAAGAAAAACGAATTTTTCCAAAATTAACTCATCAATAGAAATCATAAAAACTAACTATTATGTAATTAAATAAAGAAATTCTATGTTCTAATCAATTACCAACTTATTTGTAATGGTATAAAACATATTATTGTAAATTATTATTATTATAAAGGATAATTATGGAGGGTTTTATATTAACCTTTAGCAAAGTCGGTCTCTAATACAATTCCAAGGTTGTAAGACACTGTCCAATTTGGAATAGAAATTCCATTAAATTTCAAGATTGCAGCATTTGCAGTGTAGAACCTGGCATCCTGTGTCATCATTGCACAAACCCACACAAATATGTATTTGTGTGTAAGAGTGGGTGGTTGGGTGGCTCGTGGAGTTATGGCACATGCCACACACGCCGCCCTACCACATGCCACATTGCTCGGCAGCGCCACGTTCCGTTCCATTCTGCCACTCTCGACGGCAACTAGTTATGCGGCGGATGTGTCTGTGGGCGTGGCAGGCGAATGTCGATTGCAGAAAGGAGGCAGAGGAGGTGCACCACCCACATATCAGCCTCCTTGGGAGGCCAAGGAAAGCCACTAAGAACATTATGAAAAGGCTTCCAGACTTTATAATACCTGTTATATAATATTCTAGAGATGTAACTTTCATTCTCTGTATTGGAAGTTCGGATTCTATTCATATTTAAAAGATCTTTGGGAAGCTTCAGATAAGAACAATAATATCCTGATATAAGGTTTTAGTTAGCACTTAGTTATTACCAAATTTCTATTTTTAAAATCGCAATTTTTTTGTTTAACTGTAATGGCCCCATCTTGATCACCCGAAAAAGTTTTATAACTTTTTTATAGTATTTATATTATAATATACCCTAAATATTTTAACCTCAGCTATAGAATATTCCCTTGAGTTCTAATGGGTATAGAAACCGAACTGGCGGAACTGGTGAAAAAGTCGCGTGTCCTGGCTTCACTCTGCTTCCCTTCACTGATTTTCTTTCGTTGTGTGTCTGCATTTAAGTGCTACCAAAATTGCCTTTTTAAAGGATTTCCACACGCACACATGTCCTCTATATGCCTGGGTGTCTTTTACGCTTGTCAACGTCCTCGACATCGTCGTCGATTTCTGTGCCATTTCTTCTGCCTTTCCAATTGATGCATCTATCTTAGGGCATTTCCCTTTTCCACTCCCCTGCAATTTTCACCGCTCCTTTTTCTTTTCCCATTTTCCATCCCTTTTTCCTGTGGCACTTTGCCAGGCTACGCATTTTCAAACTCAATTCGTGTGATAAACTAGAATAAAACTGCTCGTAATTTCCTTTTTATTCTTCTAGGTATAGTTTTTCGATTCTTTTTTTTTTGTTGTTGGCCTTTCTCCCACATGCATTTCACTTTTATTTGAGCCCTCTTGCCACCATGCAGATACATTTTTTTCACCAAATTGCATTTTTTATGTCAAAGGCGCTTAATTTAGTTTTCCTTCGACTTTTTTCCAAATGCAACTTTTAGTTTTAGTCGGTTGAAGCGTTTGTCTTGTGTTTTTGGCATGTAATTTGCCATGGGTTCATTCGGAAATTGCTTTTCTTGCCAGCGGTTGTCATTTTGATTTACTTTATTTTTTTATCGAATGAAATGTTAAATTGCAGTTCGTTTCGTGTCTGGTCGATAATTAAAGTGCCAGCAATTAAATAATAATAACCGAATGTGGAAGAAGAACGGCGTAATGCAAATGATAAGTTCTTTTTAACACGATTTACTTTGCACATTTTCAGTTAATGTCCATAAATTCAGCGAGGAGGGAAAATCTCGTATCCTGACGAACGGAAAACCTCTTTTCCCGCAGTAATTAAAACCCATTATACACATACTACCAAAAAAAAAAAAAAAGAAATGAGCGAGAAAAATGCAGAAAATTACTGCAGCTGCATTAACACTAGCAGCAACGATAAATGCGGATTATAATTTGGTAATGCACAGCCTTGCAACCCAAAATTTTATGTTGAGACCCCCAAAGAAAGCCCCAAAGAAGTTGGAATTGTTTTGAACTCTTTGGAGAATTCCGGTCGCTGAAGTTCCATGTAAACAAAGGCACCGTATGTGGCACGTAAACACAAATGAATCCAGGCTAAGGCCAGTTGAGAGAAATACGAGTAAACAATGAAGTTGTTTTTCTACGAAACTCCAAGAAAATTAACCTCCACAAAGGTTTCAATTGCATTCAAGAGTAAACAAATTTGTGGAATCGAAAACAATTGGAAATGTGTCTTTGTAGGGGGGTAAATAGACGAGCAAATAGTTTATAGCAGTGAAAAGTAGTTATTTCAGAACCGAGATGTCAATCTAATTTGTTACTTTTACATAAATATACATGAACCCTTTTGATATTTTCTTCTGGTTTTACAATAGTTAGAGAAAAACTTAACTAAGAAACCAATTAATATTAATTGGGCAATGAGCAGAAACTATATTCTTCTACTTCCATTTCTACTAAGTTGTTTTAAAGTAATTGAATTTACATTTGCAAATCAAACAATTATTCGAACTCAACAGTTAACTTTCAACATTTCAAAAGAGTATCCTTAGGAATTTAATTGTTATTATTTATTTGGGCTTAATAATTTAAATGGAACAAGTAAACGGCAACAAAGTTTACAATTTAATTTATACTAACATGTTGAAGCGACCCAAACCCTGGATAATATTTTCTCGAAGCAATTAAGGGCCTTGGCACCTCCTTCACATATTTTATTAAAATTAACCCAACACTTTCCACAGCAGGGCGCAACGTCTTTGGCCATTTGTAAACATATTCAGGCTTAAAAGTTTTTTGCCACCAGCTGAGGCGTCGGCGCTTGTTTGGCTTATGTTTGCCATGTAAACAAATAAACAAATGAACAATAAACAAAGCACCAGCATACACACACATACATTTTCCGAGGGAAAACACGGGATGTGGTTAGGAAAACTCAACGAGTGCATTTGCATTTGCATTTGCCCTTGCCGCTGCCTCTGCGGCAGTATTAAAATTGAAGTCGAGAGAACCGTTTAAGATGCAATTAAATCCCTTGACCCCACTCGCCTCATTAGGCATGACTCGAAATTCCAAACTAATTGCACAAGCAGGGCACTCCAAAGAACACACAAAACGTGGGAAATGGAGACGCCTCGGATTGCAGATGATATTGCAATCATGACGAACCGGAGAATCCGAACCCCAAGCGCAAAAATAAAAAAACCAACCCAACGAATCCAAATGGAAAATGGGAAAATGGAAACGGTTCCAAGGTGTGGTCTCCGAAGTTCAAATTGCAATCCGAAAGATTGCAAAAGCCAAGCAAATGCACGGCCAATTGAATCATCGCCAGGTCTTCAATGCAAAACTTCGTTTTTCAGCTCATTTAAATGCTAAGCATGCGATGCTCGGTTTAGGAAACTTTAAGCGACAAAACCGCAGTCAGCCGACCGAACTTTATCTAGACCATTAAGTTTTACAAAGGAAAATATGTCAGCTAAGTGCTCAGCTTTTTCGCCCCCCCGAAAAGGGCAGGGGTATTCGGGGGAAACCCAGAATGGGGGAACTTCTAACACAAAGCCGACGAACCGCGAGATGATGACTCAGCCAAAGTCAACAAGCGAACTTAGCAGCAATAAAACACGGCCTCAAAAGACACTTACAGCTCAAACAGACCGGGTTTGCCTCAGACAGCTGAAATATGTATCTATATCGCTCATATGCGCTTCAAAAAAGATTACACTGAGCTGCAGGGCAAATATTTTAAAACAAAAGCGGATTATCCTAGGAGTATAATCTGAAAAAAAATTTAATTTCAGAAATATATATAATAATATAATGTATATAATATATTTAGGGACTTTTCAAAAACTTTTTTTATTCGTAACACCAATTTAGAAACATGTAAAGTTTATGTTAAGATGTCCCAATTTTAAAGTCCCCAAAAGAAAATGCTTCCTTTTTCTAGAGTTACAAAGTTACAAAAAATGCAAGCTACCATTGTAACCTCTTAAAATATTCCCATTTCAATCATAACCTATTATAAGAACACCTAATTTAAAATTTTATTTTCCCACCTTGCTGAGAAGTGTAAGAAAATGGTGTCTTTATGGCTGGAATGGGTTTTCTTGTAGTTCTAATTTGCTTGGGTCATGCGTCGAGGTTAATGAGTCATATCATCATCATTATCTCGACACTGAGGCAAATAAGAAAAGTGGAGAAAGATGGAGGAAGGGATAGAGGGGCATCATCACTTTGAAAGCGGAGGACACACATTAAAATATAATTTCTGAGACAATGCTGCCAAACCGCTCGTATTTTGTAATTTAGATGCAATTAAATGTAAATAAATTCACAATTTAGCCGTTTCTTCTTTTTTGACTGCTTTTCGGGGGTTTTACCCTCCGTTTGTCTGTTTTTTTTTTCCTCTTTTAGTTGAGTTTGTTGTCGGTTTGGTGACCCGATTTCCGCAATTTAATGACTTTTGTTTGACCACCGGATAATTGCTGGGAATAAAAAAAAAGTGCCCAAGAACAAGAGGAATTGCGGAACTTTCTTTTTTTCTCATTTTTTTTTGCCAAGGCCTCACTTAATTCTCTTTCATTTTCGTGCGACTTTTGTTTGTTTTAGTTTTTTTTTAGTTTTTCCTCTCGTTTGATTGTCTTTCCTTGCCACAGTCTCATTCAACTAGAGTCCTATATCTTTTTTATATGCATTTTCCTTCTATATCCATCCATCTCTTTTCATTTCTTCTGGGGGCTGCTAACGAGCTGTTGATAATTTTTAGCAAAGGCGCACATTTATTGACTTTTTTGTGGCATTTGTGGATTTTAGATTTGTGGTATTATCCCCTGCTATCTCCTTCTAGCCGCGTATATTTGTCTTTGTTTGACCCGCAACGGAAATGAGCCCTGCCTGTTCTTTTTTTTTTTCTTAGGTTCAAGGTTCAAGGTTGTCCTCCCACTCCCTAATTTCTTTTTTCGTTGCCATTGATATCTTTGTTACACACCCAAACTCACACACACACACACACACATTTTAGGATAAGACAGCTAAAGAAGGCAATTTGCTAGAAAGAGAGAGGGGGTCTTGAAGTGAAAGAGATGGGTGGCCGAAAAAAGAAAGAAACAGAGGGAAAAACTAAGAGTTTAGCTGCAATTTGGTTGGGGAGACATTAAGTAGCGGAAGTTGATAAGAAAGGCAAGCAAAATGTTATTTATAGATAACCAAAGCGATTCAAGGGAAAATACACAAAAAATGGGAAATCTGGGATAGGTAATCGGAAATAGAAAGCCTTTAAGGGAAGCCAATCAAAGGGGTTCAAGTGGCTGGAAACAGTATTCAATTTTATTGTAATTTGCCGCACTTGGATACGAAATATTATTGTTTTAGACATGGATTTTCTACGCAGCACTTTGCATTAAAACCATTCCTGAAGAGTCTTCAAAATTCATATTTTTTATGTTTTCGTTTTATCGGTTTCAGCTCAAGTTAATTCACCCAAGAAAAATTCAGTACTTAAAGACCCGAGAAACACGCTCTTGGGGAAGGAGGGCAAAACAACTCATCCCTAAGACCCTAATCCGAGGAACATTAGACATAAGCTCTCAGAAAGACAGGAAAAAATGTTGGTATGCCTATGCCTGAATTATAATTCAATTTATGACCCCGTCCGAATGGCCTAAACTACTTCCCAAATCCTTTATCAGCGGCCACTTCGATATGCAAGACCTGAGCTGCATGCATTATCCTCCGAAAGCGATTCCCCGGCCTAAACCCTCGTCAAAAACCTGATAGATTCCAGTCAGAAGAAAAAGACCAGAAAGAGACTCCCGCCGGAAGCACCCAATCCAAACCATACAAAACCTCCATATCCCGCTCTCTCATTAGCATACAAATGTGTCAGAACAAACAACCAAATAACCGAAAGGAACTGAAATGTTAGGAGACCAAAAGAAAAGAACCGTCCGAAAGAAATACAAATTGGGGTGTGGGCAGCGTGATTTCTTGACTAATTTTTATGACACTTTTCACTTTATGAGGTGGCCTCGGCTAATTCCAAACTTCTCTTTCTTTTTATCCCCTACTTTATTTACCTTCGGCTCTTATTGAACAGAGGAACGAATAAACCATGCATGTACCCTGGGGCACTAAAGATTTTTATCGCTCGAGGATGTGTCATAAAATTTCGTAGCTCTCGAGACTATTAAAAACAATAAATGTCAAAACGAAACGGATTTTCCAGTATGCGTGTACCTAGAGTGCCATTCCCCATGGAAAACTGGACAGGGGCTACGGGAAAATTATGGGTCTACTGTAGGTTATGGGGATGGAAAATAATCTACACTGTGTTGTCTATGGGTTAGGACATACAAACCAGAGTTCATAAATATTAAAAAATATACTGGCCCTAGCATGTTGTTCGGCAACACTACCAAGGATTTGTCGTTATCTTTATAACTTCCTTTTCAAAGGTAAAATTTTTGTAATTGAAAATACAATTTCTTTGTGTCTTTGTGTGCGAGATAGTATAGTTGACATTTTGTTGTGGTCAGTCTAAAAACTCTAATAGTTTAGTATTTGATACTTGATAAGGAAAAATCCTCTTTTCTGAAGAGTACAAGTCAAACCGTTCATATATCTTCTTACCATCTGAATTTTCTAACCCTTATCTACATAATTACATAATTTATTTGTCTTTAAATCCATATGAATTCTAACATCTTTTCTTTCTGCGAGTTAAACATCCATAATCCATATTACTGCAACTACTAATCTTATTTGGCCCCCAACTTCATGGCCTAATTCTTTCTCATTTAGAACAGCCTCCAAATGTGAATTCTTTTCTATTTTTATGGCTCCCGCTTTGTCCTTGTGTCATGCGGCAGGACATTAGGCAGGCAAATCACGTAAATTATGACCGGGCCACTATAATTTCTTATCGCCGGGACATGATTTCAAATGATAGACTGCAGAGTAGACTGGAATGAAGGCATCTCAGGGCCTGGGGCTAAGATTTTAGTAGGCGCGACAAGTTTTTTTTATGTTTCTCAGAGAAGGTGGAGGAATGGAGAAGGAGGCGGAGGAGGTTTTAGGAGGTGGACTGCAATTGGCAACTGGCGCAACGCATAAATTGAGAATTTTTATCTAATCCGCGGCATCTGGGAGACGCGTACATTAGCTGGCACCAGTCTGTCCTGTCCAGTCCCGTCCCGTCCTGTCCAGTCCTGTCCTGTCCCGTTCCGCCCCGTCCTGGCCCGTCTGGTCTTGAACACCACTCTGGACGGGGGGCCTCTTGGTCCGCTTTTCGAAACGGATCGGATTGAATCGCTCCGAGTCTCTGGGACTGGCCAAAAAGCAGCGCCTGCGACTACGACGACAATCGACAGGCAATAAATCACCCAAAGTTGCCAAAGAAATTTATGTGCAGCAGATTAGGATCGCGAAAAGCGTCATTAGAATAAATTTTCATTGGAAAATGAGCGCCCGACCAAGTGAAGCAAACGAATTGATGGGAAACAACTCTGTTCAATTCCAGTTGCAATAATTATGAGTTCTAGGATTGGGGGATTCCGCAAGGAAATTGGATGTTCAGAATTATTTATAATGCAATATATGATTTGTATATAATGAAGTTCACTTAATATGGAGAATATTAGATAAGTAAACTATTTCATAAACTGCAGAACTTTATAACACATTACTACTTATGACTTGGTTTCGAACAGATTAAGATTTAGACACTCTTCTCGTCCGCTTTAAATAGATTTAAAGCCTAGTACATATTAGGAAATTAAGATTTGAAACCCTAATTTCAGTTAAACATATGGAGAGAAGTTATAGATGCGATTACGCGATCAAATTGAACTTATAGATTGTTTTGACCTTTGTTTGATGTGAAAATGACTTAAAACAGTCGTTAAATGAAAGTTTGGTGAATATGTTGTTTAATTTTAATTTGTTATAATGTGAACACTTAAGTAAAACAAAGTATACATGTTTACTGCAAAACTTTAATGTTTTGTAAATAAAACCAGAATTGAACTCAAACTAAAGAAACCAAACTAAAGATTTTAAAGATGTATCTTTGTTTTTTCTTACAAATGCAGACATTTAAAAAAGATACAAGGAAAAATCCAATAAAAATAAGAAAGTGAAGTAGGGGGAAATGGATTTTTGAAATTTTGGCTTACCTTTTGCCGTCTTCTTCTTGCTCGTCTGCTGCTTCCTCTTCTGCTCTTTGGCCGGCTGCTGCTTTCGTATGCTTCTAGATTCCCGTTCTTTATCTCTCAGGACATTAATGATTAATCCCAGCGTCGTCTGCTCTCCTTTATCGCTTTTTGTTGTTTTTATTATTGTTGTTGTTGTTGCTGTGCGTGTGCCGTTATTGGCGGTATAATCCAATAATCCAACACGAAAGAGCGTGTGCAGTGGGAATTGCAAAAACTAGAGAGACACACACACACACACACACACATTCACACAGAGGCTCAGCCACCCACGCACACGCACACAGTTTTGCCGCTTTGTTTAGTAAATTAAACTTTTCACTTTTCTCAGGCAGAAAATAACGGAAAATGGGCAAATTTTCTTATTTTGTTTCGTTTTTACTTTTCCCACCTTAGTTTTTCTGCTTTCTTTTCGTATTTTCTCAATCACAAAAACACGGTGAAAAGACAAAAGCAACAACAACGTACAAACACACAAAACAAAATCAACTGCACGACGCCAACAACAACAACAAAGCGCCGCCGTAGTACACAAAAAATTCCTTTTTCGCTGCGCGTCGTCTCCTTACTTATATATATATATGTGTATTTTTTTTGTATTCCACACAGCAATTCTATTTTGCTTTTTTTATTAATGACTTTTTCACCTTTAGACTTTTTTTTGCCGCACTTTGAATAGACTTCATACTTTACATCTCCATCTCTGTCGCACACTCACCGTTTAATTGGATAAAACACACACGATCTCGTCAATTGGTCGCGTAATTGTCGCCGCTCATTTGGTAAACATTTGGAGTTTTTCATCCGATTTTCCGCTATAAACACAAAAAACGCGAAACTCCGCGCTGCGCTCCAAAGAGAAAATCGTCCGCAACACAACCCCGCGATTTGAAATTTTTTTCTGACTGACCGTTGGGTCTCAATTTGAGTATTTCAATCCGGTTTTTTAATTTTCTGTATTTCTGTCGGCGCACAAAATGGCCACATTTCCGCGCTCTCTGCTCTCTCAATTTCCCTCTCCCGTTAAGAAAGAAGAACAACAATATGGAGTTGTGAGAGTAATAACGGTGGTGCGGGGGAGGAATGCAGAGAGCGGGCAGTGTGACCGCTACTCGGATGGGCTAATATACAGCCCGTTGAGAGGGGGAAAGAGCTCTCAGTAAACATGTTTTGCAAGCATTAAGCCGGGTAGTGTGACCAGTCGCCTGTAAGCCACCCTAGGCATTACGGTTCTTAAATAAAATATATTTATACCTTTACTTATAAACTTTAACTTCATTCCAAACACGATGAATTGAATTCTTTACAAATATATTTCATCTGTCCACTTTGGAGTCGTTGCTATCAGTCGAGTGTTTTCACTGTTTCAGTATTTTTGATGTCTGTCAAACTCTATTGGTTACGAAACTCAGAAGCGAATTTTTAAAATATGAATTTAAAAAAACCTATGTTGCTTAGAAAAGTGAATTAACAAATTAATATTCAAAGACCATAAAATATTCATTCACTTATTAAAAGCTTGAAGAAATCTAAACCAACAAACATTTAAAGTTTCATTCATAAAATGTTTAAATAAGATGCTGAGTCATTCACAGATCACTAAAACGGTTACAATTTAGAACATTCCATTTATCTAAAAGTTTAAAATTAAAAGCACCAATAATTTAAACTACTAGCTTTGAACGTGAATACGTCCAAGCGGTACATCAAAAAATTATTAAAAATGATTCATCAGGTGCAACAACAAATTTTTTAATGAATAAAGTGTAATGAGGTACAGATGTATGACTAAGACAACAAGTGAAAGTGGTTTGTTTTTATTTACTATCATTCTGCCTTCCTCTATTATTCTCCCTTCTAATAGCTAGACCCCTCTCATTGATAGTGCCATTTTTCTAATCAAAGTATTTTCTCAATAACTTCACACATTTTTTTTACCACGCTCACCCGATAAGATAACGCTTATAAAAAAAACCAACGAGCGGAGCAAATCAACGCTTTTCGTACTGAATAAATATTAGTTGCGCTGAACTTTCATGCCGAACGGTTGTTGGCTCCCAAAATAAATATTAGAAATAAGAACAGTGATCGGAAAAATTGCACATGTTAAGTGAAAATAATATGACGTCATTAGGCGTAAAAGTGCTTTTGTGGACTATTTTGCTTTGCTTAATTTGGGGAACTACTTATTCGGAGGCAGCTTCCATCGGTTTGTTAGCCCATTAACTTTACCGTTACGTAACGCTCTATTTATCGCCATCTCCCTTACGCAGATGAACAATGCATGCACTCGGACAGCTGTGAAAGGTGTTTATCCGCTCACCTGGAGTGCGCCTGGTGCACGGACAAGGTAAGTGAGAGCGAGATGGCAATAGAGTTAACGAAGATCCTTTAAGTCAGTGCTGTATCCCAAAAAGCAGGCTATATATAAAATAAAGTCTAGTTTTGAAAAACACGCAATGAAAATTAAGTTAAATATACTTAGTATTCAATGAATACTCGTATTTAGCTGATATAATTTATAGTTTATAATACAATTTTTTCATGGTACTTCTTATAAAATTGATTTTTGTATCAATATTATTCAGAATTGTATTGTACTATACCTTTCTTTGTAATTTACAAGTGTCATAAATTCCTAAATCTTCGACAGGCTGAAATAATTACCATTTATAATTCTTCGGATCTTAATAACCTGATAAATGTACTTTTCCCAGGAATACCAAGTGGGTTATCGATGCCTCTCTCGCTCGAAACTTTTGGAGTACAACTGCAATGAGACAGATATATACGAGAATAAGCCGACTTATGATGTCCTGCAGGATAAACCCTTAAAGGATTACGAAAGCAGCGATCAGGCGGTTCAAGTGACGCCCCAACGAGCCAAACTCAAGTTGGTCAAAGGTGTGTGCTGTTCATTATTTTATTTGGTTATCTTATCAAATGTGTGTCACTATGAGGCTTGCCCCCTCTCGCACACGTTGTATTTCGTTCCTCTATCAAGTGTGTCACTCTTTCATTTCTCTTCCCCTGCTTCGTGTTTGCTTTGCTGATTTGTTCCACATCATTTTCAAACATTTTGTTTTGTGTCCGCGGTTTGCTTATCAGCATTTTGTGGTTGTCACATCTTCGTGTTATTGTTATTGTATTTGGCGTGGGAATACCTCTCTATCCCTCCCTTTTTTTCCTCCCTCCTTGTCTTTCCATGAGTTCACTGAACCCACTTTATAGGTAGTATTATACCTGGATCCAAGGATTAACAGATTTTTTGTTTACATTAGGGTTTATTTCGACGTGCAAATATGAATAATAAGAAAGATTTTCAAATATTATTAAAGGCGAATGAATCACGTTTTTCGAGCGATACCTTATTTTTTACTCACCTCAACGACAAATAGCAATGATAAAAAATTATAGACTTTTAAAGTTTTAAGGTTTTTAACACAATAAATAAAGCATTGTTCAACAACGAATACATTTTATTTAAATCTAATTACTTGCTTATAAATTACAAAACAATTTATTTTAAGAAAATTTTCTTATGGCTGACATTATTAACATTTTTAAAAGCCGTTTATATTCACGTGACTAACATCATAATTCCTCAGTACTCCTAATAATGGTTCCTATATCTCAATCGATGTAGTGTTGAGTTGAACACTAATCGAAACCCATTTTGACGTCTGTCAATCATTTTTTTGCTGAAACGGCTTATTAACCAATTTTATTCCCATTTACATCGGTTAATTAAAGATCGCAGTCAGCTTAAGAACTACTGAAACCCAGTAATTAGGGTCAAAAAGTGGTGAAAAAAGCTGGTTAAATTGCACGCTTAAGGATTACAAGGAAACCAAACATATAGACTGGGTGTGAACTTGCTCAAGTGGTAATGAATGGTTACAAAACGGTAGCAGTTTGCACTGAAAGAAAGTTCTTAAGAAAATTAAGGAGATAAAATCAATAATATTTATATAAACTAAAGTCTAAATTAAAACCCTTGGGAAAATATCAGATATTAAAGGCAATATATATTCTTTATAGATATCAATGATTTTAAATATAAAATTTTTCCTCTGTGAAAAAATTGACTGGGTGTGGAATCCAGAGCAGACTGGTTTTCGTTTATGTAAAATTGTCAGCCCATAAAACAGCTCATAAACAAGGTAGCCCTTAACGAGTACATAGTAAACCGATCTATAACTTTATACTCCCTTTCTATTGTTCCACAGGAAACACGCAACAAATCAAGCTGAGCTATAGGACAGCACGCAATAATCCACTCGATTTGTACGTGTTGATGGACCTCACCTGGACAATGAGGGACGACAAGGAGACTCTGGAGGAGTTGGGAGCTCAACTCAGTCAGACCCTTAAAAATTTAACTGCCAACTATCGACTGGGATTTGGTTCCTTTGCGGATAAGCCAATTTTTCCAATGATTCTTCCCCAGCATAAGGAAAATCCATGTGCTGCGGAGCGGACCAAATGTGAACCAACGTATGGATATAGACATCACTTATCGTTAACCGATAAGATTCCCGATTTCACCTCGGCTGTGGCAAACAGTAAAATCACCGGAAACCTGGATAATCTCGAAGGTGGTTTGGATGCCTTAATGCAGGTTATAGTGTGTACCAAGGAAATCGGTTGGAAGCAACAGGCTCGAAAAGTGGTGATCCTAGTAACCGATGGTTTTATGCACTTAGCTGGTGAAGGACTTTTAGCTGGTATTACTCAGCCCAATGATAAGCAGTGTCATCTAAATAAAAACGGAGAGTATACGGCTTCATTGGACTTTGATTATCCTTCGCTAGAGGAAATCTATAGGGAACTATTGCGCCGCAAGATCAATGTAATTTTTGCTGTTACCAGAGAGATTGAGTACAGCTATAGGGAACTCAGTGACTTGATGAGGGAAATCACTTATGTGGACAGATTGAGTGCTGATTCCTCGAATATTTTGGAACTTATCAAAAAGAGGTGAGTTAGGGAAAGCCCCTAAATAATTATTATTATTGATCCTAAACATTTTGCTCTTAATTTTCAGTTATGAGAGCCTAATTAAACGCACTCAGTTCGCCGATAATAGCCCGGACTTTATAGACATGGTCTACTATACGGATTGTGGCGGTCAGTTTCCCAGTTTGCAGAAAAGGAGTTATTGCAATAATGTCAGTCTGGGCAAGCAGATTGATTTTTATGTGAACATCACCCTTAAAAAATATCCAGATACTGCAGTATACGTGAGTATTAATATAAAAGCCCTTAAACTAAAATTTTTTTTTAGATATATCAAGATCCTTACTAAATATATTAAAATTCCACATTCTTTTTTTTTAAGAACCACAAAATCCGAGTGGAGGAAACCTCCTTGAGTGAGCACATGGACTTGGATATCGAACTGCAGCGTCCTTGTCCTTGCCAGGAAACCCCGGATCCAGAAAACATAGATGGCCGATTCCAGTGCAACAATCAGGGCTATATGTACTGCGGAATGTGCACGTGCGACAAAAATTGGACTGGCCCCTTCTGCACCTGTCCCATGGATGCCTCAAATATCACCAGCAATGAATCCCTGCTCCAGAAATGCCGTCAACCATTCACGGATAAAACAACATCGGAATTGGTTTGCTCCAATCATGGGGATTGCGATTGCGGGAGTTGCCAATGTGATCCTGGGTATACGGGTCCATTTTGTGAGTGTCGCGAGTGTTATGATTGCGATGAAAAGCTTGCAGATTGCTTTTGTGGCCAGTGTGTTTGCAAATACGGATGGTCGGGTACCAAATGCAATTGCGATGGGTCTACGGATGCCTGTGTAGGACCCACGGCGGAGATTTGTTCACAACGAGGCCATTGCGAGTGCGAAGAATGCCAGTGTGATGAGCCGTACTTGGGGAAATTCTGTGAAATTGATCCAGAAAAGGATAACAAACTGTGCCTGTTCTATGAACCATGTGTTACCTGCCTAATTCAACAAAAGCAAGGAATGGGTGAATGTGATAACTTGACTGAAATATGCAGCAGTTTGGATAGACAAGATAAATATACGCCACGATTTGTTAAAGAATTGGATCCCGAACAGGATCCTTGCTTGGTGCGAATTGTGAACAAACATGGCATCCAATGTGATAGCTTCTTTGTCTATCAGGTGATCGATCATGCAAATTATCTGATTATCCAAGATGTCGTATGCGAGCCCGTGGACTATGTGGCCCTGGTTGGTTATATATCGGCTTTTACCCTGCTCATTGGACTGGTGATTATGTTCCTAATTTTGTGGTGCATTCGAGCTAAAGATGCTAGGGAATATGCCAAATTTGTAGAAGAGCATGAGAACAGTGTAAAACAAATTAATCCAATTTACAGAGATCCCGTGGGAAGATACGAAGTGCCCAAGGCACTAAGTATCAAATATGATGAGAATCCTTTCGCTAGTTGATCTAGTTTAAGTTTTTAATAGATGGTTAAGAACACTAGTATTTGAGAGTTAAAACTTAAATCAATTTTAAAAATATTACAAGCCAACTAATATTTCAGTACTCTCTCTAAACCAAAAATATATATTAAGTATTTCTAATCAGTCTTTACTATATTTATGGAAAACAACGTACTTAAATAGCACAATCCCAATTATATTTTAAAACCATACCAGAACAAAGGACACCGTTTCACTTTTTTCATATAATATATTTTGAACATAAATTTGTTTTTTATACATAACATTGGATGAATTTGTTCAATAATTCCTATATAATATCTAAGATAAACTAACTAAGAATTTGTTATAGCTAAAAAAAAACCAGTATGTTTTTAACAAAGTTAGTTTACAGTTTTTAATTGGACAAATCCATTGAGCAAGAGTTTTGTTTGGATTTACATAAGTAGAAAAATAATGGCTTAAGACTTTGTTTATATTAAACAGGCTGAGGGGAGGGGAGATTGTTTAAATTAAGTGATGACTACTGGCAAATTGGAAATGCAAGACATTACCTTAACATAGAAACGTACGCTTAAGAGGCATTACAAAAATACAATTCGATTAATTAAGGCTAAACGCTTTCCCCTTTTCAAACTACTTTAACTAAATGTAATATCACTAGATTTGTAGCTTAGATTTAGTAAATGGTTCTCCGCAGCAGAAAAATGCCAAAAACACGAAATTCAATTACACATGCTCGTAACTCCAAGCTCATAAAATGCACACAACGTTGGAAAAGAAGTATAATGTGGATATATGTAACAACAGGAGTGGGTGAGGAATGGTGGTGTAGGGTGGTGTAGGGTGGTGCGCTGTGGTATGGAGTTCGTTGGGCGTTCAAAGGACACGCTCCCCCAGCGACGGTGTCCTTTGGATGAGCATCGAGGGTGGCTTCGCCGGCAGGGTAACGCTACTTAGCTCCGCATCCAGAGCGGCAATATCGGCGGCCGTCGACTTGCCATTGGAGTTCAGCGGTAACGGGGCGGCTATGGAGCTGGGCAGACCGTGGGGGGAGGCATCGGGCACCAGGCGCTTCAGCAAGCCACCCACACAGCCCCAGGGGAAGGTCCTGCAAAAATACAAGCAGAGTGGTTGAGCAAAAGGTGGGCCAAGGCAAAGGTAAATATTATGCATTATTTAAGAGAAACACATTAAAGCGAGACCATTAGGCATGGTAATGTGGCCGAGGGGGTACGCTATGATTTAAGGTGGGGTTATCTACACTGGAGCTCTAAAAGCCAAGCGCTATACCATATTTCACTTCAATTACTTGAAAATATATAGAAAAGCTTACTGAATGATTTCATCATAATAAAATGTATGGTTTCCATAATTCTTTCTTTATAATACATTCTTGATAATACCTTAATACCTTAAAATAAATCCAATACGTTTTAAATAGTATTATTTATGTAATATATGTAAGGTTCTCTAAGTGGTTTTCTGATAAATAAAAATTTGTATTTCAAATTATTTCCTAATTTTAGTCTACTTTTATTTCGGCAGTGTAGTGTATGAGTGAGCATTTCCAACGTAGCTTTGCTTTTTATCATATTTGATGGGGGTAGATAAAGATGTGGTCATGCTTTTAAAAACGTAGAATTTCTACCTGTTATTGGCATTGCCACAAAATGTACACATTAGAGTTAAAAAGAATGTTACTCATAAATCTGTAAAATATTAAGGATTCTTTGACTTTGACTTTTATTATTAAATTATGGATATTTAAAGAAGGTGACTAATATTCAAAACATTGTTAAGCAAAGGGAAAGAAAAATCTAAAATGTAATGTTCATACCTTTCCCAAACTATAAATTGAACTAGGTAAAGAATGCTATTCATTATGATTGCTTTTTCACAACAAATTAGACACCACAATTAAATCAAAATTAACTCCAACACCTGCAACCCTTTCCCACTAACATATGTGATTAACTTTCCCCCAAGACGGGAAACCCTGCCATTAAATAAGCTCAAATTAAAATATTCAAGTCAAGCATTTCCCATTAGGAGCCTACAAGTCCCTTACAACCATTATGGCGCCTAATTAAGTGCGGCAAATTATCATTATTAGGGCTGGGGCGAAAGTCCATTTGTTTACATACCACTTGAAGGAGAGAAGGATCTTGAGGAAGCCGGGTATGACGGCCAGTTTCTCGTTCTTCCTGATGGCCGCAATGACACGATCGGCCACATCGTTGGGATTCAGTGTGGGGACCCATCTGCAATCATTTACCAAGTCAAAATGTCAGTTCTCGTGGAACGGGAGAAGTTGGATGGTTGGATCGTTGGATGGTTGGATCGCTGGATGGCACTCACCTGGCATTCACGTCGTCGAACATGCCAGTGGCCTGGATGAAGAAGGGGCAGATGCAGGTGGTTTGGATGTTCGTATGTCCAAGGACTTCCAGCTCCAGCCTCAAAGCCTCATCAAAGCCAACCTGTAATTATCGATAACTCATGGTAGAGGGGGGCGAACACGGGATTGGGTATATAAAGCAAACTCACCGCTGCGAATTTACTTGCACAGTAATCGACCAATTTGCTAATGCCCACATGGCCGGCCAGCGAGGCGATCGTGGCAATGTGTCCTCGATCATTCTCAATCATTTTGGGCAGAAACGCTTTTGTCGTCTGCAACATTGAAACACTGGCATTAGCATCCACAGCATTCTCGCCACAAAGTGGTTTTCCATTTTTATGGACTTACCCAAAAGTGTGCCATGACATTCACATTGAACGACCGCTCGATCAGGTGGTCAGGTGTGTCCAAAAGGTGCAGTCCAGATACAACGCCCGCATTGTTGATCAGCAGAGTGACCTGCAATGTACACAAAATGTTGCCAAATTTTAGTTGGGAAAGGTATGCAATTATGTATCAATATGCAAGTAATGTCTTTCAGAACTTATGAAAAACTAATTTAAGAAAAAGGTTATTTTAAATTCTAAAAATGGCAAGAACTGTAAACAGTAAGTGTAAGATAGAAAAATATATAATAATACCATAATCTAATTTTATGTAAAACAAACCTTAGTCATATTTTTTTATCGAAAAATACAGAGTAATTGAAATAAAATTGCCAAAAATGTGGCCAGCAATTTGCAGATTGCGTAATTTCTTGTCGTGCCACTAACACCAAAATGCCAAAAAAATATGTATATTCTAGACTTGTTTGACTATTTGGTAAAATATTTAAAAGGTGTGGGCTTGCCAAAGACATTCGTTTTAGTCGGTTCATAAGCTATTTGATTTACGATATGCCAAAGAAAACTAATTTCTACATTAGTTTTCCCAGTTTTATTTTACTGTCTGAGTTTTGACTAATTTTGCAAGAATTAATAGTCAGTTTTTAATATAAAATGTATCTTGAAGTAATGGAGAACAAATTTAATGTAGTTTTCCTAGTTTTATTTTGCTTTTTAAATTCCGATAAATTTTTTAAGAATTTAAATTATAGTTTCCCTTGAATTATTCGCCAGTTTCGTAGGTTTATTCACCAAAAAGTGAAATCCTTCAAATGGCAGCCAACCATAATGTCGGTCATGTCAAGGTCCAAATGCGAATAATGTAAGATGCTTGAAAAACTCAAGTAACAACAGTTGGCTCACTTAGTCCCCCTGAAACCCATCCGATTACAGCTGGTGGTTAAATAAGTTAACAACAAGTGCACAACAGTGATCCGATTCGAGGGCGAGTTCAAGTGCAATCGGTGTGTGAGGTAGGGGCAGGGGCAGGTCATACATTGCGTATGAGCGATTTCGAATTTGCCCCGCTGTAACCGGGCAAAAACATTTAACGAGGCGTGCATTAAGCAAAAACAACAGCACGCGGACCATTAAAACCAAACAACAACATTGCCAGGCCATTAAAAAATATTAAATGTAATATTTCAGAGGGCTTCGAGCAATAGTAAAACAGAGAGATACAAAAAAACAACAACAGAATTGGAAACTAAAAAAAGGCAGCAAAAAACAACGCGTCATCTGCATAACGCATGACTTACTAAGCACTTAACATTTTATTTTTTAGCCACTGCTTTTCATCTCTATTTATTTTTTGTGACTTTCAGGTTCAACGATGTTGCTGCTGTCATTATATAACTCTTTCAAAATGATGGCTTTGTTTGTTTTTTCTCTATCTTCACCAACTTTTTTTTGTGTTCTTGTTGCCTGCCTTTTTATGCTTGAATTTCTGTCATAATTTTAACCACTTTTCCATCGCTTTTCAACTGAAGTTATAATTTCAGCAAATAATTTGGGGGTCTTGGCAGTTCAGTAAACTTTGGAAATTGACCTGGCCATGCATGAAAAATCTCATAATGGTGGCATTAGATGCTTGTGGCAATAATTTTGGAGCAATTAACTGGGGTTAAATTGTATAAATGGTTTAATTTTGGGGTCGACGAATAATATTATTATTTTGAAATTTCTTTTAAATCAAAAGTGGTAATAGAAAGGAAAATAAAATTGTATCAGTGCCTTTTGCTTTTAAAAATGGATTAATTATAAAGCTTAACAGAATGGAAAAACCAATTTTTTAATTAAATCTTTCTTAAGAAATATGTAATATTTTTGCTTTCATAAACAATTAAAAAAAATTACTATTAGTAAATCAGTACTTTATGCAAAGACAAGTTCAGACAAATCGTTTCTTGATTTTCATTAAACCAAATTGGTTGTTTAAGTAATAACTAATTACCCTTCCTATAATTAACGGACTACCTCAACCTTGACTGCTTAACCACTCACTACCAAAGCTCATATTTGTAGACTTCTAATTGAAAGAACAATGTTAAAGGAAATCTCCATAATTAGCCAAGCAAATTGATTAAAATTGTGAAAAGCCACTTAAGCTTAACAAAAAATATTTGTGGATTACTTTGAATATCACTTGCAATGTTGCAACGCCTGGAAACTGCCCCAGATTGTGATAAATGAGCAGATCGGATGCGAAGTGGCAACCAGTTTGCAGAAGACCGGATTGGACTTGGCTTCTGCATTTTTTTTCCTGCCGTTTGTGTAATGTGCAACAATTTCTCAAGGTTGCCGCAACGATGACGATGCGCTCATGCATACAAATTTTTTTTTCTCCGCCCTGGCTTCGCTTTAAATTTATGACATGAATATGCATAAATGTGTTGCTACGGGGTGTGGCAGCCACTGTTGCAAGTCTTGGATGGTGCCGGCTTACATGTGTTCCGCGCTCTCAAGAAGAAGGCCGGGTTCTGGCCGGCATAAAGGCCATTAAACGCCCCTCAACAAACAATTATATGACGACTAGTCTGATGCCACATTAGGCGCTCGACTGTAAACAGCAATTACTGGACTTTTATGCTTCAATTCCCGCACGCACTTTCCGCCTTTCCCCCCTGAATTGAGTAACACGGGAAAAATATCGGATAATGATACCAAAACTGGGGTTACCATTTTGTAAAAATAGTTACATTCATTTGCTATGGCTAAAAATATACTTTTCATTGCATGGTTCTAATAGTACTTTTTAAGTAAGCTGTTCTTAGTGAACTATTCCAATATTTTGTGATAGGATTATACAAAAGCAAATCAATTGGAAAACGTTTGGTGTATGTTGTCCATTTCCTTATAGCTCTTGATAAATATTTTATTTAATATTAAATTTAATATTTCATGATTAAAATATATATTCTCTGTGTACTTACATCACCGACTTCCTCTCTGATGACATCGGCCGCCTTGTAGACCTCTTCCTTTTTGGATATATCCACCACATATCCCTTGCAATAGCCGCCCGCCTCTTCGACAATTTCGACGGTTTCCGCAATACCTACGAGCAAAGGTTTGTAATACAATTATTTGTTAACCCTCTTTTGCTTGGCTTGATCTGTGCACTCACCCTTCTTGTTGATGTCCCAGATAACGACCTTGGTTCCCATCTTTCCAAGTCTCTCGGCCAACAGACGACCAAGTCCATTGCCACCACCTGTGATCAAAGCAACGTCTGTGTTGAGCTCCTTTTCGGGATAGCCGAAGGCTATGTAGTAGAGATCCTGGAAGCGACACAAAATTGAATTTAATTAGAGAAGGGCTATAATTACATTTTTACCAAGAGTTAATTAAATATCAATTTGGCAAGGGTTCCAAGGAATATTTATGTCTGATGTAGTTTATTGAATGTTGTCTACAATGTGAGGCCCTTTCTAATGAGCAGTCAGTTTTGTAATAATAAAATTCATAAATGCTGTGAATAATCATTTAAAAAAGCTGGAAAAGTTCTTGAAAACAAGATCTGCCTTCCCAAGTTGCATAAATAAATATGAAGATATTCTATAAAATATGCTAAACAACATATTCCCATTCAGCAAAAATAAAACCATAAAATTTCTTTCTTTCTCTTGCCCCACGCTATGCAAATGAGTTTGTCGCTTAAGTCTTTTGTTTTCTCGTCCCATTCATTTCCTATATGTATGCACACCAAAACTGATCCGAGTCACGCGTATGCAAATAGAGACAAATTCAAAGTTTACACAATACTCAAATGGTAGCCCAAACAAAGTGTAAAATTGTAAACAACTTTTGCCACTTGGCATCTGCGTGTTAATAGACCGCATTTCGCCGCCTTGAAAAACCATTGGGGGCGTCAGTGGGCGAGGCGAATAGTTCAACTCAATTGCCCCGCAATTAATTGATACATGTAGGTAGTCAAAAAAATTTGCAAGCAAAAACTTAAAAAAAAACATTTTGTGCTCGTTTAGTGTCAATAAGCTGTCAAAATTTATGACCATCGCGCCTCCTTTGCGGCTTGGGAAAAAAAGTGGCCGAAAGGGAAAGGCGAAACAAAAGACTGAGGCAGCGAACTTAATATTTAACATGTTGCACAGTAGCACTTTCTGCGTTGCACGCGGGGGCATCCCATAAATTGTCATGCCACACGCGAACTTGCCGCCGAATGCAATTCGCCCCATCCGCTTAGGGCACCTGGTCTCCTGGGCTGGCTTTTGCACCTGAGACTGAACCGGGGTTTCGAGCCAGGTCCGGCAAGCGTGTCCAATTATTTTGACATTAACAATGAATGTGTCGCAACTTTGTGTCTTTTTATACTCTCAAGTGGGGTGACACTATAAATATTATACATATGTTAGATCACCAACTTGAAAACATTTCATTTTTCGTTTTTTAATGGGCCTTCACTTTGTAAAATTAGTTATACATTTTTTAAAAACACCAGAGTACGCTAGGCTTATTATTTGTAAATTATAAAAAATATTTTGTATATTTACAAATATCGTGTCTAATTATTTTGACATTAACAATGAATGTATCGCAACTTTGTGTCTTTTTATACTCCCAAGTGTGGTAATACTTTAAATATAAAACATATATTAGATAACAAGCTAGGGAACATTTCATCTTTCCATTTTCTGTAGGGTTCCACCACTTCTTCAAATTAGTTATATATATTTTTAAAACATAATAATACGTTAGGCTTATAAAAAATAATATTTTTATTTACAAATATTATTTATTATTATTATGAACATTTTTTTCTTTCTTAAATTTTATGGAACTTTTAAAAAACAGGGATCTTTTAAAATATATTATTAAATATTTATTTATTTTTTAATTTCCAAATTGATTTTTCAAAAATATCTTCAATATTTTTAGAGTATATTGCATTCGGTGCCTTTATAAAAAAGAAAACATATTCCCCTTATTACATTTTCGCAAACGCTTTCCTGCCCCGCCGAAAAATGATATCATAAATTATAATAAAATTAATCAAAGGAAACTTGTTACCGGTGTCTTGGGCAGGTTGAGGTTGCTGACAACAACGATGATGAGTTGCTTTTGGCCCTTTCATTTCCATGCTACTGCTGCCAGCTCGTTGACAGACATTTTGTCACATAATTTAACATGCAATGTGCTCTTTTCTCAGGCCAACACAAATAACAAGGACAGGAAGCGCGCAATTATAATTTATACATAATACGATAATCAACATAATGCGAGCAGCGAGTTCTTTTCATGTTTTGGCTTGGCATAAAATGACAGAAAAATGCAAATTGAAATCGAATTTAAAGATCAAGAATGAAAGAGAAAGATTTGCCAAGAGATCACGGAAATTTTTCGAGACTTTTATTCTGGCAAATGTAAATTTTGCGGGCAAGTTTACAATTTTAGCCATGTCATTTGAGAATTTGGTTGTCTGGCTAAAGTATTTCCCCCCGAAAAAAACATGCCAAGTCAGCATACAGACCATTTAGCTGGGTTTATTGGTCCCGCAGCATTTGTGACGCATTTGTCGTCTGTCTACTGATTTTCTGGTGATTGTCAAGGTCCAATGAGTTGACCTTTGTAAGACGATGAGGGCCGCATAATCGGCTTGATCTCGGATGCACTGATTTTGATTTGATTGACTTTGCTTTTAAGTGATTGGAAAATTTTCTAAGGTCTTTCACATTTGTGAATGATTTATGGTTGTCTTAGTTTGTAACGGAAATTTGTCTATGATTGGGCGTGAAATCGGACAAGTTAATTATGGATGCATTTGATAATTACAGCTTACAAGAGTGGAAAATTTAAATTTACATTTGAAGGTTGTATCATATTTCGATATGGAATTTACATAAAAGTGTTGTATTATTTCACTATGGTTTTTGTAGCTTTGCAATGCTTATACTTGTACTGTTTTTTACAAACAAACATCATTAGCAATAGCATAAAAATCTCTGGTAGTAGCTAACTCAAGTTGCACAAATGGCAGAATGTGTTTAGCTCATTAGAGCTGTTTGAACATTAATTAACACGAGTCTTCCCCCTTCATTAGCCCCATTAAGTAGCCAATATGTGTGGAATGCTCTCATCTCTGGGGATGGCGAAAATCTTGCATAATATCTATGTATGCAAACCAAATGCCAAGTGGCTGATCTCAGGATCTCGGGATCATCTTGCGTTCATATTTCTAAGGCTTCAAGCCGGCTGGGTTATTTCCATTCCCGCCATCATCATAATTATCATCATCATTTGTGGTAGCTCTGCTCTCTTGGCCAGTAATCAAATGTTTGCAGACAAAAGCAAATGGACAAACTTGTTTCTCTCTCCTTTTTTTTTTTTGTTTCGGTTCCAAGAGAATTGCGAAAATATCAACAAGCCGAAGTCGCCGCCGCCTGGTTAACATGGTTAAGGCGGTTAACGTGGTTCTAGAGCCGGCTGAAAGTGAAACCGAATACCACAAGCTGGCGGCCTCTTGCCCAACCCACTAAAAAGCTCGATATCGCACACACACTTGCACCTGGCTGTCAGCCAAATTGGCTCCAATTTTGGCCACTTTTTGCATTTGAGTCGAGTGGAAAATACACAGTGGCTTTGAGTGCATTGAATGAGCGAATGAGCCAAAACAAAAGACTTAAGGCACGAACTTGCCACAAAACATTGTAAACGCCGGTGTTGCAATGCTGCCAGTGCACAAACACTTGGCAGACGTTGAGTGGTAGTACCCCTCCCCCTTTTAACCACCTCTTAGCCACCCCTTTGAATGACCTTCTTTGCCAAAATGCTTTGAAACTAGACACAGACACCGACAGTTGCAATAAAAATAAAAAAAGCTTCGGCAGCAATATTAAATGCATCGAAAATTTGGTTGGCAGCATTTTAAATACTCTTGTCTTAAGTTTTATTTTACAAATGATTTTCGTAAATATATTTGATATAAAAGATATATTTTTAAAATATTAATTTTCTTTCAAGCGAGAAAATGTGCTAAAATTGATAAATGAATATTAAATGCATCAAAAATGTATCTTGTAACATTTTAAATATTTTTGTCTTAGGCATTTCTTGATAAACGATTTTTGCAAATTGATTTAATATAAAAGTAATATATTTAGAAATATTTGTCTTTCTTCTATTGGAAAAAAACATTTTGAAAGATTTAAAAAAATAATTTTTCTTCTATAAACTGAAAATTGAAAAAGAAATTTGAAATATTCATGAAGGTATGGTTTTTCATACGAAAATAGGTTTGGCTAAATACAAATAATACCCAAAAAAGTGTTGCACCCATTTTGAATGACTTTAAAAAATAATTGTTTTGTATATAATTCGAAAACTGAAAATAAAATTTAAAATAATTGTGAAGGTATGGTTTTTCAGGTTTGGCTTAATATAAATATTACCCAATAAAATGTTGTATGTATAAGCACTTTTTGAAGCATTCAGCAAATAAATCGTATTACCCCCAGAAAGAGGACAAGTGAATAGCAAAATATAATATTAAACCTGAAATTGAAACCCGCCGACAACAAATGCAGCAAACACAGCTAGCATTTGACTGCAGCACGATGCATTGCATTTGAATCGAGTGCCCGCTCCCCTCCCCTTATACACTTGAAAGTTTTTAGCCTAACTGGCCAATTGGCCAATGATTTTGCACTTTAAGTTTTGTTTGCTCATGTCTGGCTTCTTTTGGCTGTTTTTTCTTTTTTTGTGCTTTTTGTGATTTTTATGGCAGGCGGGTGGTTGCCGGTTGCGGCCTTCAATGGCAATTTTCATTTATAGATTCGGTGAAAAATTAGCATCACAATAAAGGCATCTAACAGTGTATTTGCCATGGAGACACGAGCTCATAAATCGCACAATCGAGTTCTATGAGATCTCGACTGCTGCAACTTGTGAATCGAGTGACTTGAGTGGCAATTTGTCTGCCAAAGCGGATATTTGCCAAGCTAAAATCAGCTGCAACGGATATGTCGAGTGATTGGCTGTAAGTACATTTATTTTAAGACAGAGAAACCAGCAGGTGTCATTAATAGGTCTGTAAAACTTAATCAATGCCTTAAAAACCAAAAAAAAATTATATATCTCTTGAAATTCCATATTTAAATTATCGATTTTGTATTATTAAAGAAATAAGTAAAATTTATTTTAAACCACTTTAAGTTATTTAAGATTTTGTATCTTTATAATTTATTATTCATATAAATCCGAGACTTGCATGTGATAAATCGAGTTTATAAAGATTTTTTGGCCTTCTAGAAACTGTTGTTGTTGCAAAGAGATAAGCACAATTGGTTTTCGATTAACGAAATATGTTTTAAGTGATTTCGAAACCATTAGTTGGTGCTCAAGGAATTTTTTAGAAAATAATTAGCTTCCTCAAATAATTGTAAGTGTTGTTTCTTTGCGGCGATGATGTACGATGTGCTTGTCAGGCAGTTTTTTTTTATCTGTTTCTTGTCTTGTATATATTATATGGACATTGACGAGGTACACCCGCCCCGTAACCCATTTTTCAGTCTCACACTCACACACTGGCAGCCGTAAATCAGTCGAAAGCACAAGGCCGCATGCGGGTTATGAACCTGCAACCGGCCCGGTCTCCAAGCCAACGCAACGACTTACGGCTAACAGCCAACAAAAGTGGTGAGCTAAGGCAACCCATCCAGTAGTAAGATATTGTATTTAGCTATTTGCCTTTTTGGGGGGCCGCAAACACTTTCAATTTCAATTGCGTTTGCGTTTGCAACGCACACACAAGAGCCAACGAATGCCCGCGAAATTGCGGTGGCTGTTGTTGTTACCACAATTACAATGCGATGGATGTGTGTGACTGTGTGAGTGTGTGGCTCTTGCGGCTAGCTAATAAAAACAGGCTCGCCAAGTGGCCAACAGCACCACCACCACAGAGCCGGCAAAATGCAAAAGTTGAACTAGGTCAACAAGCCAAACGCAGCGGCGCAGTTGACAGCGACTTCAGCAGCGGGCAGAAACTCTGCTGAATTGGCTCATTACAAGCCCCGGGCACTCGAAGAAACCTGGCCCGAAATGGTCAAGAAATTTGCAATTCTTCTTTGTGCAATATAGAATATAAAAAGAATATAAAAAAAAATAATTGAAAATTTTTTGTAAATAACAAATTATACAAAATATGCTTGCCAACTAAAAAATAGATTTATGATAATTACCTTTATTTTGAATTCTTAAATAGTTGCAAAAAATATATTCTAATCAAAATGGTGTGTAATAAAATAAAATACATAACACCTCATTCCTCACCATCTTGAGACATTTTATATTCAATGATATTCAGTTAAAAAACTTTATTTAAGGAACGTAACGTAAGTCTAATTCATTCTAAAAGGATAAATTCTTATATATTTTAAATTTGTTGAAAGTGTTTTTATTTTTTTAAGTTTACCTTACAATGAAAAGCTAAAAAAAATGTTAAGTAGTAATAGGTATATATTTCATTAAAAGAACCTTTACTCCTTCCTATAAAATTCCTTTTTCTAACAGTGTAGTAGAGCCCACATATTTTTCCTTTCATAATATCTAACTTGTAGGTGGAACTTTCAGCCCAAGTTTGTTGCCCAAGTCTTTTGTTAAATGCATGCCAGCAATGCATTGACATAAATCGGGCTAATAATAACCCATGGGTTTCCAACCGATTGTTAATTCAATCCCAACAATCAGCATGCAATTTGCACATCTGCCAGCTATCATCGACAAAACCAGTCAGGCGGTTAGCGTTTAGAATTACATTTAAGCGTTTACCAAATCCGTGAATTAACATGCAAATTCAGTTGTCTTTCTGAGTCGCTGGTTTTGCATTTGGCATGCAAATGTCAACAGTTTTTTAACCAGCGTCTCTATTTTTTATGGGGCCTCTCCCATAAGGCTCATACCTCATAATGATGACACCGCAACGAAGGAATACCGATGAATCTGGCTATCATGCCACACGCATTTCACGATCATATCGCTACAAAAGGTTTTAGCTTTTTTTGTTTTTGCGGTGAAGTGAAAATATAATTACCACAAACCGAGTATTATGCAATGAAATTGAAATTGCTTGTATTGTATTTTATTTTTGGTTATTTAAAAAGCACTTAGCTTGTCAGAGTGTCAGTTTGAACTCGATACGGGTCTGGGCCTAATTTTAAAAACTCCCAGAGATCTTTAGAGCTTTTGATTCGTTTTATTGGCTCAACAGCCCTAATGAACTTATTGCTTGTAATTCTCCAAGCTTGCATTCTCATTCAACTGTATAAAGACAATTAATTAGGCATGTGACCAATATGTATAGCTAAGCTGTTGCATTAGTCACTTTAGCACTTATTTGCATTTCAAATTGAGATTGATGGTTAGTTTTTTATTAATTATAATTACTGGCAGTGCCAATTCATTGTTAGTTATATTGACAGCCGGTTTTTATTTAAGGTAAATTTATGATGAGTTTTCTAATGGGTTTTTATAATTTAATAATATTATTCCAAACTCAAAAAACGTATTAGCTTATTAAATGATATCTTCAATATAACAACTTATTTACGTTACGAATAAATTTAGATTTAGTAGTTAGTTATATTGTATTTTCAATTTAACAGGTACTTTACTGAACTATACATATATGTATGCATCTTTGGCCTCATAAACCTGCCTAGTTTATGACCCTGATTTATTCAATTAATATGTGAAAATATGAAGCCTGATAACTCAATTTTGAACTGGTTCCGTCCATCCTTTCCCTCCCCTGATTACATCTCAAAAACCAAAGTCGCAAGTCAAAATAAATTATCGTTCACAGGCTGGTTTACATCATCTCGAGCAGTCCCTAAATCGCCGGGCCCCTCCCTCGTATCTAAAGTTGCGATCTTTAAACTTGTCTCCGCTGGATCTTAATGCTTTAAATCTCTTTCACGGTTCCAATTAAACGCCACACGTGCTGCCATTGGCAATGCCCATTACCTTTGGCCATATATCACATATATCACATATATCACATCCTTTTCGCAGCTAATTAAATAAGTTAATCGCTGCCGTTCATTATTTTTGGCAGCCATGCGATCGCCAGACTTGACTTGGAATTCTCGTTGCGATTCTCTGCGACAGCATTGACACATTTCGAGGAGACCCCGAAGGTAAAAAGCGTTAACTAAATCACACAATGTTGCTAATCAACCAAAGTCAAAACGAAGGTGAATTATTCTTTCGAGCTGGGGAAACAAATGAGATTTCAACAACCGTTTAACTATTTTTATTAATCCGTTGTAAACAAAAGTGCGAAGGTCGCGGTCATCTGACAGTTTGAGAGACAATAAAGTGTGTCTTTTATTTGTTCGCTCAAAAATTAGAAACCTTTTGTTCATGGGTAGTTTTTATTTGTTTATCATTTAAGCTGAAGCAAATTTTGACTCAGCTTAATTAAATAAATTTAGCAAGAAGGTTTAAGACTACTTTTTATGTTTCTTTTTTCAAAGGAAACTTTAATATTTTCTTTAAATTGAATTTAGTTTGTTTTTAAATACTAGTAAAATGATTGTTAAATGATTTCTAAAATTTAACAATATTTAAGTATTCGATTTATTGGACATGACATTTTTTTATAAATTTGTAGGAACCACCATAAAAGCTTGTGTTTGCAATTCTAACAAAACCCAAAAAATCAGAAACCATTTTAAATTTTTTTTAAAAAGATTAAAATTTTTTTACTTAATCTCTAAAACTAGAGAATATTTAACTATGCCATTTATTGGGCGTGCAATTTTTCTATATTTCCCTAGGAACCACTTTAACTGTTTATGTTTTCAATTCTAATTAGAACCAGTAAATCAGAACCCATATATCATTTTTATAAATATTTAAAAAAATAGAGAAATCATTTTATGAATGCGATTTTTAGTGCATGTAATTTTTTTATAACTTTCTAGGAACAACTTTAAAAGTTTTTATCTCAGATTCTAACAGGAACCAACATATCAGAACCCTAAAATCATTTAAAACAAAATTATAATATAATAAAAATTATAATATAATAAAAAATTTTTAAGTATACGATTTTTTTTATAACATTCAAGGAACCACTTTAAAAGTTAATCAGGGCTGTCACAAAAATCACTTCAACGTTAAGTCGCGTACAATTAAAATTGATACACATAAGAATATTTAGAGTTCTGCGATTCCTGTATAACTCCGTAAAATTTCCTATTGTAACAGGAACCAGTATATCAGAACCCCTATATCATTTTTAAAAACATACCTGTAGAATGTATCCAATGCAGCAGATGATGAACCAGGCCACGTCCGCGAAGGCATCCCAGGTATTCCACAGGACCTGACCCCAGCCAATGGCGGCAGGAGCAATGGCCTCCTCTTTAGGGTGGACCACTCCATTGCCGTTCTTTAGGGCGTGCCCATTGGCGGGACGTTGCTCATCCTCGACGGGCAGGTTGTTATTGTTTCTCTCCATTTTTCTCACAGACGGGCTCGATTTAGTTTGATCTGTTTTTGGTTTGTTTTAGGTTTGTATAGTTAAATCACACTTGCCTACAACACAAGGTTTCAATTTAATTGGCTTTCTTTTTATGTAATTTTTCGTAGGTTTATTTCCCCGTTAATTTAAATGCAAACGAAACACAACCGCAAGCAACTGACGCGTTATTAATTTGGGTTTTTGTTTCAAGTTAATTTCGTGAGTGATTTGTATATCTGAATTTTTTTTTGTATATAGTTTGGGGGCTTTTGTCTGACTTTTTCGTCGGATTTATCCGCACTGCACGTCCGCTCTCGTGAGCGTAGCAAACGAATTTGAACGTTGTGGGCTCGAAAGGAATGAATTTCGACTTCTTATTTTGGCGCGCTATTGGATATATCGCCTGCGTCGACGTCGACTGCGCTGCCTTGCGCTCGGCCGAAGCTCTACTTGTGACGTCATCGAGCTTCAAGCGCAGCTTCGGCTTGTTTTTATTGTATATAATTTTTTTTGTTTTTTTGTTTTTTACTTTTGTTTTGATCGTCGCTCGGTTCTTATGTTGCTTTGGGCTGCGCTTCGCTTTACGCTATTTATCTTTGTTTTAATTCGTGTAATTGTTTCGACTTAATTGAGATTTATGCTTATATATGTTTTTTTTAATTTATCACTAGCTGCATTAGAAGGGCAGCGGGAATATGACTAATTAGCGTTATGAAACATAAAAGTTACAGCTTGCTTGGGTGAGGCATTTCTTTGAAGGCCCTTTGATAATACTTAATCACTTAGTTAAAACGGTTTTTGCAAGAGATTTTAAAAATGCATCGACACTATAAAAAGTTATATTTCTTACCCGTGTCTTAATACTTTTTGTTTAGCTGTTGTAATATGTTTATAAAATTACTTAAGGTTAATTGAGATTTATGCTTTCATACATAAATGTTTTTTTTTAATTTTTCACTAGCTGCATTAGAAGGCCAGCAGGAATATGACTAATAAGCGTTATAAAATATCAAAATTAAGTTACAGCTTGCTTGGGTGAGACATTTCTTTATCACTTGGGGTGGGTTGAGTTCCACTTTGAAGGCCCTTTTATGATACTTAATCACTTAAATAAAAAGTGCTTTTATCAAGAGATTTGTAAAGTGCATCGGCACTATAAAATTGTATACTTATTTCCCCAAGTGTCTTAATATTTTCTGTTAACCGTTTGTAATAAGTTGTTTTTTTTTTTAATTACTTAAGGTTACTTCAGGTTTATGCTGCTATAATTGTTTTACACAATTATAATTAGCATTAGGACAATGTAAACATGACTAAATATTATGACAAAGCTCTGGATAGATGAATCATATATTTTGTCACTTTGATTACAAATTTTTATTTCATGAACTTTTTTGAAGACTGTTTTTATTTTTAAATATTTAAGATAAAAGGCTTTAAAATTTTTGCTGATACTTAAATTTTTGACTTATTCACTTCTAACACAGTGATTTCCCAAACAAACACAATGTATTACTTACTCAGAATTGTGTAAATGCAATAGAATTATTCATAATAAAATTTTTGTTTACTTTGCCCAAAAAAGACTTCTAAAGAAAAGCCAGCTTAACAAGATAAAAAAACAAATTCCTTTTGAATTTTTGCTTAAATTGTTGTGTACAAAATATTTAATAATTTCAAAATGATAAAAACAATATAAATATTTTTAAATATTATTCCTAGCTGAATTGCGCAAAGCCTCTTTTGTAAAAATTTAAATAAAATTTGATCTTCATTTTATTGTCTTTAATCTCACAATTGAATTGAAATCGAAAGTAAATTATCGCATTAACTCATCATAAAAATAAAAATCGACCTTAACTCCTGATACTACTGTTCACTTTCCCCTCAAATCCCGATTTACATACGTATTTCCCTTAACTTTATTTGTAAATCAGATGAAAGTCCAATGCCCGTAAATTTGGTTAAATGCAAGTTTTGGCCAACTTTTATCCTCTTTCCTTATTGTCAACATCACAATGCACTTTGGGCTCTCTTTCCTTCTCATTCCTTTTCTTCCTTTTCCTCTCTTTCACACTCACACACACCAAGCCATCAATTCGGACTTGGTTTTTGCATTTAAAACAGGTTATGTTAATCGATTGAAATATTATTTGGTTGGCCATTCTTAACGATTTCGTCACATTTTCGGATTGCATAATAAGCAAATTTTAGTTATTTGACTTGATATTGTTTTTTTTTTTTTGCATACGTGCGTTTTTTAGATTCAGATTTGCATTTTTAACAAGAAGTTTTGCGGGTCAAAAAACTGATAAAAATGTTTAAGGTCGTTTATGGATTTCTTAAGCACATGTTGCACACAAAAACAAAGAGAATTTTATAAAAATTTCTTTCACTTTCTAAACTAATTAAGTTTTACTTAATTGCAATTTCCCAAACACCGCTTTACGTATATTACACCAAATCAGGTTTATTATATTGTTTTATAGCTGTTTTCGGGTTAACCGGCATACACTTGATCGATTGATTACCAAATTATGCTAATTTATTTACTGGATCTTCAAGCATTCTTTTTGTGTCTGGTTTGATTTATTTTATTTTTATTTGCTTATTTATATTTTTCGACTGTTTTTCGCCTCTTCTTCGTTTCCCCTTGCGTGGCTTTTTTGACATTTGTGACGCAGGCGCAGTGAGAGAAATTAAAAAGGGGATTAAGGGGGTTGGAGGAAAGAGGCGAAAAAGGCGGGAGTCCCAGCTGTTCCTGTTGATTTCAGGGTTTCCAGTGGTTGTTTTAACAAAAGAGAGAGAGTACTTTCAAGAATGACAGTCGATAGTTACTGTCAGCTGTTGAACAGAGTTGCCAAGTCTTACCGAATTAAAATTTGGTACTGTTCGCTAAAATTTAAATATAATAAATTTATTTTAAAATATAAAATTATTAAAATTAAATATTAATAATATTCTTAATTTAAAAAAAAGATTTTGTACATATTTTTTAGATATTTAAACTTATAATTTTATATAAATAGTTTTAAAAGTGTACCTTTTACAATAGAACACAGAGAGAATTATTCAATTAGAGTGTTCTTGAATTGAGAACATTCGCTCTTAAAAACCGTCTAAGTACATTTTGGTATCAATGTTCTCAATACTATAACGAAAAGGTGAGAAGATAAAAGTTGAATTGAGTTTAATTAACAAATTTGTAATAAGTACATACTACTGGCTGGACTAATAGTTTAGTAATTGAGATATACAAATTCAACTTGATTCAAGAACATTAAAAATATTTTCAACTTCATAAATTTCGTTCTATTTTTAAGAAAATTTTTAACTTAGATGAGAACGTCAAAATTCTCGTGTTGGTAAAAGCTAACATATGTTGTGATTAAATAAATATCAAAAAATAGGGGCTTGGACATATTTTCATAGTTACTTAAACTAATAATTCTTTAGAAGTTTTTTTCAAAGTGTAACTTTCAAAATAGTAAGATATGGCTTACATACATAACCTGCTATTAAATAGTTAGCTCTACTCAAAAAAATACCATTATATTTAATATCCCCCCTTTGAACCGTTCTGTTAAAATTTATTGTTCGCGAAATTTCCGCAATAATTAAACCCCAAACAAACATATTCTACTTGTTCTGTGCAATCAAAAGCGAGCAGGTCTCTGCGCATGTTAAGTAGTTTCTATTTCCTTTTTCGAGAATTTAACCTCGTGCCCTGTTGACCAAACGCCGCAAAATAAGCTGAACTCTGACCGATTCCGAATCCAAATCCGAAACACGGAGATTGTGTTGTCCCCCCCACAAAGAGACAATCGCAAATGAATCAACTGGTAGCCTTCGCCAAAAATAAAACCCGTTAGAACCACCATAATGGTGGCGTCTATAAAGCCAAGCGCCAATCTGAACATTAACCTATTTTACTTCCTATCAAAATTCTTGTTTTAACATCTGACTTCCGGCTGGGGTTCCGTAAAAACCGAACGTGTTTTTTGCCATGTGTTTATCCAATGACTTGGACTTTATGCTATTCATATTTCCTATGCTGATGATGGCCCATTTGGTCAAAAGTGCCTAAGCTTCGCGTATTATTAATTATGATTTATCAACACAACAATAAGGAGCATGATAATTATTTGCCAAAAATCTAATAGCATCAAGGCCATCGATTGGCTACCGTAAACAATTTTTTCTGAGTCTTAGGAATATCATTTGCGATGTGCTAATTGTGCTTTCAGCCTCTAAAGTCTATTTTATTTCCAGATTTGATACGCTTGGGGGAATTCTCGCTCAGAGTTACTTGCTTTTTTCACTTCGAAAGAATTGCGTTGTGGAGTTGGGAGAATTCTTTCAAATTGGGTAACCAACAAAATCTGGTTCTATTGTTTGCGAAACCAATTTTCGTCTACTTAAAAGTGGTTTACTTATGATTATGCAATATCATATTTTTAGCAATGACATATTGGTCATAATGATTTCAATGATAAATTATCCAACTCAGTAGGAGTTATTTTTTTAATAATACTGAGTATAGAAATTGAATTTTTATAACAAACTATGTGTAAAAATATTTAAATTTACCGGTTTTTCGTTTTCATTTTTCGGTTTATTTCTTTTTATTGATACACATAAGTCAGTGACTCATAAGAATTAAAATGTTAACGACTATATGTTAATTACTACGTCAAAAATATTATAATTTTTAACCGTTCTTCACATTCTGAATATTTATGGGAATGCCAAAAATATATATTTGATGATTCTGTTAAGCATTGGTCTGTCATAGCAAATCATAATTGCTTCGTTCAATATAGTGTTATTTGTAAACCTGACCAACAACTTCCGACTTCACATAGCAACATTCCCAAAGCCCATGGAAAAAAAAGATTGAGAGAAACACTAAATCTTAAATCGAAGTGGCATTGAATTTTGATTATATTGTTTCTGGCTTTGATTTCAATTAACATAAATGCTCTAAAGTCTTATCTTGAACATCTGTCACACCCATAGACTTTGTAAAATGTTGTAAGAAAATCGATAGATTATTAGCACTGAGTTGAAGATTTCTTTCTTAAAAAAAATATATGTATAGATAGATTTTGGGTCAATCAAATAGGTGAAGGCAGCTTAAAATAGCAATCAATTTCACCAAAAGTTTATTTATAAACCAAACTAGGTAACCTTAACCATATAGGAGAAAAACAACTTTAAATTGTATTTATAAACAAATCTTAAGTGAAAAGGCCAAAATAACTGACAATTTTGGCCAGAAGGTCGAACTTTAGGAGTCGTTGATTTGATGAGAGCAGCCTCTACAAAAATCCAGAGATACTTTGCTGAAGTGCACACGTTCGAATTAAATGGCTTGTTATAAGTTTAGATAATTTGGAATTTTTAGTTTTTTGATTTTAATGGTCGTTATTTCCCGTTTAATGGTCCACAGAAAACCCGTTTCATTCAAGACAGATTTATAAATCGACATTAGAGCCACTCCACTAGTTTTTAGAAATTAGAACACTATCGATAGGATGCGATTCTATGGTTAAAGCTGCTATATGTTTATCTCTTTGATTACCACAAGGTCTGCGATCAGCTTGATTGCCAGTCTTAACTGTTTATCTTAACCGCTTCTCTCATTTGTTTGTTTCAAATTTTAGCACAAATGCGGGAGTTATTTGCACAAGTCAAGGTCGTCTTCTCGGATAAATGCCAGATCTAGCAACTTTGAATATAAGATTCTTTTGGGTATAATCGAACATATAAGTTTGAAGTTATTATTTAATAAGGAAGACTTTTACCTAATAATTAAAAATTTTTCAGGTCCAATTGAAACTGTATAATAAATAAATTTAATGATTCTTAATGAATACATTTATTTAATTTTTGAACTTGAACTTAAATGCGGCTTTGTTTACTATATTACAGATGAGTGAAAGGCAAACACAGTGTAGGTGTGAAAATTATTGTTCGACGGCGTGAGCATTTAAAAAATAATGCCATATATTGTAAATTGATGATTCAAAATTTGTTTTGGTTTGTTAAACAATATTCTTTGTCATACTTCTGTCATTGTTTACTTTTAAATTCTTATATACTTGTTGAATTTGTAATTCAATTGGTATATCAACAAGTTAATTTACTTCAAAAGCAACTTCTAGGAATTTACAAGCCTTCAGTTATACCATTTTTTTGGGTATCAAAGCTAGACATCTAATGTTTTCTATTTTGCTCGTACGTAAAAGAGGTACATTGTACATATGTGTGGTTTTATAATTTGTGACAGCGAAGGGCAAAATAATAATTATTATTTAACAGGGAAGACAATTAAATAAGCATACGTTACATTATAGGAATGTCAAATATTTATATGTAGTTGAGGATTGCTAAACAGTTCTTATTTTCAGTGTTGTTTTAACTTTAACTTTGTCTCGCTTTATGAAAACTGTACATTTTAATTTTTAGATATCTTTCTACGTGACTTGAAATGCAGTCTTGTTTGAATTAATTAAACATAAGAGAAGAGATGTTCAAAATAAAATTATAAACAAGTTTTTTAGACAGTTAATTTAGAAAACTAATAACCAGATTTTCTAGCTTTGCTCAGTTAAACAAACATATATATTGTTGCAAAAGGTTATTGTTAAAATAAAACAGGCGCCACATTTATCATTTGATAATTGCTTTGTTCCTTTTATTGGAACTCAAAATCATGACTTAAAATAAAGGTAATTAAAGTCCCCTCGTGGGGAAACGAAAGTGCAGCCAATGCAGTAATAAAATGCATTAAGTATGCAAAGAGATGGCACTTGGGGAACACTTGAGGAGCATCAAAAGCAATGACCCTCTGGATTTTCCACCCCACCCAACCCACTTTTCCACACATTTTCCCACCAAAGAGCAGAAGACAGGCCAACCAACTGTAAACGTAAACAATGCCCAATGCGCAGGACAGTTTTCTTTCCGAATCAGAATCGAAATCGGAATCCGAATCGTAATCCCATTCCGAATCCGGTGGACAGCTGTGCGTCAGAATCGGGTGAAAGCTCCTCCGGATGGCAAAGGAAAAGCTTCAAGTGAGCAGTCAGTGGATTGCGGCCAATTTAAGCGAACGGTTACGCGTTACCTTCGAATTTTCACATTTATTTTCCCAGGTTACGTGTCAAGGAGCAGAAGTTACCTTTCGAACGACTTGGCTAATTAAAGGCCAAAGCTCAAGTGTCAAAGTATCTGAATAGAATTATAAAATTAAAGTGAGAGAGCCAAAAATGCCTGCCACTGTTGGCCAAGTTGTGCCACAAAACGAGCAACAAATCACATTTTGAAACTGGCCATTTGCCAGCCAAGGGAAACCCACAAAAGCGATATCTACAGGAATAACAACAACAATAACGACCATGTCGAGTGGCAGGTAGGATTCTAGCCATATTCATTCATATCATAGATACATTTGGCATATACCAGACAGCCGTTTCGACCATATCAGATAGTTGTTATGACTGATATTTGTCGTGTAATCAATAAATTGATTTTTGATTGCAACGTGTGTGGGTTTTCTTCCTAGTTCTGGTTCTCCTCTTTCTTGTTTTGCTGTTGTCTTCTGTCTGGGAAATGCTTTCTTTTTTTGTTTCTCTTCTGGCGGCGTCACACTGACTGGCTTTACCACACTTATTTTGTCTTGGCCAATACAGTGCGTATACTTGATATGCTTGGACTGAGGTTTCTTAGTTTCAGGAACCAATGAAGGCACTTAAAAACTAATTAAATTAAATGTTAAATTACAGTTTACTTGCATTAAAAAATTAGAAAATGTATTGTAATGGTTTCAGGTTATAGATTTGAGTTTGCTGTCTAGGTTGCTTAGGAATATCTTAGGATTTTTAATTTATAAAAATATTTATAACTGATTTTCACAAACAAGTTTATTTAACTATTCTTAATTAAGTTTTGATGGTTCCGGGAATTTAACCAGTATTCTTTTATTATAATTATTTCATCATATCATGACTGTAACAAAAGTTATATGCATAGGGGTTTCCCCCTTTCAACATAACAAACTTGTTCCACTTTTTCTCTTATTTTAGCTTGTTAGCCACGCGTTTTGCTAACTCAAATCCCACACATGCAAAGACAACAAAAAAAAAGACAGCAAATTGAGGCGACGTACTGTGTTATTTATTTATTTATTAACTTTCGCAAGCGTTTGCACTAGTCGGGACTAAAAATAGACTTAGATGGGTGAAAGACTAGGGAGGTCGTAGTGCTTCCAAAGTTGACACCCCCTATTATTACCTCCCAATCATAGCCAAAAATCAGAAGTCTGGGATCCCACCAGCAGCTAGTCATGTAATTAGGATAATCGAGTTGCTTAAAATATGCACGAAAAGTACACATAATTACAATCAAAAGGAAATTGGCCAGAGAAAGTGGGAAAATGGATGGCTTGCTGTGGGAGCTTCAATTTCAATGGCGTAAGAGGATATTCCCGAATGACTCATGGCATCCGAAAGCTGGGCATAGCCACACAGAACAAACAGTCGCAGTCTCCTCTTACCACTTTCCCTCTTTCTTTTTACACGGGAAAAAATATTCAAGTATTTTGTAATCAAATATAAATATTAGTCAAAAAAGTGTTTTCAATAAAAGTGTTTTTTTTTAAGTTCTGCGCAGAATTTTTAGATCTACAAACTAAAATATAAATTTATGAAATGTGTCACAACATACTTATGAAAGATTATTAACTGGTTTTACAATCTCAAGAGAAATTAGTGAAATGTCTAAATTGTAATGCTCATTCTTTGTATAATTCATCGCAATCGCATCTGTGCAAAAATATTTAAGTGTTATTTCATCAAATATAAATATTTTACGGAAAAATACTAGTGTGTTTAACATAAAATGTGATGAAAAAAATGCCTAGATGAACAAATTATTCAATATACAATTTTTAAAGATTAACAAATACTATTTAAATCTCTGGAGAATTTCATGACATGAATATTTTTTTGATATGTAGATCATCGCATCGTCCTCTTGGCGCCAAAAAATTACCAGGCAAAAAATTTGCATGTCCTACCTGTCCGTGTATTCGTACATGTGGTTGTGGTTACAGTTGAGGTCGTGAGGACCCTTCATTCTCTGTGATTGTATGGGTGTCTAACCACAAAAGTCATTTCCTGATGAAGGTGACAGAGTCATCACGTCGATTTGGTTATGCAGGCAACTGCACTTTGGCCTTAAAATCACTATATAAAATTTAATGGAACTTTTTTATTTTTTCCTCAAGAGCTGTCTACATTTTGTTTTTATAGCACTAATAAAAGATACACGAGTACTGTAAACTTTGATCTAGTAATAATTCTTTGTTCCCGGAAAAGATTTTAGTGTTAATTTCAAAGTAAGCGGGCAATAAAGTCAGTTATAAGTGTTTGAGTAAACTTCAGAATAAAAAGCTCATTAAGAGACGCCCATGTAAAATTACCAAAAAAAAAACCACTAACATTTATTTAAACTGCGATACCGAAGCTACAATAAGGGCAAGAAAATTACGCAGCCTAATTTCCACAATTTTATATTCATTAGGGAAGTTTCTCCAAGCCATTTCAATTTAATTTTCCCCTATTTCGTCCTTTATATTATCCTTGCAGCCTGCTGGACGTCCTTTGCAGTGGGAGTGGCGCCCGTTTGGCCCTGGGAACCTCGGTAATCTCGTATCTGATTGTCTACAATGAAGCATCCGCCCCGAGCCTGCTGTTCGCCGTCCTTTTGGCCACCATCTATGGCACTCTGGCGGGTGAGAATCGGATGGTATATATAATCCATAAATATTCCAAACTATGATACATTATTACAGCACGTTGCAAAACAAGTCTACGCAGCCTGCAAATGCCGTATGTGAGGGCCACGAATAAGTTTGACTTTGGCTGTTTGTTTTTGGCCACCTGGTTAGATGCTCTGGCCGCCATGTGTGCCTGTGCTGCCCTGGCCAGGACCCTCAGTGCCTGTTTGGATGCCATGACCGGGGGTCTGGCCAGGATCCTCATATTGGGTGAGTGGAAACTGGGTCCTAAGCCAATAAAAGTAAGCTAAAATGCTCTACAATTAAAATTTATTTAAAATTAATTAAGTAAATTTTCGCAAATAATACAATTTAAATATAACGCTATGCTAACTATAACATAGAATAGATAGATAACCATTTGTAAACAAGGTACAAAATAAATAAAGGTTAAATAACAAATCTAATTTTTCTGTTAGGTCTACAAAGCGATTGATATAAAAAGAGAATTAAGATGGTAGATGCATTATAATCTTAAGTATTTTAAGTAATTTATTTGTCTTCTTTTATAATAAAACAATTTGTTACTTAGGATATCACTAAATATTTATTAATTTACTTATTTAAGATGATAGTAAAATTTACAAAACTAATACTAACAAAAATATATTTTTAGTAAATGTATAAATATAATGCAAAGCAATTGTACTATTTCAGTAATGGACCAGGTCTTTGTAGTTGCTAAAATTATAACTGACAAAATAAAAGTAAAAAAAACTTCATTAACAAAAGCTAAAAATAGTTAAATAGTGGCCTAAAACAAAAAACTAAAAAAAATACTTGCATGCTTTTAAAGCCAATCCTATTTATATTACTTAAAATATGATTTTATGCCAGGTTTTAATTTAATACTTTTTAATACTTTTTTTAATCTATACATACGTATACTCAATATTTTGGCGCGAACTGTGTTGGCTGAGTGGAAAATAAAACGTTGCCTACTTTCAGGCCGCAATGCACCCGCAAATGAGCCTTGGCCGGATGTTCTGGGCGTCTCCGTTGTCTTCCTCGTCACTGGGATGTTCATGCTGGGCCTGGAGGTGGGTACTCCTCGTCCAAGTCCAAATCTAGACACCCACTCTCATTGCATTAACGTATTCACAGCACTCGAGAGCCTTCAGCCTCATCCTGACACTCGGAATGTTCGGCTTGAATGCCATCCTAAGCGCCGTCGGCTGGTGGAGGGGCGACATGTTGGCCTGGTCTGCGGAGAACTACTTCCAGCCCGATGGCATTAGCAGTGTAAGTGGTCGTAGCCGTAGTATCCCAATCCCCCATCTACCATCTGGAACTTCGTTATTGGGTCAGTGCACTGTGCCAGTCTGAGTTTTTGTTTTTTGTTTAGCGGGTTTCCCTTTTTTTGTTTGCCGACTCCCATCGATTTTCGCTGTCGTGACTGGGAACAATTGCGTGACTGCGGCTGAAGGCACAGGATACGGGCTTTTGATTATGACACGTTCTGCCGCGTTTCGTTTTTGTTTTTTTGAGCCCTTTTCTCCGGCATTCCTCGGTGGAAAGCCACCAGTCAGACAGCAAAAACTCGGAAGAAACGTGGGTTCTCATGAAACCGCATCTTGTAATACTCTTAAAATCCCATTTAAAATCTTTTCTAAAAAAATCATTTTTATATCTTAAACAGTTTATTTATAGATCTTTAAATTTGTTACATTATAAGACAAAATGTATGCAGTACTAGAAACTGTACATTTTTAAGATAACTTTTTTTTAGATACTTTTGAATTTCTGTCGTAATCCTTTAAAGTTGTTCCCTTAAAATGATACTTTAATATTTTTTTTTTAGTAACACAATTTAATTTAAGTAACGTATGGTAAAAAGGTCTTTAAAGTCAATTGAAGATATAATTTTCATATAAGTAATCACCTTTAAACACGAATTATAAAACCTTGTCTTAGGGAATATAACAGTTTTGTATGGGGTGAACAACATTGTAGACTAAGGGAACGTCTGTTATTAGCTTAGCTACCATTTGAGGTATTATCCGGCTAATAACTGGTTCTAACCACCACCTGCAGGTCTTCCTGGCCACAGCCCTGCTCACGTACTCCTTCCCCAGCGATTGGCCCCAACAACATCGAAGTGGTCGATTCACGGCGACCTTAATCACCGGATTGGTCAGCACTTCGCTGCTGCTGACAGCCATTTGTCTCTCCACAGTGGTGCACTACAAGTAAGTTTGATAATGAGATAATCACTGACATGAAACAAATTTATTTACTCGTATACAGTTCTGTGAAATACATTTTATGTTGAGATTTTATAATAAGTTTTCAACATTAGTTGTGTTGGCTTTCAGAAACCCTTGTTTATATAATAAGGATTTCTGAAAGGCAGAATTTATGCAATTAATTCTTTATTATTTTAATAATAATATTATTATAACTAATTATATTTTTATTATAATTGATCAATTTATTTTATTGCAGAACCCATGAAGACTATGTGGCTGTGCCTTTGTTCAACATCCTAGATGAAAGTGGCTTCCATAAGTTGGTGCCCGCCTCGGCTTGCATGTTGCTCCTAACAAGTTCGGCGGCATTTCTGGAACTTTTTCCGGAACTTTATGGCATTGTGGTGCGTTTGGCCACCTCGGAGTGGAGGATACTGTCCAAACAGATCAGTTACGAGAGCTCGGAGAGTGGAAATCCCGTGCTGGCCGTTTTCATTGCCGGCAGCATGTGCGCCATGTTGGCCTTTGCCTGTCCATTGCAGCATCTTAGTTATACACTAGCAGCTGGCCACATGGGTGGGGTATTCCTGCGGGCCTTCTACCTCCTGTATGTCCCCTACAGACCCAAATTCATGGCGCCCAGCAGCGAGTCTTCTCTGTCGTATAGTCGTCTGTCCACAGCACCGATTGCCAAGAGTAGCAGTTACAGCAGTGCAACAACTTCCAGTTCGAGTCGCTTGAAGAGGAGTCTTTGGAAGATTGGTCTGCACAAGCACGGTGGCCTCAAGAAACCTAAGACAAAGCCCAGAAATAAGCAGGAGCTGGAGAAGGAGTGGCTACTCCTGGGCGAACCTACTTCGCCTTGTCCTCAACGGGAGGGCAGAGATGTGGAGTCCACCATTCTGTCCGATGGGGAGCCTCCGGTAAGTGTAGCAGGGGGATTTATTAAAAATTTATTATGATAAGGGAAAAGTATTTTGAAAGATTTCACTAATAAATAATTTAATCACACCATTTAACTGAGTGAAGTATCAAATTTTGTGAAGTCTTTACAACTGTTACAAGCACAAGTCTAATAGTTCAACTAATCTATTGACTAACCATTGAACTTTATAATATCAAATACGGAAATCATTTCGGTTATTAAATATTTAAAAGAGTAAATCCAGTTTCTTTAGAATTTGGCAATAAAGTTTTTTATCTTCTTTTGCATTACTTAGAAGCATTTAAAAATTATATTTTAGTTTAGTTAAACACCCTCTAAGAATTAGTGTAATTAGTCTATTCCATGTTTTAGGAAGTGTTTAACATATTTTTTGCATTACTTACAGGCTGTTAAAAATATACCTAATTATATTTAAAAATGAATAATATATTTATTTGAATATAATAATTATTCATAAAATTTTTAAATGATTCTCTTTCTTAGCCATCTGACTTTGAGTACCCAGATAAGTTCGACAAGAGCGATTCGGACACCTCAACGGACATTGATGCCATTGTGGATGAGTATCGTGAGAAGATCAAGGTGAGAACCAGTCACAAATAGCTTTATTATATTTACTTCTAGAATCATTTTTATTCCAAAAATTTCAGGTAACCACAGCAGGTCCTTTGGAGCGCAGTGTGCGAGTGCCTACAGTGAGCTCCTGGCGCGTGACCATGTTCGCCCTTGTGGTGATTGGATTGGGTATAGCCCTGTGCATTGCCGGTCTGATGATGCACTGGGCACCGGCAGCTTTGACAGGTGGAATTGGAGTCCTGATTGTCACTATAATGATGGGATTTATACCCAAATATACGGGCAGTGTGATCAACGTGAGTCCCGTGATCTGTGGAATGTCGCTGCTGATGGGTGTGATCCTTTTCAGTGGATGTGCCATACATTCCTGGCCGGGATTGCTAATTTGGTTAATGGCCGGACTGATAATGGTGGTCAGATGCGATAAATACTGTTGCAATTGCTTCGAGCACACGACCATACTGAATGCCCAGTTGATACCAAGTGTCTCTGGAAAAAGCAGTGCGGGATCAGCATCGGGATCGGTGGCGAACTTGGCTGGTCCATCTACCAGCATCCGGATACCCAGACCGCCCAAGGGAGTGGGCGTGGTCGGGCTGCCACAGCGCGTCAATGGCCACAGATGACAGTCGGAGTCCTCGGAGGAGGAGGGCGAGGACCTGTTCCACGAGGACTTCAATGTGCGTGACTTCGACGAGGAGGACGACGAGGATTGCTGGACTGATTAGCTTGCCGCCTTTGAAATCTATTTAGGAAACCATTTACTTGCTATGCAGATCTCCAGGATGATCTAGCTTCGAGCCACATATGCCTGAAATTTTCTAGCTAGCTAAATTGTTTGTCGAAATTTACCCATGTATTTATGTAACTATAGCTAGGCGACTCTCTCTACAAATAGGTTCCAAATAAAATTCAATTTTTCAAAATGAAAGTAAACGGAATTTTTATTCAAGAGAACGGTTTACTGAAGTATAAATTTATCTACAGATAACAGAAAAGCTTTCTAGGCGTATAAATTCTCATTCTCCATGAGATAATCTACTAGTTCCCTGATGGGCGACATGATAATCTCCTCATAACCTGGTTGAATGTCCATTACCCTTAGTAACATTTCACTCCGATCGACATTGAGATAATAGTCAAACTTCTCTGGCTCTTCGGATCGCAATCTATTCGAAATACTAGGCGACATTTTGGTCTGAGGCTCGGTGAGAGCCCAAATAAGTAGTGCTGCTAATCGAGTTCTTTGACATTCTTTTAGAAAGATCTCTCGGGTTATCAGACTTTTTTCCAATTCCATGCGATCAAGATGGGATTCCAGGCATTTATAATAGTGCTCAAGGCACTCATCATATATCTCCTTTCTGACTTCAACAGAGGCAACAATGTAAAGTAGGAACAAAACATCTAAGGTAGGAGAACAGTACTTGGCGATCTGAAAGTCTACAATGCAACAGGCATCGGGTAAAACTGAAGAATTCTTCTCAAAATGATATAAGATATTACGATCCCAGGCATCACGATGACATAGTACATTCCTAATAGTCTGTGAGGGTTCAACCAATTTTTCAGCTTTGGTTAGTAAGTTGTAAAGCTTATCTTTAATAAATTGTTGAGCTTTACTTGTTTGATATTGCGGATGACGGGCTGCTAAAAATACAATGGCCTACAGAATTAAAAAAGGAAATTATTATATTATAACAAACTTTACTTTTTAGCCATTCTCTTTACCAACCTTAAGTCCAGTTATGTACCAAGAATTATTCGCATCCAAATGCAATTCAATAAGCACATCTTTGTATTTTTTGTAAATATTTAAATTTTCCTTTTCTTCCCAAGCAATACTTGCAGCATGTAATTCAGATAAGTGTTCCAGAACCAGTTTATAATGATCTAACATATAGCTTTCTTTAGCATTGAGGTGTCTATAGTTCTGAGTGAGATCTTCTAGAACTAAAATGTCATTCCGACTGTAGTAGCATTTTGGAAAGAGCTTCTTTGTGGCTGAACAAATTGTATATTAAATTAAAAAAATCAAAAAAATTTAACTTTTCTTACCATATTTTTGAATGTTGGGTAATATATGAGTGTAGACGGCTGATTCCTTATGAAAAACTCCCTTGCGTTCGCATTCTTCTCTTTGTGGCTCATTTTTGCGGGGCAAACTTTTGATAAAATATTTTAGGAAATGCTTTTTCTTTTCCTCTATGTCTTCTACCTCCAAGTGCAATTTATAGTACTCGCCCATGTATCCCATAAGATCATTGGAACCTGCATCCAGCTGAGAATTTAGTACTATGAGATGGGTCTTGTCGATTTCTGGAAGCGTTCTCTGGGCTATAAGCACATACTCCTCTGGACTTAGTAGATCCATTGTTGAAGAATTAAATGAATGATGTTATCCGCTTCGTTTCCAGAACCCAAATAAAACAGCTCGAGAAGCTACCCAAGAACATGTCTTTTATAAGATTTTGTCAGTTGAGATATCAAAATAATCTTAAGAGATAAAGAATTAGATAGGTATCTACTTTTATTCATATCTTCCAAGATATCATAGTGCCTTTATTAATCTACAAATTCTTTTATATTAGACCAATTAATAAGAATATTATCTATACAACAAATCCATATAAAAGTGAAGATACCCCAAAAAAGTAACTAACAATCCCCATCAAGCTTAAGCGATAAGATAGTCCCCTGAGAGAAGAATCGGTAAACAGAGAGCACACCCCAAACTGATAGGATCCCGAGTGTTACCAGGGGGACAGAAAAAGATAGTGAGGTGCTACAATGTCGTTTAATCAGTTTTGTTTATGATATGTCAGGGCCAGCAAATCCCCCACACATTCGTACATATAATCAGCAAACTCGGGATGAACTTTCATCAAACGGAGAACATCTTTTGTGCGGTCCACATTGCAAAATCGATGAAAATCCTTGGGGCGTTCATCCTTTAGGTTTTTCAAGTAATTATCAGGTAAACGGAGAATAGTTGCCGCCAAGCAATTGTATATCGCTCCAAATAAAGCAAAGTCTTTCAGAGATTGCTCGAATTCTTGTTTACTAAGTTGTTCCTGGTTGGGATCAATACCCATTTCTCGCATCTCCTCAGCCAATGCGTTGTAATATGTTTGAGTCAGACTCTCAATTATCTTTTTTCGCCTTGAAGGTTCCAAATTTAAATAACTGACCAGGTGAAAGTCTATGGCTGGTGGGGAATAGCGACATAGTTGAAAGTCCACCAGAACAGATCTTTTCTCCTGGGGCTGCCACCGGTGATAAAAGACATTCGCACCCCACGCGTCTCGGTGGGCAAAGACGTTCCTATGAATTGGTGATGGATTAACCATATAGTAAACCCTGTCCAGATATCTTGGCAACTGGGATGCTATAAACTCTTGGGCTTCGGCATCATTTAAGACATCCGGATGGGTGGCAGCCACTGCCAGGACAGCCTGAATAAATGCAATGCATAAGACATGAAAGATTATTCTCTAAAAAGTTTTTACTTACTCTTAAGCCCGTAGTATACCAATCAACATCAGGATGAACAGAGACTTCATAAAGCACCTCTCTAAACTCCACTCCTATGGATTTCCCCTCCTGTTTCTCGTAGGCAATACTACTGGCGTGCAAAGTGGCCAAAGATTTTAAAATGGGTCCCAACTGATTCTCACTTAGAAAGCGAGTTCCTGAAGGTAGGGCCACATAGCCCATGTCCTCCACATTTTGCATTACAAACAGATCTTTGCGGGTGAAATAGCACTTGGCACACCAAACATGGGGAGCTGTTATAACTCAAATATAATGATATTAAACAGCACACTAAAAATTCAAACTTACAAAATTTTTTTAGATCGTTCAGCAATTCGTACAGCTTACTCTCCTTCTTAATAAGGCCCATTTTCTCCATATAAAATTCCATATTAGCATTTTGGAAGATCACCGACTTGACAAACAGTCGAGAAGTTTGTACGTCTTTCTGATTCTCCAACTGATATCGGAGGTACAAGTGAAAGTATTCACCAAGAAATCCCACATGTTCTGTGGCTGGAACTACATCAAAATTTACTAAGTGCCCATGCTTGTTCTTATCGGTTAATAAATTTGCTAGTATCTCTTTACACTCTTCTGTACTAAACAAATCCGTCCGATTCTTTCGCGCTAGAACTGGGTTATATTGATCGTTGCTCATTTTTTATTAATCCAGTATCACTATCACGACTCTACGGCTGTTGATTTTAAACTGTTTTCATTTTCAGTTGGTATTGAATATTATACCAAAGAGTATGAATCTTCATAGAGAGCGCGGGAGCATACCTGTTTTGTCTAAAAGCTTGTTCTACTTTAAGATTTCGTTTATTGGCGTTCTTTTACAAACGGATTTCGCCAAAAACATTTTATTACATTTTTTATAGTTCTGAAACTTGATTTACGTATACTATTCGGTAAATAAGGTAAATAATTTTGTAGTTAGAAATTTTAAAGTTTGTAGAAAGAACGACAAATTTTAAAAAGTTCCTGTAGTTATCCGATTGACTTAATTTTTATTGTATTTACTCCTCTGAAACCTCTCCTTTGAAAATACATTTTTTAAAGACACTAAATTTAAAATTTCTTATGCATTCTATGTATTTATACTCTTTGATTATTATTATTAGAGGATATATTCTATAATATTGGGGTATAAATAACTTGACATGAAGAAGAAAAAGTTCTTTATTTTTAATTCGCTGTTAAAATGCTGTAAAAAAATACTTGTAAAATTAAGTACAAGGGAACATAAATATTTCCTATTAATTATACAACATTTTCTTTTAATACAAGGTTTTCCCTAATATTTGAACGTACTTATTGTTGCATTATTATTCGTACCTACGGAAAATAAAAGAGCATTTAAGGTTCGTTTGGAGGAATCTATTGTTTGTTTTGTTTGATTTACAATCACTTCTTATCGTCCTATAGAAGTCTTCCTTATCGACAGTCCGACGAACCAAGATTTCCTCACATGTTTGCCCTAGACAAGGCCATTTCCATGACATCCACACAACACTCCTCCATGTAGGTCCTAAACTCTTCATTCGTTTTCATATAAGAGAGGATCACCTTGCTGCGATCCACATACTTGAAATCATTTGTAACAAATTCAGTGGGAACTTTTACGACCGTAGCTGCCACAGCTCTGTAGACCACTCCAAATAAACGGAATTCTTCGTATGATTCAATCAGTTCTGTTTTGGAAATAGCTAGTTCCTTGAGATCAAAGTCCGAAAGATTCTGCACTAAATATTTGTGGTACAAATCAATGCACTTTCTTTCCATTTGCTTTCGCTTCCTTAAACTCAAGTTCATGTAAAGACAAAAATTTAGGTCTAGTGCTGGGGGAGTGTAGCGACAGGTCTGAAAATCAATTAGCAAAGCGGGACCAGTCTTTTCCGGAGGAAAGAAAATATTACCTGCCCAAAGGTCGCGATGGCAAAGGACATTCCTGTACTTTTTCGATGGAGCAGCCTGCTCATATATTCCCTCCATTATTGTCATAAGTTTGTTGTCTATAAATGATAGTTCCCTATTTTTCTGATATTGCGGTAGACTTCGAACAGCAGCCAGGACAGCCGAGAGCCCTGTGGTGAACCAGGCTATTTCCGGGGCTACAGTGATCTCTATCAAATGATCTCCATAGGCCTGACCTATGTTGATTTTATTTTGATGTTCATAGACCAAACCAGCTGCATGAAATGCTGCCATTGATTTTATCAATTGTTCCATGAAAACCTCATTAAATTTTGCAGAACCAGCTGATTTGAAACCTTTCAGTTTAATGTCCTCCAGAACTATTAAATCGTTTCGAGTGTAGAAACAATCAGCGCTCCATTTTATTTTGCCTATAGACGTATTTATATTGTTACTCAGTTTTATTTCCTGTTTTTATAAAATTTTCTTACTTACTACATTTTTGCATTTGTTTGATAAGATTCTCGTAAAGCCAGGACTCCTTTTGAAAAATTTCCTCTTTAGCCAGTTCCGCACTTTGCTGGGGCATAGCTTTCACAAAAAATTGAATTTCCCTTACGACTTCATCATCCTCCTAAAAGTAGGCCACAAAATAAACAATTTCGGGTTGCTATGCTGTGAAAAATTTGCATTATATTCTTCTAGTTGTAACTGACAGCGGCTAACTTTTGATTTCACCAATTAATCACTTCCAAACTAATTGATTAAATGCTGACAAATAAATACTATGCACTTTATACTGTAGCATTCAAGCAATCAATAATAAATTGATAAGAAATCTAAAAGTGTTTGTATACATAAGATTCTCTTTTCCTATTTATTGATCAACAAAAAAAATATTGACTAAACTATTTTTTATTGCATTTTTTATTTTATTTAAACCAGAAGATATAACACTAAAAGCACTTAAAAGAGTCATGTTAGTTATTGTAAAATTTTAATTAAATTACTTTTTTCACAAATAAAAGCAAATTATTTATCCTTTGATTAAAGGGCTAACAAAAAATGTTTCCTAAAGTGCCCAAAATATCCCATTAGGAACCCTAATCTTGCACTATCATTTATTATGGTCACACGCTTCCATTTTATAACATTGTATCTTTGATCAAGAGATAAACCATTAAGATAATACCATTTTAGTAAAGTCCATAGAATACTTACATAGCAATACCTTAGAGTCAGTGAATAGTAATCCCCCAGGTAACCGATGGCACTGAGATCTCTAACCAAATGATAGTCCAATAGTTTTGCTTTTCCGGCACTATTTTGCGCATTTTGCAGTATTTTCTCGCACTCACTACGGCAAAGCATTATGTTGCGTATACGTCAGGTGGGCGTATTACGTATACGTTCGATCTTACTCTCACTCTCTATTTTCTAGATTTCTAGATTGGGCTGAGCAACTTTTCCGACACTTTCCACTCAGCCAACTATAGCTACAGTTGGCCGTGCACAACTGAGCAAAAATAGAACTTAGTTCGGTTTTTATTTTCCGTGAATCTTTTTCACACTATTACATCTTTTGAATGAACAGCTGCAAGCAAATAACTGCAGTAGTATAACTAATATTATTGTTCAGATATGTATAGTGATAAGATTTAGCTTTCGGCTTTGTTCTTGATACAGACTCTGGCATTGTGGAGATAGGCAATGAGGAAATAATTACAAAAAACATAATGTTATAATTTTTAAATTAGTTTTTATATTTTTGCGATTAAAAAATGTAGTTTCCTTAAACAAAATGTTTTAAAGGTTATAAATGATTAATAATAAATTTATTAGGTTAGTGCTCAAAAAGATTACAACAAAGCAATTTAAATTACTGTCTCAATGCAATCTCTTTGGCAAAATCAAGCGCTTCAAGCGACGTTTCTCATTCATATATGTGGTATAAGGACGAATGGTAATGTAGTAAAAGATCTCCACAAAACTGAGTAGACTGGCGCCAACAAATAAGCCAGTGGTTCCACCAATGGACACTAAAAAAAGAAGCACTTAAATCTTATGACATTATCTTTATTATTATTATTATCTTACCAACCAAATCCAACTTGCCACGGACCAAATTCCTTTTGTACCGCTCCGTGGGTAATTCTATGAGGCCTACTTCAATTCTAGAGACAGGATTCTGACTGCCAGCCATATTTTCTTTGCTATCGAAGACCGTGGTGATATCCACCTCAGTGCAGGAGGGCAGACAATCGCAGACCAGACCCTTTCGACCACGACGTTTGGACCATTTAGCGATGATCACCGAAAGGTCCTCGTAATTTCGATTAAGGCACTCAAGGCCATCCATGTTGCACAACTGCCATTCGGGGGAATTTGGGGACAGGTGACTGGAGCAGTTGCATAACTCCATCTGCCGATCCTTGCGACACTGGACAGTACATGCACTATAGCTATAGAACTTGTGCACATCAAGGATGTTCTCATCTGCGAAACGACAGTTTCTCTGTTGGACACTGGTCTGTCGAATCTCTTCATCGTTCTCAATGTCACGCTTCGAGATGTATCTTCTAAAATATTACAGTTAATATTATTTAAAAATCCATATAAACATATAACTTACTTACACAAAGGAAATATAGGGTCCTACCACAAGAAAATCCGTTTTAGGTGTGACTAATGTGGGTACCTCCTCAGTGCCAAGTATAAACACCTGTTAAAAGTGAAAGTGCTTCTGTTTATCAAAGCAATACTACATTAAAACTAAGCTTAATAGAGCTTTTAAATACATACAGCGCACTTTTAGGTTGAAATATTACTAACTTTACATAAAATTAATTTTTAAGAAATGCTCAAACTTCCATTGCATGATTTTTTTTTAATTTTGGGTTTTTCATATTATTAAATCAATGGATAAGAAACCTATTAAACTCACCGTAGCTTCTATATGCAATTCCATTACCAGGGAGCCCGGTCCTCTGTCACGATTTGAATACATATTTAACTTGGGCTCTTTGAGTTTCCTAATTTAATTAACAAGAATATAAGGCTTTTTACAAATAGAAATTAGTTTTTTCCAGACCCACCCAGATTGAAGAGAATTAATGGCATAGCAAATTCCCAGCTCAGTTTCCATGCGATGAAAGTACTTGCAGCACTCAAATGGTTTACCATTCCACTCGCAATTACTTATTGAGTCCACACAACTGGTTCTAACTAATTCAGCGTAATATGAAAAATTTGAGTAAAAACATGAGGCAGTGACCTCTTCGCCACTGCATTCATGAACTGTGTGATAAGATTCGCCCCGGAAGAAGGCAATCTCGCTAAGGACCTCCTCCAAAGTGAAGTCGTGATCAGCGCCCCATAGTCTAAAATTGTTGTCAAGCCCCGTTTAATATGGATTGTATCATTATCAGACTTGATCTTACTGTTCAGCCACCTCCTGTATTCGATCCATGTTTTTGGATTCGCAGACTATAATGGCCGGGAAGTTGGTATTCCAATCGCGAAACGAACTCTCCACCACAAAACTGATTGCATTGTTCTCAAAGGCACCTAAATAGTATCTTTAAGCTCAAATATCATAGCATTATCTGTGGTTACTCACTCAACGAGGCTTTAATCAACAACCAGGAGGCATACCAAGAGGCAAACAGACAAATAACCCAAAAGATACGCTCTATCCAATTGGCATCCTTGTCCACTATAAACCGGGCTCCATGCAAAGTGGAGTTCTTGAGATACTCCTCTATAATTCGGCTGAATCTCATGACGATTGTGGTCACTTTGAGGTCCAGTCTGTGACTAATTTATTTCGCTACGGTAACCATATGTATAAGCTTCATTAGTAACCAAATTTGGTTATCCATCATCTCGCTTGATTCCTTCAGCTGTGAATTTTCCCAGACTTCTAACACGCAAGTGGTCGGGAATTAAATCAAGATTGCATGCATTAAACGTTGTTTACCATACACAAATAAAGGCTCAAATCACATTGTATGATTAGCTCATCAGCATCACCTGTATAAGTTATATCTCCCATAAAACACAGCAAAAAGATTTCAACTGGGAAGTGCGAGAGCCTTATAAGGAGTTATTTGTATAGTTAAAACACCTTAATAGCACTAGATATACTAGCACGTAAAACACATAAGCTGAAAGCTGATCGAGGGGGGTATATTTGGAAACACGTAATACATATTTATTTATATTATGCTCAACAGACTTATGTAAAAACCTTTAAGAAAATCATCGTTTATTATTATACTTATACACTTTTTTAAGTGTAAAGGCCTAAGCTGCTATGGGTATATAATTTGTTCAGTAAAAATAAATATTTTAAGAAACACATTTTAAGTATACCTTATCATATGGTTATCACAGCCTAAAATAAAAAATTTCAGAAATGTATTTTTGCTTTCATCAGGCAAATACCTGATTTGCCACACCTCCAAGAGCTGACCCCTAATTTCTTGATCCACAGTCTAGGCCAAAAACAAATAACCTAATCTGGATTTCAGCTCACGCTTTTTAAGAGGCTTTTCCCCCCTGGGTTGCGCACTTTTCTATATCTGCTTACTTTATCTCGAGATAATTTACAGAGGTCTGGAGATAGGATCGCACTTTCGGTATATTAAAGGTTAACGCCACCCTAGGAACTCCAAACAGTTGATTTCGAAATGGCAACCGCTATAGAACTGAGTCCCAGTGAGATTCGCGGTCTGTGCCAGCGTTACTTGCATCAGGATATTCCTAATTCGGAAACGGGATTCGATATTATCAGTTATCAACTAAGACCGACCTCGGATGCTCCAGTTGGATATTTGGGTAGTCACTTTTACCTTCAGGTCACTTTGCAGCTGCACAATCCCAAGGAAACCAAGCAGCTGACATTCTTTTCAAAGTCGGCACCTGAAAATAATGCTTCGCGGATGGAATATCTGGAGAATTTCGGAGTGTTCCAAAAAGAAATCGCTGTGTACCAGAACGTACTTCCAGATCTTCACAAAGCCTGTGCCGAAGTGGCGCCAAAGTGCTATTATGCAGATAAGAATTTGCTGGTCTTCGAGAACCTCGCAGATCAGGGTTATCGAATGGGTGCAGGGCGCGATGGTTTGCTATCTTACGAACAGCTCCATTGTTGCCTAAAGACCTTGGCCGCCCTGCATGCTGGTTCTATTATTCAGGAACAAAAAACGGGCAAAAAACTACCCGAATCGCAACCAAAATCGGTGGTGGAGAATGCCTATCCCAGTGATTTGCCACCAGAAAATTTGCGCATGGTGAACTTCCTAAATGCTTGCGAAGTGCTTAAGGAGTTTATCAAACTGATACCCAAATATCAGACAAAGTTGGACTATATTTTGGAGAATTTCACCAAGAAGATGTCTTATATTTTCGAGGCTGTCAAGACCTCAGAAGTGTATACGAATACCTTACTCCATGGCGATTTGTGGTCCAATAATATTATGTTCCAGTACGGCAAATATGGAGAAATTCCTCAGCAATGTCGCCTAGTGGACTTCCAATTGGCCAGATATGCCCCACCTGCCCTCGATGTGTTGACCGTGCTGACTATACCCACCTCGAAGGCATTCAGGGATGCCCATTTGAGCGAACTTCTAGCGGAATATTACCGCTTTATGACCGAGTTCTTGAAACGAGCCGATTTGGATATAGCTCGTTTTATACCAGAACAAAGTTTTTACAAATCCGTGGAAGAGTTCCGAAGCATTGGCCTAATTGAAAGCTGTTTGTTCTGTCACTTGGTTGTGCTCCCAGCTACTTCCACCCAGAAATTGACAGGTTCTTCGGATGGCTTCAGTGACTTCTTCGGTAGCAAGCGCATTGAGATTTGTCTGGAGGCCTTTAACACAGATGAGATGTACAGGAATCGATTGGTGGACATGATTCAAGACTTTGTGGATAATTTCGTATTAAAGGAGAAAAAGGAATAGTGTATATCAACCTTAAATATTATTAAAAAATTATTGTAATATTTTCTTATTCAACATAATAATTTTTAAAGAAAATATGTATACTTAACAAGTTCAATGTAGGTATGTGTTTAAAATTAAAGAGGCAAATTAACAATACCCTTTTAAAGGTATTCAATTGACAATGCTTTAAAATTTGAAACTTTAATAAATATTTTTATATATATAAAAGAAAGTGATTCATTACCATGTGCGTATCATCCAAATTTTAATTATAGGCCTACAAATATAGAAGCGAATCCCTCAACCCCAGCTTTGCTTAGCTTTTGCCGCATGCTTCGTTGAGTTTTGGTTTTCATTTTCGTTTAGCCTCTCTGTTTTCGGTTTTGAAAACTTTCAAGTTGTGTCCAAAACCTGCCCAACGATCTGCGGTTTCGGCCAGTCTCTGACAGTTGGTTAACGTAAACTTAAATTCAGTTGCCAATCGGCCGCGTTCAAATCAACAGCTTGGCGGCTCTTCGAAAATCGAAGCGGTTTTTACGATCCTAAATAACAAAACTGAAAACATTTATACAAAATGTGAGTTTGATTCATTGTGACATTAAATGTACGCATTTGTACAAATCGATCACAAAACTAAATATCGCGTAAAAATATGGATATTGTGGTGACTAATTTTATAAAAAAAAATGTGCCTTTATTTAATTTGATGATCACAATTTACATTTAGAAAATAATATAAAAAATGTAGTGCTTATTATAAATCAAGGCGACTATTTTATATTATTTGTATAATAATTATAGCTAAAGTTATAAAAATGCAAATAAAGTATTTTGCATAATTTTTAGTAAGATCTCTAGACAAAAAATTGCATAATCTTTAAGCATGAACAAGGCGATGATCCCACAACATAACTTAAAAATTCGATACGGATACCACCCACAAAGAGCCAAGAAAAACTGTGACAAAAACTATGCGAGCCACAACAAAATTTAAAAAAAAACCATAAATAACTTGACCTATCACAAGAGCAACTACAACCATAAAGTAAAGTCGGCAACACTGACTGACAAGCATAAAACCTTAAAAAAAGACCAATGACGGGTGTACTCAACACATAATTCAGTTTAATGGTCACGTTTTTTTAACAAATGCACAAAAATGTCCAAGAAAAAAGCGTCGCTAAACCCAGTCACAATAAACCTTAAATAATAATAACAATAATGCAGTAACCAAAAAAAATTGTTACGATTGTCATGTTGTGCAGTATTTTCAATTAACCCGAGTGAAGACCCAAAACAAATGCCAAATGCTTAGCCCACTTACACCATTTGGCTAATAAATATGATCCACAGTGACTGCATATCAATATTGACCACAAATGTTGAAAGGAGGCGTGGCAGTTGGGGCGGTATGTGTGTCGGGGGGCTGACAGTTGAATTTACCTTTTGGAAATACGTGATCCATAAAGCTGACACACTTTTTCGGTAGCGATTATTATGAAATTTTTAATTGGGCTTTATTGAATACTAATGTAGATCGCAATCAATTTTGAATTTACCTAAAACTTTTAGTTGTAAAAGATCAAGGAATTAAGTCAAAGTGCCGTTACTTAAGATTGAACAACAAATATAATATTTTCAAATCTTAAATGAAAAAGATTTTGGGAGCGTAAAAATGTTTGCTATTTATTGTAAAGCTTTTGAAAAAAATTCGTAAAAGTTTGTAAAAATTTCTAAAAATTACTTATAAAATTTTGTTTTTATGCTCTCGACATCTTTATAGCTATACAATAATAATAAAGACGACAGTATATGTACTTGTCTAAAAAAAAAATCCTGTGTGTAAGCTAAGTAATTTTGGGAGGCAACTATAAAATAACAGCTAGCAAACTATTTTAATGACTTTTTGCAAAACACTCTCAAAAACATTACAAAGAATAACATGTAATACAAGAGTTTTAATTAAAAACTTCATGGGGATATGAAATGTGCATAAAACAAGGGAAATACCATCCTCAACGACGACAACCTTGAAACGGCTTAAAGAGTTCACACTTTCGAAAATTAACGATCACTTGCCGGCTCAACTTGTAATGAGCGTTAAGTGGGAACAGGGTTTATATCATCTCTGTTGTTATTATTTCGGGCTCCAGTTGCGTACCAAGGTTCCTGTGACCTTTCACCCAATAACGGTAGCTATCCAACCCAATTCTCAGACCCAGTTTCTTGATCCCACTCAATCGAGGGAAATATGTACGAAGCAAAAATTGTAACAGATGCGTTGAGCATATTTCCTCATTGTATGCAAAATAGTATAAACAAATTTGTGGTCGTCGTAGCATAACAATAATACACAATACGTCAATCTTTGTCAATTAACCACATGACCCAAATTGGGAATGCTGGAATGGAATGGAATGAAGCGTCGTACATGCTATATCTTTGTATATATGGCTGTGAAAAGCGAAAACTGCAGCGACGCGGCGTTGACGCCAATTGGATTCCATTGACCTAATCAGACCCAACAACAACAAGTCTCGTAGTTGCAGATCGTAAGTAAGTAGTCAGTTAGTCGTCCCAACAACAATTGCCCGGTGGCTTGGTATACAAAATAAGCACGAAAACCTGAAAATGCCAACACATTTTTGACTGGGAAGGCTGCGGTCTTTTCGCATGCACAAAACGCCAGAATTGCATAAGATGGCCGGTAAAACGGCTTGGATAGCAACCGGAGGCGAAATGCAGCCAACAACCGATGGGACATCACTTGGGTGTGATCGAGGGGGTCTAAACTGGGGTATCCCCACAAGGGTGGGTCAATGAACTGATCGGAATGGTCGAATTCAGGGTGACTTTTTTTTTTTCCTATCGAATCTTATCAAAACTCAATGGAAATATTTTAAAAACTATTTCATAAACTACTTTTAGCATATATATTATATATAAAATATGGTTTGAATATGTAGTAAATTCGGCATTTAAGTTTCAGGAATAAAGTCTATGCTTCTTGGTATATATTGATACCGACATTAATACTTAAGAAAGGTCAGTTGTATTTATAATAGAACCCTTTCGGAATCTTCTTAAAATGGATCTAAGACAGGGAAAAAATATAGTAGACTACCAATACAGGAAAATCTTAAATACCTCTATTAAGGGTAGCAGACATATAAATGGTAATATTTTAGTTAGTATCCAGAGAAATTGAAGTTGCATCATAAAACCTTCCTCCCCTCTTCAACTGAATAAAAATCGCATTATCAAGCCCCGGCTTTGGCGATCTTTTCGCCTTATAAAATGCCATGAACCCTCGACTAACCATGAGTTGGCAGGTTGACCGAAGGGCGGCGGCAAGGCAGTCTTTTGGTCAACCAACCAGACACTGCGAAAGCGCAAGTGCCGCAAGTGGCAATATCAAGTCCAAAACTTACATCATCGGCCAGAAACAAGCGGCAAGCGGTCGTCACTGCCGGTTATCCAATTAAAAGCAAAGATCAGGGATCTTTTTGCAGCCAAAGTGGGCCGCATAAGCCAACTAACAGACGCATGACGCTGGAAAATGCATATATATTTGCAGCAGAGTTTTTCTCCTCGCAGCACGCGACATCTAGGAAATGGCAGTCACATGACAACCGAGTTTTACCACGGCAGACAAATCGAAACTCCCAGTGACCGCAGTCAGTGTTGCCAGAAAAATGTCTTAAAATATCAACAAAATTAAGGATCTTAATAACATATCACCGAAATAATCCTTTTGCTATTTAAGGATTATTTATTAAAAAATACAAATCAAAATGTTTTACAAAAAACTGGGGAACTAAAGCATAATTTTCGGTATTCTGAACTCTTTTAGGGTATATATATTTTTGGCTTACGAATATTATTCATATACATTTATATGAGTTTGACTGTGATACACATAAAACCAAATGGCCAGCACTGTCCCCTTGTGGAAGCCCAGTCAGCTGACTTGGCCAACAAGTTGTCCCGGGCTCCCGAGAGTGAAAAGCGGTCATTTAGGCGTGGACTGGATGCAGTGGATGGGGAATGGGGGATGCGTGTGTGTGCGTGACAGGCGGAAACTTGTAATATCATATGCACGCCACAATTATGTAATGATCATCACGATAATACCTTAAGCCGAGCAAGTGGTATCTGTCAGTCAGCCGAATTCAACGAGGCGTGATCTTCCTCTCCTCTGTCATTCAAGGTGCCTCCTGCCCGGTCGTTTCATTTGGTCAGCATTTTTTGTGACGATGGTGGGTCTATCCATAATGGTCGAGGCCAGGCCCCAGAGGAATTTGCAGCACATTGCCGTGGTGGAGAACGCCGCCTGGGAAAAGACCCTTCCACAACAGTTTCAAAATCCCTTCTACAACACACCAAGGGTGAGGGACGCCCTGGCCAGATCCAGTTGGTTTGGACCCGGCGAGGAGGTGGTAAGTACCATAATACTAATCGAAAGATTTGTAAAAATGCAGTACATGTATTTGTATTAACTCAAAAACTTTACATAAATGCAAAAAGTATTTAACCTGTTGTATAATCTCGTCAAAGATATCTAAAGTATTTGTATAATTTTCCTTCAGGTTTATGACCGTCAGGCTGAGAAAATTCCACGCATGGAAATCTACAATGTGCTGTCCCATGCTGGTTTAATACCACGTCGGCGTTTTCTTTAAATTAACAAATATTTTAATATCGTTTATCTACTGTAATATTATGAAAATAAAAGTCAAAGTCATTAGTTTAGGAATTAAAAAGGACTATGATTCTACGAAATAATTGTGGCGGAAATTGAGAATATTATGAATTTTATATTGTATTTCTTATATGGTTGAAAATGAAATTTAACTATAATATATTATTTATCTTAACACCCTTTTCACGACGAATCTATAGCCAAACATACATAAAAAAACGTCTTTATTGCATTATGACTTGTATTACCTACTTGTCTTATACAAAAATAGAAGAATTTAAATTTGTTAGAACAACTAATAGTTTACATTCATAACCTCAGTTTGGTTCTCAGCGCCGTAATGGTCTTCAATCGATTATCCAACGCCTGCTGGTCAAGTTCTTCTCCGGGTGGCAGATCCTCTAGCTTTTCATTCTGCTCCAGCAGAGTTTTTCGGGTGTCTAGTGTGTTCTTTGTCACCTCATCCAACTCTTCATCCTCCGGCTCCTCATCACTGTGGCCGTACGACACTCCATTTCCATTGACCATTCCTCCATTGGTCACTGCGGCATCTTCTCCAGCTGCCGACGCGTGCCTTAAGGTTGAGTCCGCCGGAATTAGCAGCGATTTTACAAATTCACCACAAATCAGGCTCATGGCAGGCATCGTGTGGGCGGAAAGATTGACAAACTGTAATACAGAGATGAGATATTAATTGGCATTGACCTTGCTGAAGTTCAAAAACTGTGTTAGTAGTGGCTGCTCAGTGCCGATTTTTGGGTGCCGAAATAGCTAGATTTATAAACACACTTTGTGTCAATCATAAACATACACAAAAGCATAAACTATAGACTCATGAAAACATTTAAATTGAAACCCATTTTATTAAATTTGAAAATAATCCCTTACAGAATCCCTTAAAATAAAAATAAATATTAAGACCTTTTCAAATGTACATTTTATATTTTGTATACCATACTAGTTAGTACTATACTACTTTCTAGATTAACTCAAACCAGAATCCCTTCAAACCCCTATTCATAGCTTTAAAAAAGCTTAAAATACAACACTATTTGGAGGCGTCTGTACTTGAGTCTATTTTGGATTTTTTTGGGTGTCGAGATTGTGGTTCAAGTTCGGCGTTGGACAATGATAATCACATGATTACTACTCTGTTTCGGTGTTGTCATTGCGGAGCGTCTTTTAAATGCGCCGAGTGCCGTGTCTCTATTAACCTTCGCGCATGCGCCTGTGGATATTGTTGATCCAATTTTATGCAAACTAAATGGAATTGGCAAAAACAATCCAAGTGCAAACATGTCTGTCAATTCGTTGAGTGGCAAGTTGAAAAATATTATTGTTTTTCCCAGGAAAGAAGACACTCACAGATGACTCAAAGTGATTCAGTAGCGATAAGCTTGAATCCAGAATTGAGTTAATTATCAGCAACCGACTAAAACTAGTATAAATCCTCGAAAAATACGGCAATTGACGAAAGTAATTAAGGCAAGTACAATATTGCATATAGCAACAGTGTCGGGAAAATTTACAACGTCGAACAAAGCGATCTTAATTATTGGCCGAACATAATCGAGTATTATTGGGGAAAACTAAAGTGTCACAAGCACGCAATGGAAAGCGCTCGAAGCACGCATAAACAATAAATTGAGGGAACAATGGCTTGGCAGAGAAGGGGGAGTGGGTTCAATAAAGGAAACAGTGGTACAGAAAGTGGTAAATGAAACAGTTCGTACAGTTATTAAAATATGAAAATATTCGATTGGTAATCAATTATAATATATTATACGATAACTACAATTGTAATTCGAGTTTATGTACAAATTCATGTACTTTCCTTTTCTTAACTCACTTTCAAAATTCGCTTTAGAATCCAAACCACCAAATTAAAAATATAAAACCGTGAATTCTTTAGATCAAGGAACCAACCGAACTTTAACAGACTATCTTTCTGAGTCATTAACATCGGTATCAGATATGTAAGACGTATTTTATCAGTAAAAACAATCACTTTTTTTAGACTTTTATATAAAAGTCAAGGAATTGAAGTTATTGGTAGACTTTTATTTTTCGATCAGAGACTAAGTTATTATCTGGCTTAAAAGTTAAAAAATAAACGTTATTATTTCACTAACTTCAAGAAAATTAAAAAAAAAATTTCTCACAAATTTCGTGTCCGATTTCTCGATCCAAAATATAAAACAAAAAAAATGTGGCTCCTGGGCTTTTTAGTTATGTATAATACTTTATACGTAATTGGTTTACTATGGAAATTTTTAAAGGATAGATTACAAGTATGTATACGAATTCGACGTCGACTTCAGAAAGTCAGAATGTATACAAGCCCTATTATATTTTTGCTATGGCTTTTAGCTTCCGATCCCACTGTGCAACGGTTGGCGGAGGTACGCCTGCACTAGCTCCCCATTGCCCGTTCACAATGGGCACTGGCAAGTGCACAAGTCATCCGAGCAAAGAGCACAAAAGAGCGAGCACAACCCACAATAATAACAAAACCAAGAATTACGGAGAGCGAACGAAGCCGAATCCCATGCCGAAGCCGAAGTGGAAATCCGGAGCCGAAGTCGGGAGCTGTGAGTATAAATTGCCGAGAGCCGCGGCGACAGCTCAACACTTTACCGTTGTGTTCCGCTGAAACAACCGTTAGCCGGAAAGAAGAGAGCCGGAAGCGCGTGCCGCTAAAGTTTACGGAAATAAAGGCGGACAAAAGTTCATCCTCGCCTGCAACTGACAAAGTGCCAAAATCCAGATTAAACGATTTACGATCCAATCACAAAAATAAACAAAAATTCCGGACGGTGCAGTGGCGCATTAGAACTCCAACTGCAACAACACCTCCTTCTCTTCACCCGCATCCGGGTAACGGAAAATCGGGAAATCGGAAAATGTGGCCCAACTTCGTGGCAGTCATTTCCCTGCTGTGCCTTGCATTCTTTGCTTGGGCAAAAGCTGGACCTGTGCCAATAGTGAATGAGGTGAGTGGTTGACAGGGGGGCATTGGGGCATGCGAAAAAGGAGTACAGCAGGGGGCACGAATTTGGGGCAATGACTTCACTCGCATTCCAAAATAAAATGGCTGCCAACTGCAACATGCAGGAAGTGCAAACTCGCTAATTAAAAGTGGGCGTTGAGAATCGCGAGAAAAACAAAGTGCACTCTTAATTAAAAGATTGCTTTTGAATTAAAAACAGCGGGGGAACAAAACCATAAAAGGAAAACATGATATAGGAAGTCAAGAGTGGGATTACACATGCAGATTTAACATAACAACTACCACACATGTGTTTTTGATTCCATAAGTTAAACCCAACAGAATTTAGAAAAAAACATATAGGATTTACACTTCAGTCTACCCAAACTGTATAAATACGGACTTGATTTAATCTACCCTATAAGTTGGGGAATGAAAGTTGAAAGTAATCAGCTAATGTCTATAGAACTTTGCAGTATTGAGTATTGCAATGAAGTTTCATCAAAGTTATATGGTGAAGAAAATCAATTTAAAGATAATGATTATTTTTACATTATTTAAAAACAATAATAGCCCCAGGAAATCAACAAACTTTGTTTGTCGCACACGTTTGCGGCGTGTGTTGCTAATCTGTACAACTATATTTAGATAGGATGCTAACAATTCGTTCCGAAGATCAGCGAGACTTTCTATAGACGACCGCCGTTTATATAATATTCCATATTGATCCTATCCCTTATCAATTCTCATGAAGACTTGACCCTTGATAGAATAAACAAAGTAATTAATTAATAATAAATATACCAACTGATTACTGGAATGATATTTTTGAAAGGAATACCCCCAAATTGCTGGAGTCAAGTTCAGCTGATTACTTAAATATTATACAACATGGTGGGCTTATCAACAGCTCACATGTTTAAGCTATCATGTGATGATAATACCTCTCCAGCTCGATCAATTTCGGTCTAAGTAGACCTATCCCAAAATCCCTAAGCACAAGAGCCTGAATCGTAGATGGTGTAGTTGCTAGGGTACTAAACCTCACATGATTTGCAAAAATCTTAAGCGGAGACACAATTGAAAGGCGGGTCCAAAAATAAAACCCACTTTGAAAAAATAGCGTTATAAATCTCAATGGAAATTATTCAAATTCAGTTGAACGCCAGTTGGGCGCAGACAAAAAGCACAAAAGAACAGTACAACTAAAAAAACAAAAGATAGTGACGGCATTACGAAACGACGTCAGAGTGGGGAAAACTTTGAACTCCTTTAGTAAGGAGGCTTATTTGCCTTTAAAATTAATCTTTATATTCTTGGACATGAGAGATACAAATATCCTTACTATAATATTTTTTTAGCACCAACAACTGATGCCCAAGGTACCCCAATGGCATTGTCTGCGCTACTTTAAGCATGACGTCCTGATGATGCGCCGCTGTCGCCATTTGCGAGTCCCAACGGCGCCTCGACTAGGAGATGTCCTTAAGCGTAAGAAGAAATAGTATCCGGCCCACAGACAATCATCGTCAATACTCAAAACGACTGAGCAACAAGATCAATTAAATTTACATTTTTTAAAGGATTTCTAAACCAGACCAAAGCTAAATCAAATATATATACTACCAAATATTATAGAACTTCCGGAACTAACAATAAGTCTAACCAATTGTACTTCATAGCTATGTAAGATTTCAATAAAACGACTACGAAAACTAAAAGAAAAAGTGTACACAATTGGTTGTGTAGAAAAATTGGGGATACAAAAAATATTGTTGATATAGATTCAACCAAATCTTCAATTGGGATTTTTGAAAAAAAATTACTTAGAAGCCTTTTGCCTTAAATAAATTAAAAAACCAAATAACTCACCGCATTCACAGAACTGTGTTCTCCTCGTCCCACGATTAGCGGACCACTCTTCTCCAGGAAGTCAGAGGAAACCTGATGTTGCTTAGTCACATGAATTCCGAATGTCGCGTGTCTAAACTGACTTTCCGGGGCGGCAGGCTGGGCAAAGCTGATCGGTGCGGGCGCATCGTCTGATGGACTTTGACCCGGTAGCGCCAGGTACGCAATCTTCTGGGAGTGGGTGAGCATTAGCAGCGTGGACTGCGCCTGCCAGTCCACATTGATGGAGCTCTGTTTGGGCTGTCTCCTAGGTAACCAGGCCAAACCATGGGTTTTCGGCAGATTACTGCGTTGATACAGAGGCAGCGGAACATTTGGTTGGAACACGTGCACTAAGGGATGAAAAGTTATGCATATTAATAGGATGAATTATGGTTAATTGAAAATTTAAATATACTCACATTCATCATTTTTCGTAATTACAGCCATTAGGTTGGTGAGCGGATCAAACGCGAGTTGGCGGACGGATAATTTCAAGCCCGCCTGCAATCGAAGCGTTAGCAAATTCCAAATGAGAACCCTTGACTCGGTGCAGACTGCCACCAAATGAGCCTGTTCTCCAGCTCCGAATTGCACATGTGAAATCTGCGCCAATCCCTGCAGAGGAACCGCCTTTGTGGGAATTTTCTTTACTTTTATGTTGACTTTGCCATTTAGTTTAGGTTGGATTTCTTCATTCATCTTCGGTTTGCCTTTTGCATTCTTTTTCGGTTTGATATTTACTTCCTTTTTCGGCTGACTGTTCTCGTCCAGCTTGAGGACACTGAATAGAGACATAATATCCTGCGGCACCAGATCCTCGAAGTTCTGCCGCCGTTTGGTCAAATCGTTGAGTCGATGCTTGGCTTTGTAACGATGTCGCCTGTGCAAACGATGCAGTCGGGCGTCCAGTTTGCGAAGCCTCAACTTCGTTGCTAGTGGAATCACTGCTTTTTGCTCGAGATGCTTCAATAAGCGATTCCGAAGGACATGTGGGATGGAGCATTCGACTCCAAAACGACGCAGCAGTTGTAATTTTTGATGCAAGCCAAGCTCTGGCATTTTCATAATGTACCTAAATACCGCCTCCTTGCTGGCATCTTCTGCTTCGTTCATTAACTGTGCTTTGGCTGGAGGACCCACTATTAAATCCTTGGCCTGTTTAATCAGCTTCTCATCATTGCTATTTATAAGGGTCTTGAGCAGATCCCACAACTGTTGCCTTTGCTGGGTAAGTTCTTTCCTGGTGCCATTCAATGGCGACTGAGCCAATCTTAGTTGAGCTTTGGATATTACACCATCTATGCCGGGGGGACAACTCAGTGTTTGAAGGGGCAGTCGCGGATTCCTCGCATCGTAGAGCGCCAAAATGTTTCCATAACCCACGGCCAACAGAGACCCATCCTGCGAGAAGCATATGGAACCAATGCACAGATTTCTGTAGCTTGTCTGTGCCAGGCAGCACCACATCGTACCACGCCTATAGATGCTTTCAGAGTCTGTCAGGCCCCAAACCTTAATTACGTTGTCCTCGCCAGCGGTAGCACATCTCAAATTGTCAACCTGGAACTGATTGGAGAAGGTAATGGCCTTGAAGCCACCCTCGTGAGGTAGTTCAATCTCTGTGTTCAGGGTGTAACTGCAAGAGAACAAATGGCATTATTAAATGTTATTGGGCTGTAGTTTATCACCAATTACCTTTGCAATTCTTCACTATACTGCCAGAATTTGAGACGCACTTCGGCAAAGTTCTCCAGATCGTTATACACCTCTCCAGTGGCCATCCAATTGATATTGAAAGCTGCTCGTGTAATTCGCGTATTATAGACAATGTGTTTTGCTTCCTCACTGTATACATTAGAGCCTACTACGCGTAGCTAAAGACGAAAAAAAAATCTTAATTAATATTAAAATCATGAATTTTGAATTTAATATTCACCCACATTATACAACATGCTCTTGGTGTAAGCCGAATAAAACTGCAAATGTCCTGATCTGCCATTCAGCACCAATGTATTCGTTCTCGGATTCAAGCGTAAACCCATAGGGAACTTAGCCCTACCCGTCTTATCTTTTGTCTCATATGTAAAATGCAGCAACGTGGATTTGATATCGTTGTCACTGCCACCCAGCAGCTGAATGGCATTGTCTTCAGTGGAAACCAGGACATTTTCGTTATCATTGCTAACCACAATATGTCGAATCACACTGGCCATCCTGGGCAGAAACTTGCGAATTGCCGGACTAGCCAAGTTCCACTTCACCAGTACGCACTCATGTCCACCGCTGTAAAGAGTCACGCCCGAGGGCGAAAAGGCCAAGCTGATCACCTCCATGTGATGCCAGTGGAAAAGCTCTTTGAATACTGATTCTTGCTTTTCGAAATCTCGCCACACAAAGATCTTTCCTTTGGTATCGCCGGTGGCCGCCACCATTTCACATTGACTCATCCGAACACAGGTAATGGGTTTTCGATTGTAGTTCTTAAAGCGGCAGAAATTCCAGGTCTCGTAGTTCACGAAGTATATGTAGAAGCCCTGAGCCAGGATTATGTACTTGAACTTGCCCTTTCCCACGTCCACGATCGGAGTGCGAACTCTGTACGGAAGAGATTTTGAGATTTCAATTTTAAGAAAATTTAGAAATCTTGAGATGTGATAATATTTGCCAAGGAGAGGGAAACTCACTTCAGCTTGAGGCCACAGGTGATTTCGATCTGATCGCCAGTACTCGTGTTGACCACAAAATAATTGACCTTGTCGCCACTATTCTTCTTCGTGGTAACAAAGGCGCAGGCTGTGTCGCCACCTTTATACATATTTATCAGGTTGCAGGTCAAAATGGTCGTCTGTCCACCAGGCAGCTTCAAGGATACGGTTTTCTTTACCACACCCGCACGCCAGTTCCAGCGGATTATCTCCCCGGTGCTCATACACCCGATCAAGAGATCCGGTTGCTTCAGATCCAATTCCAAGCTGATCAACGGTGCCGTGGCATCATCCAAAACCCGGGTAATTTCCCCCGTACTGGTGGCATACACCTGCACCTTTGTTTCACATCGCACGAACATGAATCTGGTAAACAAGAATCATAGTGTTACATATATGGTACTATATAGTATCCGTTGGGTACTAACCTTCCATCGGGCGAAAAGACAGGCGCATGTTCCACGATGTTGCCGCCCGCCAGGAACTGCAGTTCCAAACGGTCCTCGTCGTCGAAATTCATGGTTGTCCTGTCGTGGATTTGATGCACTGGTAAGCCTCAGTGCTCCAGCACTGTCCGTGAAAAGGAAATTCGCTCAATATACGCGATTTAAACCACTTTTCGTGTGTTATTTCCTAGTAAAATTCAATCACATCAATGCACGTGTAGCTAAGTGTGCCCGCTCGCTGGGCGCCAAGAAAATATACTAAATTAAGTAAACGGAAATATACCAGCTGATGGTTTGGGTCATTCTTGACGCATTTTAATTTCAAAATTCAAATAAAAAATAAACGTAAAAGTTATAATAACTACAACGTATTGACTTACAGTTTCTTACTGGCTATTACATGTTGTATATACGCTTATTTTGTTTTTTATAAATATATATTAACATTAACAATAATTAATTTAAAAGAAAACATTAACAATTGTATATTTTTAACACAATTTGGTCGTTTTGTAATTATTTATTTAAATCCAAAGTAAAATTAAATGATATAAAATATATTTATAAAAAATACCGCAGCTCGAAAAATACCAGATCCAAAGAACAGTTCCCCGGTTCACTGGTTCCTTCAGTTGAGAACCTATCGCGAAAAGGCTGCACTGGATAGAAATAAATTTGTTAATGGATTTGTTCCGGCCCCGTCAGCACGGCAGTACCATTTTAGCGGACTAGGAGACGGACCCGACAAGGATTTACAACCGGGGAAAACAACCGCCAAAAACGAGGCCCTCCGAATGGGGAAAATGCAAAGTGAACTACAGGCCACAACAACAACAACTGCTGACATGTGCAACGTAGCATGTAAAAAGGGGATTTTCTGGGACTACTTGCAGGCAAGTGGTCAAAGGACTTGGATGCCCCTGCTCCTGGTCATTATCCTCATCGGGAGCTCGACTGCCGCAGAACCCCTTAAAGTAATATACGCTGTGAACGCTGGCGGAGAAGAGCACACCGACCTAAATGGCGTCCAATACGATGCGGATCCCCTCAAAGGCGTTGGGATCGCCTCGGACTACGGCAAACACCTGCTGATGATCGGCCGGGTTCAGGAACATGACGAGGTGCTCTACAGAACCGAACGCTATCATACCACCACCTTTGGCTACGACTTACCCAGCGATGGTGATGGAGATTACGCCCTGATAATGAAGTTCTGCGAAGTCTACTTCGACGCGCCACAGAAAAAGGTCTTCGATGTGCTGCTCAACCGAAAGCACACGGTTGTCCGTCAGCTGGACATCTACAACCAGGTGGGCAGGGGCTCTGCCCACGACGAGATCGTGTACTTCAAGATCAACAATGGTCGATTAAACTACGAGGGCGAGGTGTCCGATGTGCGGAATGGACGTCTGCGATTGGACTTTATTAAGGGGGCTCTGGATAATCCCAAAATCAATGCCTTTGCCCTGCTTAAAGGAGATGTCTCCCAGTTGCCGCGACTGCATGGCACTGAAGCGAGTGAAAGGATCAAGCCGGAGGGCAAGCCAATTGTGGAACAGAAGACAGGAAATCAAGTGGAGAGGGTAGTGCGCAACCAGCGTGAGGATGTAGATGAGGATGATGAAGATCTGGACGACGAGGAGTTCGAAGAGGAGCTTCCCGAACAGCAAAACGACCAGCTGAGCATTGATCAGCCATCCCAACAATCGGCGGACTCCAAGCGATCATATAGTGGCCCCCGTCAACCAAATCCGTACTCGATGGACGACTCTTCGATCCTACTGCCGGTTTTCATCGCCATCGGGGCCTTTATACCGCTGCTGTTCTGCCTCTGCAAGCTGTGATCCCCATCCGTTGCCCACTCAACGATCTCGGCCTGCGTTGATTTCCTGCTTTGTGATTTTGTGATTTTGATAAAAGACTTAATTGTATACTTATCGTTTAGTTCGTACGTTAGGCATACCCTAGAGATCGGCTCCCTCGATCCCAAGACGCACAGCTCTCTAACGGCCCTGTACTTTCCATATTTGATAAGAAATTTTTTGTGTTCCTTTCGTTGACCACTGCCGTCACAGGCTCGGGTACTTAATCGTTGTCACTTGATTTACAATATATTCCCGGACTCGCTGGACTCGGGGGTGTGCGCACAAATTTTAAGCGGTTTTTGGGACAGTTTTGCTTGGAAACTGTTAATTTTGAATGAAATTAAATAAAATAAACCTTGTTTGTTATCGAACAAAACCGTTTCTGATTATTTCCATGGTACCTTTTTATTTACACGCTCAAAATTTTGGAAAATTCCAGGTCTAGGCTAAGATTAGGTTAGTATTTTTCTGACCTACTGATAACCTCCCCCTGCATAGATTCAGTTAATTTTTGCTAAATTAATGAAAACGAAAAAAAGTCAATTGCTCGATATATGACTTTTGAAGTCAATTTACTTTTTTGTTTTATAATATTGTAACCATTTTTGGACAATAAAAGTTTAATGCCATTAAACAGATCTTAAAAATTGTAAATACTTTTGGTACGTTCTAATTGTTTAGAAAACTAAGCGTATAATTTTAATTTTAACAGATTGAATATAACTAAAATAAGGATTGGGAGTATTTTTATCTTCTGTGTAGGACTAGTTCATTTTGCGAACCGATAGCCGGCTAATTGCAGGACAATCGGAATCAGTGCCATCCCTGGCGGATGTCCTGCTGGGGCTGGAAAACTGGCGTCGCGAGGAAAATTCAGTCATCAGCGCGTGTCCATCGAATCGGCAGTGAAAATGTGCCAGCGGCGGTTCTTCAGCAGCAAGTACACCAGTTTCCACAAGAACCACATCAAGTTGTTTGCCGTTTACATGAAAACGGCGAATCTGATGCAAAACTTCAATGTGCTGAAGCGTTCGCTGTAAGCGCTGCTGCGGTCGACGTCGCCGCCGCCGCCTCCTCCTCCCCCCGCAGAAAAAAGAAAATTAAAATAAAGTTAATTCCGGGCTGTGTGTGCTAGTGTATTTAAAATAGTGCTGAAAATCCTTTAACGCTCTAATGCAAAAATGTAGAAATGTCTGAAAGAAAAACCGAAAAGCTGGTGAAAATCCTTAATAAGAAATATAACAATTACAATTCAATTTAGGCGTGTCTAGCTAAATAACGGTAAGTTCCTTTTCCTCTTACATAATAACAAATCGTATGATTTAGGGACTTTTGAATATTTTCCCAATTGCATAATATTGGAGCCACAAATTCGGTATAATGTTTGCCGACTTTTCGCCTATCCTTTCTTCAGAATTTGACTTTGCCAAAAGACATAAATCCTTTGGAAAAAAAAACATTCTGTCATCAGGTGTAGGAAAAAAACGTATCGCTCTCTCTCTCTCGCGACTCTCCCTCTCGCAAAGTTACCGTAACTCTCTCCCACGCGCTTTCACAAAAATCGGCAAACAGATGTTTTTTGGACTCTCCTATGCGCATGTAACGGTGCCTACGCTAAACAAAAACAAATTGTCTATGCCGACGCCATTTTTACGTCACAACCGCTGCTGCAGGTCGTAACAATAACAAAAACAATAAGAACTGCATCCAGCTCTCAAAAGCAGGCTACATTTCTTGCATTGTCGTTGGGTGTCTATGTAAGGATGTGTGCGCTCGTATGTGTGGGAGTTTTATATAATGCAAAAAGTACCGCAAGCGCATACTATGTTATTGTCCTTATTGTTGTTGCTGACGTATAATGATTTTGTTCCGTCATGTGGACAATGGCATCAGTAGACAAACAATATTTTTGAGCTTAATGTGCACTTCAAAGTTGACCTTCGCTTTTCTGACTTTTCAGGTACTATATAAAGTGAAACTTAATGGGTATGCTTCATATTTCTGAAAAGTTCCCAAAAATTAAATCACTTAAATCTCTGGAATATACAAAAATATAGTCATCCAAGTTGACCTTCGCTTTTCTGTCTTTTAAAGTATTCAAATAACTGTTTATTTTCAATATGTTTTAAAAATTCCCAAAAATTATGGTTTTTTATTTTGGGAATGCAAGAAAATATAGGCATTAAAACTTTTTCTTCCATAGTTTTTAACGAATTCTGATAACTTAAATTTCTAAGAAAATAAATCTTTTATAACGTCAGCGATCCTAAATCAATATACCTTCTCATGAGCTTGGTTTTTTATTATTTAGTTACATATGTATGTGCTTGCGATACAAAATTGTATCTATCAGGCGAGTAATAAAAGTAAGTAATGTAAGTGATTTGTGTCCTAACAAATGGGTTTTTACTGTAGTTTGCATTATTATGTTTTTTGGCTCCAAATTCGCTGCGGCAAAGCCATAACTATTGTCCACTTGTCACGCCCCAAATAAGTGAGAACTCAGTTGGGTTTTTTTCTCCTGATTTACTGTACTGTGCTGTTTAGCCGTGTCCTTTGTCCTTCGTCCATGGTCATTGCAAATGTGTTGTATGTAATAAAATTGTTGTAATCCATTTCCCATGGTCTTTTATCTGTCTGATGATTGGTGGCCAAGGAGATGGAGGTGGAGGAGCTGTCTCATTTGCTATTTCGGTTCGTCCTGCCGCATGTCCTTGGGAAAAGCCTGAGGCTTACATAATAGCCGGCGGCGGTGGAGAGAAAGCTTCGGGAGGTTGATGGGCGTTATTATTATTATTGCTATGTTTTCCAGCTGAAAGTTTAAGCCGCACACACGCACTCAACTTCAAGACTAATGAACCTGGGACTACGGACTATACTTCTATAGCTTCAGATCTCCAGCGAGCAATAATTGGGACAACTTTGACGGTTTTCCGCTTATAGCCTTTTGTTTGTTTGCCAAATTTCTTGGTGGGATTGTCTTTATTCATTATCAAAGCCTTAAAAGTATAATTTTAATGGGTTTCGTTCGGTAATACTCGTATTCTAAAATTCATTATTAATGTATTAATGGGAATGCATAGTACTTTTCTCAGCTGGATAAGCACATAAATGGCTAAAAATATTCTATATTCTCCAATAACTTGTTAAGAAAAACAGCAACTGCCCCAAAAGTGATTTTAATACTGTATAAGCAAAGAAATTGTATTTCTAATTTACCTTATTACGACCCAGCTTCCCATCCAATTATATACCGCACAGACAATCTAATATGAATTTTTTAGCCATTGTCAGCTCTGGAAATCATTAGCAATATTACTACATACACTGCGGGAAACGTTGAAAATGAAGTTATTAATTTCGATTCTTCAGTTGTATATCATAAAATAAGATTATATTATTATTATATATTATATATTAACCCATTTGGATTACTAAATTGGATAGAAAAACAGTTTTTGGTGTTAAAAGATACTTGTTTTTCATTTTTTGGTCAAACAATATTTTTCAATGCTTTTTCGCAGTGCAAAAGTGTCCCTGTCTGTGGCTTTAGTGTGTAAAAATATATGTACAATCTCGTTTCATAAAATCGTCGTTAGGGACATCCAATCAAGGCAACAGACGACGCAGTTTCGCAAAATGAACCCCCATCCTAAGGATTCAATTACGTGCACTTAGCTGCAGTCGTTCAAGTACAAGGATAATGTGTACTCCACAGTCTGTGTCTCGTGGTTTCAGGCCAAAGATAAAAGAGCTGCACCCACGCCATCAGCTGCCAACTTTGGATCGATATTATGGAAATGCCACGATATTGAAATGTTTGCTCTGAAAGTGCTGCACACATTCACTTGCTCCGTGCCCTTTGCAGTTATCAAGGAATTACAATCGTGTTATCCTTGCACACAGGACCTCAACCCGCAGCCATGTTATGCCACCAAAAAAACAAAAACAAAAAAATCAATTTCCATTGCGGGAAACTTGCTTTTCCTGACCATTTGTGGCTGCCTTCATTGCCCTGCTCCTTTAATTATTCATTTCAATTAACTAGACAAAAGTGGGCAGGAATGCAGGGAAATTGCCAACGATGTCCGTTTGAATTTAAGCATGTCCCTTAAATGACGATTTTATATTTATCAAGACCAATCAATTCCTGAGGATATGCAATGGTTTTTCGAAGGTTGTAGAAAGGTTGGTTCCGGTTTAGGTAAATTAAATAGCTATTTTAAAAATTCATGAGTTTAAATAATACAAATCTATAAGTAACAATTTTTTCCGCCAGTTAAGATTAAATTATTTATTACTTTTCTTTGAACTTTGACATTCCTGAACCTCCATATCATATTGTACTTATTTTTTGTAACAATAGAATAAGATTAAAGATTAAAGATCAAAGATTAAATTGTTTAATAAATTTCAATCCGATATCTATTTTATTAAAACTAAGTCCTAGGAACATAGTGTTCTTTAAGATCCTACTGCAAAGACAAGCCTCTTTTTATAATTATCCAATAGCTGGAAAGGTTTTTTTGTGAAGTGTAAACCAAAATCTTAATCTATCATTGTTTAATAAACCAGAAATATTAATTTACTACAATAAATTTCAATCTATCTGACCAAAACTAAGTTTTAGTTTTATTATCCAACATTTAGAATGATTTTTGTGTGAAATGTAAATGGCAATCAAAGATTAAATAGTTTAATGATCTAGAAATATTCACTTATTTCAATAAATTTCAATTCAATTTCAATAACCGAAATCTATTTTATCAAATCTTAGTCCTAGCAGCAAGATGCTACTGCAAAAACATGCCTATTTTTATACTTATCCAATAATTAGAATGATTTTTGTGTGAAGTGTAAATGGCAATCAAAGATTAAATTGTTTAATGAACTAGAAATTTTCACTTGTTTCAATACATTTCATTTCAATTCAATTTCAATAACCGAAATATATTTTATCAAATCTTAGTTTTAGCAGCATAGTGTTCTCTAAGATCCTACTGCAAAGGCATGGTTTTTTTCATAATAACCCAATGTTTAGAAATATTTTTGTGTGCAATATTTTCTCGCCATTTATTTCTATATTTTCTTCCCCTCTCTCCCCCTTCCCATTCTTCGCCTTAACAGCTGTTATGTTAGTGTGGGTGCCGGTTAACAGACCCACGCTCTGTTAACGCTGGAACACCTCTGTTATCGGAGCGATTTCGGGTTCTCCGCTCTTTCAAATATATTTTCCTACGATTCTCGCATTCAGTTCTCGGCTGCAGAGCGGCGCAGCAGTTTCTATTTTTCCCACTCGGTCGCTGAAATTCGATTTTCCATTTCCAATGCCCAGCAAAACTGTAGTTTTTATTCGAGAATTATTCGAAAACATTGGGAAACTATTCAAATATGTAAATCGAAACGAAAGCAAGCCGTGTTTCTCACTTATTTCGTGATGTCGTGTGTTTTTATTGTGTGTGACTAATAAAAGTGCGCCTGTTTTCGTCAATAAATATTAATGCTCAATTGTGCCGTTTGGCGGGCATAAATTAGAAATCATTATTTATTGCACACGTCTGCAGTGCGAATCAAAACAAAATCGGAAGCAGAGAAAGAGAGAGAGTGATAGAAAAACAGAAGAGAAAAAGGAGAGAGTGGGCGCGAATGAGTGCGAAAATAGTGGAAAATGAAATAACAGCTGCCGGCTGATTTGTTACGGAAAAGGAAAACGAAGAAAGAACAAGAAAAACGTGCGTAAAGTTGTTATATCTACACAGAAAGAAATTTATTGCCAAAATGTGCACATGTTTTAAAATTTATGCTCATTCAATTCTGAAGTTACATATGTATGTTCACAAAAATAGTTTACAATTTTTATTATGAGGACTATAAAAAGATATTACTTATTTAAGTAAATTTAATAAAAATAAGTTC